>NC_064559.1:60554131-61763731 GCF_937001465.1 Orcinus orca | reverse complement strand
TCTTGTAGACAGCATGTACATGGGTCTTGTTTTTGTATCCATTCAGCCAGTCTACTTCTTTTGGTTGGAGAATTTAATCCATTTACATTTAATGTAGTTTTTGATATGTATGTTCCTATTACCATTTTCTTAATTGTTTTGGTTTGTTATTGTAGGTCTTTTCCTTCTCTTGTGTTTCCTGCCTAGAGAAGTTCCTTTAGCATTTGTTGTAAAGCTGGTGTGGTGGTGCTGAATTCTCTTAACTTTTGCGTGTCTGTAAAGTTTTTAATTTCTCCATCGAATCTGCATGAGATCCTTGCTGGGTAGATTAACCTTGGTTGTAGGCTTTTCCCTTCATAACTTTAAATATGTCCTGCCACTCCTGAAAGATCTGGCTTGCAGAGTTTCTGCTGAAAGATCAGATGTTAACCATATAGGGATTCCCTTGTATGTTATTTGTTGTTTTTCCCTTGTTGCTTTTAATATTTTTTCTTTGTATTTAATTTTTGATAGTTTGATTAATATGTGTCTTGGTGTGTTTCTCCTTGGATTTCTCCTGTATGGGACTCTCTGCATTTCCTGGACTTGATTGACTATTTCCTTTCCCACATTAGGGAAGTTTTCAACTAATATCTCTTCAAATATTTTCTCAGTCTCTCTTTTCTCTTCTTCTTCTTGGTCCCATATAATTCGAGTTTTGGTGCATTTAATGTTGTCCCAGAGGTCTCTGAGATTGTCCTCAATTCTTTTCATTCTTTTTTCTTTATTATGCTCTGTGGTAGTTATTTCCAATATTTTATCTTCCAGATCACTTATCCATTTTCTGCCTCAGTTATTCTGCTATTGATTCCTTCTAGAGAATTTTTAATTGCATTTATTGTGTTGTTCCTCATTGTTTGCTCTTTAGTTCTTGTAGGTCCTTGTTTAACATTTCTTGTATTTTCTCCATTCTATTTCCAAGATTTTTGATCATCTTTACTATCATTACTCTGAATTCTTTTTCAGCTGAGCTGCCTATTTCATCTTCATTTGTTTGGTCTGGTGGGTTTTTACCTTGCTCCTTCATCTGCTGTGTGTTTCTCTGTCTTCTCATTTTGCTTAACTTACTGGGCTGCACTTTTGTAGTTCCCATTGTTTTTGGTGTCTATCCCTACTGGCCAAGGTTGGTTCAGTGGGTTGTATAGGCTTCCTGGTGAAGAGGACTGGTGCCTGTGTTCTGGTGGATGAGGCTGGATCTTGTCTTTCTCCTGTGCATGACCATGTCCAGTGGTGTGTTTTGGGGTGTCTGTGGCCTTATTATGATTTTAGGCAGCCTCTCTGCTAATGGTTGTGGTTGTGTACTTGTCTTGTTGATTGTTTGGCATAGGGTGTCCAGCACTGTAGCTTGCTGGTCATTGAGTGGAGCTGGGTCTTAGCATTGAGATGGAGATCTGTGGGAGAGCTTTTGCCATTTGAGATTATGTGGAGCCGGGAGGTCTCTGGTGGACCAATGTCCTGAACTCAGCTCTCCCACCTCAGAGGCACAGGCCTGACATCTGGCCGGAGCACCAAGACCCTGTCAGTTACATGGCTCAGAAGAAAAGGGAGTAAAAAAGAAAGAAAGAAATAAGATAAAATAAAGTTATTAAGGTAAAAAATAAAAAAGTTATGAAAAATAAAAGAAAATAAAAAGTAATTAAAAAAATAAAGAATGAAGAGAGCAACCAAACTAAAAAACAAATCCACCAATGATAACAAGAGCTAAAAACTATACAAAAAAATGACCCAAAAGCAGAAAAGAAAAAACGGACACACAGAACCCTAGGACAAATGGTAAAAGTAAAGGTATAGAGACAAAATCACACAAAGATACATACACATACACACTCACAAAAAGAGTAAAAGAAAAAAATATATATCTATATTTTAAAAAAAAGGAAGATAGCAACCAAATCAATAAACAAATCTACCAATGATAATAAACTCTAAATACTAAACTGATATAAACATAAAACCGGAAACAAATTAGATGCAGAAAGAAAACCCCAAGTCTACAGTTGCTCCCAAAATCCGCCACCTCAATTTTGGGATGATTCGTTGTCTATTCAGGTATTCTAGAGATGTTGCGTACATCAAGTTGATTGTAGAGATTTAATCCGCTGCTCCTGAGGCTGCTGGGAGAAATTCCCCTTTCTCTTTTTTGTTTGCACAGCTCCTGGAGTTCAGCTTTGGATTTGGCCCCGTCTCTGCGTGTAGGTCACCTGAGGGCATCTGTTCCCTGCTCAGACAGGACGGGGTTAAAGTAGCAGCTGATTAGGGGGCTCTCTCTCATTCAGGCTTGGGGAGGGTGGGGTATGGAATGCAGGGAAAGCCTGCAGCAGCAGAGGCTGGTGTGACTTGCAACAGCCTGAGATGCACCGTGTGTTCTCCCAGGTGAGTTGTCCCTGGATCACGGGACCCTGGCAGTGGCGGGATGCACAGGCTCCCAGGAGTGGAGGTGTGGATAATGACCTGTGCTCGCACACAGGCTTCTTGGTGGCGGCAGCAGCAGCCTTAGCATCTCATGCCTGTCTCTGCAGTCTGCGCTGATAGCCGCGGCTCATGCCCATTTCTGGAGCTCGTTTAGGCGGTACTCTGAATGTCCTCTCCTTGTGCACCCTGAAACAATGGTCTCTTTCCTCTTAGGCAGTTCCAGACTTTTTCCTGGACTCCCTCCTGGTTAGCTGTGGTGCACTAGCCCCCTTCAGGCTGTGTTCATGCAGCCAACCCCAGTCCTCTCCCTGGGATCTCACCTCCAAAGCCCAAACCTCAGCTCCCAGCCCCCACCTGCTCCAGAGGGTGAGCAGACAAGCCTCTCAGGCTGGTGAGTGCTGGTCGGCACCAATCATCTGAGTGTGGGAACCTCTCCTCTTTGCCCTCTGCACCCCTATTGCTGTGCTCTCCTCCATGGCTCCGAAGCTTTCTCCCCACCACCCGTCTCCACCAGTGAAGGGGCTTCCTAGTATGTGGAAACTTTTCCTCCTTCACAGCTCCCTCCCAGAGGTGCAGGTCCCATCCCTATTCATTTGTCTATGTTGTTTTCTTTTTTCTTTTGCCCTACCCAGGTACGTGGGTAGTTTCTTGACTTTTGGGAAGTCTGAGGTCTTCTGCCAGTGTTCAGTAGGAGTTGTTCTACATGTAGATGTATTTCTGATGCATTTGTGGGGAGGAAGGTGATCTCCACATCTTACTCCTCCACTATCTTGGAGGTCTCTCCGCTATATTTATTATTAGTACTTTTGCCCTTTACCCTTTACACTAGAGTTAAGTGGTTAATGTACAGCAGAGCATCTAAATATATTAAACAATACATGGGGAAAAAAAGTCTCTGGTTTTCACTCATGAAAATTTGCTACACCAAAGGATTTTTGAGCAGAGAAGTAACATATTACTTACATTTTGACGTGATCAACTTTGTCAGGTTGGTAAATTGACCAAAAGAAAGTAAGGGTGGAATTAGGAAAATCAGTTAGGAGGCTGTTGGACAAATCCAGGTAAGAAGTGACTGTGGCTTGGAGTTGGGTCTCTTTGGGTGGTGGGAATTGTTTAGATTCTATTTTGAAGACAGAGAGACAACAGTATTTTCTGACAGATTGGATGTGCCATGTAAGAGAAAGAGAGGGGTCAAGGATGAGAAATATTTGTTCTAATATCTTTCAGTTGGTTGTCAATCAATGTCCACACATTAGCAGATTATGCCCATTTTGTACTAAGTTTCTATATTTTTGTTGGTTGCTTAATTCTTCTCCATCAGAGACTGTAGTGCATGCTTGGAAAAACTGAAATGAATAATTCATTCTCAGAGTTTAAGAAATTCTTTTTCAAAATGCTAAGTAAAAATTCAGCCATTGGTCAATTTGCTGATTTGACTATAAACATGAGAGGAAGACATAGGCACAATCTTCTGGCTTTATGTATTTAGATGTTCATCCTTTACATAATGTACAATCATTATAATGTTGGTCTTTTGAAAAGAATTCATTTATTCAAAAACCCTTTGGTGAGCGTCCACTATATAGCAAACTTTCTGCTAGTGCCAGAGACCCAGACAGCACTGAGGCAAATACCTGCTCTCAAGGAGCCTGCCATCTAGTGGGAGATGCAGAAATGTAATTGAGTAGGAGAATAAAATGAGATTAGTGAGAGAACAGTGGTGGCTAGAAAGTTCCAAGAGAGCATAGAAGATGGCACAACTTAATTGTATCTGGAGAATTCAGGAAAACTTGTAGAAAGAGGAGGAGTTTACAAATAATTATGTAGGGAGCTAGGATGGGCATTCCAGATAAAGGAAGCACTATGTTGGGAGTAGAAAAGAGAATGGCCCATTTGGATGATCGCACACATATTAAGGCTAGAGGTTTTGGAGCATGTGCATGAGTGGTGAAAGATGAGTCTTGAAAGAAAAGCATGTTATATCTTGAACACCTTTATTTATGACGATGTGAGGTTTGAAATGAATCCTGTAGGCAATGGGAAGTAGCAAAGAGGTTCTCAGCAGGAAACCAAGTTGATTAGATTAAGGCTTTAGAATGGTTATTCTGGCAAGGCTGTGTAGGATACATTGGAAAGAGAGGAGACCCAGGCCTGGGGAATCAGTTGGTGTACTGCAGTAGTCCTAACAAGGAGTGATGAGGTCCTGCCTCGAGCAGTGTGGAGAGAGAGGAGAAGACATATAGAAGAGCTACTTTGAAGGTATACTTAGTCCAGCTTGGTTGAGAACAACATATGGGTGACTAGCAATGTCTAAGATGATACAAGTAATCTGTATTTGGAAACTGAATAGATGACAACACATTATTCCATGTCAAGGAGTAATAGGAAGAGAAGCATTTTGAGAGGAATGGTGTGTTCAGAGTTTAAGAACTGATGGTGTAGCTAAGTGGAGATAACTAAAAAGCTATTTGAATTTCTGAGTAAAATCTGGGTGGTAAATTAAATGCCACTAATGAAAACTATCTTAGAGCTTAACCTATAATTTTCTTAGAAATATAGGAATTTGTTTTCATATCCTTAATAGCAATGGCGAAAACTTTTAGCTATACATATATTTAATCAGAATATTATTTTCATATCCCTGAATAGTAATGACAAAACCTTTTAGCTACACATATAATTTATAAATGCATTTTATACATACCTATATTAAACAAAACAAGACAAAACCCAAAAAAGCAAATTGAGCGACAGAGAGGTTGTCTTGCAACAATTACAGTGAAATCCTGCTGGAAGCATTGCAAATGGAAATTACATTTTGGGAAGTATATATGTCAATATGTAGCAAGAGTTATAAAGATGATCATATGATTTTGCCTAGTAAACCTACTCCTGATGATTAAAAGCAAAAGATTCAGTGTATTTAATGAAAATTTACCTTATAGATGTGGTTGACATAAAAATAAGTTAAAAGGGAATGGTTTAATGTGTCTGTGTTTAATCAGAGTAGAAACAGGAAGATTATGAAGAAACATGGCAGCATATTTACATAGATGTAAAATTAGTATTTATAATTGTCACAACTCTGCAAAACATGTATAACAATAGAGACTCATTGAAAAACATTAAAAACGAAAACAGTCAGAATGGTAAGATTATAGATAATTTCCTTTTTCTTTTTTCCAAAATTTTATGTCAGGACAACTTTTCAAAATCTTTTAAAAAGGTATGTATTAAGTTACAATAAACCAAACCTGTGCATATACACAGGCTCCAATCATCATTATTGAAATGTTTCTTGGGTATGTGGGGAGGCTGGTGTAAAGAAAGGGGATCACTTGAATGAGGGCAGAGGAGAGAAATAAGATTAAGGCAGAGGAGTGAGGAGCTCAGGGAAGCAACAGCATCCCTTCACCTCCCTAAGGCATCACTGGGCTTAGGATCCACAGTGGTGGAAGCCTCATGTCACAGCTGATGTTACATGAGGCAGGTGGGGGAGATGGA
Organism: Orcinus orca; assembly: GCF_937001465.1. Taxonomy (NCBI): domain Eukaryota; kingdom Metazoa; phylum Chordata; class Mammalia; order Artiodactyla; family Delphinidae; genus Orcinus; species Orcinus orca. The sequence goes on along the minus strand of NC_064559.1, from coordinate 61,757,797 downwards.
CCACAGGGACCACTCCACCTTGTTTCCTTTACACTGTCCCTGTGCTGGGCCATGACACTGGCATGGCCTTGGGGCATGTGTGCAGTGGAAGGTTTGAATTTAGACTGGTGGCAGGAGATGAGACAACTATGTTTCTTCTGTGCACATATTTGGTTTCACGGACACATTAACCACAGGAGGAGGAGAAAAGGCCACAAGGCGTTGGGTTAGTATGAGTGGGGACAAAGGAACTTTTTTTTTTCAACCAAAGAAAGCATCAGTATTGCAAAGACTTTCCGTGATTCCACACCCACCTCGAAAGCGCCCTCTCACCACAGGAAGTGCGCTGATCATTGGAGGAATAAAAGAGACTGAAAGGATCAGTTCCTCAGCCTCTCGCTGCACAGCTCATCAGGACCTCAGCCATGAGACTTCTCATCCTGGCCTTCCTCGGGATCTGCTGTCTCGCTGCATACACTGTGGAAGGTAAGTCAAAAGCTTATTTATGAGAGAAGGAGCATCTATGTATGCAGGCAGTGGCCACACATTTTGGTTTTAACTCAGGCTTTGACTGGAGTATACTTTCTCCGACCTAAGCCTCAGGCTTCCCATGTGCAAAATGGGAATAATTTGACTCTAGGAGACTGTAGATTTCGAAGATAAAACTTGGTTACAGTCTGGGCTCCTATTTTTCACAATTGGGCGATTTGGGGTAAATTTCTTTACCTCTCTGTGCCTGTGCTTCCTTATCTATAAGAAGAATGTAATAACCGATACACTTACCTGGGATTAAAATGAAATAAATCTTATGATCACTTATCAGGTTTCCACACAAGTCCTAACTTCTTGATTAATGTTAGTTGTGGAATGCTGATGACGATTGTATATACCTTTGAAGCTTTTGCCTATTTAATATTGACCTTGATAAATTCTCAAAAATTTTGAGAGTTCACAAAGTGGGAATGAAGTAGATGGTTTATGTTCTGAAGCAAAACAATGTTCTATTAAAACAAAAATGACTGGTAGCTCACACCTTTACACCCAGGAAATCAATTTTACATTAAGTGTGTAGGAGAGTCTGTTATTACTGCTATGAATGTTGTTCCTGCTGATGATCAATTTCTTGAGTTTATAAGAGACCATAAGTGCTAACAAATATCAACGTCTTATATACAATCAGATAAACCTACGAGACATACCCAGATGAGACTTAGTTATACTGAGACTTACCTGAGCATTCTACACATATTTCTTCAAAGATCATTTTTTCCAAGCTGGTTGGAGTATATTTCTCCTTGTGGCTCTGGCCACAAGAGGGAATATCTTTTGGGTATAATTAATGTTTCAGTTAACTCTCCTTTCAACCTTCTAATCCATAGACTTATTACTTAGACTAGAATATCTGAACCTGATCATGGATGCCAAGGGTGTCCGTAAATAGAGATGGCAATGTCTGGAACTCCCTGAAATTGTGCCCCAAATTAAAAAAAAATATTGATGAAACAAAAACTTTAGGCCAAATGTCTTAACCATGGCTGGCTGGCATTTGTCTGAGAAAACAGGCTGCCATTTGGTAGAAACCCATGTACGGGTAGGGGAAATAAGACTGAGGAAGACTGTAGACACTTGGGTATTTCCCTCTTTCACTGCGGTCAGCGACAGTTCAGCATTAAAAGTAAGTTGGCAAATGTAGAGGATTAAGAATGTGCAGGCTGGATATTGTGTGATGGAGAGAAGGAGAGCTGAAGAGCAATGGTAGTGAACACCGGGTCAGTTTCATGTTTATAAAAAGCCTTCTGATACCAGCAACACTATAGCTCAAACTTCATCAACATTGGCTATTATTTAAGATGCTTTTTTGCTGAATATTCCTCTGAGAAATATTCTCTGAGAATACTTGCTTCCCTGAGTAGCAAATGCCAGTCTCCAGCTTAGGAATAAATCAGCACTTAGAAACCCTTTTTAGATTTTAGAAAACCCTTACTATTATTAACTCTCCCAAGTTATTTTCCCTTCTCCAATGTAAGATGTTCTCTAAACTTAGAAGGTTTAATCCTCCGGGGCCATTTCTATTGAGGAGGAGTATTTAATGAACTACTTCTTTCACATATTTTACATTTTACCATTTAAAATGAGGACACCTTTATTTATTCAGTCAAAAATGAACTACCTCTCCCGCATTTAGTGTTGCCTTCCCCAAATTACTCTTTATCAGATCACTCTTTATTTTATTTACAGCACTCTAACATTGATAGTATTAACAATTATATTTTATTTTCGTTTCTTTGGTTTTCTTTACCAGGTGTGGGGACTGAAGTCCTAGAAAAGACCATCTGTGTGAGTCTGACTACCAAGCAACTGCCAATTAAAAAAATCAAGACCTACACCATCAAGGAGGGCCCCATGAAAGCAGTGATGTGAGTTGCCCCCCCCCCCAGATCTGGGCTTGATGGAACACAGTATATAGAAATGCTGCCCTCCTCAGGAAAAATGTCAACAAGGAGGAAAACCTCAACATAGCCAATAGTCTTTCTGATTTTCCCATATGAACCATGTCTTTATGTAGCCCCAAACAATGTTTATGACAAAAAATTGGCAACAAGTGAAGGATATCACGCTCCTTTCTCATTTATCTTAGCAGAAGAATCTAACTGGGAACCAGATGAATAATATGCACAGTCCCGAGGGTCAGGTTTAGAGCTGGCTGGTTCAGATCAGGATTTGACCGTAGAGACACACTGGTGTGGGATGCCTCCCTTCCCATCCTTCCCCTTCCCTGCCTTTCTCTGCCCTTATGGTGGGCTGGAGTAGAGTGCCATATTTTATCAGTTGCCATATCTCGAGGAATAGTGTCAACAACTAGCCTACATGGTACCGTTCTCTTTCTAGGATCTCATCTTCAGAACGGCAACTCTTCCCAACACACAATTGCAACTTTACCTCCCAAAATATGATAAAGAAATTACCTTTTGTCCAGAAAATAAGATGAGTGTGTTTAAATTTGAAAAAGAAGATGATATGTAATAATTGGACTAGATGACCTCAAATGTCCAGTTTAATTACATCACCTGGTAGCAATGATGAGAAAAGGAGCCTGCAATTTATGCTGAGCCAGGGATCTGGGTATTACCTGGAGCTATTTCTCCTTTATGGGAAAATAGATTGCAGAGGAAAGATTTTCATTTATGTTCTCCTGAATCTGAAAGACTGTTTCGCCCAGTCATTTCTGCACAAGATCTCTTATATATGATCTGATCTTAACTTCTGGTCCCAAGGCTTTGAGGATGTGACTGACTTTGTCTATTTTTTCTTTGCATTGCAGATTTATTACCAGACGTGGCCTTAAAGTCTGTGCTGATCCACAAGTTGAATGGGTGAAAAAAGCAGTCCGAACAGTAAAGTCCACCAGGAGAAATGTGAGCCAGACCAAGCCTACAGGAGCCCAACAATCCAGCAGTACAGCTGTGACCCTGAGTGGGTAGTGACCCTCTGGCATCTTGTCCCCTCACTAGCCAGGCAGCTCATTTCCCTTTAAAGCTCATGGACTCATTACATTATATTCACCTTTTATAAAAGTGCTGCATGAGTCAAATTATTGTTTTAATATTTTTATGTCTTTCATATTCATTTAGATGCTCTAATTAATAAATATTTATTATTAAGAACAGTCCCAAAGTTTATTCATTACATATTGGGAAAAATAATACATCATTTGTGTTCTATTTCTGTCCTAACTGTACTTCGTTGATGGTATCCATGATGGGAGAGATTTTGGTCAGTGTTTATCAGCAATGAAAGATATATTCATCATTTTTAGGTTCTAGAGTAAAATGGTTCTCTACACATGAGTCATAGTTGGCACCTCTGATAATACAATTTAATATCTATTTCAACCTACACATGAGTCATAGTTGACACCTGTGGTAATGACAATTTAATATCTACTTCAACCTGTCTTCATAATGGAGTTCTTTTTTTATGGAATAAGCAAGAAAATCATCCAACAATTATTTGGTCCCCATACTGAGGGTTTGCTACTCAAAAAGTGGCTTCATTCAAGTTTGATCTGGAGCGAACACATACCTCTGTGTTTCATTTGATGTCCTGTAAAGGAAAGAAAACAAATATAACTTGCCACTTCTTTCATTTGCCAAAGTAGCAAGGATCAGACTTTTGATGAAAGGATAATTTATTCAAACAAAAATCAGTTCTCCTCAAATTGGGCAATGATCTCACTGTCTTTCTGTGATTTCCATAATTGTCACTACTCTAGTTATCATACAAGTCATGCTTTTTTTTTTTTTTTTTTTGCCAGTAAGATTTTAACATCCCAAACTGTCACCAGGAACATTTTTTGAATGTGATCACAATTTGCAGTAAAGTTTTAATTAAAGCTACTTCATCTGGTCACTAAACACCCCAGACTCATGCCCTCCTGTTCTTATTAAATTTCTAATTTGCTTCGTGTTTAAGACTCTACTATCCAAGTAGCTGATGATGTACACATTCACTTCTATCTGACTTTAAATAGTTAAGAACTGATCAGACCTTGATAACTTCAAGGGAAGAGAAAGGACTAACTGTTTTCTAGTCCTAAGGGGACACTCCACAATGTCAAGTATTTTTAGAGTGTTACCTGAGGGCAGTTTGTTGGAATCAGTTTTACTTCTAATCTCATCCAACTAGTGAACCACAGAAGAAACCATTAAAACACTTCCTCATAGTGAAAAGTGGGGTCATCTATCCTTCCCTATTGCTATTTGCCCACAATAACTTTCAAAGCTGGTTTTTAAGAAAACACTGAGAAGAAAACACCTGTTTTATGAGGGGTGAAACATAGCAAAGTCAAGTCACAGAAGATGAAAGGAAAGTTTCCTTAATGAACATGTACTTGCATTCCCCAAATGTCTCCCAATCCCTAGAGGTTTTCATGAGATAATAATAATACGACATGTGGAAGGATATGGGTAAACACATTTTACTAACTTGGCACATTATCTAAGGTGGCTATGTGATGCTAAGTGGTTTCAACCAAATAGTGCACGTAACTTTTAACTAACTGACTCGATGTTTTGAATCATTTAGGTAGGACCTGTGTCTACTAACTATAGTGCTGTGGTTTAATGGATTTCAATTCAATTCAAAGAAATAATCTAAGAAGAAGAGATCTCAAAATATTAATTTTTTTAGTGGCTGGTGACCCCCCTTTTGTGCTCTTGTGGTGTCTTATACTTAACTTTAACCTAAAACTTACCAATTTATATTGAAATTGCTTATTTGCCTGTCTGTGCTTCCCCCACCCCAATCCTGAAATTAGACTGGAAGCTGCTTGTGTGTATTATTACACCAGGTCCCCAGTGCCTAGCATAGAACTGTGTGTGGGGAGTCAATTGATATTTGTTGGATGAATGGGAGGAATAACATATATTACATTATTTCCTTCATTCTACTCTTTCATATTTCTAAAATTTTATATAACACAAAATAAACTTTATTAACAGAAAGTTCAATTCAGCAAACATTTTTGGGTACTTGCTATAAGACAGTCACTGTGTTAAGCTTAGTATACATCAAGATAAGTAAAACACCACTTCTGCTCTCCAGGAAATCATAGTCCAGTGGATGACACTATGATGTAAGAAAACCAATTGTAGTCGAGCGTTTGAAACAGGTAATAACATGGGCATGCTCAAGAGAGAAGGGAATAATTATCCTGAGAATGTTCTCTAAATTTTTTTCTGAATTTATATATAATTATGAATGACTATTATTAATAAGAAATGGAGGATGCATCCTAAGTTGGTTTGAAGAAAGATGGTGTCACATATTTCTCTCTTCTCTAGGAAATTCTTCCACTGTGATTGTAACATTTGTAGCGTATTCTATTCTTTCCTAGATAGTTGATGTAACAATAAAGTGAGTATAAAACTGTTACTGCAATTTAATTGGTGAGAAAACTGAGCCACAGAGAGCTTGATTGTCTTGGCTAAGAGCACACAGTTATTGAGAAACTGAGCCTGATCTCAGATAGTGACTTTCTGTGATATCTCAGCCTCAGGAAGGAGAGTGATAATGTACAAGTCTTCTTAGAGTGGGTATGATGTAGGCAGTCTCTGAGCAGGGCCACATTATCTCACCAGTCTCAGATTTTTACAAATAAATTAGAAGTATTTGAAGACTACAACAAGTACTTCCCATTTGCCTTTTTCTATGCAATTATTTAAAAAATATTTTTATTTTATCAAAGTAATACATGAACATGGTCAAAAGTTTAAGTAGTACAAAAGGAGTACTAATGAAAATGGATAATTTCCTGCCCTATTCTTCCTGTTTTCTAACCTTCCTCCTCACAGACAACTGCTTTAACTCTTTTAGCTGATGGTTCTTCTGATAATCACCTTCAAATCACCAATGTTTGGTCACCATTAATTCCCGGGCTATGAATTTTGGGCATTGTTTGTGGCTGCCTTTATGATACACGAGGATTTAGTTCACTTCTTCCATTCTCTACATATGATTATGTTGATATTTTAATTATCTGTGTTTATAGATTTAGGTAATACACCTATCATTTATTTCTTATTTGGTCAACTGTGGACAATACTTCTTGACTTTCCATTTTGTAATATTGTTCTGTTGTCTATAGCAAATACTTAAATAGTGTTTACTATGTAACCAGCACGATTTCATTGATTTGCAAATGTTAAGACATTTAATCACATTATAGACCTCAGTTAAAGACAAAACGCCTAAGACATCAACTATTGGCTTGTGTTGGACAGAGGTCAGGTTTGAACCCATGGAAGCCTGGCTCCAAGTTCATGCTCTTGACCACTATGTCATGCTGCCTTCCTCGCTTTAGGAGCCAGTTTCCCGAAGACCAAACCATATGTAATATATCCATGAAAAGTCTACTAAGACCTACATAATATTTTCATTTAACCAACCTAATTAATTAATTAGCTCATTCATTCAGTAAATATTTGTTGAGGGTCTATTATATGCCAGAGGCTGTAACCATAAGCAGAACAAAGCCCCTGCTTTCACAGAGCTTACATTCTGATAAGATGTGCCTTCTATTCCTTACTCCAGGGTGTTTATTTATTTATTTATATTTATTTTTTTATATTGAAGTATAGTTGATTTACAATGCTGTGTTATTACTGCTGTACAGCAAAGGGATTCCGTTTTTTACATATGTGTATATTATATATGTATATCTATATTCTTTTTTATATTCTTTTCCATTATGGTTTATCACAGGAGATTGAATATAGTTCTCTGTGCTATACAGTAGGACTTTGTTGTTTATCCATTCTATATATAATAGTTTGCATCTGCTAACCCCAACCTTCCACTCCACCCCAGGGTTCTTTTATCTACTCACTCAACCAACAGATTCTTACTGAGTGCCTAACGTAGTTCAGACACTTTGCTGAGCACTGGAACGCAGTGGTGAAACCAGACACAATCCTCACCTTCAGGGAGCTTACCCAACTAAGCAGACATTTTCAACAATACTGTAACCTGTGATGATAGGGGAAGCAGGGAGTGTGAAGTTTGGGCAGACAGGAGCAAACCTGTCCAGGTCTTAGCAGGTGGAGAGGGTCAGGACAGGCTTCCCCTTGAAAATATCTTTTAACCTGAGACCTAAAGAATGAGTCAGAGTTATCCAGGGGAGTTCAGTGCAATCCAGGCAAAGGAACAAGCAACACATGAAAAGACCAGCAGGCGAGAGAAATCCAGATGCATTAAGGAAATGAAAGTAGTTTAATATGACTGAGGGACAAAGCTAAGCTTTGACAAAAAAGAGAGTGTGAGCAAAAGGTGAGGTTAGAGAGATGGAGGAGATCACCAATGGCTTTGTCTGCCAGATGGAGGAGTTTTACTCCATCCTAAAGGTAGTGGGAAATGACGCTGGCTGCCAGGTGGTAAACGGTGTGCAGAGAGGAAGACAGGAGCTGGGAAGCAGTTGGGAAGTGGCTCTGGGCTTGATAACTTTTGAACTTGGCCTGGCATGCTGTGACACATTTTTCCTTTTCCTCGTGTTTTTTTTCTGCTTAGCCCGGGAGCACATTAACGATGCATAATTGCCTAACTCTGGCTGTGTAGCCCCGCTGTACATGCCAAATGCCTCAGAGCAGCAAATCCAATCACTGCTTCTTTGGATGTGGGGAGCCAGGTTTGAGATGGGAGAATATTGCATTTATGGGACTTGCGTTATTATTTACACTTTTTTATTGGCTGAGCTGAGATTGGATCTGTGTAGTCAAGATTGAAGCCAACCACCAAGAGGAAGGAGAAGGCAGGGTTGAGAGGCAATAAACTTGATATCAGTTATTCAATTTTCTGAATATTTGTGGAGCACCTGCATACTACAAGGAGCACAGGATCTAGTCTGCTATCATAAAGCCCATGACCTCATGGGGAGAAAGTGCAGTCACCAAAGCCTTTCCCACTTGAATGTTCCAAACAACTTAGCTCAGGGCTCACCTCCTCTTAGAGACCTTTCTGATGTCCCCAGCCTAGGTGACACCCCTCTCATGGGCCCACTCAGCCCCTGGGCTTACCTCTATCATTCATATTACTCTGAAATACAAATTTATTTTTCTTTACTTTCTATCTTACTTAGTAGTCAGGGTAGGGACTGCGAATTTGATCTCTATGTACCTAGTACCTGGTATAGTGCCTGGCACATCATAGGCTTCCAATAAATTTTTGTGGAATATATACTACATTATACGTATCTGTACCTTAGCAGTTATCATAAAGAGCTATAGGAATGCAGAAGAGAGAATATTTAAATCTGTGCTGGGAAGGTTAGGAAAAGCTCTGCAGAAAAGGTGATATAAAAACTGTACCTTTAAACCTGAGAAGAAAAATGCCAGGATGAAACAGTAGGGGTGGACACTCCTGCCAGAGGGAACTGTGCGAATGAGAAAGAACAGAGGCAGGTAAATCAAGGCCTGTTCAGGGAAACTGCTCATTTCTAGGGTAGCTGGGGTATAGAGCTCAGAAATCACAGAGGAAAGGAAGCCAAGGCTAGATTGAGATCACCCAGAGTGCCATGCCAAAGGGTGTGATTTTAAATAGTGGGTCCCAGGGAGCAGCATAATCAGATTTGACTTGGAGGAGGGCAGAAAATGGTTGAGGGTGGAGGGGAATAGTGAAGTGAACACTGAGTCAGGTTGGAAAAGATGGGTCCAGGCTGGAGGATATGGTGGCCTGAATTAGGCTGTAGCAGTGAGGGGCCTGAGATAGAATTAGAATGGCTTGGTTATCAACTGGATGTGGAGAATAAGTTAGTTGGAGGAGTTGAAACTGCACTGAGGTTTCCAGCTTGGGTGGATGGTTAAGAAACAGCATGACTGATTGGTAAGATTTTAGTGTGGTTACTAATAGACTCTGAAGAAAATAAATAGTACCAAGGAAGAGATGCAGAGAAGGAGGAGGTCTGAAAGATGAAAAAACTGATTATCAACCTTAATACTCAAATAATTCAGACTTAAAGCCCAAACTACATTTCTATCCCTGTTTGACAGACTATTTTTTACAAGGATGAGGTAAAAATAAAACTGAATATCTGTGAAACCTTATGCTCCTTGGGGAAAAAGGGTACACATAAAGGGAATACAGTATCCACTGGGTGAGTCACAAGTGTTATTTTAAGAGGGATTTGTCACATGGCAGTGAGAGGCAGAGAGGAGCAAAGATATGAATCCATAATGAGAAAAAAAAAGAAGAAATGAGGTGAAAGAAAAGGTTTTGTGTGGGAGTTAGGAGTGCCCAAGCATGACAGCAAGGTGGAGTTTGATGAGAGAGGACGAGGGAGAAGGTCAAAGAGATTTTTTTCTTTCTTTGGGAGGAAGTAGTAAAAATTGGGACAGACTGCTGAAAGTGGAAGGCCAGAGCAGTGACCTGGAATTATTATTTTGGAAGCTAGGAAGGAAATTTAGAGGAATCTCTGCTGAGAGAAATTTGCACCCCCCCCCACCGCCTCTCCCCTCAATCCTTCCAAAAGAAATTTCAATCAAATACAAGTAATATATGTTGATTTCCTTTCACACTGTGCTGCCTAGAGTAATTGCTAAGGCTGTATAATTTGCTTCCTCCTGAAACTTGTGATTTCTCTCATCAAGGTGGAACTGCTGAATGAGATATTTGGGAAGAAGTTTCACATTATAGAGTAAGGAAACAAAAGGCCACATGGCTAGACTGAGATGATCTTAACCAGAAGTACCAGGTGCTTGTATGAGGGAAGAGTGGATTCCCATTTCTCTGAAGCCTGGGTAGAGGAGATGCGTGGGTGCAGAGATGGATGGGTGGGTGCAGAGATGGATGGGTGAGAGGAGTATTGGCAAATTAACCTGTCATAAGCAGCGGGTGAAAGAGGAGAGAAGACTAGTCATGTGCTCTCTCTATCTTTCTCTCTCTCCCCTTCTTGCTCTCTGGGGTAGACACTGATGTGGTAGAAGTGTAGCTCTGCCTGGTATACATTTGTATACTGGCTTTACCACTTACTATATAGGTGACCATGGGGAAATTCTTCAATTTCTCTGTGCCTTAGGTTGCCTCATTTATAAAATTAGAATAATAATAGTGCTGACTTCATAGGATTATTACGAGGGTCAAAACACTGAAAACAGAGCCTGGCACATAGTGGAGACTCAATAAATGATAGCTTTTATTATCCCTAGTGGATAGGCTGGAATAGGGGTGGTAAAAGGGAGGATAGATGAAAAAGGGAATAGATCAAGAATCTATAAGATTTCCCGTATGCTTACATTTACTGGTTGATGCTTCTGTCTTCACCATTTAGGCAAAACTGGATTTAATTTTCTATATTTTCTAAATAATTGTATTTAACTCATCAAGTCATAAATTGTTCTATGGAATATTTGTACCATGAGAGCCTCCATTTAAAAAAAAGGTACTCTAGTCAAATGTATTTAGGAAATGATCATACCATCCTCCTTCTGTTGGAGAATCATGGTGGCATAGCTTGTCAAAGTCTCTGAAAAGTACTATGAAAAAGATAGCCATTAAACCTCACTTAGCCCTGTGTGCCAGCTAAGAATTGTCACTTGCCATCTGCCTCTGCAAGAATTAAGTCACTAGCCACTGCAGTTGCTGACCTTCAACACACCGTGAAAGGAGTTCAGTGTGGAGTTCAGTGTGGAGATCAGGAATGAGGCACTCTGCTCTGAGAAAAACTGGCAGAACAGGCCTTCAGATAAATATTTTCAGGAGATTTTATGAGCCCAAATTCTTGCATCTTCTCATATCCAGAAAAGCACTAAAATCATTAACGGAGACATCTGCTCCTTGTGACTAGCAGCCAGCCTCTGCCCAAATGTGTGCCTGATTGCATGTATCCCCCTTCACCAAAATCACATATAGACTGACCCCCCAACCCCACCTTTTCAGAGCAGTTTCTCGGAGCTATCTGAAAGGCTGTCTCTCAGGCTAGAGTCCTTATTTCATCCCAAATAAAACAACTCAAAATTCTCATGTTGTGCTTTTTTTTTTTCCTCCTCAATTGACAGGTGTTTCCTCAAGTTAACCTGAGTACAAAACTTCTTTCCATATACCATTGATAAACATCCCAAGAACATCTATTGAACATAAATTCCTCAAAAGATTGAAGACTAAAAATCTCTCAGATCCATAATCCCAAAAGAATAAAACCGTAATCCATCAATAGCATCAACACAATCAGAAAAAGGAATCTGCTCCGTGTTCCCTCACTTATATCTCTGTAACCGGTTGGAGCCTGGAGTCCCATTTTTGGAAATGTCTGATCTTCTGGAGTGTGTTGTGTGGGTGTGCGTGTGTTCATATAAGGTGCTCACAGACTCTTTGGTTCCTTTATGTTGTTAATTAATCAGGTACTGCCTAAAGTATCTACTTACTAGCACTCACTGAATACCTACTATGAATGAGAGATCATGCTAAGTATTGATACTTTGAGGCCAAAGTAGATATGTGAAGGGTTCTAAACTTTCCTCTTTTGGTGGCTTTGCTAATGCTCTTCATTGTGCCTGGAGAGTGACATTCTTCCTCCTCTTTCTCTTTCTCCAATCATCAGTGTTCATCTCAGGTACCACTTTCTCTAAGAAACCTTTCCCTCTCCTTCCAACTGGATCTGATCTGTGGCTTCTCTGAACCTTCAGGACTTTCTTATGACATTCATTTTACTCTGCTATGAGTTGTAGATATTTATGAACTACTTATCCCTCAAAAAAATGGAACCTTTGGCAGGAGGGACTGTGTCTTATTCATCCCTGTATTCCCTGTAGCACCAAAAACAGGGCTTTCCCATCCTCTGAGCTCAACATATAGCTCCTGAATTAGAACTATTAAAAGAAGCATAAGACATAGTTGCCATCACTTAAGGTATTTAGTATGTGGTTGTGGAGATAATACCTACACATGAGCATGTAATGACAACAAAAGATAGAGGTGAATGATAATTGCCTAGTTAATGGAATGGATGGAGGATGACAGTATGTTTCTTTAAAAGAATAAACTCCACTGGACTGGCAAGACTGCCTGACATTCTGTATTGAGTGCAATCTTGAGGTGACTTCCTGGCTCGGTGGAAAGAGTGTTGTGATCAGTTACTGATGTCTGCCTTGTGTTATAAACTCACTAGTGGTGGCATGCATTTAGATGATTTGATGATGCTGGTAAGGCCAATGGTGTACGGGTTTCAGAGAAAGTGCAGGTTACTGTGGGTTGACTGCAATAAGTCAACGAAAGCTTGTATGGGTGAAAAGACTTCAACCTGGCCATGGAAGATGAGTAGCACTTAAAAGCCAAAGGAGAGCAGTATGATAGGTGGCTGAGACCATCTGGATGGTCTGTATACATGACTGAACCTCATTAAAGCCTTTATATACATTTTAAGGTTCTGGAGTCCAGTGCGGAGGTCTGCTCATCTTGCAGTGCCCAAGACAAGCCTGCGGTGTGGCTGACAGGGTCTTGGTGCTCTAGCTGGGTGTCAGGCCTGAGCCTCTGAGATGGGAGAGCAGAGTTCAGGACATTGATCCACCAGAGACCTCCTAGCACCATGTAATATCAAACAGCGAAAGCTCTCTCAAAGACCTCCATCTCAACGCGAAGATCTCCATATCCAGCTCCACTCAACGACCAGCAAGCTACAGTGCTGGACACCCTATGCCAAACAACTAGCAAGACAGGAACACAATGCCACCCATTAGCAGAGAGGATGCCTAAAATCATAATAAGTTCACAGACACACCAAAACACACTACGGACATGGTCATGCACAGGAGAAAGACAAGATCCAGCCTCATCCACCAGAACACAGGCACCACTCCTTTTCACCAGGAAGCCTATACAACCCACTGAACCAACCTTAGCCACTAGGGGCAGACACCAAAAACAAAGGGAAGCATGAGCCTGCAGCCTGCAAAAAGGAGATCCCAAACACAGTAAATTAAGCAAAATGAGAAGACAGAGAAATACACAGCAGATGAAGGAGCAAGGTAAAAACCCACCAGACCAAACAAATGAAGAGGAAATAGGCAACCTACCTGAAAAAGAATTCACAATAATGATAGTAAAGATGATCTAAAATCTTGGAAATAGAATGGAGAAAACAGAAGAAACAGTTAACAAGGACCTTGAAGAACTAAAGAGTAAACAAACAATGATGAACAACATAATAAATGAAATTTAAAATTCTCTAGAAGGAATCAATAGCAGAATAACTGAGGGGGAAAAACGGATAAGTGACCTGGAAGATAAAATATTGGAAATAACTACCACAGAGCAGAATAAAGAAAAAAGAATGAAAAGAATTGAGGACAGTCTCAGAGACCTCTGGGACAACATTAAACAGGCCAACATCCAAATAGTAGGGGTTCCAGAAGAAGAAGATAAAAAGAAAGGGACTGAGAAAATATTTGAAGAGTTTATAGTTGAAAACATCCCTAATATGGGAAAGGAAATAGTCAATCAAGTCCAGGAAGTACAGAGAGTCCCATATAGGTTAAATCCAAGGAGAAACATGCCAAGACACATATTAATCAAACTGTCAAAAATTAAATACAAAGAGAAAATATTAAAGGCAGCAAGGGAAAAGCAGCAAATAACATACAAGGGAATCCCCATAAGGTTAACAACTGATAATTCAGCAGAAACTCTGCAAACCAGAAGGGAGTCGCAGGATATATTTAAAGTGATGAAAGGGAAAAACCTACAACCAAGATTATTCTATCCAGCAAGGATCTCATTCAGATTCGATGGAGAAATTAGAACATTTACAGACAAGCAAAAGCTAAGAGAATTCAGCACCACCAAAACAACTCTACAGCAAAGGCTAAAGGAATTTCTCTAGGCAGGAAATACAAGAGAAGGGAAACACTTACAATAACAAACCCAAAACAATTAAGAAAATGGTCAAAGGAACACACATATCAATAACTATCTTAAGTGTAAATGGATTAAAGACATAGACTTTAATCTATTTATACTTAAGACATAGACTGGCTGAATGGATACAAAACCAAGACTTGTACATATGCTGTCTACAAGAGACCCACTTCAGACCTAGGGGCACATACAGACTGAGGGTGAAGGAATGGAAAAAGATATTCCATGAAAATGGAAATCAAAAGAAAGCTGGAGTAGCAATTCTCATATCAGACAAAATAGACTTTAAAGTAAAGGCTATTACAAGAGACAAAGAAGGACACTACATAATTATCAAGGGATCAATCCAAGAAGAAGATATAACAATTGTAAATATTTATCCACCCAATATAGAAGCATCTCAATACATAATGCAAATGCTAACAGCCATAAAAGGGGAAATCAACAGTAACACAATCACAGTAGGGGACTTTAACATCCCAATTTCACCAATGGACAGATCATCCAAAATGAAAATAAATAAAGAAACAAAGCTTTAAATGATACGTTAAACAAGATGGACTTAATTGATATTTATAGGACACTCCATCCAAAAACAACAGAATACACTTTCCTCTCAAGTGCTCATGGAACATTCTCCAGGATAGATCATATCTTGGGTCGCAAATCAAGCCTTGGTAAATTAAAAAAAATTGAAATCGTTTCAACTATCTTTTCCAACAACAACGCTATTACACTAGATATCAATTACAGGAAAAATCTGTGAAAAATTCAAACACATGGAGGCTAAACAATACACTACCTAATGACCAAGAGATCACTGAATAAATCAAAGAGGAAATCAGAAAATACCTAGAAACAAATGACAATGAAAACACGATGACCCAAAACTTACAGGATGCAGCAAAAGCAGTTCTAAGAAGGAAGTTTATAGCAATACAATCCTACCTCAGGAAACAAGAAATATCTCCAACCTAACCTTACACCTAAAGCAATTAGAGAAAGAAGAACAAAAAAAGCCCAAAGTTAGCAGAAGGAAAGAAATCATAAAGATCATATCAGAAATAAATGAAAAAGAAATGAAGGAAACAATAGCAACAATAATAAAACTAAAAGCTGGTTCTTTGAGAAGATAAGCAAAATTGATAAACCACTAGCCGGACTCATCAGGAAAAAAAGGGAGAAGACTCAAATCAATAGAATTAGAAATGAAAAAGGAGAAGTAACAACTGACACTGCAGAAATACAAAGGATCATGAGAGATTACTACAAGCAACTATATGCCAATAAAATGGACAACCTGGAAGATATGGACAAATTCTTAGAAAAGTACAATCTCCAGAGACTGAACCAGGAAGAAATAGAAAATATAAACATACCAATCACAAGCACTGAAATTGAAACTGTGATAAAAAATCTTCCAACAAACCAAAGCCCAGGACCAGAAGGCATCACAGGCGAATTCTATCAAACATCCAGAGAAGAGCTAACGCCTATCCTTCTCAAACTCTTCCAAAATATAGCAGAGGGAGGCACACTCCCAAACTCATTCTATGAGGCTATCATCACCCTGATACCAAACCCAACAAAGATGTCACTAAAAAAGAAAACTACAGACCAATAACACTGGCAAACATAGATGCAAAAATCCTAAACAAAATACTAGCAAACAGAATCCAACAGCACCTTAAAGGGATCATACACCATGATCAAGTAGGGTTTATCCCAGGTATGCAAGGATTCTTCAATATATGCAAATCAATCAATGTCATACACCATATTAACAAATTGAAGGAAAAATACCATACGATCATCTCAATAGATGCAGAAAAAGCTTTGACAAAATTCAACACCGATTTATGACAAAAAACCTCCAAAAAGTAGGCATATAGGGAACTTGGAATAACCCTACCTAAGGAGACAAAAGACCTGTATGCAGAAAAGTATGACACTGATTAAAGAAATTAAAGATGATACAAACAGATGGAGATATGTACCATGTTCTTGGATTACAGGAATCGGTATTGTGAAAATGACTATACTACCCAAAGCAATCTACAGATTCAATGCAATCCCTATAAAATTACCAAAGGCATTTTTTAAAGAACTGGAACAAAAAATCTTAAAATTTGTATGGAGACACAAAAGACCCCGAATAGCTAAAGCAGTCTTGAAAAAGAAAAATGGAGCTGGAGGAATCAGGCTCCCTGACTTCAGACTATACTACAAAGCTACAGTAATCAAGATGGTATGGTACTGGTACAAAAACAGAAATATAGATCAATGTAACAGCATAGAAAGCACAGAGATAAAACCATGCAGATATGGTCACCTTATCTTTGATAAAAAGAGGCAAGAATATACAATGGAGAAAAGACAGCCTCTTCAATAAGTGGTGCTTGGAAAAGTGGACAGCTACATGTAAAAGAATGAAATTAGAACACTCCCTAACACCATACACAAAAATAAGCTCAAAATGGATTAAAGACCTAAATGTAAGGCCAGACACTATCAAACTCTTATAGGAAAACATAGGCAGAACACTCTATGACATACATCACAGTAAGGTCCTTTTTGACCCACCTCCTAGAGAAATGGAAATAAAAACAAAAATAAACAAATGGGACCTAATGAAACTTAAACGCTTTTGCACAGCAAAGGAAACCATAAACAAGATGAAAAGACAACACTCAGAATGGGAGAAAATATTTGGAAACGAAGCAACTGACAAAGGATTAATCTCCAAAGTATACAGGCAGCTCATCCAGCTCATTATGAAATAAACCAACAACTCAATCCCAAAATGGGCAGAAGACCTAAATAGACATCTCTCCAAAGAAGATATACAGATTGCCAACAAACACATGAAAGGATGCTCAACATCACTAATCATTAGAGAATTGCAAATCAAAAGTACAATGAGGTATCACCTCACACTGGTCAGAATGTCCATCATCAAAAAATCTACAAAAAATAAATGCTGGAGAGGGTGTGGAGAAAAGGGAACCATCTTACACTGTTGATGGGAATGTAAATTGATACAGCCACTATGGAGAACAGTATGGAGTTTCCTTAAAAAACTAAAAATAGAACTACCATATGGCTCAGCAATCCCACTAATGGACATATACACTGAAAAAAACATAATTCAAAAAGAGTCATGTAACACAATGTTCACTGCATCTGTATTTACAATATTCAGGACATGGAAACAAACTTAGTGTCCATCGACAGATGAATGGATAAAGAAGATGTGGCACTTCTATACAATGGAATATTACTCAGCCATAAAAACAAATGAAATTGAGTTATTTGTAGTGAGGTCAGTGGACCTAGAGACTGTCATACAGAGTGTAGTAAGTCAGAAAGAGAAAAACAAATACCGTATGCTAGCACATATACGTGGCATGTAAAAAAAAAATATTTCTGAAGAACCTAGTGCAGGACAGGAGTAAAGATGCAGGTGTAGAGAATGGACTTGAGGACACAGGTAATGGGAAAGGTAAGCTGGGATGAAGTAAGAGAGTGACATGGACATATATACACTACCAAATGTAAAATAGGTAGCGAGTGGGAAGCAGCCACATAGCACAGGGAGATCAGCTCGGTCCTTTGTGTCCACCTAGAGGGGTGGGTTAGAGAGACGTAAGAAAGTGGAGATATTGGGATATATGTTTGTGTATATCTGATTCACTTTGTTATACAGCAGAAACTAACACACCATTGTAAGGCAATTATACTCGTATAAAGTTGTTAAAAAAAAAAGGAGAGCAATGATGTAAGCAAAAAGGAGTGGAGGTATAACAGACCAAGGTATTTTTGTTGGTTATTTGATTAATTTGCCTCTCGCATTAGACTATAAGCTCTTTTAAGGTAAGGCCAATTTTTGCTCTACTCAGGACTTTATATCAGTGTCTGGCAGAGTGACTGGGACAATGCAAACACTCAGCAAATATGTGCTAGGTGAGTAGGGAGTATAGCCAGGAGATGAGTAGGAAAGAAGAAAGGAGAAGCAGTGAAGGATAAACAAAAATGTGACTTAGGAAATGTTCTTGAAGCTGAAGAATTAACTTTATTTTGTAGTCATTTTGAAGAGTTGAGATTTTTTAGGGGACAACTTGAGTTCCATTGGGATTTCTGTGGTATTTGGGTAATATATCTCACAGCCAAATTAATATAATTTATTTAGAAACATTTCCCATGATGGGTCTCTTTACAGTATCATATATCTGTACCTTCACCAGTAGGAAGTGCAAGTCCCAATGAATCGTGGACATCTAAGCTAATCTCCGGGGCTGTTCAGCTGAGGTCGAGCAACCTGTGTGCCTCAGGTGTTCCATGGACAGACTACTGTCTCCTGCCACAGACCAACAGACCATTTGTGAGTGGGCTGCAGACCAAGGCCACACAGTCATGAGCAGAGAAACCTGTAGCATGAATACTTTTCTCTGTCCTCCTCGTACCACTAATGGCAGCTCCATTTGGGAAGAAGATTCATTTCATACCTTAGGATAACTACATGAAAGAGCTGTACTTTTGGCCTTTGAGGCATATCCACATCAAAATAAGTTGAGAGAAAAAATGGTTATTTACATCTAAGCCATTAACTTTCCACCTGGGCTAAATATAGGCCTTAGTGTTTATTCTTCATTGTAAACAGAATAGGCAAACTGATTATTAGTGTAGTGTTGTGATTGTTTTAATTATTTTCTGTGATTATTTTTGTCCCTTGATTGGAATTCCCCAACTTATTATCTCATTACAGTATTCAAATTTTGTGGGATGTTTGGAAACAATTGTCTTGGGTCAATTCCAAGGAATTGAAGGAATCAAGATTATTTAAATATTTTGATTGACAACAGCAAAGGAACATAATGGTGAGATTGGCTGCACTTCATCGAGACCAACAATCCTTTGATATTTGTTAAAGAAATCGTGTTTTGTATGTTTGGATTAAAACTTATATTTATAGGATTGAATGTGAGTATACTAAAAAGTTTACATTCCATATAATAGATTCATAATGTTTAGTAAAGAAGACATTGGAGATGAACGTTAAATTAAAAAATGAGTTACTTAGTGCAGTTGAGGTTGTTTCTTGATCTGCATAGTGAATACACTCATGTGTTCAGATCATGAAAATTCTCTTAGCTGTTAACTTACGTGTATTTTTTGATATGTGTGTTATACTTCAATAAAAATTTGAAAGAAGCCATTGCTTAGTTAGCTCTCTCTTCATCATGTTTAAGGCTGGAATCCATTAAGAACACAGGAGAGTTAAATTTGACTAAATATAGAGGTAGCAGATTATTTGAAAGTTGGAAGATTTAGGGTGGCTAGTAATGTAAGAAGATAGCTTATTTCTCACCACATTCACCTTGAAAAATTAATTTCATAGAGTTGATATATTAATCGTAATCACCTGTGTGTTTCCAAATAATGAATAACTTCATGGCTAAAGATGAAAGATTAAGAGTTTGGAAATCTTTTTCCTCCTAACCAATGAAGTGTTTCTCCATCTATCTTGCCAAAAGCAAGATCAACAAGCAGAGGAAAACTGCATAAAAATGAAAAGATCCCAGTACACCCTTGATGTACACCCTTGGTACATTATCTTGATGCCTTGGAAATAAGAAACAACACCAAATGTTTCTGTTTACATATGTCCTTTTAGGAACATTTTTACTTGCATTATTCACTGGAGCTGTAGTCAACTCTTCAAAATGACTACAAGATAAAGTTAAATCTTCAGCCTCAAGAACACTTCCTAAGTCATGCTATCATTGCCCCAGGCATCACTTTTCCTTTTTGTTTCTTTCTTTTCTCTCTGGCACTAACTAATATCCTCAGAGCATCCTGGAGTCATCACTGTGTCCATAAGTACATCTGTATATCGGGAAGATTTCTAAGATATAAAGGAAGAGATAGAAAGAAGGAAACTGTAAAAACAAAGTCTCTTGGTATTAAAATGAGCTTAGATGTAAATAAATAGTTTATTCTTTCCTTGATTACATTTTATGCGTACAATTTTTGAACAAAACCACAATTTTAAAAGGTACGGCGAAGTAAGTCAGAAAGAAGAAGACAAATACTGTATGCTAACACATATATATGGAATTTAAGAAAAAAAAAGGTCATGAAGAACCTAGGGGTAAGACAGTAATAAAGACACAGACCTACTGGAGAATGGACTTGAGGATATGGGGAGGGGGAAGGGTGAGCTGTGACAGGGCGAGAGAGAGTCATGGACATATATACACTAACATACGTAAGGTAGATAGCTAGTGGGAAGCAGCCGCATGGCACAGGGATATCGGCTCGGTGCTTTGTGACCGCCTGGAGGGGTGGGATAGGGAGGGTGGGAGGGAGGGAGATGCAAGAGGGAAGAGATATGGGAACATATGTGTATGTATAACTGATTCACTTTGTTATAAAGCAGAAACTAACACACCATTGTAAAGCAATTATACCCCAATAAAGATGTTAAAAAAATAAAATAAAAAAAATTAAAGGTACGGCTATCTTGTGATTACACTAATATATCATGCAGATTGCTATGAAGACGTGTAGTAAGTGTATTTGCTCTGGAGGAAGAGAGGGATTGTGATGGATTGGTGTCATCTGTCTTACATATTCCTACCCTTCTAATCTTGACGTTAAATTGGAGTTATGTAAGTGTTGGGATTTTTAATTTTTCTTTTTGAAATGTTTTTACTTCAGCTTATGGAACAAGGGGGTTGAATTCTTTAAAACTGAAGCAAATGTGAAGAAGCCAAGATATTGCAGCAACATCTCTTACTTTTGTATTACACAGATCTTGCTGCCATACAAAGACTCAAGGAATTCAACATGGTGATTAAGACTGTTAACTCTGATTTAAGAGGAACAGAATAAATAAAACTTTGTTCTATGGGATGTGATTTAACTCTTTTTCTTGGGAGTCTCTCTTGGTTGGAGTCAGGCAGCCCTAGCCTTGAATTCCAGCTTACGTGATCAGTGTCTGTATGACCTTTGATAAATGCCTGAATCTCATGAGCTTCATTGTTTTCCTCTGTAAGTGACCTAGGTCACATGGTGTTTGTGGGAATCAAATGGGATTCAGCGATGAACAAAATAGACAAGAGACTGGTTGCTTGTTTTCATGGAGCTTCCTTTCTAGGCAGGGTGGTGAGGGGACGACACACACACACACACACACACACAAATCAAAATGTGTAAAAAGATGATAAGTGCTATAAAAAAAATAAAGCGGATAAGAGGATAGTGATGATATGAGGGGACAGGGAATGAGTAATGGTGTTCTCCTTTAAATATGATGCAGTCAGGGATGTCTTCTTTGATAAGATTCAGGAAACCCAAGTGAAGTGAGAGTGGCAATGAAGATACCTCAAGAAAAAATATTACAGGCAGGGGGAAGGATTAATGCAAAGGCCCTGAGGCAGGAGTATGGGATATCGGCTCGGTGCTTTGTGACCGCCTGGAGGGGTGGGATAGGGAGGGCAGCAAGAAGGCCTGTGTGGCTGGGACTGATGAATGAGAAGGGAATAATAGAACTAGAGTCAGGGACCTCACAGAGCAGGGCATGCAGCACTTCGTTGGCCATTGAAGGACTTTGGATTTTATTCTGAGCAGGATGAGGAGTCATTAGAGATTTATGAGCAGAGCGATTATGCAATTTGTTTTTTATTTTGAAAGGATTCTTCTGTCAGTTGTGTAAAGACTAGATTCTAAAGGGTGGAAACAGATTTCTGTTAAGCTTTTAAAGTAATTTACACAAGAGACAGTGGCTGCATGGTCAGTAGGAGAGGTAGTAAAAAATGGTCATACTTCAGATTTCTTCCCCATATTTTTAACATCTTTGTTGAGGTATCATTTATATACCATGAATTTCATCCATTTAAAATGCGTAATTTTTATAAAAAATTTATAGATTTGTGCAAGCATCACCACAATTCAGTTTTAGAACATTTCCATCATTCCCAAAAGATCTCTCATTGCCATTTGCATTTAATTCCTGCTCCCACTCCCAGTTCCAGGCAACCACTAATACGCTTTCTGTCTATGGATTTGCCTTTCCTGGACATTTCATATAAATGAAATCATACAATATGTAGTCTTTTGCATCTTGCTTTTTCCACTTAACATTGAGCTTTTGAGGTTCATCTGTGTTGTACCATGGAACAGTAGTCTATTCCTTTTCATTGCTGAATAGTATTCCACTGAATGAATAGATCACATTTTGTTTATTCAACAATTGATGGACATTAGTCATTACTTAATGCCTAATATGAATAATATTCCTTTGAATATTTATACATGAGTCTTTGGGTGGACGTATGCTTTCATCTTTCTTGAATAGATGCCTAGGAGTGGAATTGCTGGATCTTATTGTAAGTTTATATCCAACATGTTAAGGAAGTGAAAAACAATTTTCCAAAGTGACTGTGTCATTATATATTATCATTAAATGATGTGTGGAGATTCAGGTTTCTCCATATCCTCACCAAAACTTATCATCTTTTTTATTGTAGCTATTCTAGTAGATATGATGTAGTATCTTGTCATTTTAATTTGCATGTCCCTAATGACTAATGATATTGAACATATTTTCATGCAATTGTTGGCCATTTGTATATCTTCTCTAATGAATTGTCTATTCACATCTTCTACTGAGTTTTTAAGTGGTTTACTTTCTTCCTTGTTATTGAGTTATAAGTGTGCTTCATATATTTGGGACACAAGACCTTTGTCATATTTATCCTTTACGAATATTTTCTCCTAATCTTTGGCTTGTCTTTTAATTTCTTAAAGTATCCTTTGAACCATGAAAGTTTTAAAATTTGATAAGGTCCTACTTATTATTTTTTATGGATTGTGCTTTTGATTTCACATCTAAGAACTTTGGGTTCTTTTTAAAGGTAAATCTAATAGGATTTGATGATGAATTACATGTTGGGTATAAAAGAAAAGAAGAGTCAAAGATGACTGATCCTTTTGTTCTGGGCAATCAGAAAAAGTTTCCATTTATTGAGTGAATAAAGACTGGATAAAGAAAAAGTTAGGGAGTGGGAATCACAAGTGTTTTAACCAAGTTAGATGTAAGGTTTTTATTAGACATCCAAGTAAGGATGTAAAGGAGACAGATTTAGAAGCTTAGGGTTCAGCTCTTTGAGATAAAACTTCGAGTCAACCTCATAAGTATGGTATTTAAAACCATGGCCCGTGTGATGTTACTTAAGGAGTGAATGTGAGTAGAGAAGAAAAGACTTCCAAGGACTGACTTTTGGAGAACTTAAAATAATAGCAGTCAGGGAGAAGGGAAGAAATCAGAGTGGAGATTGAGAAGGGGCATCAAGTATGTCAGATGAACCATGAGAGTGGTGCTCTGGGGGACATGTGAAGAAGCTGTTTCAAGAAGGGGTGAGTGACTAGTCAAAGTGTGCAGATACATGAGGGCAGTAAAACCGAAAATTGGTTAATGGATTTGGCAACATGGAGGTGGCTGGTGTTATTGGTAAGAACAATATAAATGGAGTAATGAGGACTCAATCTGACTAGAACAGTGAAAGGGAGAATGGAAGGAGAGAAAGTGGAGAGTGTGGTTAGGAACAACTCTTAGCCATAAGGAAGAGATTAGCCATAATGAATAGCACAAAATTGGATGATAGCTGGAGGGAAATGTAGCACCAAGGGAGGTACTACATTACTTCTCTCCCTCCCTCTCTCCCTCCCTTCCTTCCTTCCTTCCT
The DNA here is from genome assembly GCF_937001465.1 of Orcinus orca. NCBI lineage: Eukaryota > Metazoa > Chordata > Mammalia > Artiodactyla > Delphinidae > Orcinus > Orcinus orca. Next base: position 61,733,669 of record NC_064559.1, on the reverse strand, counting down.
TCCTCTCTCCTTCCCTCCCTCCCTCCTTCCTTCCTCTCTTCCTCTTCTCCTCTCTTCTTTTCCTCCTTTCCTCCCTTCCTCCCTTCCTCCCTTTCGCTCTCTCTCTTTTTCTTAAATTTGGGAGATATTACAACAGAAAGGAAAAAAAATAATGCAGGAGAGAGAGGAGATAATTTCAGAAGTGAGATTCCTGAGAATGTGAGAGCTAAGTTCCAGTGAACAAGTGTCCATAAAAAGGAACATGGATGGTTGATCCATTGTAGATGAAAAAAGGTAGAGTTTATAAGGACCACTGTATACGGGTTGGTAGATTTGGTGATGGGAGTGTGGGGAAGCTTGCTTCTGATTGGTCTTATTTTTTTCATGGTCACCAGCTGAGATGAGGAAGGAAGGGAAAGATACTGTTAGTTTGGGGAGAGAAAAGAAAACATAAAGTTGACATTTAGAAGAGTAGAAGAGTTGCTGGACTAGATAAATATGATGAGATTGAAGGAGTGAAAAAGAAATAAAGGAGTTTTGGTGTATGTAAGGAAGTGATAGTAATGATGGACTATAGAATCTAAGCTGGAAGAGAGGTAAGTGAGTACCTTAGGAAGTGATAGCCAGTGGAGAGGTAGTTAAGTCAATATATTTGGGGTCTTAGTGGAGTGAGTGAAAGAAATGTTGGAATCAGGATACTAGAATGAATGAGATACAAAGATAGGTTATGATGGCCAGGAAACCAGCATAATGGATGAGATGTCATAATTAGGTGATGACAGTATCTAGGGTATGGTCATGGGCGTAAGAGTCTCAGGTATGGTGTAAAATATGGGAGGAGAGCCGGCCAGTATTTGAGAAAATAGTCCACATGGGTATTGAAATCAGCAAGAACTATAGCACAAGACAGAGAGAGACAAGCGCTGGGTGTGAACATTTTCAAGTACTGAAGGTTGGGATTCTTTAATTCTGGAGAGGACTGCAACAAAGGGAGGTATCTGGTAGTATTGTCTTGTGATCTTATCTTCAGAGTCTCTGTGTAGGGAAAAATAGAGGTGAGGGAGACATAGTGGTTTGGAAGCAGCAATAAAATGCAAGAAGGATGCTTAGAATCTGTCTCCAGACCAGCTGCATTTGTAGTGCAGCAGACAAAACGGCCATCGTGTGCCTGGTACAGAGCAGGTAATCCAAGAATGTCAGTTACTTTTTCATAGTCAGCAGCAGAGGTTTTCAAAACCTGCATGTCTTACTTTTTAAATTAATTGTTATTTGGCTTAAAGTCTGTAGTGGCTTGGAATTTGCAGTACTCTAACTTCACTTTTAAGGCATATTAATGTTTTGATTTGTCTTAAATGGCCCTAAAAGTTTCTTGGAACACAGCGAAAGACATACACACACCTTCAAGAATACTCAAAAAACAACTGAAAATGTCACTGTCCCTCAGAGTTACACATTTTGGAGGTAAAATGGTGGCTGAAGTTAGTTCCCTTTCTTTGGTTATGAACCTGTATTTTCTCTGTGTGAAATTATATAATTGTTAGAGGGATTAAAAACCCATGAATAAGGCTCTTTTTTTCTGTATCTGCTAGTACTCAGGCATCATCAGCTTTTTAGTTTTAATGTAGTCCCAGTAGCATGAATTCTGACTCTTGACCTGTACCTGTGAACGCAGCACCCAAACCCCTTACAAAGTCCCTTTGACTCCCCAAGAGGTCTCTTACAACTTCCATAAAAGTCCTGCTCCTACCTTGCTGGGGCCTCTGTTGCTGTAGGAGCTCAGCTGCCCTTCTAGCCAGTAGAGTTGCTCATCCAGGGTGTTGAAGGGTGTATTCTGACCTGAGTCCTGTCTCTTGCTTGTCTCTGTCACCCTGTGGTGTAGGTGACTTACCTGGGCCCATGATGCTCTTTGGCTGTAAGAGTGAGAAAGTGTACTCCTTCTAGTTATGGGTAATTGGGAATGGGGAGGATCCTGCAAAAGGATTGCTTGGTCCCTGAAGTGTTAAAAAGAGGATAAACTTGCAGCAGTTTCATGAAACCCCTTTCCCCTAGACCTCATACATGCCTATCAGGGTGGCTGAGTTAAGACAGGTTCTAAGCACCAGTTCTCACAAAGAATGTGGAAGCCGTGACTCCCCTCCCATTCAGAGTCTAGTCATCACAAAGATCCCCCTCTTTTTTTTCAATTTCAGACTCCATCCCAGTTTCCTGCAATCTCACTGCAACCCAACTTCAGGGACAGCCTTCTCTCCACAACCTCCAAAAAAAGGAGTTTTGTTTTTTGTTTTTTTAAACAATTTTTGCATATACCTCAGTGCCCATTGTACAGCCACTATAAGTTTGTTCTTTTTTCTCTCAGTTCCCGTCTTTACCCCTTTTCCAGGCTCCTTGGCATTTTCATGAATCACTGGATGCAAGTACATGCTTAGAGGGAGGGGCGCTGTCATGTTCAAAAATGAGGTACACTTGTAGACATCCCATTGTTCTATCAGATCAGATGATAGATCTTGATCTAAGCACAAACCCACGATCAGATAAAAAAAAATATCGTACTAGTATAGGGACCTTCGCAGAGAATGGGTTGAACATAGGACCATTCCATTTTCTATCACTGTTGATTCAACTGGGCTATAGTCAATTTATTCCATCTGATATAAACCACAGCATTTTTTTTCAATGTTTGCCTAATTTATCATACTCCCAGTCAGTTCTGTATATCCCAATACTCACAATTATTAGATGGTTTTAAAGTATTTTTTCTCAGGCACTTACAATTTCATTCCCCCCCAAACATAAAAGGTAAAATGTATGATACTAATAATAAACATAGAGAACACAAAAAAGTAAAAAGGAGAAAACAAGAATCTACAATCTTACCATCCATAGGTATCATGGAGTTGTTGCTATTTCTATCTTGCTTTCCACTCTGCCCCTATAATTTTTAAAAAATTGTGATTATATATAACTTTGTGCCTTGCTCTGAGAATATAAATGCCATAACCAAAGATTTCTTTAAGATCTTATTGTTGATTAATTTGATTGAAAGCAATAAACAAGATAAAGTAAAATTACAGTACAGCTAATACAAAGTATCCACTACTACTGGTATTTTTTGAAGTAATTCTGGAAGGTTCTTTCAGAGACTGACCCCTTCCTAGTCTACATCCTCATCTCCAGCCACAAGGAAAAGAAAAACAATAAAACAGAAAATGTAAGTTGACATTTTCAATTTCTGTCCTGCCTCAGTATAATGGGAACCTTTCACCTTCACTTCCAGTGAGTAAGTGGCCAGTTGCTATGATTGGTAGATTCCATTATGACCCTGAGATGTTGGGAAAAGGGACAAATCACAAATGCCACTCAATAACTCCAATTTTAGTGAGATTTTTATCTCTACCTAGGAGATGTCTGAAAAATGATCTATGGGTGATTTGAACTGAGCTGGCCAACTCCTATTTCAAAAGAATTGAAAAAAGGGGATTTATGATGACACTGTCTGCCTATTTTCCAGACCAATGTTCACAGTATGTCCTGCTGCTATTTCATGGCACTGGCAGGCCCTTGCCTTCCACAGGGCAGAATCACTTCATGTTGGAAATTAGCTCACCAACTTGGTTTTGGCAAGGAAGACAGACACATAAATCTGATGTAGTAAAGAATACAGTAATGTGAACTTTTCTTAAAAACAAAGAATATATATTTATTTTTGAAAATGTATGATTATATACTCATAGCCAATTGGTTATACTAATAAAGACAATCTTCATGCTGATTTATGGAATGCACGTTGTCCCACCACCCTTTTTCATTTTGTCTGCTCTAACACCTCATCTTTTATGCTTACAATGGGAACAGACTTATCAAATTAAGCACCAAAGGGAAAATTGTTCATCTGGTTCATGAGGAGCTGAGGCAGACGGTAAGTTAACCACCTGACAGGCAATGCTGGCTGTTCTTCTGAGATTTATAGTCCAGTTTTACAGTTAAAATTGGATTGGGTAAAGTTTGCATTGAATTTACTTTGGCAATAGGGAAGTGTCCAGATCCATGTTGCTCTGTTTGTGACTTGAGGTCCTCCACGCCACAACCTCACCTTGCAAGTCGACCCCTGATAAGTCAAATGCACAATGGGACTGATGATGGACCCCAGAGACAAGTGTCTCCCCTGCTCCCTTCCCAAGCCAGCAGCATGCACAGGTGGTGAGTTTGTCATTTTCAGGATTGTCACAGAGACACAAATAACAAGTATATATCTCAGTCTACAAACGTTAAGTGTGCAAGGAACCTAGCCTTCTTTATTTTCCAAGTTGTTTTCCAAATCTCTACTCGTTGGTAATTTCAAGCCTCATTTCACTAGGATCAGGCAAAGCATTCTCAATCAATTTGGAGTCTCTTCTTCCCACTGCCATTACCATCTTGGGGTTAAGTCTAATTTCAAGAGATGTGAATAAAGACAGTGCACTGGGGCAAGGACCCATCCAGTCCTTGGCTCACACAACATCCACTGTTCCATGCAGTCGCCATTGGGACATCCCTCAGTTGCATCCATGTTACTCTCTCCTCTACTTCTGGGCTATGGGATTATACTGCTGCTTTTGTGCCCCACTGGGGGTCCCAGAATTTCTGCTAGGGGCCTAAGCTCTCTCTCCACAGTTTGGTCCTTCTCAGAAGAGCCATCCTCCTGCTCATCTCAGTAGTCAAGACCTAGTTCAAGCTCACTTCCTATAAGAGACCACTCCTTGTGACTCCAAAGCTCATTTCAACTCTTTTCCCTTTGAGGATCCAATAGCACTCATCTAGACCTTGTCATGCAGGGATTGTCTTGTTTAGCTTTTAGGGATGGACTCCATCACCTTTACCTTCCGATCTGCATTAATATGTCTTTCTCAAATAAATTAGTACTCCATCTTGCAGCTAAGAAGTCTACAAGCTCACGTAGAAGGGCGAGGAGGGGAGGCACAGGTAATGGAGAGAAAATGCAGATGTCTATGATAGGTTATGAAGATTATGCACCAAGTCAAAAACATGTCGTGTATATACTTTATCTTTTGCAGTATACTATAATTCAAAGGCAACATCTTTGTATTAATGATTTTTTATCTCTACCAGCATAAAACCCAATTGATAGATATGTCTGCTATATGTTGACTCTATTCCAAGTACAATGAAGAAATAAAAAGGGAATTAAAGATATCACCCCCTCTCTTCCATGATCTCTGCCTCTTGTTTGTAGAAAAGCTTTAGCCTCTGAGGTCTTTCCTGAGTTCCAAAGAAAAAATTTAATCAGAGAAGTGAGAAAAATTCAGAAACAAAGAAAAACTATCAAGCAAGACAAAATAATAATAGTTTAGCCGTAAAACAAAGTCAAGAACCTTTAGTTCCTCCTCAAAGGCTATAGATAAGATTCTGAGTCATATCCTTGAGTTGTTGGGTGGATTTTAAAACCTCACCAGGTGGAAGAAGTTAACTACATGCTGACCATAAGAATACAGACCCCAGAGAGTTTGGAACCAGAAGATTGATGATGTTGACTCCCAAAATACCACCTGGTTACTTACTAACAACCAATCAGGAGAATGTCCATGAGCCAATCATGTACCCCATGACCCTCTCCCTCATACTGTCTTTAAAAATCCTTCCCTGAAAGCCATTGGGAAGTGTGGGTAATTTGAGCTTTAGCTGCCCATTCTCCTTGATTGACCCCATGTTGGTCACCTTGCAATGAACACTGTACTTTTCTTCACTGCAGCTCGGTGTCAGAAGATTGGCTTTAACGTGAGAGGACAGGCAGATCCAAGTTTGGTTTGGTAACAAAATGACTAATAGATTAGCTCAAATAATGAATTCCTCTATCACCTATTTATTAGTAACTCACAGCAAATTCAGTTCAGTTCAATCAGGGTTTGTTTAATTTCTACAAATTGCTGCTGTATGACATAGAGCAGGGGACATAGAGAAAAATAAGATGTGATTATAGGGTTACATTTGATATGACTGCTTGGAATTTCCTAGCAGGTGGGCTTGTTATACAGACATAGAAACACAGATATACAAGAAACTATTATTTTCTTAAATGCAGTAATCCTTTTTCAAAGAGGTACCCTAGGACTCCAACTTACTCCTAGTTGGAAAAGGGAAAAATATAGGGTATGAAGGTTTCAGGTACAAAGAAAGTGAGCTGCAACCTTTCAAGCCAGGAAGCTCATCAAAAAACAAAACATAGGGCTTCCCTGGTGGCGCAGTGGTTGAGAGTCTGCCTGCCGATGCAGGGGACATGGGTTCGTGCCCCGGTCCGGGAGGATCCCACATACCGCAGAGCGGCTAGGCCTGTGAGCCATGGCCACTGAGCCTGCACGTCCGGAGCCAGTGCCCCACAATGGGAGAGGCCACAACGGTGAGAGGCCCGTGTATCGCAAAAACAAAACAAAACAAAACATACATTATATTAGTTTCAGGTGTGCTAATATAATGTTGTATGTCAATTATACCTTAAATTAAAAAAAAAAACAACTTCTCAAAACCCAAAACCAAAACAGATGCTATTCTTCTTGGGTAGTTGACTAAGGACCAATTCTATGCAGATTTTTGTATACAGACCTTTATTGAAATCCAAGAGTTGTTGCTATTTGGATAGGTCTTGCATAGAGTACATATAAATATTGTTATCTAAACGGAGACATTTTTGAAAGCAAAAGGGAGCACTACTATTATTAATTACTCTGTGACAACAGGAGACATAAACCTGGAGTACGGCTACCCTAGTCTTGCAGACTGACAAAGTGAATAAAGAGAATTTAAGAGCAAACTAAAACATAAACAGACGACACAGACTCCGGAAACCTCTTCTGAGTAGAATATCAAGCCACATCTGACTCAGAAATAGATTCTCCTCCTATTTGCAGTAAGAGTGAAACAGCCTCCCCAGAATAATCCCACAAACTTTTCTGCCACTTCCAGAGTTCACCTTTTGCAAATTTCCTGAACTGGGGCTTTACTTTTCTCAGATCTGGAGTTATCACAATGTTTACTTGTCTTCGGGCTTGTGGGAAAAGAACTAAACAAAGATGGTGAATATTAAATGTCAAGAAGATCATATTATTTCAGTGTGTTTGCATGGGACATTGAATTTGTGAGCAATGCTGAGTATTGAATGTATACTTAATAAATTTCCCTATAGGCTATTTTAATAACATTCATGTTATTCCTTTTATAAAGTAGTACACGTATACTTATTATAGATCATTTTAAAACTACAAGAAAAATATACAGAATAAAATTGAATCACCTGTAAACCCAACACCTAGAGAGAAAACATTTTGGTATATTTCTATTTGTGTATTTCAGATAGTTGAGATTATTCCATATAGGTCATTTCTTCTTCGCTTTTCCACCTACTGTTCAAACACTTTAACTTAATTGTTGTGCAATATTCAATAATGATGCCACTTAATGTTTATTGATGCTGCTATATAGCATATAATTTCACCCATGTCACAGTCCTATGAGGTAAGTGATTTTATTAACCCATTTTGAAGATGAAGAAATTGGGCAAATGTGGGTTAGGGAACTTGCTCAAGGTTTCACCAGAATTAAGTGCAGACTCAGGCTTGAACCAAGTCTGAGTGATCCCAGAACTCAGCTGCTAACCAGTAGGCTGTGTCCATCAGGTGTTGGTTATGAAAACAGAAAAACAGAAGGTTTTTTTCAGTATGAAGGGATTTAATACAGGGAATGTAAGGCTCATACAACCTTGCATCCACCTCCCATTGGGAGAGAGCAACAGTCAGGAAGGCCCTAGATCTACAATAGTGATGCCACTATTGTTAATTTCAGCTTCCAGGAGCACTTGAGAGCTGCTGGCAAAGGCCCACATCAGTCATTTGCTGATGCCCACACATGCCTAGAGCTTCTGCCAGAAACAATGGCCCATCCTTTTCTCCTGCCTTGTGAACCTTGGAAAGTGCCACCCCTGGTGATATCCACAAACACCTGCTGCCAAGGAAATCTGTGACATATAGTTTCCAGGCTTTCAGTACCTGTGGTGCAGGGGAAGCTTAGAATGACAGGGAAGATACGGAGATGCATAGGTGATATCAAATCCACAGGTTACGAGACAGACCAGACTTTACTTAATTTTCCCCATCATGGTACATTTATGTTAATGCCTTGGCCTATGACTACAAATGAGACAGTGGTAACTCAGATTTCACTGGCTTGTGTCCCCACCTGCATACATGTTAACCACGCACCCCATTTCAGTTCTCTCTGGGAGCTCAAGAGAGCTCACAAATGGTCCTCCCTGCTCTTCACTCCTGGCCCTTTGCTCTGCTTACTGCCTGCACAGCCACTGGAGGGCAGCACGTCCCCACCACCGCTGCAGCTGGTGCCTCTCCCCAGGCTGGGTCTCCTCATCCTCCCACAGCTGCAGACCCTCAGGTTACCAAAGAATGCCTCCAGCCCCACTGTCTTGAACCCAACCAAGGTTGTCCCCCAGGTGACGATGGCTCTGCACTGAGTCCTCCACCTCTTTCCTGAGTACCAGACAGTGTTTTCAGGCCTCTATGTCTCATTTATGGAAACAGCTTCTTCAGCTTGTGTTGAGTAATCCTTTCTCCCTGTGGAACTGACCCATGGGCCTGGGTTGGAGGGAGACACCTCACTGCCTGCTCCATCACTCACCCTAATCTCTTCCCCTCAGTGTACAAGCCAAACTCCCCTCTCAGAAACTCTTTCCTCAGTGAAAATCAACACATGCAGAAGACACCAGTTAACTACCAACTCTGACATTTCACGACATGTATGCATTGTCTGAACCCTTAGGTTCAGAAACTTTCTCCATACCTAGTGCTATGATGAAAATTTTGGACATGGCTCTTTGTCCAGTGTCTTTCCTTAGATTCTTAAAAATGGAATCACTGTTGTGGACTTGAAACAAATAGACTGACAGATATTTCTCCAGCAAAGATGGGTATATTTGGGATCAGCAGAGAATTTCAATTCGGGGTCTGCAATTATGAGGAGCAATGTGCAAGTCCCTAGCAAGGAAAAGCAAGGAGAATACTTTTATAGAGAGGAAAAGGAAGTTGGGAGTGCTATAGTAGTCCATAACTTTTCATTGGCTGAGTCCTTGCAGGAAAGGAAGAGGAGTCTTTCTTCTTCCTGTTGGACTCTGCTATGGTTGCAGGACCTGAGAGCTCCCCCTTCTGGTCTCCCAACTTTATTTAACTGAGGTCTCTGTTTATTAATTTTTCACACTGTAGAAAAGAGAATAAACATTTTTAAGGTTGTGATACAAATTGTTAGCAAATTGCTTCCAAAAATTTTTTTACCAATTTATACTTCTACCAGCCAGTAACAGGGCTTCTACTTGAACCCTGGCTCACTGAGCCTTCTGCTGAATAGTATTTTATCTATCTATCATCTATCTATTTTTCTATCATCTACTTATCTCTCTATCTATCTGTTATCTATGTAGATATTTGTCCATATTCTATATATGTGAAGTATGTAATATATTTATATCTATATGTCTATGTCTATATTTATATAATTTCCCTGAGGCTGCTTTGCTCACCATATCAAGTGAATTATGACTCAGTCCTCTCTCATATACATCATTGAGACTCTCAAACACCAAACATTCCAAAAATGCGAGGAAAGTAACACTCCCAAGACATTTGTTTAGCCAATGGTAATTGTGACAATTGTAACTGTTGATTGAATGCAAGGTATTCTTCCAGAGGCTGAAGTGGGATATTGCTAAGGAGTAGGTTAAGCTGTGAATGACCAAAAATCCAAAATACACTGAGTTAAGCTAGATAGATTTTTCCCTCTTTCTCATACCAACAAATCAGGAGTTAAGCAGGCCATGAATGGTATGAGATCCATTGAACCAGGTTCTATCCATTTTCCACTCCCAAGTTTGTACCCACATTCCATCCAGCAGGAGGAGAAAAGAGAAGTCATGTTTCTTCTTTCCTGAAGACACTTTGCAGAAGTTGTACATATTACTTCTTCCTACCGCTCATTGCCCAGAAGTGACTCATACAGCCAAGTTCAGCTCCAAGGGAGGGTGAGAAATGCAGTCTTTTCTTTTTCCATGTGATCATTTTCCAGCTAAAAATCAGAGGAGTTAAGTAAAGAACAGATACCGAGGAACAAATACATTCCTGTCTCAGACGCATATTAATTATAATATATGATGTTTGTTATTAAATGACTCACAATTTATTTATCTCCTGGAACGTCTATGTTCCTCCTTTACATAGAAAACACAATGCTGTGGATAATAGCCTACTGTTTTTGTTTCCTTTAATTATAGTCTGCTTTTCCTTTGACATAGATTATAGTTTTAGAGATATACTTCAAATTTGTTTTGGACTTCAAAAAGCTGTAACTTCTCGTGCTTTGCTCTCCTTCCTAGCCCAGCCTCTCTGTCTGGCCATTAACTGATCTGAGAATAAACACGCAAATGCAGCAGGTGAGTTGTGAGCCTGGAATTTTGCTTCTTATCCTTTACTTGAAAAAAGAAAAAACAAAAATGTACTAAAACATCTGGAAGCAAAGAAAAAAGCTAAGAGAGAAGAAAGACAGCAAGTTTCTGTGATATGCATCTCAAGTTACACCGAATATAGCTTCCATTATCCAAATTAAAAAAACCTAATTTGGACAGGCCAAGGAGCTTTAATGGAAAGAAATATATCAGTAGACTCAGACCAATTTACAGAGATGGGATTTCATCATGGTACTGTATCTATCTTGTGCATCTCATCAAGTGCACAACAGCCCACAAAAATAGTTTCCTAAATTACTGGTCAAATAAAGACAGTGACACAGATTTTATGGATTAGTGACATTAAATAAAGAACAGGGTTAGCTTGAACAATGGATCCCAGAAGTCTTGAGTCTTTTCTTATCACCTATAACCACTTAGCAAATATTCTTTCTGCTGCCTGATTGGTTGGGCCAAATGTCTCTAATTTTGAGTCTATCTTTATTTCCAGCTTTCCTGTCCCTCTCCTGAGCTACATATACATGCAGTGTACTCTACTCAAGAAATACTTTCTAAATGAAGCAATTTGCCTGTAGTTGGTACTCAATTCACATACATATGTTGATTGATGGCTTTTGTCTGAGGATTGAATGTGTCTTGAAAAAAAAATCTCTCTACCACTTCACATCTACTAGGATGGCTATAACACACACACACACACACAACAAAACAGAAAGTAATCAGTGTTGGTGAGAATGTGGAGAAATTGGGACACTCATATATTGCTAGTAAGAATGCATAATGGAGCAACCCCTGTGGAAAACAGTCTGTTGGTTCCTCAGAGAGCTAAATATAGAATTACCACATCACCCACCAACTGTGCTCTGGAAAAGAACTGAAAACAAGGGCCCAAACAGACACTTGTATACCAGTGTTCATCGCAGCATAATTTATAATAGGTGAAAAATTAAAATAGCTCAAGTGTTCAGTAACAGTTGAAGGGATATACAAAGTGTTATGTGTAATACAACGGAATATTATTCAGCCATATAAAGGAATAATATTCTGATACATGCTACAACATGATAAACCTTGAAAACATTAAGCCAGACACAACAGGACAAATATTATATGAGTTCACTTATATGAAATATCTAGAATAGGAAAATTCATAGAGCCGGAAGGTAAAGCAGAGGTCGACAGGGGCTGAGGGGATGCAGGAATGGGGAGTTATTGCTTTAATACGTACAAAATTTCTGTCTGGGGTGATGAAAAAGTTATGGAAAAAGATAGTGGTAATGGGTTCCATGATGTTGTGAGTATAATTAATGTCACTGAATTGAACTCCTAAAATGGTTAAAATTACAAATGTTTAATATATTTTAAACATTTTACCACAATAATATATTTTAATATTTGACCACAATGTAAAAAAATCTGTTGCTTTGGTCTTTCACATTAAAATGCTACTACATTTTATAGTTTACAAAAGATTGTCATGATATTTAATCCTCACAGTCCCACGAAGAGGGCAGAATATTTACCATTTCCCGCACCCCTGCCCTACCCCTGCTTTAATGATGATGAATTTGAAGTTTAGAGTGTCATGTGGTAAGTTGCAGAGGTAGCTCTCATACCCAAGTCTCTTCAAGTGCTGATCTCCTAGGGACTCAAACTCTGGGAATTCTTCCATGGCTAGTTGATCTTCAGATTCTTCCAACCTGAGTTGTTGCTATAGACTTTTAGCCTCCGGTTATGACTGGCCTCCAGCCCACCCCTAACTTTGAAGATCTGACCCGCTGACTGAATGATTGTTAAAGGAGTGTAAATTTGGTCCAAACATGCCTGGAAAGAGATTTAATTTATACCTTCAGAAGATGCACAGGAGGAAGACACACAAAAAATCAAATGGAGTGGATCTGATGTTTCCCAAAGCTGGGGCAAAAGTTGGGTTAGCCTGGAAAACTTAAGACAGCCTGGGAATTGTAGATCAGGGTCTAGTTCTTTTACGGTCATTGAGAGCCCACGTTACTTCATTCGATTCTCATGAGAATGGAGGGAGAAATGGCAGTAGGAATGTTTTCTCCTTTTCACAGTTGAGAGAAGGTTAACTGCTTCCTCAAGGTCATACAGTCAGAGAGGACTAAGAGGAAAATAGAATCAGGTACCTTAGCTTCTAGGTCAGGGCTCTTTCTGTTATGCTGCTGCTGGCTGCTTCTAAGAGACCCAAAGCCAATGTCCAGAAAATGCCATGTAGAAGACTGCTGTTACTATTCTAAGTTTAAGTTGGGGGAGGGATGCAGTGGGTACAGCCAGGGGTGGAGTGTGGGGATGCCATCCTGCCATCATGGATATGGACTCTTTTTTATGGCTTATGCCACTCCAACTGGCATAAACAAGACATAGCTGAAGATTAAATGTCCTGAACAGTATTATACCATTAGATTTCTTGACACCATCTCCCAGAGTTCTGTCCTGTTTACGTTCTCAATCAAGTTTCTGTTTATCAAATTTCTAAAATGTTCATGAGGTGATGTCCTCTTCCTGCCATTTGGCAGGGAACAAATACTCTCTCATATACTCTGTGAAGGAAAAAAATTCCTTTCAGTCCAGAGCTCAAGTTGCCAAGAATAAACTGCTTTACCCCTACCCCTGCCTTGGGTGACCAATTTGTCCCAGTCTGCCTGGGACTTTTCCAGCTGAAAGTCCCGTGTCCTCCTTTTAGCCCAGGACAAACTGGGGTAGTTGGTCATTCTACCATGGCCCTTATTTTCTACATCAGCTCCCCTGTGAATCCATACCTCTTCCATTCCTACATTTAGGGCTAATTTTTGCAAAGTTGATCCTTCTAGGACAGGGTGTTGTTAATAGCAAATGGAAATCCCATGAGATAGCCTGGGGCAGAGGAAGAGGGGGCTTTCCATGGATCTCCCAACTTAGGCATGATGGTGTTGATGGGAAGGAGTTCCCTCTTCCTGCTTCTGAGGGTGATGAATCAGATCCTGCAAAATGCTCTGTCTTCACTAGAAAGACATTCTGTGGCTCTATCTACATCTAACCAAGGCAGGTGGATTGGTGAACTGGGCTTGATGGTCTTTTGTTCTGTGGGACAAAGAGCGTCCCCATGAACCTACAGGACAGATTTTTCTGGGTCCTGGGTTTCCTAGCATGAGACTTGAGAGGCTCCTGGGAGTGGAAGAGAGTGGCTGTGGCTGGCTTGAAATGAGAGATATTGATGCCACTCACTCCTGCCAGGAGGAAATTAGGACTATCCCATTTGCCCCAGGGAAAATGTTTAATGTTTTTAGAATAGAACATTCTAGTAAAGTCAAGCAGGGAGCAATTACCTACGACATCAGTCTACCGTAGTAACTGAGAAGATTCAGCACAAACCAGTTTGTCCTTCATTTCTCTTGGCAAAGTAGGTCTGATGACTTTGGCTGGCTTTACCCGACCCAGTGCGGCTGGTAGGTTGCCCCAGCAGATTAGATGAAGCGCTGCGCTAGCCGAGAGGTTAAAGCACCTGCTCAGATGCCCCCTTCCCAAGTGTTCCTATTTACTTAGGACCGAGTTCTCCTTTCAGGCTTAGATCCGGCCGCCTTTCTGTCCTGTCACAGGGTATTTGCTGCAGCTGGATTTGTTGATTTAAGGCGTGACTATTTGACAGCTCCGGGGGCGGGGGGAGGAGAAGGACATCTAGTAGCATTTCAGCTTCACTGTCCTGCCGGGACCTTCCGTAAAGCAGAAGATGGACGCGCTGCATGTGTGCGCAGCGCTTATGTAAGCTGCAGGTAGCAGCGCAGAGTGGGGAACGGTATGACAGGCGGGGCGGGGAGATCCGGTGAGGCAGGCGCGGCAGTGCGGATCCCAGCTTGGAAAGCTGCGCGTGGAGGTGCGGAGGACTATACTGCTGCAATGCAGAGACAGCAGCAGGGGCGGAGGAGGGTTTATGAGCTCCTAGCTGCGGTGCTGGGACGCAAAGCCCTAATTTGGCAATGCTCAGCGGGTAGGGCTGAAGATGGTGGGAAAGCTGCCTTATTGGGGCTTGTTTGTGGCAATAGGTGGGGGTGTGCAGTGAGGGAGGGAGCGAGGAGGCAGAGGGGAGAGGAAAAGGCCAGAGGCCTTTGAGCTCCTTCGCCGGGGGAGGAATTAAAGCAGCAAGATTCTTCCTTATGATCTCAGCCAGACTCCTCCCCATCTTTGGCTCTCCTAAACCATGGCCCACAGCTGCCCACCCCAGCACCTAGTAACCAGCAGAAGCTCTGCTGGAGTCATCATGTTTGGAGATACATGGCAGCATCTCAGCTAAGTAGGCACCTCCATGTTGCACCAATCAGGTGGTTGCAATCCCATAATATTTCTTTGAGTTTATTCTGCACGAGGTACCAGGCAAGACCTTTCAGGGCATATTCCTGCCCTCTGGGTCTTTCAGGATAATTGTAAGAAATAGGCAAGGGCCCAGATAAATAAAGCATACAGCTGAACATGGTACCTGAAACCCTTGAGGAAGATGCAAAGTGCCATATGTTTTTTTCCTGCAGGTTCAAATACTTAACACCTTTCCTTCCAGCTGATCTTCTGCTTTGAAGGAACAAGATATGGGTTATTCTGTATGATCACAGCAATCTGATCAGGGTGTCAACAGGACAAAAGCTGTAGGTACATTTCAGCGTCTGTTCAACTTCAACAATTTTCACTCTCTTTT
This sequence comes from Orcinus orca, assembly GCF_937001465.1. Lineage (NCBI taxonomy): Eukaryota > Metazoa > Chordata > Mammalia > Artiodactyla > Delphinidae > Orcinus > Orcinus orca. Next base: position 61,718,496 of record NC_064559.1, on the reverse strand, counting down.
TGTTCTGGTAGAGAAAGTTGGCCTTTAAAATCAGACAGACCTGAGTAGAGATCTTGGCACTGTCATTTACCTGCTTTTTGTTATTGGGCAAGGAACTTCACTGTCAGTTTTCTCATCTGTTAAGTGGGGTTAAATAAAAAGTGGTTAAGAGCACAAGCTCTGAAGTTAAACTGCCTGGGTTTGACTACACGATCTACTGCTTATTAACTGTGATCTTAGGTAAGTTGCTGAACCTCCTGGCATCTCAGTTTCTTCATCTGGAAAATGGGGACAATAGTACCTACCTCATGGGGTTGCTGTAATGATTAAATATGTTAATATGTGCATAGAGTTTAAAATAGTGGATAACAAAGAATAAGTGTTTTAAAATAATATAATAATTTTATAACAACAATAATTTCATCACAAGGTTGCTGTGAGGTATAAATTAGACAACATACATAAAAGTACATGGAAAATAAATCTGAGTACATGTAATTGCCTCCTTCCTTTGCTTATCATGAGTTAGAAAACAACAGAAGAGCCCTTCTGTACTAACACTCTAACCACATAACTAAGTCTTATATGGGTAGATAATTTTTTCTTCTTTTGCTACTGCTACTTTCCTTCTAAGAAAATGGAAGCTAAAGTGATTATTAATATGATACAATAGGTCTTAACAGTAAATACAGCAGTTATGCTAAAGTACAATTTTCAAAAAGGTAAAAATCATGACTCATATACAAATATACAATGAATAAATTTCAAACATTTTATTTAACCCATCAATTAATTAGGGAATGAGTAAGATGCTAAAATCTGTTCAAAGGAGAATTTGAAGAACACACACACACACAGCATCAGGAATGTTGAAATGAATTCTCTAATAGATACAAAACTGGTTAATAGCCTATAGTGCCATAAAGTATAATACTTGGTGTTAACATTTTTACAGGATGGAAAACAATCAAATCTCTACCAGACAAAATTCATTTGCATTTCTATAGACAAGAATAATTTGCTTTACTATCAGTTTTCTACAAGTTAACTTCTATTCATACAGATCTGTAAAATTGCCTAGTTTATGAAAACAGATGAAGATACATACCCTATAGAAGCAATGAATCCCCAGAGAGTCTGCTAGCTGATACCCAGATCTTCCCTGAAAAAGCACCCAGTAAAGTCCCTAATAATTACAGATAAATCAAAAGATAAAATATCTCTTAAATTGGAAAGAAGGGATATTTATTTGGGAGAACTATTTACACTGGTAAGTTGATTGTATAAATTGAGGTGAATTTATATTTGTGATGTTACCTCATCAAACACCTTGGGGTTCCTAGGATCAAGACCATCCTCCTTTGTATGTGAGAGTTTAGAGGTGATAGCTGATACTAGGATTGCTAATAGCAGAAGCTGCTTTTGGCCGACAAGCTTCTCAGAGCTATTCTATGGCTTGATGACTCTTCTTCCAGAGGCAATGCAGCCTTGAGAGAGAAGTTAAGCCACAGGTCTCCAAGAGAGTGGGATAGGAAACCCGACGTCGGGGTAGGGAAGGGGAAAAGGGAGGCTCAGGTTTCTTGTGGTTTGATCAATGCTAAGCCACTGGGACACAAGGTAGAATAGCTCTTTTCTCTGACTTCTTAGCTCCTCCAGCACTGTCTGCCCAAAGTCCATAAACAATATTTGTATTAACACATTCAGTCTCCATGAAGTAGGAGCTTTGTTTCTAATTACTTTGGATATAATCATGGGCTAGTAGAAATGTTGAGAATTGCATGATTCAGACTGCTTGGAAAGTTTTCCCCAGGAACTCAGTGCTGAGTGTGCCCTTACTTCCTAGCAGGGAATCAGCTGTATCTCTCAAAGCATGGTCTGGGAGCCCCTCAATTACAATCACTTTGGGTGTTGCCTCCAAACTGCTGGGCATGAAGCCATTTAAACAATCAGTGGGCCAGACTCTTTCTCATCTCCTTTTTTTGGAGGTGAGACCAGCCAGTTTCTCAGAGACACCACTGGGAGGAAGGAAGGTGACGGAGAAATGTCATAGAGTAAGTTTCACCTGGTTTGTCCTACTTGGTGATATAGTACATATACCCTAGTGGTCCTCTAACTCCTGTGTTTGGGGAACCAGGGAGAAGTGAAAGAAAACAGTGGAATCAACCAAATCTGATTTATTCATCAGGAGACAAAGAAATGGTTTCTCTTCCTCTTTTCTTTACTCAGGCCACATAATTAAGTCTAATGAATGGAAAGTGAGTGTGGGGGTTGTTCAGAACGTATTTTTAGTTGTCATTACCCAAAGACGGCAATCAACATGCAGATGAGAGTTATCTCTATCTTACCCTAGGAGAGGAACATGGATTTTTGTTAATGAAGGGGAAACGGCAAATGGATATTTGTTGTGGCTTCTCTATCCACGGGTGGCCAACTGGGGTGTAGGAGGCAATGGGATGGAGAGCCAGGAGACACATTTTGTGTCCTGAATTGACGCCACCCTGTATCGACTGCCCGCTTTCTGTCAGGAGAGGCTAAGTGCTGCACTAATGTTCTCTTCTCACACTACTGGAAGAGAGGTGAGGACCAAGGGATCTTATTCCTTCCTTCCTCGCCCCAACCTGAACAAAGATGAGCAGCTAAGTGGCTTTCCCTGAAGTATGCCAGGCCACTGGGATTTTTAACCAGAAAGGGCACTTCAGTGTATTGCAATTTGGCAGCCTTAGAGATCCACTCTCATTCTGACCTTCAATCTAAATAATTAGCGTCTTCTCATCTAACTAAACGAAGAAGATCTGGGGCAGCGTAGGACAGAATTAGAAATGACCCACCAGGAGGTGAGAGCTCAGCCCGAGGAGGACAGTACCTGGCTGTAACTTAAACGGAAGAAAACAAATCAGAGGCAGACAGAAGCCTTCTCAATCTGCACTTGTTGTTTTTCTAAAAAACTGAAAAATGACTCTTTTTTAAAAAATCCTCATTATTTTATTGAAGTATAGTTGATTTACAACGTTATGCCAATCTCTGCTTACTGCAGAGTGACTCAGTTATTCACATATAGACATGCTTTTTTTTTTACATCTTTATTGGACTATAATTGCTTTACAATGGTGTGTTAGTTTCTGCTGTATAACAAAGTGAATCAACTATATGTATACATATATCCCCATACCCCCTCCCTCTTGCGTCTCCCTCCCACCCTCCCCATCCCACCCCTCTAGGTGGTCACAAAGCACTGAGCTGACTCCCTGTGCTATGCGCTGCTTCCCACTAGCTATCTATTTTATATTTGGTAGTGTATATATGTCCATGCCACTCTCTCACTTCGTCCCAGCTTACTCTTCCCCCTCCCCATATCCTCAAGTCCATTCTTTACATCTGCGTCTTTATTCCTGTCCTGCCCCTAGGTTCTTCAGAACCATGACTCTTAGCAAACTATTTTAACAAATAAACCTAGGTTGAAATCTCCAGTGCACCTCCTTCCCTGACAGGAATAATAAATTAATCCTAGGCTGCAGCAGCTGCTAGGGCATCACTCAGAGCTGTTGCCATCCAGTCCCGGGAGAGCCCCTGAAGTCCCTCCTCCCTGCTTCCATGCCAACTCCACTAAATTTAGCTCTTCCAGCATGTGCACAGTCTATATTTAGTACCTGAAAGTCAGAGTTCAGCTTTCAATTCATCAAGCCATCAGTCATCCCTCCATCCAAGCGACACATAGAGAAAAATCCTTCCAAAAGTAGCACTTGCTCTCTACCAGGGGTGGAAGCCATTCTTAGAATGGGGAATTCGCTGAGCCAAAGGGGTTTTCTCCTCACCCAGATGGTGTAAGGAGCTCTGGAGCGTGCTAGGCACAGAGCCAGGGTGTGGAGTGTGGCTGCAGAGAGCCAGAGGGCAGGGGGAAGAGGAGGGAAGGAGGGAGAGACTGGCCAGCAGGCCCTGCTGCACTCATTCTGTCCCCATTGAAATTGCAGGCAACTGGCTGTGGATGTTGACACCACACCCTACCTTAGATGTCACTTCTTGGTGGAAACTTGCCCTGAGACCCCTCAAAGAGGATTAAGAGCCCCTCCTCTGCACACAGTGTTTCCTCTGCTATGCTCTACAGCAGCTACCCCCTCAAATTATGATGTGCAAATAAATCACCTGGGATGTTGTTAAAATGCGTGTTCCCATTTGGTATATCTGGGGCCTGAGATCTTGCATTTGTAATGAGTTTGCAGGGCAAGACTCTGGTAGGGCAGCAGGGGGGCTGTTCTGGGGCAAAGGTGATACCAGGCTGGCCAGCAGTTAGCAAATCTCGATGTTGCCTCAGGGGCTGAGCTTATAAATTCATGGGTGAAGGCATTATAGGCTGGGTGCTGGGAAGGGAGGAAAGTGTCAGGTCTTCTTTTATCCACCCCCACTGAACCACAGCTAGCACCGTGGTTGCAGGCCAGTGGCACTGCACCAAAGTAAAGGAGAGATCCTAGAACATGGAAAAGAAGGCCTGTGTCTGTGGCTCTGAGCAGCTCCTATTCTCCCACCTGGAGACCTCTCATCAGAACAAATAATGCTGCAGGGGTACCTCAATGGGGGGCATCAAAACACAGCTGGGGCTGCTGTGCAGGGGCCTGGGTTTTCACCTGAGGGGCAGCCCAAAAGATAGACTGTTAACTGCTCGCATAGTATAATCCAACTGGGAGTTGGGAGGAGGTTTCAGGATACTATAAACTAACAACAAAGAGTAGTGAAAGGCAAAATAACCCAGACAATTAAGGAGATTATTTAATTCAGGCTATTGCAATAGGAAGAACATTCATTAATAAATAATGTCTCAAAGAAAAGGAAGGAAGGAGACTTGGCATTATAGGGGTGGATAAATGAGAGTCTTGAGGAAGGGTCTTATTTCAGAATATTCAAAATATTGGAGGACAGAGTGGTTAATGATTTTAGAACCCAAAAGTTTGGAGGAACAAAAGGATGGAGGATGGAGGAATATATTAACCTTAGAGTTTTATAGGAACACAGGACTCAGGTAAGTTTCAACCATGTCAGAGTATAAGGTGGTGACTCTAAAGTGTGGTGTGGGGATTGCTGTGGGATAGGGACAGACATGAGTACATCAGAGCTCAGATAAGCAAGAGGTCTCTGTGGACCAGTGTTGACTGGAAGCAGTGATATTGTGGAGCTGGCTTGACTTGCTCTCAAGAGCTAATTTAAACATACATCGATATTGCAAATTGACTGTTAAACAATTGGTAGTTTGAAATTGGCCATGATGGAGTATTTACACCATGAAAATTGGCAAACCCTATAAATCAGTGCTTTTCCTCTGTCCACTCATCTAGAGAGCTGGTTGTTACACATTTGTCAGCATCCCATCACCCAGAAGGCCCTGTGGAGGAGTCAGAATTTGAAATAAATGTTAAAATTTGGGAAAAGAAGTACCTTATATTTCTCCTCCACAAGTCAGTGCCAGAAAATAGAGGGTTAACACTTGTACTCCTTAAACTCCTAAACTAAGTACCCAGAGTTGAAATAGAAATAAATTAAACATTGTTTTAAGTAAGGGCATATGGTCTGAAAAAGAATTTTTATTTTCATTTTAGAATGGGAGAGAATTGTCCCAGGAAATTTGTGACATATAGATACAGTACTTGTGTGCCATTCTATTACCCAGAGAATTCTGTTCAACAGATATTTTTTGAGCATCTATAATCTAGTGATTATATTATGAAATCTCTAGTGCCTTCTGAATTGTCAAAGCAAGATTACTTTATGTTTCTTATTGTTTAACTCGTATATTTTGTGTTTTTATGATTATCTTTTAAAAGTACTACAATTACATCTACCTCCTTTTAAAGGAGAGATTTGATATCCTGCATTATTCAAACATAGCCAACAACATAGCTTGGTATAGGCATGAAGAAAATTCCATGTTGTCATATCAGAGTAGGGTATTCAATGCTTCCAGTGCATTTCCCATTTGAAGGTGGATATACAACTAACCTTATTATCCTTTTACCCTAATCAATTCTTTGTATTCTAGTTCTCGCTCATAAGAAGGATTCATTTGTTCCCCAATTTTTAAAACTACAAACTGTTGAATCAAGTGCAGTCGGAGAAAAGAGCAGGGTTATATTAGGACAAACCTATTCCTGCTACAGAAAAAAAAAAAAACCCTCAAAGTATATATCAAATCCAGAACTCTGCGTTGAAGAAAAAAATAGGAGTTAGCTAGACATAGGAGGTGGGAGGAATTCCAGTAAAAGGAATAGTATTTGGTCATGCCATTGTACTCTAAAGCATTCATTGTTGTCTTAATTGAAACATATATAGGCTTGACATAAGATGAGAGGTGGGATAAAATAAGGAGGGATCAGATCAGAATCAGGCAATAGTCACATCATTTAGGGCTTTGTAGTTTAATCTTACTTGGGAGTTTGAGTTTTACCGTGAAAGCTGTAGGAAACTCTCAAAGGATTGGAATCAGAGCAGTAGAAGCAGTATGGCAATAGGTTGGAGGAAGCAGGATATTGGGGAAGGATGTTAGTCTTTTTTTCTTTAACATCTTTATTGGAGTATAATTGCTTTACAATGGTGTGTTAGTTTCTGCTGTATAACAAAGTGAATCATCTATACATATACATACATCCCCATATCTCCTCCCTCTTACCTCTTGTCTCCCTCCCACCCTAATTATCCCACCACTCCCCGAGGCTGGCAGGATGGTTGGAGATTCTATTCAAGAGATGTTGAGGAGAAAGCATCTGCAGTCTTGGTGATGTACTTGATTGGTTGGAAATGGGGATTGAGAGAGAGAAAAGTATAAAAAGATTCAAAGGTTTCTGTGTCTAAAGACTGAATGGATAGTGTACAATTTGCCAAGATAGGGAATGCAGGAGGATTTTGAACAAATACATTTAACATGTATTGGTGAAGAGCATCTTGGGGCAAATTTGCAAGCTTCTTATAATTCCTTATCTCTCTAGTAACCTGCTATATTTCAACAGTAACATGACTTAGGCTGCCTTCATGGTGGTTAATTATGGGTATATGTTAATTATGTGTATAAGTCAAATAATATATGATTAGGAATGAACAAATATGAATCTGTATACTAGTAAAAACCTCCACAGTAGCTAACCTTGTTTAGCTGATTTACTGAGTCATCGGCATGTTCATCTGAATTCCACTGACTGCCATATAGTGTCTTTTAATATCACTTGGGCATTCTTAAACTTTTATTTTGTGGTGAAAAACTTTAAAAATTTATTTTATTGATTGATGTTTGAAAAATAACAGTGGGAACATGATATTACTGTTTTTAATAAAATGAACTCACTAGAATCCATTTTTGAACCTTTGGGTTTTGCCAACCGCCATTTTGGAAACATTGATAATCCTCATTGTGATAGAGACCTGACATCAATTAGAATATGTGCTCCAGAGCTCTAATATTGAAAACTATTTTTTAAAAAACAAAATTCATCCAGAATTGAATTGTTTTAATGTACTAGTATTTGTTTGCTAAGAATTTGATATTGATTTTAAAATACATTTCTTCCTCAATGAGTATGATCAATATGAGTGAAACTTTCAAATCACATGGTTCACTTTGTTACCTTTGACTTCTAACCCTGCCACCAGCGAGCTTACCTCCGTTGAACCAATCCTTTCCTTGTTTTCTGCCTCATTACAATAGATGTTCTACCTCCTGTCAGAAGCTGCCTCTTTCAACTGAACCTCCAGTTTCTCATACCTTCTGCTTCCTCTGGGGCCATACACTATCCCTTTCTACTAAATCTTCAACCTCTTCCTTTCTAGTAACTACCCTTAACATGAAAGTATGCTCACATCTATTCTACCTTATGGAAGAATTCCAATTCAAGCCTAAGCCACCCGCATCTACTCTTCTGTTTTATTTTCCTTTTGTTCACAGCCACATTTCCTGAAATAGTAGTTTATTCTGGCTGCCCATTTTATCACCTCTAATTAACTCTTCAACTCATAAGGTTTCTGTTTCGACTACTTCCTTGAAACTACTCTTATTATGTTTATCTCTGTATCACTAAGTCTACAGGCCACTTGAACTATAGTAAAGAGCTTGGTTTTTTCTCTGAGGTTGGAAGCCATTGGAGAGTTATGAACAGAAACAATGACATAATGTGACTTATATTTTATCAAGGTCACTCTGAAAGGTGCAAATGTGAAGGCAGGGACATCTATTAGAATGCTATTAAAATAGTATTGTGAGATATAATGGTGACTTGAATACTAATATGGTAACAATGTAAATAGTGAAAAATGGTCAGATTCTGGGGATGTTTTTAAGATAGAGTTGATAGGATTTGAAGATGGAGTGGAAATTGAGTGTGAGAAAAAGATAGGAGTCAAGAGTGATTCCAAGGTTTTGACTTGAACAAATGAGAGGATACCAGCCAATTCTATTCTTTCAAGATGTGCATCTCACAGAAAAAGCTCAGGCTATCCTGCTGTCCCACTGAAAATAGGAAGGACTCTGGATTTTACTCTGAGTGACATGAGAAGCATGGAGGTTTTTGAGCAGAGGAGTGACACAAACTTACTTACATTTTAGAAGATAACTCTGCTGATTAGAGAATAGATTATAGGGAACACGGATGGAAGAAAGGAGATCAGTGAGACAGTTTTGCAATAATGCAGGAAAGACACAATTGTGGATGGAACCAAGGTGGTAACAGTGGAAGTAGTGAGATGTAGTCAGATTCAGGCTACTGATTGAGAGAAGAATTGATGTTTTGTTGATATGAGGGATGAGAAGAGAAGAGGAGTCAAGGATTACTCTAAGATCTTGTCTTGAGCAACTGGAGGAATGGAGTCACTACCATTTACTGAAATGTGAAAGACTAGAGGACAAGCAGGCTCAAGGATGGGATGAGAAATTAAGAGTTATTTTTTGGCATGATAAATTCGAAAAGCCTATAAAAAATAACCAAGGGGAAATATTAACTGACAGCTGTATTCACAAGGCTGGTGTTCACATGAGAGATTAGGTCAGAGTTATAAAATAGAGAATTATCAGCATAGACATGATATTTAATTCTATGAGACTGGAGGAGATCACCAAGGGAGTGAATATAGATGCCGAAGATATCTGAAGCCTAAGCCCTGGTTCTATGTACATTTGGATGCCAGGGATATAAGTAGGAACTAACAGAGGAGATTGAGAAGGAGCAGTCAATGAAGTAGATAAAGAACCAAGAATGATGTTCAAGAAAAAATATTTCAGGAAGGAAACTGTGATCCTTAGGGTCAAATGCTGCTGTTAGGTCAAGTAGGATGAACTGTGAGAATTCACCCCTGGATTTAGCTTTGAGGGTGTTTGTGTGTGTGTGTGTGTGAGTGACTGAACATATTGACAAGACCAGTTTTTAATGCATGCTGAGAAGGAAAGTCTGATTGGAGTGAGTTCAAGAGAGAATGGGAGTAGTGGAAGGGAAGACACCACATATAGACAACTTATGACTGTTGCTACAAAGGGGAGCAGAGAACTAAGGCAGTAGTTGAAGGCAGAAGTGAGGTTGAGAGATGGGCTTAAAGTGAGATAAATAACAGTGTGTTTTTATGCAGGTAAGAAAATTTATTATGTGGGAAAGAGAAGAGACATTGGAGGGAGCAAAATCCTTGAGAAGGTGCCAGGGGATGGGACCCAGAGCACAATATAAGGGTTAACTTCAGCCAGCACCATGGATAGTTCATGCATTGAAACTGGAGATAAAACAGCTCATAGGTAGAGCTGCCAGTAGATTGTTAGGCAGCAGCATGTAGAAGATCTTTTCTGATTGTTTCTAATTCCCATGGGAAATAAGAAGCCATGCCATCACTTGAAAATGAGAGGAGTTGTTGGAGGTTTAAGGAGAGAGGAGAAGGTGTGAAATTCTTGTCTAGGAGAGATGGAGATTGAATAAACTAAGGATAATAGGATGGGGAGGATCACAAAGAGCCTCAGGTAGGTTAGGTTTCACCTCCATTGAAAGTGACACCAGTTAGCATGGTTGTACTTTTTTCTCCAGTTAGGCTGAAGGTTCAGGGAGGAAAGGGTGTACCCTCATCTCCCTTCCTTTTCTCATTTTTTCTTGCAGTGCAAAAAGCTCTTGAAGCTCTTGGCTCTTTGTTTCCAAACTCTGATTCCAGATGAGAGCTGGGGCTTAGAGACAGACCTGTCTCTGGAATGTCTGTTCTTCCTGCCAGTCATCATTCATCTGGCAGGCCAGCTTTTGACTGCACAGGTATTTTAAGCATCCAAATGTGTTCTAAGCCAGCCTGGCAGCCATTCTATGCAATCCATATCACTGGTCACTGCCCTTTACACCAGAAGGGACCTAGGGACCTTTGGAATCCTCAGTCAGCAGAGCCTGGTCTGAATTGCAATGGAATCCATTTGGTCAGGGACACTAATAGACTGGATTCACAGGTGGGTAGATTTGGAATTTTTGTTAAAGGGAAGAGGGGTGTCAGGGAAGGAGGCTGCTGGGAAGGAGTAAAGTTTAGATATGATTTAAATAAAATAGGCTTCAAAGAAAATGTTCTTCCCCTGACCGCCACCCCTGCAAAAGCTGCACAAAGTAAATGAAATAGGAGATTAGCCTATCACCTAGATTCGTAGATATGTATTGATGCCCTCATCTCTGTAGCCTGGGAGTGATTACTTCATTTATACCCATAAAGTACTGAGAACAGTATCTGGCAGATAATAAAGCTCAATACATATTAGAAAAACATAATAATAATACTGTTATAATACTATTATTATTTTATTATTATGCCTTGACTAGGGCTGAGTTGCTTCTTGTTTCTGTGTCTTTTTCTCGATCATGAAGAAAATCTTATTTAAATAAGCAACAAAAATTAATAGATTGATTAACTTGGATCTTATACAAGGATGACATCCCCATCTCTGAAACACAACAAAGATGTGATGTGAAGTAATATTTTGAGTAGTGGGAAGACATGGGGTTTTGAGACAGAGATACCTTAGCTCACCTGCACTTAGACAAGCTACTTAACTTCCAAGAACTTTACTCTTCTGAAGTATAAAATGAGACAGCAATAACCCATCCTTGAGATTGTTATTGGAATTTAATAAATCAATAAATATAATTGTATTGTGAATAGCATTGGGTATATAGTATATATCCAACAATGGTACCTCTGATTATTGGTAAGTTTTGTGGATTCCTTATGTGGGAAAATCCTTCCTCTTCTCCACGTACAGAATTTTTTTTACCTTTTCAGGACCAACTTGATGCCAATCTCCACAAAAATTCTAGTCCAGATTCTCCTGGACAGCTTTAATCTTATTTCCTCTGGGCTCCTATTCCATTTTGCATCATTGTCACTTCCCTTCCCCAATTCATCTTGGAAGTCTTTTTCCTTGCATGTCTGTCTCTTAAGCTAGATTTAAATTTTTTTATATATCTCTGAATCTCCTTACCATTTAGCAGAAAGACTAGGATGTAGTAGACGTGTAACAAATGTTTGTAGAATTCATTGAGAGTTTTCTCTAATCTTCAAAGCTGAGAAACTGACCTACATTTAGAAGGGGCTCATTTCTCTCTTTTCCCAAACTTCCCCTATCAGAATTTTGGGAACAATATAGAGTCGTGAGTAAATGTATAGTGTCTGAAGTCAGTAGACCTCTTATGGAATCGCATTTCAGCAGTAACATAGTGTATTGCCTGATATATCATAAGCAGCTAATATTATGTTATCTATTATTATTCTTGTCATTGTAGGTACTATCATCATTATCATTAACAGAGAGACAATGTCTGTCCTGCTTATAATCTAAGTAGGAAGGAAGACACATATGAAATGCCACCAGAGCACAGTACAAGACCAATATTTACTAGACCTCCCTTGCTCTTGGAGCACGAGGATAGCACAGCTGGCTCCAATCAAGAAAAGATCACTCTCCAGGGATGACAGAAAGGAAACAAACTGTTCCTAGGCGGTTTACACTGCTTCCTGCACTAGCTGATCAAACTAGTTAGAGCAGATAAGTGACCAGTAAAGTCAGGGAAAAAATGAATCCTACTTCCGTGCCAGGGATGAGGTAGCAGGTTGTAAAAATGTACACTTAAAACTACGAGGATGGGGCTTCCCCGGTGACACAGTGGTTGAGAGTCTGCCTGCCAATGCAGGGGACACGGGCTCGAGCCCTGGTCTGGGAAGATCCCACATGCCAAGGAGCAACTAGGCCTGTGAGCCACAACTACTGAGCCTGCGCGTCTGGAACCTGTGAGCCACAACTACTGAGCCTGCGCGTCTGGAGCCTGTGCTCCGCAACGAGAGGCCGCGATAGCGAGAGGCCCGCGCACCGTGATGAAGAGTGGCCCCCACTTGCCGCAACTAGAGAAAGCCCTCACACAGAAACGAAGACCCAACACAGCCAAAAATAAATAGATAAATTAATTAATTGAAAACAAACAAACAAACAAAAACTATGAGGACAAGTGTTAGCCATTAGACCTCCAGTGACTGAAAGAGTCTCAGATTTGTTGTAGGAAGTGACTGTGAAAGGGAAGGTCAGACAGAGGAGGACATCTCAGTCACTTAAGCTGCTCACGGGCTCTTCTCTGCCATAATTGAGGTTCATTTTATTAATATCCAAGAAGAGAGGAACTGAAGCTGTAACATATATGGCAGTATGGTGTAATAGAAGGAAAAGGAAATTCAGTCCTGGATTTATTACTTACTAGCTCAGTGGCTTTTGTAAATTACTGAATCTCAGTGATTTTCAGTTTCCTGAGGTTGGTTGGGAGGATTAGAGATGATGTAACATACCCATGCTCACTAGCTGGCAACGTCATCATTGAGGACTCTATCATTGAGAAACACCTGAGCTTTTTCAAATTAGAGAATAATAATAAAAACTAACCATAACCCAAAAAAAGTCAGTTAAATGCTGTGACTAGTTTTGGGCATGGGCCTCCTAAGATTCTTCTTGCCCTGGATCAAAACTTCAGAAGACAGTAAATTGACTTTTTTCTATTCTGGGTCCTCTTCTATACCACAAATCTCAGTTTAGAAAAATTTGAAATTGTTCTTAGGGGCACTGAGTTGGGGTGTGGGAAGACATCAATGCCCACTCTTCCTACTATAGAGAAATTGCTCAAGGGCACATGTCCCACTGATGGTGGGTTAGTGATGTCATCTTCCTACACAGAGGACATTATTAATATCACAGTGACTCATACTGTGGGACTCTTCAGGCACTTGCTGGAGGGAGGGGAAGGGTGGGGATAGATTTACAAAAATAAGGAGGGAGGAGAGGGACTGAGACTTTGATGAAATATTTTAAATGGGGAAGTAGCACCCTCTTTAGCTCTGAGAGATGAGAAACATGGAAGTCACATGAAAGGTAGGAAAGAGGGAAGTTGGAGAGGGAGTTAGAAAAGACAAAGGGAAGAGCTCAATACAAAAGGAGGGAAGCAAAAAAGAGAAAGGAGAGGGTGGCCTGAGGAGAAGGTAGAAAAGTAGTGTCATTATTTTTCTAGGATTGAAGCTATAGGGATGACCAATAAAAGAAGATTAAATTTGTAAAATATATCCAGAGGTCAAAGGGGTCCCAGGAAGAAAGCATTTAGGAACATCTTAGTCAGTGATTTTTGAGACTCTGATGAAATCCATGGACAAAAACAATTCCAAATATTGTGTACAGTTTTGTGGAGTTCATAGATTCCCTAAAACCAATCCATGGATTCTCCTCCTAGGAGATTCTGCCTTATATATTCACATACATTATTTTGAGATAGTGATAGGTCTGGAGTTTCCTCAGGCAAGTCTGAAAGTCAAACAAAAAGTTTATGAATATTATCTTTTTAGTGTCTTTTCAACTACATGAATGTTTCTTTTTCAATCTATCTATGATCATATTTATTTGTTTATTCAATATACTGATTCTTTTAAATTTCAAGAAGTTTTGCTAGATTTTTTAAAATGATAATTAGTAAATAACCCAAGGGTTTGCGGCCAAATAAATGAGGAAAATGGCCTCAAATAATAAAATTTACCATTTGGATGTTAGGCTTTTTCAGGCTGGAAGAAAGAGGTCTACTGGGGTTTCCTCAGGTAACAGGGTTTGTTTTAAACATACACAGGGAATTAAGGAAAATAGGAGTTGTACTGCATGGACCTCATGAAGGAAAGGAAGCATTGAAATGCCAGACCACACAGAGACTGTTGTTTAGAAACTGGGTCATTTAGGGTTTGGTGTAGCCTGAGCAATCTGGTTTTCTTGTCCCCACTCAGCAGCAGGCATCTGTTGGTTTCTGCCCTAGTGTTTTCTCTGTGCTGGTGGCTCTGCTACCCTTTGCCATTCTTCCTGTTGTCACCTTCTTTCTCCTTAATAGACTCTGCCTTGCTGTCTCCTCTGTCCATGTTTTTTGGTTTGTTTTCTTCCTCCCACTTTTAAGTGCTGACTTTTTGGCATGTGCCCCGAACCGCCCAGGAGAGTCACTAGTGGATTCATAATCACCATCACCCCTGAGAGATCCTTTCATGGCCATGTTACAGTTGCTTCTGAGACACGTGTCCATCCAGGTCAGTCTCTGTGCCCAGATGTCACCATCATGTAGTCAGCATCCTTCAGAGCAGAACAGTTTCTTCGCTGGTGCAATATCTATTGGACTTTATAAGGTTTACAAAGCTATACTCTCACATCCATGACAGAGTCAGATCCCCACAATAATCTTATGAGTGTTGTTACTAGTCTGGCCATTTTACACATGAGGAAATGGACAGTCAAAGAAGTTAAGGGAAAAGCTCCAGGTCATTCCACTAGCAAGTGGTAGAGCACACTTAATTCCAGGTCTTCTGACCCCTAAGTCTTTCCAGACACCAGTCTAGAGAAGAGAAGCTGGGGGCAAGGCAGGAGAAACATGATAAGAACTGATGTGGAAAAGAAATAACTATTTTAGAGGATGAAAACATTAGCTTGGTGTAGGGGAAGTAATGACAAAGACTGAAAACTAATGATCTGATTAGACTTCATGCTTAAATATCAATATTAGACCTGAACTATTTCCATGGAGCACCAAGAGATGGCCAAGGTCCAGTTTCTGTCTATTCTCACTGCTTTTCCTGAACCTCCACCCTTCATAATTATGACTTGAAGAAGAGATTGGGGAGGAAGACCTCCTGGAAGCCCCAAATTTTCTTTCCAACCTGTATATTTCAGGGGCCAAAATGCCTTAATAGCTATTCAAGTCAAACTCTTTGAAAAGTAATGTCCTTGAGAGAAGTCAGCCCATCAAATCCTTAATACCTTATGTGAAATAATTTATCAGATTACCTTTCCTCTTAGAGAAACTACAACAGCCATAAAGAGGAGCAAAAGACCCTGAAAGATAAACATCTTAAAACAACATTTGCAGAAAGCCTCGCCTGGCAATGGCAAGGAGGATGGGGGAGGGGAGGAGGGGGGTTAAGTGGTGGGGAGAGGAGAAGACACAATAAGTTCTTCAAGTGCAGTCCACAGGTGCCAGGACAGGAACTCTTTCACCTGTGGGTAAAAAAGGTGATCCTAAAGATCAGTGACATCAAAGGAAGTGGGCAAAGGCCACAGCAACATCGAAGAGATTGGGGTATACTGCATGGGGACGTTTTGGCATGCTGTCCTTGGCAGGTGGTAAGGCAGTGATGTTAGTTTTCAGAAGACCAAATTCTGCCTGCACTGTTATATTTTTATGTGACCCTTTAATGTCTTTTCTCCAGAAGCAACTTGTCTTAATTTTTTGGACCTCCTACTATGCCTTACTTTGAGAGGCCCTCACATATTGTAATAATAATAGTGGATGATCCCCACTCATCCCAACTTCATTCATCAATGTTCTGAGCAAGAAGTCTAATTTAGCAAGCATCCTATCTAATGAATTCTCATTCGTTATGTTTTATACCAGGCCTCAGTGTCCTGTGTACCGAGGGGGTGAAAGGTTGTACATAGTCACGACCTGGTAAGAGCATTAGCTAAGTTCTCAGTGTGCCTCGAGCAGAGAAAATGACTGGTAGAAAAGTACACTCGAATGCCTCCTATCCCAATGCAGACAGTGGATGGTAACAGGAGATAACCTGACCTTTGGTTAAAAAGTCAATCTAGTGTCAATGGTCAAGACTTATCTAAACCTTAGAAAAACTAACTCTTTGACACACAAACCAGGAGTCATTGCCTCCCGAATACTCCAGACAGCATGTTCACAGATTTCCAGAGGAAATCAGCAATTTTAGCCAAGTTTCTAAGGCAACCTCCAAGGTGTATGAGATCACAGAGCCTAGAGCAGGGATACAGTTGGGCAGATTGTATAGACCTTTTCTTCCAGAAGAAAATAGAATAAATCAAGAAAGCCCAAAATAAAATTTTATCTTTGATAGTGTTCCATTACTTGACATCACATAAAATGTAATTAATGTGAACCCTGAGAAGCAATTAAACCAAATTCAAAAGTTAACATGAAAGTCCCTCATATTGGAAAGGGTTTGCTGAACATCTGCTGACAGGGAGTTTTGTTGAAATCCACTTCTCTTTTAATTCCCTACTTATTAAGTGCATTTGCAAAGAAGCAGGATGCTTACTGCTTTAAATGTCAGAAGCACCTGCTGCACCTCAATTTTCTCAATTAGAACATTTAGGCTCCAACCCACTGTAGGAAGAACCATCTGGTTCAGTGATATTTTTGTTGGTTTCCAGGTTATCCTATGAAACAATGCATGGGAAATGAGGGGCTCTTAAGGCTTCTTTAGATTTTAACCTTTCAAATAAAAATAAGTGGTTTGAAGAGGAATCAAATGATTCCTATTGTCCTAAGCTTCTTGTCCTGATGAGCTGACCTATTCATGCTTGATGAAATTGTCTATCAACTGAGCATCATTCTATCTAATAAGAGAGGATTTTCTCTTAGACTGGATAATTAGTACTCAGGAGGGCAGAACAAATGTTTGTCTACTTAGGGTCTTGCCCTAAATAATCTATGTATCATCTGACTGGTCAAGTTTTGGTTAATGGACGAACTGTTCAAGGATCCAAACTCTTTTTTCCAAAATTGGGACCTCCCCTCTTCTCATCTTTTCCAATTTCCCTAAGGCAAATCTTATAGCTCACTCCCCCACGAGCTTTTTTGACATCCCCCATGCCTCGGGGTTTTGTTCTAGCTCTTATAAATACGGGTTTAATATCTATTCTCTTATACTTATCCAAATGTTTTTTCCTAATTGTTGGCTTTTTGATGGGATGCCTATTAGATATCCATGTGGAGACGTGGAGTGGACAGGTGGATGCTCTGAGTTCAGGGGATAGGTCTGGGCTGGCAATATACATTCCAAAGAGAGGAAGTGGGTGACTAAATAGACGAGGTACGATTACCACTCACTCCTTGAAGTGTTCTTCTTATTTGGCTTCTGTGATGCCATTCTATTTTCCAGTCTCTCTTGGATTGTCCCAGTTTTCCTGACAGACTCCTGTTCCCCACCAACACCATTAATGGTATTCCTTGGGGTCTTTTATTCTGTATTTAATCACATTCTTCTCCTTCTTCCTGTCTTTAACCATCATTCTGCACCATCACACAATACTCTGACACACAATACTCTGACAGTCTATTTATCTGTCTCTTATCAACTGTGGGCTCCTTCTATCTCTATATGCACCTAGCAAAGCACCTGACTATAGTGGCTATTTAATGAATATCTGAGGAATGAGTGAAAGTATTTATTCTCTTGTCCTAAAAAAACAAGTAAAACCCAATCATGCCGGCCATTGCAGGAAAGGGTCATGGCAATTAAGAACAGGAGAGTATCTTCCCATGAGATATTATTATAAATGATGATAGGGTGATCAGGCTAGTTCCCAAGACCTCTGTTACTCAAAGTAGGACAATAATTATACTATTTCAACTGCATCACATGCTGTGCATAACATGGTTACCATGAGAAAATCTACTTAGAAGTCTAAGCCACCAACTAAGAAAACTTTGCTATATAATTTTTCCCTAATTAGTAGTCTCTCCACTGTTGCTCCTGTTCCTGGTATTTTATTTTAACTACATTACTGTTTCTTTGATTCAGGCTTTTATCACTAATCCACATAAAGTCATGGATCAAATGTAGAAGACAATCAGATGAGAGACACCAGGACAGAAAGCACGAGGCTTAATGCTCAAATGCACACCCCCGCAAAACCTGAACAGATCCAGTGAGGAGGGAGAAATGCATGGGAAGAAGGGCATTTGCTGAATGCATGCATTTGCAGCACGAGGAGGCATTTGCTGAAAATAGACCCTTATCTAGGTCCTCTCCAAACCTAGAAAAGAGCAGAGATGGCCAAAGTGGGTGTTGGAGACATAGATAACAAATGATGATGATAAATTTTGGGGGAGCCATCAGCATGTTTCTGATGGTATAGAATCAGCTATTTGATGGTGTTTTAGAACTCCTTGAAGAAAGCCACCCAACTAAAAACAGAATTACCATATGACCCAGCAATCCCACTACTGGGCATATACCCAGAGAAAACCATAATTCAAAAAGACACATGTTCATTGCAATGTTCATTGCAGCACTATTTACAATAGCCAGGTCATGGAAGCAACCTAAATGTCCATCAACAGATGAATGGATAAAGAAGATGTGGTACATATATACAATGGAATATTACTCAGCCATAAAAGGGAATGAAATTGGGTCATTTGTACAGACATGGATGGATCTAGAGACTGTCATACAGAGTGAAGTAAGTCAGAAAGAGAAAGATAAATATCATATATTAACACATATATGTGGAACCTAGAAAAATTTTACAGATGAACCGGTTTGCAGGGCAGAAATAGAGACACAGATGTAGAGAACAAACGTATTGACACCAAGGGGGGAAAGTGGTGGTGGTGGTGGTGGTGGGATGAATTGGGAGATTGGGATTGACATATATACACTAATATGTATAAAATGGATGACTAATAAGAACCTGATGTATAAAAAAAAATAAAATTCTAAAATTAAAAAAAAAAGGAAAGCCACCCAAAAGTCATTTAACATTTTTTAGCTTCTTAGCTAAATTAGCAGTACTCTTCTTAGCTATACTCAGAAAACTGAGTCAAGGTAGAAAGCTGTTCTCTCTTGGGGAAATCTCACTTACTTTTGCTGTGAAGCAATGAGAAATTCTTAGATCAACTGTTCCCTCTGGGTGTCAGGTGTCTTCTAGAAAAACGAGCTCTTTTTCAGAGTGCTTCCTGGACCAGCTCCTGGGTGGACTCAGATACACAGTAAGCATGTTGACTCTTCTTCAGAGTATTCATATAGTACGTGTGTGTGTGTGAGTGTGCAGGGGGTGGTGGGTGGAGTACTCCCCCACTCCCATTGCCAAAAATAAGAGGAACAGGAAAAATCTGCTTCTACATTTGAAAGGTGAGTATTAAACTTTATGCCAATGTCCATCCTTAATAACCTAAGGCAGTTTCTGTCCGGATTCTCTCTGTACAATACCACAGTCAATAGAGACCATCCTATACCAGGTTCAGAAATTGCATTGCTTGACAGAGGACTTTCCTTTCTCCCAGCTCTCAGAAGGAATTACAGATCTGTTGCCTGTCAGATGCAAGAAGGAGGACAGTGGTCCCTTCCGACCTCAGGCTGATGGTCCAGGGGTTGATTTGACCTGGGAAAAACAAGGCAGTTAAGATGCTGAGGGTTAAAAGGCCCATCACATGCAACTTGATTGGAAGAGGGGATACACAGACGGGCTGAGGATGCATTCAGGCTGGCTAGTAGTCATATCCAAATATTTGAAGGGTCATTGTATAGAAGAGCAAGAATAGAGTTATTAGTATTGCTCCAAAGACTGAGCAGAGGGACAGTTGTCACCTCTGTGGCAGTTGCAGAAGACAGATGTTGACACAGTATGAGAAATCACTCTATCAGGATTGCTGCCAATATTCAAGTGGGCTTCCTGAGGAAGTGGCAAACTCCCGTCACCAGGTGAGTTTAAACAGAGCTGGGACAAGCACCTGCAGGGTGGTTGGTAGGACCGTCCTGTCAGAGGAGGGTCTTGAGGCTTTTAAGCTCCTTCCCTCTGTTTTGTTTTCCTTAACCTTTTCCTTCGGGTACTTTGGAGATAGTTGCTGTCTTCTACCTTGTGGGAACTAGAATGCAGCCAGGTGAAGCATCCTACATGCTTTGAGCTCTGATGTTCAAAATTGCTTTGCAAGCTCAGAGCACTACAACTAGGGGATGCTCTTCTGAGACTTATTATGTTGTTTTGAAAAGTATTATTTCTGGAGGATTGTATACTCTCCTCCAAGGACGTGGTACTTTCCAGTTGTCCTGAAGGTAGCCTTTGGTGACAAGGTTTTGTTAGCTCCTTGTGCCTCCTCTTTCCTGGGTGCCCCTTTTCTGTGTGCCCAGCACACAATTCTGTCAGAGGAAGTGAGTGGGACAAATGGTTGGCAAGTGGGAGGCAAGGAAGCAAGGCCAGCCCCTCCCTGTTGGAAAAAGAAAAACCAAAATATTTTTCTAGTCTGTCTAGATTTTAATGTGTGATCCACTGTGGAGGAAACTGAGACTATTCTTAGCAGTCTCCTGCATCCCTTGTGTTTTCAATGGGGAGTGAACTGTGAACCGTGCCCCTGCCCTGGGGTGCTCAGTGTTCTTCCTGGAAGCCTGTGTCGGGGCAGTTTGGGCAGCTACTTGCGTGCCAACAACCGGACCCACCTCTCCCATACACTGATTGTTCTCCTCTGGGTTCAGGTTAGTCTGATCACCTGCCCCATGCTGTTTTATCAGTGTTTAGCAGTGAGAGTCATGGTTCCTTTGAACAGTTCTGAAGCTTCTCCATAATAGGGCATTTTGCCCACTCTCTCCTCCCTCCAGCCCTGGGAAGGGGGGAGAGTCCTATCCCCTATTTGGGCCCTTCAAATAGTGAGGGTCAAGAAAGGTTGTTCAACCTGGGAGAGATAGTCTCTGTTCCCACATCACTTGAATGCCTTTCAGTTGGCCAGCCCACCCTGTGCTGTGTATATACCTAACTGAGGCCAATGAATGGGCAAATTTAGCCAGCTGTCATGTCTACCTCATCCTGACTGCAGTATAGAGCTGTTTCCCTCCAGTCTGCTGCTTCGGGTTCCAGCCCTATTCTAGCAGACGTAGGAATGTTTGAGTCCCTAGTGGAGCCCTTAAGAGAGGTGGTTGAGGTGTCCTCTCCAGTTACAGCCACTGCCAGTGCAAGTGTTTTCCCCTGTTACTTCTTTCTCTCTCTCTCTCTCTCTCTCTCTCTCTCTCTCTCTCTCTCTCACACACACACACACACACAGACACCCGAACAAACACACTCACACATAAAGCAGGCTGTACCCTCACTCAGCATCTTCCAGCCTTTCTTTCCCCCTTGCCCAGTCTAACCTTGTTTCTAGAGAATGATGACATTGACAAGGAAGACCACCAACTTCACATAGCCTGATTTTAAAGAACTAGGGCTTTAAACATGCCTGAATGAACTGTTGGTTTGATATATATCTTTAGCATTTAGGGAGACAGGTGCTGGGGTGATGGCATGAAGACTTGGGTTTGGGTAAAATGCAAAAGACATTTGGGAATGAAAACATTTGTCGGTGAAGATCTGAATCCTACTTTCTGGAAAGGAGACTTGATGGTGAGAAATGACTTTTCTAATAAGAAGTTTTATTTCAGACAAGGAAGTGGTACAACCTTACACCCACGGCAGCCAGGCCCAGAGTTACTAATAATTCTCTAACTCCTACCTCTGGAAAATTTTCTATTATTTATTTATTATTATTTTTTTCTCTTTGTTTTTCCCCTAGCTTTCAATCTGTCCTGAAACAACCCCAAAGAAGCTTTCAAAAGTTTTATTCATTTACACAATGACAACAATAATATTTATTGATCACTTGCTTGCTATATGACAGGCAGTGTACCAAATACTCTACAACATTACCTCATTGAATTCTCATGATACACATGTGGGTAGATACAATTATTATCTCCAAATTACAGATTGGAAAAAAAAGAGGTCTGGAGAGTTAAGTGACTTTCCTGAGGTCACACTCCTAGTTAGTTGCAGAGTAGAATTAGAAATATTGATCTTCTAAATTTTAGGCCAATGCTCCTTCTATTACATTTTGGCTGTTCTCAGTCTTTCTAGGTAAGAGGAGATGATGGCAGTCTTGAACATTTTTCTAACTCAAGAGCATACTATGGAAAGTTGCTCTAACCCTGAATTCTTCAATGGCAAAGGAGAGATTTCAAAACAATAGGGGTTTTCATAAGAAAAATGACTTTTGAGACTACTGAATTCATTTATTCAACAAATACTTATTGAAAACCTATTATGTGAAAGGCATTATTCAAGGAGCTGGAGATACAGTGGAGAAAAAAAGAAACAATAGATAATTCCCTTCCCTCTTAAAGCTTATATTCTACTGGGTAAACAATTTAAAAATTGTTAAGTGTTATACAGGAAATAAAATGAGTCAGTGGGGTATAAAGGGACTAGGAGACAGTAAGTTTTTTTTGTTTGTTTGTAGAAATTGATAAGTTGATTTACATGGAAATACAAAGGACCTATAATAGTCAAAGCCATTTGGAAAAAGAACAAAGTTTAAGGGCTTAACATTACCAGATTTCAAGACTTACTATAAAGTTGCAGTAATCAAGACAGTGTGGTTTTAGAGAAGCTGCTGGATTTTGGCTTCAGCCATCACTGCATGGGGGTGAATTGACTGAGAAGGGGAACAGTATTTGCCTGTAGCTTTATGATTTGCAAAAGACTTTCAGATATATTATCTCATTTGCTTTCACAACAATCCTTGAGAGGTAGTAAAAATATAATCTCCATTTTAGAAATAAGGTAATTAAGCCTCTGAGAGTGTAGATTTGTTTCTATCCACACAGCTAGTAAATGAAAAGGCTGTGTGGGAAACTCGGGCTTCTAGATGCAGTCGGTCTGTTGCCTATTTCCCTACCAAATTGTCCCACTGAAGCCAGAAGGAATCCTGCACGCAAGCACTGTCTCCATTGCTGAATACAGTCACACATGTTTGACTGTTCTCCACTGCAGCTCTATTTCAGGTTAATTTACCTCATACTTACAACTTTGTCACTCACACAGCTTAACAGCTATTTCAGATGTCTATTCCTGTTAAAGGATGCACTGTCCCTATTTTTGGAAGCTTGATGACGCAGAACAAAGGTAATGCGATAGGGAACATTTTGCCCCTCTTAAATCACTGACTCAAATCATCACCAGGTTATGAGGGATCCAAATAGGTACTGTCTAATGATGCCCATAAAGATGCCAGTACACAATTATATTCCTCTTTGATGTTTCAATAGTATTTATATAGAATCATAAACACCATTTTCCTGAAAAATAGTTTTAGATATTTTACAGACATTATCTCCACTATTTTTTGCAATAACACTGAAAAGCTCAGGGAGATTAATCCCCCTAAACATCTAGAAAGTGCCTGTTTGAATATTTGAATGCAAGTCTGAAAAGCCAAAAGCCATGATCTTTCCACCATGCCACTTTATTAGAGGGAAGAAATCCAATTCTTGTGTTCTTGTCCCTTTGACATTTAGTGTGCCCTTCCCACTCCCCTGCACTAGCCAGCGATAGTGATGGGAAGCAGGCACAATCCCCTGCAATTGGTTAATTTAGTAAAGAATTTATTATGTGGAAGCTTCATAAAATTTTGTTCTTAGACTTTTTTCTAGATCATTCCCTCAGCAAGGATCTTTGATCTTCTGCAGGCATGACACCCATTCATTATTTTATTTATATGACCTTCTCAACATTCCTCCTCACACATACTGTGTGAACAACTTTGCTATTCAATGTAAGTGAAATAAAGTAAAATTTTACCAAGTATCCTCATTAGAGATTTTTGTAAATGTCCTAGGAATATGCAAAATCAGTGATCTATTGACTTTAGATTATGTCTGTAACACTGTCTGCTGACAGCCTTTCCAAAGAAGACGGGAGGTAATGCAAACTCTGTGGAAATTTGGTTAACAAAACTAACCCAGGGCAACATTTAACCTATGTTCAACAAGGAAGATCTAAGTCTTTATATTTTTACTGAAAACTGGTTTGGAATGTAGACAACAAAATTTGAGTATGAGTTATTATTAAACATAAACCTGCTTTGCGATTTTGCTTGTTTTCATCCTCACATAATGGGATGAAATCAGCTGAGTTACACTGGGTAGCGACTAACCCTAAACCTCTCAGCCAGGCTGGGATTAGGATGTCAGGCTTTGGTAGTAAGAGCTAGATGGCGCTATACTGTAACTGTCAGCTGCCCAATTACTAACAGCTTGATGAAAGAGGGTTCTGGAATACGAGGTTCAGCTCTGTGTTGCTTACATTTTCTTGAAGTGCAATACAATACAACATAAAGTGGAGAGCTTTCTTTTTCTTTTTCTTCTTTTTCTCCTTTTTCTTTTTCTTTCTCGCTCACCCTCTCTCTTGCTTTCTTTCTGATACAGCCACATGTGTGTACGTGTGCACACACACACAAAACCTTGTTGAAGTTTTTCCTAGAATAAACAGTTGGGAATCACTAGTCCTGGGTGTCTGAAGGTTTCCAGGGTGACATACACATCTTCTACCCTATCTCCCAGATTCTGCAGTTGTTTTTCTGTCTAACAGAGTGCTAAAGTTTTTATAGGTCATATGTGAGATAAGCTCAGAGCCTGCTACATGAATGACTTGTAATCTGGCAGGAAGGACAATGGTATTTCGGAATTAGAAGGAGACATTGGAAGTTTTTTCAGTTCAACATCCCACCAGGGAATATTTGGAGTTCATTTTTTTATTAAAAAAAATTTTGTTTTTACTCCCAGATATTTGAGTCTATTTGCAAAGGTTAAGGAAGACCATGAAAAAGTTTCTGGCATGGGAAGGCTGGAGTTGGTTCCCATGACTGTGTGTTCTTATATGACAGTGAATGATGTGGTGAAACTGAAGGGCTAGGAGATTAACAAAATGACACCTTCCAAGTGTGTACTGCTAAGTCACATGGCATCCTATAGGGGCAGCTGAGCCATTCAACAGCCTTAGCTGTAACATTTGAGACAATGAGACTTTTTGCTTCCCACAACCCCTCTTTATCCCTCTCTCCACAGCTTTCCAGCTGTCATAAATGTCATAAATACCTTGTCTGCACTGGATACAAGAAGAACAGACTATACAGAGCATAGGGAAGAGAAAGACAATGATGGAATAGATGATGTACACATGCCAGAGGGCCTCTGGGAAATTTTCCCTTCCCCCACTTTTTCCTCTTCAGCCTGCCTGAGGTTCACGCACACCATTCTCCAAGATGAGATTTATTTCTGAATTGAGACCATTTTTACTCCAGAGGAACTTGCAAAAATGCAAATGTCTTTGGCCAGGTAGTATGGCCAAGATTCCTGAAAACAATTTAAAAGGAAGTGAGAAAAAAATAAGCTATTAGATGGCTGAGGATAGAACCCTAAAAAACAGATGGGGGTCTAGGTAACTTTTGGTTGAAGAAGTAGTGGCTATAGTGTGTAGGTGAAGCCTGGCTCTGGGAGTAGGTGTCTGAATGAGGTACTTTGGGGGTCCTGGGCAACAGGGAGTTAGCTTAAGGGCAGACCATCTGTAGGAGGAGTGAGATGTGTGGGGAGGTGAGGGGGAAGAATGTCAGAAACTCACTTTACTTGGGTTCAACTTCTCTTGAGACTTTGTCTTGATACCTGAGATTCTACTTTCATCATAAACTGAAATTTAATTTTTTAATACTTAGAAAGTCTATTCCCTGTAGCATTGCTGGTGATTGCTGATTTAACATTCTTTCTTTATCCTCCAACTCTTACTTTCTAACAGACTCTATTTTGTTAGTATATACAACCTCTTCTGGAGAGCTGTGTGTCTGGAGAAGGCTGGTCCCAGGGCCAGTTCGGGGGTTTGTACTGACTTTCTAAGCCAATCAATGTGGTTCTATCCTCTTAGAAGTCTTTGGTTCCGACATAGACAAATAACACATCTGGCCGCTGAAACATGAGGAAAAGTCTGCTAGGACCTACTTGGAAATGTTAACTTGCTTTTAAAATGATATATAGAGGAGATGGTTTCTCTTCCTCTGTTTTTAATGTCTGGATGACATCACATGAGAACTACCCTGAGGACAAAATGAACCACCAAAAATGGCAGAACAGAGAACTTGGATCCTCAGTGCTCTTGTTGAGCTATTAAATCAACTGACCTTGCAGTCACCCTATCTCTAGAATTCTTGCTTTGTGGCATATGAACTTTCTTATTGTTTAATCCTTTCAGAGGTTTTTTTTTAAAGTTTATTGTGATAAATTTACATACATAAAAATACATCTTTCTTTTTATGTAGAGTTCTATGATTTTTGACAAATGCATTAGAATTGTTTACTTGCTATGCATTGTTAAAGCATCCTTACTGATTAATTCACTTGATTCAGAAAATATTTATTGTGCATTAACTTTACCAGCCAGGTTCTGAGAAGAATATAAAATGAGACATTACATGACCCTTTGTTTCAAGGAAATGCTCATTCATTTCATATGAAATATTCAAATGAAGGATGATTCTATGGTAGCATTGCTTTGAAAAGTGAACCTTTAAAGTGAATCTTTAGTTTCATTCATTCATTCAGTTCACTCCTTCAATAAACATTTGTGGCATGCCTATCACATCTCTGTTCTTATAGATATATAGACAGATAAAACCTACCCTTCCCTCAAAGGGAGTCAGAAATGTAAATTAAAACTTAAAATACAATGAAATATCTCCTACTCGGTCCTCCAAAAACATTTTATGAGCACATTAGTTATGACATATATAGATTTCTTCTTTGAAATATAGTCAATCTGTGCAGACCTTTTCTGTTCTTCTAGTTTATAGACCCTTGATGGAGTTAATAATCCATGTCTGATGCATCCTGTATCCCCAGAATAACTAGCATGTTATCTTGTCTATAGTAATTGCTCAAAATAAGTATTTGCTCTCATTCTCATCTTCACTTAGCTAAGAGTTTTTGTTTATATCCTCAACCTCAATCCCATCTTTAACCCATCCAGCCTTTATATTTATATCAATTTATTTTTCCTACAGACTGAGAAAACAAATAAATTTGTAGTTAGTCCATTGGTCCTCCAAGGGAAGAGATTTAGGATAGTGGTAGAATCCGAAGTGAAATGGAAAAAGATTGAGTGTTGAGTAGAATTGGAAATTAAGGAAGTTAGTGATAAACAAGAATTTGGGATGAAAGGAAGGAGAGATATAGGAAGGTCACTTAACTAATTTAGCAGGAAGTTTTAGATCAAAGTTTACTGATGTAGGGAACAATTAGGCATATCTGTAGGGTGAGGTAAAGGATCCTGAGAAAGGAGATTCACCTCCTAACTGAAGAAGTCAGGTTGGCAGGAGGGATTAGCGTTGGAAAATGGGGACTCCTTTATCTTTGATTTAGGTGGGAATGAAGAAAAGATGGACATAGGAACAGAGAAACATGGAAATAGACAT
Organism: Orcinus orca; assembly: GCF_937001465.1. Lineage (NCBI taxonomy): Eukaryota > Metazoa > Chordata > Mammalia > Artiodactyla > Delphinidae > Orcinus > Orcinus orca. The sequence goes on along the minus strand of NC_064559.1, from coordinate 61,690,975 downwards.
AAGTACTGATTACCCGGCCCATTCAAGGTCACATACCTTGTCTGTTCTTCCTTTATAGTATACGTGACCAGAGCTTTTCTATACTCCTGAAGTGGGGCTAAAGCCCAAAGATGAAGAAAAAGACTCTAAGTGCCCAGCATTCTAAATTCAAGGGTCTGCCAGATCCTTCCCTAGGCATCAGTTCAAATCCCAGCTCTCCTACCACCTCTGTTTCCACCTTTGCCAATATAAGAGGACCAGAGGACTGAAAGTGGAGGAGGGTTACTTGGGGTGCACGGTGCATAGAGAGAGGCTCTGTGCTTCCCATCCATGGGAGGTGCTTCCCTTCCTGAAGTAGAGGTAAATGAAAAGGATTGTTCAAGAATTGTAAAGATTTGTGGTTTCAGCATGAAAGGAAGTTATTGGTATTTCATTTCTCAACTGGTTTCTGCTTAGCCAGCTGACTCTCTGACCTGCCCTGTACCACCTGAATAGGGAAAACAGAAGTGAGAAAAATAGAATGTGGGACAGTCTTTCTGAGAAGGATGCCAAGATACCCCCTTCAATGCCCAGTTCCCACGATGTATGGAGATGCGTCCTATAACTGCCCATAAGAGATGATTGTGGCAGATGGAAGAGACTGAGGAAACTAAACATGCTGATAGGCTAGCTTTGGGGTTGAAGTTGAGGCGAAGCTGGACACACATCAGAGGGCTGTGGAATAAAACTGGAGGTCAGACTGTTAAGGGGGCCAAGTCTCATAGGGGATCTCTAATGCTTAGGAGATCTGCACAGAAGCAAAACCTGCGGGGCCCATTGCAGCTCTCATGTGTCACGGTGCAGACTGGCAACAATGAGCTGGAGCAGCTAACCCACAAGTGGGCTAAGGAAAATGTTTGGCACAACCACTGGAGCCAAAGACAGCTCTAGCCAGCACTGAGGTGTGTGAGGGGAGGAGATGAGCTTTGAATTGAATTTGGCATAAAAAGATTTATAAACAGAAAGGACTAAAGCTTAAATGCTAAACTGAAGCTGTTCTGATAGGCACAGAATTTGGGAAGTTAAAAAAATTAAGCCATGATGCTGTTAAGGGACCCACTACTCAGTTAGATAGGAGAGTTCAACAAAAGTTTCATGTTTACAACCCCAGTGAATTGACACTGCAACCACCCAGTTACAAAAATGAGACTTGGATTTAAAGCCCATAGACTGTAATGTCGGCTCTTAGAGAGCAAGCACCATGTTTATATTAATACTTCCTCTATAATCCCTTAGAGAATTTAGATCACTCTTGAACGCCTAATCAAGGCTAAATATCTATTGAACCATGAATTAACTGATCAAGTTGGTTTTTCCCACAGGTTGGTGGAATAAATTTTACCTCTGCAGGTTTATGTGGAACAGCAGAGACCCTGACCCCTGTTAGGAAATTAGTGGATACCATAAAAATATACACAAGGGACACCATAGAAATGTGCAGAAGTTTGGTCACATTCAAGGTCAACCCTTAACCTCTCTGTCCTCAGAACCTCTCTGCAGACTTCCATCTGTCCCTCGTCACAGAGTCCAGTCCATTTCCTATTACCAAATAAGGCCTTTTTGGAAATTAAACTCCCATTTTGGTGATATGGTTTCATTCATTTATTCAACAATTATTTTTGAGTTCCTCCTATGCATCAGGCACTCTTCCAGTTAATCAATAGTGAGCAAAGCACTCCTGCTGTCATGGTCTAGTGGGAGGGACACTGATCTAATAAAAGAAGCACATAAACAAGTGTATAAACACAAGTGAGTCAAGCGTTGTGGAGGAAAGGAGCCTGACCCTGTGAGAGCATATGTCAGAGAAGTGATACCTGGCCTGGGCTCAGGGGAAATCTTGGGCTGAGAGCTGATGATGGATAGGAGATAACTGGTAAAGAGCAGCTTGGATGAAATTTGTGGTAGCATTGTTTCTGACACAGGGAATCCCATGTGCACATATCCTTCAATGGGAGGGAACATGGCATCTTTGAGGAGCTTATTATGTAGTTCAGGAATAAAATCATAAGCTAAATAACTCTTGCTTGGTTTGACTCTGGGAAAATGACCTGTCCTTTAATCTCTCCCTCCCTATTTTCTCAAATACAAATTGGAAAGTGGTTTTTACTCATCTCCTTGCTGAAAGCTTCTCACTAGCATCCCATGACAAGTTAAAGGCCCTGAACAATATCAGAGAAAGCATACAATTAACCTAAGCTGGGCACAGGTTTGGGGGGCAAAGGGCCCAGGAAGAACAGAGGAGGAACATCGTCCCTGGCCAGGTCATTCCTGTTAATGGGCTAAACAAGCATCTGACTCCAACATTCATTGACAGTATCTTTCCCAGGAGTTTGAGGGACGTGTCCTGAAGCACATTCTTCCAGAAAGTACTGCTAAGATGGCCTCTTGATCCTAGTTCCTGGGAAGAATTGAGCACTAAAGAGTTAAGAAGGCACAACCTTATAAGGAGAGGAAACAAAGGATCTAGTTCCTGATTAAAGCAAAGCCAAGTTTTCTTCATTAGGTACTCAGTGAGGAGAAGGGAAATCAATAGAGGAGCTATAGTTGTTGCCTTCCCGTCAAACCATCCCAAACTGATCCATCACAGTCATGCCCTGTGGAGTCAGGCTTTTAAGTATGCTGTCTCTGGAGTGCGTAGCTGATTTCTGTGCCAAGCAGAGAATGGAATTTTCCCAACAGAAATACGTTGACTAAGGGTAATGGTGGTTTTACTGTAAAACAGAAGTTCATAGAAAGCTTTAAAAGCACCATTTACAAGACTGAAATTAAGGCTTGTGGGTTTAACCTTTGTAGGACCCTGCATTGCTCTCACTGCTGCAGTCCCTGTAGGTGCTGTGCTTTTAGGCTTTCCTCCCTTGAGCTCTCCTGCCTTTCCCTTGTGTTTATCTCACAGGGAGGCATTGGCTCTGGAACCAGACAGATCTTCAGGCAAATCCTGGGGAGTCTTTGACCACCCTGCACCTCAGTTTCTTTGTGAGGTGAGATAATCGGATAACCCACCTCATAGGGCTGAGGGGAGACTTAACTAGTTAATATCTCTAAAGTACTTTGTGTCTGGCAGTTAAATCTCAAATGGAAGCTCCATGACTACAGGCATTTTTGTGCATTTTTGTTCACTGTTGCCTCCTCAGCACCTAGAACAGTGCCAGGTACAAAGTAGGTACCCAATAAATATCTTCAAGTAAACGAATGGCACATTTTTCTCAGTAAGTTTGTCTATAGTTATATCCACTCTTTAAAGTCCCTTGAGAAGAAAAATATCTTCTCTTCTACTTGTGACTTTGTAAAATATCTAAGGCAGATCTTGGCTCCCTGCATCCACTTTTGCCCTCCTCCAAGCATAAATCTTTTCTTCCCTAAAACCTTTAGATGTTTCCCCTGTTCTTAATATAAAGTTCAATATCCTTAAGGTGGTTTACATACACATCATGTTTTCGCCGTTGCTTTCACAGTGCAGTTTTTGCTGACTCTCTAAACTAGGTTGGATAGCCCTTTTTTACGTTTCCATAACATTCCATATGCCCCTGTCATATCATTTAGCGTATAGGAAAATTTGTCATACTGGTATTCCTACCTGATTGAAGAGCGCACCAGGGCCAGGATTCTGCTTGTCTTGTTCAGCATGGTGTCCCTGAAGCCTAGCCAAATGTGCAACACTCTACAGGTGCTCACAAATATATTTGTAAAGAAATGTCAAATGAAGAACACATAAAGAACAAAGGCTTTGGCGTCGGGCATACTGAGTTCTGATTTTACCTTCACCATCTGCCAGTCTTGTGATCTTGGCCAAGATACTTACCTTTATAGAGTCTTAATTTTTACCTATGTAAAATAGAGATAGTACAGCCAATCTCACAGGTTCCTTTTTTAAAAAAGTTTAAATGGATACAGTATGTAAAATATCTCAAACAGTAGCTGGCTCATAATATATGCTTAATCAAATTAATTATAATTGTTATAATTATTATCATTAATAACATAAGCCTGGCCTTGAAGATAAGCTAATCTACCCCTTCAAAACAAGTAATAGTCAACAAATAATTAAGAATACCTTTTTTTATTAGACTCCTTAATTAATCTCTGACATCAAGGTGAGATACATATATTTTTGGCTTAAGGATGGAAAAATCAACTGATGAGTAGTTATTCCCTTTACCAACACAAATGACCACTTTATTTTCAATCTTGTTATAGCATCTGGGGCTTGTTTCTCTTCTTACATTTGGTTCACATATTTTATAGCTAATATATGATTCAGGTGAGCAGAAGAAGATAGAGTGTTTATGGGCTATGCATTGTGTTAGACCCTTCATATACATTATATCATGTACTAATTACTAGCAAATAAATGGAGAAACCATGTGGTGGTTAAGAGTATGTTGTTTAGAGTCAAAGATATTTAGGTTGAAATCCCAGCCCAGTTAAGTAACTGGGCCACCATGGTGAAGCTTGAAGGATAGGGCCTGGCATATAAATGTCCCATAAATGGTTATTATGATTATATTATAAAATCATAATTATAAAATATTATATTGTAAAATTGGTAGACATTTGCAAGGCTAATGAATAATTTTTTTTTTTGAGAAGAATTACCTGAGTCTTCACAGAAAGATCTTAAGTTAAGCAGACACAGCAAACTATTCCAGGAAAGTTCTCATCACTTTGTCACTGGAATATTGATCATCACGGTCACTGGTTAAATAGATATGTTTCTTGGGAGATCCTGAGAAGGCAACTGTAGTTTGAAACTATGACAGGTTTCATTTTACGGTAATTTGAATGGTCCCTGTAAAGGTGAAGTTGTCCAGGTAGATCCCTGTCCTGGGAGAAGGGAAACAAAATGGATCCTGATGGTCACATGAGAAACAGGCAGGAAATAGAGAATAATTCAGTAGAGTTCTTGAAATGTGGTTCTAGTTGTTGTATTGCTGGAATACGGCAACTACTTTACTACTTTTTAAAGGAGTCTGTACTTCGGAAACTTGATTGTATTGATTGCACTTTCTTTGGTTGTATCCTCTAGTACCTTAGCCAAGAGATGCTCTATTGACTTATTGTGCTAAGACAAAGTAGGAGAGATGAGAACCAAATGCTATGATTATTACAAGAAGCAAGGGGTGTGGGCAGTGGTCCAAGAAGAAGGTATAATCTCTCCAGGTAAATAAAGGGGTTTTCTAGGCTCTTGGGTGGAGAAGACTCCTCAGTTCATTCCTTGTGCTATATTTTGTTGCAAAAGGAACTGATTGCTTTTCTCTTCTGTATTTAAGAGAAAATGGGGGAAAAGAGAAAAAATACAGGGGAAAATTATGAAGAGAAACCATGCTGATGTGGGAGAAGTGGTAGCTGGAGGCAGGAAAAATGCTCCAATATAGCCATTCCCAAGTGGGTTTGCAGAAAGAAAGCCTTAGAAAGACCTATAGCTCTAAGTTCCTTGCTAACCGCCCTCTTCCTTAAGTATAGATGGTCTTAAACTATCCGTGCTATTTCCTTTCATAATGAGGCTTTAGTCTTTGCCTAGTGCTATTTTCATGCTAGGCGTTCGGTATAAGGTAGATGAATAAATGCAAAGCATGTCTGGCACCCCCGTGATCAGAAATGTCTTTCTTTTTTAAATTAATTTGATTTATTTTTTATACAGAGAGTTCTTATTACTCATCCATTTTATACACATTAGTGTATACATGTCAATCCCAATCACCCAATTCATCACACACCCCCGCCACTCCCGCCGGCTTTCCCCCCTTGGTGTCCATACATTTGTTCTCTACATCTGTGTATCAACTTCTGCCCTGCAAACTGGTTCATCTGTACAATTTTTCTAGGTTCCACATACAAGCGTTAATATACAATATTTGTTTTTCTCTTTCTGACTTACTTCACTCTGTATGACAGTCTCTAGATCCATCCACGTCTCAACAAATGACCCAATTTCATTCCTTTTTAGGGCTGAGTAATATTCCATCGTATATATGTACCACTTCTTCTTTATCAATTTATCTGTCAATGGGCATTTAGGTTGCTTCCATGACCTGGCTATTGTAAATAGTGCTGCAGTGAACACTGGAGGTGCATGTGTCTTTTTGAATTATGTTTTTCTCTGGGTATACACCCAAGAGTGGGATTGCTGGGTCATATGTATGGTAATTCTATTTTTAGTTTTTTAAGGAACCTCCATACAGTTCGCCATAGTGGCTGTATCAATTTACATTCCCACCAACAGTACAAGAGGGTTCCCTTTTCTCCACACCCTCTCCAGCATTTGTTGTTTGTACATTTTCTGATGAGGCCCATTCTAACTGGTGTAAGGTGATACCTCATTGTGGTTTTGATTTGCATTTCTCTAATAATAAGTGATGTTGAACAACTTTTCATGTACTCCTTGGTGACCTGTATGTCTCCTTTGGAGAAATGTTTATTTAGGTCTTCTGCCCATTTTTGGATTGGGTTGTTTGCTTTTTAAATATTGAGCTGCATAAGCTGTTTATATATTTTGGAGATAAATCCTTTGACCGTTGATTTGTTTGCAAATATTTTCTCCCATTCTGAGGGTTGTCTTTTCGTCTTGCTTATGGTTTCCTTTGCTGTGCAAAGGCTTTGAAGTTTCATGACGTTCCATTTGTTAATTTTTGTTTTTATTTCCATTACTCTAGGAGGTGAATCAAAAAAGATCTTCCTGTGATTTATGTCAAAGAGTGTTCTTCCTACGTTTTCCTCTAAGAGTTTTATAGTGTCCGGTCTTACATTTAGGTCTTTAATCCATTTTGAGTTTATTTTTGTGTATGGTTTTAGGGAGTGTTCTAAGTTCATTCTTTTACATGTAGCTGCCCAGTTTTCCCAGCACCACTTATTGAGGAGACTGCCTTTTCTCCATTGTATATCCTTGCCTCCTTTTTCATAGATTAGTTGATCATAGGTGTGTGGGTTTATCTCTGGGCTTTCTATCTTGTTCCATTGATCTATGTTTCTGTTTTTGTGCCAGTACCATATTATCTTGATTACTGTAGCTGTGTAGTAGAGTCTGAAGTCAGGGAGTCTGATTCTTCAGGCTCCGTTTTATTCCCACAGTACTGTTTTGGCTATTTGAGTTTTTTGTGTCTCCATACAAATTTTAAGATTTTTTGTTCAGTTCTGTAAAAAATGCCATTGGTAATTTGATAGGGATTGCATTGAATCTGTAGAGTGCTTTGGGTAGTATAGTCATTTTCACAATATTGATTCTTCCAATCCAAGACCATGGTATATCTCTCCATCTGTTTGTATCATCTTTAATTTCTTTCATCAGTGTCTTATGGTTTTCTGCATCCAGGTCATTTTTCTCCCTAGGTAGATTTATTCCTAGGTATTTTATTCTTTCTGTTGCAGGGGTAAATGGGAGTGTTTCCTTAATTTCTCTTTCAGAGTTTTCATCATTAGTGTATAGAAATGCAAGAGATTTCTGTGCATTAATTTTCTATCCTGCAACTTTACAAAATTCATTGATTAGCTCTAGTAGTTTTCTGGTGACATCTTTAGGATTCTCTATGTATTGTATCATGTCATCTGTAAACAGTGACATTTTTACTTCTTTTCCAATTTGTATTCCTTTTATTTCTTTTCTTCTCTGATTGCCGTGGCTAGGACTTCCAAAACTATGTTGAATAATAGTGGTGAGAGTGGATGTCCTTGTCTTTTTCCTGATCTTAGAGGAAATGCTTTCAGTTTTTCACCATTGAGAATGATGTTTGCTGTGGGTTTGTCATATATGACCTTTATTATGTTGAGGTAGTTTCCCTCTGCCCACTTTCTGGAGAGTTTTTATCATAAATGGGTGTTGAATTTTGTCAAAAGCTTTTTCTGCATCTATTGAGATGATCATATGGTTTTATTCTTCAATTTGTTAATATGGTGTATCACATTGATTGATTTGCGTATATTGAAGAATCCTTGCATCCCTGGGATAAATCCCACATGGTCATGGTGTATGATCCTGTTAATGTGTTGTTGGATTCTGTTTGCTGGAATTTTGTGGAGGATTTTTGCATCTATATTCATCAGTGATATCGGTCTGAAATTTTCTTCTTTTGTAATATCTTTGTCTAGTTTTGGTATTAGGGTGATGGTGGCCTCATAGAATGAGTTTGGGAGTGTTCCTTCCTCTGCAACTTTTAGGAAGATATTGAGAAGGATGGGTGTTAGCTCTTCTCTAAATGCTTGATAGAATTCACCTGTGAAGCCATCTTGTCCTGGACTTTTGTTTGTTGGAAGGTTTTTAATCACAGTTTCAATTTCATTACTTGTGATTGGTCTGTTCATATTTTCTATTTCTTCCTGGTTCAGTCTTGGAAGGTTATACCTTTCTAAGAATATGTCCATTTCTTCCAGGTTGTCCATTTTATTGGCATAGAGTTGCTTGTAGTAGTCTCTTAGGATGCTTTGTGTTTCTGTGGTGTCTGTTGTAACTTCTCCTTTTTCATTTTTAATTTTATTGATTTGAGTCCTCTCTCTCTTTTTATTGATGAGTCTGGCTAATGGTTTGTCAACTTTGCTTATCTTCTCAAAGAACCAGCTTTTAGTTTTATTGATCTTTGCTATTGTTTTCTTTCTTTCTATTTCATGTATTTCTGTTTGATCTTTATGATTACATTCTTTCTGCTAACTTTGGGTTTTGTTTGTTCTTCTTTCTCTAGTTCCTTTAGGAGTAAGGTTAAATTGTTTACTTGGGATGTTTCTTGTTTCTTGCGGTAAGCTTGTATAGCTATAAACTTCCCTCTTAGAACTCCATTTGCTGCATGACACAGGTTTTGTATTGTTTTGTTTTCATTGTCTTTTGTCTCTAGGTATTTTTTGATGTCCTCTTTGATTTCTTCAGTGATGTCTTGGTTATTTAGTAACGTATTGTTTAGCCTCCATGTGTTTGTGTATTTTACATTTATTTCCCTGTAATTGATTTCTAAATCTCATAGCATTGTGGTCAGAAAAGATGCTTGATATGATTTCAGTTTCCTTAAATTTACTGAGGCTGATTTGTGACCCAGGATGTGATCTGTCCTGGAGAGTATTCCATGCGCACTTGGGAAGAAAGTGTAATCTGCTGTTTTTGGATGGAATGTCCTGTAAATATCAATTAAATCTACTGGTCTATTGTGTCATTTGAAGCTTCTCTTTCCTTATTTACATTCATTTTGGATGATCTGTCCATTGGTGTAAGTGAGGTGTTAAAGTTCCCCACTATTATTGTGTTACTGTCGATTTCCTCTTTTACAGCTGTTAGCAGTTGCCTTATGTATTGAGGTGCTCCTATGTTGGGTGCATATACATTTATAATTGTTATATCTTCTTGGATTGATCCGTTGATCATTATGTAGTGTCCTTCTTTGTCTCTTGTAACATTCTTTATTTTAAAGTCTATTTTATCTGATACGAGTATAGCTACTCCAGCTTTCTTTTCATTTCCATTTGTGTGGAATATCTTTTTCCATTCCCTCACTTTTATTCTGTATGTGTCCCTAGGTCTGAAGTGGGTCTCTTGTTGACAACATATATATGGGTCTTGTTTTTGTATCCATTCAGCAAGCCTGTGTCTTTTGTTTGGAGCATTTAAACCATTCACGTTTAAGGTAATTATCAATATGTATGTTCCTATGACCATTTTCTTAATTGTTTTGGGTTTGATTTTGTAGGTCCTTTTCTTCTCTTTTGTCTCCCACTTAGAGAAGTTCCTTTAGCATTTGTTGTAGAGCTGGTTTCGTGGTGCTGAGTTCTCTTAGCTTTTTCTTGTCTGTAAAGCTTTTGATTTCTCCATCGAATCTGAATGAGATCCTTGCCAGGTAGAGTAATCTTGGTTGTAGGTTCTTCCCTTTCATCACTTTAAGTATATCATGCCACTCCCTTCTGGCTTGTAGAGTTTATGCTGAGAAATCAGCTATTAACGTTGTGGGAGTTCCCTTGTATATTATTTGTTGTTTTTCCCTTGCTGCTTTCAATAATTTTTCTTGGTGTTTAATTTTTGCTAATTTGATTACTATGTGTCTTGGCATATTTCTCCTTGGTTTTATCCTGTATGGGACTCTCTGTGCTTCCTGGACTTGGGTGGCTATTTCCTTTCCCATGTTAGGGAAGTTTTCAACTATAATCTCTTCAAATATTTTCTCGGGTCCGTTCTCTGTCTCTTCTCCTTCTGGGACCCCTATAATGTGAATGTTGTTGCATTTAATGTTGTCCCAGAGATCTCTTAGGCTATCTTCATTTCTTTTCATTCTTTTTTCTTTATTCTGTTCTGCAGCAGTGAATTCCACCATTCTGTCTTCCAGGTCACTTATCCGTTCTTCTGCCTCAGTTATTCTGCTATTGGACCCTTCTTGTGTAGTTTTTATTTCAGTTATTGTGTTGTTCATCTCTGTTTGTTTGTTCTTTAATTCTTCTAGGTGTTTGTTAACCATTTCTTGCATCTTCTTGATCTTTGCCTCCATTCTTTTTCCGAGATCCTGGATAGTCTTCACTATCATTATTCTGGGTTCTTTTTCTGGAAGGTTGCCTATCTCCACTTCATTTAGTTGTTTTTCTGGGGTTTTATCTTGTTCCTTCATGTGGTACATAACCCTCTGCCTTTTCATCTTGTCTATCTTTCTGTGAATGTGGTTTTTGTTCCACAGGCTACATGATTATAGTTCTTCTTGTTTCTGCTGTCTTCCCTCTGGTGGATGAGGCTGTCTAAGAGGCTTTTGCAAGTTTCTTGATGGCAGCGACTGGTGGTGGGTAGAGGTGACTCTTGCTCTGGTGGGCAGAGCTCAGAAAAAGTTTATCCGCTTCTGCTGATGAGTGGGGCTGTGTTCCCTCCCTCTTGGTTGTTTTGCCTGAGGCAACCCAACGTTGGAGCCTACCTGGGCTCTTTGGTGGAGCTAATGGCAGACTCTGGGAGGGCTCACACCAAGGAGTACTTCCCAGAACTTCTGCTGCCAGTGTACTTTTCTCCACAGTGAGCCACAGCCACCACCACCCACTCCCCCCCGCCTCTGCAGGAGATCCTCTAACAGTAGCAGGTAGGTCTGGTTCAGTCTCCCCTGTGGTCACTGCTCCTTCCCCTGTATCCTGCTGCTCACACTACTTTGTGTGTGCCCTCCAAGAGTGGAGTCTCTGTTTCCCCCAGTCTTGTCGAAGTCCTGCAATCAATTCCCACTAGGCTTCAAAGTCTGATTCTCTAGGAATTCCTCCTCCCATTGCCAGACCCCCAGGTTGGGAAGCCTGATGTGGGGCTCAGAACCTTCACTCCAGTTGGTGGAATTCTGTGGTATAAGTGTTCTCCAGTCTGTGAGTCACACACCCAGCAGTTATGGGATTTGGTTTTACTGTGATTGCACCCCTCCTACCATCTCACTGTGGCTTCTTCTTTGTCTTTGGATGTAGGCTACCTTTTTTGGTGAGTTCCAGTGTCTTCCTGTCAATGGTTGTACAGCAGCTAGTTGTGATTCTGGTGTTCTCACAAGAGGGAATGAGAGCATGTTGTTCTACTCCACCATCTTGGTTTAGGGCCCCCAAAGTATGTCTTGACATGGGCTGTGATGACGCATCACAACCCAAAGTCTATTTTTATTGATCAGCTTTTAGAAAGTACAAAAGATGAGCAAAGATTCTAAATTGGATCATAGGCACTCAATATTTAATCAGCTTTTGTTTATTACTAGCAGCTTGACGTTTATCTGAAGAATTCTTTTTTTAGAGAGGCATGATTCAAATAAATTTTCCCTTCATGAATGAAGGTGAGTAAATGAATCTGTTGTGGAAAGTTCTCAACATTGAGTGGCCTCTGCTGTCGCCATATATGCCAGTGGTCACTGTAGTTTTAAGGTATTAAGAGTTTTAAATTTTATTTTATACATGTGTGATTAAGGTGCTCTTGCCACATGCTGTGATGACTAATACCTTACACTGATGGGAACATTTCTTTACTGGACCTGTTTTTGGACTTTTTTCCCCATTGAGTCCTTTATGATAGGTAAAATTTAACCATTTTATGGATAAAGAAAACCAAGTCTCAGCAATCTTAAGTAACTTTCTTTGCACTACGATATCTGTGGAATTTGATAGGGAAGGTATGAAATAGGTTGGCGTAGCTCTGCTTCAGTGAATGGCAACTTTGTTGAAGGTCTGTATGTTTCTACAATGTTTACCATTAACTAATATAACATATATACACAGCACAAGGAGACTGGCTAATTCTACACAATACCAATGTGACAGAAAGGTAGAAAAGTCAACCTGCAGCAGAGTTTGTTCATAAAATGCCAAGAATATCGTATTCTTTTGGCCTTTAAAATTAATTGTATTCACCAGGTTTTTTTGACATCATATAGCAAACTGTGATGAATGAAGAAAACGTTGAATATAACTGAAGAATAAGAAATAACCTAAGTGCTTTCCTTGGGAGAAAATATAGAAGGGAGTGTAGTGGATGTTGCAGTGTACTACCTAGGTTAACCCCTCACTGCCCTTTAGGACTGAAGCCCTTGTTTCACAGGTTACTGAGAGTATCAGTAGCCAACCAACCTCAGTTGGGGCTATCTTTGGGATTTGTCTTCAGCAAACAATCCCTTCCTCAGGTCAGCCAGCATCCAGAGCCTCGTAGACATAGGGGAATAAAGACGACCTCTAGCCCCAGTTTAGGGCAGCTCTGAAAGGCCATCCAGCTCTAGAACTCTTGTAGGATTGGCTGAGACCTTTGTTGTTACTGCATCATGGTTCTCTGCCCATCTCTGCTTCCTACAACCCCTCAAAAGTGTTGAGAACACTCTTCAGTAAAGTTGTTGCCAGCAAATCTCAGAGTTCCCTTTCCAGGAAACTTGACTTGAGATGTAAGGGAAGGGAATAATGGTCGATAACATTTACTGAGCACTTAGTATGTGTCAGACCCTTTTCTGGGTGTTTTACATTTATCCTCACTAAACCAGGTTAGTAGATACTGTTATTATGCCCATTCTAGAGCTGAGGAAATTGAGGTGCAGTAAGATTAAGAAATTTATCCAGAGTTGCAGTGAGTGGAATTGTCAGGATTCAAAACTCAAGCAACCTGAGGGGCAGTAGAGAATAAGCATACTCAGCAAAGAGGGAGGTGAAAGGAGAAAGCAGTCAGGGGAGTAAGGTGAGAATAGAAACAGTGTAGCATAAAGATGGCAGACAAAGGGGAAGTGCAATGGGGGAGGGGTGGTGAGATAGCTAGGGGCTGCAGGGAGTCTAAGAAGGATTGAGGAAATGCCTTTATGCTTCTCCAACTGTGACATCAACAATGTCAAGATTAATAAACTTTTTTTTTCAAAAGTTATATCTTCCTTTCACTAAAATCTTGAGCTAGAATTTTTCTCTAAGACTCAAAAATAAATGCATTAAAATTCTGAAATCTGATAAAATCAAATCCTGGTGAAGGTGTGAAAGGACAAGGACACGGGACTGTTTCCTGGTACCACCACTGTAGAAACGACTTGGCTTTACCTTGTAAAGCTGAACATTCTCATTGTCTATGACCCAGCAACTTTACTCCAAGACATACACCCCAGAGAAAATTCTGCATATATTCCCTAGGAAATATGTTAAAGATTGTTAAGAGTAGCACTGTTGTAAAAGCAAATAATTGGGGACAATGACAATATCCATTAATTAGAGAATGGCCAAATAAATTGCAGTATACTTCTCTACTGGAGTGATATACATCAGTGAAACATGAATGAACTGCAGTGATACACACAGCATGTATGAATCATTACACGCATAATTCTGGGTGAAATAAGTGAATTGCAAAATAAAAATAGTAATACTTACAAAGCACTTACTCTGTGTAGGGCACTGTTCTAATTTCTATAGATACATTAATTCATTAACTCCACCAAGACCCTAAGAGGTAGATATCACTATTATCACCCCTACTTTATTGAAGTGGAAACCAAATCCCATAGAATTTAAGTAAGTTGCCTAGGTCCCTCAGATACTAAGTGGCAGAGCTAGAATTTGTACACAAGCAGCTTAACACCCGAGACTATACCCTTATCAAAGTAATCTTCTGCTTTGCCATGCAGTATGATACAAGTTTTAAATAAAGTTTAAAAATAAGCAAAACCAAATATGTGTGTGTGAATATATACACACATATTTATCACACGCTGTATATATAGTGTATATATATGTACGTACATATAGATTTTGTATGTATATAGTATATGTATATGCCAAGGAATGATGAACTCCCAGTTCAAGATGTTGTTACCTCTCTCTTGGGAAGACAGTGGAATGGGTCAGGGAAGGAGAGTATAGATAGATACCATGGTGTTTGCGTAACAGGGAAGAGCCAATTTTGACGCCATGTTGGATCTGTTTCTTTGAATTTAGCCTTTGCTTTTCGTTGCTTTTTCTAGTATAATCATACATAATGGCCTGCCTCAGGGAACCCTACCCACCTGTAAATGGCTTCAATAAAGAAGAAATTAACACATCCCTTCCCCGATGTTTTGCAAGACTGATGGCCCTTTTTACTTTATTTCCTCTCCGCCTCTCCCTCTCTATTCTGCCTTTTTACTTTACTTCTCTCTCTGATTCTGTAAAAGAAACTGGCATCCAGACCCCGATAAGATGGTTTTTTGGGGACTCTAGTCCGCCATCTTCTCGGTCTGCTGGCTTTCCGAATAAAGTCGTAATCCTTGCCTCAACAACTCATCTCCGATTTATTGGCCTTTTGTGGGGCAAGCATGGTCTCAGTAATATTTGTAATATCTAGTTCTTAAGCTGGTAGTGGATTTATGGTTGTTTATTTTATTATTCTGCTTCATAACCTTACATAATACATAAATGTAGAATGTGAGTTATGCCTCAACTATTACATTAAAGAAGAACCATCTGGGGAACCTGCTATAATGTGAATTCCTAGGTCCATCTCTAGAATTTTCAGGGTTGGAAAAACCCTGTGAGAGAGATTTGGTCAAATCCTTATCACTTGAATCCATTGTCTACTGCTACTTAACAAACAATCCCAAACTCAGTGGCTTAAATATCAACCACTGTCTTGTTATGATTCTGTGGGTCAGCAGTCTGGGCTAGAATTAGCTGGTACAGCTGCAGTCTTCTGGCTGCCTGACTGCCCTTGATGGTCTAAGGTGGCCTTGTTCACATCTGGGTTCTGCCATCAGCTGGTCTTCATGTGGCCTCTCACCTTCAGGTCTCACTGGGCTTCTTTTCATGGTGTCAGGCAGCCTTTTAAGAGGGCAGGAGGAGAAGCTGCAAGGCTTCTGTAGTGTAACTGCTTGACTTTAAGGTTTTTGGTTGTAATGTAATTGCCTGACATTAAGCTTTTTGATTGCTGAGGCATCCATTTCAAAGACATCCATCTCGAAAACAAATTTCCAGCTGTAGGACACAGCTACTAGCAAAACAACTAGATAAGGAGCTAGGCTGTCCCCCGCACCCCCCACCAGTGAAGTTTCCCTTTTAGAAGCCCTGAGTAACCTAGATAATGGAAGATTTCTCCCTTCCCATGCCCTGATTCCCATTCTTATGTTTTAAATTCTCCAATAAAGAATGAACTTGTGAAACTCCACCCCACTCTTGGACCCCAATGAAGGCAAAGCCCCAGGTCCACACTCTTCCCTCTATCTCTGCCAAGACCTTGCTGTGTGGTCTCTGCATGCTGTGAACCCTCCAGGACCTGTGATCAATAAATCTTCAAAGTTCCCTGATGATTTTGTTGAGGGATATCCTGCAGTCATAATAAGAACCACAAGGTCCAATCTAGCCATAACACTGGCTCCAGTGGCAGTGGGAGAATGTCTGTGGGGCTCGCTAGGAGCAGATATGGCCAAGTGAGTGCTTCAGGCATTCACTATCAGTACACTGGGGTCTTTTGCTACATTCTTTTGTAGAAAACAATCACGTGGCAAGGTCAGATAGAAGCCATAAATAAATGGACTGTCCCTCAGGATGATATAAATGGCAAAGTCTGTTGCAAAGGAGTGTGCATGTAGGGATGGGTGGAATTATTGCAGCTATCTTTGCAAGCAATTTATCACACCAGTGATAGAGCACATGCATTTGGTCAGAGACTCTTTTGTGTTTTTCTTTTCCTTTTTAAAAAACTATTTTGTTGAGGTATGATTGACAATGTAAAAAGCTGCACATATTGAAAGATGAATTTGGAGATAAGTATACACCCATGAAACCATCACCACCAACAAGGCCATAGACGTGTCTGTTACCTCCCAAACTTTCCTCTCACTCTTTTATTATTATTATCATTATTATTTGTGTGTGTGTGTGTGTGTGTGTGTGTGTGTGTGTGTATAGGGGTAAGAACACTTAATCTTTTGTGTTTCTGATGCCCTCGTTGGCACACACTCTGAAGATAGGCAACTGACCAGTGATTTGAGGGCTGAGTTCCTGACCAGATTCACCTTTGTTCAAAATTACACCTGCTCTAAGATACAAGTGGCATAATACTATAAACAACTTAAATGTTCATCAATACTGGACTAGTTAAGTAAATTACAGTACCTCCCAAAACAGATACACCTTTAGCAACAAACCTTCCATTAAAAATAATAAAGTAGATTTCCAGTTGACATAAAATGATCTCCAAGGTAAATTAGTAAATAAAAAAGCAAAATACAGAAGAGCATATATATTATATACTACCATTTGCACTTTTAAAGGATGTGTTTATATGCATAAGCTCTCTCTTGAAGAATGCACACAAAAAAGAAACTGCTGATATTGGTTTTCTCAGAGGAAACAAAAAAGGACAACTCGGGGGCTGGGGCATGAGGGAGAATTATTTTTGCATTGTTTGAATTCTGTTAACATGAATATGAATCATTACCACATTAATAGAATAAATAAATCCTTTGTTCCTGCTTGCCTGCATACTTCCACCTAGGAATCATATCTGAAGCAGAAGTTTAAAGATTTAAGAGAAAATAAGATTTAGACATCTGTATGCATGGATGAGGTCAATGCCTTGAAGATAAATAGTAGAACCCCTCAGCTAACTCTTTTCCTGACGGAGGAAAAGACCAGGTCAGGACATTGAAGCTGCCAGCCTAGAGCCCAGAGGTCTGTGTAGGACACAAGTTTTACCTGTTTCATAGACACTGACCAAAAGGCAGGTTCGTACCCTCCGATTTTAGGGTCTTATTTCAGCATGAATATAGGGATTGTATATAATGAAAGAAAGATCACTCCTCCTAAGTAGTTCTTGTCTCAGTTTCTCATCAAGGTAATTTATAAAAGTAGATGCTTCAAAAACCATCATTCAGTTCTCCCTTCCCAAGTAGATCTTAGGCAGCCGCTGAGATGATTCATTCAACACTTTTCTTGGCCCTACTGAAATATAACCAGAGGAGCTTACCTGTGGTGGTATTTTGGGGAGATATCTGTTATATGAACCTCACCTGAGGGTGCTGACCCTGAACACCCAGGTGTCCTTCCAGAAGCAATTTTGCTCATGGTGTGGAACAACCTGTGATATGTCTCTGATATGGAGAACTCAAGGTGCAAAACACTTGAGTAAATTGTTCACTTAGCTTAGGCCAGACATTCCTCATCTCTCCTAGGACCAGCGATCCTTGGTCCTTGGTTCTTAATGAGAAGCTGTGCTGCTTCACCATGTTGCAGGTTTCCTGGTAAATAAGACTAAGCAAGAATTCTACTCTCAGAGTCATGAGAGGGGCCTCATTAACCCATCACCAGGAATGACAATGTTTTATGGACCTTTGTGGCCAGTCTAGATTGTATTGCTTTCTTTACCCTATTATGGACTTAGGCGAGGTTTACTTAGGCAATTATACTCTGTCTTTGAAAATAATGTTATTTTAGGATGTAGTTCATTCAGTATCTCCAAATCTCCTTATATGACACACCAGCCTGTTTTTAATTCTACTAAGTATATATAGTTAGAAATTAATCAGAAGGAACAATTAGGCTCATTTTGGAAGAAAGAGCACACAGAAACAAGAAGAAAGATTTCTTTCAAACAGAAATGAATTCCACCACTCATCAGCAGCCTCCAGATGAACTAAAGCAATTCTTTGAACAAATTTGGAACACCAGATCTGGTACAACTTCTAAATTCCCTTGCAATGTGTATGCCTCACTTGGCACGTTTCCTGTCCCACATATTTAGGTAGAGTTCATGCCTAAATGGGGCCTGGATTCTGAAAGCCTTCTTTCTGGCTCCAGAGATAGTTATAGGTCAGTAAATGTTAAATTTGGAGTTTGGGCTGGAGCTCTCCTAAATTGTTCTAGTTAAGGTGGAAAAGTCACTTGTAAAAACAACAACCTTGGGGAGACCTGAGAAATGGACAGTTAGGGCCATTTCCTCTCTAATCTTTAGACTCCAGACCCTTAGTTGGGATCCCCCTGATTGGAAGCTGGATGTTCCCAGCCCAGGCATCAACCCATGGCTCTGATCTTTCCCTCCAGTCCTCCTTTGTCCCTTTTGAACTCAAATCTTCTTGAAGGGCATTCTTTTTTGGGCTCCCTTTCCTCTGGAATAGAAAAGTCAGTTGCTATGCTGCCCACCATAAATTATGGCAAAGAGAACACAACCTCTCTGGTCCTCCTATGAGCTGGGCATGGGGCCAGGCATTTTTACACATATTTTCTCATTTTATCTTTTTAACGAATCCTTAGAATAAGAAATATTATTTTCCATGTACAGGTTGATTACCCAAAACTGAGAGTTAAGGAACTTCTCCAAGGTCATTCAGTTAATAAATGGCAGAAGCACCATTTAGAACCAGGCCTAATCCAGAGCCTGTGTTCCTTATAAAATCTCCCTCTCCTGTCCTCTTTTCATGGAACCCCAAAATTTCATATTTGCATTGATTCTTTCCTTTGGCTTCCTTTTAATTGAAGGCTCCTGTTAAATTTCAAATGTGCCCCCAATCAGTAACACATTAAAATCCATAAAGGTCTTGTTCTGTTCAGAAGACAATATAAGTCATATCTTATATGGGATCTGCACAGCACAGACCATTTAGGCAAAGGCAACATATTTTTAACAACAACTAAAATTTGACAGCATTTTTGACCTTACAGAGCCCTTTTACATATAGAACTGAATTAATCCTTACAATACATCTGTGCTGTCATCTCACCTTTACCCCAGTTTATAAATAATGAAATGGAGAGTGAGAGAGATTCAGTCATTTGTCTATGGCCCCATATCTAGCGAATGGCAGAGCAGGGCTTAAACTCAGGTCTTCTGGCTCTGGATACTGCTGTCCTGACACCATAGTCTCTGTTGATTTTGAATAACCTTCAAAGGTCCACAAGACCAATAGAACCTCAGTGCTCTTATTCCATTGTCCCCAGTGTTTGACCTTGTCCAAGTTAGCATTACTCCCTGAGTTAAGGTATGATAATGATGATACTGGAAAGAAAAGCATTAGACAGGTTAGTTGTTAGCATGGATTATTTTTCTGATTAAAATTTCACAGTGTCCCAGACTGGAGAACACTTATACCACAGAAGCCCACCCACTGGAGTTAAGGTTCTGAGCCCCACATCAGGCTTCCCAACCTTGGGGTCCGGCAACAGGAGGAGGAATTCCTAGAGAATCAGACTTTGAAGTCTAATGGGATTTGATTGCAGGACTTTGACAGGACTAGGGGAAACAGAGACTCCACTCTTGGAGGGCACACACAAAGTAGTGTGAGCAGCAGGACACAGACGATGGAGCAGTGACCCAGGGGAGACTGAACCAAACCTAGCTGCTAGTGTTAGAGAGTCTCCGGCAGAGGCAGGGGGTGGCTGTGGCTCACTGTGGAGAAAAGTACACTGGCAGCAGAAGTTCTGGGAAGTACTCCTTGGTGTGAGCCCTCCCAGAGTCTGCCATTAGCTCCACCAAAGAGCTCAGGTAAGCTCCAGTGTTGGGTTGCCTCAGGCCAAACAACCAACAGGGAGGGAACCCAGCCCCACCCATCAGCAGAAGTGGATAAACTTTTTCTGAGCTCTGCCCACCAGAGCAAGAGTCAGCTCTACCCACCACCAGTTGCTCCCATCAAGAAACTTGCAAAAGCCTCTTAGATAGCCTCATCCACCAGAGGGAAGACAGCAGAAGCAAGAAGAACTATAACCCTGTAGCCTGTGGAACAAAAACCACATTCACAGAAAGATAGTCAAGATGAAAAGGCAGAGGGTTACGTACCAGATGAGGGAAAAAGATAAAATACCAGAAAAACAACTAAATGAAGTGGAGATAAACAACCTTCCAGAAAAAGAATCCAGAATAATGATAGTAAAGATGATCCAGGACCTTGGAAAAAGAGCGAGGCAAAGATCAAGAAGATGAAAGAAATGTTTAACAAAGACATGGAAGAATAAAAGAACAAACAAACAGAGTTGAACAGTAAAATAACTGAAATGAAAACTACACTAGAAGGAATCAATAACAGAATAACGGAGGCAGAAGAACGGATAAGTGACCTGGAAGAAAGAATGGTGGAATTCACTGCTGCAGAACAGAATAAAGAGAAAAGAATGAAAAGAAATGAAGACAGCCTAAGAGACCCCCGGGACAACATTAAATGCAACAACATTCGCATTATAGGGGTCCCAGAAGGAGAAGAGAGAGAGAAAGACCTGAGAAAATATTTGAAGACATTATAGTTGAAAACTTCCTTAACATGGGAAAGGAAATAGCTACCCAAATCCAGGAAGTGCAGCAAGTCCCATACAGGATAAAACCAAGGAGAAACATGCCGAGACACATAGTAATCAAAATGGCAAAAATTAAACACCAAGAAAAATTATTGAAAACAGCAAGGGAAAAACAAGAAATAACATACAAGGGAACTCTCATAAGGTAAACAGCTGATTTCTCAGCATAAACTCTACATGCCAGAAGGGAGTGGATGATATACTTAAAGTGATGAAAAGGAAGAACCTACAACCAAGATTACTCTACCTGGCAAGGATCTCATTCAGATTCAATGGAGAAATCAAAAGCTTTACAGACAAGCAAAAGCTAAGAGAATTCAGCACCAGGAAACCAGCTCTATAAAAAGTGCAAAAGGAACTTCTGTAAGTGGGAAACACAAGAGAAGAAGAGTACCTACAAAATCAAATCCAAAACAAGAAAATGGTCATAGGAACATACATATCGATAATTACCTTAAACGTGAATGGATTAAATGTTCCAAACAAAAGACAGAGGCTTGCTGAATGGATACAAAAACAAGACCCATATATATGCTGTTGACAAGAGACCCACTTCAGACCTAGGGACACATACAGACTGAAAGTGAAGGGATGGAAAAAGATATTCCACACAAATGGAAATGAAAAGAAAGCTGGAGTAGCTATACTCATATCAGATAAAATAGACTTTAAAATAAAGAATGTTACAAGTGACAAGGAAGGACACTACATAATGATCAAGGGATCAATTCAAAAAGAAGATATAACAATTATAAATATATATGCACCCAACATAGGGGCACCTCAATACATAAGGCAACTGCTAACAGCTATAAAAGAGGAAATTGACAGTAACACAATTAGTGGGGGACTTTAACACCTCACTTACACCAACGGACAGATCATCGAAAATGACAATAAATAAGGAAACACAAGCTTTAAATGACACAATAGACCAGATAGATTTAATTGATATTTATAGGACATTCCATCCAAACACAGCAGATTACACTTTCTTCTCAAGTGTACCTGGAACATTCTCCAGGATAGAACATACTTTGGGTCACAAATCAAGCCTCAGTATATTTAAGAAAATTGAAATCATATCAAGCATCTTTTCTGACTACAACGCTATGAGATTAGAAATGAATTACAGGGAAAAAAATGTAAAAAATACAAACACATGGAGACTAAACAATATGCTACTAAATAACCAAGAGATCACTGAAGAAATAGAAAAGAAAATAAAAAAATATGTAGAGACAAATGACAATGAAAACACGATGATCCAAAACCTATGGGATGCAGCAAAAGCAATTCTAAGAGGGAAGTTTATAGCTATACAAGCCTACCTCAAGAAACAAGAAAAATCTCAAATAAACTATCTAACCCTACACCTAAAGGAACTAGAGAAAGAATAACAAACAAAATCCAAAGTTATCAAGTTAGCAGAAGGAAAGAAATCATAAAGATCAGAGCAGAAATAAATGAAATAGCAACAAAGTAAACAATAGCAAAGATCAATGAAACTAAAAGCTGGTTCTTTGAGAAGATAAACAAAATTAAAAACCTTTAGCCAGACCCATCAAGAAAAAGAGGGAGAGGACTCAAATCAATAAAATTTGAAATGAAAAAGGAGAAGTTACAACATACACCACAGAAATACAAAGCATCCTAAGAGACTACTACAAGCAACTCTATGCCAATAAAATGGACAACCTGGAAGAAATGGACATATTCTTAGAAAGGTATAACCTTCCTAGACTGAACCAGGAAGAAATAGAAAATATGAACAGACCAATCGCAAGTAATGAAATTGAAACTGTGATTAAAAATCTTCCAACAAACAAAAGTCCAGGACAAGATGGCTTCACAGGTGAATTCTATCAAGCATTTAGAGAAGAGCTAACACCCATCCTTCTCAATATCTTCCTAAAAATTGCAGAGGAAGGAACACTCCCAAACTCATTCTATGAGACCACCATCACCCTAATACCAAAACTAGACAAAGATATTACAAAAGAAGAAAATTTCAGACCGATATCACTGATGAATATAGATGCAAAAATCCTCCACAAAATTCCAGCAAACAGAATCCAACAACACATTAACAGGATCATACACCATGACCATGTGGGATTTATCCCAGGGATGCAAGGATTCTTCAATATACGCAAATCAATCAATGTGATACACCATATTAACAAATTGAAGAATAAAACCATATGATCATCTCAATAGATGCAGAAAAAGCTTTTGACAAAATTCAACACCCATTTATGATAAAAACTCTCCAGAAAGTGGGCAGAGAGGGAACCTACCTCAATATAATAAAGGTCATATATGACAAACCCACAGCAAACATCATTCCCAATGGTGAAAAACTGAAAGCATTTCCTCTAAGATCCGGAAAAAGACAAGGATGCCCACTTTCGCCACTATTATTGAACATCGTTTTGGAAATCCTAACCACAGCAATCAGAGAAGAAAAAGAACTACAAGGAATGCAAATTGGAAAAGAATAAGTAAAACTGTCACTGTTTGCACATGACATGATACTATATATAGAGAATCCTAAAAATGTCACTAGAAAACTACTAGAGCTAATCAATGAATTTGGTAAATTTGCAGGATACAAAATTAATGCACAGAAATCTCTTGCATTCCTATACACTAATGATGAAAAATGTGAAAGAGAAATTAAGGAAACACTCCCATTTACCATTGCAACAAAAAGAATAAAATACCTAGGAATAAACTTACCTAGGGAGACAAAAGACCTATATGCAGAAAACTATAAGACACTGATGAAAGAAATTAAAGTTGATACCAACAGATGAGAGATACACCATGTTCTTGGATTGGAAGAAACAATCTTTTGAAAATGGCTATACTACCCAAAGCAATCTACAGATTCAATGCAATCTCCATCAAATTACCAATGGCATTTTTTACGGAACTAGAACAAAACCTTTTAAAATTTGTATGGAGAAACAAAAGACCCTGAATAGCCAAAGCAGTCTTGAGGGAAAAAAATGGAGCAGAAGGAATCAGACTCCCTGACTTCAGACTATACTACAAAGCTACAGTAATCAAGACAATATGGTACTGGCACAAAAACAGAAACATAGATCAATGGAATAAGATAGAAAGCCCAGGAATAAACCCACCCACCTATGGTCAACTAATCTATGACAAAGAAGGCAAGGATATACAATGGAGAAAAGGCAGTCTCCTCAATAAGTAGTGCCTGGGAATCTGGACAGCTACATGTAAAAGAATGAAATTAAAACACTCCCTAACACTATACACAAAAATAAACTCAAAATGGATTCGAGACCTAAATGTAAGACCAGACACTATAAAATTCTTAGAGGAAAATATAGGAAGAACACTCTTTGACATAAATCACAGCAAGATCTTTTTTGATCCACCTCCTAGAGTAATGGAAATAAAAACAAAAATAAACAAATGGGACGTAATGAAACTTAAAAGCTTTTGCACAGCTAAGGAAACTACAAACAAGATGAAAAGACAACCCTCAGAACGGGAGAAAATATTTGCAAATAAATCAACAAACAAAGGATTAATCTCCAAAATATATAAACAGCTCTTGCAGCTCAATATTAAAAAAGCAAACAACCCAATCCAAAAATGGGCAGAAGACCCAAATAGACATTTCTCCAAAGAAGACATACAGATCACAAAGGAGCACATGAAAAGCTGCTCATCATAACTAATTATTAGAGAAATGCAGATCAAAACCACAATGAGTATCACCTTACACCAGTTAGAATGGGCATCATCAGAAAATGTACAAACAACAAATGCTGGAGAGGGTGTGGAGAAAAGGGAACCCTCTTGTACTGTTGGTAGGAATGTAAATTGATACAGCCACTATGGAGAACAGTCTCTAGGTTCCTTAAAAATCTAAAAATAGAATTATCATATGATCCGGCAATCCCACTACTGGGCATATACCCAGAGAAAACCATAATTCAAAAAGACACATGCACCCCAATGTTCATTGCAGCACTATTTACAATAGCCAGGTCATGGAAGCAACCTAAATGCCCATCGACAGACGAATTGATAAAGAAGAAGTGGTACATATATACGATGGAATATTACTCAGCCCTAAAAAGGAACGAAATTGGGTCATTTGTTGAGACATGGATGGATCTAGACACTGTCATACAGAGTGAAGTAAGTCAGAAAGAGAAAAACAAATATCGTATATTAATACATGTGTGTGGAACCTAGAATGATGGTACAGATGAACCGGTTTGCAGGGCTGAATCTGAGACATAGATGTAGAGGACAAATGTATGGACACCAAGGGGGGAAAGCTGCAGAGTGGTGGGGATGGTGGTGTGATGATTTGGGTGATTGAGATTGACATGTATACACTGATATGTATAAAATTGATGACTAATAAGAACCTGCTGTATAAAAAAATAAATAAAATAAAATTCAAAAATTAAAAAAAAAAACTTCACTGTGTCCAAAGTAGCTCCACAAACCTTTAAAAAGGTTATCAAATATTTGTCGAAAATGAGAGAATGGAGGACTAATGAGAAGACAGAGAGAGGCCTTTGACATTGAATTTTATCTCCAAATCATTTACTATTGATCATTCATGCATTTGTTCATTCTTGTGTTCATTCAACAATTATTTTTTGAGTGTCTGCTGTCTGCCAGGTTTATTACAGGGATTACAGATACACCAAGAAAGGAGACAAATTCCTTTCCTTCATAAAGTTTACAGGTATGGAGGAGACTTTAATATGTAAGTAAATCGGTAAATGAAATGATTTCAGATTGTTGTGCAGTGAAGAAACTAACCAGGATAATGAACCATAGAGTAATTAGGAAGGGTGAGATACAAAGGAGTATTTCTGTCAGGTAGATCAGAATAGACTTTTTTAAAAATAATAATTTTATTGAAAGAAAAGACTTTTTTGAGGAGGGGATAGTTGGTATAAACGAGAAAGAGAAAATCAGCCCAGAGAAGGACATTTCAAGCAGAGGGAGCTGGAAGGACTAGGATTTGAGTCAAGAAAAGTCTTGGGGAGTTCAAAGAACAGAAAAATGGACAGTATAAGCAGAAGATGCTTAGCAAGTGGAGAATGAGTGGAAGGCAGGGACCAGATCATGGAGTACTTTGGAGGCCAGAGGCTCGCTTAGTTCTAATTATAATGGAAAGTCACTGTAGAACTTTAAGTAAGACAATTTGATTTTTGTTTCAAAGAGATCGTTCTAGCTACTATGAAAATGGGCCAAAGGGGAGTAAAATTAGAATCAGGGAGATTGCTTTAAGAGGTATACAAATAAGAAGAATGAAAAATGATAAAAGCTTGAACTAGGATGGGGTCATCAAACTATGGCCCAGGGACCAAATCTGGCCCTTACAGAAAAAGTTTGCAACCCTTGGACTAGGAGATTGTGTAAAGTGGTTGGATTCAGAAAAGATTTCAAACGTGGAGGTAAAAAGACTGTCTGCTGGATTGGATGTGGATGTGGGAAGGGAGAATGAAGGAGAAGTATCCTGGGTGAGTATGGTTTGGCTTGAGCAAATAGGAATATAATGGTGTAATTCACAGAGATGGAAAGACTGATGGAAGAGAAGTTTTGAGATAGGAAAATTAAAAATTCTATTTTTAAATCTGTGTGAACAGCTCTCTAAGACAAAACCCATATGGAAGGTTTTAATCACTTCTGTACTTTGGGGCAATAATAATGATGAACAAAAATGGTCCTATTATTGACACTATTGTTCTCAGTTTATAAATGCCTAAACTTGCATGTTCTGAACCCTGTCCAAACCAAACTATCCTGGCATGGTATAAACACATTACAATATTATTTGTAGTATATCATCATTTTACTCCAATCTCTCAACAAAACTCCATTCCTGAAGAACCCAGATGACCCGTATTCTGTATTCCTAAATTTGGTCTAAGACTTTCTTTCTTTCTCTACTGGAGAAAAGTTTATAATATTACTGATTTGTGTCCTGCAAATTCAGGTTTCAATCTCTACTGAGCCCTCAGTCTTATATGGCAAGTCTTTTGTGTGTCCCAGGTGAACTCCTCTGGGGTAAATGAACAAACTTATTTTTTAGCTGTTGTTATGAGTTGTTCTCCTAACAAATTTTGAACATTTATGACTCTCCTCAAGCATCCAGCCATCACTTGCCACAGAGAACCTCCATCCTCACCTCCTTCAGTGCACTGTGGCCTCAGACAACGACTCTCTCCCCCTCCTATAGTCTTCTCCCAGCAAGCCCAACTTCTCTCCATCTCCTTCTGTTTCTGCCTCCCTCCTGTACACCCATGTCAGTGGAAGAGGTGTCCCTTTTCCTGCTAAACTTACTGGATTCCATCCCTTCTGACCCCTGGGACCTTACTCCATCAATTACCATCACAATAAAAAAACATAGTAACCCTGAAACAAATAGACCAAAAAAAAAAAAAAAAAAGTATCAGCCACACCATCTATCTCCAAATATCCCTTTATCCCCTTTATCTCTTCTTTCATCTTCCCTTTTTAGCCAAACTACTTAAAATAGTCATTTAAATGCCTTTTCATTTATATTCATTACCCATGCTGTCCTCAGCCTTTGGCAAAATCAGCTATTGATTACTAACTTAGATATTCCTGGCTCTACAGAAAGTCTATTACATTGATTATCTCCTTTGAATCCTGATAACACTTGAGAGAATCGTTATCATTCCCATATTATAAAGAAATACATCGAGTCTGGGAAAATTAATTTGCCAGTTGTCACACTTAGTATTTGGAAGAACTGGGGTTCAAATCAAGAATGTCCTCCATTTCCCCTTAATAGCTATAATGCCTCCCTTCCACAAAGTAAGGTTCATTTCTTGACTTAGTAAAGCGAAAATTTGGAATTTGAACACAAGTTTTCATTTGTGTATTAATTGCATTGGGTTGTATGTTTTCTTGTTTATTTGTTTTTACTATACCAAGCTGCATTTTCCTGAGAATTTCCTTATACTATCTAGGGAGGGGAGTATAGAATTTAGAAATTTATCTTTTTAGGAAAACAAGACCTTCTTGATGATAATTCTTTAAATATGTATTGACCCTTAAGCTTTCACTTAATACTGACGTCTCTTCTCATTTCCAACAGAGCAGATAGATACTTCTAAAATCAATAGATTAGTGATTCACACTGTAGTCAAGCTCTCCTGGGAAGTAAGAGATAAATATGCATTTGTGAGATTCAGAATGCAACTTACAAATATCTGCAAAGCAGAGAACACTGTGTCAATACACTCCAGTCACATATTTGAGAGTCTCCAGCCCTTGTCTGCCTAATGCCCATTGGATCTGAAGGATGTAGTAAGGGATGTGGGTGTATATATCTGTCCAGATGTCTTGATCCTAATTATGTTAATTACCTGAATGTAGAGCCAGGAAGATTTTTTTTTTAATTTATATTTGTTTTTAAAAAATTCCAGCTTTATTGAGGTATAATTGACAAATAAGATTGTAAGATATTTAAAGTGTACATCATGGTTGATTTGATATATGTATACATTTTAAAAGGATTCACCCCATGTAGTTAATTAATGCATCCATCACCTTACATATGTATCTTTTCCTTTCTCTCTCTCTCTCTCTCTTTTGGTGAGAATATTTAGTTCTACTCCTTTAACACATTTCAATTATACAATACAGTGTTATTAACTATAGTCACCATGTTTTGCTTTAGATCCTCAGATCTTATTCATCTTATAGCTAACTCTGTACTCTTTACCAAACTCTTCCTATTCCCCACACCCCCCGCCCCTCAGTCCCTGGCAACGACTTTTCTACTCTCCCTTTCTATGTTTGACTTGAAAAAAAAAAAAAAGATTCCACATATAAGTGATACCTTGTGGGTATTTGTCTTTCTCTGTCTGACTTCTTATTTCACTTAGCAAGATTCCTGCATACTGTCCCAAAGGTAGGATTTCCTTCTGTCTTGTGGTTAAATAATATAACATTGTGTATGTACACACACACACACACACACACACGTGATATATATACACATATGTATATATATATCACATTTTCTTTATCCATTCATCTATTGATGGACACTTAGGTTGTTTCCGTATCTTGGCTATTGTGAATAATGATGCAATAAACATGAATGGGAGTACAAATATCTTTTCATTATCTAGTTTTCATTTCTTTTGGGTATATACCCAGAAGTAGGATTGCTGGATCATATAGCAGTTCTATTTTTAATTTTTTGAGGAAGATTCATACTGTTTTTTATAGAGGCTAAGCCAATTTACCTTCTCACCAACAGTGCACAAGCGTTCCCAGGGAAGAACTTTAAAGGCCTTCATTTTACCATTTTACAGGTAAGAAAGTTGAGGTTCAAGAGTGTCATGTGAATTGCCAAACCAATTTTAGGAGAACTGGGACTTAAGCAAGTTCCCCTGACATCTAGTGCACTGATTTTCACCTTCAGAGAGTCACCTGATGTAACTGAATCTTGTGTATAAGGACACATGGCGATTTGGGCGCTCAGAGATTCTAACAGTTTGCTTATTGATATGCACCTGCCGACTCCTGAGTCAGGTTGATGATTTCCCATTTCCTCAGACTCCCCTGGGGATGTGAAGCTCAGAATTCCAATCAGTGGCTCCTCTTAGATTCTGAACTTTTAATGGACTGTATCCTGCTAGCCTTGTAAACTGGAAAGAGCAAGGGCAATGTGCTTTCCTCCGGCTGAGGAGTCAATGACTTGGTGAAGATTATCTTGATGTAGGTATGCTCAGTGACCTCTAGAGCAGCAAATTGCAGCTTTCAGCCACATTCATCATATGAGTCAATTAATTAGGTCCCAGCCTAAAAGGGCCATTAATCTCTACAGATTTTGCTAGCCAAACTCCAGAAACTTTCTTGTGTTGAAAAATATGCTGATCCACCTACAAACTTGGAGCAGAGAAAAAGAGAAGACCGCACAGCTGGCTCATCATGCAGACTTGGCCAGGGAGGCTCACCACCACAGGCTGACTCATGTACTTGGCTGGAGAAGTAGATGCCAGTTCAGTGCCCTAGGAACCCTGCTCTCCTCCTGTGAAATTGGAGTCCTGAAATGTTTATGCCAGAGAGATGGGAAAGGCTGGAATAATAATTTCTAATATACTCATCTCTTATTCCCTCTCACCCCCATGTCTACCTCTAGCCCTTGAATTTCTAATAAAATTCCCTTCAGTCTAAATGTTGTAGTGGAAAGAGCACTGAAAAGACATAGGCATTTTAATTTTCTGTCAACTGTTCTTTAGTTGCGAGTCCTTAGCCAAGCCATTTAATCTTCTTGGGATTTGTATTAGTTTCTTGGGGCTGCTGTAACAAATTACTACAAATTTAGTAGCGTAAAACAACAGAAATTTATTAGTTCAAAGTTCTTGAGGCCAGAAGTCTGAAATCAGTATTGCTTTGCTGAAATAAAGATGTTGGCGGGGTCATGGTCCCTTCAGAGGTACTAGGAAGACTCCTTCACTGTCTCTTCCAGCTTCTAGTGGCTGCTGGCATTCCTTGGTGTCTGACTGTGTCACTACAATATTCACAGCCAGTATCTTCAAATCTATTTCTTCTGTCTTCACATCACCTTCTTCACTGTGTGTCCGTGTGTAAACTCTCTCTGCCTCTCTTGTAAGGATACATGTAATTGCATTTGGGGCCCTCCTGGATAATCCAGGATAATCTCCCCATCTCAAAATCCGTAACTCTTTTTGCCACCGTATAAGGCAACGTTCATGGGTTCCAGGAATTAGGATGTAGGATCTTTTGGGGACCCATTTTTCAGCCTACTACAGTCCTCAAATGCCTCATCCATGAAATAATAATATTGGCACTCTAGCCACTTGAAATATGCTACTTAGAGCTCCCTTTTGACTGTGAGATTTAAGATGCTGTGATTGATATCAATTCCAAATTTCACTGTGGTCCCAAGCAAGTTCTAAATCCAGCAGGGAAAATTTCATTAGGTTTCAAAGTCTAAGAGTAATCCTTTGTTTCTCCAGACTCTACTCTCTGGGCCCATGATGGCCCCGCTAGCCTCTGCGCCACCTACTACTGCTCTGCCCTTGGAGTCATCCTTCCTTTTCTTGAAGGGTAGGATGTTTGCAGCTGAGTAGCTCTATCAGTCCATTTTCTGACTGTAGAATTTTAGAAGTCCAGCAGCCTTCTTTCATATTTTCCTGTCTCTGTTCCTTTCAGTCCAAGCTGTCAGTGACCCTTAATTACATCTTCAAAGATGGTTTCTTTTTCCAACTAAGGTCATGTTCACAGCTTCTGGTGATTAGAATGTGGACATATGTTTTGGGGAACCACCATACAATCCACTTCATGCTCCTATCCCCACACCCAATATGCAATACTGGAATAGAGACAGGAGATCTGAAATAAACACTTCAGTAGAAGTGAGAAGAATGTGAGAATCCCCAGTCACTGATGTGTTCAATTCTGAACCCTTACTTGGCAAATGTTGTGATAGCCCTCTGCTTTTTGAATGCTTCTTGATTAATTCATATTCTTAGAGTAGTTCTTTTGCCTGAAGTTCTTCATGGACCTTCCCCTGGGAGATTCTTCCTTTTCCATAATCCATCTTAGACACCTAAAAAGTGTTATTTCAGAGTATGCCCTTTGTGAAATCTAAACAGCTGTCTCAGCCAGCTTCCTCCCTGTAGACTGGTGGAAATTAAAGTGTCATTCTGAGTTTTGAATAGCCATAAACATTTTTTAGCCCAGGCTCACAGTTCCTTTGACACCATAACCCTTTAAAAGTGCGGTAAGATTCTTATGTATTATATTTGATCCTGATCATCTCATTGTGCCAATAGCCACATCTATGGTTCTTTCCTAGACATATTTCTTATATTTGCTATGTTTTTATGCTTACCTTACCTCATGCCTTTTTTTCAAATTATTTGTGAGTTTCTCGGTCTGTCAGACTTCATTGGGAGAACCACATATCTAATCTTTTTTCTCTGAATTACTGTGTTCAGTTGACGGTGTCTACTAGGTACCATGAACTTACATGGATCTCTGCTCTGAAACATCTTATTTCATTTAAAGGTTCTAACAAATGGGTGTTATAGCCATGGCTGTGCCCCTGATTTGATCCTTAACTCAAGGCTGAATTTTAATTGGCTCAAAGGTCTTCTCAGTTTTAGCTGTCACTGCTTAACATGATAAAATGTTGCCTTTTCTATCCCTATACATACCCTGATTCCTGAATGTTCTCTATTCCTTTTTCTCCCCCTTTTACTTCTTGTGCCTTGTCAAATTCAGCCATCTTAAAAAAAACTTGGTACTAATATCTTTTTTACAGCATCTTCTCTGATATGTGAAAATTCATTAGGAACCCAATTTGCCTTCTAAGTTATTACAGACAGGAGTTTTATCAAATGTTTTGTCCCTGTCAACGTTGTTCCAGCCTCCAATAAAAGTTTCAATTTCTGTACCAGTTAGATAGTATAGATTTTGTTGAAGTAACAAAGAAACTTCAAATGGTTTTTAAATGCAAAGTTTTATTTTCTGCTCACACTATATGTCTAATGTAGATTAGCTAGGGTGGGGGAGCTTTGCTTCTCATCTTCTGCACCCACTCCCCATGCAACTATTAATGCAATAGATAATGGTTATTGTGTATCTTACACAATTTTCAACCTTAGTATCAATTGTGTTGCCTGTATGTTAGGTACTTTGGCCTCAAAACTAAAATATTAATTAAACAATTTATTTTCACTTTTAACCTTCTCATCATTTTCACTCAAACAAATAGAAAAAAAGCTCACAGCTGAAACTATCTCATTTTTTAAATTAGCAAACTCTAGTCGTGAGTGTATATCAGTATTATTCAGCAAAGCTTACCTAATTGCTAAGGAGCTGAATATTTGAGGTCCACAACAAAATGAGTAGGACAGTGATTTCTTCTGGCTTCAATACATATTATATTTGATCAATATAATATCAGCTTCAATTCTGTTAAAATTGAAACTTGGGTGTGGTGGTGATTAGAGATATTTCCCCATTATTTCTAGCTCTTCATATCCTAGTTATCCTGTGAAACTGTACTTCCAGGCCTCTTTGTGGTTGGGTAGGTCTGTGGCTATTTCCGACCCATAAGTTCTAAACAAAGTGAGACCCTCAGAATTTTCTTTCCACAGTGAGCAGCAATATTTGAGATGGTGGCTGCTTAATCAACTTGGATTCTACAGTAAAGAGGTGAGAACAAAAATCTAAACTTTGAAAGCCATTCGAAGTTTCTTTGTTACTTCAGTAAAATTTATACTTATTAACTGATATAGAAATTGAAACTGTTATTAGAGGCTAGAAGAACCAAGTTGCAAGTATTCTAATATAAAAGGAGATTTTATTGAAAGCATGCTGGATTTTTCTAATAGATTAAGGGAAAGTTGAACAACCAAAACCATTAAAGGGCTTGGATGCATCAGACTCTTAGGGGCAACTGAGTCAAAGACTGAAATGTGCTCAGGGATCTTTCTGTCTTTTAATTCTGCATTTTTCCAAATGTCAGCTTTTTTCTCCTCTTCTACCACAGGTCATCCTTTCCACAGATGAGAAAATATGGTTGTGGTCAGTTTTTAAATTTTATACCATACAGTTTTGGTCACCTGAAAAGGACTGGGTTAACTTTGTCCCGAGTACACAAGGAAATCTAAAGAAATTGACTAATTAATGTGGGCCACTTATCTACTCTTGAGCCAATCAGCTGTGGTTGCAGTGTGGTTACATTGTACTCATGGAGAGTGTGATGACCTTGTGTTCATGTGAGGAGGGTAATGACCCTGTGCTTGCAAGGGAATGTGATTTCTTTGTATGTAGGTGGTGACTTCCTCCATACTCATGTGAATGGGGCAAGAGTTTTGAAGGAGCAATTCCTGCATAAGTATCTTCACTACTTGTTCAAATGTTTTTTGCTTGTTTGTTTGTTTTATTTCCTCACTAAATTTGCTAGTTAGTTGAGTAGGTCAAATCAACCATTTATTTTTGGACTCATTTAGGACTAGCAAACATTTCCTTTAAAATATGAAGATAACAGAACAAGCAATTCAAGAGGACAAGGTCAAATGTTTTCTAGCTGAGCTAACATAGTTTTAGAAGGTCTTTTATACAACTGACCTATCAGTGGAAAGAGAATTGGAGAGGCGATTTTTTATTTCCTAGGGTGCTGAGGGTCTCAAAAGGCATCAGTTACCATATTGCATTTTGGTGTCTCTTAATATTTTATGTCCCAGCCAAGGAATAATTTTCTACTCTTTTCTCTGGTATCATGGCAGCCTGCAATATCAAGACTATTACTCAGAGATTAATTGAATGACTCACACTTAGTAGTGATTCTAGAAGTGCTGGCTAACTTCTCTCTTGAGAGTTTGCATTTATCCAATCCTTTTTTTCCAAAAAGTAGATGTAACACCATGAAAAACGATTTCCATACCTAATTAATGAAGATAACCTTGCTGACTCACTCTTCATAGGACATGCATCTTGCATCACAGGGAGGACTTATGCCTACCATATTTTCTTTCTTAAAATTGAGATGACAGTACCTACCACTTGCCAAAATGACATATGCCTTGAATTTTATTATTTGTTTCTAAATGGTTTCTCTGATCAGATCTATTTACTATTGCTTCTTTTCCTTTGATATATATATATATATATATATATATATATATATATATATATATATATATATTTAGAGACATGTACCACAAACCCTTTAGGATCTGACTTGTTCAACTATTTAGAGTTGCATTTGTGAGATTAAAATATAATAATGCCATTTAAAAATGTAAGTGAAAGTAGTATTTTCTCGAAGTAAGACTTCAATATAGGGTTGCTTGAAGCAAGTGAAATTGTGGTTAAAATAAAATCAAATGACCAAAGAACAATAGAGAACTAAATGTCACTCTGAATCTTTTGTTAACTAACAACTTTTCACCGTCTATCTCATTTGGGTGTGTGCCAGTCATTGAGCTTACAGTGGTGAACAAGAATTATAAGAGGTAAGGAAATGAGGTCAATGGGAAATACACAAGCATATGAATTACAAAAATCAATTATATATGTATGTTTCAGTTAGATCTCATTTTACCCATTGTTAAACTCCTTTTGTTAAAATCTTAAGATAAAACTCCCTTTGTTAAAATCTCAAGATTTTGTGCAAATTTTATTTTCCAGTTGATTTCTCACCTAGACATTAATATGATGCATTAGTTTTGTTTCCTCTCCCCTTTTGAAATTAGGACTTTCTCTGGCTTTTTATAAACTCTCCTGTTTCTGTGGTATTAAAGTCATCTTCTTTAAAAACAAAAAAGCCTTGTTATGTCACTCTCGACTTCAAAGTCTTTAATGATTACTTGATAGAAGCAATGTAAATTAGGTTATAAGCATGAAATTTAGAAACTGCCAGAGTTGGCTTCATGTAATCTGAGATCTCAGGTAAATTATTTGGCATTCTTCTAAACCTCAAGGTCTTCACTTGTAAAATGAAAGCACTAAAATTACTTGCCTTATAGGATCTTGGTGAGGACCCATTCCCTAGTTTACAATAACTCAATAAATGATAGTCATTATAGCTATTAACTATTGCATATAAGACTCAATTCCTTTAACACATTACTTATCAGATATACTATGGAACAGATTTCTCACTGGCTAATAGAGTAGTCCAAATGATTTTTAGTCACTTGTTATTAAAGATTTTCCTGGATCCTTGGCCCATTCTAACCCTAAATTTGTATTATAATCATGAAAGAGTAGTTTTTAGTATATAAATCCCTGAGAATTGGTTAAAATAATTATTGACTCATCCCTTAATGGCCATGACTTGGTAATGGGGCAAGGGATGAACTGTCTGCATGCTGCCAACATCTGCTGGATGCTGACCAGAGACACTGAGATGAAGGACTTGGTGACTCGGTGACAACATCCCCAAGGCTTTAAGCCCAGCATTCTTCTCTTCTGCAGTGATTGCTATTTATAGCCTTAATTTCTGGAGCATTTAAGCAAGTCACCTCAAAGGAACTTATCAAAGAAAAGTAAGAAGCTACAAGGAGAAGTTAATTTCCCTTATATAATTATGACTTTGAATATAATCACGTTGAAAATTACACATGGAAGATAATGTATACCTTGATTATATTTCTGGCATATGAATTGTTAGTCCCCCAAAATAAGAAATAACATTTATATAGTACTCACAGGTTTTAAGTCCTTTATCCAAAAGGATACAGAATTCTCCTTCTGTATCTTCACAGAGCTAAAGTTTCCTTTTAAAAAAAAGAGAGAGGTGTTCAGATAAAATGCTGATTCAATTGTGGCAAACTAGAGTCTTTGATTTGGGAAGTTCCTTTCAAGGTCTCTTCCCCATTCCCTTTTCTTCCACAAACAGACAAGAGAAAAAGATCGTGATGCTGAAGCTTCCATCAGGGGAAGGGAAGAGATAAAGAGATTCAAGTATCCTTTGTTAGTTATCTGCGTGTACACGGAGTTCTCCTTCATGGCAGACTGAGTCTTGATATGATCAGCACTTGAGACACATTTCCTATAGTTTTGGACAACCATCAGGGTTCATGGTCAAGTCTAGTGGCTGGACAAGGACCTACTATATAGCACAGGGAGCTCTGCTCAATGTTATGTGGCAGCCTGAATAGTAGTGGAGTCTGGGGGAGAATGGATACATGTATAAATATGGCTGAGTCGCTTTGCTGTGCACCTGAAACTATCACAACATTGTTAATTGGCTATACTCCAAAATAAAAAATAAAGTCTAGTGGTTGGAGAAGGTGAACTATGTCATTTAAAAGATAGGAAGAACTAACCTAACATCTTTATAGATCTCTCTAACCAAAAATT
The DNA here is from genome assembly GCF_937001465.1 of Orcinus orca. Lineage (NCBI taxonomy): Eukaryota > Metazoa > Chordata > Mammalia > Artiodactyla > Delphinidae > Orcinus > Orcinus orca. The sequence goes on along the minus strand of NC_064559.1, from coordinate 61,654,390 downwards.
AGACAAAAATAAAATACTAATTTGTCATAATTCCCAGTCCCTTCTTAGTTATTTTGATAGAACATGGTAAATGAAGTTCTATTTGAAAATTTCAAATTATTTAGCAATCCTAATTGGATGAAAATGTTTGAAATATTGGGTCTTCTGTGGCAGTTCAGGGTATATATATGGAGATAGGATTTGATGGGTAAGTATCCTTTAGCTTCATAAACACTACATATAGAGAATTTATTTATTTATGACTTCATAGGTGATATGTGGACATAAACAATAGTGAAGTGTTTGCCAAAAACTTTGAAAAAAGGAAATAAAATTGCCATTAAAAATAACTTAATATCAAAGACAAAATATGTAATGCCATTTTTTATTATTTAGGATAGGCAAGATTTTTTTTTTTTTATAGTGAAAAACAGTCCCAAGACCTCCATGGTTAAAACATCAAAGTTTGTTTCTTGTTCATAACATGTGTCCTTCACAAGATATCTGGAGGCCTATGTTCCATATTTTCTTGCCCTTGGGACCCAGAGCAGATCCTATCTGGAGCACTGGCTGCTGTTGGGTACCTTGGCAGATAAAGAGAACTCAGGAGAATTTTGCACAGGTATTTAAATGTTCCAGTCAGAAGTGACTTATATTCTTCCACTTGAAAAGTATTGATCAAACATATTAGTCACATGGTCCCACCAAACTCAAGGAGACTCTGAAGCGCAGGTGCTCAGAAGGGCTCTTTATAATGACTACATCTTAAAGAAAGTGATTGGTTCACAGGCCAACATGACTATTGAGTATAACCAGGTTGAAAAAGTTAACATATCTGAACAAGGTGTCAATTACATTGTACATGAAGGTCATCTGCCTTAGTAACATAGAAATAGAGTCATGGATTTAGATATTGGCAATGTGCATTCAAGCCCTTTCTAAAGAAGAGGGATTTAGATAGAAACAAGTATTTAGTTATTCTGACAGGTAAATCCCTACTGTAGAAATGGAAGCATCAGTTAGTAAATCCTGATGTTCACTCAGTATTTGATTATTTCAGTTTCCCTTGATCTAATTTTATGATCCCCAAGCAATCCCTTAAGAATGAGGCTTTCTAATGAGGCTTTTCTACAAAGAAAGAAAAGGATGGTCAGGTGGATGCAAGCATCTAGTTCACTTAGTATAATTTTATTTTAAATTAATACATTGATATTATGGTTTTATAAACTGTTTTCTTGTGAACTTAGCTTGAATCAGTTTCCCAAGTTAAACTCCAGGGCACTGAAGAGATGGAGTCTTTGAGCCTGTGTAGCTGAAGGTCAGACACTGAACTATAGCAAACACACCAAATGAAGTATTTTTTCAATATTTGTGAGGACAGTGCTATCTTAACTTGTGTGACAAGTGGCCTCCCCTAAATTTGCCAAAATCCCTTTCTATGTAGTCTTTGACTATGCTTATTTAAATATAACAGGAACACATATGTAGCCCATATATTTTATTTTATTTTATATTGGGGTATAGTTGATTTACAATATTGTGTTAGTTTCAGATGTACAGCAAAGTGGTTCAGTTATACATAAATCCATTCCTTCTCAGATTGTCGCCCATATGTTTTAAAATGACTTGATAATCAAACTAAAATCAAAGAATTTATAGGAAAGTTTTTAGGCAAAAATCACCTTAATAAAAGTATATACAAATGCCAGCCCAATTCTTCTTCCCAAAGCAGCACAGGAAATGTTTGAAGACAATGCTTTAGTAAGTACAATTATTAATTTTTTTAGTACTTTCAACCATAATTTGAGAAATATGGAAGAACTCCCTCTATGTGGTACATTAGAATTTAAAGGAATGCTTTAGCTGTAGTGTTCTGGGCAGTAATGCAAAGGATTGTAACATTTCAACTTGAGCGCCATTTCAAGGAACCAAGGGACAAGACACGAACTTACACCTCAACCCAAGTTCTTTTAACTTATCAGTCAGGGGAAGCAGTGAAAAGTGACAAAAATAATGTAAGTGATACTTCTTTGCTGCTCATTATATTCTTTTATGAACAGAATCATAAAATGTGCATTTCTGTACATGGCTTTATGAAGATATATTTTCTATCAAATTTGGCAGTCAAATATATTCATTTTGAAAGTCAATATTTTTACCATATAAAGGGCTGTAAAAGCCGGGGAGAATTAAATACTTCATTCAGATTCATACTTCACTATGATATAATCTGTTTTATGGGTCAACTTGCATAGGCTAGAGTAAAAAGTTATTTAATTAAACACTTATCTAGGTGTTGTAGAAGTATTTTGTAGATGTGATTAACATCTACAATCAGTTGACTTTAAAGAAGATTGTCAGGGCTTCCCTGGTGGTGCAATGGGTAAGAATCCACCTGCCAATGCAGGGGACATGGGTGGGTTTGAGCCCTGGTCCAGGAAGATCCACATGCCACGGAGCAACAAAGCCCATGTACCAAAACTACTGAGCCTGCGAGCCTAGAGCCTGTGCTCTGCAACAAGAGAAGCCACTGCAATGAGAAGCCCATGCACTGCAAGGAAGAGTAGCCCACCCTTGCCACAACTAGAGAAAAGCCCACATGCAGCAACAAAGACCCAATGCAGCCAAAAATAAAATAAATTAAAAACAACATAACAAAAAAACACCATTCACTTAAAAATAAATAAATAAAGAAGATTGTCCTTGATAATCTGGTGGGCCTCATCTAATCAGTTGAAAGCCCTCATGTGCAAAACTGAGATTTCCATGAAGTAGAAGAAATTCTGCCTGTAAACTGCAGTGTCAGTTCCTGCCTTAGAGTCTCCAATCAGCTGGCCTGACCTACAGACCGGATTTGCCTGACCCTACTATCACAGAAACCATTTCTTGAAATGTCTTTCTTTCTCTCTCTCTCTCTCTCTCTCTCCCCATCTCTTTCTCTCATTCTCTCTCTTCTGGTTCTGTCTTTCTGCTAGAACCCTTACTGATACAGATCTTTTGGATACTGGGAAGTGGGGTGTTGCTTTAACAAATACCTACAAATATGGAAGTGGCTTTGGAATTGGGTAATGAGTAGAAACTAGAAGAATATTGAGAAGCATGATAGAAAATATTTAGACTGCCTTGAAGAGACAATTAGCAGAAATATGAAAGTCAAGAGCAGAGGGCACAGAGCAAAGCAAGAAGAACCACAATCCTGCAGCCTGTGGAACAAAATCCACATTCACAGAAAGATAGACAAAATGAAAAGGCAGAGGGCTATGTACCAGATGAAGGAACAAGATAAAACCCCAGAAAAACAACCAAATGAAGTGCAGATAGGCAACCTTCCAGAAAAATAATTCAGAATAATGATAGTGAAGATGATCTAGGACCTCACAAAAAGAATGGAAGCAAAGATCGAGAAGGCGCAAGAAATGTTTAACAAACACCTAGAAGAATTAAAGAACAAACAAACAGAGATGAACAATACAATAACTGAAATGAAAACTACACTAGAAAGAATCAATAGCAGAATAACTGAGGCAGAAGAATGGACAACTGACCAGGAAGACAGAAAGGTGGAATTCAATGCTGTGGAACAGATTAAAGAAAAAAGAATGAAAAGAAATGAAGATAGCCTAAGAGACTTCTGGGACAACATTAAATGCAACAACATTCACATTATAGGGGTCCCAGAAGGAGAAGAGAGAGAGAAACGACCCGAGAAAATATTTGAAGAGATTATAGTGAAAAACTTCCCTAACGTGGGAAAGGAAATAGCTACCCAAGTTCAGGAAGCACAGTGAGACCCATACAGGATAAACCCAAGGAGAAACACGCCAAGACACACAGTAATCAAATTGGCAAAAATGAAAGACCAAGAAAAATTATTGAAAGCAGCAAGGGAAAAATAACAAATAACATACAAGGGAACTCCCATAAGGTTAACAACTGATTTCTCAGCAGAAACTCTATAAGCCAGAAGGGAGTAGCATGATATACTTAAAGTGATGAAAGGGAAGAACCTACAACCAAGATTACTCTACCCAGCAAGGATCTCATTCAGATACAATGGAGAAATCTAAAGCTTTACAGACAAGCAAAAGCTACGAGAATTCAGCACCACGAAACCAGCTCTACAACAAATGTTAAAGGAACTTCTCTAAGTGGGAAACACAAAAGAAGAAAAGGACCTACAAAACCAAACCCAAAACAATTAAGAAAACGGTCATAGGAACATACATATCGATAATTACCTTAAACATCAATGGATTAAATTCTCCAAACAAAAGACACAGCCTTGCTGAATGGATACAAAAACAAGACCCATATATATGCTGTCAACAAGAGACCCACTTCAGACCTAGGGACACATACAGGCTGAAAGTGAGGGGATGGAAAAAGGTATTCCATGCAAATGGAAAATCAAAAGAAAGCTGGAGTAGCTATACTCATATCAGATAAAATAGACTTTAAAATAAGAAAAGTTACAAGAAACAAGGAAGAACATGACATAATGATCAAGGGATCAATTCAAAAAGAAGATATAACAATTATAAATATATATGCACTCAACATATGAGCACCTCAATACACAAAGCAACTGCTAATAGCTATAAAAGAGGAAATCTACAGTAACACAATAATAGTGGGGGACTTTAACACCTCACTTACACCAATAGACAAATCATCCAAAATGAAAATAAATAAAGAAAGAGAAGCTTTAAATGACACAATAGACCAGATAGATTTAATTGATATTTATAGGACATTCCATCCAAAACCAACAGATTACACTTTCTTCTCAAGTGCACATGGAACATTGTCCAGGATAGATCACATCTTGGGTCACAAATCAAGCCTCAGTAAATTTAAGAAAATTGAAATCATATCAAGCATATTTTCTGACCACAACACTATGAGAATAGAAATGAATTACAGGGGAAAAAACGTAAAAAACACAAACGCATTGAGGCTAAACAATACGTTACTAAATAACCAAGAGATCACTGAAGAAATCAAAGAGGAAATCAAAAAATACCTAGAGACAAATGACAATGAAAACACGATGATCCAAAACCTATGGGATGAAGCAAAAGCAGTTCTAAGAGGGAAGTTTATAGCTATACAAGCCTACTTCAAGAAACAAGAAACATCTCAAGTAAACAATCTAACCCTACAGCTAAAGGAACTAGAGAAAGAAGAACAAACAAAATCCAAAGTTATCAAGTTAGCAGAAGGAAAGAAATCATAAAGATAGAGCAGAAATAAATGAAATAGAAACAAAGAAAACAATAGCAAAGATCAATAAAACTAAAAGCTGGTTCTTTGAGAAGATAAACAAAATTGATAAACCATTAGCCAGACTCATCAAGAAAAAGAGAGAGAGGACTCAAATCAATAAAATTAGAAATGAAAAAGAAGTTACAACAGACACCACAGAAATACAAAGCATCTTAAGAAACTACTGCAAGCAATGCTATGCCAATAAAATGGACAACCTGGAAGAAATGGACAAATCCTAAGAAAGGTATAACCTTCCTAGACTGAACCAGGAAGAAACAGAAAATATGAAGGGACCAATCAGAAGTCTTGAAATTGAAACTGTGATTAAAAATCTTCCGACAAACAAAAGTCCAGGACAAGATGGCTTCACAGGTGAATTCTATCAAACATTTAGAGAAGAGCTAACACCCATCCTTCTCAACGTCTTCCAAAAAATTGCAGAGGAAGGAACACTCCCAAACTCACTCATTCTATGAGGCCACCATCACCCCAAAAACAAAACCAGACAAAGAAACTACAAAAAAAGAAAATTACAGACCAATATCACTGGTGAATATAGATGCAAAAATCCTCAGCAAAATACTAGCAAACAGAATCCAACAACATATTACAAGAATCATACACCATGATCAAGTGGGATTTATCCCAGGGATGCAAGGATTCTTCAATATACGCAAATCAATCAATGTGATACACCATATTAACAAATTCAAGAATAACAGCCATATGATATCTCAATAGATGCAGAAAAAGCTTTTGACAAAATTCAACACCGATTTATGAAAAAAATCTCTTCAGAAAGTGGGCATAGAGGGAACCTACCTCAACATAATAAAGGCCATATATGACAAACCCACAGCAAACATCATTCTCAATAGTGAAAAACTAAAAGCATTTCCTCTAAGATCAGGAACTAGACAAGGATGTCCACTCTCACCACTATTATTCAACATAGTTTTGGAAGTCCTAGCCATGGCAATTAGAGAAGAAAAAGAAATAAAAGGAATGCAAATTGGAAAAGAAGAAGTCAAACTGTCACTGTTTGCAGATGACATGATACTATACGTAGATAATCCTAAAAATGTCACCAGAAAACTACTAGAGCTAATTAATGAATTTGGTAAAGTTGAAGGATACAAAATTAATGCACAGAAATCTGTTGCATTCCTATACACTAATGATGTAAATTCTGAAAGAGGAATTATGGAAACACTCCCATTTACCATTGTAACAAAAAGAATAAAATACCTAGGAATAAACCTACCTAGGGAGACAAAAGACCTGTATGCAAAAAACTATGACACTGATGAAAGAAATTAAAGATGATACCAACAGATTTAGTGATATACCATGTTCTTGGATTGGAAGAATCAATATTGTGAAAATGACTATACTACCCAAAGCAATCTACAGATTCAATGCAATCCCTATCAAATTACCAATGGCATTTTTCACAGAACTAGAACAAAACATCTTAAAATTTGTATGGAGACAAAAAAGACCCCGAATAGCCAAAGCAATCTTGAAGGAAAAAATCGGAGTTGGAGGAATCAGACTCCCTGACTTCAGACTATACTACAAAGCTACAGTAGTCAAGACAATATGGTACTGGCACAAAAACAGAAACATAGATCAATGGAACAAGATAGAAAGCTCAGAGATAAACCCATGCACCTATGGTCATCTAATCTATGCCAAAGGAGGGAAAGATATACATTGGAGAAAAAACAGTCTCTTCAATAATACAGATGGCCAAGAAGCACATGAAAAACTGCTCAACATCACTAATTACTGGGGAAATTGAAATCAAAACTACAATGAGGTATCACCTCACACCAGTTAGAATGGGCAGCATCAGAAAATGTACAAACAACAAATACTGGAGAGGATGTGGAGCAAAGGGAACCCTCTTGTACTGTTGTTGGGAATGTAAATTGATACAGCCACTATGGAGAACAGTATGGAGGTTCCTTAAGAACTAAAGATAGAATTACCATACATATTACCCAGCAATCCCACTACTGGGCGTATACCCAGAGGAAACCATAATTCAAAATGACACATGCACCCCAATGTTCATTGCAGCACTATTTGCAATAGCCAGGTCATGGAAGCAACCTAAATGCCCATCAACAAACAAATGGATAAAGAAGTTGTGGTATGTATATACAATGGAATATTACTCAGCCATAAAAAGGAATGAAATTGAGTCTTTTATTGAGACGTGGACGGATCTAAAGACTGTCATACAGAGTGAAGTAAGTCAGAAAGAGAAAAACAAATATCGTATATTAACACATGTATGTGGAATCTATAAAATTGGTACAAATGAACTGGTTTGCAGGCAGAAGTTGAGACACAGATGTAGAGAACAAACGTGTGGACACCAAGGAGGGAAAACCGTGGTGGGGTAGGGATGGTGGTGTGCTGAATTGGGCAATTGGGATTTGGGATTGACATGTATACAGTGATGTGAATGAAATTGATGAATAATAAGAACCTGCAGTTAAAAAAAAAAAAAAAAAAAGACGGGCTTCCCTGGGACAGTCGTTGAGAGTCTGCCTGCCGATGCAGGAGACGCGGGTTCGTGCCCCGGTCCGGGAAGATCCCACATGCCGCGGAGCGGCTGGGCCCGTGAGCCATGGCCGCTGAGCCTGCACGTCCGGAGCCTGTGCTCCGCAACGCGAAAGGCACAGCAGTGAGAGGCTCGCGTACCTCAAAAAAAAAAAAAAAAAGAAAGTTACATGTGCTTCTGGTGAGGTCTCAACGATATGAAGAACATGTTATTTAAAATTGGAGGAAAGACAATCCTTTTTATAAAATAGCAGAAAATTTGTCTGAATTGTAGACTAGTGCTGAATGAGAAGCAGAATGTGTAAATGATGAAATTTTATATTTAGCTGAGGTGATTTCCAAGCAAAGTATGGAAGGTGTAGCCTATTTTGTTGTTGTTGTTGTTGTTGCTTATAGTAAAATGAAAAAGAGATAAATTGAAGTCAAACATATTAAGCAGCCCTTTCCTCCCCCAGGATTAGACAATTTGGGAGGTTCTAAACCTATTCAGATTGCAAAGTGTGCAAAAATTAGGAAATTTACTTTTGATAAAACATATTATAGAGAGAAGTTCAAGGGTATTGCTGGACATACTTTTGTTAAACAGATTAGGTATGAGATGCATGGATTTAATCAACCATCCCAGAAGAAGCTAGGAGTAGAAAAGGGGTTATCCAGGAAGAATCTGTGGAGACCTCTATTGTCTAATGCATGGATCCCTTTAACATACATTGGAGACCCATGTAGTTTTGGGAGATATTAGCAGAAACACTTCCATCTTGTACTGTGAAGGACAGTGAGTGGACAAAATTAAAATTGATGGTCAGATTCCTCAAATTCGACAGACAGGAAATGAGCCAATAGAGATACTAGGCTGCAAGTATGTCCTACCCTTCAAGAAAAAGGAAGACTGCCTTAGTGGGTGGAGTTGTGGGTCCAGAGAATGAGGGTAATGGAGTAGCTGCTGAGGGTAGAGCAGGCAGTGGAGCTGATGTCAAGGGTGTAGGGGGTGATGAAGCTGTGGGTCCAGAGGGTGAAGCCTTGAGCCACAGAAGACTATACTCAGGCCTTGAAACTTAAGGCTGTTCCTGAGATAGAAACAAGAGGAATCCCAAGTTTGTAAAGGAAGATGATTTCAGTTTTGCCTATACTGAGTTTGAGGCAAATGTAGGACATCCAATGGAAGATGTATAATAAGCCAGTGGGGTTAAGTTTCTGGAATTCAGGAATGAGATCTGAACTGAAATCTCTCAAATAGAGTGGGTGTGATGTTTGTAAGTGCAACTTAAAGAAATGAAGGTCATTGTTTTAGGAAGGTCAACACTGAAAAAAGAGATAGGATAGAGAAGTCACTTGGGGGGAAATGTCAGCTGAGGATGGGTTTATTGTGAGAAAGTTTTGAACACCTGTTAAATATTGTGATAATAGAAGCAGAGAGGGAGGTACTAAAGATTCAGGACAGAGGCAGTAACTAATAGGTAAGGTGAGATCCCCCAAGGAAGCAGAGGGAGATGAGATCAGAGCATTGGTTGGTGATTTGAATTAGAAAAGTGGGAAGAGTGGAAAGGGAAAGGATGAGCCACAAAGTAGGTCAAGTGGCTGGCTGACTTATAGAAAGTCCTGCACGGTATTAGTTGTTTATTGCTATGTAACAAATTACTCAAAATTTAGCAACTTAAAACAATGAATATTTATGGTTTCACAGTTTCTGTGGGTCAGGAATCCAGCACAGCTTAGCTGAGCTGAGCATCTCTGGCTGAGGGTCTCTCAGAGCACTGTCAACAAGCTGTCAGTCAGGGCTGCAGTCATCTCAAGGCTCAAGTCTGGAAGAATGGTGATAAAGGAGAGCCCAGCTTCTGTCCCCCCACAAAGGTCAACAATTAGACAGCCACCCATGAACAAAAATAGCTCTGGAGGAGCTCAAGGGTCCACTTAATCAACTTTAGCAACACAGTGGGGAAAAAAACCCTGAAAATTACTGCACCAAAAGAGAAGAAAAATAGCTACATTTTGCCTCTTATCCCATCCCCCAAGCCAGCATTGCTCAGTGTCAAGAAGGAACCTCAGCTAGAAAGAGGTCCCCTCACCAGGAAAGGAAGAATGGGGTGAGTGACCAGCTTTCCCAGCCTTTCTGGGTGCCACACGAAGATCCTGCTTTGGTTTTACCCCACCCATACCAGAGGAGCTAGGAACAAGGGGAAAAGCAGGTACTACCAAAAGCAGCCATGCTGCAGGACCTACTGTTGTTCCCAGTGACCTGCTCTGTAGACAAACCCAGCAGATTTCACTGCTGAAGCAGAACAGCCTCTGCAGAACCCTGCAGATTTGACCAGTTTTGCCCCATAGGCTTTCATGTTCATGACACCAGCTGCCTGTGTCCATTCCTGAACTTTCCTTCCTGCCCTCAACATAACATGGGCAGAGCACTGGCTGCCAACACAGACTCTGCAGCAAGACACGAGCCAAAGAAACCTATGTTTCATCCACACCACTGTGCACACACTTGGGGGGAGACCCTCCAGCTGTGTACTTGCATGTTCCTAATCTGATGTCCTTCACTGGCCTCCAATGCAGTGTGCATGCCTGAGTGGAGACTGTGTAGCCATGAGAAAGCATGCCAAAAGCCAAGGTCCCTGTAGCTGCTTATGGGCCTGGATCAAGCCTTGTCTTTGGTCACTGGCCTGCACCACTGCACTCATCTGTAGCTAGCCTCTCTAGCTATGCACCTGCATGCCCCCAGCCTGACTCTTGTCAGTGGCCTCCACTTCCGTGTACCCATGAGAAGACCCAGAAACCATGGTAGTTGACATCCAGGGCCCCTGCAGCTAAGAGTGTGCCTGTATATGGCATTGGTTCTTGTTGCCCACATTAGCCCCCACCCTAAGTGTGTCTGAAACTGGCCTTTGCTACTGCACAGGCACCTGCAGCTGGCCCCCACAGCTGAGTGTGTGCAAACCACCAGCTCTAGCCACCATCATTTCCTGTCATGGTCCCTAGCCAATGGGCCTGGAGACAACACTGAAGATCACAATAGCCCTTGCAGCCACTGCAGATCCTCTGCTGTGCTTGCCAAGGACCACATAGTTGTCAATGCTGTGGACCCCAGGAACCTGAGCTGAAGAAATATCACATCTCTCTGAACCTGGTGCCACTATGTTCTCTCACAGCTGGTACCTTGTACCACTAGACACAGGGTCACAGCATACCCCAGTATGCCCTATCTGTAGGTGAAAATCTTCCGATAATGAAGTTAGTCCATAAAGTCTAGAAGAGGTGACTGATTCTTCAAATGTGAAGACACCTACACAGGCTATAGGAATCATGAAAAATCAGGGAAATATAACTCCATGAAAATAGTACAGTAAATCTCCAATAGTTTCTCCAAAGACATGGGGAGCCAAATATTGCCTGAAAAGGAACTCAAAATAATTGTCCTAAAGAGGCTCAGAGAACAAAACAATTTAATGATATCAGGAAAAGGATACAAGAACAAAATGAGAAGTTAAAAAAAAAGGAATAGAAAATATAAAAAAGAATTAAAAATTTTGGAGCTGAGGGATATATGACTGAACTGAAGAATTTTATAGAGCATTTCAAGAGCAGGCTAGATGAGGCAGAAGAAAGAGTAAGTTAGCTTGAACAGATCAATTAAAATTATCCAACTAGAGAAGCAAAATGAAAAAACGAATGGAAAATGGGGAAGAAAGCCTACATAATCAATAGGATACCACCAAAGGAACCATTTGCAAATTATCACACTTACAGAAGAAGACAGAGAGAAAAAGGTAGAAATCTTATTTAAAGAAATAATGGCTGATAAAATCATAATAAGTTCACAGACACCCCAAAACACACCACTGGATGTGGTCCTGCACACCAGAAAGACAAGATCCAGCCTCATCCACCAGAACACAGGCACCAGTCCCCTCCACCACGAAGCCTACAGAGCCCACTGAACCAACCTTACCCACTGGGAGCAGACACCAAAAACAATGGGAACTATGAACCTGAAGACTGCGAAAAGGAGACCCCAAACAAAGTAAGTTAAGCAAAATGAGAAGACAGAGAAATACATAGAAGATGAAGGAGCAAGGTAAAAACCCACCAGACCAAACAAATGAAGAGGAAATAGGCAGTCTAGCTGAAAAAGAATTCAGAGTAATGATAGTAAATATGATCCAAAATCTTGGAAATAGAATGGAGAAAATACATGAAATGTTTAACAAGGATCTAGAAGAACTAAAAAGCAAACAAACAATGATGAACAGCACAACAAAGGAAATTTAAAAATTCTCTAAAAAGAATCAAGAGCAGAATAACTGAGGTAGAAGAATGGATAAGTGACCTTCACCTAGAAGATAAAATAGTGGAAATAATTAGCACAGGGCAGAATAAAGAAAAAAGAATGAAAAGAATTGAGGACAATCTCAGAGACCTCTGGGATAACATTAAATGCACCAACATTAGAATTATAAGGGTCACAGAAGAAGAGAAAAAAAAAAGGGACTGAGAAAATATTTGAAAGGATAATAGTTGAAAACTTCCCTAATATGGGAAAGGAAATAGTCAATCAAGTCCAGGAAGCACAGAGTCCCATACAGGATAAAACCAAAGAGAAACATGCCAAGAAATATTAATCAAACTATCAAAAATTAAATACAAAGAAAATATATTAAAAGTAGCAAGGGAAAAACAACAATTAACATACGAAAGAATCCCCATAAGGTTAACAGCTGATCTTTCAGCAGAACCTCTGCAAGCCATAAGGGAGTGGCAAGACATCTGTAAAGTGATGAAAGGGAAAAACCTACAACCAAGATTACTCTACCTGGCAAGGATCTCATTCAGATTTGATGGAGAAATTAAAACCTTTACAGACAAGCAAATGCTAAGAGAATTCAGCACCACCAAATCAGCTCTACAACAAATGCTAAAGGAACATATCTGGGCAGGAAACACAAGAGAAGGAAAAGAACTACAATAACAAACTCAAAACAATTAAGAAAGTGGTATAGGAACATACATATGGATAACTACCTTAAATGTAAATGGATTAAATGCTCCAACGAAAAGACACAGGCCTGCTGAATGGATACAAAAACAAGACCTGTACATATGTTGTCTACAAGAAACCTACTTCAGACCTAGGGACACATACAGACTGAAAGTGTAGGGATGGAAAAAGCTATTCCATGCAAATGGAAATCAAAAGAAAGCTGGAGTAGCAATTCTCATATCAGACAAAATAGACTTTAAAATAAAGTCTATTACAAGAGACAAAGAAGGACATTACATAATGACCAAGGGATCAATCCAAGAAGAAGATATAAGAATTGTAAATATTTATGTACCAACATAGGAGAACCTCAATACATAAGGCAAATGCTAACAGCCATCAAAGGGGAAATTGACAGTAATCCAATCATAGTTGGGAACTTTAACACCCCACTTCTAACGATGGACAGATCATCGAAAATGAAAATATAAAAGGAACACAACCTTTAAATGGTACACTAAACAACATGGATAATAGATATTTAGAAGACATTCCATTCAAAAACAGCAGATCACACATTCTTCAAGTGCTCATGGGATATTCTGCAGGATAGATCATATCTTGGGTCACAAATCAAGCCTTGGCAAATTTAAGAAAATTGAAGTATCAAGTATCTTTTTTGACAACAACACTATGAGAATAGATGTCAATTGCAGGAAAAAATCTGTAAAAAATACAAACACATGGAGGCTAAACAATACACTACTAAATAGTCAAGAGATCACTGAAGAAATCAAAGAGGAAATCAAAAATACCTAGAAACAAATGACAATGAAAACACAATGACCCAAAACCTCTGGGATGCAGAAAAAGCAGTTCTAAGAGGGAAGTTTATAGCAATACAATCCTACCTCAAGAAACAAGAAACATCTCAAATAAACAACCTAACCTTACATCTAAAGCAATTAAAGAAAGAAGAACAAAAAAACCCCAAAGTTATCAGAAGAAAAGAAATCATAATGATCAGATCAGAAAAAAATGAAAAGGAAATGAAGGAAACAATAGCAAAGATCAATAAAACTAAAAGTTGGTTCTTTGAGAAGATATAGAAAATTGATAAACCATTGGCCAGACTCATCACGAAAAAAAGGGAGAAGACTCAAATCAACAGAATTAGAATTGAAAAAGGAGAAGTGAAAACTGACACTGCAGAAATACAAAGGATCATGAGAGATTACTATAAGCGACTATATGCCAATAAAATGGACAACCTGGAAGAAATGGACAAATTCTTAGAAAAGCACAATCTTCGGAGGCTGAACCAGGAAGAAATAGAAATATAAACAGACTAATCACATGCACTGAAATTGAAACTGTGATTAAAAATCTTCCAACAAACAAAAGTCCAGGACCAGATGGCTTCAGAGATGAATGCTATCAAACATTTAGAGAAGAGCTAACACCTATCCTTCTCAAACTCTTCAAAAATATAGCAAAGGGAGGAACACTCTCAAACTCATTCTACAAGGCCACCATCACCCTCATACCAAAACCAGATAAACATGCCAGAAAAAAAGAAAACTACAGGCCAATATCACTGATGAACATAGATGCAAAAATCCTCAATAAAATGCTAGCAAACAGAATCCAACAGCACATTAAAAGGATCATACACCATGATCAAGTGGGGTTTATCCCAGGAATGCAAGTATTCTTCAATATATGCAAATCAATCAATGTGATAAACCATATTAACAAATTGAAGGAGAAAAATCATATGATAATCTCAAAAGATGCAGAAGAGCTTTCAACAAAATTCAACACCCACTTATGATAAAAATCCTCCAGAAAGTAGGCATAGAGGGAGCTTACCTCAACATAATAAAGACCATATATGACAAACCCACAGTCAACATCATTCTCAATGGTGAAAAACTGAAACCATTTTCACTAAGATCAGGAACAAGACAAGGTTTTCCACTCTCACCCTATTATTCAACATAGATTCGGATGTTTTAGCTCCAGTAAGCAAAGAAGAAAAAGAAATGAAAGGAATCAAAATCAGAAAAGAAGAAGTAAAATGGTCACTGTTTGCAGATGACATGATACTATACATAGAGAATCCTAATGATGCAACCAGAAAACTATGAGAGCTACTCAATGAATTTGGTACAGTAGCAGGATACAAAATTACTGCACAAAAATCTCTTGCATTCCCATACTGTAATGATGAAAAGTCTGAAAGAGAAATTATGGAAACACTCCCATTTACCACTGCAACAAAAAGAATAAAATACATAGGAATAAACCTGCCTAAGGAGGTGAAAGACTTGTACTCAGAAGACTATAAAACACGGATGAAAAAATCAAAGGTGACATCAACAGATGGAGAAATATACCATGTTCTTGGATTGGAGGAATCAATATTCTGAAAATGACTATACTAACCAAAGTAATCTACAGATTCAATGCAATCCTTATCAAACTACCAATGACATTTTTCACAGAGCTAGAACAAAAAATTTCACAATTTGTATGGAAACACAAAAGACCCCAAATAGCCAAAGCAATCTTGAGAAAGAAAAACAGAGCTGAAGGAATCAGGCTTCCTGACTTCAGACTATACTACAAACCTACAGTAATCAAGACAGTATGGTACTGGCACAAAACCAGAAATATAGATCAATGGAACAGGATAGAAAGCCCAGAGATAAACCCATGCACATATGGTCACCTTATTTTTGATAAAGGAGGAAAGAATATATAATGGAGAAAAGACAGCCTCTTCAATAAGTGGTGCTGGGAAAACTGGACAGCTACATGTAAAAGAACGAAATTAGAACACTTCCTAACACCATACACAAAAATAAACTCAAAATGGATTAAAGACCTAAATGTAAGGCCAAACACTATAAAACTCTTAGAGGAAAACATTTGCAAAACACTCCATGACATAAATCACAGGAAGATCCTTTTTGACCCATATCCTAGAGAAATGGAAATAGAAACAAAAATAAACAAATGGCTCCTAATGAAACTTAGAAGCTTTTGCACAGCAAAGGAAGCCATAAACAAGACAAAAAGACAACCCTCAGAATGGGAGAAAATATTTGCAAACGAAGCAACTGACAATGGATTAATCTCCAAAATATACAAGCAGTTCATGCAGCTCAATATCAATAAAACAAACAACCGAATCCAAAAATGGGCAGAAGACTTAAATAGACATTTCTCCAAAGAAGATATACAGATTTCCAACAAACACATGAAAGGATGCTCAATGTCACTAATAATTAGAGAAATGCAAATCAAAACTACTATGAGGTATCACCTTACACCAGTCATAATGGCCATCATCAAAATATCTACAAACAATAAATGCTGGAGAGGGTGTGGAGAAAAGGGAACCCTCTTGCACTGTTGGTGGGAATGTAAATTGATACAGCCACTAGGGAGGACAGTATGGAGGTTCCTTAAAAGACTAAAAATAGAACTACCATACGACCCAGCAATCCCACTACTGGGCATATACCCTGGGAAAACCACAATTCAAAAAGAGTCATGTACCACAATGTTTATTGCAGCTCTATTTACAATAGCCAGGACATGGAAGCAACCTAAGTCTCCATTGAGAGATGAATGGATAAAGAAGATGTGGCACATATATACAGTGGAATATTACTCAGCCATAAAAAGAAATGAAACTGAGTTATATGTAGTTAGGTGGATGGACCTAGAAACTGTTGTACAGAGTGAAGTTAAGTCAGAAAGAGAAAAATGAATACCATATGCTAACACATATACATGGAATCTAAAGTAAAAAAAAAAAAAAAAGATTCTGAAGTATCTAGGGACTGGACAAGAATAAAAATGTAGGCATAGAGAATGGACTTGAGGACACCAGGAGGGAGAAGGGTAAGCTGAGACGAAGTGAGAAAGCGGCATGGACATATATACACTACCAAATGTAAAACCGATAGCTAGTGGGAAGCAGCTGCATAGCACAGGGAGATGAGCTTTGTGCTTTGTGTCCACCTAGAGGTGTGGGTTAGGGAGGATGCGAGCGAGACTCAAGTGGGAGGAGATATGGGGTTATATATATATGTATAGTTGAAATACTTTGTTATACAGCAGAAGCTAACACACCCTTGTAAAGCAATTATACTCCAATAAAGATGTTAAAAATATTAAGGAAAAGAAATAATGGCTGAGAACTTCCCAAATCTGGGGAGAGATTTGAATATCCAAGTTCATGAAGCACATACGACAGAAATAAAATGAACTTAAAAAGATCGTCTCCAAGACACATTATAATAAATTTCCAAACTCAAAGGCAAAAAGAGAATCTTAAATGCAGAAAGAGAAAAAAAGATAAAAAAGCTTGTAACTTACAAGGGAACTCCCATAGGCTATTAGTGGATTTCTCAGCAGAGGTTTTACAAGTTGTCAGAGAGTGGGATGGTATATTCAAAGTGCTGAAAGAAAAAAAATTGCCATTAAAAATACTTTAACTTGTAAAGCTACCCTTCAGAAATGAAGGAGAGTTAAGGACTTTTCCAGAAAAACAAAAGTTGAGGATTTTCATCACTAGAGCTTCCTAACAAGAAATGTTGAAAGGAGTTCTTCAGGCTGAAATAAAAAGACACTACTTAGTAACATGAATCATATGAAAATATATGACACACTGGTAAAGGTAAATATATAGTCAAATTCAGAATACTCTAATACTGTAATATGATGGAGTACTAACCACATAACTCCAGTATAAAGGTTAAAAAACAAGACTTAAAAATAACTATACTATTAAAAATTAACTATTAAGCTACGATAATTTGTTAATGGACAAAAAATATAAAAGAGGTAAATTGTGACAACAAAAACATAAAAGGGCAGGGGAATAAGAGGGTAGAGTACTTGTATGTGATCAAATTCAGTTTTTATCAGGGTAAAATAAACTGTTTTATCTATAAGACGTTTTATGGTTGCTGGGGTGGAAGAAATGGGGGGTTGTTGGTCAAAGGGTTTAAACTTTCAGTTATAAATTGGATACATTCTGGGGACCTAATGTACAGCATGATGATTATAGTTAATAATACTGTATTATATACTTAAAAGTTGCTAAGACATAGATCTTGAATGTTCTTGCCACAAAAATAAAACATAACTATGTGATATGATTGAGATGTTACCCAATGCTATTTTGTACTCATTTTGCATAATATAAATATATTCAATTAACACATTGCATACCTTAAATTTACACAATGATATTTGTCAATTCTATCTCAGTAAAGCTGGGGAAAAACCCATTCATATACAAATAGGTACAAAGAGGGGAATAATTAAATGAATTACGATTAGTCATATAATGCACCATAAAAAATGGCTCAAATCATGGAAGATTCACTTCCAAGTTTAGTCACATGGTTGCTGTCTGGCCTCAGTGTCTCATTACTTGGTCCTCTCTATATTCACCTTCAAATCCTTCTGACATGGCTTATGTGTTCCTTCTGAATGAATGATTCAAGAGGGAGAAAGCAAGACAAAATACTCAAGCTGAAAGCCACAATCTTTTTATAACCTAATTCTCAGGATTAACACACTACCAGTACTGCAATATTTTACTCATTAGAAGTGAGTCCAGTCCACACTCAAGGGGAAGGTATTAAACCTCCACTTCTTAAAAGGAAGGTTATCAACAATTTTCTGCACTTGTTTTTTAAACTACCACATTCACATAATCTGCTGAAAGGAGACCATCCAAAGATGTTAAAATATTGGGCTGACATAAAATATTTTTCTATGGCCCACAACAATAATAGTCATCTTTTAAAGACATGTCTAAGAGGGCTATCTTCTTTCATTTCCATAAAGTAAAATATCTCCTTAAGTGCTTCTGCATATTTAGAGAAAAGAGAAAATTGATGAAAAACTTTCATTATAAAAGCCACAATTTCACAGATAGGAAATCATTACTTCTTCTAGCAGTGTTTTGTACAAGGTGTATACATTTAGTAGGAAGATCTTTCCATTTTCTTCGGTAAGAAGTAAAGTTTACATTTTCACAGTCTGCCAAACATGCAGGTACATGAGCAAAGTCTAGTTTGTGTTTGGATAAGATGTCAACAATCTTTTTTTAAAAACATTTTCTGTGGTTTACATAATTCAAAAAGACACATGCAGGCTTCCCTGGTGGTGCAGTGGTTGAGAGTCCGCCTGCCGATTCAGGGGACGCGGGTTCGTGCCCCGGTCTGGGAAGATCCCACATGCCACGGAGCAGGAATAGATTCCTGTATTCTAGATTCTAGATTCCAGATTCCACATATATACGTTAATATACGATATTTGTTTTTCTCTTTCTGGCTTACTTCACTCTGTATGACAGATTCTAGGTCCATCCACATCTCTGCAAATGACCCAGTTTCATTCCTTTCTATGGCTGAGTAATAGTCCATTGTATATATGTACCACATCTTCTTTATCTGTTCATCTATCATTGGACATTAGGTTGTTTCCATGTCCTGGCTATTGTAAATAGTGCTGCCATGAACATTGGGGTACATGTGACTAATTATTAGACAAATGTAAATCAAAACTACAGTAAGGTATCACCTCACACTGTTCCGAATGGCCATCATGAAAAAATCTGCAAACAACAAATGCTGGAGAGGGTGTGGGGAAAAGGGAACCCTCTTGCCCTGTTTGTGGGAATGTAAATTGGTGTAGCCACTCTGGAGAACAGTATGGAGGTTCCTTAAAAAACTAAAAAGAGAACTACCATATGACCCAGCAATCCCACTACTGGGCATATACCTTGAGAAAACCATAATTCAAAAGGTACTGTAATCATTCTTATTTTCATTATCGGTGCTCAGGAAACAGGGTGACAACAGTCACAATGTGAAAAAATTTAACTAGCTCTATATTGATACAAAGCACAATTGTTGATCCATAGGCAAAGTAAAAAATGGACTGTTAATTCTTATGATTACCATGCTCTTAAGTTGCACACTTAAGTGTTATTACATGGAGCAATGCAACAGAGGATGACCCATTATTGTGAACTCCAAATATGTAACCTAACCCTGAAGGTGAATGTAGGGTTCCGCCATTGGGAGGTGATTAGGACACAAGGGTCCTGCCTCTTGAATGGGATTAGTGCCCTTATAAAAGATGTCCAAGACGGGCTTCCCTGGTGGCGCAGTGGTTGAGAGTCTGCCTGCCGATGCAGGGTACGCGGGTTCGTGCCCCGGTCCAGGAGGATCCCACATGCCGCGGAACAGCTGGGCCCGTGAGCCATGGCCGCTGAGCCTGCGCATCCGGAGCCTGTGCTCCGCAACGGAAGAGGCCACGACAGTGAGAGGCCCGCATACCACCAAAAAAAAAAAAGATGTCCAAGAGAGCTCTTTTGCAATTTTCTGCTATGTGAGGACACAGCCAAAATGCACCATCTATGAAGCAGAAAGTTGGATCTCACCGGACACTGAATCTGCCCATGCCTTGATCCTGGAATTCTGGTCTCCAGAACTGTGAGAAATTAATTTCTGTTGTTTATAAGCTACCCAATCTATGGTATTTTGTTAGAGCAGCACAGACTAAGAGAGAGATCATGGCAAAAAGCAGCAATAGTCACTATAGAAGGCACATAATGTGTTGCTTTCAATTGACACAAAAAACAGTGTTACTTTCAGCCCTGTGTTTTTGGTCACTGTATGGGTTCTGTACTTTTTCCCTAACTTTCCACACCTATGGCCATTTGGACTTTCTGCTTACCAGGGAAGAGTTTCTCCAGACAGGAGACTTTCAATGTTAAAACTGGATAATCCTGGGCAAACTGGGATGGTTGGTCATCCTGCATTATAAAGAAGTCCCTATACTCCAAAAAAAAAAAAAAAAAAAATCAAAGTTATTGCCTGGTTGATAAATACACACTGTGAGACCCTTTTTCCAATTTGGCATAACTACCTCTGCTCACCAAGATTCTGCCACAGGTTTCCCAAAGGATACCTTTCTCTCTCCACTCTGTTTCTCCTTTTCCCTCTCTGCACACTTTAAGCTGGCCATTCACTTAGAAGCAAATTAAAGATGTGTTAGTGAGCTTCACAACAGAAAGGAGAAATTGAGGCAGTTGTCTGGACAGTCTAGACAAAGAGGTTTGTTAATGTTGGCAACTTGAAACTAGGCAGAGGTGAGCATGGACCATGAATAATCTGATCATTGCCGTCTTCCATATATTCAGATACATGCAAAAGAAGGAGTTTGTCCTGAGCTAGAGCTGTCTGTGAAATGCTCCAATCGAGGCCAACAAGGAAAACAGGCTCTCTCCCTCAGGAGTGTTATTCAATATAAGAAGCTCTGGCTAGACCTCTTAAGAATCATCTTTGTTCTTCACTTCCCTGTACCTTTCATGGAATTCTTTATTTCTTAAGGGTCTGCCTACAAGTGGTCCTCACCACTCATCTCCAGAAATGAACTTCCCTTATTTCATTACTGATGAGGTCCCAATCCCATCTCTCCACTTAAGGGCCTGAGTCAGGATGGATGTGTTATGAGACACCTGGTTGGCTATAAAAATGTTTCTCCAAAACTTTGAACACTTCTATGAAAACAAAACAAAGCAATCTAAAACAACAACTAAAAGCAATCTATTCCCTGAATAATATTTCAGCCACACTGAATGACACCGTGACCTATGAGCATGTTTGTGGAACACAAAAGTACCTGCAGGGATGGCAAATAGAGTCTGGCTCAAATGGAAAGAGAAGATGCTGTCTAGCAAGGCTCGAAGGTTGTGACCTCCCTCATCCCCATGATACGAGGCTGCTCAGGCTAATGCAGCATGCAGGCGACTTTCACAGAGAGGAAGAGCTGCTGTGGCTAGGTGGAATGGTTTTCCTTCGACATTGGGAGATTTTCAGTTTAGTAGTGGCGACAGAGGTGGAAATATCCAGAGCTGCCAGCTAGAACTCAGGACAATGTAGAATAAAAACGTTGGGGTTATTAAAACCATATTTTACCCAGATGTCGGTAATGGAGACAAGATCTCATACAGCCCAGCAGTGCTTTTCTTGGTGCTGCCTGGAATCCCAGCCCCTGGCATTGCAAAAATGCTAAAGGCCTATTAATTTGCTGCCAGGGATGTACTTGGTGCCAGGCAAGGATTCTTGCTTCTGCCTTTCTCAGCTTTTTTAATTTGCTTAGCAGTGGTTTTCAAACCAAGCTCCTACAGGGAACATTCCATGTTCCATGTCTGAAATGTTTAGCGCTGAAGTGTTCTGTCACTAAGATAGAATAATGGAGGTTACATCCCAATTCACAGAGAAAACAACATTACAGAATAGCTATCCAATTTTAGTTGTTTCTCTCATAAATGTTTGGCGACCTTTCAACATCTGAATGGACAAGTATCTCATGAAAAAGAAAAAGTAATATTTGTTAAGATGATTGAAACCATCTCTTGGAATCCTCACTCATGTGGGCAAGTTAATCCACTGCTCTAAAGCTTCAGTTGGTTTTACCATCAGTAAAATGGGGATATAAAACTTAGCTCACTGGGTAGTTATATTAAACTAGATAATATGTTAGATAATATCTGTAAAGACCTTAGTATAGTTATCTTGGACAAGTTACAGACTCAAAAAATATTCATCATTTTTAAAAGAGATATGGATACTTGAAAATATGAAATGTAATCTTCTAGTAAAATATTTTTTCCTAGTTTGTGTGACAGAATTAGTACTTGGGTGAGAATTTCATTGTGTTTGGTTTCACTGAATTTTCTATTCAACCTTGCAGTCAACCACACTGAATATGTTTTCTTATGCATTTGCCAATGTTTCCACCTTTTTCTAGGAAGATAGAAATCCTGTGCTAAGATCTTAATTTTGGATTCCATCTTTTTGTTTCTCTTCAATTATTTTGTCATTCCTTTCTGGTGTTAAAAAAGAGAAAACCAGCCCAAGGTGGAGTTGTTCATGCTAAGTTCCATGTCACCAGACGGAGACTTAATTATAGTTTCGGCTTTTCCAGGGATGAAATCTGAAACCTGTCAATCAAAAATTGCCTGATCAGCACTAGTTAGGTAAACTGCCTGATAGACCTCTACCATCCCCTAAAGGAAAATAACTCTGCAATAACCAATGCACTATTTTGCCTAGTGTAACTTCCTTGTTGCATTCTGCCTATGAAAGTCTTTCATTTTGTACAACTTATCAGAGCTCCTTTCTATCTGCTAGATTGGATACTGCCCAATTTGAATCAATTTTTGCTCAATAAACTCAAACATTTTAAATATGCCTCAGTTTATCTTTTAACACTGGTCTCAGCTCAGGAGTGGCTCAACTAAGGGGTGAGTTTTCCCTTAGTTTAATCTCTCCAGATGCCCATATCTGCACCCAGCTCGTGTGCCCCTTTCACAAATTTTTGCCTCAGCACTGTCTACCCTCCACCTCTGCTATGTATGACTCCATCCAATAGGTCTCACCTAATTGGCTCTAAATCTACATTATCCTGATTTTTTTGGTTATCTTTTGTATACATACCTTCTCTATGACTAGATTATGAGATTCTTAAGGTTAGGATTACTATATATTTATTTATTTATTGTTAATCCTTGTAGCTCCTAGCAGAGTGTGGGACCCACACTTGGTACTCAACGAATACTTGCTTTCAAACTCTTTCTTATTCAAAACTGAAAGCATTTAGGGGGTCTGAAAAGGATTTCCTCAGGCAATCTTGAACGGCAGATCAGAATGTAAAATTAATACTAATAACAATATCAGCATTTGGTATTTATAGTATGTTTTATCATATCTAAGTTGAGCCTCACAACAACTCATTGAGGCAGGGAGGAATTATTATAGTTATCTTCATCTTACAGAGAAAGACTTTAACTCATGAGGATTGAGTTACTTTTCCAAAGTTGTGCAGATTGAACATTGCAGAGGCAGAATG
The DNA here is from genome assembly GCF_937001465.1 of Orcinus orca. NCBI lineage: Eukaryota > Metazoa > Chordata > Mammalia > Artiodactyla > Delphinidae > Orcinus > Orcinus orca. Next base: position 61,630,641 of record NC_064559.1, on the reverse strand, counting down.
AGAACCAGGTAACCTGACTCTGTATCCTATACTCTCCCAATGGTGCTGAGCTGTTATCTTCCCAACCCAATTGATGAAATATTTCCCTACAAAATCTCTTCTATATCAGTACATCTGAACCAAGGCATGAGGAGTCATACTTTGCCCTAGAAACAAGAGCTCTCATTGTAAAGAAATTCTTTTTCTGCTTTTCTTTTCTGAACTAAATTTACGTAAGACTTGTGGTCTTGGTTAGGAGTGGATTGTTTTCATTTTAAGTTAAAATATTGCCCTTTAGAGAAAATGGTTGTCTTGGAATTTAGCACCTACACCAAGTATCCAAGCTTGGAAGTCAGGGCAAGGTAGAATGCAGCCAACAGGTGTCCAGGGGGCATCTTAGTAGCTGTAGTCCAGCACAAAGCTGTTGAAGGCAAAGAGGTTGTTACTCGTGAGGTACACTTAGGAGGTCTCTCTTGTTGTGCTATTTCAAAATCATCCCTAATAATGCTGGTGCCTTGAGGAAGCAGGGATACACCCTAGGGAAAAAGAATGCCCATACATACAGGAGTTGGATGAAAGCTGAACATTTGCCTCAAACATTTGACACTGTCTTCCCATCAAGAAAAAAAATGTGAAACTGGAAGTCCCAAAAGATTCCCTTCATAGCAATTCAGATTAATAGTTTAAGACACACTTATAATGTCATAGAAAAGTGGAGAATTCTGTGAAAATTTAGTAATTATGTAATGCTCGTCATAGCAATAATAACACATTCAGCAGTGTATTAAAAATTAAACAAATAATATGGTATTGTGTGAGAGTATAGAGATATGAAAGAAACCAGAAGAGACTAATGTGAATATTTTTGAGTAGCCAAAGTGAATTTTTTTAGAACATCTAATTGCCAAAATTCAGTTTTAATGAGGGCATGGTGCTGTTTACAAACAGGAATCCAGCGTATTGTATGTCATAACACTGAAAGAATGAGGTAATACTAAGCTTGGCCAAAAACTATGGTTTTGTTTCACTCTTAAATGGTTTAACCATTGTGCTTAAATCACCCAGTTAAATAAATCAGATATATTGTTTGTTTCTTCATTGCCCTGATTGGTTGCTTGATGGAACAGTTCAGTCATAATGGCTGAATTATGGCAAAATTGGTGCCCATGAATACGGTCTAGAGAGGATTATATACTTTTTAGGTTGGAAAACACAGTATAGATTTCCTTGTCCAATGTTTGTAATCAACTATACTTTTACAAGTATCGTCTATACAATCTCATGCTGGAAGGAATTTGGAAGGACCAATGATACTTTTTGGCAAAATTTGACATTTGCCTCTTGCACAGTGCTGGAAAGAGCTTGGGCTTTGGAATCAGAAGTCTTGAGTTCAAGTCTTAGTCCTATCTCATGTAACTATGTAAACTCAGTCAAGTCATAATCTCTGGGTGTCTACTTCCTCATTTGTAAAATAGGGGCAATAATACCTACCACACAGGTCTGTAGAAGAGCTATATGGTTGTTATTTTTTCCATTTGTATTATTTTTAGATTCCGCATATAAATAATATCATTTAGAAATGATATGTATTAGTGATACATATTGCTAAATGATTTAGCATTTATCTTTTTCTGTCTGACTTACTTCACTAAGTATAATATTCCCTAGGTCCATTCATGCTGCTGCAAAAGGCAATATTTCATTCCTTTTTATGGCTGAATAATATTCAATTATATATATACACATATCTTCTTAAGCCAATTGTCTTTTGATGAACACTTGGGTTGTTTCCGTGTCATGGCTATGGCAAATAGTGCTGCTATGAACACTGGGGTCCATGTACCTTTCTGAATTAGAGTTTTTGTTTTTTTCCTGGGTATATACCCAGGAGTGGGATTGCTGGATCATATGATAGCTCTAGTTTTAGTTTTTAAAGGAACCTCCCTACTGTTTTCCATAGTGGCTGCACAAACTTACATTCCTACTAGCAGTGTAGGAGGGTTCACTTTTCTCCACACCCTCCCCAGAATTTATTGTTTGTAGACTTTTTGATGATGGCCATTCTGACAGGTGTGAGGTGACACCTCATTGTGGTTTTGATTTGCATTTCTCTAATAATTAGTGATGTTGAGCATCTTTTCATGTACCTGTTGGCCATCTGTATGTCTTCTTTGGAAAAGTGTCTATTTAGGTCTTCTGACCATTTTTTGATTGGGTTCTTTGTTTTTTTGATATTGAATTATATGATGTGTTTGTATATTTTGGAGATTAACCCCTTGTTGGCTGCGTCATTTGCAAATATTTTCTCCCATTCCATAGATTGTCTTTTTGTTTTGTTGATGGTTTCCTTTGCTGTCCAAAAGCTTTTAAGTTTCATTATGTCCCATTTGTTTATTTTTGTTTTTATTTCTTTTGCCTTGGGAGGCTGATCTAAGTAAATATTGCTATGGTTTATGTCAGAGGATATTTTGCCTATGCTCTCTTCTAGGAGTTTTATGGTGTCATGTCTTATATTTAGGTCTTTAAATCATTTTGAGTTTATCTTTGTATATGGTGTGAGAGAGTGTTCTAATTTCATTGATTTACATGTAGCTGTCCAGGTTATTTGTTATGTTTGCATTCTTTGATAATAAGCATGAATAGAATACACATGACTGGGACCAAACTAGCCCTTGGATCTGGAGATGAATTTGCACTGGACTCTTAGTTTCAATGCATACTTGATAGATGAATAAAGAGACAAACCAATGAAGCATATATTGACTGTCAAATCCTGTAAAAGATTTTTTTTCTATTCCCAGCTATCCAAATCCTTTCCACTTCCTCCGTTAAGCTTTCAGTGATTGCCTCCTTTCATCGGATCTGCAGTGGTCAGCTTCTGCGTTTTGAATTTATATATTATCTTTTATTGCTCTTGGGTATCTTTTTTCTATCCAAATAAAACGAGCTGCTTGAGTGCTGTTATTTCATTATTCCCCCACTGCAACCAAAAGGGTGCTGTCCCCACAAGATGTTTTTAATAAATACGTGCTGACCAATGGACTGGAACCTTGCCTGATGATGGGGGACATTGTGTGGTGGCAAACAGTGGCACAGAGCATGTAATGGAATGCAATCTGCTGCTGTGCATACTAACCGATAAATGCGATGATGTTAACGTTACATGTGGTTATTTTGAAAATGCATATTAAAAACGTCTTGCTTTATAAAATTCATTGCATTTTATGAAGATTATCTGTACTTTTATTTGTTACTTTTATGGTATAATCAAATTTCAATTTGTACCAGAGTATTGTCTTCAGTTGAAAACTTTGGTGAGAAATACAAGTCCCCTACCATTCTGGGGTACATTAAATTTAAAGTCTCCTGGAAGTTCTGATCTTTGTTCAAAAGTTTGCTTTCTTTTGCAACACTTTTCCTGCCATCTAACTACTCTGTCTGTTGTCAGGTAATATTAATTCAACACCCATTGGTGAACACCTGCTATAGGTCATAAACTGTAGTAGCTACCAAGGATTCAGAGATAAATATGACACAATCCCTGTCCTCAAGGATTTTACTGTCTGAGGGTGGGAATATCATTTTAAATAGTTACCATAAAGCATTGTGGCAAAGGCAGTGATGGTTCTGTACACAGTATTGTATGATCCCCCATGAAGGCCTCCTAACCAGCCTGGGAGAGATCAAGGAAGGCAAGGAATGGGGAGACAAGAAGCAGAGGACAATCCCACGGAAGACAGTGATGCTTTATTAGGAAATGGAACTTAAACCCATGCACTATAGGGAGCATAGAAAGTAAGAGTTAAAGATCACTATGTTAGACCACTTTCCCAGCCATGTGTAAGTGGAATTTGAAGGAGGCAAGTCAGAATGGAGATAAGGAGACCAAATAGAAAAATGTTGCAGTAGTTTGGAAAAGAGATGATGAGTTCTAGTTGTAGTTATTTTTCATGGAACTGTAGACTGTCTGGTGTTGGAAGGTACTTCTTTCATAGTTTAAATATTTATATAGTTAATAGTTAATAAACACCTACTGTATGTGAGACAGTGGGTACAAAGGGACAAAGAGAACATTTAGTCTTTGTCAAAACAGGAAAAATGCAAAAGTATGACAAATGCTGTGAAGTAGGTATAGTTAGGTATTATGGCAGCACCAGTGAAGGACTACTAACTCACCCTGGGGAATCAGGGGTACAGCACTGTGAGACAGCCAGGGAAAGAAGGTGCAGGTACAGAGGCATCCAGGAAATATAGGAATGGGAAATAATATATAAAAGCTACAAAGTCATAGAGTGACATGTCATGTTCTCTTCAGGGAAATGTGAATAATTCTGCATGGCTGAAGCAGAATTACACCCGAGGGGCACAGTGTGAAAGAATATATGTCACTGGTAGGAATATGTTTAGGAATCATGTGAAGATTTTAAGCAAGGACAAAACATATTAGATTTATGTTTGGAAAAATCTTCTTCCAGCAGATGGATAGATTTCAAAAGAAAACTGTAGCTAAGGAGACTGTGAGGCAATGATAAGGGTTTAAATAAATGTAGTAGTTGGAGATTAAATAAAATAGGTCAAATCCAAGAATTGCCCAGGAGGCAAAAATTATAACTGATGATTCCATAGTACTGGGAGCAAATGTGAATGTATGGCCCCCACTCAAGAGGAATGCAGCGAAAACCAGGATTTACTAAAAATAAGGAGGAGGCGAGGTATGAGTCTATGAAAATGATGGAAAATGTATGTTTATTTATTTTCTTTTTTTGAGCCATGGGATAGAAGTTCTAAGAGCTTAGGTAGTATAAAGGTTTGGGGATGTGAGAATGAAAGCAATAGTGAGATAATATGATTAGGAGAATATCAATAAAGAGTATGGGAGAGAAGAGATAAATAAAGGGGCTGCCACTGAGGGCATTAGCCAAGAATAATCAACTGAGTAAGCCATTCATTCACTCAACAAATACGTTTTGATCTCCTACAATGTACTAAGTACTCTGCTAGGTGTTGGGAATACAGTAATGGGCCATGTTTACCAGGGGAAGACTGACTGGCTTTATAGTTTCAGATGTTGAGTTGATTTGGTACTCTTGCTGGCTGAGGCCTCAAGTGGGGAGAGAAAGAATGAAATTAGTGGTCCACGGCATCACCTACAAAGAGCAGCATAGTGCAGTCTACATTACAATACTCATGCACTGGACTCAGCCAGGTCTGAGTCAGCTCTGATGTGTAGGGTATGTGGCCTTGAAAAAGTAATTCAATTTCTCTGTTGTTTTTCTTGTTTATAGAATGAGAATAATGATAGCCACCTTGTAAGTCTACTATGAGTATTCAAATGAGGTGCATTTAAGGGCTAAGTACCCAGCTCAGAGTATGTACAAAATAATTGTTATCATCATCACAATTTGGTACCTATATTTACAGCCACATGTAAATCAAAGACTTGGTTACCTTAGGACATGGAGACCGACTCAATTCACTGAGGCCTGTGTGGGCTGACGTGACACGTAAGGTCAAAGGCAGCTTCTTTAAGGACGACTGACTTCACGTGCAAGGACCTCAAAATTGCCACTACTGTTAATTTGCTTATTTTCTACTTTTCTTTTAGCAAGTGAGATCTTTACAATGTTTGATGGAGCTGGGACACTTTATTCTACTTCTTTAGATTAGGGGTCCAAATTCCTTCACTGGGATTAAAGCTAATAAAAAATAATTTATATTTCTATTGAATAGGTTGTGATTACCAAATTCTAGTGATCAATTTGGTTTATGATGCAGGTAACCTTCATCCTTCAAGATAATGTTGGAAAAGAGCCTCATGATAATGTTGGAAAGAACCTCTCTTCTCATGGAAAAAGAGCCTCATGAGAAGAGCTTTGATATCAGTCCAACACAGTTATCAGTCTGCTAACACACTGGGTATCCTGGGGTTTAATCAACTGAAGAGAACAGTAGTACTTATTAAGCATGATGATTCTCTAGGCAGAAATCTTCCCAGGGCACATGTGGCAAAGAAAAATGAGGCTGTGACTCTGTGTGGAGCTGAAATAATTGGGGAGGCTGGGGGACCAAGCAAAGATAATTATTGTCTCAGTTGTCAGAATAATCCTGCTTACTTGGGTTAGATTGAGCTTATGGAATTGAAGGTCTGTGATGTAGGAGTCATTTTAGAAGGCAGACAACAAAGAGTTATTGTAACTACAGGAGATGTTGAATCTGTTCCTGATTTTACTATGATGGGTAAAGTCTACAGTAATATGAAAAAGTAGAATAGTAATGCTATGATTTTCAGACCACTCATCTGGCTTTTTAGACCTCCAACCACATTTTTCCACTTACCGTACAATGTATCTCTCTCTCCAAGGGTAATATGTAAAATATTGGAATACATCTGTAAATCTTTTCTTTATATTGTACAACATTCAGCTATGGAAAAATAAAACACAGAGTCTAAAAACTTTCTGTCTCCTTACTCTCACTGGAAACCCTTGACTCCAGGTTGACACAGCAGAGAGAAACTGGGTTTTGCAAACAGCCTGACTTGGGTTCCAAGTCCACTCTCACTAGCTGTGTGACCTTGGGCAAGTTACGTTCTATTTCAGAAACCCTTGAACCCATCTAAAAAATGACAGTAAGCAAGCCTACCTAGAGTAGCTGCAAGTGTTAAATAGGAAAGCCTGTTAGAGAGGAAAGCCTCTTAGAGCACAGAGTTCAAGGGCCTGAATCACCCTTTCATTTAACCTCACTAAACCACTGAACAGGGACCTGGGAGTGTACATAACTAATATCCCAGGCCTTGAATTCTAGATCCAACTTTGCCACTTATTCATGGGGTGTCCTTGAGCAAGTTGTTTACCTCAGTGGGCTCCAGCCTTCCATGGGTAAGAGGTAAGAATTGGACTAATGGGCCCCAGGGTTTCCCTCAACTCCTTGAGAAGCACCTCACTTCCATATGTATGCCCAGACAATCTCCACTATTGGCATGACTCTTACTCTTTTTTCACTTGTCCCAATGTCTTCTATTTCATCAGCCCATAGTGATCCTCCTACCTCTGCAATAGCATGAGATTTCCTGGGTGTATCACTCACCGTACCCTTGATTGTCACCCACTGGGCACTTGATTATAAGCAGCCTTCTTTTAATTTTTAAACTTTCTTGAATTTTAGGTCTTGGCTCCTTATCTAAAACAAAAATCTTCCTGAAGAAAGGAGTCTGTGTGTGTGTGTGTTTTGCTTTTTTTTTTTTTTTTTTTTTTAATAACATCATTTGGTCAAGATTTACTTCAAGGCCTGAAAATATTGACTAATCGAAAATGGTCCCACTGCAATTTCTTATAATATATAAATACTTAATAAAAAACTTTAAAAAATGTAGACACTATTAACTAATTCCTAAACCACACACTATAGGTTTTTCAAAAGCAATAGTAATTTAACAAAATGTAAGGTGACAACACAATATCAAAGAATTTTCACACCTAATTAGGACAGAATCAGCAGCAAGGTACTCGAACAAACACAAATCTTTTTTACACTTTCCATGTTCATTTTTAACTTTGTTTCATAGAGCCACTGATAATTGAGGCTTCTTTCAAGTATAGGATTTCTAACATTAAATTACATTTTCTAAGTATTTCTATAGAGGATAAATGAAAAGAACACATAGTACATTGTTTGCCGTAAATTCACACACCAAAAATTCAACACAATCCAGCTGAATTTATTGCTGTTTCCCCCTTCTACAAAATTAGCTTTAGATGTTTTTCTAAATATTATATAAACTGTTTTGTTAAAATCAGTTCTCTCATTTATATGGATTAGGGGAAAATGGTTTTATAAAGAGTTATCTTTAAAATTAGCTTCTAGATAGCACTCTTTAGCCTTAAATTACATTGTGCACACACAACTACAACAGTTTGCATTTGCTCAGGAACATATAATCACATTAAAAACAAATAACTTTGTATTTCATAGTCTAGTTGGCTTTTCAATAGTTTTCCTAAGGCGGAAACACGTATTTTGTGTTGTTTAAGAAACTGATATATATAAATGAACTGCTAGGTGCTCGTTTAAACTTTGAGGAAACCTAAACATGAAGTTTTGGGTGTTTTTTCTAAAATGTAAGAGCTACGCGCTTGAGTGCTGTAAGAGGTCTGCAGAGAGAAAGATGCTGCTGTGTGGAGGTGAAGGGAATGACAACCACATGCGCAGAAAGATAGACAAAATGAAAAGGCAGAGAACTACGTACCAGCTGAAAGAACAAGATAAAACCCCAGAAAAACAACTAAATGAAGTGGAGATAGGCAACCGTCCAGAAAAAGATTTCAGGATAATGATAATGAAGATGATCCAGGACCTCAGAAAAAGAAGGGAGGCAAAGATTGAGAAGATGCAAGAAATGTTAAACAAAGATCTAGAGGATTAAAGAGCAAGCACCTAGAAGAATTAAAGAACAAACAAACAGAGATGAACAATACAATAACTGAAAAGAAAAATACACTAGAAGTAATCAATAGCAGAATAACTGAGGCAGAAGAACATATAAGTGACTTGGCATACAGGATGGTGGAATTCTCTGCTGCAGAACAGAACAAAGATAAGAGAATGAAAAGAAATGAAAACAGACTAAGAGACCTCTGGGACAATATTAAATGCAAAAACATTCACATTATAGGGGTCCCAGAAGGAGGAGGGAGAGAAAGGACCTGAGAAAACATATAAAGAGGTTATAGTCGAAAACTTCCCTAACATGGGAAAGGAAATAGCCACCCAAGTCCAGGAAGCACAGTGAGACCCAGGCAGGATAAACCAAGGAGAAACATGCTGAGACGCATAGCAATCAAATTAACAAAAATTAAAGACAAAGAAAAATTACTGAAAGCAACAAAGAAAAAATGACAAATAACATACAAGGGAACTCCCATAAAGTTAATAGCTGATTTCTCAGCAGAAACTCTACAAGCCAGAATGGAGAGGCATGATATATTTAAAGTGATGAAAGGGAAGAACCTACAACCAAGATTACTCTACCTGGCAAGGATCTCATTCAGATTTGATGTAGAAATCAAAAGCTTTACAGACAAGCAAAAGCTAAGAGAATTCAGCACCACCAAACTAGCTCTACATCAAATGCTAAAGGAACTTCTCTAAATGGGAAACACAGAGAAGAAAAGAACCTACAAAAACAAACCCATAACAATTAAGAAAATGGGAATAGGAACATACATATTGATAATTACCTTAAACATGAATGGATTAAATGCTCCAACCAAAAGACACACGCTCGCTGAATGGATGCAAAAACAAGACCCATATATATGCTGTCTACAAGAGACCCACTTCCGACCTAGGGACACATACAGACTGAAAGTGAGGGGATGGCAAAAGATATTCTATGCAAATGGAAACCAAAAGAAAGCTGGAGAAGCAATACTCATATCAGATAAAATAGACTTTAAAATACAGAATGTTACAAGAGGCAAAGAAGGACACTAAATAATGATCAAGGGATCAATCCAAGAAGAAAATATAGCAATTATAAATATATATGCACCCAACATAGGAACACCTCAATAAATAAGGCAACTGCTAACAGCTATAAAAGAGGAAATTGAAGGTAACACAATAATAGTGGGGAACTTTAACACCTCACTTATACCTATGGACAGATCATCCAGACAGAAAATTAATAAGGAAACACAGGCTTTAAATGACACAACAGACCAGATAGATTTAATTGGTATTTATAGGACATTCCATCCAAAAACAACAGATTACACCTTCTCAAGGGCACACGGATCATTCTCCAGGATAGATCACATGTTGGGTCAAAAATCAGGCCTCGGTAAATTTAAGAAACGTGAAATCATATCAAGCATCTTTTCTAAATGCAACACTATGAGATTAGAAATCAATTACAGGGAAAAAAACGTAAAAAACACAAACACATTGAGGCTAAACAATACGTTACTAAATAACCAAGAGATCACTGAAGAAATCAAAGAGGAAATCAAAAAATACCTAGAGACAAATGACAATGAAAACACGATGATCCAAAATGTATGGGATACAGCAAAAGCAGTTCTAAGAGGGAAGTTTATAGCTATACAAGCCTACCTCAAGAAACAAGAAAAATCGCAAATAAACAATCTAAACTTGCACCTAACAGAACTAGAGAAAGAAGAACAAACAAAACCCAGAGTTAGTAGAAGGAAAGAAATCATACAGATCAGAGCAGAAATAAATGAAATAGAAGCAACGGCAAAGATCAATAAAACTAAAAGCTGGTTCTTTGAGAAGATAAACGAAATTGATAAACCTTTAGCCAGACTCATCAAGAAAAAGAGGAACAGGACTCAAGTCAATAAAACTAGAAATAAAAAGAAGAAGTTACTATGGATACCACAGAAATACAAAGCATCATAAGAGACTACTACAAGCAACTCTCTGCCAACAAAATGGAAAATCTGGAAGAAATGGACAAATTCTTAGAGAGGTATAATCTTTCAAGACTGAACCAGGAAGAAATAGAAAATATGAACAGAAGAATCACAAGTAATGAAATTGAACCTGTGATTAAAAATCTTCCAAGAAACAAAAGTCAAGGACCAGATGGCTTCACAGGTGAATTATATCAAACATTTAGAGAAGAGCTAACACCCATCCTTCTCAAAATCTTCCCAAAAAATGCAGAGGAAAGAACACTCCCAAACTCCTACTATGAGGCCACCATCACCTTGATACCAATACCAGAGAAAGATACTACAAAAAAAGAAAATTACAGACCAATGTCACTGATGAGTATAGATGCAAAAATCCTCAACAAAATACTAGCAAACATAATCCAACAGCACATTAAAAGGGTCATAAATTATGATCAAGTGGGGTTTATCCCAGGAATGCAAGGATTATTCAATATACGCAAATCAATCAATGTGATACACCATATTAACAAATTGAAGAATAAAAACCATATGATCATCTCCATAGATGCAGAAAAAGCTTCTGACAAAATTCAACACCCATTTATGAAAAAAACTCTCCAGAAAGTGGGCATAGAGGGAAACTACCTCAACATAATAAAGGTCATATATGACAAACCCACAGCAAATATCATTCTCAATGGTGAAAAACTGAAAGCATTTCCTCTAAGATCAGGAAAAAGACAAGGATGTCCACTCTCATCACTATTATTCAACATAGTTTTGGAAGTCTTAGCCATGGAAAACAGAGAAGAAAAAGAAATAAAAGGAATACAAACAGGAAAAGAAGAAGTAAAACTGTCACTGTTTTCTGATGATATGATACTATACATAGAGAAACCTAAAGATGCCCCAGAACACTACTAGAGCTGATCAGTGAATTTGGTAAAGTAGCAGGAAACAAAAGTAATGCACAGAAATCTCTTGCATTCCTGTACACTAACAACAAAATATCAGAAAGAGAAATTAAGGAAACAGTTCCATTCACCATTGCAACTAAAAGAATAAAATACCTAGGAATAAACCTAGCTAAGGAGGTAAACGACCTGTACTCAGAAAAGTATAAGACACTAATGAAAGAAATCAAAGATGACACAAACAGATGGAGAGATATACCATGTTCTTGGATTGGAAGAATCAATATTGTGAAAATGACTATACTACCCAAAGCAATCTACAGATTCAATGCAATCTCTATCAAATTGCCAGTGGCATTTTTACAGAACTAGAACAAAAAAAATCTTAAAATTTGTATGGAGACACAAAAGACCCCGAATAGCAAAAGCTGTCGTGAGGGAAAAGAACAGAGCTGGAAGAATCAGACTCCCTGACTTTAAATTATACTACAAAGCTACAGTAATCAAGACAATATGGTACTGGCACAAAAACAGAAATATAGATCACTGGAACAGGATAGAAAGTCCAGAGATAAACCCACACACCTTTCATCAACTAATTTATGACAAAGGAGGCAAGGATATACAATGGAGAAAAGACAGTCTCTTCAATAAGTGGTGCTGGGAGAACAGGACAGCTACATGTAAAAGAATGAAATTAGAACACTCCTGAACACCATACACAAAAGTAAACTTGAAATGGATTCAAGACCTAAATGTAAGACCGGACACTATAAAACTCTTAGAGGAAAACATAGGAAGAACACTCTTTGACATAAAACACAGCAAGATCTTTTTTGACCCACCTCCTAGAGTAATGGAAATAAAAACAAAAATAAATAAATGGGACCTAATGAAACTTAAAAGCTTTTGCAAAGCAAATGAAACTACAAACAAGATGAAAAGACAACCCTCATAATGGGAGAAAATATTTGCAAATGAATCAATGGACAAAGGGTTAATCTCCAAAATATATAAACAGCTCATGCAGCTCAATATTAAAGAAACATAAAACCCAATCCAAAAATGGGCAGAAGACCTAAACAGACATTTCTCCAAAGAAGACATACAGATGGCCAAGAAGCACATGAAAAACTGCTCAACATCACTAATTATTAGAGAAATTCAAATCAAAACTACAATGAGGTATCACCTCACGCCAGTTAGAATGGGCATCATCAGCAAATGTACAAACAACAAATGCTGGAGAAGGTGTGGAGAAAAGGGAACCCTCTTGCACTGTTGGTGGGAATGTAAATTGATACAGCCGCTATGGAGAACAGTATGGAGGTTCCTTAAAAAACTAAAAATAGAACTACCATACGACCCAGCAATCCCACTACTGGGCATATACCGTGAGAAAACCATAATTCAAAAAGAGTCATGTACCAAAATGTTCATTGCAGCTGTATTTACAATAGCCAGGACATGGAAGCAACCTAAGTGTCCATCAACAGATGAATGGATAAAGATGTGGCACATATATACAATGGAATATTACTCAGCCATAAAAAGAAACAAAATTGAGTTATTTGTAGTGAGGTGGATGGACCTAGAGTCTGTCATACAGAGTGATGTAAGTCAGAAAGAGAAAAACAAATACCGTATGCTGACACATATATATAGAATCTAAGAAAAAAAAAAAAGGTTATGAAGTACCTAGGGGTAAGACTGGAATAAAGACATAGACCTATTGGAGCATGGACTTGAGTATATGGGGAGGGGGAAGAGTAAGCTGTGACAAAGTGAGACAGTGACATGGACATATATACACTACCAAACATAAAATAGATAGCTAATGGGAAGCAGCTGCATAACACAGGAAAATCAGCTAGGTGGTTTGTGACCACTTAGAGGGGTGGGATAGGGAGGGGTGAGGGAGGGAGACACAAGAAGGAAGAACTATTGGAACATATGTATATGTATAACTGATTCACTTTGTTATAAAGCAGAAACTAACACACCATTGTAAAGCAATCATACTCCAATAAAGATGTTAAAAACAAAAAGAAAACAACAAAAAGACACAGGCACCCCAATGTTCATTGCAGCACTATTTACAACAACCAGGTCATGGAAGTAACCTAAATACCTATCAACAGACGAATGGATAAAGAAGATGTGGTACATACATACAATGGAATATTACTCAGACATAAAAAGGAATGAAATTGGGTCATTTGTAGAGACATGGATGCATCTAGAGACTGTCATACAGAGTGAAGTAAGTCAGAAAAAGAAAAACAAATACCGTATATTAACGCATATATGTGGAACTTAGAAAAATGATACAGATGAACCGGTTCGCAGGGTAGAAATAGAGACCCAGATGTAGAAAACAAACATAAGGACACCAAGGGGGGAAAGTGGCGGGGGGTGGTGGTGGAATGAACTGGGAGTTTGGGACTGACATATATACACTAATATGTATAAAATAGATAACTAATAAGAACTTGCTGCATAAAAAAATAAATAAAATAAAATACACAAAAAAAGTGAAAAGATTCTGAGAATGGGACAGGACCCAATCCCTTAATGGCTAAATAAATTATGATTCTCAAAGTAATTAATTAATAAAAATGGATGTGAAATCTACAAAAAAGAGCGATATGCATTTAATCGCTGTTTATATAGTGAAGGGATGGGATGGCACATACAGACGCAGATGAAACTCTACATTTTGTAAATGTAGAGTTGTAGGATATTCTAAATGGAAAAACTGACACTGACAATTGTTTACAGGAAGCAAAGGTTAAGAAAAATGTTGAAGAATATCTACTCTTAAAAAGAGAGAAGTATTATACAACACAAAAATTAGACCTAGAGATTCGAAAAACGCTCATTTTACTGTTTTAAAAGAAAAACAAAAAAATAATAGGCACAGAGTGTAGACCAATTAAAACTGAGGCAGCTGTAACAAAAATGGAACACAGTACAGTGATTTGAGCCCTTAAAGGAAATGACTAATTAAAATGAAATTTCGCAAGTCTTCATGTCTATAATAATATATAAATGCACAAAATATCAAAAATACGAAGTCTGGATTTTTCCCCTTAGGTTTGTAATAAACTGTCAAACTTCTGCTTAATATAGTTGCTTTTATAAGCCTTCTGATTAGTAAAGCATGCTATGCAGGTACATGCATGCTAGAATTTTACCATGAGAATTATAGTTCTCATCTCAAACTAATGACTTGCCTGTTACCCATATTTATATATATTTCTTTTCCATTATAAAACACTTAAGACCTTTCTAGTGGTACATTTTAATCAACATATATAAAATAGAATCTTGATTTTTAAAATGAACCTTTTTAGTACTGTAACATGATGGGTTTAATTGAACAGTTGGAACATAATATGGTAACATTAAACTGTTTAAACTAATTCACAGCTGTAGGAAAATGTTTGATTTTTAAAATACAACCAAGATGAGACTGTAGACTTATGAGCAGTAAAATATTAGAGAACAGTGAATGAATAAATAAAATGCTTTTCCATCAGTGGCCATTCATTATTTTGCTTTTAGGAACCGGGAAGAAATTGTCTTCTTTGAGTTTCAAATGTTCTGGTAACTCTAGTCGTTTCTTGGCTTCCTCAATATCACCTTGAATTGCTGAAATAAGTGACTCTAAAGAATCAAAGTTCTCTTCTGGTCTGAGGTGGCCAACAATGGCCACATTAAGAATTTCCCCATAGAAGTCCTCTTTGAAAGTATGCATGATATGAGTTTCCCTGGACTTTTTTGTATTGTTGTAGTATGGGTTCCATCCTATGCTCACCACCGTCTTACGGACGACTCCACTTCCAACACCGGCCCAACCATGATAAATGCCAGTGGATACATCAGCTGGAATATTATCTACTACTTGTTCAGGAAACTTAGCTGTAGGGATGCCCGGCTGCTTGGAGCCGCGACCGAAGCCCCGCACCACTTGGCCGCGGCAGAAGTACGGCAGGTGCCTCATGACGTCTTCCGCTCGGGGTGCGGGCTGCGGTGCAGCCCGCGCGTCCGGCGGCGCCGCCGTCGAGGCGGTGCCCGGACCCCCCGGACCAGCCGGGGGATACGGGCTGGAGCTGTGCCGGCCGGCCGGTCCGGAGAACACACGGGCTCACAACCGGCCGAGCCGCACGGACTACACGCTGCGGCGAGACCCTCACGCCGCTGACCGAACAGAAGGTGCCGGGCGACGCAGAGGCTGCGTCTGGGCTCCGGAACGCCGGCGATCGCGGAAGTAAGTCAGGAGTGTGTTTTATGCTTTGTGGCTTCCTTCAGTTTGTTCCAGGAACAAAGTAGGTGATTAATGATACCTTGTTGAAGTAACAGTCAACATTAAATGTACAACAGCACAGATGTGTGAGATTATGGATTTAGAACAAGCAATGGCGCCATTCTGGGAAGGGCTGAGCCTGATGCCCTGCCCCAATAATCCACTCATCCACATCTTTCCATCTTTTTCTATCCGTCTGCAAGGACTTTTATCAAGGCTTACCTACGCATGTGGAGAACTAAGCCTGCCTTCTCTCTGAATTTCTGGGAAGTCCTTCTCCAACTTGAACTGTGCTGTTTTACACTGTGAGAGATTTTCAATTCCTTTTTCCTGGGAGCAATGGGCAGAACTAATTTGCATGACATTCTACGGTCTCGGTAGGGGACAGGCAGGTATGACTCAGAGCCTGTTTGATTTCCAAAACGTCTTTCCAAGGGGTTATGGCTAATGAGCTCACCTTTGAGTCTGCCAACAAAAGAGGCCCAAGGAGACACCCAGGTTAGTTGAAATCCACCAGTCTCAGAGAGGGGAGATGTGGCACACCAGCACGGCTTATGAATGCCTGCCAAGCAACCTTATAAACAGGAAACCCTGACTCTGAGAAACTAGCTTCACTGCTTCAGTCCAGCTTATCACCAGCGAATCCCACAAGTAACTCTTAGTGGGAATAACCAGGAAAAACAAGGGTCATAAAGTCTGTATTCATGACATTTTAATCTGTGTTAGCATTAGTCTTAGGACTCTACTTTTATTTATTCATCAAATATTTCTTGTATCGGGGAGGCATCAAACAAAAATCACTGCCCTCCCACCCCCCTAGAACTCATATGCTGTTATAAGACTCAAAAAGCATCCAAATTCATACAGAGTTACACCAGTTTACCAACCTGAGCCCCTTTGCCCCTCAGCCCCCAGTCTCTTCAGGGCTTAGTTAACTAGGCTCTATCTCATGTGCAACAAATACCTAGCCCTGTCCTTGCTGCTCAGATATTGATTTCAATATAGTTGAAAAGGTCATAAAAACACCAAAATTCACATTCTGGTCATTAGTGTGGTAACACACTTTCTGAACATGTGCCAATTGTGACTCGTGTGTTTTCCAACTCCCTCATCATTAGTGAGTAGCTCTGTAAAGGATGAAATTGATGATTACCTAATGATGCTGGGGAAAGAGCAGGAGATGGCATTAACCCCCCTCAAAACCACAGCATCATCATCATACCATGCCTCTTAATAGAACTACACAATTTTCAAAGTACATTTACTCATGTTTTCAATTATGGATTGCTTAGAGCTTTGGTAGGTTTTCCCAATAAAAACTGAAAACCAACTAGAAATCCAGATTAATTTTAAAACATATGTCTTGGATGCCCACTATGTGTAAAACACCTTGCCAGCCACTAAAAACCTACAGATGAACCAAAGAGGCAGGACCCCTGCCTTCACGAGAGTGAAAACAAAGACGTGGAGTACTGAGGGAGCCAGGGAGGGACCCTGAACCAGTCTTAGAAAGCACTGGAAGTTTTCTGGGGAAGCTGAGCCCTTGCTTGGCCCTGAAGGGCAAGTTAGACTTTGGTGAGTGGAGGAGTTTAAAATATTAGTTTCTCATTGGCCGTATGACAAGATGAACATCTGTTCCATTGTCTCTGGGGATGGTGAGAGACGTTGGAAAGAGCAGGTAATTCTGCATATTAAATTATAATTCACTAGGTGGCCGGTTAGATGAAAGAGTCTGGTTTTATAATCCTTCTTTCCATGAAGTCACCATATGCTCACCTTTCAGCTGGAACACGGTCCTGAGGCTGAAATGCTTGGCAGTTGGTGACCGTTTTTGTTCCATAAGATTAAAATTACTTTTTTAAAAAAATTATAAGCACAATCAATGGTAATTGTTTTTTAAAGTTGGGAAAAGCAGAAAAGTATAAAAAAGAACAGAGAAATAAACAGTAATGCTACAACTCAGAGAATTCAGAGAATATAGGAATTTACATTTTTTAAAAGATATTTCTATTCCACATTTTTCACTGATACAGATACTCATTCATTCACACAGACAACTGGGCTCCTTCCGGATGCATTGGGAATAGGAGAAGAAGGAGGTCACAAATGGTACATTTCCAGTACTTAGCAAGGCACAGCGGAATCTAATAAATAGGTTTTAAAATACATAGGTAGTGTTGGTTGGTTTTTAGTTTTTAGGAGATTGTGGTTATTTCATGCTGTGAAAAGTTTAAGTTCCATGAAAATCTGTGCTATGCGTGAATACATTATTATTTAAAATGAATTTTTGAGGTAGGTGTGTTTTCTTATCCTTGCTTTACAAAGGAATAAGTTGATGAAATATATTCATTTCACTTACCTAAATGACTCTGGCTTCCAGAATGGTAACTAGGCTCTGGTACTACTTCTTAACACAGTGGTTTAACTTCAGAGAGCTAAACAGAAGCGCTAAACAGGTTTAATTAAAATTGATGGAAGCTTTGTAAGATTTTCTTTTTTTCTTTTCTTTGATTTTCTTTGTAAGAGTGGACTCTATTGACTCTATGGCCTTTGCTTGTGTTGGCCACCTTGATATGCATTCCTGTTTGGATGCGGTCTGTATTGAGCAACCTTTTCCTTCATTAATAGGGGGAGAAGAATCTGGAAGTGTAAGAAGAGAATCAAGTAGGTTGGAAGCTAGATGGAGGACCAGCTAGAGAGAGGGAAAACCCCTGACTACATGATGGACAATAAAAAAAAAAAAACATGGCAGAAGGAAATGTCTAAATTTTTAAGTTTTTTTGTTTTGTTTGAGTTTGTACATTCATTAATGCTTTTATGAGAATACATTCCTCTGAAGGGACTAAAAAAAAATGTTGAGTTTCTGGTCTGGGTCAAAGCCGTTGATGGTAAAGATAATATATGTGGATGAACACCCAGGATGGAGAGAAAACTTCCCAGGCCCTGGTATTGTGCATATGAGAAGAATGGAGGAGCAGAGACGGGAGTTGATAAATCCCCTCTCCCTAGATTTCTAGGAGGCCCCAGTTGCAATCTGAGTTCTAGATAGATATAAAAATTGCAATGAATATGCATAACTAGTTTATGGTGCTGATGTGAACTACCAGTACATCCTTAGGGCATTATGACTGCATGTTGTGCCTCCAAGACACCTTGGTGACATCAGTGTTTCCCAGGGAACCTTTCCTAAGCGTATACATCTTTTTATGCCTTCCATGATGTTGTTTCTATTGCCTGAAATGCCACTTTCCCTTTTCCCACCCTAACCTCTCACCACTCTCTATTGAAACGATACCTATTCTTGACTTATCCATCTGGACTGTAATGATTTGTTTGCTTGTCTGACTCCCTTAGTTTATAATCCTCTGGAATGTAGGAACTGTGCCTAGTACAGGGGTTAATATATAATAAGAACTTAATAATTTATTGATTCAGTGACCGAATATGAATAAACAAATAAATAAATGAATGAGAGCAAAACTTAAGTCCCACCTCTTTTATGAATTTTCCTATTCTTTATCTCTACTAATATCCAGCTTACCTGAGGAACATTTTTTCTAATATATACTAATAATATGCCATTCCTCTTACTACATTTATTGGGTACTTATTATGTATAATAAGTAAGTACATATAATAAGTATAATAAGACACTGTGAGATTGCATTTAATCCTTACAACAACCCCATGATGTGGGTACTATTATTGTCTTTACTGGTAAGGAAATAGAGTCTCAGGGAAGGTAGGTGACGGAGCCAAGGTCATGCAGCTGATAAGGGACGGAACCAGGATTTGTGCCCAGACAGTTGGACTCCAGAGCCCACACTTTTCCCACTCACCTCACAAGTTCTCCTGGTCCTTCAGGGCTAACCATAGGCTTGGCTTCCTCAGGAAACTTTGCTGCACTTGTGTCTCAATTGTCTATTTTCTCATCTCTCCCTACCAGACTGTAGACCCTGTGAGGCAGGAATCATGTCTCTTTTCTTCCCATTTTATGTGATCACCATCTTGTGAAGTTATTGGAAAAGGGATTCCTGTTCGTACCAGGCAGATGAAGAAAGGGTGGGCCCGGGGATTTGTCTAGCATTGCACAGCCACTTTCTGTCAGAGCCGAGGTTAGGACCTAGGTTTTCAACTCTCATCCCAGGCTTCTTCTCTGGAAGAAAATGCCTTAGCAAAGCCCTTTGTAAACAATTTGGGGCAGATGATAGCATTTACGGAATTCTAGGATTGCAAGAAAACACAATGATTACCTAGATAAATGTCCTCCTAGAGTGGAGAGGTAGCTCATCCAAGGTTGTGGACAAGTAAGTAGAAAGATTGGAGTAATGAGAGCACAGAGAGAGAACTTGCAGTCAAAAGATCTGGGATTTAGCCCCAGTCTGGCACCCAGTTCTTACTGACTGACATAATAGAAAGTATAAATTATTCAGGTTTGAACCAAGTTGATAATGTCTTTACTGTTATTGTCCTTGGCCTATATGCAAAAACAACTTCTCTCATAGTTTTTCTCTCCTTTTATTCTACTTGGCACAGACACTTATTGGATTGCTTTATTATTTTTTTTCCTCTACTTGTGCTGTCTGGCAGTCTTCTGGACTGCTTCTCCCAGCTGCATCTCTCCAACCTCAGCCCTGGTGAGGTGCAACACCCCCTACACACCTTTGGTTTTCATCATAGCTGCTAAGTCAGCCCGTCTGTGTTGCTTGCCTCCCTTCCAGCTGTGTTCCACACACCCAACTAAGTCCATTTCCTGGCTGCCATCCTGACCCAGAGCTGCAATTGCTAAAATATTAATGATGCCCATTGTGAAACAACACTGTGAAGCTTGCTGTAAAGTAAAATTGCCAGAGAGGTGGAAACAATGAAATGGAAGAAATAAAGCGAAACCATAATATGAAAGAGGGCCTCAGCATTGAGGCAAAGGAGGACATGTCCTTAGCTCTGCCTTCCTCTTCCTAATACCAGGATCTCGCTGTGGGAAATGCAGCATCACTGGCTGAGATTCACTAACTTGGCCACCTAGATGGCTTGCATAACAAGGTGGGTGACCCCTGTGGTTTTGCTTGGCTGCCTGCTCTCCTGGGTCCCCTGAGAGAGAAAAGAAGGGAAGGGCAGCATAGACCTGAAAAGAAAAGGCCAACTGTATGGGTAAAGGAAATAGGGGCTCCCTGTGGTTAAAAAGCATTGGTGTGAGGAGGATTTAAAGGCAAAGAAATGTGGTTCCACCCTTTGTCCAATTCTTAATGGAAGCACTTAGCACTTCATAGTTTACGTATTGGATTTCTTAACCATATTCTGTCATTATCGTTATTGTATTCCTGGTGCCATGCATGGTACTTGGCACAATCACAACGCTAAGCTATATGTTCTGAATGGATGGATGAATAATCAGAAAGGGGAGTGAAGCGAGAAAAAAGCTGACCCTTAACATTTGCAGCATAGTAAATGTTAATATGTTTATTCCTTTTATGACGAAGAGAGTGAAAAGGGCTGGGGACGGAGACATCACAAGAGGAGGAAAGATAATGCCACCTCTGCAAAAGACACTCCTAAACTACACATAGAAGAGAAGTAGACCCCCCAGGACAGGCCTTCCCATCAGAATATTGAGACCAATCGGAGTGAGTTTTCCAGAGCTCTCACAGCTACAGGGCGTATGCCAGCCTTTCCAGGTGCCAGTGAGTCAAACCCCTTTTTCAGTTTTCCAAAGCACCCTGACCACACTCCCTTTCCCTCCAGGTTCCTAATTTGAGTTCCATTCTCTGACCTCTCTCTTCTTTCTTGTTTTTGTCTTACTTGAGACAGATTCCCACAGGTTCCTCTGGTTCCGATGCTCATTTTCATTACTGGGTGTGCTAGTAGTCTTCTTCCGATTTAGGAAATTCTTCTAATCCTCAGTCTTTCAGCCCCCAAACTCTTCCACCTCCCCATTTCACCTCACAGTCTCCTCCCTCCTGGAGCACGGAGCTCTGTAGGTGAACTTCTAGGCAACCATGGCTCATGTGGTGGGGGAGAGTGGAAGCATGTCCCCTGAAGGCAGAAGGTCTGTTCTAGGTGAGGACCCTAGGTTTCCTTCAAACAGTCATAGCTGCAGACCTTCCTTCCCCTTCCTCAGTTTCTGCCCCTTCACTCCACTACTGAACCTGTTCACAGACACTGCTCAGCAACAGGCAGCTTATTGGGTAGTAAAAGCAGCAGCAAGGCTGTGACAGGTGCTCCAGCAGCCAGGCTTCTTTTTCAGGCTGTGAGCATGCACACAGAATACATGGTGTGCAACAGAGCCATTGTCACTCATATAAAATCGTTGCTATGGAACTTGTTGAAAGTGAGAAACTGTGGATTTTATTATAAGTGTGATACTAGTCAGAAGGGCCCAGATAGCCGGCATAGCAACTATCAACCAGCTCAGGGAGAAGAAAAGAGAGCGGTAGAAACCATTTAGGAGTCCCAACTGATGTTAACATAAGTGGACATCCTCAGGTCTCCTGGCCCCTTTCCCTTCACCCAGATTGGTAGGTTGCAAATCTAAACATTTTCAAATTCGCAGTTGTAGTCAGTCATCCGGCACATTATGAACTTCCACTGGCGATCCCTGTGGGGAGAGAGTCAGAGAGCTAACGTCAGTGAGAAAAGACACCTTAGGAAAAACCACTGCTAAGAGTAAAGGAGTGAAAAACCTTTGGAGCATTTAGGGCCAACTAATTTCACTTTCCTCTCAGAAGACACATCTATGAAGTCACTAGAAAACCTACAAGTAATCGTCTATGAGGTCAGGAGTCCTGGACACCGCCTCACCTAGTTCAAGTTGCACCTAGGAGGGGACTAGCTAGGTCACTGGCATGTCGAGGTCCTGTTTATCACCAGTGATCAGTTCACCACTGCTCTGTCTCAAAGGGACCTCTTGGACATATAGGTTAACAACTTGTAATAAAAGCATTTATTCAACATTGTCTCCATTTCACGGTAAAGAATCTTCTCTTACCTAGGCCATCCATCTGCTCATTCTTTCTTTTCCTAAATACCTATCATGTGCTACGCTCCATGCTATGCCCTGTGTGTTCCCCTTCAGAAGACACTATCATAGGGAAAAGAAGGGAGGGGAAACAACTCTAAAACCCGTAAAGTGAAAAAGAAAATGCCTGCCATTCTTGTATAACAAATTGAATTGAGTATTTGTTTAAATGGTCAGGCATGGGTATGAGAGGACATAGAATTGCTCAATTTTGAAATAACATGGTGTGGATACATTTCAAGGAATGTTCTTTGCTAAGGGCTAGCCTAAGTTCTTTGTTCACCCATTTAACAAAAAATTTTTGAGATCCTACTCTGCACAGCACTTTTCTGGTCTGATTTTGTTTAACAATGTTAACGGTGATGGTATTGACAATTGTAACTACTATTTGCTGAGTCCTCCAACATATCCAGCATCGCACTAGATGCTTTACATATTTTTTCATTTAATCCTCATGATAAGTCATTGTTAAGGTGAAGAAGCAGACTCAGAGAAATAAGTGGCCTTCATTAACATAATTAGGTGACAATTTCAGGTTCCAAGTTTGTTGAACTCAAATCTTCCTCTTTATCTTATATCAGAATGCCTCCATAACTTGACACCCATAATCCCATCGAGGACATGGGCTGTCACATCCTTCGCAAAGTCTTGATGAAGGGCAAAAAGAAAGAGTCATTCCATATACGATCACACAAATGCTTCCCAAGCACAGTGAGGTCATTCAACCTTAGAATATCCTTCTTCCTTTTCAATCTGAAAGGCCTCTTCCCAGATCAGTTTCTCTAAAACACCAACAGTGGTAAGATCTCCATCCATCTGGAAGGGGGGCTGACTACTCTCAGTTCTGGGAGATAACAGCAGCTATGGTACATGCTGCTCAAACAGCCTAAGGCAGGCTTTATCATTTGAGTCTGCTGCTCCAGCTTCTTTGTGTAGAGTTATTGGGCGTAGGGTCCTCCAGTACAGATCTTTAAGAGCCTGGATAACCAACTATTTATTAGTATTTATTCCTGCAGTTGGCAACAGAGGACATGGCTTGTTTTAGATGGAGGTTAGAAAATTGGTAGCATGCATATTTATCGAATGAATTTTATTACTGTAGACAAGTCTTATTTATCTCTGTGCCAACAGACACAGGTAAATAAGATCTTCAGCCAGGCATTCACGCTACTCTTTTACGAGCCTTTTAATTGATGCTAAGCAAAATGTAGACTACTTGGTTGTAAAAGAATCGAGGTACCCAAATCAGGCTTAGTCGCTGATTTCTTTCCTGGACAGTGGTGCTCAAGCAGGGGCAGTTTTGCTCCCCAGGGTTCGTTGTTGCTGTTGTCACAACTATGGGCGGGGGTTGCTACTGCCAGCTAGTGTGTAGGGGCCAGATGCTGCTGAACATCTAGACTGCACAGGAAAGGCTCCTGCAACAAAGAAGTATCTGGCCCCAGTTGTCGGTAGTGCCCCCAGATGAGCAACTCCATTCCAGGAGGAAACCACTACGATTTGCATGTAGAGGAAAAGCTCCTGCCCAGTGAGTCCTGTGCACTGACAATATTTATCCAAGGTAGTGGCCTCAGCCTCTTTTAGCAGAGTGGAAGAAATCGAAGTTGTGGACCTTTAAGCCACTGATTGTTAGTGACAGTAGCAAAATTACATGGGTATATTCATTTTAAACAAATGCATGACACAGTATCTCAGTTTTCCAAGATTTTGAGTTAAACCACATAACTGAAAATTTCCAAGCCAAGCAGTTGGACATTTTAACTGCCAAAATGTATTTATTTGGTGGAAATTTTGGATGGCATGCTTTCTTTACTGTATTCCTTCCTGCCTTCTTAAGGAGGAAATGCAGAACTAATTTTCATGATGACTTGGAGACATCATTAGGAATATTGAGCTCTCTGCTATAATGTTATCCAGTGCTGCCCGTTGGGGATACACACTCCTGCTAAATGTCACCGGGCTTCCATAGTCTTTGAGTTCTTAGGTCTTTCCTTTTCTTTCTTTCTTTTTCTTAAGTATGTTTTTGTGTGTGTCACATCATTCAGCTATTTCTTCTCACGGGTGAAGTGAGTCTCATTCTAAGTAATATCTTCCCTCTTTATTTTTTGATTTGCCCCTTCTAGAAAATAGTAACTAAGCTAGATAAAAACATATCTAAAATACAAATAATTAATGTGTGAGAACTAAGAAGTTCTCCTATGAGCAAATGTAAGGGTTTTTGTTCATGGAGCCGGCAACACGTATTGTGTCTTTTCAGAGCTACTTCATGGGTTTTTTTTCTGTTTTATTTTTCTTTTTTTAAATTAAGGATTGTATTAAATAAGTTACTTCAGTTAGGTGTGATATCATTGCACTCAAAAGCATAAATATACACAAAACATAAGTCACACTCAAATTTGTCAATCTATTATTTAATGAGTTAGGTTTTGTCCTATTTGAAAAATATTTATTGCTAACTTTTCAGGAATTCATTTGCTGTGTAAAGTGATGATCACCTGACTAAAAGTAGACAGATCAACCTTTTAACACCTGAATTTATTCATGTCTCTTTATTAGTAGGGAGAAGAATTTTTATTTTCTTCTTCTTGTTTTGTTTTGATGTATTCAATATTTGTGATAAGATTGGGAGCTGATTGTGAGAGCAAACGGATTTAAAAAATTAGTGTCGTTTTCTTTTCCGTTATTTAAATTCTCCTCTTTTATTTCTAAATAAGGTTGGTAAGTTTTGTGTGTTTCTCCCCTCCAGCCCCCTCTCCTTCTTTTCTCTCTCTCTTCCCACAACCCAAAGTGGGGACCATATGGAGAAATGGCATTGGAGAGGGTTCATTTTGACAGTGGGTACTCCTTCAATCATTTTTGTACTCTCTTCCTAATGTTTGGTAAGGAAAAATGCTCTTTGAAATTGAATACAGGGAAAAGCTTAGAACATCATGGAATACCAAGTTGGGAATTTCCTGCTCTGAGCAAGCTGGAACACAACCTCATCTCCAAGGGTGAGCTGCTCCATGAAATGGGTTCAATTCTCATTGCTTTCCACTGTCCCATCAATGTCTCAGTTAATCTTAGACCAAGTAAGAAACTCAAATAGGGAAAACCCCAGATCCAGGTTCCTGCAGGCATGATCCTTGTGTGGAGCTAATTCCTGACCTCGCTAACCCTAGCCCATGGTGAAGGCTCACCTTTCCACTGGAGAGAAAGTGGTTGTTGCTCCTCGTATATAGTAATCATAATTGTAGGAAATCATGTCCATTTCCTCACCATAGTGGCCTGGATATTCTGTTGTCAGCCTATGTGGGAAGAACAAACGGTTAGAGGGAAAAGATAAAACTATTATTGCTGGAGGCAAACAGGAGCAAACAAGAGACATACTATAAAGGAGAGATGGAGTTTGAACATTATGGGAGACCCAAACCAGAGTTGGATGGCCTCCACCAAGCTATTCCAGGCTGCAAAATGATGGACAGCTTCCTTGCACTTCTCATATTCCTTCTTGCCGTTAAACTATACACTGAAAAAGATGTAGATAACTCCTCAGGCCTCGAGGAAATATTGATTAATATCAATATTAATCCATTCCATTCAAGTCCACTAGAACCATGTTTTCAAACTGTGGATTGTGACTTAGTTGCAGATCATGAAATCAATTTAATTGGTTAGTACCAGATGAACTTTAAAAAAAGAAGAAATAGAATAGAAAATATCAGAGACTGCATTGTACACACTAAAGATAAGTTCTTGGGTGTGTGTGTAAAAACTTTGTTTCAAGTATATATACATGTTTGTATTTATATGATGTTTGTATTGTGTAATAGTTTAATATGCATTTTTTATTGTGAGTCATGATCTAAAAGGTGTTTGAAAAATATTAAAGTAAAAGGTAAGCTGTACAAGGGTGGTCTTTACGTAGTCTGCCATTGTTTCTTTGGCGCCTAAAACAGTTCCTGGTACCTAGTAAGTATTTGCTGAATAAATAAATAGCCTTGGGAGAGTCATTTAATCTCAGTTTCCTGGTCTATAGAAGAATGAAAGCTACCTTATAGGTTTGTCATTGGCAGTAATACAAATATGTGTGACACGTGGTAGGAGTTGAATTATTAGAAGAAATTTTTTTTCTTCTTCCTCCTTCTCCTTTCCTTCTTTCTCCAAAATTACGTCAATCCTGGGCCTCTCTCTGAAGAGGTTCGTTGTGGTCCACCCTGGAATAAATCTTGAATTTCCTGGTTCTTATAAGGCTAAACCACTGGGGCTCTTCAAGACCAAAATAGTCCTTTCAATATGATACAGGTTCCCCAAAGTCTTCATCTGCAACCCCAAGGCTGCTTGGGAAACAAATAGTGAGTGTTAGTAATTTAATGTGATTTGGGGTCATTGTATGTTGATGATAGAAACATCTCTCCCTGTGTAGTCATAATACTGCAAGATTGATATGAAATCTTAAAAAGATTGATTTATAAACTGGAAGGTCTCCCAAGAGAATCTCAGTGCTTAGATGCAACAAGATCAATGGTTAGCTCAGGGTAACCTGGGTTAGCCAGAGCCCTAAAAATTCACTGTCTTTGTTCATAACCATCCCTTTTCCCACATTATGCAGTTGTCCTTGTTCTCTGATTTTTCTCTTCTTAAGACATAAGTATGGTCTATCAGGATGCCAGACCCAACATGTTCATGAAAGGAAATAAGGCTAATGCAGAAGTCTATTTTGTGCTTCCAAAGAGACCCAGAACAGGGGCTTTATCTTTCTAATGAAAATGTTAAATGACTCATAAGTGGACCTAATAGGTTGTCCTTTGGATTCCATTGGTTTATGATCCCTGAGGATCCTAACAAGTGCTAGATTCAAGTTTACCCAAAGAAAGAAGGATTGGTTGAGAATGTGGATAATGCAAATTAGGATTAAAAGAGATGGAGTAGGAGGTGTTTTTCTTGCATCAGGAAGCACAAAGTATTTTCCAGAACTTTTAGAGCATTCTTTAGATACAGTGTATAAAAGTTAATTGCCAAACATTTTAATACCTGCTGAGGCAAAATCTACATAAGGTAATACTGCATTAGGCTAAATCCAATTGCAAAACTATTGGAAATAATTAGGCTAGACTTCTATTTAAGTCTTTACTGATCTACCTTCAGATGATTTGGATAGTTAAATACATTTGGAATAAGTGGGAAAGAGGCTTGCATTTTAAAAAAATCGTGACATTTTAAGCTTCAAAGGGGGACAAAAGTCATCCAACGCTTTCTTCAACGAGCATTCCCTATTGCTTCATTTTTGGAGGTGATCAGACCAAAGGGCCTGCTGTTCAACTGGGAGATTTCTCTGTGGGGGACTGCTGTTCAGTGAATTTCTAGAATGCCCTGGAGAAGGTATTATGCATGCTTATTTGTGTATTTCCATCTTGATCCCAGGCAAGTTTTTGTTTTTGCTTGATTTCTGGGGTTTGGTGTTGTTTTGTTTTAGTTATAAAATCATGAGATAAAGTTTAGACTATCTTACAGAATCCTAGATTAAAGAGGCTAGGGAAGGAGTTTGGATATTGATAGAAATTATCCCTACTTTATGAAACTGAAAATACAGAGGGAGAAAGGCCCCTTTCCTCCCCTTTGGGAGGAAAGTGAACCTCCCAAACAGCATTCATAGAGGGAGCTGCTGTTTCAATACGGTCCAGGATTCTGAATTTTAGAACCAGATAGATGTGTCTCCGTTTAGTTCGTGATGACATCATGCACACACAAAATATTCTAATAAGTGAAAGCCCTAGTAATGGCTCCTCAGAGGAAATAAAGAATTTAAACTTTCAGAACTAGGTATTGGGACAAGGGCATAGGGACTTGTCAGGAAATTAAGAGACTACAGGGAAGCAGAAGATCAGCATTTCATAAGCTATGGCAATGAGCTTCCAGAGGGAGAGAGGGGGAGAGTTCAGTGTGGTTCCAGATTCCTTGTGAATTACCAGGTCACTTCAGGCAGCTTTTTGGCAAAGCACACTTCATACTGAGCATTGCCGTACATTCCTAGGCCAATTACAACAATCAAACAAGCCTTCAGCTTGGCAAGATGAAGGGAAAGTTCAGTCAGAAAGGTGTCTTTATTCAATTTACTGAAATGAGTCTATTACTGAAGCTCTTCTATCAGGAGCCTTACATACCCCTTTACAAAGAAGTACATATGTGTGTGTATGTGTTCCTCCTATCACTTTTAGATGAGTGACTATTGGGGTACAATTCCTCGCTTTACATTACTTTTTATGCCCTATGCAGGCAAGATGAGAGAGACAGAAAGTTGTTCCAAAGCTAAGTGAGAACTTGATAACATAGAACCACTTGTACAGCTTCTTGTATTAGATAAGGTTGAAGGAGATGGAATGAAATTAGTTATGAACTGAAGAGAGCCCATACAAATGGAAGGGATTTTTAAGACTTATATAGGATTTTCTCGTCTAAGGTTATTAAAGCTCTGAAATTATCAGTAGATCCAACTAGAATCAATAAATGATTTGTCTCCGTTACCACAAACTGAACTGCAGCTGATAGATGGCATTCTCCTTTGCTGTGAGAATAGGACATATCACAGAGCTTACTCAGATATATGTTATCACATTCATTTTAAAAAGGGGAGTAGAGATAGAATTTAGTTAGATAAAGAGGACAATTTTACTTTTTGTCGGAGGTTTGCTTAAGAAATTATGCAGTTTTTAATAGTTAAAGGGTTTTGACTCTATTCTTTAACAGAAAGTGACTCAGTATAAGATTTTAACAAACTTCACCTTTATTATTGATTACTGAGACTTGAACATAAAGTCAGACTTCATAGCACCAGCATCTATCTGTTACATGTCTGACCTGCTGGTAGGTAGGACAGCTGGATTATTTGGGGTCATCCTAGAGGCTCCACTTTCAGGTCATGCACCCCACTGGAGTGCACATGAACAAATGGGGCCATGTCTCATGACCCAAAGTCAGCTAGTGTCACATCCTCAACCTTATCCCACTTTGTGAAATGCCAGAGAGGCACACACTACAGACTTCTACTGTAAAAACTGGAAGAAAACTCAGCACTTACAAGTTAACAAACCAGAAGGGGGTACCTGAGGAAGCCATACTTCAGCATTTTTAAAGACAAGAGTAAACAATGTTTTCCATCCCATTGTTAAGAGCTCAGCCCATGCTCAAACAACATTTCAGAGAAGCTTCTTCTGGTCAGTCCAATCTCTAGTTCTGTTTTGCTCCTATTTTCTCCACTTCCTAATTAACACCTCATTTAAAATATCACATTCTAATGTTCTATTACTTGTTAGCACCACATATTTAGCATCTGATTAAAAACAGAATACTGTATAGCATCTTGTTTCACGATGATGATCAATACAGTGAACTCTCTGAGGGGTCATTGGTACATGGAAGTCATATACACCTTTATGACCGAGTTCAGCAGTGGGCATGGAGGAGAAATTCAACATTTATAGACTTGA
Organism: Orcinus orca; assembly: GCF_937001465.1. Lineage (NCBI taxonomy): Eukaryota > Metazoa > Chordata > Mammalia > Artiodactyla > Delphinidae > Orcinus > Orcinus orca. Next base: position 61,600,540 of record NC_064559.1, on the reverse strand, counting down.
TGCGTTGAAGTTGGCCTACATTCTGCATCCAGCCAAAAAGAGGATGCCCCTTTCTGACAGGAAAATCATTGAGAAATGTCTTAAATAAACAGAATCTGTTTGTGATCAATCCTCTTGCATAATAAATGCTTTTCTAGGTAAGCTACAAGAAATGAGAAAACTTTAGGTTAGGCTAATTTGCCAGTGGTCTGGCACCCCCAATAGGTGCTGTACCAGAACCTGTTTGAATTACTTTTGCAAAAATGCGAAAAGTAAAACCCAATTGCACTTATGCATAAAGGAAAGCAACCTCAAGGGAACAGTCACACTGGCTTCTACTGCAAAGAGCTGGGGAAAGTGATCAAGTGAGACTAAATGACTCTGTAGTCACCAAAGTGCCCTTCTCTGCAGAGAGACCCTGAACTCTGGGGGTATGAGAAAGAATGCAGTATGTTCATGTCTGTCCACTTGTGGCGGATTTTGGAGATCTATATATCAAACAGTTCAAGTATGTATCGCAACATGGGGAACACAGTTCCAGAGATATCTGTGACTTAAATTAGAAGAGGAAAGTCCCTAAGTATTTTCCAAATTATTCTCTTAGAACTGAATTTCCAGCTCGCTGTCCAAGCTCAGAGCTGGTCAGCAAACACATTTGTTTTGATTCATGCTGGCTTTCACTGGCCAACTTACATCATGGTTGCCATGGTCCTGCAATCAGTGGGGGCAACTCCATCTGCAACATCTCCCCTTCAGCAAAAATAACCACTTTCTTCTCCGTTTTCACTACTGGGTGCCTACTGTATTGTTACCTAATACTTCACCTGTCCAGGTCTTATTTCCTTATCAACACTCAGAGAGCTCAGTTCTCTGCAAAGAACATGGGATTGGGAAGCAGATAGACCTGTTGGAATTGAGTTCAGTACTTTGAACAAGGCGCAATTTCTGCACCTCAATTCTCTGATCTGTGTCATAGTATCATGAGTTGCATGCATAAGAAATAAACGAGGCACAAGCCTCTTAGATAGCCTCATCCACCAGAGGGCAGCCAGCAGAAGCAAGGAGAATTACATTCCTGCAGCCTGTGGAAGGAAAACCACATTCACAAAAGATACACAAAGCGAAAAGGCAGAGGACTATGTACCAGAGGAAGGAACAAGATAAAACCCCAGAAAAACAACTAAATGAAGTGGAGACGAGCAACCTTCCAGAAAAAAAATCAGAATAATGATAGTGAAGATTATCCAGGACCTCGGAAAAAGAATGGAGGCAAAGATCGAGAAGATGCAAGGTGTGTTTAAAAAAGACCTAGAAGGATTAAAGAACAAACACCTAGAAAGAATTAAAGACCAAACAAGCAGAGATGAACAATCCAATAACTGAAATGAAAAATACACTATAATGAATCAATAGCAGAATAACTGAGGCAAAAGAACATATAAGTGACCAGGAAAATAGAATGGTGGAATTCACTGCCATGAAACAGAAAAAAGAAAAAAGAATGAAAAGAAATGAAGACAGAATAAGAGACCTCTGGGACAACATTAAACACACCAACATTTGCATTATAGGGGTCCCAGAAAGACAAGAAAGAGAGAAAGGACCTGAGGAAATATTTGAAGGGATTATAGTCAAAAACTTCCCTAACAGGAGAAAAGAAATAGCCACCCAAGTCCAGGTAGTGCAGAGAGTCCCAGGCAGGATAAACCCAAGCAGAAACATGCCAAGACACATGGTAATCAAATTGACAAAAATTAAAGACAAAGAAAAATTATTGAAAGCAACAAGGGAAAAACGACAAATAACATACAAGGGAACTCCCATAAGGTTAATAGCTGATTTTTCAGCAGAAACTCTACAAGCCAGAAGGGAGTGCCACGATATATTTAAAGTGATGAAAAGGAAGAACCTACAACCAAGATTACTCTACTTGGCAAGGATCACATTCAGATTCAGCAGAGAAATCAAAAGCGTTAAAGGCAAGCAAAAGCTACGAGAATTCAGCACCACCAAACCAGCTCTACAACAAATGCTAAAGGAACTTCTCTAAGTGGGAAACAAGGAGAAGAAAAGGACCTACAAAAACAAACCCATAACAATTAAGAAAATGGTAATAGGCATATACATATCGATAATTACCTTAAACGTGAATGGATTAACTGCTCCAACCAAAAGACACAGGCTCACTGAATGGATACAAAAACAAGACCCATATATATGCTATCTACAAGAGTCCCACTTCAGACCTAGGGACACATACAGACTGAAAGTGAGGGGATGGAAAAGATATTGCATACAAATGGAAATCAAAAGAAAGCTGGAGTAGCAATACTCATATCAGATAAAATAGACTTTAAAGTAAAGAATGTCACAAGAGACAAGGAAGGACACTACAGAATGACCAAGGGATCAATCCAAGAAGATATAACAATTATAAATATATATGCACCCAACATAGGCACACCTCAATACATAAGGCAACTGCTAACAGCTATAAAAGAGGAAATCGACAGTAATACAATAATAGTGGGGGACTTTAACACCTCACTTACACCAATGGACAGATCATCCAGACAGAAAATTAATAAGGAAACACAAGCTTTAAACAACACAATAGACCAGATAGATTTAATTGATATTTATAGGACATTCCATCCAAAAACAGCAGATTACACTTTCTTCTCAAGTGCAAATGGAACATTCTCCAGGATAGATCACATCTTGGGTCACAAATCAAGCTTCGGTAAATTAATTGAAATCATATCAAGCATCTTTTCCGACCAGCACACTATGAGATTAGATACAAATTACAGGGGGAAAAAAGGAAAAACCCCACAAACACATAGAGGCTAAACAATACGTTACTAAATGACCAAGAGATCACTGAATAAATCAAAAAGGAAATTAAAAAATACCTAGAGACAAATGACAACAAAAACACGATGATCCAAAACCTATGGGATGCAGCAAAAGCAGTTCTAAGAGGGAAGTTTATAGCAATACCATCCTACCTCAAGAAACAAGAAAAATCTCAAATAAAAAGCCTACTCTTATACCTAATAGAACTAGAGGTAGAAGAACAAACAAAACCCAAAGTTAGTAGAAGGAAAGAAATCATACGGATCAGAGCAAAAATAAATGAAACAGAAACAAAGAAAACAGTAGAAAAGATCAAGAAAACTAAAAACTGGTTCTTTGAAAAGATAAAGAAAATTGATAAACCTTTAGCCAGACTCATCAAGAAAAAGAGGGAGAGGACTCAAATCAATAAAATTAGAAATGAAAAAGGAGAAGTTACAACAGACACTGCAGAAATACAAAGCATCCTAAGAGACTACTACAAGCAGCAGTATGACAATAAAATGGCCAAGAGGCACGTGACAAGCTGCTCAACATCACTAATTATTAGAGAAATGCAAATCAAAACTACAATGAGGTATCACCTCACACCAGTTAGAATGGGCATCTTCAGAAAATCTACAATCAACAAATGCTGGAGAAGGTGTGGAGAAAAGGGAACCCACTTTCACTGTTGGGAATGTAAATTGATACAGCCACTATGGAGAACAGTATGGAGGTTCCTTAAAAAACTAAAAATAGATTTACCATATGACTCAGCAGTCCCACTACTGGGCATATACCCAGTGAAAACCATAATTCAAAAAGACACATGCACCCTACTGTTCATTGCAGCTCTATTTACAATAGCTAGGTCATGAAAGCAACTTAAATCCCCATCTACAGATGAATGGATAAAGAAGATGTGGTACATATATACAATGGAATATTACTCAGCCTTAAACAGGAATGAAATTAGGTCATTTGTAGAGATGTGGATGGATCTAGAGTCTGTCATACAGAATGAAGTAAGTCAGAAAGAGAAAAACAAATATCGTATATTAACGCATATATGTGGAACCTAGAAAATGATACAGATGAACCAGTTAGCAGGGTATAAATAGAGACACAGATATAGAGAACAAATGTATGGACACCAAGGCGGAAAGCGGGGGTGGTGGTGGTGGTGGGATGAATTGGGAGATTGGGATTGACATATATACACTAATATTTATAAAACAGATAACTAATAAAAGCCTGCTGTATTAAAAAATAAAATATAATTCAAAAAAAAAGTAAACGTGTTAACATGATAAGTGCTCAATAAATAGAAATCATCATTACCATCATCATCGTGATCAACAGGAACTGAATCAAAGTCTATGAGTTGTACTTATTTTATATTCATTTATATTCAGTCTGATTAAATGAATTCATGAATAGAAGAATGAATGATTATTTCTAGAAAACAGTAAAGGAGAGCAGACTAGAGAGAACAAAATGACAAATTTGGTCTCAAATTGCGAGGTTTACTTTGTTCTAAAGGAGCAAGTAGGGCCTGGCCTTCATTACCCAATACTTACTAGACAACCAGCAACATCTCTGAAATTTCTGCTCTTGAAGTTTGTGCATAAGAAAGGAGGCAGCACTGATATGCACGCAGCAAACACATTTCTGTATTGTAAATATGGCACAGTAATTACAATGGCCACCCCAACTGATGAAAAGTATGACTGATTTTGCTCAAGCTCGGAGGGGTCATTGTCTCCCGAATGAGTGCTTTGTGCATCACGCAATGCCAGGCAATGGTTGGTGCAGGGCACCAAAGCATCTAAACTCAATGCACGCTGCTTTAAATGTTAACATTCAGTCCTATTTCTCAAAGTGTGTGTGTCTCCATCTCTATAATAACAGCTTCCCACCTGCTCAGAAGAACCAGTGTAGAAGCTGCCCTTCCCACCAGACCTCTGGGAACAGTGCCGCAGCAAGCATTTGAGCTGGGGCGGGGGTGACAGACGCCACAGTGGAGGTGCCTATGAGGTCATTCTTGTCCCTGCCACGATTTCATGGGGAACAGTCATGCAGACACTATCCATCTTGTATTAAAATCTGAACAATGAGAGTAGGAGTTAAAGATTAGCTTTGATGGAGTGCTTTGGGGTAGACAGAGGAGAATATTATGATGAACTGATTTTCTTGTTGTTGTTAGCTAGAGCTATCTAGGAATTAAGAAGAAAAATTCTGTGGCTATGACTTGAGCAGGGGAGAGGGGGACCAGGCAGCGGAAAATAGAATGCAACATCTGAGAGTCATAGAAACTCAAGGCTGAAGGAAAACTAACGGGTTATCTATGTTAATTCTGAGGAAGGCCATTATTTTTTTGGTCAAAACATATTATCCAGTGAACCTGATGTAAGGTCACGAATCTGGAGAAGAACCATTTAGGAAAGGAAACACATGCTCAATTCAAAACTGTCGGTTCCTGGGACATATTCTCCACATGGACAGCCTTAGCATGCTGATGGGGGCCAGCCTGGTGCATGGCATGCAGCCGCTGGAGCTGTTTGGAGACTGAGGAATTATTTCAAACAGTCTGTGAAAGGTTGTGGCTTCCTCAGTGACGTGTTTGTGGTTTGCAGATGAATGGACTAAGAATTAATTCTCACATATAAATAAATATGTGTAACGTTTACATATGTATCCAATCCCAGTGGGGACCGGTGAGTGACGCCATGTCTGCAACTATCAGGAATTCGCTTTCTTGCCATAGCTCAGTGATGCTGTATTATCTCATGAGAAACTGCAGAGACTGAAATGGGAGCAGCACCTTGGTTCCCACCAAACAAATAAATCCCTCAGTTATGTGGGAGTTGGTTGGCTGATTTTTTTTTTTTTCCTGTGCAGAGTGGTGCTATTCCTGAATCCCTAAAAGCTTGCAAGCACAGAGAGGATAGATGCTCACTTCTCAGTGTCAGGCTCAATGCTGCAGAATGGCCTTCAAAGTGGGAAGAGAAAAATGTCCCCACCTACACATGTCCAGTTCCCTGGGAGGTGATTCAAGCTAGTTAAAGTGATGTAAGGGAAGGTTTCAAATAAGAGAGTTATCAGGAGTTTTCACTGTGGGAAGGTGTGGGAAAACAGTTCTCACTCCAAAGAGCTGTTAAAAGGATCAAATAAAATGATGCTCGTGAATGAAGTCTTTTTCCGCTATAAAACATCATCATATCAATGTCAGGTTTCACCACTGTTACAGTTCCTATGCGCCTGTGATGTTTTGTTATTCATTCGAGAAATGTATTAAGGGCCCACTTTGTGCCAGGCGATATGCTGAGATGTTGAAGAACTATGACCTAATTCATGCCCTAGAGGTTTCATTCAATTTAGAAAAACATATACCGTCATGACTCCGGAAATGTAAAGATGCCACTAAAATGTCTAGACACACCAGTGGGATAGTGAGTCATGCACTGCTTACCATGGTGATATGGCAGCCTCGTTCTGCTGCTGCTCCAAGTGTCCCTTTGAAAAAGTACCATTTCCTTGACAACCGTGGCAGCTCTCAGCTCTAACACCACGCAACCGGAAAGAGGTGCAGTAAATGAAGCCTTCCTTAGAGGGACCGCTTCTAAGTTGACTTGCTGTGTCTTTCTGAGTAATTCTCTCCTCTCTCCCCCCACCCTTTGGTTCTACCAACCATCAGTGACATGTCTGGGTGATGTAGTGGGATGAGGAAGGGGCAGGGTAGGGTGGTGAAGGAAGATGGGCAGACCATTGCAGACCAAAGCCAAGGATAAATATGGCTACCAGAGATTTGAATGTCTTGGGCAACTTAAGAAAAGTTGCACATCTCTATTTGTCAGTCTTTGATATCAAGACTTTGTGCCTACCTACATAGTTCCATGTTCATTAATTTCCTAGCATCTTAATGATTGGTGGGCTCCTTCTACTGTACCCCAGAATGTGAAGCCCCTTTGGCCTTGGATTCAGGACCTTTCACAGTTATATCCTACACCCTAGCCATGCCTGTTTGCCTGCTGTGGTGGAGTAAGAACAGCTTTATGGAGGCATTTTGGAAAGCTGGACGAGGTCCCTGCCCCATCAGATAGCTACTGATATCAGCTGACCTTGATCTCTGAAGTTACCATTTATCATTGCTTCAAACAGAAAAATGTTAAGAGTTTGGAGATGCATATCCCTAGAGACATTGTGCCCCACGTGGACATCTGTGGAATAATGCTCTCTGATTGCAGAGAATAAGCATAACCCACAAGGCTGTTCTTCCAAGCAACACTCTGTGGAGAGATACATCATTTGAGTCAGCCAACCTTCAAATGTTGACACTTTTGGATTCCTTTGTCCAAAGCAGAAATGTCTGACTTGTTTGCAGACTGAAGAACTTGGGACAAGTTACGTTGTCAACATCCAGTGTAAGTTATCAGGGTAAATAAATATACACACATCCTCCTAGTCAACCCAAAGTCTAGGTCAGGGGATATGTGGCATCAGCCCAGGGAGCCGGAAAGGAACAAAATTTCACAGACTGGAATTACATAGTTATCTAGAAAGCACTAGCCTCCTTTTTCAGTCTGTAATTATATACTATGTTTGCCACTCTGACCTGGAACAGGGTTGGCTTCTTCCAGAGAAGTCCCGTGGGAAAACATAAGTTCCCAGATGGGTTCAGCAGCCTTGGATGTGATGAGTAGTTATTGTGATAGAGGGAAAAGAGCACTAAAACAGGAGTCAGTACACTTCAGCTTAGAAGTGAACCCCCATGAAATAGCTGGGTGGTTTCGGGCAAGTCACATCCTTGCTCTATTCTGTTTGTTTCCTTTTCTGCCAAAAGAGGGATATAGGAGCAGTGGGTTGATGACCTGTAAGGTCTCTCCCAGTGTGAGTATTATTCTGACATTTTTTTCCACTCATCCATCCATCCATCCATCCATCCCCTTCTATAGGCTAGATGCTATATTTAAAACTTGTTTGTGACAGCCCAGGCTTATTTGAAGCCAGAAACCTGGACCAGAGCACCGCCCCCCACCACCCCGCAAGCTCCCCTCCAGCCCCAGAAGCAGTGAGGAGTTGCGTTTGGCTGCTAAACTCACCAGCAGGAATATGGGCATCTCTTGCTGTAGCGACAACAGTAAAATTGCCACTCCCGATCCAGCACTGACTCGAAGTAGCGGCTCTGGAATCCTGCCACCAGTCCATTGTTGGAGCACGTCTGGTACCTGAAGAGAAGAGAACAAGTCCAAGTAAACCAACCACAACGATACACAAGTAGAGCCCCCCTTTCCAAGATCCCAGCTCCCTCAGTTATTGAGTCATGACACTCTTTCAATGACCTAGATTCCTTACAATTTATTCCATTTTTATGCAAATCATAAAAAACCTTTGTTTTACTGGTAGGAATGATGTATACTCACCATTAAAATTCAAATGATTCACAGTCTTTCAACCGAAGGAAAATTGGGAAACTCTGCTCTTGTTAGACCTCTATGAATATATTGTTAGATGGAAGAATGCATAAATGAATGGATATAGAGGCATCTGGAATTTTTACAAATGCAATATTATATTGTTCATGCCATTTAAAATAAAAGATAATGTAATTCACATTACTTGCATTAAAATAAAAAGAATACAAAGAGAAGCTTTCACAAGACCTTCTTAGAAGCATAAGCCTGGAGACGGAGCACAAGGATACTCAGCAGGCAAAGCCCAGATGGGCACAGCGATTTGTACAGGGTGACCCAGTACAAGCTGTGGGGAGCTGGGACCACAACCCCAAGTTTTCACAACATATCCGGGAATCTTTCTATTGCCCACTAGACGTCAAGCTCTACGTGGTCAGGGAGTGTTTGGTCAAAATTCTATCCCCAGTGCCCACTGTGGGTCCTGGCATATGGAGGCAGTCCTTACAGAGTGGTGACGGGCCACCTGAACTCCTCAAACATCCTCTAAGGGTCCCTTTCCTGTCTAAGCTGCTCAGTTCTAATTCTTCTAGTCTACAGACCCTCCCTGCAGTCACATGAATTTTCACTGTTTCATTCTATCTGGGCTGCTATTGGTCTAGGAATCAGCCTGTTTCATCTTCACAGCACCTTGCTAGCTAAGCGTTGGCTTAGAATAGTGTAATCATTTCTCCCTTTGTTCCATCTCCTGTTCCACTTTCTCCCACTCCTTCCCCATATCCCACTGGTGCCTTAAGGCTTGCTCCTTTTGCTGTGTTGATGAGGTTGCTGTTCTCTACCTGGCCGCAGTGGGCTCCCACCTTGCGCAGAGTGAGAGCTTTCATAAAACCTTCCAAAGGAGGTCTTTAGCTACCTCTGCTTCTTTGTATTCTTACCCACCTGGCCATTGATCATGTTCCCTCTTATGAGTAAGCAGAGAAGGCAGTTGTCTCTGTGTCACAACCTGACAGCTGCTGGAATACAACCCTGCTTTTCAAGGAAAGGTAAGTTTCCAGAAAATATAATAGGTAAAGTAAGAATAAGTACCTGATGCTGATAGGTGAGAGGGACCTTGCTGACACACAAACTATAAAACCATCAGTGACTGGATTTCATTTCATTCTTTTTAATTATTGGAAATGATCTTCTGGGTCTGACAAAACTAGATATTAAATATATTTCATGTCTGGTCAGAAAGCATCTGTACTTTTCATCATTTATTATTCATTTATTCATTTATGCTTATATATATTCAGACATGTGTTTATTTATCCATTCATTCATTCAACAAACTTGTACTCCCTCACTATTCTGTTTCAATCACAGTGCTTCTGTGTGGAAAGAAGAATTGAGAGGTGGGCTTGGTACTCGGTCACCATACAAACTGGCTTGAATTCCAGGTTCCCAGGACGTGTAAGAAGTTCTGAAAGACCTTAGAAAGCTCAACTGTAGGAGATCAATAGTGCAATTTATGACGTAAATTGAGACCTGTGCCCTTTGATGATCTAGTCTTCTTTGCTCTACCAGTACTCACATCTCATCAGGAGTATTACCGCCTTGGAAAACACCTGGTATGTATCAGGAAGCCACACACTTGGAATGGACAACCAAGGTCTGAAGGGTAGCCTTGGGGGCTGATCTTCCAGCATGGTCTTGTTCTATCCTAATCCTAGCAATGCGAGTGAAAGCCAACTTCAACAGAAAGCTCTAAGAGTTGTAAACAAAGCTCATATGTGTCCAAAGAGAGACGGTGCAGCAAACTGGTGCTCTCTGTGAGCTTCCTCCTTACCATCACTAAAATTCTGCCTTCCTCTAAAACAGCCCTTTCAGAACTGAGCCAGGCTGTGGTTTCCCTGGAGCTGTTGTTCCATTGTCTTGGTTTGTCCTGTGCACTCAGACTATCACAGGGATAGCATTCCCAGGGTGGTGAGTTCCCATAAGCAAAAATAAATGTAGCAAGATAAGCTGAATGGTTTCACGGGGTACCAGTTCTGAAGGCTATCCAAGTTCCATGAATTCTCCGCCGGCTGCCAGCCAGGCAGCTGACCCCATAGTCCTGTATGGGAAGTGTGTGTGTCACTCTTTCACACACCACCTCAGATAACACTGCCCTGTGAAGATTATTTGGACACTACAGGCCCAGGGCCTAAGAACATATGATGAAAGTTAGACAACCAAAGAGAGCTCACCTCCCCCAGCTTCTGTCCCATTGCACTCACATTTTAGTAGAGTGAGCCTGCACTGGAGTTTGGCAGTACATGAGGCCAACACAATGAAATGATTCCTTCTAGAATTGGATTTTTGTAAGGGTACATTTTCACACTCACGTGGGAGCAGTATAGCAGGTTGGTTAAGAGCATAGGCTATGTTGCTGGACTGGTGCTCCAACCACTTCTGACTGTCACCTTTGACAGGCTTCAGACCCTCTAATGGTCTCAGTTTCCTCAGCTGTAAAATGGGCATAATAACAGTATGTACTTATTAAAGTTATTGTGAAGACCAAATAAGGCAATGTATATACAACTCTGGGGATAGTGTCTATTAATGATTAATAAATTACTTACTATTGTCATCATACTTTCATTTAGTCCACACGGCACTTGTGAGTATACTCTGTGAAATCTGCCCTTGGCTTCCCAGTCTCCATCAGTGGAAAGCTGGTGGACTCATATGTGTTCCTTGAGCTGCTGTTTCCCTAAAACAAAGCTCACAGCAGTCAACTGTCTTAGTCACTGACACACCCACTTTGCAGCATAGATATTTGAGTATGACTTATTGCCCCCAATAGACGGTAAAGTCCTTGAAGGAGAAAGATCACTTAATCTTCAATTTGAATTCCCCACAGTGCCTGACAGTGGGGTCTAGCAAATGTTTGATGGAAGAATGATGAACAAATGAATGATGAGGGCATCTTCCATTATCAGAGGCAGAATGGACTTTTAAAAGCCTGTCATTCAAATCCAGGAAGGGCCCTGAAACTCCCTCCAAGTAGTTCTCAGGAACTCACGTTGAGCAATCCATCTTCCCACTTCCACCTTCTCTTTCAGGAACAAAGCCTACTCCAGGACGAGGGTGAAAAATGAATATAGCTTTAGGCATTTCTCTCCCTTTCAATCACCTTTTTAAAAAGTACCTTATTTAATACGACTCAGTTAAACATTTGGCCACAAACTGCAGGATTGCAAACACAGGAACCAGGCAGGTGAGAAAGGGAATGAGGGCAGCCTGTCAATGGGAGCGGCGGGGGAAGTTGGAGAAGAAAACTTGAATCATTAAAGTGATTCAGATTCAATTTTTTTTTAAAGAGTTTTATTAGCAACTAATCAAGATGCTTTTTTTTTTTTTTTTTTTTTTTTTTTTTTTTGCGGTACGCGGGCCTCTCACTGTTGTGGCCTCTCCCATCGCGGAGCACAGGCTCCGGACGCGCAGGCTCAGCGGCCATGGCTCACGGGCCCAGCCGCTCCGCGGCATGTGGGATCTTCCCGGACCAGGGCACGAACCCGTGTCCCCTGCATCGGCAGGCGGACTCGCAACCACTGTGCCACCAGGGAAGCCCCAGATTCAATTTTTAAAAATGGTTGATGGTGAAAAGACATTCTTGAGGATCTGCTTTACTTCCCAGCACTTGGTTGTTGCTCCTGAATGGTCCACAGAAAAGAGTTTGAGCCCAAGACTGTAGCTTTCCCGGTGTACAGTGACAGGACCCCAGCTGAGCCCTAGGCACAGACTCCCTGAGAACATTCCCTCAGAGTCTCAGGACCCTGGGGTGCCCTCATTCAGGACTCTCTCCTCTCCATTTGAAAAGCCATATTTTCTTTCTTATCATCTCTTTGAAGCCTGGAGGCTCAGTTTCACAAACTGGAGCACTGTTAGCTGTGCTCCACCTGACACTAGAAACTTTCTAGAAGGAAAATCAGCAGGCAGTTACTCCTCCTCTGACAATAGTCATGGACCTTTTCTGAGAAAGTGGTCTTTCTGAAAGTGGTTTCTCTCAGGGCCTTCACCCTAAAAGCAAAGACAAAACCTTCTCCTGTGTCCACAATAACAAAACATGGAAGTGATAGGATGCAGGGGAAAGAGCCCTTGTTGAGGAATCAGCAGCATGAGTTCTGGTCCTAGCCCTGACCTTCACATGCTGTGTGGAGCCTCATCTAAGTCACTGTGAGGATGAAATAAAATGATGCCTGCAAAAATCTTGGCGAAGATAGAAACAGGAAGATCCAGGATCCAAACTCAGATTTTTCTGAGGCCAAAGCTCCTGGTCATGAACTTTCAGGGTGCACAAACTGCTGCTCCAGGATTGTCATTCTGCTTCTGGTTCAATCTCCGGCCAGGCTTTCTCACTGTTTTTTTGTGTTCTTCATTGGGTCCAGGGCTGTTGGTCAGGCCCAATGATGGAGGCCAGGACTGGAAGGTGTGCACATATCTGGTTTTGCTGGTGAACTCCTCTGTGAAGTTTTAGTCTCTCCTTCCAGTCTCTGCTGGTCTCAGTCCCAACTCAAAGAAAGTCCAAACTCTTAGCAAGTTGGGGGTGGCATTGGGTTGAGTGGAGAACAGGGTAAAGGAAAGCAGCACTATCTTGGTTAAGAGCTTTTACAGTCCCATCAAATGGGTGGGCTGGTTGTGCTGGTAGCTTTCTTCCAGCTCTATAAACATACAGACGTGTTTCCAGGACTGCTATCCAGTCTTCAGCTCCACGGCAAATATGAAATAAGAGCAGCTTTGACCATCATCCAGGCTGGTAGCCACTCCATGTGACCGGGAGACCATGTGGCAAAGCTCTTACTCCCCAGTGTTTCTCTCCCAACCCAGCTTGATGAGGGTTTAAATTCCACCAAGGGAGACTCATTCTTTTAGAGTAAAGTTTGACTCCTGTAAATTCTATTTTCCCCAGAATAATCCTTTGAGTTGCTATCAGACATTTATAACATGGGTCACAGAGTTTCAGAATGTTTGTTAAGTTTTTCAACAAATAGTCATTAGAACCTACTCTATGTCAGGTGCTGTACTTGGTCTGCAATCCTTTCCAGACAACTGTGCTAATAAGAGACACCACAACAATACAGATATTGGAGAGAAGAAGTAGATTTGTAGTAAAGAGAGAAAAGAGAAACAAGAAACTGGCTTGGGATGGTGGGGCAGTGAAATGGCAAGTGGCAGAAGCAAACCAATTTGGGAGCATGTTTGCCTACTTAAAGGAGCTTTAAAAGTTCTGGATTTCTCTCTTAAGCCCCAACAGAATGACTCCATTCCTCATCTTGTCCTTTCTGCTGACATTTATACCTACTTACACAAAATGGAGATGACAATTTCTACCCTGATAGTATTACATGAAGATTAAAGAGAAGCTATATGTTAAGTGTCTACCCCAGAGCATAGCACAAAGTTTATTATGAAAGGGCAGGAAAGGAGCTCTCCCAGAGATCTCCATCTGAATGTTAAGACTGAGCTCCACCCAACAGCAAGCAAACTCCAGTGCTGGAAGCCCAATGCCAAACAATTAGCAAGATGGAAGCACAACCCCACCCATTAGCACAGAGGCTGCCTAAAATCACAATAAGGTCACAGACTCCCCAAAACACACCACAAGACACAGTCTTGCCCACGAGAAAGACAAGATCCAGCCTCATCCACAAGAACACAGGCACCAGTCCCCTCCACCAACAAGCCTACACAACCTACTGAACCAACCTTGCCCACTAGGGGCAGACACCAAAAACAACAGGAACTATGAACCTACAGCCTGTGAAAAGGAGACCCCAAATACATTAGGTTAAACAAAATGAGAAGAAAGAGAAATATGCAGCAGATGAAGGAGCAAGATAAAAATCCACCAGACCAAATAAATGAAGAGGAAATAGGCAGTCTACCTGAAAAAGAATTCACAGTAATGATAGTAAAGATGCTCCAAAATCGTGGAAATAGAATGGAGAAAATACAAGACTCATTTAACAAGGACCTAGAAGAACTAAAGAGCAAACAAACAATGATGAACAACACAACAAATGAAATTTAAAAATCTCTAGAAGGAATCAATAGCAGAATAACTGAGGCAGATCAATGGATAAGGGACCTGGAAGATAAAATAGTGGAAATAACTACTGCAGAGCAGAATAAAGAAAAAAGAATGAAAAGAATTAAGGACAGTCTCAGAGACCTTGGGGACAATATTAAACACACCAACATTCAAATTATAGGGGTCCCAGAAGAAGAAGAGAAAAAGAAAGTGTCTGAGAAAATATTTGAAGAGATCATAGTTGAAAACTTCCCTAACATGGGAAAGGAAATAGTCACCCAAGTCCAGGAAGCACAGAGAGTTCCCATACAGGATAAATCCAAGGAGAAACATGCCAAGACACATAAAATCAAACTATCAAAAATTAAATACAAAGAAAAAATAGTAAAGGCAGCAAGGGAAAAGAAACAAATAACATACAGGGGAATCCCCATAAGGTTAACAGCTGACTTTTCAGCAGAAACTCTGCAAGCCAGAAGGGACTGGCAGGACATATTTAAAGTGATGAAAGGGAAATACTTACAACCAAGATTACTCTACCCAGCAAGTATATCATTCAGATTCAACAGAGAAAATAAAACGTTTAGAGACAAGCAAAAGCTAAGAGAATTCAGCACCATCAAACCAGCTTTACAACAAATGCTAAAGGAACTTCTCTAGGCAGGAAACACAAGAGAAGGAACAGACCTACAAAAACAAACCTAAAACAATTAAGAAAATGGTAATAGGAACATACATATTGATAATTACCTTAAATGTAAATGGATTAAATACTCCAACAAAAAGACATAGACTGGCTGAATGGATACAAAAATAAGACCTATATATATGCTGTTTACAAGAGACCCACTTCAGACCTAGGGACACATACAGACTGAAAGTGATGGGATGGAAAAAGATATTCCATGCAAATGGAAATCGAAAGTAAGCTGGAGTAGCAATTCTCATATCAGACAAAATAGACTTTAAAAAAAAGACTATTACAAGAGACAAAGAAGGACTCTACATAATGATCAAGGGATCAATCCAAGAAGAAGATATAAAAATTGTAAATATTTATGCACCCAATATAGGGGCATCTCAATGCATAAGGCAAATGCTAACAGCCGTAAAAGGGGAAATCAACAGTAACACAATAATAGTAGGGGACTTTAACACCCCACTTTCACAAATGGACAGATCATCCAAAATGAAAATAAATATGGAAACACATGCTTTAAATCACACATTAAACAAGATGAACTTAATTAATATTTATAGGATATTCCATCCAGAAACAACAGAATACACTTTCTTCTCAAGTGCTCATGGAACATTCTCCAGGATAGATCATATATTGGGTCACAAATCAAGCCTCAGTAAATGTAAGAAAACTGAAATTGTATCAAGCATTTTTTCTGACCACAATGCTATGAGACTAGATATCAATTACAGGAAAAAAAATGTTAAAAAATACAAACAGATATAAGCTAAAAAATACAACACTAAATAACCAAGAAATCACTGAATAAAGGAAAGAGGAAATAAAAAAATACTTAGAAACAAATGACAATGAAAACACGGCAACCCAAAACCTATGGGATGCAGCAAAAGCAGTTCTAAGCGGGAAGTTTGTAGCAATACAATCCTACCTCAAGAAACAATAAAAATCTCAAATAAACAATGTAACCTTTCACCTAAAGCAATTAGAGAAGGAAGAGCAAAGAACCCCCCAAAGTTAGCAGAAGTAAAGAAATCATAAAGATCAGATAAGAAATAAATGAAAACTAAATGAAGGAAGCAATAGCAAAGATCAATAAAACTAAAAGCTGGTTCTTTGAGAAGATAAACAAAATTGATAAACCATTAGCCAGACACATCATGAAAAGAGGGAGGAGACTCAAATCAATAGATTTAGAAATGATACAAACAGATGGAGTGATATACCATGTCCTTGGATTGGAAGAATCAATATTGTGAAAATGACTATACTACCCAAAGCCATCTACAGATTCAATGCAATCCCTATCAAATTACCAATGGCATTTTTTACAGAACTAGAACAAAAAATGTTAAAATTTGTATGGAGACACAAAAGACCCTGGATAGCCAAAGCAATCTTGAGAAAGAAAAATGCAGCTGGAAGAATCAGGTTCCCTGACTTCAGACTATACTACAAAGCTACAGTAATCAAGACAGTATGGTACTGGCACAAAAACAGAAATATAGATCAATGGAACAGGATAGAAAGCCCAGAGATAAACCCACGCACATATGGTCACCTTATCTTTGATAAAGGAGGCAAGAATATACAATGGAGAAATGACAGCCTCTTCAATAAGTGATGCTGGGAAAACTGGACAGCTACATGTAAAAGAATGAAATTAGAACACTTCCTAACACCATACACAAAAATAAACTCAAAATGGATTAAAGTCCTAAATATAAGGCCAGACACTATAAAACTCTTAGAGGAAAACATAGGCAGAACACTCTATGACATACATCACAGCAAGATCCTTTTTGACCCACCTCCGAGGGAAATGGAAATAAAAACAAAAATAAACAAATGGGACCTCATGAAAGTTAAAAGCTTGTGCACAGCAAAGGAAACCATAAACAAGACAAAAAGGCAACCCTCAGAATGGGAGAAAATATTTGCAAAGGAAGCAACCGACAAAGGATTTTTCTCCAAAATTTACAAGCAGCTCATGCAGCTCAATATCACAAAAACAAACAACCCAATCCAAAAATGGCCAGAAGACCTAAATAGACATTTCTCCAAAGAAGATATAAAGGTAGCCAACAAACACATGAAATTGTTCAACATCACTAATCATTAGAGAAATTCAAATCAAAACTACAATGAGGTATCACCTCACAGTGGTCAGAATGGCCATGATCAAAAAACCTACAAACAATAAATGCTGGAGAGGGTGTGGAGAAAAGGCAACCCTCTTGCACTGTTGGTGGGAATGTAAATTGGTACAGCCACTATGGAGAACAGTATGGAGTTTCCTTAAAAAACTAAAAATAGAACTACTCTTTGGCCCAGAAATTCCACTAGTGGGCATATACCCTGAGAAAACCATAATTCAAAAAGAGTCATGTACCACAATGTTCATTTTAGCACTATTTACAATAGCCAGGACATGGACCCAACCTTAGTGTCCATCGACAGATGAATGGATAAAGATGATGTGGCACATATATACAAAGAAATATTACTCGGCCATAAAAAGAACCGAAATTGAGTTATTTCTAGTGAGGTGGATGGAGCCTGTCATACAGAGTGAAGTAAGTCAGAAAGAGAAAAGAAATACTATATGCTAACACATATATATGGAATCTTTAAAAAATTGGTTCTGATGAACCTAGGGGCAGGACAGGAATAAAGATTCGATGTAGAAAATGGACTTGAGGACACGGGGAGGGGGATGGTAAGCTGGGACAAAGTGAGAGAGTGGCATGGACGTATATACACTACAAAATGTAAAATAGATAGCCAGTGGGAAGCTATCATAGCACAAGGAGATCAGCTCAGTGCTTTGTGACTACCTAGAGGGGTGGGATAGGAATGGTGGGAGGGAGATACAAGAGGGAGGGGATATTGGGTATATGTATACATATAGCTGGTTCACTTTGTTATACAGCAGAAACTAACACAACAGTGTAAAGCAATTATACTCCAATAAAGATGTTTAAAAAAAAAAGGCAGGAAGGCAGGAAAGGTAGTAGTTGTTATTATTACTATTATCATAAATATTTGCAATTAAATGGAAAGAGAAGCTACATTCTAGTCTCCACAAAACACTTTCTGTTGGAGCCTACATTAGGAATTATCAAGGTTGAACCCTTCCAGTGGGGCAGTAAGATTAGCCTCAGAAAGTAGATGATAAAACATAATTTGAAGCTCACCTGCTCCAAGAAATCTTCCTTTCTTGACAATTGTAACTCTTGCTGATTTTTCTTCCTCATGATACATTGATGTCACAATCACACATTTCACCTAACATGTACTATCTCTGAACCATCTCATCGTGGGATAGTGCAGGGGTTTTGAAGGTAAACACTGTACCACTGATTACTGGTCCCCCTGCCACAATGATGGGGATATGAACAGTCTCTTTAAATAATGCTGAGTTATATGCTGTCTGCTCTCTTCCTGCCTACATCTGGGTAAGAGTTCTGCTATCTTCTCCATGTCGGGTTTTAATTCTGCTAGTATATAGCAGGTTTCAAGATGGTGAATCAGAAATGAACTGCTGAACAGCTTCTCTGGATAGAAAGCCATAGGACAGGACAAGGGAGAAATAGAAATTCTTCCCAAAACACAAACTCCTGCCCTGTTTTAGAAAAATACAAGCAGTAGAGGCTAACCCAAAGGCCTCTGAGAAGATCCAGGTTATATCATGAGATGTATTTATGTCCTGAGATCACTTTTGGCCTGAGCACAATTCCAGGTCACGCAGGGATTTCAGGCTTAATTAACCACAGGAGCTCCTGAAGTCAATTATTTACAATATTTGTTAACCAAGCGATCTAATACTACCGCTGTGTTATCTGAAATGTGAAAAATATTTGACATTCATATTGTACACTTAATATGTATACTGAATTATATGTTCCCAAAACGAAATGTTACCTATCAGTGGTCTTTGTAACCTAGCAATTTGTATATTTCAACTCCAGCTTTATAATTTACCAACTGTGTGACATTTATCTCTGAGTTTCAGTTTCCAGAGAGTAGTCATTATAGTAAGGATAAATAACTCTTATATAGGACTTACCATGTGCCAGCCATAGTGTTAAGCACGATACCTGCATTATTTATTTTAATCATCAAAACAATCCCGTGAAATGGGCTTGGATAATCAGTTCCCCACCACCACCACCATTTGATGGATAAGGAAACTCAGGTTTAGAGAGGTTAAGTAATTCCCCAAAGGACACACAGCCAATGATACATATATATTATCTCATTTAATTCTCACAACAATTCTGGGGCATTGTCTTTGTAGAAGTAGAAGCTGAGGCTTAGAAAGTTGACATGACTTGCCTAAAGTTAGTAGTGGGGCTGCATTTTGAGAACTATTCTGTTTGTCTCCAAAGTCCATATTCTTTCAATTACTTCAAGATACCTCGAAGAAACACACACATACACACAGAGAGAGAGGAGAGAGAAAGGTATCCTAATTCTGTGGAAATCTCTTATTCATTAGGAATATTATATCTGACAAGTATGCAGACAGAAGCAAATCCCCTACTGGGAGAAGTGAACGTTTACCATCCTATGAGCACAGCCAAGAGCCATTTTGCAAAGCCCAAGTTCCCTCAGACAATTGATTCCTAGATCTCAGGACAGTGACCAAGATGGAAAGTTGGCAAGAATCCTAGATCTGCTATAACTCTATTCTCCCACACTCAACCTTGTTTCCCTCAGAGGTCAATCTTACATAGGTGTGATATCTTCTTTAGCCCAGAACTGACTACAACTTTATTCAAGACCAAAAATACCACCAACATTTAATATTCACCGGCAGCACTGTGGCATCAGCACTGTGGCTTGGGTTCCACCTCTGCACTAGCTATGAGCAGGCGAGTCTCCTAATGCTTCTGAACCGCGTTCCTTCATGTATAAAATGGGGGAAATAGTAATGCTGCCTTGCAGTATTATTGTGAAGATCAAATACGATTAGATCATGAGTAGCACAAGGGCATAGACTGTATGTTATTTATCTTCATAATCTTGGAGTCTGGCAAAGTTTGTGATCATAAACATTTGGTAGTGAATGAATAAGCAAATGAATGTATGACTGAGGAATACTTTATAAACTATAAAGCACCATATCAATTAGGATTAAGATAATAGCACTTATACTTAATGTACTTGTTTCGCTGCTTTTTCAATTGCTTCACTCTTGGCTTTAATTCCTAATCTATGATGCAGGGAGGTTGTTCTGGATGTTACATGAGATCCCTCCCAGTGCTGAGATTTTGTGATTCTGTTACACTCTGCCTTTTAAACTCCCAATATGTACTCTACCAGCCTGCCTCCTTATTTTTTAATCTTTTAATTCTGAAATAATTTTTGAGATACAGAAGATTTGTAAAGATAATACATAGGATTCATGTATGCCCTTCACCTAGATTACCCTAAAGTTATCTTTCATCACTCTGGTGCCTTTATGAATACTAAGAAATTAACATTGTACATCACTAAACTCCAGACTTCATTTAGGTTTTACCAGGTTTTCCATTAATGCACTTTTTCTGTTACAGGATCCAAACCAGGATACCATGTAGCATTTAGCCCGTATGGCTTTTGCAATAAAAAGTTTTGCTATTGTATTTTTAAAAACATATTGGGACATTAAGATTTGTGGGATAATGGAAACCTAATAAAGAATTTATCCTGAGCTAACAAGTGTGTCAGCCATCCTCTGCACATGGTTTAGAGAACTTTAGGAAGTCAAAAAAGATCATCCTGCATGGTGGTGAATGCAAGAAGCCAAAATGAGTTGTGTACAATAAAATTGAGCCCCATATTATAGACACTGGAATATTGAGAATCAAAAATGTAAGCATAAGTTTGTTTCTGAAGTCTGTGAGTCTGTCTGTTTGTAAATAAATTCATTTGTATCATTAGATTCCACATATCAGTGAAATCGTATGATATTTGTCTTTCTCCGTCTGACTTACTTCACTTAGTATGATAATCTCTAGGTCCATCCATGTTGCTGCAAATGGCATTATTTCATTCTTTTTTATGACTCAGTAGTGTTCCCCTGTATATATGTACTGGGGGGGAGGGATAAATTAGGAGTTTGGGATTAACATATACACACTACGATATAGAAAATAATCAACAAGGACTTACTATACAGCACAAGGAACTCTACTCAGCATTCTGTAATAACCTATATAGGAAAAGAATTTGAAAAAGAATGGATATATGTATAATTGAATCACTTTGCTGTACACCTGAGACTAACACAATATTGTAAATCAACTATACTCCAATATAAAATAAAAAATTAAATTAAAAAATGTAAGCAAAATGGTTTCCCTTGCAGGAAGATCTCAGGCTTCTTTGTTTAGGGCACTGTGAGGTGCTCGATGCACTAACTAGTCTTATTTGGTCTTTTGCTACATATTTAGTGGGGCCCACTATGTGCCAGCATTATTCTAGTGCTGGGCAATATTCTATACAGTGGTGAATGAGACAAAGTCCCTACATTCATGAAGCTTATAATCTGAAGGGGACAAACTATAAATACAAATCATGTAATGACAAGAGCACTGCGGGAAATGTAACGCAGTTTGGGGAGTAGAGTGTGAGAGACGTTGGTTTAGAGGAGGTGGTCTGGGAAAACTTCTCTGAAGAGGTGAGCACTGTGTGTACTGAATGATCAGAATAATGAATCAGGACGGATTGCTCCGTACTAGACAGAACCTTGGTCTCAGTTAGAATCAGATTATGGAAAGCTGAGTTCCTACTGTAAAAAATTAATAAGCAGAAACCTCAATTAGAGTCAGGAGACCAGAAAGGGGTGCTCTCATACCCTTCAAAGATAGCAGAGCCCAACAGAAGAAGAAAGATTTCCTCTTCTTGCCTGGCAAGAGCTCAGCCAATGAGAGATTGTCATAACGCAACCAATGAAAAGCCATGAACTTTGTTTAATATAGGCCCCCCCCAACTTCCTTTTCCCCTCTATAAAAGAGTTTTCTCCTTTCCATTTTGTGGGGGACTTGTGCATGCCTCACTATAGTTGTAGACCCTAAATTGCAATTCTTTGCTTCTCCAAATAAACCCATTTTTTTCTGGAGTTATAACTGGCTGTCTGTTTGTTTTAGGTCAACATTTTGTTGTTCCATATGTGGGTCCAGTGAAGACCCCCGATTACTCTGAGGCTTGTAAGCAAACAGGTGTGGTACTACATTGAGCTCATTGTTGCTCACTGCTTTTCTAACTGACCCTGGGGTTTGAGGACAAGTCTTTCTCCTGGATCTGAGCTTCATCCTCTTTGCGTTTTGAAGCTCTCCAGGTTTTATTTGGGATCTGTTTTAAGGTTTCATCTTTTTTGGTTAAGACCTTGTTCTGTATGCGACTACTCATTTGGCACTTCGGCCTGATTTTTGAAATTAGACTTATCCAGCTTGAACTGGCTAGCCACCAGCCCATTCCTTCAGAAATAGGGGCTGTTCTATTGGAACTGTGCTGAGCAGCTTCCTGCCTGGCTCTTCCAGGACTAGACTGTTCCCTTAGAACTGGCTGGTATTAGGCCTGCAGGCTGTTTGAGCTATTTGAGCTGCTTAAGTTGTTTGAAAAGAATTATTTTACTCTAGAGAAAAAGCTCTGAGAAATAGGATCCCAGTTATCTAAATATTTTGAGGGTACCCCTTCCCTACAGGGATCCTGGCCCATTTTATGTTTGAAAACCAAGGTCCTTCTTCATGTGCATGTCTAACCAAACTGGACTGACCTAACCGAAAGCAATTTAGAATGGCAATGACCATTATGAGGAACTTTTGAAATCCCTAAACGTACTTTTCTTAAAACCAAATTGGACAACCATAGCTCTAAAATTTCCAAAACTAAATGGAATGCCTATTTCGATTGGTATTTTTAGGCTTCCAAACATTATCAGCAGCCTAAAATTGGATCTTTGCAAAATAAGATTTTAAGATGAACTAAGGTAAACAATTAAAGAAAGGTAACATGGCTCCCAAAGCCTCAGGCTCTTCTTCCTTGGCTTCTCTGTCTCAGGCTCCATCTCCAGCACCATCTTGTCTCACTCCTCCTCCTGCTCAGGTCCCACCTCCAGTGCCAGCTTCCCCCTTCCCTTCTTTTTGCCTGCCTACACATCCCTTACATCCCCAGTTCCCCAATACTAATTCTCTTGCCAGACTTCCCCTTTTCTCTGAAACTCTCCCCACTCCCTTTTCCTCTGAACTTATCAGAACCTATCCCTTTAAAATTAAGCCTTTGGGGGATCCAGAGGACAAACCCTTAATTTCTTATATTTCCTAGACTAACACTGAACTGTGAGTCAAGGTCAGAGATTCTCCCAAAGTAACTGGAGATCCTCACAGATTTGCTGAATTAATATAGTCATTCAGATTTATCAACCTGGTTTCTAAGACTTAACATCAGCTTGTTCATAAGCTTGTAGGTGAAGACCACGCCCAGCATTGAATGAAAACTGTTAGTAGAGGAAAGACCAGCCCACTAACTTATTTTATGATCAGACTCAGGCAATCAATAAGTGACTTTGTTGAGGAATTCCTAGGGCTTTTCCAAAGACTGTTGAATGGAACAAAATTCAGACTTGCACACAAAAATCTGATGAACCTGTTTATGACTATTACAATAGATTTCATATTATTTTTAAAGCAAATTCTGGTCTTTCTTCAGATGTTGATTCCACCCATGTAGCTTGTAACTCTATGTTTAGTCATAGGCTGACCCAGAACATCTTCCTTCTGGTAAAAAGGACCAGGACGGAACAGGAAAATTTGTCCACTCCAGATTTAGTTAATCTGATAAACCAGCTCTCTCATACTTTAACTGAGTCACCTAAAAGGAAGACTGACAAAATTCTTAACCTTCAACTCCAGCAAATGAAGGCCCTTAAATGATCCCCCACCCACCCCGAGTTTCTGCTATTATTGCAAAAAGTCAGGACATTGGAAAAGAATTTGCTACAAATTTAAGTGCTTTAGGTGCCTTCAGCCCTCTAATCAGCCTTTTCCAACATCCTCCCGGTTCTCAGTGACTAAGCTCCTGGGAACTATAGGAGCTCTTCCCAATCCTCCCTCTTAATTGACTTGAAGAACGTTTCTCCAGATTGGAGATAAATCTCTTCCAGACCTCACTGACACTGGAGTCACACTCCTGGTACTCAACCCCTCTACTGTCAATCACCCCTTGCCTTGTAGCGCTAAAACAATTCAAATAGTAGGGATCTCTAATAAACCTCAAGAGGTTTCTGTCCTTGGACATATTCCCTTTTGTTTAGGCCCTTTGAAAGACACATACCCCTTTCTCCTTAGTTTCTCTGCCCATCCATTTATTAGGTCAAGACTTCTTAGAGAAGTATATAGAATTTTCTTTCTCCCCAAAGGAGAAAGCAATTCTAGAATTGACAGTAGTTATCCAAGCAGCCAACCAGGTGAATTAAATGACTCTTTGACATCTTTTATTTGCTTTGTTTTTGATGGTACCAGAGTTTATTCTGGAAACACTGATCATCTACCCCTATTGAATCAACTACCACCCTCCTTATGGGCAAAATCTACAGCTGATATTGGAAAAAGTCACAGCCCACCTCCCATCAAGATTCAGATAGATCTCTTAAAACCTCTTCCCAGAATTAATCAACATCCTGTAAGTAAAGAAGTCCTTCAAGACATAAAAACCATCTTAGAAGATTACAAGGCTCAAGGCCTCACTGTCCCTTAACTAGTCCCTGTAATGCTCTTATTTTACTGGTGAGAAAACCTAAGGACTTAGAGTTGAGGTTTGTCCAGGACCATTTCACCATTTCAGTAGAAGCTCTCCTGAAAATTCTCATCACACTCAACATTTCTCAGCTGCCTCACTTCATAAGAAGTCCTTTCGTTAGCTGTTCCTCACATCACTCTTTTATGTTGTAATAATCTTAATTCTGCTACTCTTCTCCCCTCTGTCACTGATGAAGTTCCTCTTGACTTCTTAACACTGATGGATCACCTACTGACTCCTTGTAAATGATCTGTAGGAAATTCTTTGGGTAATGTTGACTATTCATGGTTCACTAGTAGTTCTTATTTAAAAGGTGACAATGGCAAATGTTGTGCTCAGTATGCTATTGCAACTTCTTTTGATATTGTTGAGGCAGTACCTTCATCTATGGCTACTTCAGCCTAACAGGCTGAATTATATGCTCTTATGTGGGCTTGTACCTTAGCCAAGGATAAAACTGCCAAAATTTGGAGTAGCTCATGATTTTGGAATGTTGTGGAAGTAACATGGTTTCCTCTTCTCTATCATGCGACTTATCTTTGGTAAATTCATAAATTCAAATAATTAGCTCTAAAACAAGCTACCATTTTGAAATATCTTCTTGGGAATTCTTTGAAGCCCTGGGGAAAAAGTGGATGTCAATATACTGAATGCTCTTCTTCTGAATTCAGACTCCATGTAAAGCTGGTTTGCCTCAAATTAGCCTCATCAAATTTCAGATACACAAAATCTCTATTGACTGTCCATGATGTGCCAAGAATTTGTTTTAGATTTAGATTTGTTTTAGAGTTCTCCTACACTTTCTCCTGTAAGCATCATGGTAACACCCTCTAACAGCTTGTGAGGTGGGTGTCACACTCTTTTCTTTTTTTCCAGAATGAGAAACTGAATGCCCAAGACCACAGAGCTCAGAGATGATAGAAACAGGAGCTGCAAGTCAAAGTTTCCTGATTCTAAGACCAGAGCCCCTTCCACCACACTCCAGCTCAGCCTCACTACAAAATTCCAGTTTCATCCTGTTCCACACAGGACCCACATGTCCTGCAGCCTGGGTCAACCCAGGTTTGAGAATACTCCCCAAGAACAACTGAGGCATGCTCTGAGATGGCAAAATGCCACTCATGGAACCCAGGTAAAGCCTCCAAGCAGTTGTTAGTGAGGGACCAGCATGCACACTTCAGAATCTGCCAACTGAAGAAGTGATTTTCAACAGAGAAACCCTAGCAAAACAGCAGTGTTACAAGTCACTCAGCCATGACGGAAGCACTTTTTAAAGACTGTGCTCCAGTTAGCAAGTGTCTTTAGCAGACCCTATGTACTGTTGTCACATCTGTGTTCAAGATTCCTCGTCCCCTCTTAAAATAAGCCTGAAAGCTAATGTAGTTATACAAGGCAGCCAAATTGCACAAAACTGTCAACTCTTCCTCCGGAACAGATTAAGACCCTGCAGCCAACGGGAAGATATAACTGCTTCCCAGTTTATGAGCAATTTCTTTCCTTCCAGATTTTTCACTGAGACTGGAGTCTAAACTCAAAGCAATAATCATCCAACAAAAATGCCTCTGGAATAATTGAGATCAGTCTTAGGACAGCTGAGTCCTACTGTTTTTCATGTTTGTACATTTTTTACTCTGTGATTAATGGAGGAGGAGATGAGAGAACAGAGGGTGGAAAGGGAGAAAGAAAAAAAAATATCACTTGACTCTGCATACTCAAAAATGTGGAAGAAGAGAAGGTGGAAGAGAGATCGTGCCTGTAAGTCTCTCATTCGACTTGCATTGGTCAAACAAAATCATATAATTTCTACTCCCTCTCATACTTTTCTTCAAACAGTTTGGGAGTTAATGACAAACCAGTCACACTCTGGCAAGTTTGAAACTAAACATAATTTGTCTTCTCTCCCTAGCAGGGGTAAACACAAGAATCAACAGAATGAAAGAAAAATCCAACTGTCTTTTCAGAGCCAAGCAGAGGAAAGAGAACTGGAGCCACGGAACCTTGCGAGATCATGCAGTCTGACTGCTCACTTTCCAAATGTGGTGGGAGCCTAGAGAGCTGAACCCGTGGTTCAAGGTCACCCAGCAAGTTGTCTTTAGAACCAGGATCTAAATCCAGGCCTCCTGATTCACAGCCCAGGGCTCTTCCTTTGGGGCTTAAGAAATCATCTGAGTGTGTTTTGCTGTGGCTCTACAAGGGGAACATTAGAAAGGGGCCCCACCCACATAATAGCCCCCTAAGTTGGAGGACTAGACAGACGGTTGTAATTTGGGCATCCCCATGCTCTGTGCCAGGCAACTGGCCTGGCTACAGGGAACCACTGGAGACTGTCAGTCATTGAGGTGAGGCTGGATTCGGAGTCAACCATCTGTCAGAAGGGGGTTTGGATAATTAAATCTGCTCACTAGAGGCAGTGAGGGGGATGAGAAAGGCCCAATAATGGGGCCCCTGACCTGAAGCTGCCTGTGTGACCCTCTTCCCAT
This sequence comes from Orcinus orca, assembly GCF_937001465.1. Taxonomy (NCBI): domain Eukaryota; kingdom Metazoa; phylum Chordata; class Mammalia; order Artiodactyla; family Delphinidae; genus Orcinus; species Orcinus orca. The sequence goes on along the minus strand of NC_064559.1, from coordinate 61,573,288 downwards.
CCCTTCCACAGGCTGGCTGAGCCCCTCCTCAGTCATGGTAGTAAACAAGCTGGTCCAATCCCTCCAGGGCTGGCTTCTGCTGTGATTTGCAGAGCCCTCCGTCCTCAGGATGAAGAACTGCCCTGAGTCCAGTCCTGTGGCCCTGGCTGTGCTGACTGAGCCCACAATGGGCAGAGGGAGCAGACTCTCAAGTCTGTCTCACCCATCACCAGGGCTAAGCACATACACTTTGGAGCTGAGACTCACTGAATCCAAATCCTTGCTCTACCACTTCCCGGCTGAGGAAACCCCGATCTCTAGACTGCGTTCTATCTACCTATAAAATGACTTAGAGATTTGTTTTGAGCATTAAATGAGATAATGCATAGAAATCCCCCAGCATGGTGCTTGCTCAGGGTAAGCACTCAATCAATGGCCACTGTTTTTATTACTGAGAGGTCCCCTCCACCCATCAGTCTTTTCCTCTCGATCTCCCATCATTGTTCTGTGTGCTGCTGGAGTGACCCTCAGAGTTTTGTGCTTGACCATCCCTAACCCCCATTACACCCCATGCATGCTGGGAGTCCTCAAAGAATCTTCTCTCTACAGTTACCGTAACAGCAGCCTGCCTGCTGGGCTTCCTCTTCCCCAGGCCAGCCTTCCACAGGGTCTGCTTCCACCCATTCCTCCGACCCACCCAGGGGTCCTGCTTTCATCCTGGCTGCTGTGATTAACTGGCCTCACAGACCATAGCTCCTAGGATGGGCTCTGACCAAATACTAGGGTGAGACAGTCACACCCCACAGTGAAGACACAGGCTCAGACCATTTCCATGTCATTAACCATGGTAGAGTCCAGTCAGAAGAGAACAGTCCTTCTCCCCAAAAGACTTTAGTAAACTATTTCCCAGCAATGAAACCCATTTTAAATTCAGACAGAGAGAAGGACCTTGGTACTCAAAACTGAGAGAGCACATTTAATCGGGGCAGGAGAGAGCTATTTAATTTCACTTCTCTTTGCCTAAGCTTCTTTGACCCCTCTCCCCACTCGTTTGCTCTGTATCAATATTTCTCAAACTGTCTGTGGTGAACGTCCCACTGTTTATTTTCCCCAAACTATTGGGTACCAATACTTTTGTAAAACAGTCAAAATAAATTACTACCAAACTAAAATGTCACTTGGATGTCACAATAATGTTAAATTGCTATAAAGTTCCGTAAATACTTTGAATTTCTGTACTTAACTTTTGGCGAACTGGTAAACGTTTCGCAGACCCCTACTAGTCCTGGACCAAACTGAGAGTAGGGCTGCTTCTGGAAGGAACAGAACCACAGAAGAGTCCATCTGCCATGGACACCCCCCCCATTCTGGGTTTTTGTCCTGTAATGCGGTCTGCTCAGCAGTGACCCTGCCCCACCCAGAGCATGCAATGGAAAGGTTCCTGGTAGAACTTGCCCAGTCTCTAGTAAGTGCTGTTCCCTGAGCACCAAGCATCCCCCAGTGAGAGGGATATGCTGCGATAATACCGGCCGTGTGCAGCCCGCTGGCTCTTACCATTCCATTCCAGCCCTGTTGATCTCCTCCCACCAGCATTCTGTAGGCTCCCCCAGGCTCTGAGGTGTGGGCATGCAGGCGTAGTTCCACTGTCTGTCAGAACCTTCCTTCTTGTTGAAGATGCTCCTCACGGCCACCACCACCTGCCCATGGGGACACTGGTAGCTGAAGCCCTGCCGGTGCAGATTCACCCACCCATCATCACTATAGTCTTGGTACTGCTGATATGGGTACCCATAGTCTTCATACTGCCCCCAGGTCACGGTGACCAGTGGCAGAAGCACCCACAGAAGAGTGAGGTCCATGCTGTCTGGGTTTCTGGCAAAAAATGTCACCCTATGTCTGCTGGGCTGCTGGTTTTATACAGCTGCTGCTGACATGTGGCTTCCAGATGTGGGCGAGCAAGCAGGCTCCAACTGCAGTGTGTCATCGTTTAAGCAAAACTTTTCAGCGCCGAGATATTGGCCATAAGTACATTCAGTGTGTTTTAAGGTGGAATTCTAAGAAAACGTAAGGAACATGCAAATGGAAGAAACTCCCTAGAGGAGGAACAACTTAGCAGATAGATTATAAAAGCAAATGGCTTCACACACCTCAGAAACATTCACTTGAAAAAAGGAGCAAATTTGTCCCTCATCTCTTAGCACTTCACTTCTCTCTTCCCTACCCCCCCCCCCACCCCACCACTAACAAACCCCTGTATTTGTTCTCCAAACCAGCCTTCCAGGACCACACAAATATGCAGAAAGTGATTTCAAAACACCAAAATAATAGGTTGAAGGGTCAGAGTTATTCACATTTCTGCAAGGCTAGATACCTACTTTAAGTTCTCAGCCCAACATCTTTTAACCCTGAGTTATAAGCATGGAATGCCAGTTTGCAGGCTACTCTGAGAATTTTTAAGTCATATATGGAAGTACTATGGGCCCCTGGAGAGATAAGTTGGGCATTATTACTACATTTAAACATCCTTCTGAGCTGCTGAAATTGGACCCATCTATACCTAGAAACCATGCTCGGCTGACAAATACGTCATGAGTTTAATTTGAATAAAGCCACTTTTTATCCTTCTGTGGTTTTCCCCTCTGTGTTGAGTTTTCTTTTTAATGAGGTATAACTTACATATAATAAAATTCATCTCTTCTATATTCAGCATACAGTCGTTCAACCAGTACCATAATCAAGACACAGAACAGTTCCCTCAACCCTCTAGTCCCCTTATGCCCTTTGGTAGTCAAATCCTTCCCAACACCCAGCCCCTGGTAACCACTGATCTACTTTCCGTCACTGTAGTTTTGCCTTTTCCAGGATGTCAAATAGATGGAATCATACAATATGTTGCCTTTTGTCTGGCTCCTTTCACTAGGAGAAATGCTTTCTGGATCCATCCATATTGTTGTGTGTTAGTGTCAATAGTTCATTCCTATACACTGTTGAGTGGTATTCTATGGTATGGCTGTACTACAGACTGCTTATACATTTACCAGTTGAAAGACATTTGTTTTTCTTTCCCAGTGTTTAGTAGTTATGAATAAAACTACTATAAACGTCCATGAATAGGTTTTTGTGAGAAGAAATTTTTATTTCCTTTGGGCAAATACCTAGGAGTGAGAGTACTGGATTAAGTGTATATTTAACTTTGTAAGAAACTACCTGATTTCTCAAGTGCTGAACTATAGTGCATCCCTCCCAGAAAAATTGCAGTTTCTTTTATTTTAACCATTTTAACAAGTTACTAGGTTTCCAGTAGTATTTCAGTGAGGTTTTGATTTGCATTTCCATAATGACTAATGATTTTGAGCATCTTTTCATGTGTTTATTGGTCATCTGTCTGTTTTCTTTGGTGATTTAGCTGTTCAAATTTCTTGAGCCCTTTGGGCATCTCCTAGGTGGGTAGTATTTCCCATTTTTCATCAGGGCTGTCCCTCAGGAAGTTTCTTAAAATTGTGGTTGTAGACCAATGATTTCTCAAGCTCCTGTGAAGATTGTTAAAATGCAGATTCCTGGGCTCCAGACCTACTAAATCATAACCTCACAGGTGATGCCCAGGTATCTACATTAAAAAATTCTTCCACGTGATTCTTATTCACACCAAAGTTTAAGAACCACTTTCCTAGAGGAAAGTGGATCCAGGGGAAAAAAATCACACTATGAAGTCCACCCCTTGTCAATTTATAGCACATTTACCAGACGGCATTCAGTCTAAATTAAGGTAACCTTGAAGGAGAAAGTTACACATGGGAGGAAAGCAAACATGTGTGTGTATTTGTGTGTGTGTCGAGCGTGTAATTTGCTCTGAGGATGTAGTTATCAAAGGGAGGGGAAGAGGCTCTGGGCTGAATAAGCATGAGTCCCAGTTTGTTTTAGTACCACCTTCTCCAATAACAGGGGTCCCCAACCCCTGCGCTGCGGACTGTACCGGTCTGCAGCCTGTTAGGAACCTGGCCACACAGCAGGAGGTGAATGGCGGGTGAGTGAGCGAAGATTCATCTGTGTTTACAGCTGCTTCTCACTGCTCTCATTACCACCTGAGCTCCACCTCCTGTCAGCATTATGGTGAGTTGTATAATTATTTCATTATATATTACAATGTAATAATAATAGAAATAAAGTGCACAATAAATATAAAGCACTTGAATAATCCCGAAACCATTCCCAGCTCCCCCGCTCCCCTCCCCCGCCGGTCCGCGGAAAAACTGTCTTCCTTGAAACCGGTTCCTGGTGCCAAAAAGATTAGGGACCACTGTCCTATCACTCCTATCCCTAAGTAACGCCCCAGTGCTGGCAACTGGAGTCCTCCAAGCTTAGGGCAACCACTTTTGTTTATGATATGCTGGAGCAATTATTCTCAACCCTGTCAGCGCTTAAGAATTACCTGGGGAACTTTTGAAAGACACCAGTGTCTGAGTCTCACCCCAGATCCATGAGATCAGAAGCTTTTGAACCAGGCCCAGACAAGAGTATCCTTTAAAACCTTCCTGTATGATTTGCATGTACAGCCAAGGTTGAGAACCACTACTGTAGAGGTTTTAAAACGGATCATCCTTTTGCTCATGAGTTATATCCTGCATTCTGGATATGTCTTAAGATTTAAAGAGCTCCAAGAGACAATGCAAATCATTGTAAACACTCATCTTGATCACACGTTCATTTCCCAACAATTTCCAGGCCCTTCCTGTTCCCCATTCTCTGCAGACCTCTTTTATCTTACAGTTTACAGCTTCCATGGCTAGACACCCTGTAATGTGCACAAGTAAACATCTTTAGAGTTTAGTCTAGTTTGGGTATAGATTCTTGTTACTTAGAGTTGATAGCATCCTAACTCATGCAGTGTCTCAGGGGATTCTAGAAACTGAGGACTTGCAGCCCATTGCTGGAGGTTTCCCAGAGACTGGTTGTCCTGAGCAGACATTAAGAATGTACGTTTAACGCATATGCAATTTGCCATGCATTTTCAACTAGGTTATCATATTATCTTTCTCACAGCCTTGTATATATTAGTGAGGCATTATTGGGATTTGTTTTTCACAGGTGAGGAAACTGTGGTCAGGAACTTTTTTGGTTCAAATTCCCAGGGCCGGAAGGGCATGACCCCCAGGTCTTCTGATTCCTAGACTGTGATTCCTTTCATCATTTCATCAAAACTGCAGTCCACTAATTATATATCAACATTTAGAAATAATTGCCGGGCCTCCCTGGTGGCACAGTGGTTGAGAGTCCGCCTGCCGATGCAGGGGACACAGGTTCGTGTCCCGGTCTGGGAAGGTCCCACATGCCGCGGAGCGGATGGGCCCGTGAGCCATGGCCGCTGAGCCTGCGTGTCCGGAGCCTGTGCTCCACAATGGAAGAGGCCACAACAGTGAGAGGCCCGTGTACCGCAAAAAAAAAGAAAATAATAATAATCGCCAAATAAAATATTGATATGGTTATTAATATTAAATCACACATACTAATTAATTTGCACTATGAATTTCTGCTGTTGTTGGCAAAGTATGCTCAGTAGGCCCTGGGGAACGTCAAGAACTCAGTATTAGATCAGTAGTTTTCAAAGTGCGGTTCTAGGGACCGCAGCATCAGCATCACCTGAAAACTTGTTAGAAACTCAAATTCTCTGGCCCGACTCCAGACCTACTGAATCAGGCATTCTGGGGCGCCGCCCAGCAAGATTCATTTTTACAAGCCCTCCAGGTGACCTGATGCAGGCTGTAGAACCACTACACACAAGTTATCTCAGAAAACTCTACCTCAATTTCAGGAGTCACTTGGTAAGGAGTAACACAGTCACGCTAACGCCTATCTGACCCCAGCTCAATCATACTTATTCCAGAGCCCACAGCATAATCACTGGACTGTCTCATTTCCTAGTAGTAATGAACTTGAGATGTTTTGGAGAGACTCTGCCAATGAGTATTCCAATGCCTTGATGATTCTTCTTCCTTTTCCTTTTTGTCTCCTTTTCTTTCTTCTCCTTCTCCTCCTTCTAATAGCTTTATTGAGATATACTTCGTACACCATACGAGTCACCATTGAAGGTATATAATTCAATGACTTTTGGTATATTCATAGAGTTCTACCACCATCACCACAATCAATTTTAGAACATTTTTATCATCCAACAAGAAATTCTGTACCCATTAGCAATCACTCTCCATTTTTCCTCAACCTTTAGCCCTAGGTAACCACAAAATTACTTTCTGTCTCTGTGGATTTGTCTCTTCTGGATATTTCATACAAAAGGAATCATTCAATATGTGGCCTTTTGTGATCGTTTTTTTAGTTAGCGTTTTTTCAAGCTTCTTCCATGTTATAGCATGTGTCAGTACTTCATTTATTTTTTTTTTTGCCAAACAATATTCCACTGTATGGACATACCGCATGATATTTATCCATCATAAATTGATGGACATTTGAGTTGTTTCCACCTTTTGGCTATGAACAATGTTGCTATGAACATTTACATGCAAGTTTTTGTGTGGCCATATGTTTTCATTTCCCTTGGATGTGTACCTAAGACTGGAGTTTTGGAGCTATCTGGTAACTCTGTTTTTAACTTTTTGAGGAACTGCTAGGCCGCTTTCCAAAGCAGCTGCACCGTTCTACATTCCTACCAGCTGGGTATGAGTGTTTCAATTTCTCTACATCCTCACCCATACTTGCTATTAGGCCTAGGTTCTTCGGAAAGCTATGGAAAGCCACAGCTGCTCTGTTGAGACTTTTTAGAACCTGGATCCACTCCTACCTGGAAGCCTCCTCAGGCATAGAATCCCTTCTTGAGAAATTCTGAATATGCTGTTTGGCCTGATTTCAACGGGGAGCCTCCCCAAAGGCCTTCGAATCAACACATCCCTCTGAGCGAGTTAGTTTAGGATTGGGGCAGATCCTGTTGTACATTGCGAGTTAAAACAGTATATACTCACAATGTCACTCTAGAGCAGATCTACACCTACTAGAGCAATCTGGATAAGACCTGTTGGCTCCGTGGACAAGCTATTGGAAAGGCAGAAGGCATGGCTCATCCTAGTGCCTGGGAGAAGGTGGTAGCCCCAGATGAACAGATACTTAACCTAAAATATTGACTGGAAATTATTGGAGGATTCCATTTGGGAGCACTTTCTTTTTTCCCTTTTAACTTCTGTGTATAATTAGGATTTGGCTGCAGTGCTATGTGGCCAAAGTACAGGGTCTTTATATATGTACTCTCAGGAAAGACGGCAAGTGTCTGCTGAACCGTTCATATTTTCCTCCAAACAAGAATATTTGCCAGCTTCACTGTTTAGCTGAGGAAGGTCTTGAATAGCCCTGGTATACCCAGTCTGTCCTCCTCTTCCTCAAGCTTGCATCTCTTTGTGTGATCCTTTTCTTTCCTATGATGGAACCCACATTTTTGCCATTTGAAACTAGACTTGAGAGCTAAAATGTTAAAAATGCTCATACTGCAGGCAGCAGAGAAAGTTAAAGAAGTTCAGGAAGAGCTGAAGTTAAGAAGAGAGAGGAGAGAAGATTGGGAGGGGTAGAATAAAGTGCACCTACTGTGTGCTGGATACTCAACCATGTGCTTTACATGTGACAGACCAGTTAATCTTCCAATAGTTCTAGGCTAACCATTTTATGGTTGAGGAAAATTAGGTTCAGAGAGATTTAATAATGACCATAATTTTCATAGCTAGCACAAAGCACCAAGGGAACTTCATGGAGTTCATCAGTCTTCTTCTCTTAATGAGGAGATGATATTAACCAAGGTAGTGGCAGGACCTGAAAGCCGTGGCACACGATGCTAAAAAGAGCGGGGGCTCCTGGACTCCAAATATCTGGGTTAGAATCCTGGTTCAACAAGTAAATGAAATGACATTAGACCAGAATATCTTGCTTGACACTATTGATACCTTGAGCCAGATAATTCCTTGTTGTGGAGACTGTCCTGTACATTATAGGATGTTTAACAGCATCCCTGGCCTCTATCCACTAGGTGCCAGTAGGTCTCCCCTCTCCAAAATGTGATAACCAAAAATACCTCCAGACATTGCCACACATTCCCTGGGGAATAAAATCATCTCTGGTTGAGAACCACTGAGTTAGACAAACCTGTTTTATTATCTGTAAAACGAGAGATAATAGCCACCATGCGATGATTGTGAGAATCATATCAAATTGTGGTCTGGCAAAGCCTTTGTAAATTATAATGCTGGACACAAATGTAGGTTGTCATTATCACCTCAGAAAAACACTAGACACTGGAGCGGAGGGGATCGTTAGGCCAATCGGTGTGATGAGCAGCCCAGGGCTCTGCAGGCAGCTGAGTATCCTTGTGCAGAGATGTGACTGGCAGAATTAGCCTGGGAAGGAGCAAAACTGGGAGGGTGTTGTTTCACCACCCTCAGGGGCTCCGTTAGTCCATGTGATGAGTGTGGATGGCAGAGGTCACTGAGAGTGAGTTGCAGGGCTGAGCAATGAAGGCAGAGAGTGAGGGAGGAGAATTTAGGAGTTCCGGAAGCAGCAGGCAGGAGGAAGCGCCTTCACGGTGGAGAAGGAGGCCTTCACGTGCACTGGAACCAAGGTTGGGAAGGGAGAGCCAAGCCATGTTTGTTCTGAGACGCTCATGGAAGGAAGCTGGTAGGTCTAAGTGCCGAATTAGTATTTGGGGATCTGTGAGGATGAATGAAGCCCAGAGACACGGAGGCTGCTGGAAATATCACTTTAGTAAATAGATTATGTGCTTGTAAGTGAAACAACATGTTGAAATCAGAATACATGTAATCAAGAGCTAATGATCTGCTAGAGAGCACTGCTGAAAGGAATGTCCCGTTGGAAAGATATGGATACAGATGAGGAAAAAAAGAAAATAATTCATTCAGAAAGCACTGACGTGGTGTCATTCCAAGTCACATTTCCTAATTTGAAATCGGCTTTTAAATGCTTAAAGCTATGCATATAATCCACATGATCTCGCAGCTAGTAGGCACTCAGTAAATATTTAGTCTCTTCCACTGGCAGGGCTGTAGCATGAATCAGTTCATCCTTGCGTTGATTGGAGGCGGGAAAGCTGGCCTTATTATTTCCACTTTACCAGTTTGGAAATGGAGGCTTTGAGAAGTAATGGCCCAACTTACAGACATATTGGGTGACAGGGTCTGGATCTCAACCCATGTCTCCCACTTCCAAACTGAGGGTCTGAAGCACCCCACATTGCTCTGACAGTCAGTCCCATCACCCCTGCCGGGTTTCTCAGGGCTGTGGAGGACTTGGCATCGTGAGACTCGACGAATGTGTCCTGTAGCTCGTGCACATTTAACAAGCCCATTCTGAAGCAGGCAGGGGCAGGAGCCTCCCTGAAGGTGACTTTCCTCTCCAGGGAGACAGTATTTCCACTGTCTCTGCCAGTTGCTTCCCCAGCACTGTCTGTCTGCCGCTTCCTCTGATCTTGCCTGACTACCTTAACTAAGATTCACTCTCTTGCTCTCATTCCCACAGGGACGCACTTGTACTTCCCTTGGGGTTGTACACTCACTTAACCTTTCTGGCCTGCAGATGATGGACTTGGTCACCTAGGAAACCTATTGTCTCTCCCAACTCTAAAAACACATGACCACTCCAAATCAGCATTTCTCAAAGTGAGGTCCACAGACCACCTGCATCATATTTATGGAAAAATGTGCTAAAGGCAGATTCCTGGGGCCCCATCAACCCTACTGAAGTGCAATCCCTGGGGACGGGGCCCTGGAATCTGTTTTTAATGAGCTCCCCCACCCCCACTCCCACCGTGACTTTCATGCATAACAAAGTCTAGAACCACAGGGTTAGGTGCATGTTCATTCCCTGAGAATGAGTCTGATTTCATATCGTTCCCCGAGTGAGTGAGGCAGACCACGCAAGGCTCCCTCTGCCAACTACCCAGCTGCTGGTCCGGGTCCAGGTGTGTCCCTGGCTCCATGGCACGCGGGCTGCGGTGAGGGCTTTGCACTATAATCCTGTTTTCACGGAGCCCACCCTGGCTTCCTGCTCACACACCGCCCATGCAGACAGTGACAGAGAAGAACTGAGAACCACAGCAAAGGCTGCAGCCCAACCTTCCTCCCCTCCCTGTCAATAGCCTGGAGCCAAGCACGCTGGACGCTAATGACTGCTATTTCCTAACCCAGCTTTTTAAAATGCTGCAATATTAACATCTACCAAAATAATTCAACCCTCTTGGACGGTGGGGTTGCTTCACCTAAGCAGAAGCACTGATTGAATTGCCAAAGCCATGCAGGCTGTGTGTGTGTGTGTGTGTGTATCTGTGTGCATGCATGGGTGTGCCCACATTCATGCACTCATACATATATGCACATACTTTACTTTTAATCTACACAAAATTAAATGAGACAGTATGTAGAAAGTGCTTGAAGAGAGGCTGGTATTAAAAAAATTAATGAGTTATGGTCTTGCAAGGTGATGTGACAGATATTCTTCATTTCACTTTCCAGAGTACTTCTCTTTCCTGCCGGGGGCCCTGAGAAGCATAATGCACTGCGTGAAAGTGCCCTCCGGCCCTCAGGTCCTCATTAGGCTTGGCCAGTGGGAGGCACCAGGGGAATATTAAAGGATGAGAAGAAAGGGGCAAAATAGTAATTTCGCTGCCAAGCCCTGGTAGGCAGTGACTGGGTTTCTCTCCATGAAGCCTCAGCTTCTGTTGGCTGTCCCCTCTTCTAAGACTAGGTTCCAGTAACATCACCCTTTCCCTGCCCCTTCAGGCCTGGGGGCAGTATTTCAACTGTTTCTAGTGTAGCTGACCTGGGTGTTCACCTTTAATCCTGTTCACACCTTTGCACATGGTTCTTTCATTTATTCTCTCCAGTCATTCCTCTTGAATATGTACCTGTTTCTTGCCGGGACCTGGCTGATATAAATGATAAGCGCCTGGATTCAATACAAGGGCAATTCTGAAACATGGTGACTGTCCTCAGCGCTGGACATCTGTCTCCAGTTGCTTGTGGCCCTTAGCTACCCAGTGGGAGAAAAATGTTCCTTTCAGTTGAGGGATGTTGGGAAGCGTCAATGTGGTTCCTTCTTCAATGTGAAGCCAGCCCCACTTCTCTCCACCAACTTTCTACCCTCAGCACTCATATCACTCCGTCCAAATGCCCACGTTTGCAACTTGTTCCATTTGCGGAGAGAGCAAAGCTTTGTGTTCCACCAGACTTTAAAACAGATTATCTGCACCAGCTGAGCGACCTTGGGCAAGTTTCTTTCTCAGCATCAGTCACCCCCTTTGAAAAACTGGGAAAAGTTGTCCTTCAAAGAGTGCAAAGATGACATTCAAAATCATGAGTATGAAAGTGTGTGCCACAGTTAGACATACTGATGTAAGTGTGCAGGTCTGTGAGACGTCAGTTTTCTTTGCTCAGGAAGATCTCCAGGGACAGAGATTGTATGGCCTAGTGGAGAAGCCTGACTCACATACATCAGGACAAGTCAAAGGGATTCCCAATCTGTTTTCTGGACAAGATTTACCTTTGACTTCCTGAATAGAACAAGTTGCAAAGGTGGGAATTTGACACAACTGAAAGGAGCACCCAGAGTCTCCCTAGGGTGCTGGAATCTTGGGATTCTCCCTTACCTCCTTTGGAGAGATAATCCAGATCTGTGAATGTGGCCTCAGATGGGGTCTGCTCCAAGAAGACTTCATGAGAGAAAGGCAAAGGAGAATTTTTCAACATTTATGGTAAACCAGTGCAAAGTTCCTCAAACCCCACAAGGACTAGAATACCCCAAATACAAACTTTGAGGAAGGAGATCTATCTACAAATTTTGACTTTGAATCCTTTAAAAGAATAGTCCAGAAAAGGCCAGGGATAAATATCTGAATACAAATTGTTTTACATCTTGATATTCTCCATAAATATCAAACAATGATGCATTCATCCCTCCTGCTTCTAATAATTGCTATCTAATTTTGACTGATGAAATAAAGTTTCCATTTTAAGGCAGGACAAGAAAAAATTAAACATAAAATTCTCTCTGTGTGTTTATTTGGGCCTCCTCCCTCCCTGGTGTGCAGTGTGCATCTGCATTACACATTAACCACAGCTCCTCAAAGACAGGAGTGCCTGTTCAACCATAAAGATCAATTTTTGTTTTCTTTCTTCTCACACTAGCAATGTAACTTCTCCAAAGAATAGTGTTCTTTCCCAGGTCTGTAGGGAGTCATGGTGACTTGCTGCTTGCTTTGTACGTACTTACCTGGACTATATATCCTTGGTAAACTTTATGTAAAATGTCAGTATGTCATTCTGATGTATGATCCTTTGTCTCGAAAATGTACATGACTATGCCTTTGACTTCTAACAAGCGGAACAGTTCTCAGAGCTTTCTGAGAACTTGCCTCCCCGGTTATAATCCTCAGTTTGACTGGAATAAAATTCTTTCTTTTTCTTCTTGACAGCTAATTGAATTTTCATCGACATGACAAAGTTTCTTCACTCTCTGAGTACAAATTCTTTCATTGTAAAATAAGGAAATCAGTATTCATCTTGGGAGATTATGGTGAGAACTAATCTACTCCCTTTTCTTCCTAATCGCCAATTTATAATCCAGCTCACAAAAGGAAGGCAATTTGATGAAAGGAATCTAGGCTTTTTTTTTTTTTTTTTCATTTACTTTCTAGTCCTGGGTTGGAGAAAGGTAGGTGAAGGTATACTTACGGTCAAAAGCCCAGGAGTCTTTGATCAGTTTTGTGGAGCCTACTCTTCCCCTAGTGGATTAGAGAGGTTGGAAAGGAATCATCAGGACTTGAGATCAAATCTCTGCCCTCCAATATTCCATGAAGCCTCAAGTAAGTAAACATAACTCTCTGAGTCTCCTCAATTATAAAAATTGGCATAATAATATCCAGTTCTCAAATGTATTATGAGGATGAGATGATAATTGAGTCTGTGAAGTGCTCAGGCAGTGCCTGGCTCAGAGGAACCACTCAGGAGTTGAGGACAATCCCTATCCTCTTTTCTAGGCTGCACAGTCCTGTCCTCTGACACTCCATTTCCACTGCTCACCCAGTAGACATAGAGGTGCAGCCTGGGATGCTTTCAACTCCTGCTGATTAGAGAACTTACTCAAATAAGCAGGTGCGTGGTAGAGTGGTGAGGTGAGGGATTCTGGAGTCAGCAAGAAGAACTGCCTTTGGCAGTTGGTTATTTGAACTCTACGTTTGTGTTTGCCCAGTTGTAACATAGGGATAATAGTATCTACTTCATAGGATTGTTGTGAGTATGAAAGGAGAAAATGCACAATGTTTCATAGTAGGCATTCAACAAAAGATACCCGTTGACTATTTTAGGCAAAAAAAAAAGCTCAACTCACATGCAGCCTCCTCTCTGAAGAGTTTTCTGATCACACAACTCAGATGTCATTGCTTTGAGCTGCCATAACACATTGCCCGTATTTCTTTTTAGCATGAAATTGTCATGCTGCCATGTGTTAAAATTAGCAGCTTACACGAGACTCCCACACAAAGTTGTGTGCTTCTTGAAGACAAGGACTGCTTGTTTCAGCCATGAGTTCCTCAGAGTCAGTGTGGGTACATAGTAAAGGCTCAAAAGCCATTGTTGAGCTGAACTGAAATGATGAATTAAAACAGAAAACTCCTTCTGCCAAACGCGATACCTAGGAAGAGAGGTGCCGTGTCTCCCCAGCAACAACTAAAATGGTAAGAAACAAACCAAATTTAACAGTCGCCCTGACATGGGTGGTCAGGAAATTGATTGAGGGTGAGAAGTGATTGAAACACACAAGTAAAAATTCCATTTTACAGGAAAAATAACTGAGAAAAATATGAGTAATGATATTAAACAAGTTATTTGGAGAGCATCGAGATCGATGAATTGGGCAATTTTTCCCAGGTTTGCCAGGAAAGGGAATCAAGGTCACTCAACTCCTGACAGTTTTTTTTTTTTTTCCTTCGGTACACGGGCCTCTCACTGTTGTGGCCTCTCCCGTTGCGGAGCACAGGCTCCAGACCCGCAGGCTCAGCGGCCATGGCTCACGGGCCCAGCCGCTCCGCAGCACGTGGAGATCTTCCCGGACCGGGGCACGAACCTGCATCCCCTGCATCGGCAGGCGGACTCTCAACCACTGCGCCACCAGGGAAGCCCAACTCCTGGCAGTTTAACTTTTCAAATTCAACTTTATTTACCCTCACTCAGCTAAAGACAAATCAGTTGACACACTGAGTAGAATAAATATTAAATGGTGGATCACTTAAAACTACGATTTATGGACCCTGTACAGCTTGTAGTATGTATGCAGATAGCATCGTACTGACAGACTCTGAGAGGGGTGGGGACGAGGTGAGGAGAGGAGAGATGGGAATTAAAGCTCTGCAGGTTTCCACTCATATCACTTCCTCCTCGTCTGGGAAATTTTATCTTCTCCTTATAGTCCAAGAAACTGTTGTGCAAACACCTCACACCTGACAGACCTGTTGGATGAGAACCATGGTATGAGGTTTCAGATATCAGGGCGAGATATGGCAGTAATTTTCCATGAAACAAAAGCAGACAGCATCCCTCAACTCCAGGGCTTCATCAGAAGAGACCAAATACTTGCCAACGGCACCAAACATGCGAGCAGGATGCAGCGCAGGAGAAAGGGAGGGAGGGGGTGTTTATTCCAGCACGTATGCAGCCTCTGTCCTGAATCAGAGCCAAACTGGATGCCAGTAAACCTAAATGATGCAGGGTTTCACTGATACAATTCCAGCTCCTCAATGTTAATGAGCCATTTACAATTACGGTGAAAAATAATATTTTTTAAAACTAAACTTAGTATCTTTCGTTTGCCTAAAAGATCCAGAAGATACTGGTGTTAGTGCAGATGGTTCTAATTCTTAGGCTCCTGAAGTCCACAGACTTTCGTCTATGCCTGGGATCTGCCTTGCGCTCATGCAGACTCTCAGGCAAGTTGCTTAACCGTACAAGTTTGGGAGGGAGTGGGCAGTTTCCCAACCGGTAAAATGAGGAGGTCGGTGTAGCTTATCTCCAAGATTGTGATTCTTAGCATTCTAAAGATCATAGACAACTTTGAGAATCTGATGAAAACACTAAACCTTCCTTCCAGAAGAAACTGCATACATTAGACTTTTAACATACATTTTCAGGGACGTTATGGACACCTTGAATCCAACCACAGACCATGGGTCCCTGCTCCAGAGGATTCTTTCCTAATATTTTATGACTATGAATTGCTTGCTACCAAGAGAGGATAAACCACAGGGCACTGCTTCTGCCTTTAAAGACCTAATTTTAAATTCAATATTCTAGAGAGTATCAGGTTAAAAATTTAAAAATCTGATATTTTCTGAATTTTAACCCATACAGTATTATAACATTTTAATCAAACAACTTCAGATAAGCCTTAGGTTCCTTTCTGTATATTTGTAAATAAAATTAAATTTTCTTAATGAACCAGACTTTCTACTTGACTTATGATTTCAAAGGTATTTCCCCAGGGGGAAAAAAAAATTGACCCTAGACTGTAAATATAAACAAATAATCACATTTTGATAAGAACTAATATTCACCTGTGAAGCCTTATTATAGGCCTGATTGAAGGAACCACGCTGATGTGACCATTTTATTAAAATGCCAGGAAAACAAACTTAAGGGTTGACCACTTAGCAGAAGCACTGTGTCAGTACAATCACAAATTCCCTTTTAAACGTCTACTTTGTGACCTGGAGCATTTTAAGGATTGATGCAAGAGGTCAAACAGGAAATGAGTTAGGTGGGTGGTGAGAGGCGACAAGCATAGGAGATTTCAACACAGGGGGAAATATTAAGAAAATGTCACAATCATAACATGGCTAAAAGCTCTATTGGGAGGAAAAAAGTATTAGGTATCTTAGCACCTTCCAAATCACATCCTTTTTTCTACTTAAAACGTGTTCAGACTGTCTTATTCATTTACATATTTCCAAAGCCCAAGTCAGCATCTGGCCCATTGTTCTTTCTGCAAATGTTTTGCTTCCTTCTTCCCATCTTTTGGCCAAAAAAATGACAGAGTAGGAAGCAAAAATATCTGTACATACCTCCTCTTCCTGTTGCAGTGTCTGAAGTCCTATTAGATTCTGTTCCTTGGGCCAGCGTGTACAGTCCCCAACCCGTCCCTGTTTATGCTGTAAATATTTCTCAGATGGTTAAGACTATAATGGGATTGTAATCATTAATATGATGTGAAATGTGGTCTCCCAGTTCAATTTCTCATAGTTAGCCGAGGCTGGGTCTGGAAAAACCAAAGACAATGAGCAAGGACAGGTAAGTTCTGACTGACATCCGGAAGAGAGGGATACCCTAAGAGATGACTAAGGACACTTGTGCTGAGATGGGATGTGCTGGGGGAGAAGACACCCGGCGGAAAGGGAATGCTGAAAGAACCAGTTGAAAACGCACAGGGAAAACTACCTTCTTTTCAGTTTTGACCCAAATAATTCCAATCACTCTAGTCTGGATGTGGCAGTTGTTTTACTTTGAAAACTTTGTACATGGGAGGCAGTAAAAATATCTGTGGAATGAACGAAATTATCACCCACACCCCTGAGCCATATGATAACTAAGTTAAAAATCCTTCTCATACAAAATGCAGCACTAAAGCCGAGGCCCCCTTAGAGCTGACTGACTTTCGTCAGTGACAGTGTGGCCATCTGTCTGAAAAAAATGCTTTTAAGGTCATTCTCCATAATTCTGCAGCCCATGTTTCTTTCTAGTCATGCAATCTGTGCATTTCATTCTATCATTATTTCCTTTGCTTTTCAGTGTGACCACATTGAGAATACAACTATTCTACTATTCACTGTATTGGTAGCATTTATGGAGCATCTAACAAGTGCCAGGCGTTAGAGAAAGTATCTGAAAATGCATTTGTTCATTTGCATCAGGTTATATTAACACTATTCCAATTTTACAGATGGGGCAAAAATGCAGGGAGTTCAAAGCCCTTCAGTTAGTAAGCCCTGGCTCAGGCTCCCATTCCATACTGTGTGCTTCAAAGGCAGGACTCTAAGTCCGTCTGTGCAGCTGTGCTCTGCAGAGAGCAGGCACTCAGTCAAGGTTGCTGACAAGTGAGAAACAGTTCACCATATTAACTGCAAATCACAGGAGAGCTCAAGTCTCCCCAGGAATAATAAATGCCAAGGCCCTGGTGCCATGTGGGCTCCATTTAGTCTGGACTTGGAGAACTCTCACTCTTCTAAAGCTGTGCCCCTGAGAGCCTGCTGTTCATCAGGCAAAATACAAGGAGGGGGATCTGGCAGGGCTGGGTGCCATTTTCACACTCTGCTCAAAGGTGTGGGTGATGTATCAGAGGCCTGAAAGTGGCCTCGAGAAGTAGACAATTTCTCTCCTACCGCTTCCCATACCCGAGGACTCTGTAGCTCCACCTTGCAGGTTGCTGCTTTCTGGGCAGAGCAAGGCGGCCTGGTGCTGTTTTCCCGGGACATAATCTCACCTTGAGCAATTCCTGTTCTCACTGCTTCATTCTTCTACGCTAGCCTGGTAGAAACTACCTCGTACCAGCTAGTGAACCGGAACCATGACCTATTCCTTCCTGTAGGGCAGTAAAGGCAAGGTCTGGCCTATGCTGGTAACTACAAACCAGCCTGGGCTGCCCTGGGTCACCTCATCCCCCAGTGAAGCAGCTTGGCTTTCTGATTGCTTTCTGAGTCCCAGCCATCCCAGAGCTGGAAGGTCAAACTACCTGCTCTGAGATTGGCCTCTTAATCATAAGTTCTTGTAATCATCATCACCTTGCTGTGAAAATGATCAGAATGTCTCTGATTTCCCAACTGGGAAGCAGTGGCTCAGCTAGGTGAAGGAACATACCCGAGGCACACCCTGGAGAATGTCAGAAAGAAGGCTGAAACCTAGCCTGTCTGGCTGTGCAGTCCACGCTTTCCCCGAGACCACACTAGCTTACAGCCTCTCTCTCCTGCTCCTCTCTGCAGGACACTCAAGCGAGAGGCTCCTCTTTCCAGCTGAGGGCTGGATCCCTGCCCTATTTATTCCACTGAGCCAGAGCAGGGCCCTGAAACTCTTCCTCTCGAACCCACTTCCCACTGCAACTTAATCACATTCGTTAAACCAGAAACAACTGGCTTTGCAGCAGCATTCACCTGAGGCTAAATTCACCTTCAACCATGTCCTGTGCACTGCTCTCTGAAATCCTGAAACTTAATCACAGGTTTTTCAAAAGCCGGTACCGTTTCCCTATCCCACAGTGCAATCTTCTAGGCTAGAGGTCAGAATGCCTGGTCTTGATGTAGTGCAAAGAGCATGGACTCCGGAATCATACAGGATGATCCCAAACCTTAATCACTCTGTGACCTTTGGCAAGTCACTTAACCCCTCTGAACTTCAATTTGCTAATATTTACCTCCCAGGGTAGATGTGAAAATTAGCGATAATGTTTATAATAAACCTAAGAGCGAGGGGACATAGTAGATTCTTCACAACCAGTAGCTATTTTTATTATATGCACCACTTCATTGGTATGTGGCATAGGGAAAAATCTATGCCTATGTCATGCCTCAGTTTCCCCATCTGCAGAATGGAAATAATCTGAGTCTCCTGCCTAATTCAATCTCACAAAAGCTGTAGAGATAGTGTACCTGTTTACTGGCAAAGATTGAGTTCCCTCAATGACTAAAGGAGAAAAATTCTGGCCATGCGTGACCCACAGCCATTATATTATTATGCAACTTCTTTTTTCTCCAGAGCTTCTTGCACTTGGCAAGCATTTATTTATTCATTTTCTCATCTTCCCTTTTAGTATCATACACTGAGGACTTTATTAAGCTGTTCCAGGAAAGCAATGCACCTCCTGCCTCTCATTAAACACATGATGAGTCTGGGATGTTGTTAGTTATCCAAAGATAAATCAGGTCATATATAAGCCAGATTTTCTGGCCATTTTAAGGACCAATTCAAAGAACCTCTTGTTGATCTAATAAGAAAACTTACCTAATGATTTTGTGTTGCTTCAGGGATTCATTAACATTTATTGAACACCTATGAGGTGGTGGTAGTTTTATATGTGTATATATATAACATAAAATAAAATAAAATATAATATAATTGATATAATATAATATAATATAACAAGGCCTAATGAAGAAACATGGGGATAATTTTTTTTAAATTTTTATTGGGGTAAAATTGCTTTACAATAGTGTGTTATTTTCTGCTTTATAACAAAGTGAATCAGCTATACATATACATATATCCTCATATCTCCTCCGTCTTGCATCTCCCTCCCATCCTTCCTATCCCACCCCTCTAGGTGGTCATAAAGCGCTGAGTTGATCTCCCTGTGTTATGCAGCTGCTTCCCACTACTTATTTATTTTACATTTGGTAGTGTATATATGTCCATGCCACTCTGTCACTTCGTCCCAGCTTACACTTCCCCCTCCCTGTGTCCTCAAGTCCATTCTTTACATCTGTGTCTTTATTCCTGTCCTGCCCCTAGGTTGTTCAGAACCTTTTTTTTTAGATGCCATATATATATATGTTAGCATACGGTATTTGTTTTTCTTTTTCTGACTTACTTCACTCTGTATGACAAACTCTATCCACCTCACTACAAATAACTCAATTTTGTTTCTTTTTATGGCTGAGTAATATTCCATTGTATATATGTGCCACATCTTCTTTATCCATTCATCTGTTGATGGACATTTAGGTTGCTTCCATGTCCTGGCTATTGTAAATAGAGCTGTAATGAACATTGTGGTACATGACTCTTTTTGAATTACGGTTTTCTCAGGGTATATGCCCAGTAGTGGGATTCCTAGGTCGTATGGTAGTTCTATTTTTAGTTTTTTAAGGAACCTCCACACTGTTGTCCATAGTGGCTGTATCAATTTACATTCCCACCAACAGTGCAAGAGGGTTCCCTTTCCTCTGCACCCTCTCCAGCATTTATTGTTTGTAGATATTTTGATGATGGCCATTCTGACTGGTGTGAGGAGATACCTCATTGTAGTTTTGATTTGCATTTCTCTAATCATTAGTGATGTTGAACATACTTTCATGTGTTTGTTGGCAATCTGTATATCATCTTTGGAGAAATGTCTATTTAGGTATTATGCCCATTTTTGGATTGGGTTGTTTGTTTTTTTGATATTGAACTGCACAAGCTGCTTGTAAATTTTGAAGATTAATCCTTTGTCAGTTGCTTCATTTGCAAATATTTTCACCCATTCTGAGGGGTGTCTTTTGGTCTTGTTTATGGTTTCCTTTGCTGTGCAAAAGCTTTTAACTTTCATTAGGTCCCATTTGTTTATTTTTGTTTTTATTTCCATTTCTCTAGGAGGTGGGTCAAAAAGGATCTTGCTGTGATGTATGTCATAGAGTGTTCTGCCTATGTTTTCCTCTAAGAGTTTTATAGTGACTGGCCTTACATTTAGGTCTTTAATCCATTTTGAGTTTATTTTTGTTTATGGTGTTAGGGAGTGTTCTAATTTCATTCTTCTACATGTAGCTGTCCAGTTTTCCCAGTACCACTTATTGAAGAGACTGTCTTTTCTCCATTTTATATTCTTGCCTTCTTTATCAAAGATAAGGTGACCACATGTGTGTGGGTTTATCTCTGGGATTTCTATCCTGTCCCATTGAGCTATATTTCTGTTCTTGTGCCAGTACCATACTGTCTTGATTACTGTAGCTTTCTAGTATAGTCTGAAGTCCAGGAGCCTGATTCCTCCAGCTCCGTTTTTCGTTCTCAAGATTGCTTTGGCAATTTGGGGTCTTTTGTGTTTCCATACAAATTGTGATATTTTTTGTTCTAGTTCTGTGAAAAATGCCAGTGGTAGTTTGATAGTGATTGCATTGAATCTGTAGATTGCTTTGGGTAGTAGAGTCATTTTC
This sequence comes from Orcinus orca, assembly GCF_937001465.1. Taxonomy (NCBI): domain Eukaryota; kingdom Metazoa; phylum Chordata; class Mammalia; order Artiodactyla; family Delphinidae; genus Orcinus; species Orcinus orca. The sequence goes on along the minus strand of NC_064559.1, from coordinate 61,552,365 downwards.
ACAATGTTGATTCTTCCAATCCAAAAACATGGTATATCTCTCCATCTTTTTGTATCATCTTTAATTTCTTTCATCAGTGTCTCATAGTTTTCTGTATACAGCTCTTTTGTCTCCTTAGGCAGGTTTATTCCTAGGTATTTTATTCCTTTTGTTGCAGTTGTAAATGGGAGTGTTTCCTTAATTTCTCTTTCAAATTTCTCATCATTAGTATATAGGAATGCAAGAGATTTCTGTGCATTACTTTTGTATCGTGCTACTTTACCACATTCATTGATTAGCTCTGGTAGTTTTCTGGTAGCATCTTTAGGATTCTCTTTGTATAGTATCATGTCATTTGCAAACAGTGACAGCTTTATTTCTTATTTTCTGATTTGGATTCCTCTTATTTCTTTTTCTTCTCTGATTTCTGGGGCTAAAACTTCCAAAACTATGTTGAATAATAATGATGAGAGTGGACAACCTTGTCTTGCTCCTGATGTTAGAGGAAATGGTTTCAGTTTTTCACCATTGAAAATGATGTTGGCTGTGGGTTTGTGTTACATGACCTTTATTATGTTGAGGTAAGTTCCCTCTATGCCTCCTTTCTGGAGGGTTCTTATCATGAATTGGTGTTGAATTTTGTCAAAAGTTTTTCTACATCTATTGAGATGATCTTATTGTTTTTCTCCTTCAACTTTTAATATGGTTTATCACATTGATTGATTTCATTTGTGTATATTGAAGAATCCTTACATACCTGGGATAAACCCCACTTGATCATGGTGTATGATCCTTTTAATGTGCTGTTGGATTCTGTTTGCTAGTATTTTGTTGAGGATTTTTGCATCTATGTTCATCAGTGATATTGGCCTGTAGTTTTCTTTCTTTGTAACATCTTTGTCTGGTTTTGGTATCAGGGTGATGGTGGCCTCACAGAATGAGTTTAGGAGTATTCATCCCTCTGCTATATTTTGGAAGTGTTTGAGAAGGATAAGTGTTATCTCTTCTCTAAACGTTTGATAGAATTCGCCTGTGAAGCCATCTGGTCCTGGGTTTTTGTTTGTTGGAAGATTTTTGATCACAGTCTCAATTTCAGTGCTTGTGATTGGTCTGTTTATATTTTCTATTTCTTCCTGGTTCAGTCTCAGAAGGTTGTGCTTTTCTAAGAGTTTGTACATTTCTTCTAGGTTGCCCATTTTATTAGCATATAGTTGCTTGTAGTAATCTCTCATGATCCTTTCTATTTCTGTGGTCTCAGTTGTTACTTCTCCTTTTTCATTTCTAATTCTGTTGATTTGAGTCTTCTCTCTCTGTGCCACCCTCCTGATTTCCCCTTTTATTACTGTTAGTGTTTGCCTATGTATTGAGGTGCTCCTATGTTGGGTGCATAAATATTTACAATTGTTACATCTTCTTCTTGGATTGATTCCTTGATCATTATGTAGTTTCCTCCTTTGTCTCTTGTAAGAGACTTTATTTTAAAGTCTATTTTGTCTGATATAAGAATTGCTACACCAGCTTTCTTTTGATTTCCATTTGCATGGAATATCTTTTTCCATCCCCTCACTTTCAATCTGTATGTGTCCCTAGGTCTGAAGTGGTCTCCTTTAGACAACATATATATGGGCCTTGTTTTTTTATCCATTCAGCCAAAGTATGTCTTTTTTTTGGAGCATTTAATCCATTTACATTTAAGGTAGTTATTGATATGTATGCTCATATTACCATTTTCTTAACTGTTTTGGGTTTGTTATTGTAAGTCTTTTCCTCCTCTTGTGTTTCCTGCTAAGAGAAGTTCCTTTAGCATTTTTTGTAAAGCTGGTTTGGTGGTGCTGAATTCTCTTAGCTTTTGCTTGTCTCTAAAGGTTTTAAATTCTCTGTCAAATCTGAATGATATCCTTGCTGGGTAGAGTAATCTTAGTTGTAGTTATTTCCCTTTCATCACTTTAAATATGTCCTGCCACTGCCTTCTGTCTTGCAGAGTTTCTGCTGAAATATCAGCTGTTAACCTTATGGGGATTCCCTTGTATGTTATTTGTTGTTTTTCCCTTGCTGCTTTTAATATTTTTTCTTTGTGTTTAATTTTTGGTAGCTTGATTAATATGTGTCTTGGTGTGTTTTTCCTTGGATTTATCCTGTATGGGACTCTCTGCACTTCCTGGACTTGATTGACTGTTTCCTTTCCCATATTAGGGAAGTTTTCAACTATAAACTCTTCAAATATTTTCTCAGTCCCTTTCTTTTTCTCTTCCTCTTCTGGGACCCCTATAATTCAAATGTTGGTGCATTTAATGTGTCCCAGAGGTCTCTGAGACTGTCCTCAATTCTTTTCATTCTTTTTTCTTTATTCTGCTCTGCAGTAGTTATTTCCACTAGTTTATCTTCCAGGTCACTTAACTGTTCTTCTGCCTCAGTTATTCTGTGATTGATTCCTTCTAGAGAATTTTTTATTTCATTTATTGTGCTGTTCATCATTGTTTGTTTGCTCTTTGTTTCTTTTAAGTCCTTGTTAAACGTTTCTTGTATTTTCTCCATTCTGTTTCCAAGATTTTGGATCATCTTTACTATCATGACTCTGAATTCTTTTTCAGCTAGACTGCCTATTTCCTCTTCATTTGTTTGGTCTGGTGGGTTTTTACCTTGCTCCTTCATCTGCTGTGTGTTTCTATGTCCTCTCATTTTGCTTAACTTACTTTGTTTGGGATCTACTTTTCACAGGCTGCGTGTTCATAGATCCCATTGTTTTTGGTGTCTGCCCCCAGTGGCTAAGGTTGTTTCAGTGGATTGTGTAGGCTTCCTCGTGGAGGCAACTAGTGCCTATGTTCTGATGGATGAGGCTGGATCTTGTCTTTCTGGTGGGCAGGACCATGTCCAGTGGTGTGTTTTGGGGTCTCTGTGACCTTATTATGATTCTAAGTAGCCTATCTGCTAATGGGTGGGGCTGTGTTTCTGTCTTGCTAGTTGTTTAGCATAGGGTGTCCAGCACTGTAGCTTGCTTGTCATTGAGTGGAGCTCGGTCTTAGCGCTGAGATGGAGATCTCTGGGAGAGTTTTCGCCGTTTGATATTACATGGACCTGGGAGGTCTCTGGTCGACCAATATCTGAACTCAGCTCTCCCACCTCAGAGGCACTGGCCTGACACCCAGTCGGAGCACCAAGACCCTGTCAGTCACACAGCTCAGAAGAAAAGGGAGAAAAAAAGGAAGAAAGGAAGAAAGGAAGAAAGGAAGAAAGAAAGAAAGAAAGAAAGAAAGAAAGAAAGAAAGAAAGGAAGGAAGGAAGGAAGGAAGGAAGGAAGGAAGGAAGGAAGGAAGAGAAAAGTTATTAAAATTAAGAAATTATTAAAAATAAAAAATATTAAAAATAAAAAAGGAAAGAAGAGAGCAACCAAATCAATAAACAAATCTACCAATGATAATAAACTCTAAATACTAAACTAAGATAAACATAAGACCAGAAACCAATTAGATGTAGAAAGCAAACCCCAAGTCTACTGTTGCTCCCAAAGTCCACCTCCTCAATTTGGGATGATTCGTTGTCTATTCATGTATTCCACAGATGCAGGGTACATCAAGTTGATTGTGGAGCTTTAATCCGCTGCTTCTGAGGCTGCTGGGAGAAATTTCCCTTTCTCTTCTTTGTTCTCACAGCTCCTGGGGTACAGATTTAGATTGGCCCCGCCTCTGCCTGTAGGTCGCCTGAGGGCGTCTGTTCCCTTCTCAGACAGGACGGGGTTAAAGTAGCGGCTGATTAGGGGGCTGTGGCTCACTCAGGCTGGAGGGAGGGGTACAGAATGCGGGGCGAGCCTGCAGCACAGAGACCAGTGTGACGTTGCAACAGCCTGAGGCACACCTTGTGTTTTCCCGGGAAAGTTGTCCTTGGATCACAGAACCCTGGCAGTGGCGGGCTGCACAGGCTTCCGGGAGGGGAGGTGTGGATAGTGACCTGTGCTCGCACACAGGCTTCTTGGTGGCGGCAGCAGCAGCCTTATCATTTCATGCCCGTCTCTGGGGTCCGCGCTTATATCTGCGCTGATAGCCGCGGCTCGTGCCAGTCTTTGGAGCTCGTTTAGGCGGAACTCTGAATCCCCTCTAGTCGCGCACACCGAAACAATGGTCTCTTGCCTCTTAGGCAGGTTCAGACATTTTCCCGGACTCCCTCCCGGCTAGCCTTGGCACACTAACCCCTGCAGGTTGTGTTCACGCCGCCAGCCCCAGTCCTCTCCCTGGGATCCTACCGAAGCCCAAGCCTCAGCTCCCAGCCCCGCCCGCCCCGGTGAGTGAGCAGACAAGCCTCTCGGGCTGGTGAGTGCTGGTCGGCCCTGATCCTGTGTGTGGGAATCTCTCCGCTTTGCCCTCCGCACCCCTGTTGCTGTGCTCTCCTCCATGGCTCCGAAGCTTCCCCCCACGCCACCCCCCGTTTCAACCAGTGAAGGGGTTTTCTAGTGTGTGGAAACCTTTCCTTCTTCACAGCTCCCTCCCACTGGTGCAGGTCCCGTCCCTCTCATTTTGTCTCTGTTTTTTCTTTTGCCCTACCCAGGTACGTGGCGGGTGTCTTGCCTTTTGGGAGGTCTGAGGTCTTCTGCCAGCGTTCAGTAGGTGTTCTGTAGGAGTTGTTCCACATGTAGATGTATTTCTGATGTATTTGTGGGGAGGAAGGTGATCTCCATGTCTTACTCCTCCGCCGTCTTGAAGGTCTCTCCGGGATAATTGTTAAGTAATATGAGTACTTTCATAAGGGTATGAACAGTTTTATGGAAATGCCAAAGAGGAAAAGTAAATTCTGCAACGTGAGTGAAAAGGCAGGATATCTTCATAGAATAATGATAACAGATATTTGCTGAGATCCTTCCTAAGTGCCAGGAAAGTACACAGTACTTTACAGGTATTATTGTCTCAAATACTCACAACAATCTTTTGAGATGGAGGTTAGTATTACTCCAATTTTAAAACGAAGAAACTAAGGCTCAGAGACATTAAGTACACTGTATAAGGTCCCGCTTCTGACCACATACGGACAAAGAACCTGCACTTGGCAGTACTGTGCTGTGCTACCTTCCCACCAGGAAGTGACAATCGCATACTTAGTGTGTGCCTGGTGGTGTACTCAACACTTTACATGTATTGAATATTATATCATTTAATCCTCACCACAACCCTGAGAGCCGTATGAGATAATATTTTATTATTCTCATGTAACAGATGAAGAAACTGAAGCTCAGGGAGATTACATAAGCAAACTTAGTTCTGTATGTTGTCAATAAGTTGAGATTTGATTTCACCTGTCTGATTGCAGAAACCTTACTCAATCATGGTGCTATTTTACCCTTAAATGCAGTGGTGACACTTGAGCCCAGTTTTCAAAGGGGAACAGAATTTGACCAGAGGAGACAAATATTCAAGTCAGGAATGTAAGTCTGGGTGAGGGGAAGAGACTCCCAGAATCACAAAGCAGATGGAATAGAGAAGTGCTTCTCAAATCTGAAATGCATAAGAACAGTTCAGAATCTTTCTATAATTACAGGTACCAGAACCCTACCTGGACCTGCTAAATCAGAAACTCTGGGGCCAGATACCTCTGCATCATTACAAACAGCCTCCAGAAGTTCTGATGCTCACAATAGTTTGAGACCAGCTAGTGTAGAGCCGTATCTAAAAGACACTGAGGAAAGGAGATGTTGGAGAGTGCCCATTCCCTGGATCAATCCTAAATATGCCTTCATGTTATAGCTGTGATTTCAGATCATGGATAGAACTAAACAACTGGGAACACAGCACTGGGCTAATAGAACTCTTTCCTCAAGCAAGAAGGGGCCCAATGCTGACTCAAACATTGCTAACAATGGTCATAATTGTCTCCAAGGTCCTCGAGTGAAAGGAAGCCCGAACAAGTAAATGAAGGCAGAGTGGAGCAGGGCTACCAAGCACAGGATGAGTGTGACCTTTGGAGGTCAAGGTAAAGGAAATAGAGAAACATTGAAGCAGGAAACTATGTTTGATTTGCTCACCGGTGTATCCCCAGGTTAGGGGACACTGTGATGCATTGCCCATGTCCCACCTTCAGGATGGAAGCATAGACTTTCCCTAGCTGCTGGGAATGCTGGCTGCTGACGGTTCACAGCTGAGTGCCTTCTCAGGCGTTGCCCCTGGTAGAAGAAAGTTCCTTGCCCAAGGTTTTATCCCCTCTACGGTCGCAGACCAACGGCTGGTCAGTACAGTGGTACAAAGGCCTGGGGCCCTTGCCTCAATTAAGACAACTCTGAAGGGCCATCCTCAGCTCCAGAACTCTCTGTATGACTAGCTGAGGCCTTCGTTGATACTGGGTCAAAATTCAACTTCTACTTTTTCCCAATCCTGCCTTCCTCACTCACTTACAGGTGTCGTAGCCAAAAGCATTTGTCAATAGACCTGCCAGCACAATCTGTTTCCTAGGGAGCCCAACCCAAAAAGATACTCATTGTAGGGTTCAAATAATATTTGTGGAAGTCTGAGTGAACACTGGAAGGGGGTAGAGCTGCCAGTAAAATCAATTCAATTTAGTATAAACATTCCTCCAGAGATGGGAAAGAATGGAAACCATGGCCACTTTCCATAGTTTTATAGGCAAACATTTCCTAAGATACAGGACAGCCTCCAATTAATGATGCTGTCATAATTTATTATTTCTTTGAAAGACAGACATTTAAATGATTGCTGCAGAGCACAGTAAACAAAAAGTCCAAAGCGGCCATAAACACATAACTATTCATCAAAAAACTTTTAAAAACCTTTACAAGTAATGGTGTTTTGCCACGTGTAAAATCCAATAGACCTAAGAATTTTCAAATGGACATTAAGTTAGCATTACTTTTCCTCTGGCCAAATTAACCAAAAGGAGAGAGGGCAATCTTATTGTCATGTCTATCGGTGTCTATCAGGCCAAGTTCAAATTATATTAGTGTAAGTGGATCAGGAACTTGTGAATTAAATTACCCTTTGGATGTTGTGTATGTAATCATTAAGACCATCACCCTGGCAGATGGAAAATGCTTGCGTCACAGCGCAAATACCACTGAAATCAGACCCCTTGTTACTCTTCAAGAGCCTGCATAATAATTAAACTTGGTCTCTTGATTGAGAGCCCTATCCTGTTTATTATTTCTTTAAGAGGCAATCATTCATACATGAGATGTGCCGTTTATGCTGCCAGGTCATTTCTTATTGAGACACAGATGGAGAAAAAAATAAATTTCCTTTACGACTACCCTCACCCCTAGTATAATAGTGTGTGGACTCCAGACCGGGTCTCTCCTTTGTTACTATCACTCTGGGCTAAGTGAGCAGCAGACCTGCCTTGACGTGGCCAATTTGGAGTTTTTTAAGATTTCAGGACATTTATCTCAAGGGAGCCTGCTAATAAAACTTGTAATGGCTGCCACTGTTTAATAGACAGGCAAGGTCTTTGGTTCTAGGCACTTTGCAGTCATTATCTGGAATCTTATTGAGCGTCAGATATGTAGATGAGTATTCTTAGTTATGTTTTAAAAATGATAAAACTAATTCAGAAAAGCAAATAGATTACTTAAGTTTGCATAATGATTAAGATAGCAGACCCGGGATTCAAACCCGAGAATAGACTAACAAGCGTCACTAGGACATTCTGCTCCTTTATTTTTTATAAGTGATTCCAACTTGATAAAAACAAAGAAAAAGCAGGAATCTGAAAGGAGAGTAAGAGTTAAACCACTGGCTGTCTTGGAGATATCAGCTAATTCTTGGTGATCTGGGTGACCACCCATGTTGTAGGAGTCCATGCAAATCAGAGAGGGTAAGGAAAGCCGGAACCCTAAAGACCATCGACTCTTCACAAAAGAATAGACTAAGTTACAAGAAAGAAAACACACACACACACACACACACACACAAATAGGGCCCACAAGGAAAATTGCCGCTTTAAACTTGGCCACAGATGGAGAGGAAAAAAAGTATTATTCCCCGAAATAAGAAATCTTAACTGAACATTGGCCCTCTTGGGATTTCTTGCCAAATTCATATTACCTATTTAGTTTAAAAAAACTGCAAGTTAAAACTTTATTTTTAGATTGTATTCCATCTGTAGCCCCCTATCATCTGGCTAAACAAAACACAATTTCTTTATGGAAGAATATAGCTTCACCAGGACCCTTTTCCACATAAAGTTAAATCAAACAAGAATATATAATCAAAAAGCACGGAAAAAACAGGGTATCATGGATGAGAACCAGCAGAAGCAAACAGGTTGTAGAATCAGATGCATGAGGATTTCAGATATTGGATTTGTTAGTTGTGGTATATAAAGTGTGTATATTTAATATGTTTAAATACATTTTAAAAAATTTTGCCCGCGCTGTGCAGCTTATGGGATCTGAGTTCCCTGGCCAGGAATTAAACCTCGCCCCTCAGCATTGAAAGTGCGGAGTCCTAACCACTGGACCTCCAGGGAATTCCTAGTTTAAATACATTTTTAAAAGTGCCAGGGGCTTCCCTGGTGGCGCAGTGGTTGAGAGTCTGCCTGTCGATGCAGGGGACACGGGTTCATGCCCCGGTCCGGGAAGATCCCACGTGTCGCGGAGCGGCTGGGCCCGTGAGCCATGGCCGCTGAGCCTGAGCGTCCGGAGCCTGTGCTCCGCAACGGGAGAGGCCACAACAGTGAGAGGCCCGCGTACAGCAAAAAAAAAAAAAAAGGTGCCAAAAGTATGAGCAAGAAATAAGAGACTACAAAAGTGACAAAGGAGAGTCAAACAAGATCAAATATAGCTCCTATAAAAGAAAGTATACTTGACATTTACAAACTCATTGAGTAGGCTGAGCAACAGATTAGACACAGCTGAAACGATAAGTGAACTGAAAGCATCAATTTGCAGAAATAAGCCAGGATGTAGCACAGGGAAACAATGAGATGGGAAACATGAGGAGTATGGACCATAGAGACTAGATGACTAACTTAGGTCTAATCAGAGTTCAGGAATGAAAGTGGAGAAAAGGCAACACTATTTTAAAGAATTGATGATTGATATGAACCTTTAGTTTCAGAAAGCCCAAATGTACCCCAATCAGACTTTAGCTTTTGTTACCTTCAGTGCACCACCAGCTCCGGATTCTTCTAGCATCATCTTTGGTGACAGTTGGCAGCCTGAAAGTCTTCCTCAGTGTTCCTGCACCACCCAAACCTGCTTTCCTGTGCCCTTGTGATTGAGAGCATCGCATTCCTTGCTTCCTCCTGATTCCCAGCACTAGACTGTTGCTGATTGTTGCTAGGGGCTTGCTAATCTGCTCTAGGCATGCCCTGGGTCTCAGGTTGTTAGGGTGGGTCTTTCTCTTTGGTCCTGCCCTACTCTCAGCAGTGGGATTCTTATAAAAACTGGCCCAGGGAGATTTCCATCCCCTTACCCTGGGGCTAGTGTTTTTTCTTTTCTTTTGCTTTCTCCCAGCCCCAATGGGTCTTCAATTTTTTTTTTTTTTTTTTTTTTTTTGCGGTACGCGGGCCTCTCACTGCTGTGGCCTCTCCCGTTGCGGAGCACAGGCTCCGGACGCGCAGGCTCAGCGGCCATGGCTCACAGGCCCAGCCGCTCCGCGGCATGTGGGATCTTCCCGGACCTGGGCACAAACCCGTGTCCCCTGCATCGGCAGGCGGACTCTCAACCACTGCGCCATCAGGGAAGCCCTGGGTCTTCAATTTTGACCTAGGGGTGACAGAGTTAGCTGCCTTCCCACAAGCAACCGCAGGTTTTTGTTCGTTAGAGGAGAGGGTGTGGGTGATGTTTCATGCTTTATCTGCAACTGGCCTGCACCATCCATGGACGCTCCCTTGGGTCGGTCCCTAGCCCTAACTTCAGACCTTCCATGAGCACCCAGTAGATGTCCAGAGGGAAGAATCTCCAAGTGGATGAATACGGCCTTAGTGTCTCTGGCTCCCAGGGGTTCCATCTTTCACAGTAGCCTACACTCGTCCTCTAATAACTTGTTAAAAAACATTAGCTGCCTCCTTACACGCAAGATATGTAGCCCCGTATTCCTTCTGTGCTTGGCCACAGGTGACTCAGTGCTCATGTCCCATCTCTCCTGGGAGACCCCCTCTCCACGCAGATCAGTCCAGGATTAGTGAGAACTAAGACAGCCTCTCCCTTGAAAAGCCTTCCTTAGACATTTTACCTTTGTTACAGACCAAGATGAGTTTCACCCTCTCTATGGAGGAAAATTTGAAGAAATAATACATCCAAGAGAACCAATAAAGTATTATTCCTTTTTTAAACCCAACTGGGTACAGTAGCAAAATTTCAATATATATATAAGTTAAATGAATGAGTCAAGAGGAGATTGCTATTGTTTATTTAAGATAGAGCAGCAGGCCTAATAGGAAGTGTTAACAGATGTGTACCACACCTAGAGAAGAATTTGCAACGTTTAAAATCAATGGGATTAATACATTATAAAAATAATTCCTATTAATCATTGAAAAAATAGAAAATGAGTAAAAGATATGAATACAATGCACAAAAGGAGAAACCTGGACGACTAAAGTTAAAGAGATTCTCACCCTTACCTGTAATAAGAGATATAAAAATTAAAACAACAATATTATGTCACTTAATACCCACTTAATTAATGTCTCTTATGACATATTAATTATGTCACTTAATAAGAGATATAAAAATTAAAACAACAAATTTTGTCACTTAATTGAAAAAAAATTAAAACTTAGAGGACTCCAAGTTTTCAGCAAGTTGGGAGAAACAGGAATCCACATGCCTAGCTGGTGGGAGTGGGAACTAACACAGTCTTCTTGGAAAGTCATCTGGCAGCTCTGAGGGGAATTAGAAAGTCTATGCACCCTAGCTTATTAAGGTAAAATAAAGTTAATAAATGTGGTCCTTCCATAGTCCTTTGCTCTTAGGTTGGGTTCTTCAGGAGGGAGACTCTGGAGACATGGAAACCTGTGTGCTGGAAGTTTATTGGGGAAAGTCCTTGAGATCAAGACCTGTGAGAGAGTAAAGGAGGCAGGGTTGGGTAAAAGGAGAAGCTGAACTACGGTGCAGTCTCAACAAAGGCCTCAGCTGATCCCACAGGAGCTCTGGGCTGCACTGTCCCTTCAGAGTTATCCCGAACTGAGGACAGAGAACCAGGTCTCTCTTCCCTTGCATCAACCAGTCACTCCTCATCATCAGAATTTGGTTCATGGAGGAGCCTGTAGGACTAACCTGCTAAAGTATTTGGTAGTTTATTATCAACTGCTTTTTCGCAACCCAAAGACGGTTATGGTTTTTTTTTTTAATAGATCTTTATTGGAGTAAAATCGCTTCACAATACTGTGTTAGTTTCTGTTGTACAGCAAAGTGAATCAGCCACGTGCAAGATGGCTATCTTGAATGAAGCAATTCTTTTAGAAAATATTATTTGCAAGACACCATGGCAGGAATGCAAATGTATTCATCACAGTTAATGTATTTGGGGGAACTGCGTTTAGATCACGTGTCTGATGCCATGTAACTTAAATTTAGAAATAAAACGAAGTATGCAGAAGTAAATCCTTTGTAAAATGAGGGCAGTAACAATATCTATCTCATAGGGTAGATATGAGGATTAAAAAGACCGCCACAAAATAAATGCTAAAAATCCCCCCCAAAACCAATGTCCACCCCCAAGAGATTTGGATTTCATTCATTTAACTTAAAGTATAGGCCATTCTAAAAAGCCCTCCAGGTGATTCTAGTGTAATCAGGGTTGAGAGCTACTGCACACAGTTAATTCTCCAGCCTCATGAGTTACTTGCCTCTTAGTAGTTGTAGTGAATAACCCACACTTCATTGAATGGTGATATTCTCTCAAATTTCTGCCTTTCACAGGTGCTGGACAGGCCTTTCTCCCCTTCTTTTCTTCACCTAGGCCTGAGAGTCCATCAAGTCTGTCAACACTTGGCTCAGACGTCGGAGTCCCTCCAGGACGGGGCTGTGTGCCTTCCTGGGTGTTTCCCACTGTCCCGCTGCTTTCCTCTAGCATGGCCTTTGTCCCAATGTGTTGTAATTGTCCAGTCAGTCTTCATGTATACATGGTGAGTCTCTTGAGGTACATATTATATCTTAAAATCTTTTGTGTCAAGAATAGTCCCAGCAGCAAACATTCAAAGGAATCACTGGATCCTGGCTGGAGCATCATGGTGTTTTAGACGAAACACTCATCTATATCTGAGTCCTTTCTTCACTACTAACTAGCTATGTAGACAACCTCGAAGATGATTCCTCGGTGAGCCCTGTCTCCTGCAGTTCACGCCCCACTGCAATCCCCTCCCCTTGAGCATGGTAGATTTATTGTCTCCCCTCATAAAACACAGAAGAAATGACAGATGTCACTTTCAAGGTTAGGTTGTAAAATGACTGTGGCTCTGTGTTGGGTGCCCTCCCCCATGCTCTCTCTGTCTCACTGAGGGAAGCCAGCTGCCCCATTGTGACCTGTCCTATGGAGAGGCCCACACAGCAAGGAACTGAGGGAGGCCTCTGGCTAAGAGTTAGTGAGGGACTGAGATCCTTAGGCTAACAGGCTGCAGGGAACTGAATTCTGCCCCACAGTGAGCTTGGAAGCCAACCGTCCCCCAGGTGAGCCTTCAGCAACAACTTTGACTGTAGCCTCGGGATAGACTCTGAGCCAGAGGCATCCAGCTCACCTGTGCCCTGATTCTTGACCTACAGAAACTGTAAGATAATAAATGTTTGTTGTTTTAAGTCTCTAAGTTTCTGGGTAATTTGTTACACAGCAATAAAAAAAAAATACACTGGCTGTATATTCTTAAGCAGTGATTTAATTCATTACACTCCCGTTTATTCACGTGTAAAAATGGAGATAATGCCATCCACTCCACAAGGGTGTCATGAGACTTAAATGATATGATGCAGATGAAAGCTATTTGTACAGTATTAAATGTGACATAAAAGCTAGATATCCATCTCCAGGAACATCATATTTTAGATAGAGGCCTTTTCAATCTTGTTTAATATCATGCATTATGAGCTCCTAGAATTAATAAGGTAGAGGTATATGCTTAACTTTATTATATCTGCTGGGATGACACTGAAGTGTCAAGCTGTGCATTTAATTAATTTAGCATTCAATGCCTATACACATTTCTCTTTTCTCATTTCATTCAGCTCATAATTAACTCCTGTAGTAAAAATCACAGCATCCTCAATGGGTGTTTTAGTTCTCTTCTGTTAAACCTAAGGACTGCTTTTCTCAAAAGAATTCAGAAAAGGAGAAAGGAGAATGGGTCCTGTATTCAAAGCCTTAGCAGCTGCCTCTGCCTGGCCCCTGTGCCATGGAGTGGGCAGAATGGTGGTGGTCAGCAATAACCGTTTGTGAGGGCCTTGCCTTTGCCCTTGCCCTGTGTTATGCTGATGCCTGAGGAATGAAGAACCGTAAACGTGGACTCAGTTTCCATGGAGCTCACCACCTAATGGGGGTGTAGAGCCTGCAAAGTCACATGTGCAGTAGAACCAGGAAGTGTTATGTAGACTATATATCCTACAGTCTTCAGTGGAGAAAATAACCAAGATGAACCCCAAGAACAGAGGCCTGTTCACTCTGCTTTATAACATAGAAAAATAGGAAGTTAACGATATTTAGATAGAATTTTAAAATTTTTACAGTGGTTCCTATCTCTTGACTACCTCATAGTATTTAACAACAATCAAGGGACTTCCCTGGTGGTCCAGTGGTTAAGACTTCGCCTTCCAGTGCAGGGGGTGCAGGTTCGATCCCTGGTTGGGGAGGTAAGATCCCACAGGCCTCGCGGCCAAAAAACCAAAACATAAAAACAGAAGCAATATTGTAACAAAGTCAATAAAGACTTTAAAAATGATCCATATCAAAAAACACCTTTAAAAAAAAAAGCTTTAAAAATTTTTTTAAAAAAACAAGCATTCCTTCAAAAATTATATTTGGGTACCTATTATTTGCAAAACACTATGCTTAATGTTGTGGACATAAAATGTATGAAAAAAGATTCTGTTCTAAAAAAGAGGGCTTCCCTGGTGGCGTAGTGGTTGAGAGTCCGCCTGCCAATGCAGGGGACACGGATTCGTGCCCCGGTCCGGGAAGATCCCACATGCCGTGGAGCAGCTGGGCCCGTGAGCCATGGCCGCTGAGCCTGCGCGTCCGGAGCCTGTGCTCCGCAGTGGGAGAGGCTACAACAGTGAGAGGCCCGCGTACCGCAAAAAAAAAAAAAAAAAAACTAAGATAAAAAAGAAAAAAATAATAATCGTACCACACCACCACCACGAAAACTACAACAGCACAAATTATTAAGTGCCAGGCATTGTATTAAGATCCTTGATACGTTGATCCCCTTTAGCTTCACAAAACTTTAATAGGAAGATAAAAATATTTCTATCAAAGATGAAGACTAAGACTCAGGAAGGGGAAACCATTTTTCCAGGGTTATATCAATACAAGTAAAAAGTCATAGCTAGGACCCAAGGGGTCTGTGCGTCCTCAGACCCTTATTCTGTACCTCACCACCTCCCAGTCTGTCTTTACTTTGGTTGTTGATAGCATCAAGTGACATTTTATAAAGTATTGTATGATTCTACAGAAGCATCTTCATACATCATTTATTTTCATGACAAACCTCAAATCAGTAATACCCTGTTTATAGATAAGAAAATAAGGCTCAGGCAGCTTAAATGACTCATCCAGTCTATAAATTTGTGGACTGACAGTTGTTATGAGATTCAGACCTGAGCACACAAGAATATTACTATTTAAGATGGATTCATGAGAGGTAGGCTGTCAGGTGCTACATAGAGCAGGGTAGAGAGGGATCATCATGGGAAGAAATGAGTCATTGGAGGAAGAGTTTCTTTAAGGATGAAAGCCGCAGGCGAGAGGTGCCCAGAAGCTACTTCTGCAGGGAAACAGTGCGGGGGCATCTGTGTTGAGGAAGGGGTAGTTGGCTAAGGGTGCCAGTCCCAGCTCTACCCTGTCCTGTCACATGTGGCACAAAGGTGATAATGCTTATCCAGTACCTCAGAGCTGTTGTGACGGCTGAAGTGTTAATGTAAAGGGAGATTGAAAGTTGTAAGGTGCTTTACAAATATCAAGCCTTTTTATCCTGACTTTAGATGAGACAAACTTGAGGTTCAGAGTTTTGAAGTCCTTGCCCAGAATCAAATAGGAAGGTCCAGCAGGACCCGGGTGTCAGCACCAAACTCCTGAAGTACCCGCCAGCACTGCAGACCCTGCTAGTCAATATTTGGAGAGACACCAATTGCTGAGCTTTCTGTCTATGAGGACATGCTGCTTTCCAGGAACGTGAAGAAATAAGCTAACCAAAGAGAGACCTCTACCTGCACATTCACTGGTCTGAGCAAGGTGGATAGAAGGAGGTTTTCAGAGGGCACCTTATGTTCAGGGTCCCCATTCTCTGCAGAGGTCGGTTTCAGTTACCTTCTCTGTCCCACTTGCAAAGAGAAGTTACCTCTAATGTATAGCTTCAAGGAGAGGTTCTCAAACTTTTCTATGGTAAAGTCCATGTACTCTTCTCAATAATGTTATTAAATATATCAATTACATTGGACTACAAAAGAGACAAATTATATTGAAATGCACTTATCAAAATATTAAAATATTTTTATATAGTAATTATATTTGTATCTTTATGGAAGTATTAGATAAAAGATTTAGCAGTGGGTCTAATAACTACTTCAGTTTCTAAGTAGAGATATGTACAAATGATATTTCAAGTATCTGTCACACTTGTACAATAATATTTAAAAATATGCAATTTCTATTGATGACAAAGTCATCAATTAGATATTCATAAATACTGCAGTAGTTTGTTGGCAGTATTTGTCATTGAAAAACATATTGCATTTCAATTAGAGATCAGTGAAACAAAAATGTCATTTTTTTCCTCTCTAAATCTTTGTACATCCTCCTTTTTCCACCCCGGAATTCTATCATGAATCCTTTGGGACCCAAGATTAAGAATCCCTGGTTTAGAGGAAATTAAAGAAGGCTTTTGAGTGGAAGACAATAAATTGTGGAGGAAATAACACTTATGATGGCATTTAATATTTACTTTTTTCATTTACTAGTAATATATTTACCACGTTCAATTATACTTTACTGCAGATGTTAATTATATTATTAATTATTTCTCACTGTAAATATTAGTAAAATAAATGGCTGGACAATTAAGAAGTAAAATATGTTTTTAGGTCACAAATATATCACAAACTGTTACCCTAATGAATTTATACTCTGTGTTTCAGTTTCCCCAGATCATAGATGATCAGGGTAATAGCAGCAAAGAGTATAATGTAAGGGTCAAGAGTATGGCATTTGGAGCCTGAAATAAATTGGTTCTACACCACCACACACTAGCTGGGTGGTCATAGGCAAATTAATTGACCTTTCCATCCTGTTTTAATTATATAAAATAGGAGTAATGATATTAACTTTTGAGGACTGTTAGAGTATCAAATGAGACTATGTACATATATAATATATATGCATACATTTTGTACATATATACATATATATTATATATATATGTACACACATAGCATTTGCCACTGCATCTAACACGTACTAAGTGCTTAACTAGAGTTTGCTATCACTGCAGCTGTGATTATTATTACCTGTAATCACCGGGCATTTTGGCTATCAAATGAAAGTCAATAAGCCTGACATATAACAATGACAACCTATAGGCTCCTTATCAGCAGAGTCCTCAGGTAGACTTAGAGGTAATGAGAAATAATCAAAACCTGTCCTGTGCTTTGGGACCATCAGCCTTAGCTAGAAAATGGCATAGGGAACAGCCCTTGTGTGATTAGAGAGGACTGACCTTTGGTGTGTTTGGAAAAAATGGGTTCTGTTTGCCTTGGAGAATCTCGTATCACCCTTTCAGAGAACTCTCAGTTTTTGTCGACCCCCTCTCCTATAATCCAGGATCTCTGGTGTCCAGGCTTCTGTCTCTGACACTCCACTGTGTACCTCATGCAAGACAAGAAGGGAAGGGAATTTGTATCGATTGGGCCTCTCCTATGTGATGCACTATTTGGTTCTCCTTAGGTGATGAGTGGTCCCAAGCTTGGAAGCTTTTTATGTTTTCTGTGCTTCATTCTTTCAAAGTCCTATTTTTGAGTCCACATCTGCCTAATTTTAACCAATCAATAATACTGAATGTTGAGGATGACTTAGTTTCCAATTTGCTGCATAAAATATATCTATATCTCAACAGAAGCTTTTAATACCAATACTGAGATGGTGTGAGACTGTACACATGGACCCATGTAGACCTGGGCTGCATTTTGGATCTGCTGTATCCTAGCTGTGTCACTTTGGGCGAGGCAGGAGCCCCTCTGACACCATTTTTACTAGTAAACTAGGAATGATAAGAGCATTAGCAGTTTTGTTAAAATTATAAAATGAGACTTCGTTTATAAACATCTTACAACACGATACATATTTTAAATGATAGTTACCATTAATAAACATAATGGGACTTTCAGCTTGTTGGAGAACATTTGATGTGAGACTAGAAGAACTTTCAGATGGGAACATGCTTGCTTTGTCAATGAATGTTGACACACTGAAAAGATAATCACACTTCAGTCTTTTCATAAACACAGCATCCATAAGGAAAATGTTACCCAACTGATCTTCAGATCCAGGGTGGAGGTGAGGCAAGGTCTAAAATACCAACATATACCTATCCTGGAAACGCTTCACCTCTTGCTCTTGAAACACCACATATCTGGGCCTCCTGGCACAAGAACAAAACTCGAAGTAAGGCCGGCACACAGAATTGAGAGTGACTGAGCGCTTCCAGCCTTTTCCCCTCTTGCTTACAAAGGCTTGAAGAGGCAGTCAGTGTAGCCTCTGAGTCCTCCTTAAAGTTTGGGGCTCTTCAGCCTTGGAATCCAAATTACTCTTCTGGATGCTAGCCCAGAGCAAAGCTCTGGCTTCAAATTCTCTGGACGGCAGCCATGGTAAAGACATTTGCTACTGCCAGCAGTACAGGAGAAACATGGAAAACACTGCTCAGGCAAGAACACAGTTGAGCGTTTCTAGGATACCTCAACCAGGAGATAGCTTTGTCACCAGCTTCTCAGGATAGAGAAACCAAGCCCTCTGCTTCCCACTTGGCTCATCATCACAAATATAGCAGAATTGAAAGGAACGTCAAGGGATCGAAGACCAGTCTGGGAGAACCGCAGTTCATGATTAAACAGAGTCTCAATCCTCATTTTTCTCTCCTGAGGGTCTCAAGTGTTTCCAAGTGCTTAGGTAAAGCACGTATGGGGAACCAAGCGTGCCTTTGGTAACACTCTGTTCCACGTTGCATGTACCTTTTTTCCCCTCCTTTTTAACTTTTTGGATTTTAGGTGCAGAGCTTTGATTTAATCAAACACCTTTCTTAATTCATAACACACTATTATGTTTGGTCCCACAAGGTCCCTTTCTTATTTTATTTTAGTTTTCCCTGCATCTCCCATTTCCTATTACTATTCCTTACCATTGAGAAGTCACCTCCTTTATGATGTTTAATATACATTCTTCATATGTATGTATCTGCAGAAAATATGTGGTGGTGTTTTGTGTATGTACATGCTTTCAGCTTCCATAAGGGTGTCTCACTGTATTTCTTACCTTTTTACTCAATATTATATTCTAATGTACACCCACTAGTTAATTGCTTTTGACGGCTGCATAATATTCCATCTAATCATGGAGAGCTATTTGCTGCTACATATAATGCTGCTGTGTACATTTTTCTACATGGTGCCTCATGGGCTTGTGTGAGACTTTCTCAGGCATGTTCTCAGGAGAGAGACTGCTGTATTGTAGGGTGCATAGACTTTCTAATTCCCCTCAGAGCTGCCAGATAACTTTCCAAGAAGACTCTGTTAGTTCCCATTCCCACCAGCTAGGCATGTGGATTCCTGTTTCTCCCAACTTGCTGAAAACTTGGAGTCCTCTAAGTTTTAATTTTTTTTCAATTAAGTGACATAATATTGTTGTTTTAATTTTTATATCTCTTATTAAGTGACATAATTAATATGTCATAAGAGACATTAATTAAGTGGGTATTAAGTGACATAATATTGTTGTTTTAATTTTTATATCTCTTATTACAGGAAAGGGTGAGAATCTCTTTAACTTTAGTCATTCAGGTTTCTCCTTTTGTGCATTGTATTCATATCTTTCACTCATTTTCTATTTTTTCAATGATTAATAGGAATTATTTTTATAATGTATTAATCCCATTGATTTTAAACGTTGCAAATTCTTCTCCAGGTGTGGTACACATCTGTTAACACTTCCTATTAGGCCCAAGTTGAATAGAAATCTTTAATGTTTGTGTAGTCAGATCCAACAATTTTCTACCTCATAATTTGTGTTTATACAGTCTTGTTTAAAAAAACCTTTTTCCATCCTAAGGTCATATTTTCTCCTATTAGCTTTAAAGTTTCACCTTTTATATTTTGGGCTTTAAGCCATCTGGAGTTCATTGTACACATGGCATGAAATAAGAATGTATATATTTATTTCTCATAAGTGAGCCAGCTTTCTTAACACCATCTACTAAACAATTTATCTATTCCCCACCTCTATTATATTCCATTTCTTTACACATGTGCTCTCTTCCTGGGCATTCTTATCTGTTCCATATTTTATTTGTCTGCTGCTGTGCTGTTATATACTATTCTCTCTCCACTCTTTGTATGTGAGTGTGTGTGTGTGTATGTGTTTGTGTGCACACACATGCACACACAAAATTGACAACTCTTTGTGAAACCTAATTCTTCAATATAGACTTTAGAATCAGTTTGTCAACTTTTTCAAAAATTTCAGCTAAAGTTTATATTGGAACATGTTAGATATATACATTAATTTAGGGGAGAACTGACAAATTTATAATATCAACTAATTCCACTTCATTCATTATTTATGTCTTCTATGTCTTTTAATAGAATTTGAAAGATTTATCCATAAAATTTTGTCATTCCTTGTTATTTCTATTCCTGGAAAGTTTAGAGATTCCTGATATTGTGAATGCCATTTCAATTTCTATTACAGTTTCTTGGTGGTTATTGATAGTGTAAGTTGAATTTGTATCTGGCACCTTTGCTGAAGTCTTATTAGTTTAGTAGTCTATTATGCTGTAGGTTTTTAACACGTATCTGACTCCTTTTATTAGGTGGTACCTTGAAGACAGATGTATACTTGCTCTTTACACTTTTTATCACTAAATGTCCTTAAGCCCTTTCCATGATGGCTGACCCTGTAACAGAAATTCTGGCTATCAATTTTTAGCATTTATTATGCTAGATACTAACCTAAGCACTTTACATGTATTGTCTTACTAGTTCCTTACAAAAACCCTACTTGATTTTATTTTTATCTCTACTCTACAAATGAAGAAATGGAAGCTAAGACAGTAAGTCATCTCAGGTCACCCAGCCAGCAAGAGACTGAGACAAAACCAGCTATCTTTGACTCTAAAGCCAAGGTCCTCTACAGTGGTGCTATTCTAAATTTGGGCTTCAGAACTTTTCACAATTAGCTAGGTAAATTCTATGTTATTCACCCACACACACACTTTCAATGAAAACATGAGGATAGTTTTTATAATTTTACCTATGCTGTGCTTGTTCTGATTATATTTATTTAACCCTAATTTGATATAATACCTAACATAATTATAATAAATATATTTATATTAACTATAATAATAAAAAATAAAAATTGTCTCTAATAGTAAATGCAAAATTGGGGCAGGGGCTTGTCTTTGGCATGTCTTTGAATTTATTTTTCTGATAATTATTTTTATTGTTTTATAAAACAGTTGAAGACATTTTGGAAAAACAACCAAACAAACAAACAAAAACCTGGTTCTTTACCACTGATTGCTTGAGAAGCTGTAATCTAGAGTATGTGTCTTTTCTCTATAAAGGTGTCCCTTGCTGGCTTAAGTGCCTGAAGATGCAAATAGGATGGATCAAAAGTTTTGAACCAGTCTGTATTTGGGTGCCTAGTTGTCTCAATCATTTTAAATGGGTGATTTGTATTTCTGAAATACTCCAGTCAAATGAGAGCCATCCTGATGAAAACCTTTTCCTACAGAGAAATCATTATACTGTTCCCACCTAGCCCTCTCTGCTATTTCAGACATCAGTGTCCATTGGACCTACAAGGCAAGAGTCTACTGCTGGCCCTAGAAATACCAAGCAATGCTTGAGCTCTGAGCTGGAGCAAAGTCTTTTATTCTAATAGGAAACTACCAAACTTTACATTCAAATCTCTTTCATTTGGAAAAAGAAAATTGTGAGTATGAGCATGACAGTATCTGGAGGTTAATTATGTAGCTGTTGACAATGAAGCTGTCTTATTTAAAATAATAAATACAGTATTTGACCATAGATTGGAGTATTTAAGCCATCAGCACAGGTGAGCTTGTATAATAATACTGAAATAAAGCATTGAATCTGTGAAGGAATATATAATATCTGTAGAGAACTATAGAAAAAGAAAAAAAAATTAAGATCAAATCACATTTCTTAGAAAAAGTTGTGTAGGATAGTCTGACAGATCATTCAAAATGATAGGCAATTCAATTAATTTTCAGTCTGGTTGCTTTAAAATAAATTATCTGGCTGTGTTTTTGAGTACATAATGTTACCATATTTCAAGCATAATAATTAGTAAAGCTGGAAGAAGTAATATGGATTTTACATTTAGATTTTAACTTTCTTGTATGTCACTTGTACAAAGATTTTTATAGAGTGCTATTTAGCTCATGAAAAAAATGGGAAAAAATCCAAATATTTAACAATAAGAGAATTTTTGCTAAGCCACCTTTATAAGTATAATGAAATACTTATTGCATAATCTTTAAAAATAAGTATGCAGAGTATATCAATATAGTAAACAAAGGATCTACAAGAGAGTATTGAGTGTAAATCACAAAATCGAAAGATGATGTACATATACAAATTACAACAGCATAAAAATGTGTTCATGAATTCAGAAAAATAACTGGAATTTAGCTAGATGGAATTCATTGTATGTATTTCATCTGTAAGTTTATGACAAAAATAGTTTTTAAAATAAAACATTTTTGTGTTGCAAATTTTTTAACTTTACCTGAATGTATAGATAGTTTATGCAATTTGGAGACTTTCATAACTCTCAGATAATATAATAAGGAGTACATAAAAATAAAAGGTAGTGGGTGGTTTTTTTTTAATTTTGAATTTTATTTAGTTTATTTTTTTATATAGCAGGTTGTCTATTAGTTATCTATTTTATACATATTAGTATATATATATCAATCCCAATCTCCCAATTCATCCCACCACCGCCACCACCACCACCACCACCCCCAACTACTTTGCCCCCTTGGTGTTCATACATTTGTTCTCTACATCTGTGTCTCTATTTCTGCCCTGCAAACAAGTTCATCTGTACCATTTTTCTAGGTTCCACATATTGCATTAATATACAATATTTGTTTTTCTCTTTCTGACTTACTTCACTCTGTATGACAGTCTCAGGATCCATCCACGTCACTACAAATGACCCAATTTCGTTCTTTTTTATGGCTGAGTAATATTCCATTGTATATATGTAATACATCTTCTTTATCCATTTGTCTGTGGATGGGCATTTAGGTTGCTTCCATGTCCTGGCTATGGTAAATAGTGCTGCAGTGAACACTGTGGTACATAACTGTTTTTGAATTATGGTTTTCTCTGGGTATATGCCCAGTAGTGGGATTGCTGGGTCATATGCTAATTCTATTTTTGTTTTTTTAAGGAAACTCCGTACTGTTCTCCATAGTGGTAGTATCAATTTATATTCCCACCAACAGTGTAAGAGGGTTCCCTTTTCTCCACACCCTCTTCAGCATTTGTTGTTTGTAGATTTTCTGATGATGCCCATTCTAACTGGTGTGAGGTGATACCTCATTGTAGTTTTGATTTGCATTTCTCTAATATTAGTGATGTTGAGTAGTTTTCATGTGCTTCTTGGCCATCTGTATCTCTTCTTTGGAGAGAGCTCTATTTAGATCTTCTGCCCATTTTTTGATTGGGTTGTTTGTTTTTTCAATATGGAGCTGCATGAGCTCTTTATATATTTTGGAGATTAATCCTTTGTCCATTGATTCATTTGAAAGTATTTTCTCTCATTCTGCGGGTTGTCTTTTTGTCTTGTTTTCACTTTCCTTTGCTGTGCAAAAGCTTTTAAGTTTCATTAGGTCCCACTTGTTTATTTTTGTTTTTATTTCCATTTCTCTAGGAGATGGGTCAAAAAGGATCTTGCTGTGATTTATGTCAAAGAGTGTTTTCCTCTAAGAGTCTTATAGTGTCTGGTGTTACATTTAGGTCTCTAAGCAATTTTGAGTTTATTTTTGTGTATGGTGTTAGGGAGTGTTCTAATTTCATCCTTTTACATGTAGCTGTCCAGTACTCCCAGCACCATTTATTGAAGAGACTCTTTTTTCTCCATTGTATATCCTTGCCTCCTTCATCATAGATTAGTTGACCATAAGTACATGGGTTTATCTCTGGGCTTTCTATCCTGTTCCATTGATCTATATTTCTGTTTTTGTGTCAGTACCATACTGGTTTGATTACTGTAGCTTTGTAGTATAGTCTGAAGTCCAGGAGTCTGATACCTCCAGCTGCGTTTTTCTTTCTCAAGACTGCTTTGGCTATTCAAGGTCTTCTGTGTCTCCATACAGATATTAAGATTTTTTGTTCTAGTTCTGTAAAAAATGCCATTGGTAATTTGATAGGGATTGCATGAATCTGTAGATTGCTTTGGGTAGTAGAGTCATTTTCACAATATTGATTCTTCCAAACCAAGAACAGGGTATATCTCTCCATCTGTTTGTATCATCTTTGGTTTCTTTGATGACTGTCCTATAGTTTTCTGCATACAGGTCTTTTATCTCCTTAGGTTTATTCCTAGGTATTCTATTTTTTTGGTTGCAATGGAGAATGGGATTGTGTCCTTAATTTCTCTTTCTGATCTTTTGTTCTTAGTATATAAGAATGCAAAAGATTTCTGTGTATTAATTTTGTAACTTGCAACTTTACCAAACACATTGCTTACCTCTAGTAGTTTTCTGGTGGCATTTTTAGGATTCTCTATGTATAGTATCATGTCATCAGCAAACAGTGACAGTTTTACTTCTTTTCCAATTTCTATTCCTTTTATTTCTTTTTCCTTTCTGATTGCTGTCGATAGTACTTCCAAACTATGTTGAATAATAGTGGCGAGAGTGGACATCCTTGTCTTGTTCCTGATCTTAGAGGAAATGCTTTCAGTATTTCACCATTAAGAATGATGTTTGCTGTGGGTTTGTCATATATGACCTTTATTATGTTGAGGTAGGTTCCCTCTATGACCACTTTCTGAAGAGCTTTTATCATAAATTGGTGTTGAATTTTCTCAAAAGCTTTTTCTGCATCTATTGAGATGATCATTTGGTTTTTATTCTTCAATTTGTTAATATGGTGTATCACATTAATTGATTTGTGTGTATTCAAGAATCCTTGCATCCCTGGGATAAATCCCACTTGATCATGGTGTATGATCATTTTAATGTGTTGTTGGATTCTGTTTGCTAGTATTCTGTTGAGGATTTTTGCTTCTATGTTCTGCAGTGATTTTGGTCTGTAATTTTCTTTTTTTGGAGTATCTTTCTCTGGTTTTGGTATCAGGGTGATGGTGGTCTTGTAGAAGGAGTTTGGGAGTGTTCCTTCCTCTGCAATTTTTTGGAAAACTTTGAGAAGGATGGGTGTTAGCTCTTCTCTAAATATTTGATAGAATTCACCTGTGAAGCCATCTGGTCCTGGACTTTTGTTTGTTTGAAGATTTTTAATCACAGTTTCAATTTCATTGCTTGTGATTGGTCTGTTCATATTTTCTATTTCCTCCTGGTTCAGTCTTGGAAGATTATACCTTTCTAAGGATTTGTCCATATCTTCCAAGTTGTCCATTTTATTGGCATAGAGTTGCTTGTAGTAGTCTCTTATGATGCTTTGTATTTCTGTGGTGTCCATTGTAACTTCTTCTTTTTCATTTCTAATTTTTATTGATTTGAGTCCTCTCCCTCTTTTTCTTGATGAGTCTGGCTAAAGTTTTATCACTTTTGTTTATATTCTCAAAGAACCAGCTTTTAGTTTATTAACCTTTGCTATTGTTTTCTTTCTTTCTATTTCACTTATTTCTGCTCTGATTTTTATGATTTCTTTACTTCTACTAACTTCAGGGTTTTTTTGTTCTTCTTTCTCTGGTTTCTTTAGGTGTATAGTTAGATTGTTTATTTGACATTTTTCTCGTTTCTTGAGGTAGGATTGTACTGCTATAAACTTCCCTCTTAGAACTGTTTTGCTGCATCCCATAGGTTTTGGATCATTGTGTTTTCGTTGTAATAGTCTCCAGGTATTTTTTAATTTCCTCTTTGATTTCTTCAGTGATCTCTTGGTTATTTAGTAACGTATTGTTTAGCTTCCATGTGTTTGTGTTTTTTACGTTCTTTTCCCTGTAATTGATTTCCAATCTCATAGCGTTGTGGTTGGAAAAGATGCTTGATATGATTTCAATTTTCTGAAATTTACCAAGGCTTGATTTGTGACCCAACATATGATGTATCCTGGAGATCGTTCCATGTGCAGTTGAGAAGAAATTGTAATCTGCTGGTTTTGGATGGAATGTCCGATAAATACCAATTAAATCTATCTGGTCTGTTGTGTCATTTAAAGCCTGTGTTTCCTTATTAATTTTGTGTCTGAATGATATGTCCATTAGTGTAAGTGTGGTATTAAATTCCCCCACTATTGTTGTGTTACTTTCGATTTCCTCTTTTATAGCTGTTAGCAGCTGTCTTGTGTATTGATGTGCTCCTATGTTGGGTGCATATATATTTATAATTGCTATATCTCCTTCTTGGATTGATCCCTTGATCACTGTGTAGTGTCCTCCTTGTCTCTTCTAACATTCTTTATTTTAAAGTCTATTTTATCTGATATGGTATTGCTGCTCCAGCTTTCTTTTGATTTCAATTTGCATGGAATATCTTTTTCCATTCCCTCACTTTGAGTTTGTATGTGTCCGAAGTCTGAAATGGGTCTCTTGTAGACAGCATATATATAGGTCTTGTTTTTGTATCCATTCAGCGAGCCTGTGTCTTTTGGTTGGAGCATTTAATCCGTTCATGTTTAAGTTCATTATTGATATGTATATTCCTATTACCATTTTCTTAATTGTTATTGGTTTCTTTTTGTAGGTCCTTTCCTGCTCTTGTGTTTCCCACTTAGAGAAGTTCCTTTAGCATTTGTTGTAGAGCTGGTTTGGTGGTGCTGAATTCTCTTAGCTTTTGCTTGCTTTTAAAGCTTTTGACTGCTCCATCGAATCTGAATGAGATCCTTGTTGAGTAGAGTAATCTTGGTTGTAGGTTCTTCCCTTTCATCACTTTAAATATATTATGCCACTCCCTTCTGGCTTGTAGAATTTCTGCTGAAAAATCAGCTATTAATCTTATGGGAGTTCCCTTGTATGTCATTTGTCATTTTTCCCTTGTTGCTTTCAGTAATTTTTCTTTGTCTTTAATTTTTTTCAATTTGATTACTATGTGTCTTGGTGTGTTTCTCCTTAGGTTTATCCTGCCTGGGATTCTCTGTGCTTCCTGGACTTGGGTGGCTATTTCCTTTCCCATGTCAGGGAAGTTTTTGACTATAATCCCTTCAATATTTTCTCGGGTCCTTCTTCTCTCTCTTCTCCTCTGGGACCCCTATAATGTGAATGTTTTTGTGTTTAATATTGTCCCAGAGTTCTCTTAGGTTGACTTCATTTCCTTTCATCGTTTTTTCTTTATTCTGTTCTGCAGCAGTGAATTCCACCATTCTGTCTTCCAGGTCACTTATCTGTTCTTCTGCCTCAGTTATTCTGCTATTGGTTCCTTCTAGCATATTTTCCATTTCAGGTATTGTATTGTTCATCTCTGTTTGTTTGTTCTTTAATTCTTTTCAGTCTTTGTTAAACATTTCTTGCATCTTCTCGATCTTTGCCTCCATTCTTTTTCTGAGCTCCTGGATCATCTTCACTATCATTATCCTGAATTCTTTTTCTGGATGGTTGTCTATCTCCACTTCATTTAGTTGTTTTTCTGGGTTTTGATCTTGTCCCTCCATCTGGTACAACGTCCTGTGCCTTTTCATTTTGTCAGTCTTTCTGTGAATGTGGTTTTCCTTCCACAGGCTGCAGAATTGTAGTTCTTCTTGCTTCTGCTGTGTCATGGGTGTTTTATATAGCCATCTTGATCAAGGGTCAGTGACCATGGCCTGTGCTAAATTCAGCCTGCTGCCTGAGTTTTTAAGTAAAGCTTTATTGGAGCACAGCCATACCCATTTATTTATGCTCTGTGTATGACTGCTTTCCAGCTATGAGGGAAAAGTTGAGTACTTGCCACAGATATCATTGGGCCTGAAACCCTAAAATATTTACTATGTGGCCCTTTATAGAAAAAGATGCCATCTTCTAATCTCGATTATTGGTTGAGTTGATATGAATTAGAATCTATTCTCATTCACAAGATTTCCATTTAAACAACAGCTATCAAGGAAAGACCCAAAACTTCTTCAAATTATTTAGGTTTATGTCTGTAAAGAAGTGTAACTGATTGATGATAGGCTGAAGAAAGTTTGGGAAACAACAATGACAGTATTTTCAGAGTTGAGAAATTTTAGAGTGATGGCTTTTTTTCTAAGCAAAGTATACATGAGTGTACCAGAGCTATAAGACCTGAATTTGGAGTAAAAGTGAATGAATAGAACTCAAGTGATAGCCTGGGCCACCTGGGCCCTACTGTCAACGTTCCTCTAAAAGCTTTTTATTTTTCGTGCAAGGCTATTTTGTAAGAAGCTATCTTGTAGGAAGCTATGTCCTCCTAGGGACAAAAAATGTTTTTATGGCAGCATTAAGTTAAAATCTGTGAATTTTCTGAAGGTGTCAGAGCAAGAGTGAGTCTCAGGAGAGTCTAATAAACAGTAAACAGGGTGAACTGCAAAGTCTGCTTCTACAGAAGTTGTCCATACTTGCTGGTTTTCTGTTTCTTCTGCTACATCATTCAAGTCCTTCCCACCTTCCCCCTCCCTCATTTCTGGAAAGATGGTTTTCTGTCTTGGGTTGCAGGTGACTTGTTCCAAAATGGTTTTACATTTTAATTCCTGGAATAGGCCATTAAGAAACTTCATACCTGACTGTCCCTTTGTCCTAGAATTTTGGAAAATGTGTCAGCCTGCTTCCAGAACAATTAACTCTGATTTGAGGTCACCTCTGTGGATACAATTTCAAACTTTTATGAGAGAAATGAAGTTTACCAGTTTAGTAGCTAGAGAAGAAAATTAGTCATTTTTAGTAGTTTCTGCAGTGAAGCAAAAGTCACTTTCTGAACTCTTCTTTTTCTTAGTGATCACAAGTAAATCTGTATTAGTAACATGATAGAATTCTAGAACACTTCCTGTATGCTATGTATATACTTCCTATACACTGAATACCATTTACTATATACTAGAATATAGGCTACTTACTATGCAGATACACACACACATGCACACGCATACATTCACATGCATACATGCACACACATGCACTGTGGTTGACAATGACCCCAGAAAACGTAACACTGAGGACAAGAGAAGAAGAGACCTGAGGAGTTTGGTTAGCTGTGGGGTAGAGAGCCTTTAACTCAGTGAGGATGCTTTGATATCCCTTTCTCTCCCTTCTGTGCCTGTCCTTATCTTTTTATCCTTCTTTGTCACTCTGTTCCCCAAAGCATCCCCAACCCAGCAGCTGGGTGCTCACACCAATTCTCCTGTGACTAAAGAAAGTTTTCTGATTATTTTATTAGTATATTTTCTGATTAAAGTATCAGTGACTCAGGTATGATCCCTCTCAAGTATATTTACATTAAAAGGACCAAGAGGAGAGGGCAATGCATTACTGAAATAAGCATATTTCTAGTAGTTGCATTTCCACACTATAGTGCCTGGTGGGGAAGCTTTTTTTTTTTTTTTTTTTTTTTTTTGCATGATTGTGGGGAAAGAGGTCTCTAACATGTCCCTCAGATCACTATATCCAAGGTCTTTTTTTTTTTTTTAATTCTTTGGGAAATTTGTATAAAATTGGATATTTCTTTCTTAAATGTTTGGAAGAATTTATTGTATTTGTGGAAGCATTTTTTTAAATTTTATTTTATTTATTTTCTTATACAGCAAGTTGTTATTAGTCATCAATTTTATACACATCAGTGTATACATGTCAATCCCAGTAGCCCAATTCATCACAACACCACCCCCATCCCACACTGCTTTCCCCCTTGGTGTCCATATGTTTGTTCTCTACATCTGTGTCTCAGTTTCTGTCCTGCAAACTGGTTCATCTGTACCATTTTTCTAGGTTCCTCATATATGCGTTAATATACGATATTTGTTTTTCTCTTTCTGACTTACTTCACTCTGTATGACAGTCTCTAGATGCATCCATGTCTCTACAAATGACCCAATTTTGTTCCTTTTTATGGCTGAGTAATATCCCATTGTATATATGTACCACATCTTCTTTATCCATTCACCTGTTGATGGGCATTTAGGTTGTTTCCATGACCTGGCTATTGTAAATAGTGCTGCAATGAACATTGGGGTGCATGTATCTTTTTTAATTATAGTTTTCTCTGGGTATATGCGCAGTAGTGGGATTACTGGATCATGTGGTAATTCTATTTGTACTTTTTAAAGGAACCTCCATACTGTTCTCCATAGTGGCTGTATCAATTTACATTCCCACCAACTGTGCAAGAGGGTTCCCTTTTCTTCACACCCTCTCCAGCATTTGTTGTTTGTACATTTTCTGATGCTGCCCATTCTAACTGGTGTGAGGTGATAACTCATTGTAGTTTTGATTTGCATTTCTCTAATAATTAGTGATGTTGAGCAGCTTTTCATGTGCTTCTTGGCCATCTGTATGTTTTCTTTGGAGAAATATCTATTTAGGTAATCTGCCCATTTTTTGACTGGGTTATTTTCTTTTTTAGTATTGAACTGCATGAGCTGTTTATATATTTTTGAGATTAATCCTTTGTCTATTGATTCATTTGCAAATATTTTCTCCCATTCTGAGGGTTGTCTTTTCGTCTTGTTTATGGTTTCCTTTGTTATGCAAAAGCTTTAAAGTTTCATTAGGTCCCATTTGTTTATTTTTGTTTTTATTTCCATTACTCTAGGAGGTGGATCAAAAAAGATCTTGCTGTGATTTATGTCAAAGAGTGTTTTTCCTATGTTTTCCTCTAAGAGTTTTATAGCGTCTGGTCTTACATTTAGGTCTCTAATCCATTTTGAGTTTATTTTTTTGTATGGTGTTAGTGAGCATTCTAATTTCATTATTTTACATGTAGCTGTCCAGTTTTCCCAGCACCACTTATTGGAGAGACTGTCTTTTCTCCATTGTATATACTTGCCTCCTTTGTCATAGATTAGTTGACCCTAGGTGAATAGGTTTATCTCTGGACTTTCTATCTTGTTCCATTGATCTATGTTTCTGTTTTTGTGCCAGTACCATATTGCCTTGATTACTGTAGCTTTGTAGTATAGTCTTTGTAGTATAATCTGAAGTCAGGGAGTCTGTTTCCTCCAGCTCTGCTTTTTTCCCTCAAGACTGCTTTGGCTATTCAGGGTCTTTTTTGTCTCCATACAAATTTTAAGATTTTTTGTTCTAGTTCTGTAAAAAAATGCCATTGGTAATTTGATTTCATTGAATCTGTAGATTGCTTTGGGTCATATAGTCATTTTCACAATATCGATTCTTCCAATCCAAGAATATGGTATATCTCTCCATCTGTTGCTATCATCTTTAATTTCTTTCATCAGTGTCTTATAGTTTTCTGCATACAGGTCTTTTGTCTCCCAGGTAGGTTTATTCCTAGGTATTTTATTCTTTTTGTTGCAGTGAAAAATAGGAGTGTTTCATTAATTTCTCCTTCAGATTTTTCATCATTAGTATATAGGAATGAAAGAGATTTCTGTGCATTAATTTTGTATCCTGCAACTTTACCAAATTCATTGATTAGCTCTAGTCATTTTCTGGTTCCACCTTTAGGATTCTCTATGTATAGTGTCATGTCATCGGCAAGCAGTGACAGTTTTACTGACTCTTAACTCCCTCCTCCCCTCCCTTTCTGTATCTACCTTCCTTAGGTGCTGAGATCACTTACTCATGAGCCCAAAAAAAGACTGCAATTTGAGGCACAGCTCCCCCCACCTCCAGGCATGCATCTTCTAGATCTACAAATGTCCAGAATGACAAATGCAATGCAAGGAAGATCAGCCAGCCAGCTGGTAGGGAGGTCATGGCTCTACTTTGCTTTCTTCTACTCACACCATCTCTAAAGAAAGACAGAAAGCATCTGGGAGAACCACTGACTGAACCAGATCAAAGAATTCATTACCGAGGGCCCATCACTAGGCAGATAAATCTCAAGAGAGGAGCTAGAGTGAGGGAGATGCGAGGACAGAGCTTGAAAGTGAGAATGTGCTGGAGAGAAAAGGTGACAAGCGTCAGAGCTGGTTCAGGGCCAAATGCTGAAGTCAAGTTTTTTTGGGGGGTCCTCATTTTCTTAAGCTTCACTGTGCCCTCAAGCTGGCAGTCCCTTCCTGGAGCTAGCCTGGCCTGCCCCAACTTGGTCCAGACCTCTCTCATCTTTTCCCTTCAAAAGATACCTGTTCTGAAATAACCTTCACCCACCCTCTTTTTTTTCTTTCTTTCTTTCTCTTTCTCAGGTCCTGTCTCTCTCTTTTTCTGAGAAAGGAATCTGTGCTGAGACTTTAGTGAGTAATAATGAATCAGTTAGTTGACTTTCTCAAATAAAATATTTGCATTTTAAAAGGAGCCAAAGAAAAGGTAGAATTTCAAAGAAAGCTCCCTGAAATTCCACCCCACCCTCCCGTCCCCATGCTGAGCTGTTCTTGCTCATAAGTGTCTCTATCTCTTCCTCTCAGGATCTTTTTAGGGAGCACAATAATTTAGGGCTACAGAAACTATAACTTGTTCTTGTGTACATTTGTGATACCTGTGAAGGCTACAGAAGTTGAACCCTAGATTTATAAATAGCATTAAAGTTATCTTTTTAGTGACTTTAAGCTGATATTTTGTTTTTGGTTTTTGGTCTGAATCCCTAATCCAGATTCTCAGTAGTATAGTTATATGAGTTAGTTGAGAACAGGAGTGGGGAAACACACAAAGGGAAGAATCAGTGGATGGTTAAGTTTTACTAAAAAAGTCTTCTGGACCCCAGTTTGAGGGAATCAGTTGTGTCATCTGCTCTTAATATAGATAGATGTCTAGACAAAGCCTCTCAAGCCTGTTTCTTTTCTCCTAGTTACCATTAGTCTCTTGATGGCAACTACCATAATCGCTGGGGGTTTTCCCATGAAGCGAACCTAGTAATTGAGAACACATTGGATGAAAACTTGTTTTTCTCTCACAACCGTGGGCGGAGATTTCATAAGGGATAACATTAACTATGGATCTCCTATACCAAACCTCCACACTCATGCCCATAGAAGGAGATGTCTTAAGCTATTTTTAGATTTGTTTAGAGATTGGGAATGGACCAAACAAGGTATTGATCCACTCCCAAGGGGAGTATTTCAAGGGGGAGAAAAAAGTTAGTCAGACCATATTTTATGGCACTTGCTTTATAATAATCAACATAATGATCACATAAATATGTATGATATGCAAACACAAAGAAGAGTCATCAAACAAGTAGGAGGCTGAGAAGAGATTGACATCTGTGCTTCTGATCCTTTCTTCTGTGCCCCATTGTCAGGAATGTTTTGTGGGTCTTTGTTGCTCCTCAGCCTCTTAACTGGGCCATACCAGGTCCTCCTGGTTGACAGCACAGTCAGGTAACTAGTTCCTCATAGTATAATGTGAAGCAAGGGGACATTAGCAAATTAAACAGAATACTTAGCATACTTGGAAAATTTTCACTAAAATAAAACAAACCTTTGTTGATTTTTCCATCTGACCTAAGATTTCTGATAGTTATTCTGCCCTCCCCTCTCTGTCTCAGTCTATAGATAGAACTACCCCATCATTGTGAAAGCAAATCAATATTTACCTCCATTCTATGCCAGGTGCCCTGAACTCACATGTTGATGAAGCACAGAGAAGAGTTATTGTTATCTATCTAGTTTTCAGGTCTAAAGATGGTAATAGCACCAGCATGTCCTTCTATTAGAGAGAAGATATAAAATATGTATTAAATATCAAAAATCTTTTGATTACTTTCTAAACACCCTCAGGAATCAAACCACCTGCAAAAGACCATCAGGCCCAACTCCATTGAAAGTTGTTTCTTGACAAAGGAATTTGTCACTTGCTTGTGGGGGTCATTGATTTCTGTCATGTAGTTTCAACATCAAAATCATCTCATGATTTTCTTCTCATTAGCACAAGTTCTCTTTCTAAAGATATTTCCTTTGATGTACCCACTACTTCTATCTACAAGTTGTTTAAATTTTTAGTCTTTATTCTTTGTCATTCTTGCATAGCTGGAAAGGAAATCTTAATTGCTGTGTATTTACAGTCAATCTCTAGACTGTTGGTTTAATTCATGCATCAATTCAATAATTCATTTGATAAATTTGATTAAAATCACACTTGTGCCATGCACCTTGATAAGGATCCAAAAATTGAATAAGACATTTTGGAAATAGAGACTGGTGATAGTTGCACAGCACTGTGAATGTAACTAATGCCACTGAATTGTATACTTAAAAATGGTTAAAATGGAAAAGTTTATGTTACATGTATTCTACTGCAATAATAAAAATGTTTCACTCCCAAAATTGAATGAGACAGTCCTGGTCCTCCCACTGCACAGAGTTTAGTAGGAAAGACCAACACATGCAATAAAGAGTCCTTGGTGAGAAGATAGATGTATGTAAAGGGCATGCTGGATGGAAAGGAGGAAGGAGTGAATTAAATTTAACATTTCATTTATTTTTGTTTTATTTTTTAGTGGTGGTGGTGGTGGTGACTACAAAAGGCCTCTAGAGCTGAGGCTTCAAAGGTGAACAATTCTCCAGAAGCCAAAGGCTCAGTCTTCCCTCAAACACTGGATTCGACCATGCAGGCAAGAACATTTGGATAGCAGTAGAAACCTTGGGTAGCTTAGTCTTTTTTTTTTTTAAGATTTTTTTGATGTGGACCATTTTTAAAGTCTTTATTGAATTTGTTACAATATTTCTTCTGTTTTATGTTTCGGTTTTTTAACCCCAAGGCATGTGGGATCTTAGCTCCCTGACCAGGGATCGAACCCACACTTCCTGAATTGTAAGGTGAAGTCTTAACCACTGCACCACCAGGGAAGTCCCATGGGTAGCTTAGTCTTAAATCCAGTACTTCTTTCTATTATCATTAACTCATCCTACCCAGGGCCAGATTAGAGTGAGACAAGAAAGCATCTAGGATGCAAAATTTAAGGAGCTGTTAGCTCTTACAGCCTATCAAGTGCCAACTCTGCACTTGCATGGCCCTGAGAAGGAGTGACCTCCCTAAATGTCCACAGCTCCATTGTAGTACTTAGCATCCTGTTCTTTAGTTTCCTGTTTTCTCATAGACTATAAACTGTGTCTTGTTCATCTTTGTATCCCCTGAGGCTAGTACAAACTGCAGCACATAGAAAGCACTCAATTAATGATGACATGTATTTGTGAGTATTTTTAAAATAAATAAATGAATGACCATTCTTCACCACATACCCTAAGGACAGTGTCTTCAGCCTGTGTCTTCTCCTCAGCTCCCATCTCTGTCCTGTCAAATTGAAGTTTTTTCAAGGTTCATGCTCTCTGAAGGCCTCCCAGTAGATACTTCCTCTGTGCCTCTGGAACCCTTCCCATCTTCACCTTTTTTTTTTTTTCAGGCTTTTTTTTTCTCTCCTTGTGACTGATTTTGAACAGTTGCTCTGTCTTCAAGTCTATGGTGTTTTCCCTTGGGTCTAATTCACTGCTGATCCCACCCAATTAAGTTTTTATTTTGGATATTGCATTTTTCATCTCTAGAGGTTCCATTTTGCTCTTTTTTAAAAATCTTCTATTTATCTCCTCACTATGTTTGGGTTTTCTTTATATCCTTGAGCATATGGAACATGTTTATAGAACATGTTTCAATGTCCTTGTTCACTAATTTCATCTTTTCTGTCATTTCTGGATCTCTTTCTACTACCTGATGTTTCTCCTAGACACAGGTCACATTTTCTTACTTCTCATGGCTAGAAGTAGAAGACAATCCTCACTATTTTCTTCATACACTTTCTTCAACCTTATTTTTTTAAAGCACATCTGACTTTTTCTTAATGATAGAACTTCCCTCTCTTCTTCACCAAGTGCATCTTTTTTTCAATCCCTTCCTCTCTTAGGTCCAGGAAGAGTGGTTAGAACTGACTTTGCCACACTGTTGTTTCTTGGTCATGGTCCACCTGCACTGTCTCTTTTGACATACACAGAATGTACTTCTAAAACTCTCTCCTTTTCTCTTTGATATGTCTCTTCACCTCCTGGATTCTCTATCTTCCTTTAAAGAGGTTTCTAGTATCTGATTTTTGGTTTCCTTTTCCTGATTCCCATGTCCTTTCCTATTCCTTCTGTTGCCATACTCAATGCTGACTTTAGCATCATATACTTAGGGATCCTTTCAGCACCCTGGGGTCTCATTTCCTCTCCTCAAAAGCCTCAGAACCAACACAGCCTGGAATCCTGCTGCCCAGGAGTCCTTTGATCCATCCACACTTCACACTCCAAAACTTCTTCCACAACACTTATAACGTGTTCCTACCCTATTCTTAAATTCTAAATACATCTTCATACTCTTCACTTCTAGCAAATTATCTTACCTTTTACTTCACGTAGAAAATAAAAGCCAAATGTGAATTCCCACTACCTCATTCATCTCTAAATTTAATTTCTCTGTACCTCTATTAATATTCTCTATCTTTGGGAATATGAACATTCTTATTTC
The DNA here is from genome assembly GCF_937001465.1 of Orcinus orca. Lineage (NCBI taxonomy): Eukaryota > Metazoa > Chordata > Mammalia > Artiodactyla > Delphinidae > Orcinus > Orcinus orca. The sequence continues at coordinate 61,516,279 of NC_064559.1, read as the reverse complement.
TTAAGTAATGCCTTCCATCTATGCCCTTGAGCACATCTCCATGTATTCTCCTGAACAATGCTCCTGAAAACATGCTCCCTTCCTCTTATACCTCCTGCTCACCTATAGCTATTTAATCCCTCAAATAGAGGTATGCTTTATTCTCGGTATATCAGTAATAGCTATCATGCAATGTGCCTTGATATATGCCTACTACTTTGCCAGGTGTTTTTCCTGTATTCTCTCCTGTACTGGGGATGCACCTCAGTCTAGAAGCTCAGCTGTGAAACCTCCAACTCCAGCTATGGCACATTAGCTTATCAGGGTAATCTTCCCGTCAAGTACTTCTAGGAAATCTGGATGAATATATTCCTAAAAATGTGTTTGAAGGCTTTAGAGAACAATAAAGCCAGTGAGGACTTCAGGGCCTAAGATCCTGGAGACATGGGAGCCCAGAGAAATGAGTCCAACATTTAAAGCCTCCTTTTCTTTGATAGATCGCCAATTCTAAAGCAACAGCTGAGAGGCTAAGAAGTAGTTAGAGTTCAGAACCCACCTAGAAGGAGGAGCCCCAAAAAATATACTCCAGAATTTTACCTTAACTCCAGAAAGGATAGACCAGACCAGACTTAGCTTCAAATCACCTCAACTCAGGACTGGATTAAGGTGACCTGCCTCTTTTTTAACTGCTGCTAGAAGTAAGTGTAGATCCTCCTGGGAGGGAGGTAACACCATCTGAAGCCTGGGCACTTGTCACTATTCCCACTGTCACCCCCCTTGTGCAATTCAACCTCTCCTGTCACATAGACTAATGCGACAGCTAACTGATCTCCTTGCCTGCAGTCTTTCTGCTCTTCTGTCCACACGATAATACATCAGCATGTTCTTTCTAAAGCACAAATATTATTGTACCACCCCTCCCTTCTCAAATACTTTCCTAAAGTTCATTAACTTTTATAAAGTGATATTAAACTTTATAAAGTAGAGCCCAAAGGTTTTTTTAATGGTTGACAATGGTAGACATGACATTGCCCTGCTCATCTTTCCACCTCATCTCTTCTTTTTTCCTTTGAACTTGAGAGGAAAATACTCTCCATCCTCTGTATGTTCCCACTTGCTCTTCTATCTGCAGGGAACACCCTTCACCTGATTAACAACTACGAGGTCTTCACAGCTCTACCCAGCGTTGGGTTTCCCATTCCTGTACCAAGATAGACTTTCCTGCTGTTTATACCAAAGGTCTCTCTACTTTTCTATTTATAACTCTCAACTCATCTTATTACTTTTTTTTTATTGTTTATTTTTCTTTTAAAATCCCTCGAATGTGACCTTTTTCTTTCACTTTTTTTTTTTTTTTTTTGAGGTACGCGGGCCTCTCACTGCCGTGGCCTCTCCCGCCGTGGAGCACAGGCTCCGGACGTGCAGGCTCAGCGGCCATGGCCCACGGGCCCAGCCGCTCCGCGGCATGCGGGATCCTCCCGGACCGGGGCACAAACCGGTGTCCCCCGCATCGGCAGGCGGACTCTCGACCACTGCGCCACCAGGGAAGCCCTCTTTCACTTTTTTATTTTTAACATTTGCCTCCCTACCAGACAATAACTTCTGTGATAGCAGAAAGACAAGCTACATAATTTTCAGGGCCCAGTGCAAAATGAAAATATGGGCAACAAGTTCAAAAATTATTAAGAATTTCCAGACAGTGACAAGTAGACCATTAAACTAATCATGGGGCCCTTCCAAGCAGTGTCTTGTGTGACTACACATGTTAAACACCCACAAAACTGGCCATGGATGGTAGAAACAGGTTTCACTAATTAACTTCTGGAACCCCAACTCCTACCACTGTGCCTGATGCATATACACACTTAATAAAGTTTCGTTGAGTGAATAAATGAAAGAAGGAATTCCTCTCAGCAACTCTTTCAAAACTTTCAATTGTTCCTCAAAACCCTCACCCCACGACTTCTATATTTCAACCTACTCCCTCAAGTGAGAAAACTGAGGCCATCTGTTCATAATTCCATAAATGTGCCCATCACTTTCCTTTATTCCCTCCCATCCTAGTGGAAGGGGTTTTCCACTTCTAAAATCGCAGACTACTTCCTGCTTATTTGGGTCTCATCCTTTCCAATCTCCTGGTGTGCTCTCCATGACCGCTTCCTTCTGTGTCTTCAACTTTTCAATCGCTGTTTTCCTTCTGTCATAAACACATGTTATGCCTTCTCAGTCCTAAAACAAATGAAAAATAAACAAAACCTTCCTTGACCACCTTGTCCACCTCTTGGTACTACCCTATGATTCAATTTCCCTCCATAGGCAAGTGTCTTGAGAAAACAATCTACCTTATCTTCACAGAGTAGTGTCCCTTGCTACACATGGGTCCTTAACACACTACAGTCGTGTTTCTGCTCCCTTCCTCCATTTCATGGAAGAATTTTGGCATGAGTCAGCAAATATTGCTAAATTCAGGACTTAGGTTCTTATCATTAGCTACTTGCTTCTTCTTGCCAGAAATTCTATCTTCCCTTGGTTTATGTGAGCACCACTTCATCCTGTTTTTCCTTACTTTTGCTCAGTTTTCTCTGTCTCCTTTCATTTTAACCATTGTTTCCACATTAATGACTCTCAAATTGATCTCTAACTCAGACCTTTTGGAGCAATTCTTTGTGCGTGACCTACAGACCTTAAACTCTATACTCCAAAACTGAATGAATAGTCCTACCCTTGAGATCTACCCTCAAATGCCTTTAGTTGCTTAAAATGGGGATTCATTGTAGTGGTTGCTGTGAGGTGCCACCCAGATTCTCCTTCAGGACTGAAAGGTGTATTCCCCCAGTGCAGACAGACCTGAGCTATCAGATCTCTTCAGAATTGCCTGAATTGAAGAGAGTTGCCTTGCTGAAGGTCATGGCAGTCTTACTTCAATGAACAATTGATACAGAAGTATAAATTCCAGCCTTTCCTCAAACTCAGGATGACTCTGAAGTGCCATCTCAGAGCTCTCCATACGGCTGGCTGAGGTCTTCATTGAGACTGCATCAGAGCCCACCTTCTCTCTCTGCCAAATCCTGCTCCCTCCTCTCCCTTCCCTTCCCTTCCCCTACTCTCTCTTCCCTTCCCTGGCCCTCACCTTCTTTTTCCTTCCCTTCCACAGGTTTTAATGCCAAGAGCACTCCCTCATAAACTTCCTGCACACTAAACTATTCCTCAGAGTATGTTTCCTGGGAAACCCAACTTGTGATAGTCATCCTAGACATCTCAATTTTATTTGCTTATTCATCCAGTTAAATACCAAGTTATATAGATACCAAGATTTACATGTTTTTTCTTCTTCAATAAATCTGTTTTCTTCTCTTAACTCTGTTTTCTTCAGCACTCCCCCTGACACTTTACTTCAGACTCTCATGTAGTTCCCCATAGTACTACTTCTGTAGCCTCCTAGTTAATCTTCTTGCCTCTGGTCTGACGCTTTTCCAATTCATCATTCAAGACTGCTCCCAGCAGAATCTTTCCAGAATATAAATGTAATCTAGAAAATCATCTGCTTCATAAGGAATTTTGATGGTTCTTCATGGCTGGCATTCATTCATTCAGTCAGCCAGCTTTTATTGAAAGTTCATCATGTGCCAGGCACTGTAATCAGTTCTAGGGATAGGAAGTTGAACAAAATGAACAGAGCCCCTGCCCTCATGGAGCTTATAGCAAAGGAAACATTATAAACAAAGATATGTGAGGTAAATAAGCAGAAGCACAGAGGGCTTACAATCTGGTAAAGGGGAAAGACATGGATCAAACAACTGATCATATAGGCAAACTGAAATTAACATCGTAAAAAGCTCCACATAAGAGAGATTCACAGAGCTATAAGCACTTATAAGAGAGTATGACCTAATCACAGAAGCCAAGAAGAATTTACCAAAAAAGTGACATTTGGGGCAAAACTTAAATGCTTTAGCTTGGAACAGAAAACTTTATATTCTGATCTCAACCTCCCTTTACAGCTTTATTTTCCATCAATTCATCCCAGCCCACCTACTATATCCATTTACCCTTTACCCAAGTTTTATGGAGACTTCTGTGCTTCTCTTATTCACCTCACATTCATTTGTTTATAATCTTCCCTTTGCTGTAATTTTCTCTCTCCACCACCCTGCTCCACCACTTTCTTAATCAAGCTATCTCCTACTCATCCTTTAAATATAGATATAGTTATTACTTTCTCTGGGAAACCTTTCCTAATCCCTTAGTATGATTTTTTTTTTTTCTGTATGCGGGCCTCTCACTGTTGTGGCCTCTCCCATTGCAGAGCACAGGCTCTGGACGCGCAGGCTCAGCAACCATGGCTCATGGGCCCAGCCACTCCGCGGCATGTGGGATATTCCCAGACTGGGGCACGAACCCGTGTTCCCTGCATCGGCAGGCAGACTCTCAACCACTGCGCCACCAGAGAAGCCCTCCTTAGTATGATTTTGCTGTTGTCCCTTAGCAATATTCTTTCTCCATATTCATACCTTTATCAAGTTTAACATGCTATATATTTAATATATGCTATATATTTAATATATAATGCTATATATTTAAGTTTATTGAGAGACAGGATCATGTTTGAGGTTATAGTCTCCATGCCAAACATGGCATATGGCACATAAAAGATAAAAATTTATGACTGAGTAAATAAAATAAATGAAGAATGAATGAATGAATGAATGAATAAAAGGAATTTGCATACATATATGACTCCACATGTCCTTTTATAAATTAATATAAAATTTAGCACTAAATTAGCTACACATCAAGTATGATAAATAAAAGTCTTCGAGTAAGCAAGCTTTAGGCATCCTTTAAGCTTTTAACTGAAAAGTGATCATGTAGTATTAGATTCGATTTAGCCATTTAAATGGTCATAACCAAACGAGCCATCCACTTTCCAGTCACCTCATATGATGGCTATTTGAAGATCCTTTCCATTTCCATGCAGTTAATCCAGGGACTTATTGCAGTAGAGTCAAGGTTTAAATACTGTATTCATGCTTCCGTGTTCTATGGAGCACAGCTTGGTGGGATCCCAGCTGCTACATTTCATCCACCAAATGATGTTAGTTGTAATCAGACAAGACAATCTATGTACCACTTAGTTCTTAGTTAGAAAAGACTGAGAATAAACAGAATTTTTCTAGTTCAAATTGTCAAACTGTAAATAAATCACTAAATGTAGATGGAATTCACCCAAGAATTTGAGGGAATTCAAGGGTGACATTGCAAAACTATGGCCATTTTCCAAAAGTGATTACCAACAGCTCCACAACAGAAGGTTGTCTTCAATCTATTAGGACATTTTCCAACAAGGCACTGCAGAGTTGCTTCACTTTCATACTGAGGAAGGATATAGATCTCTGATAAATGAGGAAGACTTTGGAGATTTAAGGAAGCATAACCTTCTGAGAGAAAGTAGCCTGCTTTCTGCCAGGAAAAACCTTGGCTAACTAATTTACTTAAACTTCTTTGGGATGGTAAATTGAAACACAGAAAAAGAATAACCAGAGAACTTATTCTAATGAAAGTTTCTCCCCCAAAACGTTTTAATAGTTCTAAATTCTAAGATTAATAAAATAAGTGGTATTAGTGGAGGAGGGTAGGGAAAGTATCCACCAACATAGAAAAAAAATCAGCCCAAATCCTCATCTTATCCCCCATGAGTATTATCTTACTAAAACATAAGTCTGATCATGCCTCTTCCCTGATCAACACCTTTAGTAGTTTTTCAGAGTTGACAGGATAAAATGGAATGTCTCAGAATGGCATAAAAAGATCTTCAGTATTTGAGCTCTGTTTTACCAGCTATATCTCCTGCCAGGCTTCTCCAGTATTAAATTAGTTGTTTTTGATAAACTTGCCATTTTCTTTTTTCCCTCCAAGGTTTACACATGCACTTTCCTCTGCCCAGAATGTCCTCCTTCCCTTTCTCCTACTAACAAATTCCTGATCATCTTTCAAAATCTGGTTCAGAAGTTAACTCTTCCATCAAGTCTTCTCTGCCTCCATTTTAGCTTTGATGACACTTTAACAAAACCCTTGTACTCTAGCTGAACATATCTTCCTAGAATTACAACCTAAACATTGGTTCAAAGAACCATCTAAAATTAAAATTCTAAGGGAGAATTTTAAAGAGAAAAATGACAGAAGTGAGTCTCATGACCTTTGAATATGTTATATTATACAACCATTCTCACCCTGACTTTTTTACCTACAGATTGGCAGCTTTCCTACAATCCCAGTAAGAGATGACTCAGGAAACATAAGTAGGGCATCAAACTCATGAGCTCTGGAACCAGGCAGACCAGGATTATAAAGGTTGAAATATGGACCAAAATAAATATGCTAACATTTGTTTTCTGTAACAAATGTATCTCAAATTTTATTTTTTAAAAATTATTTATTTATTTTAGCTGCGTTGAGTCTTCGTTGCTGTGCGCAGGCTTTCCCTATTTGTGGCAAGCAGAAGTTACTCTTAGCAGTGTGTGTGGGCTTCTCATTGTGGTGGCTTCTCTTGTTGCGGAACACAGGCTCTAAGCACGTGGGCTTCAGTTGTTGTGGCTCGTGGGCTTAGTTGCTCCGCGGCATGTGGGATCTTCCCAGACCAGGGTTCGAACCTATGTCCCCTGCATTGGCAGGGGGATTCTTAACCACTGCACCACCAGGGAAGCCCATATCTCAAAATGTTAATACAAATTAAAAACCAGCTACATGGAAATTTAATGTATTTCATGCTGTGTGATCTTCCTCTTTCTAGGTCCATAGATGGAGGCTAGGGAGTGAAACAAAGTAAAAAAGGGGAGGAGCTTCAAGATGGTGGAAGAGTAAGACATGGAGATCACCCTCCTCCCCACAAATACATCAAAAATACATCTATATGTGGAACGACTCCTATAGAACACCTACAGAACACTGGAAGAAGAACTCAACCTTCCCCAAAGGCAAGAAACTCCCCACGTACCTGGGTAGGGCAAAAGAAAAAACAGAGACAAAAGAATAGGGACGGGGCTTCCCTGGTGGCGCAGTGGTTGAGAGTCCGCCTGCCGATGCAGGGGACACGGGTTTGTGCCCCGGTCCGGGAAGATCCCACATGTTGCGGAGCAGCTGGGCCCGTGAGCCATGGCCGCTGAGGCTGCGTGTCCAGAGCCTGTGATCCGCAACGGGAGAGGCCACAACAGTGAGAGTCCCGGGTACCGCAAAAAGAAAAGAAAAGAAAAGAATAGGGACGGGATCTGCACCAGTGGGAGTGAGCTGTGAAGGAGGAAAGGTTTCCACACACTAGGAAACCCCTTCACCGGCAGAGACTGCGGGTGCCAGAGGGGGAAGCTTCACAGCCATGGAGCAGGCGCAGCAACAGGGGTGCAGAGGGCAAAGCGGAGAGATTCCCTCACAGAGGATCAGTGCCAACCAGCACTCACCATCCTGAGAGGCTTGTCTGTTCACCCGCCGGGACAGGTTGGGGCTGGGAGCTGAGGCTCCAGCTTCGGAGGTCAGATCCCAGGGAGAGGACTAGGGTTGGCTGTGTGAACACAGCCTGAAGGGGGCTAGTGCGCCACAGCTAGCCGGGAGGGAGTCTGGTAAAAATTCTGGACCTGCCTAAGAGGCAAGAGACCATTGTTTCAGTGTGCAGGAGGAGAGGGTATACAGAGCACCACCTAAATGAGCTCCAGAGATGGGCGCAAGCCATGGCTATCAGCGCGGACACCAGAGACGGGCATGAGATGCTAAGGCTGCTGCTACAGCCACCAAGAAGCCTGTGTGCAAGCACAGGTCGCTATCTACACTTCCCCTCCTGGGAGCCTGTGCAGTCCACCACTGCCAGGGTCCCATGATCCAGGGACAAATTTCTCGGGAGAACACACAGCGCGCCTCAGGCTGGCCTCTTCTGCACACTCGCCCTGTACTCTGTATCCCTCCCTCCCCATGGCCTGAGTGAGCCAGAGCCCCTGAATTAGCTGCTCCTTTAACCCCGTCCTGTCTGAGCGAAGAACAGATGCCCTCAGGCGACCAGAAGAAGAGGCAGGGCCAAATCCAAAGCTGAATCCCAGGAACTGTATGAAAAAAGAAGTGAAGGAAATCTCTCCCAGCAGCCTCAGAAGCAGCAGATTAAATCTCCCCAATCAACTTGATGTACTCTGCATCTGTGTAATACCTGAATACACAATGAATCATCCCAAATTGAGGAGGTGGACTTTCGGAGCAACGATATATATATATACATATATATTTCCCCCACTTTTTCTCTTCTTGTGAGTGTGTATGTGTATGCTTCTGTGTGTGATTTTGTCTGTATAGCTTTGCTTTTACCATTTGTCCTAGGGTTCAGTCTGTCCTTTTTTGTTTTGTTTTTTTCCTTTTAGTATAGTTTTCAGTGCTTGTTATCATTGATGAATTATTTTTTTTTAGTTTTGTTGTTCTTTTTTCTTTTTTTTAATTACTTTAAAATTTTTAAAATAATTATTTATGTTTTTATTTTAATAACTTTTTAATTTTATTTTATCTTTTTCTTTCTTTTTTCTTTTTTTCTCCTTTTTATTATGAGCTGTGTGGAGGACAGGCTCTTGGTGCTCCAGCCAGGCATCAGGGCTGTGCCTCTGAGGTGGGAGAGCGAAGTTGAGGACATTGGCTCCCCAGACACCTCCCAGCACCACATAATATCAAATGGCAGAAAGCTCCCAGATATCTCCATCTCAATTCCAAGACCCAGCTCAACTCAATGACGAGCAAGCTACAGTGCTGGACACCCTATGCTAGACAACTAGCAAGACAGTAACACAACCTCACCCATTAGCAGAGAGGCTGCCTAAAATCATAATAAGGTCACACACACCCCAAAACACACCACCAGACGTGGACCTGCCCACCAGAAAGACAAGATCCAGCCTCAGACACCAGAACACAGGCACTAGTCCTCTCCACCAGGAAGCCTCCACAACCCACTAAAACAACCTTAGCCACTGGGGGCAGACACCAAAACAATGGGAACTACGAACTTGCAGCCTGTGAAAAGGAGACCCCAAACACAGTAAGTTAAGCAAAATGAGAAGACAGAGAAACACACAGCAGATGATGGAGCAAGGTAAAAACCCACCTGACCTAACAAATGAAGAGGAAATAGGCAGTCTACCTGAAAAAGAATTTAGAATACTGATGGTAAATATGATCCAAAATCTTGGAAATAGAATGGGGAAAATACAAGAAATGTTTAACAAGGACATAGAAGAATTAAAGAGCAAACAAACAATCATGAACAACACAATAAATGAAATTAAAAATTCTCTAGAAGACATCAATAGCAGAATAACTGAGGCAGAACAACGGATAAGTGACCTGGAAGATTAAACAGTGGAAATAATTACTGCAGAGCAGAATAAGGAAAAAAATGAAAATTGAGGACAGTCTCAGAGGAATCTGAGACAATATTAAATGCACCAACATTTGAATTATAGGGGTCCCAGAAGAAGAAGAGAAAAAGAAAGGGACTGAGAAGATATTTGAAGAAATGATAGTTGAAAATTTCCCTAATATGGGAAAGGAAACAGTTAATCAGGTCCAGGAAGCACAAGTCCGATACAGGATAAATCCAAAGAGAAATACACCAGGACACATATTAATCAAGCTACCAAAAATTAAATACAAAGAAAAATATTAAAAGCAGCAAGGGAAAAACAACAAATAACATACAAGGGAATCCCCATAAGGTTAACAGCTGATCTTTCAGCAGAAACTCTGCAAGCCAGAAGGGACTGGCAGGACATATTTAGAGTGATGAAAGGGAAAAACCTAAAACCAAGATTACTCTACCAAGCAAGGATCACATTCAGATTTGACAGAAAAATTAAAACCTTTAGAGACAAGCAAAAGCTAAGAGAATTCAACACCAACAATCCAGCTTTACAACCAATGCTAAAGAAACTTCTCTAGGCAGTAAAGGAAAAGACCTATGATAACAAACCCAAAACAATTAAGAAAATGGTAATAGGAATACACAAATCAATAACTACCTCAAATGTAAATGGATTAAATGCTCCTACCAAAAGACATAGACTGGCTGAATGGATAAAAAAAACAGAACCCATATATATGTTGTCTACAAAAGACCCACTTCAGACCTAGGGACACGTACAGAATGAAAGTGAGGGGATGGAAAAAGATATTCCATGCAAATGGAAATCAAAAGAAAGCTGCAGTAGCAATTCTCATATCAGAAAAAATAGACTTTAAAACAAAGACTACTACAAGAGACAAAGAAGGACACTACGTAATGATCAAGGGATCAATCCAAAAAGAAGATATAACAATTGTAAATATTCATGCACCCAACATAGGAGCACCTCAATACACAAGGCAAATACTAACAGCCATAAATGGGGAAATTCACAGTAACATGATCATAGTAGGGGACTTTAACACCCCACTTTCACCAATGGAAAGATCACCCATAATGAAAATAAATAAGGAAACACAAGCTTTAAATGATACATTAAACAAGATGGACTTAATTGATATTTATAGGACATTCCATCCAAAAACAACAGAATACACATTCTTCTCAAGTGCTCATGGAACATTCTCCAGGATAGATCATATCTTGAGTCACAAATCAAGCCTTGGTAAATTTAAGAAAATTGAAATTGTATCAATTATCTTTTCAAACTACAATGCTATGAAACTGGATATCAATTACAGGAAAAAATGTGTAAAAAATACAAACACATGGAGGCTAAACAATACACTATCTAATAACCAAGATATCACTGAAGAAATCAAAAAGGAAATCAAAAACTACCTAGAAACAAATGACAATGAAAACACGATGACCCAAAACCTATGGGATGCAGCAAATGCAGTTCTAAGAGGGAAGGTTATAGCAATACAATCCTACCTTAAGAAACAAGAAACATCTCGAATAAACAACCTAACCTTGCACCTAAAGCAATTATAGAAAGAAGAACAAAAAAACCCCAAAGTTAGCAGAAGGTCAGAAATCATAAAGATCAGAGAAGAAATAAATGAAAAAGAAATGAAGGAAATGATAGCAGAGATCAATAAAACTAAAAGCTAGTTCTTTGAGAAGATAAACACAATTGATAAACCATTAGCCAGACTCAACAAGAAAAAAAGGGAGAAGACTCAAATCAATAAAATTAGAAATGAAAAAGGAGAGGTAACAACTGACACTGCAGAAATACAAAGGATCATGAGAGATTACTAAAAGCAACTCTATGCCAATAAAATGGCCAACCTGGAAGAAATGGACAAATTCTTAGAAATGCACAACCTTCCAAGACTGAACCAGGAAGAACTAGATAATATGAACAGACCAATTACAAGCACTGAAATTGAAACTGTGATTAAAAATATTCCAACAAACAAAAGCCCAGGACCAGATGGCTTCACAGGTGAATTCTAACAAACATTTAGAGAAGAGCTGACACCTATCACTCAAACTCTTACAAAATATAGCAGAAAGAGGAACACTCCCAAACTCATTCTACAAAGCCACCATCACTCTGATACTAAAACCAGACAAAGATGTCACAAAAAAAGAAAACTACACTCCAATATCATTGATGAACATAGATACAAAAATCCTCAACAAAATACTAGCAAACAGAATCCAACAGCACATTAAAAGGATCATACACCATGATCAAGTGGGGTTTATTCCAGGAATGCAAGGATTCTTCAATATATGCAAATCAATCAATGTGATACACCATATTAACAAATTGAAGGAGAAAAACCATATGATCATCTCAATAGATGCAGAGGAAGGTTTCGCCAAAATTCAACACCCGTTTTTGATAAAAACCCTCCAGAAAGTAGGCAAAGAGGGAACTTACTGCAACACAGTAAAGGCCATATATGACAAACCCACAGCCAACATCGTCCTCAATGGTGAAAAACTGAAACCATTTTCACTATGATCAGGAAAAAGGCAAGGTTTCCCACTCTCAGCACTATTATTCAACATAGTTTTGGAAGTTTTAGCCATAGCAATAAGAGAAGAAAAAGAAATAAAAGTAATCCAAATTGGAAAAGAAGAAATAAAGCTATCACTCTTTGCAGATGACATGATAAGATACATAGATAATCCTAAAGATGCTACCAGAAAACTACTAGAGCTAATCAATGAATTTGGTAAAGTAGCAGGGTACAATATTAATGCATATAAATCTCTTGCATATCTAGACAGTAATGATGAAAAATCTGAAAGTGAAATTAAAAAAACACTCCCAGTTACCATTGCAACAAAAAGAATAAAATACCTAGGAATAAACCTACCTAGGGAGACAAAAGACCTTTATGTAGAAAATTATAAGACACTGATGAAAAAAATTAAAGATGATACAAATAGATGGAGAGATGTACCATGTTCTTGGATTGGAAGAATCAACATTATGAAAATGACTATACTACCCAAAGCAATCTACAGATTTAATGCAATCCCTATCAAACTATCCCTGGCATTTTTCACAGCAGTAGAACAAAACATTTCACAATTTGTATGGAAACACAAATGACCCCGAATAGCCAAAGCAATCTTGAGAAAGAAAAACAGAGCTGGAGGAATCAGGCTCCCAGACTTCAGACTATACTACAAAGCTGCAGTAATCAAGACAGTATGGTACTTGCACAAAAACAGAAATATAGCTCAATGGAACAGGATAGAAAGCCCAGAGATAAACCCACGCACATATGGTCACCTTATCTTTGATAAAGGAGGCAAGAATATACAATGGAGAAAAGACAGCCTCTTCAATAAGTGGTGCTGGGAAAACTGGACAGCTACATGTAAAAGAATGAAAGTAGAACACTCTGTAACACCATACACAAAAATAAACTCAAAATGGATTAAAGACCTAAATGCAAGGCCAGACACTATCAAACTCTTAGAGGAAAACATAGGCAGAACACCCTATGACATAAATCACAGCAAGATCCTTTTTGACCCACCTCCTAGAGAAATGGAAATAAAAACAAAACTAAGCAAATGGGACCTAATGAAACTTAAAAGCTTTTGCACAGCAAAGGAAACCATAAACAAGACCAAAAGACAGCCCTCAGAATGGGAGAAAATATTTGCAAATGAAACAACTGACAAAGGAGTAATCTCCTAAAATTTACAAGCAGCTCAATAGCAAAAAAAACCAAACAACCCAATCCAAAAATGGGCAGAAGACCTAAATAGACATTTCTCCAAAGAAGATATACAGATTGCCAACAAACACATGAAAGAATGCTCAACATCACTAATCATTAGAGAAATGCAAATCAAAACTACAATGCGATATCATCTCATAGTGGTCAGAATGGCCATCATCCAAAAATCTACAAATAATAAGTGCTGGAGAGGGAACACTCATACACTGTTGGTGGGAATGTAAATTGATATAGCCACTATGGAGAACAGTATGGAAGTTCCTTAAAAAACTAAAAATAGAACTACCATACGACCCCACAATCGCACTACTGGGCATATACCCTGAGAAAACCATAATTCAAAAAGAGTCATGTACCACAATGTTCATTGCAGCTCTATTTACAATAGCCAGGACATGGAAGCAACCTAAGTGTCCACTGATAGATGAATGGATAAAGAAGATATGGCACATATATACAATGGAATATTACTCAGCCATATAAAGAAATGAAATTGAGTTATTTTTAGTGAGGTGGATGGACCTAGAATCTGTCATACAGAGTGAAGTAAGTCAGGAGAAAAACAAAAACCGTATGCTAGCACATATATATGGAATCTAACAAAAAAAAATGGTCATGAAGATCTTAGGGGCACGACAGTAATAAAGATGCAGACCTACTAGAGAATGGACTTGAGGACACGGGTAGGTGGAAGTGTAAGCTGGGGCAAAGTTAGAGAGTGGTAGTGCACATATATACACTACCAAATGTAAAATAGATAGCTAGTGGGAAGCAGTCGCATATCACAGGGAGATCAGCTTGGTGCTTTGTGACCACCTAGAGGAGTGGGATAGGGAGGGTAGGAGGGAGAGAGATGCAAGAGGGAGGAGATATGGGGATATATGTGTATGTATAACTGATTCACTTTGTTATAAAGCAGAAACGAACTCAGCATTGTAAAGTAATTATACTCCAATAAAAATGTTAAGAAAAAGAATGTAAAAAAGAATGAGAAAAGAAGAAAGTAAGTAATATATATGGAGTATTTGCATATCTATATGTCATTTCTTTCTACCTTGGTTCATTTGACTTGAAAAAGTATATCCTTAAGTAGGTGCTGTAATGTTATTCCTATTTTCTTAGTGGGATAAACTGAGACACAAGGATGATAAGATATTTACCCCCTTTCCTGTGGTCAATAATCAGAAAAGAAGCATGAATTTGAATCCAGGAGTGATTCCAGTAACTATTTTTGGAATTGTAATTGACTGGTATTTCAGAACAGATACATAACTTCCTTCTGCCCACTAAAACATTGGGGGAAGTCTACTGCAGGGTGGAGACAGTGCTTGAGAGAAAGGCTTCATGGTACACATTCTTCTCTATAGCATTCCCTTCTGGAAATCCCTTGTAGCAGACTCCATTAGCTTCAGGTATCAGGCAATCATGTGCTTCAAGTCAACCTTTTTGGTAAGCCAACTGGGGTAATTCATCTTTCCAGGGATATTTAAGAATGGGCATGTGACACTCACTATTCTGCCTAAAGAGATAAGAAGGGAAATCTGTTTGGAGGGAGGTAATGGTCCAGGGAAAGATTTTGTTTGGCTTTATAAAAAAAAGGAAGCATGAGGAAAAACTACTCTTGTCTGTGTTTAGATTTGCCACTGGCATGTGACGCTTACAGTTGTCATAGCCATCTTGGGACCATGAGGTTAGTCATCCTAAGGAGATACACCAGCTTGCTGAAGAAGGCATAGTGGAGAGGTAAAAAGAACCTATGTTCCTGATGATATTGTTAAGCTGCTGAATTTACTAACCTAGAACTGTCCTAACTGAATTTCTCTTTATGTGAGATACTATATTTCTTTGTGTTTAAACCATTTTGTATTTGGCCTTTTGTTACCTCTGCCTGAAATGTCTGAACCAACAAAGTTCTTTATTCTCATGTTTGCTGATGGTTTCTTTCCCCTAATATATTATTGTGTCTATGTGTGTGTGCATGTGTGTGGAATAATGAGGGAAGGAGAAACATGTCTTTATTTATCAAGATTAAGGCTTCCTACCAGAATCCTTAGAAATTTAGTAGTTTCAGAGCAAAATTTTAAAGTATAGAAAAAACCTTCAGATTAATTTTCAGGATCAGAAATTCAAAACAGAAAAAGGACAAGTACTATGCAGCGGAATGGAAATATCCTCAGTATGGAATGTGTGTGTGTTTTCCCTCCTCTATATGTTTCATTTTCATTAACTACCTGAGAGCAAAAACTCTTGAACTAACAAGTTTTGGGGTGGTTTTCCATCAGGGTTATGACTGGGGCAAAATTCAAAGGCAGTAGGAACTTCCAAGCACTCAGACCTTCAAATGATATCTCCTTTCATGCTCAAAGTCAACTTGCTTCTCCACTGAGGCAGAAAATGCAAATAGAATATATAAGAATGGGGGAAACCCCAGAGTAGACGTTTGTTGGTTGTCTCCTCAGAATTCCCCTTATCCCTTTCCCAGCAATCTCTGATTTCCACTTAAAGATCCATGTATTTCCAGGGAAAATGAATCCTGTCTCTGTGCCGGATTTGCAGCATGGATGACCTATAAGTCACCAAATACATTTCATCCCCTAGGCCACTGTGATTGGCAAGGAGCTGGTCCAATCACGGTAACTTTCAGAATGGCTGTTGGGAATGCAGTGCAAACACATTCTCTTTTCTGCTACATGAGGTACCATGTAGTCCTGAGACTTTGGCTACCATCTTGGGACCAGCCTCAGGATGAAGTTGATATCAAAACCAGGTGACACTGTTGAGACATTAATTTAGCCCTTATCTGAAGCCATCCCCATTTCTGGAATTTTCCATTTCACTATCCACTATATTTCCTTTAGTTTTAAACCAATTTGAATTTTGGGGGTTCATTTACAACCTAAAGCCTCCTAAGTGGTGCAGTCCGTGAAATTACCCAGTGCTTTCTTCTCATTTTACAAATGAGAAAATGAGGCTCATAGAGGGGAATTCACTTACCCAAGGTCAAACAGGTACATAGTTGATGGTTTGAAACTAGAAGACGAATTTCCTATCTCCTGGTCTGTTTTTTCTTGTAAACTTCTATGCCCACACATTATATAGATTGATGCTATTTTCTAGCTAAATTAGGATGCCAGGCAGACTTTCACTTACAAAACTAGTGAAAAATTTATTCCTTTCTGTGGCTACTTGGACTCTGGATATGTAGCATTGAGAAGGGTTCGAGCCTATGGAATGAAGCCATTCTGGGCCACCGTGCTTCTAAGTCTCTTACTGAACTTATATGTTATTTGCATTGTGAATGTCTCCCTTTTGGGGCTAGACATGAAGCATGTGGCAATTCCTCAGACTATTTCCATAGCAACCAGCCGCATAAAGAATACTTTTCTGAAACACAGGGTTTAGGAGCAGATATAGACTCCCAATCTGATTCTTCCTAATTACATGTTTTCCTTACTTGTATACATCTGTGTGTGGTGTGTGTGTGTGTGTGTGTGTGTGTGTGTGTGTGTGTGTGTGTGTATAAGTGATATGTGTAGAAGAATATGATTTGGGCAGCTCTGTGACTAATCCAACTTTACTTATCTTTTCCTTTTTCTTTTTTCTTTTTCATTGAGAAGACTCTTTGTACCTCTCACTCACGTTCTCTTCCTCTCTCTCTTCTTCTTTCCTTTCCTTCCTCCCTCCGGTCTTGAGACATGTCACCATTATTTGAAAGGAGAAAATCCTCTGTCTGTTTCAGCTAAGCATATGTCATGCATAGTGGTGGCTATGGAAATACTCAAAGAAAATACCTGAAAAGAGATATCAAAGTGAAAAATAAGCTTTTCTCCAAGCAAGGAATATGGAAATGAAATGAGTTACTTTACAAAGCAACATATTACCTGTCACTGAAGAGTATACCAGAAAGCTTGGATTTTCTAACCAAATGCTTGGATTTTATAACTATGCCAGCAAAACACCTGCATACTGGCACTCAACTTCCAGAAGCCCCAAAGACTAGTCCATGGTCCTGCTCTTTTTCACAATGAGACATTTCCTCTGGGTAACTTATCTTCCCCCATCTTATTCTCAGAAAAATCACAACCTTCCCCATTTCCCCAAAGCCCTTATATATAAACTATTCCTTTTTAAAATTATTAATTCATTTATTCAGGAATATTTGTTGAGTGCCGACTATGTGCCAGGTACTGTACTAGGTCCTGAAGATACAACAGTGAGCAAGACACAAACAATTTTTAAACAAAAATTAAATTCCTGATAATGCCTGCCCTGTAGAGAGAAGGAAGGAAATGGGATTATGATTTTAACCACAGTTTTATCTCTTGAAAAAATAGTTCTGAAGTAAATGTGAAAGTTGTTAACATTTAGAACATTTTAGTTGTTGATTACATGGGTACTTGTTATATTATTCTTGGTTATTTCTTGTATTTTTCAATTAAAAAACAGTTTGTAAACATAAATAAGAGGAATGCTAATACGACATCAGATTAAAGTGTGCCGAGGATTGAGGTGGAGGGGAGAAAAGGGGGACAGTGAGTTTGGGCCATTCTTTCAAGTTATTTGGCCGATAAGGGAGGGGAAAGATAGGGTAGAAGAAGGAGGAGGGTTGAGTTATGTTCTCTCTCTTGGGAAAGACCTGAGCATGTCCAAATGCTGATGGGAAGGATCTGATTGAGAAGGAGGGTCTGAATATGCAAGAGACAGAAGGGGAAATTGTTCACAAGAATATAAAGTGGAAGGGTCCAAAGCACAGAGAGAGGGGTCAGTGTTAGGATGGACAGCTTCTCTTTCCACAGAAGGAAAGAAGGTGCTGATGTAGGTAGGTTTGGAGTCTTCATGGTTAAAAATTGAGGGTGTTTTGGTTGATGGTTCCATAAGGCAAACACATACACACACACACACACACACACACATGCACACAGTGATAGACTCATATATATCTAAAACTTCAGAGAGGTCAGGGGTCATTGTGGTAACTGGGTTAATTAGCTCTTCATTGCTAAGCTGAGCAAAATGCCATCTCACTACTGAAGTCCAGGTCCTCTTGACTTCTGCCCACCCCAGGAATGCTGGCTGCTGCTGTGTCCTACCTTCTCACTGCTACTCAAATCCAAATTCTTTTTTCTTTCATCTCTACAACAGCTGTCTTGATTCAGGGCATCTTCATCCCTTATCTAGATTATTTCAACAGCTTCCTAATTGACCTTTTTGTTTCCAATCCAGTTTCCACATTGAAATAAGAATTCTACTGCTGAAACATAATTCTATTAAAAGAGTTCCCATGGTTAAAACCCTTCCATAGCTTTTCTCTTTCTTTGAGATGAAAGCCAGCCTCCTACAGCCAACTGACAAGATGCTTTATAACCTGGACCTGGCCTGACTCTCTCATCTCTCCTCCCTGCACACTTGTTCTCTAAACCATACAGAAATGCTTATAGTTCCTCAAATTTCATCATGCCCTCTCTTGTCTGTGGGCTTTTGCACTCGTTGTCTCCTCTGTCCAGTTCACTTCCTCCCACTTCCTAACCTTTACCTGGATAACTGCTAATTTATTCCTCAGATCTCCTCTCAGATGTCATTCTTCCAGAAACCTCTGCTGATCCCCCAGAACTGGAGTGGTTGCCTCCTGAAAAGGTACCAAAATCACCCTTGCTATATCCTGTCATAGCATTCATTTATCTCTATCTCACTCTGAATTATATCCATATTTTAAGACAAAGTCTTCATTATGTTTACCACTGTATACCCAACATGTTGCACAGTGTGTGGCTTATAAAATAAGCATTTAAAAATTATTTGTCAATTAAGTGAAAGAAGAAGTGAATGAATGGACTTTTTATAGAAAGTAAAATTGTCACTCAGGATGAGCAAAGGCCTTGCCTGAAGTCCTCATCAAGTAACTGAAGAGTAAATCTGAGTCTTGAGCCCTCCCCTCCCTTCCCCTCCCTTACTACCTCCTCTCCCCTTCCCTCCCCTCCTTCCTTCCCTTCCCTTCCCTTTATTCCCTTCTATTCTCTTCTTTCCATAATCTCTTACCCTGGAAGACTTTATCCACATGGCCAGCCATCTATATGATGACGATTCACAACTGTATATTTTCAGGGCTTTTTCAGGGCTCCAAAGTCATATCCAGGAGTCTAGTCAACATTTCCTCTTGGAAAGATTATGGGGATTTCAAGCTTAACACCATCTGACTAATTCCAACTCTACGTTCAAAACTTTGTTGAGAGTCTGATTGGCCCAGCATGGATCAGGCAACCATGCTTGTTCCCAGTGTGTTATGTACTAGGCAGAGATGAGCATGGAATGATGGGGACACAGAGAGAAAGGTTCCAAACTATACCAGGCAAGTCAGATAAGACCTCCTAAAGAAGTGATACAGAAAGGGAATATTTATAACAGAATTTTCAACATTACGCCTCCATCTTTGGATCCAGGAAATCAGTTGGTCAATTAACAGCACCATCTCCTCCTTGGTTGGCAGATGTCCCTGACTTTGAATATAAACATCTGACATTCCACTTTAGACTCCTCCACAAGAGCTGGACTGCCATCCTGTCTTGGCTTCCAGCTCAGTTCCTCTGCTGCAAGTCCTGACTCCAAAACCCTGTGTGATAATAAAATACAAGATCATAGCTTGGAAATAGAGTGTGCATCTGGTGTGGATTGTTGTTTTGGTTTAATTAGAATTTGCTGTGTCTTGAATTCCTATAATCTCATTTGATGAATTGTATTAGGTACTTGCTTTGCAGACTTTGAACATGAGGTATTTATCAGGGGAAATGACTCCCTCTTTCCCCATTAAAAATCATCTTTTGGTGCATTAAAAAGGTAAATGTGTTTGTTTGTTTGTTTGTTTATTATCTATCTATAGAATTACAAATGATCTCATAGATATTTGCTTCTCTGTAGGAAGAAGGGTCTAAAGTACCCCTATGTTTGCACAGCACTGTGGGAGTTATGAAAATGGGTAAATCAGTCTTTAGTCTTCCAGCATTTCTCCAAGCAGTTCAGAAGACAGAACCACTGACAAGTTAACTACAATCCAAGGCAGACCAACATCATAGCCGTAATAGAGGTAATTATCCCTTTCATTTGTTTATCCTGGTTAGGTTTTACAAAAAAAGTTTCACATCAAATTTTACATCATCTGATCCTCAGGGCTCTAGGAGATAGGTGTTATTATCCTCATTTTAAAGTCGTAGATAACCAAGGCTCACAGAGATTACATGTCTTGACCATGTTCCCACAGCTAATAATTGACATATGGGCCTTTTAAATCCAGTCGAGCACAATGGAAGGACAGAGGAGGGAGGGAACAACTTCAGCCGAAGCAGAAAGGGAAAAGTCTTAGGGAGGAGGTGTGATCTAACTTGAGTCTCTACCTTCTGGAATAGAAGTGAAAGGGAAAGGAATTCCAGAGAGAAGAAACTTTTAAGTAAGGAGATCTGTGGAGGTGGGAAAATAGGGAAGTAGTCTGGGTATCTATGAACTTGCATCAAAATTAATGGAACAAATATAAATTGAGCACTACATTAAGTACTTGACATAATTCAAAAGAAAAAAGTTCTTACCCTTAAAGATTATGTAGCTTGAGGGAAAACATAAACACAAAACAAATGAGATTAATACAAGAGAATATCTACATAGTAGTCCTACTCTGAAGCACACATAAGTATTATAGGAGTAGGGCTTTTATTTTTATTTATTTATATTTTAGTTTATTGATATATTGATTGACTGCAAGGAGGGTGGCTTTTTAAAAAAGTGTGTGGGGATTGAATTGCTCTAAAGAAATCAACGTTTTAGGGAGATATTATACATTAAGTTGGGCCTGGAGAATGAGAAAATAGTTAAAAGCTCTGAGTAAGCAGGGCTGCCATGCTCAGTGCACAGCGAGTGTTCTCGGGGTGCATGTTGGGGTGAGCAGTGCTGCCTAGCAATGCTTATTGGGCTGGAGGAGAGATTGATGGATTTAAGGAAAATAAGGGGAGCTTACCCTGTGAGGTGCTGAGCTGTGCTGACTCATCCTACCTTGAAACAAAGGGAAAAAACGGGAAGAGAGAAACTGGAGGAAGACTGTGTCTCTGGAGCCCAGGAGGGCAGAAGTGTAGCACTTGGATATTGACTGAGTCTAATGTGTTCCTGGCAGGGCACTTGCACACATAGAAGCATGATTTCATTCAATCCTTGTATCACCTTTCAAAACAGATCAAACAGGGATCATACATGCATTTTGCAGGTAGTAAACACTCTCAGGGAGTTAAATAACCTACTCAAAGTCACATTGTTAGGCTGCAGCAGAGGCAGAATTCAAAACTAGGTCTGTTGGATCTGTAAGTCCGACAACTGTATATTAACAGAGTAACCATTTTCTATTAATTGTCACCACAGTTCATTATTTTAATAAATAATGTGGCAGAGATATCATGCCTAAATTCACAAAATTTGGGGGAATTTATGAAGAGTGTTTGATCAGATTTCGGAGACTGTGTACATGCATGTCTGTGATAAGTATCTGTGTGTGTGAATGTGTGTGTATGGGGCAGTTACTAGAAGGATATACTTAGTTAAAGAAGGCTTTTATTTTGTTTTTAAAAAGAAAGATAACAAGAGCACATTTGTGTTCTGGTGGGAATAACCAAAGGAACACAAAAAGGTTGGTGATAAGTGACAGTGGGAAAGCTAAGGAGCCAAATTCTGATGAAGGTCCAAAGGGTGGACCCAGAGCACAAATGGAGGGTAGGGAAGACATTTCTTCCATCACAGAGGAGAGAGTAAGGGGACAATAGGGGAGATGCAGGCGCTTCATTGTAGCAATTCCAGTGTCTGCCTTTAGCAAGGTTTGTGGTGGTTGTCTTTTTGTCTGTTTGCCATCAATTAACCTTTTTGTTTGTTTTTGCAGCTTTATTGAGATATACTTAACATACAATAAATGGTACATATTTAAAGTGTATAATCTGATACATTTTGACTTATGCATACATCTCTGAAACCATCACCCCAAGCAAGACAATGAACATAACCATCACCACCTGAGTTTTTTTGTGTCCCTTTGTAATTTCTCCTTCCAGCAAAGATGGTTTTATGTCTTCCTTCTTAATCTGTATACTTTTAATTTCCTTTGATTGCCTTATTGCATTAGCAAGGACATCCATTACTGTGTTGAAAAGGAGTGGTGAAAGGGAACATCCTAGCCTTGTACCTGATTTTAGTGGGAAAGCTTCAAGTTTGTCACCATTAAGTATGAGGTTTAGCTGTAGGTTTTTGTAGATAGTTTGATCAAGTTGAGAAACTTTCCTGTATTCCTAGTTCACTGAGAGTTTTTATCATGATTAGGTATTGAATTATATCAAATGCCTTCTCAGCATCTGCTAATATGATCCTGTGATTTTCTTTTTTAGGTTGTTGATGTAATGGCTACAGTAATTGATTTTGGAATATTGAACCTGGGCTAAATCACACTTGGTTGTGTTGTATAATTATTTTTATACTTATTTGGATTCAGAATTTTTTCTTTATCTTTGATGATATGCCTAACTCTTGTTTTGACATTTATCCTCTTTGTAGGTCTCTGAGCTTCCTAGGTCTGTGGTTTGGTGTCCAACATTAATTTGGGAAAAATTATCAGTTTTTACTATTTTGAATATTTCTTCTGTTCCTTTTTCTCTTTCTGATATTACCATTATATCTATGTTATTCCTTTCGTAGTTGTCACACAGTCCTTGGATATTCTGTTCTGTGTTCTTCCGTTCCCAAATATTTGGAATTTTCCACATATCTTTCTGTTACCGGATTTAATTTAATTCATTTGTAGTCAGAGTACATGCTTTGTATGATTTCAATTCTTGCAGATTGGTTGAGATTTGTTTTATGGTGCAGAATATGGTGTATTTTTGGTAAATATTCCATGTGCACCTGAAAACAAATGTGTGGTCTGCTGTTGTTAGATGAAGTCTATGAATGTCAATCAAATCAAGCTGGTTGATAGATGCTGTTCAAGTCTTCCACATCCTTACTGATATTCAACCTAATTGTTACACCCATTGCAGACATACCTTGTTTTATTGCACTTCGCGTTATTGTGCTTTGCAGACATTGTGTTTTTTTTACAAGTTGCAGGTTTGTGGCAACCCTGTGTTGAGCAGGTCTATTAGCACCATGTTTCCAATATCATTTGCTCACTTTGTGTCTCCACATCACATTTTTGCAATCCTCACAAAATTTCAAACTTTTTCATTCTTATATTTGTCATGGTTATCTGTGATCAGTGGTCTTTGATGATAATATTATAATTGTTTGGGGGCACCATGAATTGTGCCCATGTAAGAGAGTGAACTTCATTGAAAATGTTATGTGTGTCCTGAATGCTCCACTGACCAGCCATTATCCCCCGCCCCCTATCTTTGGGCCTCTCTATTCCCTGAAACACAACAATATTAAAATTAGACCAATTAATACCATTTAGTGGCCTCTAAATGTTCAAGTGAAAGAGAGAGTTGCACATCTCTCACTTTAAATCAAAAGCTAGAAATAATTAAGCTTAGTGCGGAAGGCATGTTGAAAGCTGAAAGCGACCAAAAACTAAGCCTCTTGCACCCAACAGTTAGCCAAGTTGTGAATGCAAAGGAAAAGTTATTGCAGGAAATTAAAAGTGCTACTCCAGTGAATACACAAATGATAAGAAAGCAAAATAGACTTTTTGCTGATGAAAGTTTTAGTGGTCTGAACAAAAGATCAAACCAGCCATAACATTCCCTTAAGCCAAAGCCTAATCCAGAGAAAGGCCCTAACACTTTTCAACTCTAAGAAGACTAAGATTGATAAGGAGCTGCAGAAGAAAAGTTTGAAGCTAGCAAAGATTGGCTCATGGTGTTTAAAGAAAGAAGCTGTCTTCATAACATAAAAGTGAAAGGGGAAGCATCAAGTGCTGATGTAGAAGCGGCGGCAAGTTACCCAGAAGATCTAGCTAAGATAACTAATGGAGGTGGCTACACTAAACAACATATTTTCTATAGGTGAAACAGCCTTCTATTGGAAGAAGATGCTATTTAGGACTTTCATAGCTACAGAGAGGTCAATGCTCAGCTTCAAAGCTTCAAAGACAAGCTGACTCTCTTGCTAGGAGCTAATGCAGCTAGTAACTTTAAGTTGAAGCCAATGTTCATTTACCATTCTGAAAATCCTAATGTCCTTAAGAACTATGCTAAATCTACTCTGCCTGTGCTCTATAAATGGAACCACAAATCCTGAATGAAAGCATATCTGCTTACAACATGGTTTACTGAATATTTTCAGCCCATTGTTGATACCTACTGCTCAGGAAAAAAAAGATTCCTTTCAAAATATTACTGCTTATTGACAATGCACCTGGTCATTAAAGAGCTCTGATGTACAATGAGGTTAATGTTTCCATGCCTACTAACACAGCATCCATCCTGCAGCCCATGGATCAGGGAGTAACTTAAATTTTCAAGTGTTAGTATTTAACAAATACATTTTGTCAGGCTGTAGCTGCCATAGATAAGGATTCCTCTGATGTTTCTGGACAGAGTAAATTGAAAACCTTCAGGAAAGGATTCATCATTGTAGATGCCATCAAGAACACTCATGATTCACGGGAAGAGGTAAAAAAATATCAGTAGTTTGGAAGAGGTTGATTCCAACCCTTATGAATGACTTTAAGGGGTTCAAGACTTCAGTGGGAACAGTAACTGCAGAAGTTGTGGAAATATCAAGACAACTAAAATTAGAAGTGGAGTCTGAAGATGTGGCTAAGTTGCTGAAATCTCATGATAAAACTTGAATAAGGAGTTGCTTCTTCTAGAAAAGCAAAGAAAGTGGTTTCTTGAGATGGAATCTACTCCTGGTTATGATGCTGCCAAGATTGTTGAAATGATAACTAAGTACTTAGAATATTATATAATGTTAATGGATAAAGCAGTAGTAGAGTTTTAAAGGACTGACTCCAATTTTGAAAGAAGTTCTACTGTGGGTAAAATACTATCAAACAGCACTACATGCTACAGCCAAATAGTATGAAAGGAAGGGTTAATAGATGCAGAAAACTTAACTGTTGTCTTATTTTAAGAAATTGCCACAGCTATCCAAACCTTCAGCAGCCACAACTCCCATCAGTCAGCAGCCATCAACATTGAGGCAAGACCCTCCACCAGCAAAAAGATTACGATGCACTGAAGGCTCAGATGTTGGTTAGCACATTTTAGCAATAAAGTATTTTTTAATTAAGTTAGGTACACTATTTTTTTTAGACATAATGGTATTTCACACTTAATAGGCTACAGTATAGTATAAACATAACTTTTATATGCATTAGAAAACTAAAACATTTGTGTAACTTGCTTTATTGCAATATTCCTTTACTGCAATAATTTGGAACCAAACCTGCAATATCACCAAGGTATGCTTGTGCTGAAAGAGGGATGTTGAAATCTTTGGCTCTGGCATCTAATTTGTCTTATGTTAGTATAGCCACCCCAGTTTTGTTTTTTGTTTTGGGGTTTTTTTTTTTTTTTGAGCATTTTGTAAGGTGTCTCTTTGTACATCTTTTTATTTTTAACTTATTTATGTCTTTATATTTAAAGTGGATTTCTTATAGGAAGCTTTTTTTTTTTTTTTTTTTTTTTGCGGTACGCGGGCCTCTCACTGTTGTGCCCTCTCCCGTTGCGGAGCACAGGCTCCGGATGCACAGGCTCAGCGGCCATGGCTCACGGGCCCAGCCGCTCCGCGCCATGTGGGATCTTCCCGGACCGGGGCACGAACCCGTGTCCCCTGTATCGGCAGGCGGACTCTCAACCACTGCGCCACCAGGGAAGCCCAGGAAGCATATATTTGAATCTTGCTTTGTAATACAATCTAACAATTTCTGCTTCTTAATCAAGTGTCTAGCTTATTTACATGTAATGTGATTATTGACATGGTTGGCTTTAATTCTAACAGAAGGTTATTTTATTTTTTGTCTCATTTGTTTTTTCCCCTTTTCTCTCTTTTCCTACCATCCTTTGGATTAATTTTTTATGGTTCTATTTTTTTTCTCATTTGTTAGCTTATTATCTATAACTAATTGCTCTGCTTTTAGCTGGTTTCTTTAGGATTTATAGTATATGTATTTAAATTGTCAAAGTAAACTTTCAAGTAATATTATACCATTTCACGTAGAGTCCTAAGAGTGAAAATGTATTGGTACTTCTCTCTTCCTATTCTTTGTTCTATTTTTATTTTGTACAATAAAGATTTGCTCTGCTGTCTTTGCATTGTTTCCAAATGGGAAGTCTGCTGTTCTTCTTATCTTTGTTTTTCTGCATATAGTATGCCTCTATCCCCACCCCACCCCACTCCTGCCAGGAAGTTTCTACATTTTTCTCTATATCACTGATTTGAAGCAATTTGATTATGATGCACAGAGGGTAAGTCTGCCCTCAGGGAGATCTAAGAAGAGACTGCATGATGCAATCCACATGTGACACAAGGAAATCCACAGTGGTCATGCAGAAACAAGATGAGAAATGCTGCCAGCAAGGATTTGGATTGAGACCTGGCATGAGAACAAGGAGAAGGAAAATAGAAAGAGGAAAATGGGGAAGACTTTTTTCCTCTCTAAAACATAGAAAAGACTACTGTCAGTTCTCTGTTATATCCAAAGGGCAAATATGAAAGAATAGTCATACATCAGGGTGAATTTTAATTTTACATAGAGAATAATTTTTAATAATCCATGTGATAAAAATATGTTAATTGAGAGCTCAGTATTTACCTCCCCAGGAGTTGTGAATTACACCAGATTATCCCTTGAACTCTTATCTCTGAGAATCTATCAATTTATGAAGACAAATACGTGTGAAAAATATTTCTTAGGGTGACTTAAAGGATCTTGAAAATTGACATAAATTGATAGTGCAAGTGAATTTCAAGAGAATAAGATCACAAGTATCTTATTCCAAAGATACAACCTTTATTTTAACCCTGCTAACATTCTATTTGTGTGACCTTGAGCAAGTCACTTAACCATTGAAGCCTTAATTTCTTCAACTATAAAATTAATGTGATAAAATTAATGTAATAAAATTTATGTTCCTTATCCAACTGATTGGAGTAGTACAAGGATCAGATAGTACAATGCTTATGAAAATGTTCTGTCAACTATAAAAGACTACACAAATACTAATTCTAATTTTTCATAAATAAATTAATTTAATGTATAATAACTTAAGGTGAAGTGAAAGTTCATGAATGCACTGACTTTATAGCGTGCAACAGCTTATAACAAAAATAATATAGAAAAAAATTAAATCAGGACAAGAAAGGATTGAATCCACCTGCTTTTAGATGGCAACCTATGTAAACCATTCCACAAATGGGTATAGTCTTTGAATTGCCAATATCACAGTAACCCATTTCTAGTGAGAGTGGATGAAGGACATAGGACAAGAGAAAAACCACACTTTTAAACAAGCATGATTTATTCCTAGTCCCCAAATTATGATAAGAAGTTGGTTGACTATGAAACCCACACACAGAAGACAGCAGTGTTCACTTAAACCAAGAAGGAAGTGAACTTTTTTTCTCTAAGCCAGCAATAATATTATGATAACACACACTGTATATAAAAGTTTGACACCTAGTGGATATATTAGGCATAAAATCTAAAGTTATAAACTAAAGGAAGGCTTTATGAATGACAAGGAGTTAGGAAGAAGATCCACCTTGAAGTAATATCAGTATATCATTTTCTTTGTACACTGAAAGAGCCTTCGTGAAACTATTGAGTGAGCCTGACTAATTTTTCTGCAGTTCTCTCTTAGTCCTCTCTGCAAGGCCAATAAAAAAAGACGCTCATTCTTGAAAATTCTTCATATAAGTTACCCAAATCAGAAGGTTGCCCAATTCCTCTGGCAAATTCCAATCATCATCCATCCACCATGTGACTCCTATTGAAACACGATGTTCACCAGTCAGAAGAACATAGAATTAGGGCAGATCGTGAAATGTAGTCATTCATTCATTTCTTGGCATTATTCGTGTTCTGCATGCCAAGCACTGCTCTGTGTACTTTACACATATTAACTCATGTAGTGATTAATTATTTAATCATCCTAATAACATTTGTTGAGCTTATACTGAGCTCTTACAATATATCAGATCCTATGCTTGTTGTAAAATAGTCTTTCCCTCAAGAAACTCGAGTAAACTAGGTGAAGTAGACATATAACACAGAGTGTTATAATTATCTAAGAGCAGTGATAATTATCTAAGAGCAGTGATTAAATATGCAGGGAGAAGTGCAGAGTCGTGGAGAAATTATACTTAATCTCAGAGATGGGAATGGCGGAGGTGTCAAAGAAAGCCTCCTAAGAAAGGTTTCACCTGAGTGCTGAGTCTCATGTGTGAGCCAATTGGTGGAGTAGGGCTGAGCGTGGGGAGGATGAGCCAGTAGAGTGGAGTGGGGCTGAGCTGGTGGTGAGGAGGAGGTTACACACAGAGGGGAGAGCAGGAACAAATGCACAGAAGCAATAAGCAATATGAGATGTATGGAAGCCACAGCCAGCTCAGTGTTGCTGGAAGATAAAGACTGAGACAGTGCAAGAGATGAGGCTGAAGATATGGACGGGGCTAAGTGAAAGAGTTTAGTCCTTGACCTGTGTAGAAAATGGAAGTTCAGTGGAGAATTTTAATTAGGGCAATAAAAGTCCAGATTTATATTTTATACAGTTCACATAATTTAGATAGTCTGGTTGATAAAGGTACAATCAGTTAGGACATCTATACTATTAGAATAAATATAAGCCCCAAAAGTGACTGTATTATCAGTATAATAAACTACTGTACAGCTTTCAGTAGTGCGCTTGAATGTACACTAATAGTGAATCAACTATACCAAGGAAATATTAACATTTTTTTAACCTTCATTAAACTTTAAAATTTTCTCCTTTGGTATTTACTTGAAGAGAGCCATGGTTAGGCCCATTTCTGGCTGAAGACTAAAGAGAATCAGAAGGAGTCAGACCTTCTCTCTCCTACTCTTGTCCTGACCGTTGGCTAGATGTGAGTCATTGGAACGAGACTCAAGTTCCTCAACCACAAAATAAATGGATTGGTTTAAGTTCTGGTTAAACTCGAAAGTTCTATGAAGCAAGTTTTATTCTTCTTAGCATTTTCTTAGTCTTCAAAGGGAATTGGAGACAGATATATAAGTACCTTTAAATAGCTTATCTTTCAGTGTTTGTGAGACAAGTAGTGTGCATATGTATGATAATTAAACCTCACAGATCTGCAACACGAACATTGTAGATTTAAACACACATACGGTACTCATATTAAATAGTACATAATACATTTCTGTACATGCCAGGATACTAAATTAACTATCCAGAATACCTTTATGTGCCAACATAGTGAGTCAAGTCTAATGTTTTTAATTTAATTTTTTTTGAATTCCTTCTTTACTTATCCTTGAAAGATGCTCTGATTGAATCTGTAATTTGGAAAAAAGTAAAAAAGTGGCTGAAGGCTTGAATCAAGGAAAAAATTCAAATATGTTAAACTGAAATTATATTAACATTTAAATTGTCAATAATGACAATTTCTTGAAATGTTCCACTGGGATAGAGAACTAGTGGTCATTGCTATAAAATGAGAGTGTGTTTCCAGAACATATTTAATTTTTAGCACTATAAATTTCATAGCATGTAGGAAGTGTTAGGATACACTTTGCTTTGCTGAAAACGATTAATAATGCTGGATAGGCCAGAAAATGATTATCCTGCATATTCAAATGTAAACAAGACCCTGATTTATCATCTGGATTTTCTTTCTCTTTAAGGGTATTAATAGGAGGGCTCTAGTGATTTTACCTGGGAACCACCCCATCTACAACAGTTCATTTTTATGGTCTTTGACTGATTTCAGCTCAGCTGATTAGCTCTACCATCTACCATCCAAATCATTAAAATGTACAAAATAAATGTCTAACTACGACACTAGCTTATGATCAGGGATGTGATGCCTGGTCAATAACTTGGTATATATATTTGACTTAAAAAGGAGAATTCAGTTATGACATCACCAATTATCTACACTGCTCATCTGTTTAAAATAAAGACATAATTATTTATTTCCTCCTCTGGGTGTCAACGCAAACTTTAAAGCAGTTTTCCTTGAAGAGCATGATTGTATGTGAGCACGTATGAATGGAAACACACAAACACTCGCTCTATGAGAAAAGAGAGCAAGTTCTATGTGAGTAAACCATGGTGGGAAGCAACCAAGCAACATGGATCCAGAAGTGTGTATAGGTGGTCCTAAGACTGGCCGTGGCTGGCAGAAAGTTAAGGGGAAATGCCTGCTTGGAAAAGAGAATGCCTCGTGCAAACATCAAAGCATTGCTTCTGAGAAGGGCAATTTTTATATTGCTGTTGGCAGGGATGAACACTCATTCAAAGGCCCTACAAAGGCTTGGCATATTCTGTGCTTGGCCGGAGCTGATTGGGACTGTGGCCTTTATCCCCTTCCAAACCTTTAAACTGACATGACGCCTCCCTGTCTCCAATCTTAGACTGATGGCTGGGGGTGGTCGCTTTCAGGCCACTGTGACAGGAGCAGACTGCAGTGGTTTTGTATGTGATGGAGCAAGGCAGCAATCCACAGCTGAAACACAATGGAGACTGAGACAGAGAAGCTGCCTTTAGCTGAAAAGTTCCTAGAGCCCTGAATAGCTATGTTCAGTGGTCTTTCGAGTGGGGTACCTGCACCCCAGGGGTAAAGGTGATCCATTAGGACACAGGACAAAATTATTAGGATGTGTAATATTTACATAAATTTACATTTAATTTCTGTTTTGTGTATATTTTATGATACGTATTAGTACAAGTGTGTATGTAGTATAAATACGTATATTTAATGGGGGAACAACTTAAAACATTCTTATTAATAGGGGCGCATAGTCAAATAAGCTTGCAGATCACTGGGGCTGTTATTCTGGCTCATGCATGCATTTCTTGAGGAGGGTCTTTCTTTGCCTCTGAAAGAGTGCCTTACATTCCAGAGTCCAGTCTTTTGGCCACTCTCTCTCATTGTTATTAACTGTCTCTTTGCAAAAATATCACCTATATCTATAGGTATTCTGTAATCTATCACTGTTTTTCTAGGAGCTAGCTCTTCAAATACTTAATTTTTAAAAATATAGAGGAAGGTACAATTTATCTGAGGCTCTTAACCAATTGGAATGATATTAGGAATTTATAGGGGAAGTGATGAATGATTAGATATTTCAAGTTGCAGTGTGTACTGGGCTATTATAAGGGGCTTTACTTTATCTACATGTGCTATAAATATAAAATTGAGAATAAAATGAGACTGGGGCTTCCCTGGTGGCGCAGTGGTTGAGGGTCCGCCTGCCGATGCAGGGGACATGGGTTTGTGCCCTGGTCTGGGAAGATCCCATATGCCGCGGAGCGGCTGGGCCCGTGAGCCATGGCCACTGAGCCTGCGCGTCCAGAGCCCGTGCTCTGCAACGGGAGAGGCCACAGCAGTGAGAGGCCCGCGTACTGCAAAAAAAAAATGAGAATGTGTATGTATAAAGTGTTTGGGTAGTCCTCAGGATAAAAGAGTAAAAAAATAAAATAAAATAAACACCCAAAGCACACAAACATAAAACACTCACTAATAGGTGCTATTATTGGCAGAAGTAATAGGACAATAGATCTTTCATCTATTTTTTAAAATTATTAAAACAGAATAATGTTTCACTGGAATTCAGTTCTATTTATCTGCACTGTTAGCTCTAAATACCTCTACCACCGTGTGCTGGGTCCTGCTCCACTTTCCCCCAAAGGCCTGAGTTACCAGCACAGTGAGAAGAGTCCTATGATTGGAAAATATCCTAATCAGTGTTTCATATAAAATTGTAAAGAAATGGAAAATGATATGAAAACAAAGCAAGTAAAAAAGGTGTCATTGTAATAAAGTGACAAGATTACACATTATTTTTCCCTTAATATTTTTTTGAATGTTCTATCACACTAGTCAAGCCAAACATAAGAAGCAAGTAAAATTGAGATCTTTGAGGTACTAATTGTGGTATTCTGATGGTCAGTAAATACCTACATGTGAATTTAACTCCAGCAATGGGAAGACATATTTTACGGTAACTAGGTCATTGCAATATTCTGTGTATACCTATACCTAAAGTTCTTATACGTGATGATTGTGCCTTCTGGAGAATATCCAAGTCTCTTGTTCTTCTGTTTATCGAGATGTTTTTGTTTTCTGGGAATGAAACCAGAAACTAGGTGATTTTAGAAGTGGGGAAAGTTGCAAGCTTTCATCTGTAGTAACATATTATATTATATTAACTATTATATTAATTATTATAACTGAGCACCAGCCCATTGGCAGAGCTGATCACTGTATGTCAGATACAGGAATATGCTGAGGAGGTTCTGAAAGCTCTCTTGGAGTTATCGACTCGACTTCTTGTATGTCAATAGATATCTCCACCTCCACATGTCCAAAGAGGAACTGCTAATCTTCCCTGCTCCCTAACCCCAAACCTGCTGTACCCACGACATTCTTCATGTCAGTTTTCACAATTCTCCTTCCAGTTGGGTGGACCAAAACCTTGGAGTCATCCTTGACTCTTCTTTGTCTCTCACACTTAAATAATGCACCAGGTAGCCTTGTGGACTCAACTGCCAACCAGTGCCATTACCATGTGCCTTCACAGCTTTTTTTTTTAACAGGTTGCAAGTTTGTACTATTTTTTTTTTACCTCTTTATTAGAGTATAATTGCTTTACAATGTTGTGTTAGTTTCTGCTGTACAACAAAGTGAATCAGCTATATGTATACATATATCACCATACCCCCTCCCCTCTTGAGCCTCCCTATCCCACCCCTCTAGGTCATGACAAAGCATCGAGCTGATCTCCCTGTGCTATGCAGCAACTTCCCACTAACTATCTATTTTACATTTGGTAGTGTATATATGTTCATGCTACTCTCTCACTTCGTCCCAGCTTCCCATTCCCCCTCTGTGTCCTCAAGTCCGTTCTCTACGTCTGCATCTTTATTCCTGCCCTGCCACTAGGTTCATCAGTACCATTTTTTTAGATTTCATATATATGTGTTAGCATCAGTATTTGTTTTTCTCAGCTTTGAAAAGTAATGCAATTAAAACTATGAGATCCAAATGCTAGGCATTTTCACATTTTCACCAGAGTTTAATCCTCACAAAAATGCTGAGAGGTGGAGTTAGTCCCATTATACTCATGAAGACACAGATGCCCACCTGATCATATGTGGAAGAATCAGGACTCAGACCCAGAGAACTGACTCCAAGTCTAAAGTTCCAGGGTATCCTGTCACATTCTCACTTGTAAACCACCAACCCAGGTGGGCTTTGATGCCTTAAAGCCTCTCAGGCATGGCTCCCAGCCAGTCTTTTGATAGAGCAAAGTTAATACAGATCATTTATTAGACAGCAGCCTCAGGGGCTGCCTGGACCAGACAGGTACTTTCTTGTCATAAACCTTAATTAATTGGATACCATTTCTCCCTCCTGTATCACATTGAAATGGAACCCATTCACTTCCATTCATAAGCTGATATTCATTCACTTCCACTGCTCAGAAAATATCTGCCTGCCTTAGGGCTTGAAGTTTCCCAAAGTTGACTGAGGATCAATAACAAATGTCATACAGAGTGAAGTAAGTCAGAAAAAGAAAAACAAATATCGTATATTAACATATATATGTGGAATCTAGAAAAATGGTACAGATGAATCTTTCTAGGGCAGGAATAGAGATGCAAACATAGAGAACAGACATGTGGACACAGCAGGGGAAGGGGAGGGTGGGACAAATTGGGAGATTAGGGTTGACACATATACACTACCATGTGTAAAATAGATAGCTAGTGGGAACCTGCTGTATAGCACGGGGAGATCAGCTCCATGCTCTGTGATGACCTAGATGCATCGGACGGTGGGTGGCGTGGGAGGGAGGTCCAAGAGGGAGGGGATATGTACACATATGGCTGATTCACTTCGTTTACAGCAGAAACTAACACAACACTGTAAATCAATTATACTCCAATAAAGATAATAAAAATATCAATAGTTACTAAAGGTAGAAATGTGTCAGTACAAGAAGTTCAATAATACCAGTGAACACAGGACAACAAACATATACAAATAGTGAGTTAAATGATTAAGACAATTTAATTATATTATTTATATAACTAATTATATTACTACTATACAAATTATATGAATATCTTAATTAAATTGATAAACCAACCGTCTAGCAAGACTCAGAGGTAATGTCATATGAGATATTTGGAGCATGGCATGCATTCATTTTTATGTTGTTTTGTTTTATTTTGCTTTTGTTTTTTAGAGAGACAGGGAGATAGAGAGTTCCTAAAAGGGAGAAAACATGGGCCTACTGAAGCATTTAGAAGCAGGCAATGAGTTCTAAGAATCTTAGGTCTCGTGAAGGAGGGTTCAGAAAAAAAAAATTCCTCCCAAAATACCAACAACAGTAAAAAGTTTAAAATATACCCACATGGAGATTTAATCTAGTTGAGATGAAGACATTATATGTCTTATTCATTATTATATTATTATTTATATTATTTTATATTAGTTCATTACTATATAATGAAAATGAACATATGAGTTATATATATACATAGTATACTAGAAGGTAAGAAGTTCTATGGAGGAAAATAAAGTATGGAAAGAAAATAGGAGTGCCGATGGGCACTGTATCTAAGTTAGCCTGTGAAAATGTAGAAAACTCCTAAATTGTCCTCTGAAGAAAACTTTGGTAATTTCTTGTTTTTACAGACAATTGTCCATTTCGTTTGACTGTTTAGATTTATCATCATGCCGGTGTGCTCGGAGAGGGGGAAAGGCTTGGGAACCGAAGAGGAATGGGGGATCCATTTTTACAACTTATCAACCTATAGCGTAGATTTCTCCATTTGATTCCTTCCCCAAAATACCAGTGAAGGAAGTTGCCCAATAAAGTGTCAGAGCCAAGATTCCCACTCCAGCCTCATCCCATTTTTTAACTTTGCCTACACCATGCTGACTTCTTGAGAGTGTTCCTGTGATCTTATACCTCTCTCCCACAATAACTGAGTAGAAAGAAGAGTTGCAAAAATTATCTCTCTTTTATTTAGCATAAATGTTCAATTACTTTGTGACAGGTGTGCTCACTACTTCTGTGCTCCACTCTACAGTGGTCATAATTTTTGTCAGCGTTCATGACGACAGGAAGGAAGGAGAGCATAACTCATCAACACAATCTTTGATGTTCTGGCTGTTGTGGTGACACTTTTGCAGAACTTCAGCTGCCTCTGTGCATCCACTGTTTTTTTTCAGTCAGTAAATATTTTAAATGCAGTCTTCTTCAAGAACCGCATGAACATGACCTGTGTTTGTAGTCACTGTGTACGTGAATCTATCAGATCATACATATTATTTCATCTCCTTGAAGTAGGCACCTGGCTGCTAAGGACCCCCTGGAAAGCCTCAATGACCTCCACGATGCTCTATACCCTTGCTTATTTCTGTGCTTTATGGACACAAAGACAGAGTACATGTCTATTCCCTTTGTTTAGGCAGCTAGACATGAGTAAGTGATGGCCCTGTCATCATCAGAATGATAAAATAAGCAATCTGAAGTCTGACACCTGAGCTCCCACAGGAGTACCTGTGATGGTGCGGCCAGGGGATGGGGGAGGGTAGAATGGGCAGGAGAGAATCAGAGAGATGATGTCAGGTAATGAGAGAAGTGCATTTACTGGCTCAGAACCTGAGGCAGTATCACCTTTCTACGCATAACAAAGAACCAAAACACTTTAGTTGGTGAACTTGCCCTAATACCCTGTGGCGAAGTTTTCAAGATACAGAGAGGTGTTCCAGCTAATAGAAATAGACTATAACCTTGAAATCAGGGAAAAGGAGAAAATTATGGCTTATCCACCTTAGAATGGAAATTCTAAGAAGGCAAGCCTAGTTATAAGAGGTGATGGGTAAAGAACCTAAATGGTAACCTTTTGGCAGAAGAGAGCACCTGAATTTTTCTGACCTCCATGGTTGGCATGGAAACAGAGAGAATAAGTGGCCTCAGGCTGGGTGCAGTGCCAGATGCTGGCAGCTCAGACAAGACGGCTTTTCCTTCGGTGATCCGGGGTGAGAGTTCCCCGGCACACAGTGCCTTGCGAGGGGCTCCGTGGGGACTTTCAGATCCTGTCTTTACTTTTCCTGAGCAGAAGACATCAGCTCCATGTGGCTGCTCTCCTGGAGCCAAATTCCCTTGCACTCACCTGCTCTATTAATTTCCTAGGGCTGCCGTAACAAAGTACAGTACTACAAACTGGGTAGCTTAAACAACAGAATTTAAAGCCTCACGGTTTTGGAGGCTAGAAGTCTGAAATCAAGGTTTTGGCAAAGTTGCTTCCTTCTGAGGGCCAGGAGAGAAGGATCTATTCCAGGTTTCTCTCCTTGGTTTGTAGGTAGTCCTCTTCCACCTGTTTCTTTCCATTGTCTTTTAACCGTATGTGTCTGTCTCTGTGTTCAAATTTCCCTTTTTCATAAGGACACCAGTCATACTAGATTATGGTCCGCCCTAATGACTCATTTTCACTTGATTATCTCTGTAAAAACCCTGTCTCCAAATAAGGTCACATCCTGAGGTACTGGGAATTAGGACTCCTGAGGTACCTGTGGGGAGAGGGGGCACAGTTTAACCCATAACACATGCTGAGCAAAATTTTGGGCTGTTTTCCTTATATTTCCTTCCACTGCTTTTACCTGGTACTAGGCTACCATCTCTCTTATTCTCACCCAAAATACAAGAATGCAGGGCTTCAAGAAGCCAGAGGAAAGTCTGCTGGATTAATTTTTACCAAAAGGGTCGGTGACAGGTAGAGGACAATGAGGTAAGGCTGGGATCAAGAATACTGATACATTTTCTTTCCAGAAAAATCTCCAAGATTCAAGATGGCCTTGGATGTACAGGACGGGTGGAGAGCCCCAGACCATTTGGTCAGAATAGTCACAAAGAAGGTTAAGGGAAGGATGTTAATTATAGTAATAATAATAAAGTGTTATTTTTGTATTGTAGAATCATCTTCTCTCATAGACTTTAAAATTTTAATTTGTCACCTTGTGGGGTTTGCAGAAGAGAAGACATCATGGTGTGACAAGCTGGTAAGAGCACTGGCCATGGAATCAGACAACCCCAGTTTCAATTAAGCCATCTAACCCACACAGACTCCAAGCTCTGCCACTTACTAGTCATGTGACCTTGGGCAAGTTACTTAACTTTTCAGAGCCTTGTTTCCTTTATCTGTTAAATGGTCATGAAAATACATGCTTTTCATGTCTGCAGTAAGGATTATGAATTTCACAGTTTAAAATAGCAATGATTCACAAGTTGATGTGTAATATAGAGTCACTAATAGAGTTCTTCTGGATATAGAATCACTGATAGTGTTATTACAGATGTAGAAAGACGGTCAGTGGTTTTCAACTTTGGCTGTACGTGAGAGTCACTGGGAGATTTTAAAAAATTCAGATGCCTAGGCTGCACCCCAAGTCTATTAAATAAAAATATCCAGAAGATTCCAACGTGCAGCCAAGACCGAGAATCACTGTTCTAGATTACTTAAACCAATTTAACTCTACTGTGGGCTAGGAAAATACCTACTTAAACCATTAAAATTTCCATATGTGTGCATATGTCTATTCAATTCTTAATGATTTGAATATATATATGCTTTATATATATATATTTAGAGAGAATGCATCAATGTAAATTTAAGTTAGTTAATCTATTTTTGTTTTTGTTTTTGTTTTGTTTTGCGGTACGCGGGCGTCTCACCGCTGCGGCCTCTCCCGCCGCGGAGCACAGGCTCCGGACGCGCAGGCCCAGCGGCCACGGCTCACGGGCCCAGCCGCTCCGCGGCACGCGGGATCCTCCCGGACCGGGTCACGAACCCACGTCCCCCGCATCGGCAAGCGGACCCCCAACCACCACGCCACCAGGGAAGCCCCTAATCTATTTTTAATCACTTTTATAACTGAAGTGAAATTAAAATCACATTCATCAACTGAGTTAGGATATATTCACTCTGGTTGCCAAACAACTTTTAAATTTTAGAAATTAAGAAGCCTCAGATGGAAATGCTTAGCAGATTGATAAAAATTATTCTGTAAGGTAGTGTCATATGGACCAGTAACCTAGGAGATAGTGGTACTTTCCAAACCCCTCTCTCTAATCATAAGAAGCCGGAATACCTTTCATTTCTCCTCTTCTTTAGGTTTACTTACGACACTGCTATGATCTGAACGTTTATGTCCTTTGTCTAATTCATTATGTTGAAATTTTAACCCTTTAGGTGATGTATTAGGAGGTGGGGCCTTTAGGAGAGGATTAGGTCATGAGGGAAGGACCCTCATGAATGGGATTAGTGTTCTTTAAAGGAGGCTCCAGAGAGATTCCCTTGCTCCTTCCACCATGTGAGAATAAAGCAAGAAGTATGCAACCCAGCAGAGGGCCCTGACCCAACCATGCTGGCGCTCTGATCTCAAACTTTCAGCCTACGTGATACAATTCTGTTGTTTAAAAGCTACCCAGTCTGTAGTGTTTTGTGACAGCATCCAGAATGCATTAAGACATATGTCATCTTCCTACCTGAACTTCTGGCCCACTTCCAGCAATGGAGAATACACCTCCTCTGACGTCATTTCATTGTCACTCTGAGTGATGAAGGTTCACATCAGGAGAGCAGAGTACAAACCTAGGAATGAATGTAATCTCATATCTTGAGCATCCCAGTGGCAGATATGCTTGCAGTGCAATCCTTGGTTGTGGAGATTCTTCTGTGGATATAGTCAATTTAATGGAGTCAATTTATAGTCAATTAAACAGAGTATGGGACTGTCTACACGGTAAGATTGGAGGAACAAATGATTGAAAGTCCAGCCGCAGATACCTTATCCACTAGCCTGCCAAGTGGTTGATATTCCCACTTTAAGAATTACTTTGAGTTGAGGATTAAAGACCCCAGAAAACATGCAAACATATTATTGGGGAGGAGTTAATATTGGAAACCATTATCGATCATCAATTCCTTAGAACAAATTAGTTTATTGTGCTTGTTAATCAGTCAATTTATAAAACTTAAAAGAGTAAATAGAAAACCATGAGGGTCAGTGGGGGATATAAGATGTGATATACGGTTCTGCTGTTTTTGTAAGAAAAGAAGAACAGTGGCATTCATGTATTTATTGCAATGAGCTTGGGAGGTAAGCTTTGCTGTCCATTGATGTGTTGGGCTTAACTAGGAAGTTCCATGATGCAGCATTAAAAGAGGTAAGTTTAGGATATGAATTGCCTGTGTCATGATAGGCTGAAGGAGGGTGAACAAGCTATTTGAATGGAAATGCCATAACAGAAGGGTATCCAACTCCTGGCTACTGGGGGTTGGTTCTTACTATCACAAGGGTGAGACGCCAGATGCTCGGGCTAACAGTAGAGGGTTTTGGAGCGAGGGTTTTAGAGTGACATTCTCTGCAAAAATGCCTTCAAAGACTTTCCTCTACCACCTGGATACATATAAGCTCTTCTGCCTTGCATAAATGGCCTTCCATGATGGGTGTCTGACTTCTCTGGCCTCAGTCCTCAGGACAGGTACTCAGAACTTCAGCAACACTAATCTGTAGTCCCTTGCCACCCTGTGCTCTTTCCCGCTCTTCTGCTTATCTAACTTCAGTTCATCCTTTAAGACCTAATTTGACCATTACTTCTTTCACTGAAGCTTTTCCTGACTCTGCCAGGTCCCAAGAGCCCCTTCTTCCTCCTCCTGTAAATCTCCATGTCTATCCATTATTATAAGACCTATGGCATAGATTAGGTGTCTTTCATTATTCTATCAAGTCTTTGTGTAGAGGGACTATGCTTTATTCATCTTTGTGTCCTAGAGCCTAGGATAATAAATAAGTGGTTGGATGGACGGATGGAAAGGTTTGCCTGGCTGAATTCCAAACATTTTTGGAAACTCATGTATTACAATCCATGGCTTGGTTAGTCTAAGATGTGGAAACTGAGTGTATAGTGAGTGCGTAGAACTTGTATCAACATTTTTATGTCCCTGAATTACTACAGTTGAATCTTAGTTGGATAGCTTAAAAATTTACTGGTCCCAGAAAGCTTATTTGGATTAGCCATGTCTCTCCATTTTCTCTATTTGTTTCTTTTTTCCCAAAACAGTTATTTAAATAATTGATACACTTTGCATTTTTTAATATACTGCTTGTTGATTACCTTCCAGTTATGATTTTGTTTTTTCCTAACCATAAAATAAGCCTCTGTAATCATCCTTCTAATGTTTAATGGTTT
Organism: Orcinus orca; assembly: GCF_937001465.1. NCBI lineage: Eukaryota > Metazoa > Chordata > Mammalia > Artiodactyla > Delphinidae > Orcinus > Orcinus orca. The sequence goes on along the minus strand of NC_064559.1, from coordinate 61,475,670 downwards.
GGTCTGCTGTCATGGACACTGCAGTATAATGGTTATAAACCTACCATACTTCATAGCCTAGTGCTGCCATTTACTCATTGCATACATTTTGCAAGTTAGTTAAGCATTAGTGCCTCATTTTTTTCCATATATAAAATGGAAATAATACTAGTTTTTTTCTTGAAAGATTGTTCTTTCCACATTGTATATTCTTGGCTTCTCTGTTGTAGATTAGTCAAGTGTCCACTGATGGATGAATGGATAAGGAAAATGTGAGATAGATAGATAGATAGATAGATAGATAGATAGATAGATCAGACAGAGAAAGACAAATACCATATGATCTCACTTATATGTGGAATCTAAAAAACAAAACTCAAAGAAAGAGAACAAATTCAAATTGGTGGCTGGCAGAGAGGGGGTTGGGGCTTGGCAAATGGGTGAAGGGGTGAAAAGGTACACACTTCTAGTTATCAAATAAATAAATCATCATGAGATATAATGTACAGCATGGTGACTATAGTTAACTATATTGTATCTTTGAAAGTTGCTAAGGTAATAAATCTTAAAAGTTTTCATCACAAGAAAAAAAATTTAACTATCTGTGGTGATGGATGTTAATTACACTTATTGTGATGATCATTTCACAGCATATACAAATAGCAAATTATTATGTTGTACACCCAAACTAATATAATATGTCAATTATAGCTCAATAAAAAAGAAAAAAAAAACACCAAAAAGAAAGAAATGAAATCATGTGTGTTAGAACATGCTTAGAACAGTGCTTAGCATATAATCAATTTAGGTTAAGTCTTTTTATTATTGCCTTCACATGATAATTGTTAATACCTTATATATTTTCAATATTTTTCTAAGGGCCCTTTATGATGAATGAAAAAAAAACATCAAGCACATCATTAGGGAATTTCAGAACACTGACTATAAAGACATCCTCAATACTTTTTTTTTTTTTTTTTGCGGTACGCGGGCCTCTCACTGTTGTGGCCTCTCCCATCGCGGAGCACAGGCTCCGGACGCGCAGGCTCAGCGGCCATGGCTCACCGGCCCAGCCGCTCCGCGGCATGTAGGATCTTCCCGGACTGGGGCACGAACCCACGTCCCCTACATCGGCAGGCAGACTCTCAACCACTGCGCCACCAGGGAAGCCCCTCAATACTTCTTGAGATAGGAAACAGATAAACAAACAAAAACAAGAGAGGTCATGTGCAAACAACTTGAAATAGAACGATAATGAATTTATCAACAAAATCTAGAATCTAGAAAATAATGAAGATGTGCTTTTACAATACTGAGGAAAATTTAAATTCCAGTCTATACTGAATACCCAGATAAATTATCACTAAACTGTGAGAGTAGAATAAGGAGACTTTGGTTTATATGCAAAATCTCTAAACACTTATCCCCCTGGGACCATATCTTAATCCATTTGGGCTGCTATAACAAAACTACCACAAGACTATGGTATGGGGTGGCTTAAATAACAGAAATTTATTTTACAGAGTTCTAGAAGCTGGGGATTCCAAGATCACGGTGCCCACAGATTCAGTGTCTGGTCTGGGCCTGCTCCCCAGCTCACAGACAGTCATCTACTTGCTGTGAGGGAGGGTGAGGGTGAGGGAGCTCTCTGAGGTCTCTTTATCAGGACACCAATCCCACCCAAATGATCTGATCACCTCCCAAAGTCCCTTCTCCAAATACCATCACATTGGGTATTAGATTTCAAAGTATGAATTTGGAGGGGATGCAAACATTCAGTCAATAGCAAACTCTTTCTTAGAAAATTGCTAAAAACTGCTTTCCATTAAAGTAGAATAAACAAAAAATAAGGAAGGGCAAGGACTTGAAATCCAAGAGGCAAGATCCAACATAGGAAAAACGCAAAGGACATTTCTGGAATAATGGTGGAGAGGAGGCCCAAGAAAACAGCTGTTTATCACATTAGTAAACATCTGGTGCAGGCAGGAGCAAGAGGGTGGAAGGCTCTAGAGGTGATGTCTTCACCAAAAAAGGAAAAAATATACAGAGACTTTGTGATATACTTGATGATAATGAGAGGAATCTTACAGATCTGATAGAGAGTTTGGAAGTGAATTAGTGACAGGACAATGAAAACTAAGGAGAAAACCACAAAAGTGATGATTAATTCCACTAACAGAAAAGTTGGATGAGAAATATAACGCAATGACTCCATGTAGCCCAGATGTGAAGCCTATTAATATCATAACACTATAAGTCCTGAATATTTATATAACCAAATTTGTGACATAAATATATTTGGAATAAAGGGAGAGGGGAAGTGTAAGTGTGCAAAGGGGACAGAGAGTAAAAGACTTAAATCCTCATTTTCTACTGTAGGACATCAACTAAGTAAAACTGAAAAACCAAGCAATAGCAATGCAAATATTTATCTAGCAAGATGGAGGTAAATAACAGAAAAATGAGCTAAAAGAATTAAATGGTTCTATATTTGGAGTAGAAATCCAGAGTGGGACAAGGTGGAGCTGAGAGATGCTGTTTTTCATTACACAGCTTGTAGCCTTGTTTGAATTTTTAGACTGTGCACGTGTATTATTTTGACATAAGTTAAAAATTAATTCAAATTTGTGAAGCAAATTAAATGCATAAGAACTTAATGGTAGAGAGTTTTAAGAAGTTCGGATGCAAGTTTTTTTTTTAATATCAATTTGGACATGATCATGTAGAAATCTAAATCTAGTTATATATTTGAAAAACATCTAATTTTATTCCTTTCATTTTTAAGATAAATCATAAATCCTGATCATTCTCCCTTTGCCTGTTGGGATGCTGTTGATGGTTCTAGTAAATGCTTAGCTTGGGAAACTAGAACATCAAAGCTTTCCTCTTGGCAAACATTAGGATATGAATCATCGACGTAGGAGCAGAATGTTCTGAGCTAACCCCAACCTCTCCACTAGCATTTAGCATTCATTGATGCCATCATTACTACCGAAATGACTGTAACCAAAAGATTACGTAAACCTAGGGCAAAACTGAGGAGTATTTGGGATGCTTTAATTAGGTTTATTGACTGAAGACAACAAAACTTCCCTCTTCCATTAGTACACTTTCTCAGAGTACATCTGATGAAAGGCTGTTATGAAAAGAACACAATTTCTTACATTTGCTAAAAGTCTTTCCTAACTTTCATATATTCCTTAGGAATCTTGGGAAGGTGCAAAAAATAGTATGCCAGCAATGGTAATATTCTATCCAACTAATTTTCAGGAAAACTAGGAGAATGGTACATTGACTCTGGTGCACACTTATGTATAAAACAAGTTGATATTATCACAGTATGGGGACTTTAAGTCGCAGATGGAGAGAAAGAAAAGCATGCAGGGGAGACTGAAGGAAAAAAGGATGAGGGAAAGGGTTATACAGAGGGAAGAGAGAAATAACACAATTAGGGGAAGCCAAAGAGAAAGGGTTGAAGGGGAAGAGAGATACAGGTTGAAACTTGTACAGCATGTGTGGCCGTGTCCCCAGCCTTCCTCGTGTTACCTAACAACCCAACCATTTTTCCTGACTTGTGCCCTTTTTCTGTACCCAAATAGACCAGGGTACCCTAATTCCACCCCAGACCCTGATCTCTTTACCTAGTGTCAGAAAATTCCTTTTATAGCCCTCCAAGGACCTTTATTCTGCCTGGCCAGGGACCACAGGACCCAGATGCCCAGGCCAATATGCCCTCAGCTTCACCTGTTCTTTGATAAATAAATGGATCTAGGTTTTCTTCTATTCTCACCCTAGGGGAAAAGAGGGAGAATTTATCACAAGCTCTGCTCCTTCTAGAATGGCACAATGTGCCTGATGAATATCCCTTCTGTATATGCAGTAGGGCCATGTATGAGGGTGAGGATATAAGTGTAGATGTGGGTGGGTGAGACATGGTGTGGTATGTGGATCTCTGTCTATGTGTGTGTGTTTGTTTATATACATGTGTGTGTCTCTTACCTTTTGAATAGTCTCCTGATATCTGGTGATCATTTTCTGTGAGTTCATACATAAGGGGGAGGCCCTAAAAAGCCAACTGGGAGCTCTCTTTGCATAGGTAGAACTTCTGAGCCAGTGAGACTGACTCACAATGTGGTCAGACTGGCATACAGATGTTTCTCTGTGAGATCAATGACTCCCAAAGATATCTATGTCCTAATCCTGAACCTGTGAATATATTAGGTTACAAGCAAAGAGGAATTCAGGTTGTTAGTGGAATTAAGGAATCAGTCTACCTTAAGATAGGGAGATTATCCTGAATCATCTGGGTGGGCCCAATGTAATCACAAGTGTCCTAAAAGTGGAAGACGGAATTGGAAGAGAGAACCAGACAGATGGCCGCATGAAAAGGACTTGGTCTGATGTTGCTGGCTTTGAAGATGGGAGAAAAGGGACATGAAGTAAGCAAAATGGCAAGCCTCTAGAAGCCGGAAGAGGCAAGGAAACATATTACCCGCTTTGTCCTCCCAAAAGGCCAACACCTTGAGTTTAGCCCAGTGAGGCTCACTTTGGACTTCTAGCCTCCAGAATTGTAAGATAATAATTTTTATTATTTTAAACTGATAATTTTGTGGTAATTTGTTACAGGAGCAGTAGGAACTTAATTCACTCTTAAGAGCAGTATAGCAGTATATATACACCTTTTCTTTTGCCCAGAAGTTTCTCCAGAGAGGAGAGAAAATAATCCTGACTTCTTGAAGTCTGGGAACCAAGAAGGGGGTCTTACCATTTAGATTGCAAACTTTCCTCTAAGCCCCACATTTGTATAACATTGCATCCCTCCTTGGCTCCCGGGATATTTGCAGTCATTCCTGTTTTCAGTCCCACCTGATACTCTTTATTTCAAAGGCAACTAGTACTCCCAGTCCTGAGCCTTTATAGAGTTTTATGGTATAAATCAGTTTGCTTGTTGTTGGCTTTCCTCACCCCCACTTGACTTTGGAAATTTTATTTGTTTTGTTGCAGCATATCAGTTATCATTCACGAGTCCACTATCTATCATCTGAAATTGCACAGATGTTCCTAATCTGCTGTCACTCTCCTCAAATGTTTACAAATTATAACATTATTACACTTTATACCCATTTTACTGGGATTTCAGAAAGGAATAGAGACAAACAAGTCATTCAATTCATTATGCTTAACTGGAAGAATTTTATCTATTTTTAAGTATTTTATAGGTTAGAAAACTGAGACAATGGATGACTAAGCAGTTTGGGAGATTTTAAAATCCAGTCCGGATTGACCTCCAAGTCCTTATTCACGTGAACTCATGGCCTGAACCAGTTGGTGTCTGAAAAGCAATTGGAGCCTCCCAGGTTGACCAATAGCAAGTCTGTGGCATCCTTATACGCATGGAGGCTGCACAAAGATACCTTGACTTGTTCAAAATGCATTTTATTAAATTATCAGGCATAGAAATCTCCTTGAATCTTAAAAGTGGCTGTCCAGATATGAGCCATATTTCCCAACTCCTCCCCCCCTTTCACCTGGGGGGCTCCAAATAACTAGTTCATATCAACGGAATATGGGCAGAAGTGAGGTGTGTTACTTCCAAGTCAAAGAGGTTAAGAAGCAGGTTGACCTTCTCCATCTTCTGTCTTCCCCCACCTGCCTGTTGGAGACTAATAAGTAACTTTAGTGTGAACTAGAGGCAAACTTTTATGGTAATAAGCCACTGGTAATTTTTAGTTTGTTTGTTATAGTAGCTAGTATTAGCTTAACTACCACTTCTGTGCTTATTATGCAAAGAAGGGCAACAACTTTTCAGAGGAAGGAGTACCTTTTTGCTTCTCACAAAGTCTCCTTCTGCTAGGCAAGTTGTACAACTTTGGGTTGCATCTCCTCAAAGATGAGATATTTTGTCAATGCACAAAGGTGATATATAGGTTAGTGGTGGCCCTCTAGGAATTAACCATCATAAGGACGTTCAGTAAGTATGGACAATAAGCCTGCATTAAGTCTCTGTCCTTTGGATGTATCATCCACTGATACAAGAAACTGGATAGTCTAGAACAGTCGAGTGCAATGTTGAAGAAGTGAATTTGATCATAAGACAAGTCAGTGATATTTGAAAATTGGTTTAAAATCTTGGCTCTCAGTGTGAGAATGTGAGGTCCCCCTCCTGTTTAAAAGCTAACTCTCTGATAAAATACATGAGGGAGAGGAAATGAACCTGGTCACAAACCAAAAGCTAAGTTTTCTAGCCTGATGTAATTCCTCCAGGAAAAGTATAATGCCATGGAGAAATAGGGAATGGCTAGACAGAGAATTCAATTAGCCCTCTGAAAACTGAGTTTGCTTATACATTTTAAGCTAAAAATTATCTTTAATGTGTCCTTTCCCCTCGTGTGGCCTGCTGGATATGTGGCCAAAGCACATTTTCATATGGTCCTTCATTTAGTTGTGAAGCAACATCTTGGTTGCTCAGTGGATACTTAGAAATCATTGTAACTTAGAGGAAGAATATAAAGAGAATGAGGAAAGAAGGAAGAACTAAAGAGAAGGAGACAGAGGCAATGATTCTTAGACGTACTCACCCAACATTTTCTTGAATGCCCTGCCTGAAAGTATAGATGCATGGGGTCCTTGCATCTGTATTCCAGGGGGCTGAGTTCCCCATCACTGAAAGCACCCAAGAAGGCTGGGAGTCCCCTTTTCAAAGTTAATACTATTTAGGGGAGAAAGCTAGAGGAGATGATTGGTAAAGCCTTTTCCTGACCTAAGACTCAATGACAAAATGAAATGGCCACCAACATGTCTTTTATATCTAGAAGCCCAAATGGGCAGTTCATTTTTTTAAAATTTGTTTTTCTTTCTCTTTTTTTTTTCTTTTAACATCTTTATGCTTTACAATGGTGTGTTAGTTTCTGCTGTATAACAAAGTATTTCAGCCATACTTATACATACATCCCCATATCTCCTCCCACTTGCATCTCCCTCCCACCCTCCCTAACCCACCCCTCTAAGTGGACACAAAGCACTGAGCTGATCTCCCTGTGCTATGAGGCTGCTTCCCACTAGCTATCTATTTTACATTTGGTAGTGTATATATCTCCATGCCACTCTCTCACTTCATCCCAGCTTACACTTCCCCCTCCCCGTGTCCTCAAGTCCATTCTCTACGTCTAAGTCTTTATGCCTGTCCTGCCCCTAGGTTCTTCAGAGCCCTTTTTTTTTTGGTTTGGTTTTGTTTTGTTTTGTTTTAGATTCCATATATATGTGTTAGCATACGGTATTTGTTTTTCTCTTTCTGACTTACTTCACTCTGTATGACAGACTCTAGGTGCATCCACCTCACTACAAATAATTCAGTTTTGGTCCTTTTTATGGCTGAGTAATACTCCATTGTATATATGTGCCACATCTTCTTTCTCCATTCATCTGTTGATGGACACTTAGGTTGCTTCCATGTCTTGGCTATTGTAAATAGAGCTGCAGTGAACATTCTGGTACATGACTCTTTTTGAATTATGGTTTTCTCAGGGTATATGCCCAGTAGTGGGATTTGGGCAGTCCATTATTCTGAGACCTGGGAAGTAAACCCACAGGAAGATGGTGGGTGCCATGTGGTATGGAGGATGGAGGAGTTCCTACTTAATATAGAATTTGCCTACTATAGAGGCACAAACAGTTCTTTGATTTAAAGCAGTAATTACTTCCTTGGCTTGCCCACATTAGTCTATCAGCCTTTGAGCTCTGTTGCTGCTGTGCCATTGCCAGAATCCAATTACTAAAAAGGTCAGCATCATTAATATGTGGTTTGAAAAGAATGAGAATGCCAGACAGAAAGTCTGTGAGCATCTAGAGCCTTGACTCAACGTCTTGGCCCTTGTTTGTTTATTTTATGTTATTATTATTTGCTTCAAGGTTTATAGGTCAAGATCATAAGCCTAAACCACCTGTGGAAACTTACAAATCACACGGTCACATAATCGCCTTAGATGTTTTATCTAACCTGGACGGAACATACCCCCCAAGACTCTTTGCAGCTACACGGAAACTCCTTGACGGTTGAGACCCCCCCTTCTTTGAATTTCAGATGGCAGTTACCTTGGGGCACTCATAAATATTTGAGTATGGATTAACTAACTAGTTTAAAACTTACACACAAGTGGAAATATAGTATGAAATAAGAGCCCACTGAAGAAGTTCTGGGGCTCAAGATAGAGACTTCAAGCAGGCCAGTAATCTGAGTCCTGATCCCAGCTAAACCGTTGGTACTTCCTATGACTTTAGATTAGTCACTTTACCTAAAAACCACTAGCTTTTATATCCTGTAGAATGGAAATTGCTTTCTCTTTGATGTAACTTGAGAGGAAACTGTAATATGTAATTGGTTCATAATTAATATTCAGGATTTTTCCTTCACGTAATGAGACCCATTAATTATGTTTGACATTAGTTCTTAATTAGAGAGTAAATTATTTCAGAACAATAGGCAAGTGATAATTCTTAAAATTGCTAAAATTTATGGCTTACACATCAAAAGACCTAAATTTTAGTCTCATGTAACTTGGTGCTGCTAGTTTGCTGCTAGCTGGATTCATGACTTTGGATAAGCTGTGTTTGTTTGCTTACTTGTTTTTTTTGTTTGTTTTGGGTTTTTTTTAACCCCTTTAAGCCTCAGTTTCCTGACTTTAGAATGAGAATAACAGACTATGTGATTTCTAAAGTCCCTTTCAGCTTTAAACTTCTGTGATTCCAAAGGAGATTGTGTGCATGTAGCAGCATGTAGTATAGTATATTTTGACTACCACCTTGTTATGGTGAAAAAATTCCCACGATGTGAACCACTGCTTATGACCATGAGTTTTAGATGGGCTCTGTGCTGCCATCTTTAAATATGTAACACCAGAGAAAAGCAGCTCATTACAATATAATTTTTTGCCCATAAGTTTACCAAGCAAACTAGACATAGATTAGCAGACAGTGGACTCTTCAAGAATTGGGACCCAGTGATGGTCTATATTAATGTATCCTGTTGCAGAACCTAAGTGTTGCTTGGGGAAGGAAAGCTAACCACAAACTCATTGCTTCACTTTTGCCTAGAGGGACCTTGGTTCTCACCTTACTTTGAAAATGTAAAAAAGACATTACTCATGATGAAAATTATTTCTTTGGAATAGAGAAGACAAAAATGAATAACATGGTATGATAAAAAAAGCTTAATATTAAGAAATAATTACTAGTAATTAAAGTCACTAGTATAATTACTAATACTATTTAGTAATAAAACAGAGAAGGAGAGAACAAAGTCTTAAAAAGTTACTATAAAGGACCAAAGGCAGAGAACTTCATCTCCTCACTTTCATACGCATTTACTAAAATATTGGGCTCTTTCCCAGATATTTTGCATTAGCCTACCTGTTTCTCAAGATCTATATGAAATAACATTTCTTCTATAAAACCATTGTTCTTTCCAATAAGATATACTCTCCTTCCTATTTTCAGTTAAATAAGCATCTGTGGAAGGCTTACTCTAAATCAGGCCCTGAGCTCAATACTATAAGAACTGAACACATTCCTAATCACCCTATGTTCTAAAACCTTCACAGCATTTTCTTTATACCAAATACTTAACATTTTCTTTACACTAAAGGCATATATTATGTTCTAACTTGATTAGGGTATACTCGTTCGTCTGGCACTATCCTTTGAACATAATAGGTACTCAATAAACATTTAAAGAATTGTAGTAGAGGCAGTAATTTCTCCCAGTTGTAGATGATTCAGCAATGAGAATAAATAGTATTGTCTCTAAAATTATAATGTAATTGAAAGAGAACATAAAACCTGATCTATCAAAATTCAGTTACATAAGACCTTTGGGGATAATGTTTGTTGCATGCATCTCTATTACTAATAAAAATAAATACTTATATCTCTTTAAAAACATACTTAGGTTAATTCAGGCAAAAAGAGCAGTCCAGGTCCACAAACTAATCCTCTAGCATTAGCCACAGCACTGTCCCATGAATCAAATATTCTCAAGAGAGCTGAGGATCAGAGAGACACTAAAAACAACCTTGTAAATTCTCAGCCTTGCCTGTGCATAATAAAAGCCCTCTAGAAATAACCCTTGAAATAAAATCAAAATTCTGCAAGTCTTGGGTGAAAGTCAAGGGATCATCTAAACTGGCTTTCTGTGTGCAAAACTGGGGAAGTGGGAGATTTGAGATTGGACACACTGGTTGGGAATTTCCCCAAGCTATGACACATAATTGCGTCCTGGGTTAGGTCTTAGGATGATTCTTCACTGAGGGCAGATTCCTCTTCATTGTGCTCTAGACAGTCACAGTGCCTAACAGAGAAACAGGAGATCCAAGCACAGGTAGTGGTGCGGGAGGAGCTGGGGGGAGGGGGTGCTCTTTACCAAGATATAAACAAATAGCTGAGCATTAACTCTTTGAAAATGTTTAGCTAAGAAAAACATTTTACCTTACTTGCAAACTAAAATTAACCTTCCTGCCACATTTTCATAGTTGCAAGTGTATCACTATTTTCTTACATGGAGTCACCCTGTGGGAATCAAGATTCAAGGTATCAGGTGACAATTACAGTTTCAATGGACAGCATTACAGGAGAGGATCCCTGAGCTTAGGGAACCTGAATCTTTTCTAATATGCAGTAAGCTTTTCTGATCTTTCCCTCTGTGGGAGACAATATCTCTATCTTCCAGGGGGTTTACAAATGTTCTGGAAAAGGTAGTTTGGACATGCAAACATGAGAGACTCATGTCTCATGAGAGAAATGTCTTCCAGCACATGGATCTTATAATGACAAAGACAAATATATGAATGAATGAAGAGCTAGTAATTTGTAATGTGGACGAAAAAAATCAGAGTGTTTCCATGAAGATTGAGAAGGAAGGCTATTTTCAAGAGCTTTGTTAGGAAAGGCTTTTAGGAGAAGGTAACATTTGAGCAGAGACAAAAACAAATTGAAGGAGAGAGCCATGTAAATATCTACCCCACGAATATTCTAGGATGAAAGAACAACCAGTGTTAAGGACAAATGCTAGAGGAGAATGCTCAGTGTATTTGAGAAACAGCAAGAAACCCAGCATGGAGAGAACAAAAGGATGAGTGGTAGGAAATAAGGTAGAAGAGTGAGTCAGGAACTAAATCATACCCTAATATGCCAAAGGAAGAATTTTGTTTAGATTTTAAGTTTGAAAGGCTGCAATTTGGCAAATGAATAAACAAATGAATGACTTTCCCTGCATTGAATTATCATAAACAGGCTATAGAATGGAGAGTGGTTGAGAAATCTTCAACCCAAACCACGGCCAGTCCTAGAAGGATCAGAACCTAAAGAAGAAAGACAAAGAGTGTCAGCAGCAAAGATAAGAGGCCATGGACCAAGTACCTGGGGTCTGAAGAGAGAAGACATGCACTAACACCTGACTTAGGATCTTGAACTGGGTTTAAGTGTCTAAAAGGCAGAAGACCCCATGTTCCTCAAGAGGAGCATACAACCCAGATACAGTGAAGTAACTGCTTCTCCAGTTCTCTCTCTACATTTACACATTCTCTCTAATTCTAGCTCGCTCACTCCCTGTCTTGTCCCATTTCCCTATATACATTTTTCTCTTCCCATCTTCTTCTATTTCATTCCCTTTGTCTTAATCTCTGCTTTCTGTAGTTCCCATTTCTCAAATCTCTTGCCTTACTGCCCCTTTGCCCCATTTTTGGTGCATGAAAACCTCTTTTCTCTCTCTCCTTACCTTTGGGGCTCCCCCTGATTTGGGAAGCCCTGTTGTACCTTTTTTTCTGAAACCCTATGGTTGGTGCATCTCTCACCAGTTAGAGAGACAGTGGGAAGAAGGAAGAACCCTCCGTCCTCCACCTGTTCAGGTAGGGGTAAAGTGTCCTTCCTTTCTCAGGCTGGGGTCAGAGCATGGTGCCCACGGGATGATGGTAGAAGGAAAGAAGGAGTTCTCCCCCAGCAACAACATAGTGGAAAAGGGCCATTGTCCCAGTGCTCATGGTAAGAGTCATGCCAGCATTTACACACCGTGTCTGGTACATGGTAGGTGCTTTACAAATATTTGTGAAATTAATGAATATACTATTATGATTATAGTTATCTTGGAGTATATGGCATGAACTTTTACATCTAAATTAAGCAACATCTCAAAACTGATTTTTCTCTCTCTCTCTTTTTTTTTAATTCGCCAGCTTTTCTTTTCTTTTTTTCAGTTTCTTTTTCTTTTTCTTTTTTTGGCTGCATTGGGTCTTCATTGCTGCACGCAGGCTTTCTCTAGTTGCAGCAAGTGAGGGCTACTCTTTGCCATAGCGCACGGGCTTCTCACTGCGGTGGCTTCTCTTGTTGCGGAGCATGGGCTCTAGGCACGCGGGCTTCAGTAGTTGTGGCACGTGGGCTCAGTAGTTGTGGCTCAGGGCTCTAGAGTGCAGGCTCAGTAGTCGTGGTGCACAGGCTTCGTTGCTCCATGGCATGTGGGATCTTCCCAGACCAGGGATTGAACCTGTGTCCCCTGCATTTGCAGGCAGATTTTTTAACCACTGTGCCACCAGGGCAGTCCCCAAAGTGGTTTTTCTTTTATGGGATCAAGGAGAAAAGTTGTTTTGTTTTGTTTTTTACAATCAGTGATTACCATGGCAGCGTGCAAACTAGTTTCTGTGTTCTTACCACCAAACCATAGAGTTTGTGATAGACAAGATATAAACAGCATAATCTCAGATGACGTTTCTCCACAAAAACAACAAAGCTAGGCATTGGGAGATCCAAAACAAGTGGCAAATCAGTTTACATCTCCAAAACTTGGCTGCAATGAATTCTCATTTTCCTCTGATTCTCCTTTTAATTTTAAACTCACATTCCTCTCTTCCCACTGGTGTCATCATTGTCCTTAGCCTGTCACTGAGATTGGCAAATTGTGGTCAGATTTATTCCTACATTCATCAAACACCTCTTGAGGGCCTTCCAGGTGCCAAGGATTGGGCTGGGTGCTGGCACTCAGACCTGCTGCTTGCCCTTAAGGAGCCAGGGTCAAGTGGAGAGACAATTGTGTACAGATCGACAGAGTCCAGGGTTGCAGGCCTATGTAAAGGACACTCATGGGGTGTGAGGATGGTCCAGAGGAGGGGATCAGTTGTCCGTAAAAGTGGTAGTTAGGGTTGGGAAGGGAGTCAGAAAGATTTTTCTGTGGTATGTGACACTTTTGTGAGCTGTATCTTGAATGAGGGTTGTTTGCTAGGTGGGCGTTTGCAAAGGCACAGCGATGGGCAAGACTTAGCCTCGTCAGGGAGTGTCAAGTGATTCAGTATGACAGGAGTGGAGGATACGGGGGAAGATGATGGGGAGATGGGCCCAGCAAGCGAGGAGGCTGTAGAATTAATCAGCTGGGGGATCATTTCTGCAAATGTCCGTAGAGGAATTACATAATGCTCTATATCTGGAAGAACCTACCAAGGACATTCCCTGTCTTTCTTATTTGGTTACAGTGAACTTTTGAAGAATGCGTCAACATCTCTGTTAGAGCAATGCCCCACATATATACACATATATGTATATATGCCCATATAGGTACACATGCACACGTGTATATATAAAGCTGCCCACAGCTCTACCCCACCCAAACATTGTAAGAAGTCAGTAAGTAGTCAGTATTGCTTCAGAAAATAGATGGATTCCAACACAAGGATTTTTAAAGTTTGCTAAGGGTTTTTCATTATAAAAGTTAACATACATTTTAGTATATAAAGTTGGAAGAAGGAGAGAGAAATAAACGTATTCATATTTCCCAGATAGTTATTATTATTTTATTTCCTCCCAGGCTTTTCTCCTATGCACAAGTTTTATTTGTTTATTTGTTAACCTAAGTGTAAGTCTGAATAATTTTTAGACTGTAAAGAAGGAAATGGTTTAATGAGATTTCACTTCAAGTAGATAGTCCCAAAGGTCATCCAACAATATTTACTGATTTTCTATTTTGTCTCAGACACTGTGCTAAGTGCTGTAGTAGAGCAGTAAATACAACAGGCACAGTGCTGGTCCATGTAGGTTACCATGGAGATGTGAAGGCCTAGAAATAAAAGGGGTGTCATGGGGAGAGGCAAAGACTGACCAAACTTTCGGTTCTCTTAGCAACAACTCCCCACTATCACTCACTCTGCCCCCTTCTCTTCATTGTCATGAAGTCACTGAGTGCTCCCATTAGGAGAGGACTTTGAACTCTTATAGTCCAAATAATAGTGCTTGTTGGTTGAAACACACAGGACATGTTTAGGGCTGGCTTTTTTTCTCCTGATTTCTGGACCAGTATTGACTTTTGAGCTACCCTTCTTCTGGCAGCCAATGCTCCCCCCCTGCTACCTCCCCCTGCCACCGTGGCAGCCCAAAAAACAGGAAACCGGACGTGGCCCTGCCAAAGCCCTCAACCCCAGCAGGCTTCTTCCTTCCTGCCACAGGGGTGATAAGATACAAGGCCAAGGGGCGCAGCCCCATGGGCTGGGCCCATCATGTGTCATCCCTGTCTTAGAAAAATAAGGCCGTCCCTTCTCCTTCCCACCAAAATAGCTGGTCACCCCAGCATGGAGAACAAATGAGCAAGCTGAGCACAGTCAGAGTTACTTCAGCTGTCGAGAGATTCAGCATCATATATATGCAGAATTGATGGTTTCTAGCCCTCCACTGCCAGCCACAAATATGTCTTCCTTCAGGCAGCACAGCATCTCCAACTGCACCTTTAGAAAGCCATCACTTCCAGTTAAGAGCTGCAGTTTCTCTAAATCCAGTGCTAAAATGGACAAACCATTAGCTACACGAAATCACCTCAAACAATTATCAGCTACTGATCACATCAGGTAACATACACCAGATTCTATTGCAACCTGATAAGTATCATTATGAGACACTGGCTGATCCGTGTTGATGGATGATTTAGGTCTGGCCCAGGCAGCCCTGGGTGTGTTATCACAGTGGGGCCTCTGAGAAGCCAGAGATAAGAGGATGCAGGAATCCTGAATGGTTTGAAGGAAACATTATAAAAGCAAACTTTATTTACTTCCCTGTTTTGCACTGTACCCACCTTGGTACATCAAGGTTATTCTCACAGTAACCGGTCATCCCATGAACTTTAGAATCCTTTCAGGGAATCACATTTCTCCGTCAGCTGTACTAAATGTCTTTGAAGCTAGGAAATTCCTTTAACTCTGGTTAAACATTATGTAATACATGCCTGCTTTGAATGGGCAAGCCAGAAACTGTACAGCAGAGTAGGGGAGAAAGAAGAACCTTGGACTTGGAGTCACCATATATGAGTTTGAGTCATTTCTAGTGGTCTGACCTTGAGCAAGCACTGATTCTCTAGATTTCAATATCATTTAAAACTGTGCTTTATTGGAATCGCCTATATAAAATATTCCCTAGCTCTCTTTTCTACCAGGCTCAGGCAGAATAAGTTTACTCTTTCTTTATGCTCTTCCTGTACTTTGTACAGATTTGTGTTATGGAGATGTACCTACATACGTCATGTTTATCGCCCTCCATCAACTATGATTCCTTCAGGACTCTTGGCTTTGATTGCCCATGGCCTGGCCAGTGTCTGGCTCATAGTCAGCCTCAATAAATGATCATCATACTTACCTGTCTGAACTACAAAACAGAGCCATAATAAACCCTTCTTAAGGGCTCCGAGGAGGCTCCGAGAGGACAGTGCTCAAGCAAGTGCTTCATAAACCATAAAGCTGTGTGTGATTCTAAGGTGTGGTCATTATTTGCAGGGCAATATTATTTCTCAGAGTAGCACAATTCATGAAAATCAAGAAACCAAAGGAAAGGAAACAAGAAACAGTCCACGGTGATGAACTCCGGGGCCCAAGCAAGAAGCCCTAGGGAAGGTGAAGTGGAGGGGAGGGCAGGAGACTTTAAATTCTTACTCTATATCAATTTCTAATATTAGAAATGTGGATGATTTTTACACTGATGTCCTAGTGTTTTTTTCAAATTTGAAAAATAAGTGCATGCAATATCAGTCAGCTCCTTTAGTATTTACCTGGGGGCCCATGGACATAGGTCAAAGGTTAACTGAAACCAAAGCTTGCCTTGCTGTTTACTACATTATTATTGACCAGGATAGTATTTTTCTCACTTTTATATTGCACTTTAAGCTTTCTGAGATGTTGTTTATCATTTACGTTATTCTCACAGCAACCCTGATGTCATTAGTGTAATTATTATTCACTGCATTTAATGAATGGAAAAACTGTGACCAGAGGGATTTAATAAATTGCCCAAGATCCCAAACACAGTGGACAAGTCAAGACTAGAACTCAAGAGACACAACTCAAGCCCTTTGCAGTAGGTGAAATCCATGGAGCAACCCCCAAATACAATATTCTGTACCCTCTGTCCTTGGCAGAGACCGTGGCTCCCAGAAAAGCTGTTACCAGCAGACAGATGGCTTCTGATATCTTATTTACTACTATTCATTGTATCATTCACTGAGTTCCAGTGCATGGCTGAGAGAACACTGAATTTGGAATCTGACAGCCTACCGGCTTGAATCTGGACCCTGCCCTTAAATGAGCTGTGTGATTTTGAGCAAAGTTACTTAAACTTTCTGGAAGTCAGTATCCTTACCAAGAGGGAATGACAGACACCACGCCTCACCCTCAGGGATCTTGTGAGGCTCTAGTGAGATAATGTATGTGAAACTGCTTTGTAAATTGTAAGGCGCTTGGTAAGCGTCTGGTATGTTACTTGCTTACAAGCTTCTCAAGGCTACTTGGCAAAAACACATATTCCCAAGGCCACCAAAAGATAAGAAAATCTAACAGGAAAAGGATAAAATTATTCCCAAGAGGAGGAAAGAAATATTCCCACTCTATGAGCCACCTTAGTCTATAGTAATTTTATCCCAGTGTTCTTAAATATCTATTTACTTATCCCTCCTGGGACAGTGTTGTCTTCCCCCTGCATATCGTCCTAGCTGTGACAGTTATTCAATCAGTGCAGCTATCAGAGCAAATAAACGTCACTCTCTGGGTCCTTTGCCTGAAGCTTCACAGTAGGATAAAATGTGTTGTAAATGCCTCTGTCCTTAATCAGTGAAAGGGAATCATACAAATATTGAGCTTCCTATTAAGTTTGGTAAAATTCGTTTTGCTGAAGAATATAGAGACCTGAAATCCTTCAGTGTGTTGGCTGAAAGTATGGACTAGCTGGAACATGAAATTCTGCTTTATATAAGAGGGTTCCTCAAAATACCTCTAATAGCCTGTGCTGCAGTTATGCCCTACGTCTGTAAGTAAAAGAACAGAGAGAATTGTGTCTTGGAAAGATACAATTCAGTGGTCAATGTAGGGAATCTGACCAAAGAATCTATCACAGAAAATGACAGACTGCATATAGAGTAACCAAACTAAACCCAGGTCTGGAGAAGGAATGGCTGAATGGGGGTGTCAGACCATTACATGCCTACACAATGAAAGCCACATCTTGAAAAATGCTCCCTTTTCCTCACTCTCAAATAGATTTCCTAATATTGATCTAACTTACAAAGTATCTCAAATAATTGTTCTAATAACTTGTCTGCAGATAGAAAATTTTTTTCCTTCCAGTCTGATCCTAATTCTTCCTATTTCATTTTTGTACCTCTATGTATTGCCTGAGATCTCCAGTATGATGGATAGAAACAACAATTGGTATCTCAGATGTATTTCTGACTTTAAAGGAAAAGATTCTAAGGTTGTAAGTATGGTGTTCACTGTGCACATTTCTTAGATTCTCTTTATCAAGTTAAGGAACTTCTCTACCTGTTATAGTTTGCTAAGTATTTTATGTAACCACAAAGAGTGGTTAATTTTTCATCAAATGACTTCTTTTCATCTATTAAGCTACTCATCTGATTTTTTTCCTTGAATCTGTTAATGTGGCAAATTACACTGTAGATTTCTTAATGTTACTATATCGCTGAATGTCTGGAATAAACATATCTTGATCATGATAGATTTAAAAAAATAGTAATAAATGGCTAGGTTCAGTTTCCTTATGTTTTATGAAATTTGCATTTATATTTATAAATGAGAGCTTGCCTTCAATTATCGTTTCTGGGACCGTTCTTGTCTTTCAAGTTAGGATAGCTGTATAAATCGACTTGGGGAAATTTCCCTTAATTACTTTTCTCTGGAAAAGTGCTTATAGGATGAAGAATATGGGTTAAATTCTCTCTTTTGATAAGTAAAGTGCTCTAAACATATTTATTAAATCAAGTTTGTTAATACTAATATTAAAATATTTTTACTTTTACCAGTTATTATTTGCTTGATCTTGTATTTGTATCAGTTTTTCTTGTAATATATAATGACTATTACATTAACCTGATATTCTTTTAATCCTCAAGAACTAACCCTTTTTATAACCATTAATGGTTATAAAATTATATATATATAATATATATATTATATACATATATTATATATATATATAATTGTGTCTTAAAATCTAAATTTGTCTGCTAGGACTTCCCTGGTGGCACAGTGGTTAAGAATCCGCCTGCCAGTGCAGGGGACATGGATTCAATTCCTGGTCTGGGAAGATCCCATATGCTGCAGAGCAACTAAGCCCATGCACAGCAACTACTGAAGCCTGTGCACCTAGAGCCCATGCTCCACAAGAGAAGCCACTACAATGAGAAGCCCATGCACTGCAATGAAGAGTATCCCCTGATTGCTGCAACTAGAGGAAGCCCGCAGACAGCAATGAAGACCCAACACAGTCAAAAATTTTAAAAAAATAATAATAAAAAATTTTAAAAACCTACTTGATTAAAACTAAATAAATTTGTCTGTTATTAATAATGCAACATTAGCTTTCTTTTTTCCCAATACATTTTTTATTTAAAAATTTCCTCTTACTAATCATATTAATAGAGGATCCTTATAATTTAATTTAAAATTCCCTGCCTTTTATCAGTGAGTTTAATCACTTTATATTTAATGTATATCTGGATTTATTTCTACCTTTTTTGTATGTGCCTTCTATTTTCCATTCTGTTCATCAGCTTTCCCTTTTACTATATACTATCAAAAAAATCCCCTTTTGTTTAATCTATTCTTTTGAATATGTATTTTATTTCCATTCTTTAACATAGATATCTAATAAAGATTAATTTTAATCAATATTCCTTATTGACAAATAGAAGAAGTTTAAAATGCTTTAACTCCAATTCTCTCCTATTTTCATGTTATTTGACTTTAGTCTCACCTTGTTTTTAAACTTCCTCAAATAATCTCTTTTTTGATGTTTATATAGTCAATCATTATTTTGACCTACCAGCATGCTTACTAATTTCTCTACCATCTATCATTTTTTGTTTTTCAAACCTTCCTTCTGGAATAATTTCCCTTTTTGTGAAGTCCACCTTTTAGTAATATTTTCAGTGAACATGATTAGTAAGCTCAGTCTTCCTTTGTATGAAAATAATTTTATCATACCTTTCAACAACAACTTCATTTAATATTTTGAGGATATTATTCCCTTTTACTCTGGCTTCTATTGTTACTGATGTAGACTATGACTCATTAGTTTTCCTTGTGGATAATATGTCTTTTCTCTCTTGTACCTTATAAAATGTATTTGTCCTTGTCTTTGTTATTCTGCAGTTTCACTATGAAATTCATCTTCCTTGGGATTGCTTGTGCAGTTCTAATATGAGGACTTATATCTTTCCTCAGTTCAGAAAAAATTGAAGCCAGTATCTTTTTGA
This sequence comes from Orcinus orca, assembly GCF_937001465.1. Taxonomy (NCBI): domain Eukaryota; kingdom Metazoa; phylum Chordata; class Mammalia; order Artiodactyla; family Delphinidae; genus Orcinus; species Orcinus orca. The sequence continues at coordinate 61,455,917 of NC_064559.1, read as the reverse complement.
ATATTGCCTAATCTCCATTTTTTTTTCTAACAGATGTATATTCAGTATCCTCATTCTAATGTCCACATTGCTTAATCTCTTTATAGTGCACCCCATCTCTAGCACTCTTTCCTGAATTCTGGATAGTCTATTCAGATCTATCTTCCATTAATTAATTCTGTCTTCAGCTGCTATACTTTACTGTTTAACTCATATTTTGAGATTTTAGTCTAATTACTAAAGTTTTTAATTTAAGGAAGTATATTTTTTCTGCTTTTTCTTTTCTTACACTATTTCTTCTTGTCTTCTGACTTCTATCCTTTTTCTAATGTTCTAAAGTGAATACTTTAAATATATTTATTTTCTCATTCTCTTTTTCCCAACTGATTGTTTTCTATTCACAGTGTTGCTAAGTCTTTCTCAGGACTTGCTTGTATTAATGGTAATTTTATTCCTAAACTTATTTTTATTGGAGGTGGTTTTTAGAGGGGATTTTGTTGTGCTGATCTGTGGAAGTACACCTACAAAGCATTTTCACATTTTCTTCTACCAGGGTCTCAAGCTTTTCACCAGGGATGGACCAGTTTTTTGCTAATTTCTAAATCTAGGTTCCTGCACAACAAAGGTAGAGTAAATTTAGACTCTACACCTATTCCTTTATAATATGGTGATTCTGAGTTTTATGGCTGACACTTTTCCCATCTAAGGTTCCAGGGGGTAAGTAGTTCTTTGTCAGGACCTCAAGTGAGTATGTGTAATTCTTCTAATCAATCCCTTTCCCATGGACTGTATATGCTTTCAAAAATCTTAGCAATAAACGTGAGACTCCTTTACAGTTGCTCATCTCAAATGGCTTCAGATCTCATAGCCTATCCTCTGTGAACATGAAAAGCCTAATACCCATTTTCTAAAACTTATATCCAGGACCAGCTGTCCCTTGAGCCACTGTGGCTTCAGGCTATTACTCCTCCTCTTGACTTTGAGATTCTCTTTATTTCTGCTACCTGTGGGTTTCCACTTCTTTTGAGCTTAGCAATATATTTAACTTTTGTTGGCATATTTTATCCAAATTTTCTATGTTTGGAGAATGAAGAAGTTCTTTCAATTGAATTTCCATTGTCTTCAAAGTAGACTTCGGGCAGCACTCTACCTTGGTGTATTGCCTATAGGTTTTAAGTACATACAAAGAAATACCTGCAATATTCTTGAAAGTGTGCTCCAGCTACTCAAATCAATGGTTTAGCTTACTTTTCAGTGTGAATGTCCAGCTGGCCCAGTGAACTTTGTTTCCAGTCCCTATTGCAAAATTGACTTGATATCTTAAAACCGTTTTTTCCTTAAGATCATGAGGCATCTCAAAGTTTCTGAATTTTTGTATTGAGAGACGATGGGTTTTTATGACAAAAAGGCCTTTGATAATTATGTCATCAATGCCACCTACTCTGTGACCTTGCAAAATTCAGGTAAGTCCCGTGAGCCTTAGTTTCTTCATATGGTAGATAAGGAAAAAATATCTACTTTGTAGAGTTGTTGTGAAATAGATATATTTACCGTATAGGAAGATGTTCCCATTGATTCAACTTGTATTATTTATTGAGCATATGATTTGAGAAGGCATTATATTTATGATACTCCAAACTTCTGATATTCTGGATCAGCTGTTGATTTTAAGTCATTGGATTTGAGATGTTAGACTTATCAAATAAAAATACAGGACACTAAATTAAACTGAAATTAAATTTGAATTTCTGATAAGCAATGAATAATTTTTTAGTATAAGTATGGCCCATGCGATATTTAGCCCATGTAATATTTGGCACACCCTTATACTAAAAACTTACTTGTTGTTTATCTGAAATTCAAATTTAATTGGGCATCCTGTATTTTATCTGGCAACCCTATACTGGATCCACCTCTTCTCATTTGAACAGTAACAGTCGTTTGTGAAAGATCTCTCACATATGTGTTCCAATTTTGCCAGTGTCCTATTTTAAATGAGAAAGCTAAGCTCAGCTATATTTTCATGTAGAATCTCTGTTCAAGGCATAAAAGATTTTTAAATCAAATGGTTCTTTCCTGCAATTAAATTCCAGATATTATTTTTGTTTCATCTGTACTTCCTTTGGATTTAATCAGCCATGTTTGCAGCGACATCAGTAGAATATGGGATTTTCAGACATCCTATAAGTTAGCTGATTTTAAAAGAAAAATAACTGAGGCTTCAGCACATGGTAAGTTAAGAAGTGAGTATTTAGAGAAGAACATTTTCTTGTCTGTGTTTTCTGACTGCTCTGTGGCCTCTGATGGTTAAAGGCTTTAAGTCACAGCTCTGTGACTCACTGGCTGGAGAGCCCTGGAAAAAGAATTTTCTCTTCCAACGGTCTGTTTCCCATCAGAACATCTATTGGTAATCATTCCCACCCACTTCGGGGACTGCTGTACTGCGATGTAGGATGGCATTTTACATACAATAGATGGTTCTCCAGGACCACAACTGAAACGACAAAGATTTCTAAAACACAAAAAGCAGAATTGGGACATGTGCCAGAAGAGGTGAATTGAATTTGTGTCTTCTCGAAGAACCCTGAGGTGATCCCTCTTGGTCTGGAAATGGGGCTCCTTTGTCAGACTGTTCATTAAGATCTCCACCCAACAGGTGCCCCTCTCCTATCCCCCATGCCAGGCTCTATCCTCCCTAAAGGGAACTCTTCAATTCCTTCCTCTCTTGTGCCTGTACCTTGTCACTGGGAAACGCCACTTCCTTTAAGCCCAAGGCCAGAGGAGTGCTGTTGTGTCCACACAAATGGAGAAAACAAGTGTTTCCCTATAGATTTTTCCATTTCTAGTGTATGTGTCACCAAGGTCCCCATAGAGTTGTTACCCATTACCAGAAACAAATTAAATCTCTAGAAAGTGAGAGTGAGATGAGAGAAAACCATTTACTACTTGCTTTTTCTTCCCTCTATTTTCTTACTCTCAGTAACTTGAGAATATCAATACTAAAGTTCATCTTAAAATTGAATACGGCTCAGTTGCGAAAACATGGTCCCCAGGGGAAAGCAATAGAGCTGGATAAAGGCGAAAAGGAGAGGAGGAAGGAACACATTTATCTATGAAATTCCTATTTTAGAGACTACAATGGATTTGCATAGAGCTACCTTGCTTTTATGTAGCAGATTTATCCTTTAAGGTTGTGAATAATGAAATGCTTAGAAAACTGGCTTGCATCTCACTGACTGCTGTTAAAATTGGAACACTGCAGGTTCTTCATTCCTGTCCTCATTTACAGTGGCTTCTGACACTTTCACATTTCTCTACCATGGTATTTAAAGTGAATATCAATAAAATCAAGATTCCTTTAATCATGAGACTATTCATCATTTTTGCCTTCTAATCTCCCAACATTTTTCCATCCCTAGAGGCAGTTGTCCAAAGTGGGAAAAAGGAACTTGGGACAGATTACTTAGCCATTCTGTGCCTCTCAGTCCCCTGTGCATGGGAGAATAATAGTACGCAACTGTAGATTAGGTTCTTCTGTTATATGCTTTCATGGCATATCATATTTCCCCATTTTATCACAGCCATCACTCTTGTCATGAGTAGATTAGTACCCACACTCCCAGTGAACTATACACTCCTTGAGTGAGGGGACTGTGTTTCTGTCTGTCTCTTTCATCACTGTAACCTTCACACCTAGCACAATACCTGACACATAGTACATAGTAATTAAATGTAGCTATTATTAGCATTATTGTCTAGGGATGATAAACACAGTTGCCTTGTTATTCACCATATTTGTGTTCTACAAAATCTCTGCAAGGAATAAGTTACTGAATACTGAACTATTGCTCCTAGTAGAAATACAGGGTTAGGTTCCTGCAAGCCTCTGGTCACAACATTTTTGTCAACTGATCAATATATAATGTTTTATACGTGTTTCTGCTTAAAGATGTTTTAATACATATTGTTGATTAATTAACATTGAACTCATGGCCAACAGCACTGTAAATCATTCCTATACACACTTATCCAACACATGTATGTTCTCTGTCAGGCACATCAAAATCTCTCACTTAGGAATATTAAATAGCACTTCAGCCTATGTCTAGGGTCATTTTAAACGGTGATATCATCAACAAGAAACACAAAAATGCAAAAAACCTGGCACTAAATAGACTGAAAAAATTACACTTATTTATAGTATGAGAGCTGAAATAAGAAGGTGGAGTGTTGCCTTATTTGAATCTGTGTGTTGATGACTCAATGTTTTTTTTTTTGCTCTGATGTGTCCATAAATGACTGCAAAACCACCAGAAGTGTTGAAATAAATTCTAGCAAGTAGGTGAATTTGAAAACACAGAATTCGTCAACAGTAAAGATCAACTGTACTTGGCAAAACTTTAGTCATGCTTCATCGTCATGCTAAGCCTAAGGCAGACTTTGTTAAATGAACAAAACATTTCATCATTCATTCATTCATTCGTACTGGATGATGTAGTACACCTGGGATGCAATGTAGTGCAGTGTGGTGCTTTAGATCATAGGCTTTGAAGTCAGCCTGACTGGTTTCAAATCCCATCTCTGCCATTTACAACTTCAGGCCATTTACTTGATTTCTCTGAGCCTTAATTTTCTTATTTGAAAAATGGGGGTATTAGTAGAAGTTACCTAAAAGAGTTGCTATGAAGATTAGCTAAGAAACTCTTAGAGGATTTGATGTATAACATGGTGACTATAGTTAATAACACTGTATTGTGTATTTGATATTTCCTAAGAGAGGCATATATTAATTAACTCAATGAGAAGAATCTTTTTTATAATGTATACAATATTTCAAATCATCATATTGTACACTTTACATATCATACAATTTTATGTGTCAATTACACCTTAATAAAGCTAGAAAAAATAAAATATAAAATAATGAAAAAAAACCCCACAATATTGACCAGTACATAAAGAGTGCTCAAAAAATATAAACTATAGTAATCTTTACTGATATATCTTACAAGTTGAAAGGGCATTTCTGGGCTACTGTGCTGCTTTAAGCTCGACCAAGTCTTTAAGGCCCTGCCACAAAGCTTGAAGTCTCATAGAATTTTTATTCTTTCTGATTCTCTTTACCTCTAAATTTTGTGTTCTTCTTAGGCTGGAAACACAGATAAGAAATTATTTCCCAAGGTTTCTTTATTTCTGTCTTTTCCTGGAGTCAAAATATTTCAGTCCCCATGGTCTACCATAAACAGAAGCTGCTGAAGTTGCATCTTTTCCTTCTTTCCTTACACCCATCTGAGCTGGTCCTAGAAGCAGAAGTTTCAGAACTGAAACTGCATAGCAAAGTCCTCCTCCTAAGATAGCTCAAACCTGAATGATCTGGCATGCTCCTACCCTAGCCAATCCTTGTTTTCCTTGGCTGTGTGAGGATATGAAAGCTGGGCCCAGAGCTAAGAACATGGAAGTGAATAAAGTGATGGTTTAACCAAGTATCACAGCAGCACAGAGTTTTGCCTCTTGAGAACTCCTTAGACATAATCTAGCTTAATTTTCTCAGTATGCCAGACAGATCGCCTCTAAGGCCCTATATTTATTTTTCAACCAGGTATTCTTGTCTGGATTCCACTGTGACTGATATTTGGAATTAAATGAGCCACAACTGGGTAAGTCCAGTTTTTGCCCCATAATATTTTCTAGCATAAAGGAAAACAAAACACCAAACAGTAGACACCAAGATGGTAACGGAAATAGGAGAGGGAGTTGTTTTTAATGTCTGAATAGCAAACTGAATTCTCCTTATACTAAGAGATGATATGGTAGAAGGAGAGTCCTTTTAGATAACTTGGATTTATTTGGAAGTTCTATTTTCATTTGTTCATGCTTCAGTTGGACTTTCTATAAAATAGGGATACATTTTGAATTATCAAATACCTTTCTAGATTATTTGAAAAATTAATATGAAGAGTTAAGCTCTTTTGCTAAAACACATTATGATTTAGAACTTGACCTTTCTAAGTTTCAATTTCCCTATCTGTAAAATAAAGCAAAGTGTAGATTATCTCTAATACTGTGTCAGCTCTAAAATGTCACAAGATGAGACTATGAGTCTATGGTTTATTGGATGTCAGAAACTAAAGATTAGACAGGTTAACTGCTGGAAGCCAGTTCTCTAGTCCTGTCAGCTCTATCTCTATGACGTTTCTCAGACCCATCTCCCTCTTTCCACTTATAATATCCATCTCTAGTTCAAGCTCCAGTCTTTCCCTCTTTCCAATCTGTCCACACACTTCTGCCAGAACTATCTTCCTTATTCCTAGCTTTGATCACATCATTCCCTGATCACAAACGTTCAGTTAGTCCCTACTGAACAGATAGGATCAATTCCAAACCATTCAGCCCAGCCTTCCACAGGCTGGTCTCTAATTATGTAATTCCATTTCCGCCATTCCACCTAGTAAATTCATCTGAGATTACTCTCTATTTCTCAAATAATGCTCTTTTTCCTTCTGCTTTGGGCCCCCGTTCAAGTTTTGGCTTCTATGTGAAATGTTTCCTCCTTCCTTGCTAATCTTCTCCATCATTTATTTATTTATTAAATTACATTTCCTTCAAGTCCACTCACATCTTAAATCTTTCAGGAGGCCTTCCCTGACTCACAGAGAAAGAAATAATTCTTCTCTCTCCCATAAAGCATGTTTGTAACCATATTTTAGCACTCATTACAGAGCTGTATCAAAGTTATTTAGATGTGTTATTCATTTTAATTGGCTTATAAAATCTTGAAGTTAGAAACCATGTACTTTTCACCCCTGAATCCCCAGTAGCTCCAGCATTGAGCTTTGCACGTGATCAATAGTTGCTTTTTAAAAGTGAATTCCGGGCTTCCCTGGTGGCGCAGTGGTTGTGGGTCTGCCTGCCGATGCAGGGGACACGGGTTCGTGCCCCGGTCCGGGAAGATCCCACATGTTGCGGAGCGACTAGGCCCATGAGCCATGGCCGCTGAGCCTGCGCGTCCGGAGCCTGTGCTCCGCAACAGGAGAGGCCACAACAGTGAGACGCCACGTACCGCAAAAAAAAAAAAAAAAAAAAAAGTGAATTCGATTGATTTTCTCTTAGTCACTTCAGGCTGAAAGGAGGCAGTGTAAAGCAGAGATCCCCAAAACCACATTCCCTCTCAGCTACCTGTCCAACTGATCTCTCAACAGAGCCAAGGATGCCAGGAAGCTTGGACCTCTGAGTTGGCCCCACCTGTGCCCAGAAGCCTCCCAACTCTCAGAACAGGAACTGAATGGTTGACATGCTGTGGAAACCAAGGCCTGCCCTTTGTAAAGCATGAAATAAAATTGTAAGTCCCTCCTTTATTGAAAATTCTTGCTAAACCAGTTCTTTCAGGTGCACTTAATCCTTTCACTTTGAGAGGAATAAGCTCAGAGAATTAATGTTGACCATGCAAAACCTCCTCCCTCTAGCCTCCACTTGAGTCTCTCTGGATAATGAGCTTAACCTTCTGAGTTCATGGTTTCTGGGGTACACTTGCCGGTAGGAGAAAAGAAGACTTCTCTAGAAGGCTTCAGCCAAAGCCCCCTTGGGAGCAGCAACAAAATGCTCTTGTCCAATCCCTACGACTTTGACCCCTTTGGGATATTTGAGACATTTGTATTCTAGGTCTCTTTTACCCCTCACTTGGTAAGACTACGGGGATGTAGAATGAGTGGGGGAAGTGGTGAAAATGCATCTGAACAAGATTAGCAGGAGATGCTTCAAGATACTGCTTATATCACATAGAGATGCCTCTGGGTTAATAAGAAATTATCTCCAAAGTACTCTCATATGCATGCACAAAAGTGATGAGACTCTCAGATAAAGCAATCAAACCCTCAGGTGTGGCTTGTGGAATTCATTTCATTGCTTTCCAGCTGGTAGTTTACCTAAGCTGCTGTGTAGAGAAAGATGTCAGCCCATAATCATGGGTGGGTTTTTCAGGCATACAAGGCAGCATTGGGAAGGACAGGCATCCTCTCTATAGAGCACATGCAAACCTTAAGAATTCTTCAAGAATTCCTTAGTCCATTGCCTGACAGGTTCTTCTTACAGACCCCCTCTTTCATCAGTGCTCAGAAATGGAGAAGTCAATCTTCATTTCAAGAGACTGAATTCTGAGAAGCCACATTCCCAGAACTATTGGGATTCAAGATTGAAAGAGACCTTAATCATAATGTAGTACAATTTAAAAATTAATCCTTTGTAAATGTAAAACCTAAGTCTCAGAGAGGACAAATGTGAGTTGTCCAAAGGCACACAGCCAAGGTTAGGGCTCAGATATCCCAACATCTAAACCTGCATTTTCTCCACTACATCACCATTCCACCAGATTTGTATGCTGGATTGTCTCTTATTGATTCTGTACTATTCTTCCCCTGCTCCCTACTCTCCACCCTTCCCCTGCTCCCTACTCTCTGTTTTCCAGAGGCTCTGAGTCTGAAATCTACATTTCTCAGAATCCCAACCAGTGAGGTTCTGGGTTAGGTTCCAACAATGAAAAGCAAGTACAAAATCTGGAAAGCAGAGGGGAAGCAGAGCCATTAAGTTTCCTGCAGCAGCAATAGGCAGTTGTATGAGTTCTGTGAACTTCAGAAGAAAGTAGATGTGACTGTCCAGCAGCTTCCAGGTGCCCTTATTAGAATTGTGCCCCTTTGGTGTTGCAGCAGCTAAGAATATCAGCGATGGTTTCCTGCAGTTCCTTAAGCTTCCTGGTTTCCAGAAAACCAGTGGTAGTTTTCCTTGACTTTTGGTCCACCCACCCCAGCTTCTAATTCCCTGTATTAAATCCCTTCTTGCTTGCAATACTAAAAATGGTTTCTGATTCCTGACTCTGCCCTGAATGATACTTCATTCTGTAAGATTGTTTCTAAATTATCAATTACACATATGGCTTTCGAGGCAAAGAACAGAGTGCAGAAAATGTCCCATGTAATGATGATGAATCAACACCAATAGGTCATTCAAAAAGACCACTTGCTTTCAAAAAGGACCAGAGCTTCTTTGACAAGGTCCAAATCATGCTACTGAGAAACTGAGTTAAAGTTTAAGTGACCTTCATAAATAAAATGAAAGAGATTGGTTAAATTGCTTCCTTAAGACACAGCTAGTCATAGATACAGAGATGGTAACATTAGAGTGCAAATGTGTAGATCAGAAGTTGTTAAATTTTCATATGCCGTGGACCCCTTTGGCAGTCTGGAAAACCTACATAATCCCTGTTCAGAATAATGTGTTTAAATGAATTAAATAAAATGTAATTTGTTACAAAGAAAAGCAATTTAAAAACAGTTTTCAAAATACTAAAAATTTAAAATTGTATTATGAGTGAATATATATATTATATATATATTTTTTGTATTTTATTTCATTTATTTTTTATACAGCAGGTTCTTATTAGTTATTGATTTTATACATATTAGTGTATATATGTCAATCCCAATCTCCCAATTCGTCAACCCCCCACCAATCCACCCCCCACCACTTTCCCCCCTTGGTGTCCATTCGTTTGTTCTCTACCTCTGTGTCTCTATTTATGCCCTGCAAACTGGTTCATCTGTATCATTTTTCTACGTTCCACATATATGCGTTAATACATGATATTTGCTTTTCTCTTTCTGACTTCCTTCACTCTGTATGGCAGTCTCTAGATCCATCCATGTCTCTACCAATGAACAAATTTCCTTTTTCTGGTGGAGTAATATTCCATTGTACCACATCTTCTTTATCCATTCGTCTATCGATGGGCATTTAGGTTGCTTCCATGACCTGGCTATTGTAAATAGTGCTGCAATGAACATTGCGGTGCATGTGTCTTTTTGAATTATGGTGGGCTCTGGGTACATGCCCAGTAGTGGGATTGCTGGCCCATATGGTAATTCTATTTTTAGTCTTTTAAGGAACCTCCATACTGTTCTCCATAGTGGCTGTATCAATTTACATTCCCACCAACAGTGCAAGAGAGTTCCCTTTTCTCCACACCCTCTCCAGCATTTGTTGCTTGTACATTTTCTGATGATGCCCATTCTAACTGGTGTGAGGTGATATCTCATTGTAGTTTTGATTTGCATTTCTCTAATATTAGTGATGTTGAGTAGCTTTTCATGTGCTTCTTGGCCATCTGTATCTCTTCTTTGGAGAGATGTCTATTTAGGTCTTCTGCCCATTTTTTGGAATGAGTTGTTTGTTTTTTAATATTGAGCTGCATGAGCTCTATATATTTGGAGATTAATCCTTTGTCCGTTGATTCATTTGCAAATATTTTCTCCCATTCTGAGGGTTGTCTTTTTGTCTTGTTTGTAGTTTCCTTTGTTTTGCAAAAGCTTTTAACTTTCATTAGGTTTCATTTGTTTATTTTTGTTTTTATTTCCATATCTCTAGGAGGTGGATCAAAAAAGATGTTGTGATTTATGGCAAAGAGTGTTCTTCCTATGTTTTCCTCTAAGAGTTTTATAGTGTCCGGTCTTACATTTAGGTCTCTAATCCATTTTGAGTTTATTTTTGTGTATGGTGTTAGGGATTGTTCTAATTTCATTCTTTTATATTTCGCTGTCCAATTCTCCCAGCACCACTTATTGAAGAGGCTGTCTTTTCTCCATTTTACATCCATGCCTCCTTTATCATAGATTAGTTGACCATAGTTACATGGGTTTATCTCTGGGCTTTCTATCCTGTTCCATTGATCTGTATCTCTGTTTTTGTGCCAGTACCATATTGTCTTGATTACTGTAGCTTTGTAGTATAGTCTGAAGTCAGGGAGTCTGATTCCTTCAGCTCTGTTCTTTTCCCTCAAGACTGCTTTGGCTATTCGGGGTCTTTTGTGTCTCCATACAAATTTTAAGACTTTTTGTTCTAGTTCCGTAAAAAATGCCATTGGTAATTTGATAGGGATTGCATTGAATCTGTAGATTGCTTTGGGTAGTATAGTCATTTTCACAATATCGAGTCTTCCAATCCAAGAACATGGTATATCTCTCCATCTCTTTGTATCATCTTTAATTTCTTTAAATAGTGTCATACTTTTCTCCATACAGGTCTTTTGTCTCCTTAGGTAGGGTTATTCCTAGGTATTTTATTCTTTTTGTTGCAACAGTAAATGGGAGTGTTTCCTTAATTTCTCTTTCAGATTTTTCATCATTAGTGTATAGGAATGCAAGAGATTTCTGTGCATTAATTTTGTATCCTGCAACTTTACCAAATTCATTGATTAGCTCTACTAGTTTTCTGGTGGCATCCTTAGGATTCTCTATGTATAATATCACGTCATCTGCAAACAGTAACAGTTTTACTTCTTCTTTTCCAATTTGTATTCTTTTTATTTATTTTTCTTCTCTGATTGCTGTGGCTAGGACTTCCAAAACTATGTTGAATAATAGTGGTGAGAGTGGACATCCTTGTCTCATTCCTGATCTTAGAGAAAATCTTTCAGTTTTTCACCATTGAGAATGCTGTTTACTGTGAGTTTGTCGAATATGGCCTTTATTATGTTGAGGTAGGTTCCCTTTATGCCCACTTTCTGGAGTTTTTATCATAAATGTGTGTCGAATTTTGTTAAAAGCTTTTTCTGCATCTATTGAGATGATCATATGGTTTTTATTCTTCAATTTGTTAATATGGTGTATCACATTGATTGATTTGCATATATTGAAGAATCCTTGCATCCCTGGGTTAAATCCCACTTGATCATGGTGTATGATCCTTTTAATATCTTGTTGGAATCTGTTTGCTAGTATTTTGTTGAGGATTTTTGCATCTATATTCATCAATGATATTGGCCTGTAATTTTATTTGTAGTATCTTTGTCTGGTTTTGGTATTAGTGTAATGGTGGCCTCATAAAATGAGTTTGGAGTGTTCCTTCCTTTGCAATTTTTTGGAAGAGTTTTAGGAGGATGGGTGTTAGCTCTTCTCTAAATGTTTGATAGAATTCACCTGTGAAGGCATCTGGTCAGTGACTTTTGTTTGTTGGAAGATTTTTAATCACCGTTTCAATCTCACTACTCGTGATTGGTCTGTTCATATTTTCTGTTTCTTCCTGGTTCAGTCTTGGAAGGTTGTACCTTTCTAAGAATGTGTTCATTTCTTCCAGGTTGTCCATTTTATTGGCACAGAGTTGCTTGTAGTAGTCTCTTAGGATGCTTTGTATTTCTGCAGTGTCTGTTGTAACTTCTCCTTTTTCATTTCTAATTTTATTGATTTGAGTCCTCTCCCTCTTTTTCTTCATGAGTCTGCCTAATGGTTTATCAATTTTGTTTATCTTCCCAAAGAACCAGCTTTTAGTTTTGTTGATCTTTGCTATTGTTTTCTTTGTTTCTATTTCATTTATTTCTGCTCTGATCTTTATGATTACATTCCTTCTGCCAACTTTGGGTTTTGTTTGTTCTTCTTTCTCTAGTTCTTTAGGTGTAAGGTTAGATTGTGTATTTGAGATTTTTCTTGTTTCTTGAGGTGGGCTTGTATAGCTATAAACTTCCTTCTTAGAACTGCTTTTGCTACATCCCATAGGTTTTGGATCATTGTGTTTTCATTGTCATTTGTCTCTACGTATATTTTGATTTCATCTTTGATTTTTTCAGTTATCTCTTGGTTACTTAGTAACATATTGTTTATCCTCCATGTGTTTGTGTTTTTTACATTTTTTTCCTGTAATTGATTTCTAATCTCATAGCATTGTGGTCAGAAAGGATACTTGATATAATTTCAAGTATCTTAAATTTACTGAAGCTTGATTTGTGACCCAAGATGTGATCTATCCTGGAGAATGTTCCATGGGCACTTGAGAAGAAAATGCAATCTGCTGTTTTTGGATGGAATCTCCTATAAATATCAATTAAATCTATCTGGTCTATTGTGCCATTTAAATCTTTTGTTTCCTTAGTAATTTTCTGTTTGGATGATCTGTCCATTGGTGTAAGTGAGGTGTTAAAGTCCCCCACTATTATTGTGTTACTGTAGATTTCCTCTTTTATAGCTGTTAGCAGTTGCCTTATATATTGAGGTGCTCCTATGTTGGGTGCATATATATTTAGAATTGTTTTATCTTCTTCGATTGGTCCCTGATCATTATGTAGTGTCCTTCCTTGTCTCTTGTAACATTCTTTATTTTAAAGCCTATTTTATCTGATATGAGTTTTGCTACTCTAGCTTTCTTTTGATTTTCATTTGCATGGAATATCTTTTTCCATCCCCTGACTTTCAGTCTGTGTGTGTCCCTGGGACTGAAGTGGGTCTCTTGTAGACAGCATATATATGGGTCTTGTTTTTGTATCCATTCAGCAAGCCTGTGTCTTTTGGTTGGAGCATTTAATCCATTCACATTTAAGGTGATTATTGATATGTATGTCCCTGTTACCATTTTCTTAATTGTTTTGGGTTTGCTTTTGTAGGTCCTTTTCTCTCTTGTGTTTCCCACTTAGAGAAGTCCCTTTAGCATTTGTTGTAGAGCTGGTTTGGTGATGCTGAATTCTCTTCGCTTTTGCTTGTGTGTAAAGCTTTTGATTTCTCCATCAAATCTGAATGAGATCCTTGCCAGGTAGAGTAATCTTGATTGTAGGTTCTTCCCTTTCATCACTTTAAATATGTCATGCCACTCCCTTCTGGCTTGTAGAGTTTCGGCTGAGAAATCAGCTGTTTACCTTATGGGAGTTCCCTTGTATGTTATTTGTCATTTTTCCCTTGGTGCTTTCAGTAATTTTTCTTTGTCTTTAATTTTGCCAATTTGATTACTATATGTCTCAGCATGTTTCTCCTTGGGTTTATCCTGTATCGGACTCTCTGTGCTTCATGGATTTGGGTGGCTATTTCCTTTGCCATGTTAGGGAAGTTTTTGACTATAATCTCTTCAAATATTTTCTCGGGTCCTTTCTCTCTCTCTCCTCCCTCTGGAACCCCTATAATGCAAATGTTGTTATGTTTAATGTTGTCCCAGTGGTATCTTAGGCTCTCTTCATTTCTTTTCATTCTTTTTTCTTTATTCTGTTCTGCAGCAGTGAATTCCACCCTTCTATCTTCCTGGTCACTTATACGTTCTTCTGCCTCAGTTATTCTGCTATTGATTCATTCTAGTGTATTGTTCATTTCAGTTATTGTATTGTTCATCTCTGTTTGTTCTTTAATTCTTCTAGGTATTTGTTCTGTAATTCTTCTAGGTCTTGTTAAATATTTCTTGCATCTTCTCGATCTTTGCCTCCATTCTTTTTCTGAGGTCCTGAATCATCTTCATTGTCATTATTCTGAATTCTTTTTCTGGAAGGTTGCCTATCTCCTCTTCATTTAGTTGTTTTTCTTGGGTTTTATCTTGTTCCTTCATCTCGTGCATAGCCCTCTACCTTTTCATCTTCTCTTTCTTTCTGTGAATGTGGTTTTTGTTCCACAGGCTGCAAGATTGTAGTTCTTCTTGCTTCTGCTGTCTGCCCTCTGGTGGATGAGGCTATCTAAGAGGCTTGTGCACATTTCATGATGGGAGGGACTGGTGGTGGGTAGAGCTGGCTGTTGCTCTGGTGGGCAGAGCTCAGTAAAACTTTAATCTGCTTCTCTGCTGATGGGTGAGACTGTGTTTGGCCTGAGGCTGTTTGGCCTGAGGCGACCCAGCACTGGAACCTATCCAGGCTCTTTAGTGGGGATAATGGTGGACTGCAGGAGTGCTCATGCCAAGGAGTAATTCCCAGAACTTCTGCTGCCAGTGTCCTTGTCCTCAAGGTTAGTCTCAGCCACCCCCTGCCTCTGCAGGAGACCCTCCAACAGTAGCAGTTAGGTCTGGTTCAGTCTCCTATGGAGTCACTGCTCCTTCCCCTGGGTCCTGATGTGCACACTACTTTGTGTATGCCCTCCAAGAGTGGAGTCTCTGTTTCCCCCAGTCCTGTCAAAGTCCTGCCATCAAATCCCACTAACCTTCAAAGTCTGATTCTCTAGGAATTCCTCATCCCATTGCCGGACCCCCAGGTTGGGAAGCCTGACGTGGGGCTCAGAACCTTCACTCCAGTGGGTGGACTTCTATGGTATAAGTGTTCTCCAGTTTGTGAGTCACCCACCCAGCAGTTATGGGATTTGATTTTATTGTGATTGTGCCCCTCCTACCATCTCATTGTGGCTTCTCCTTTTTCTTTGTATGTGGGGTATTTTTTTTGGTGAGTTCCAATGTCTTCCTGTCAATGATTGTTCAGCAGTTAGTTTTGATTCTGATGCTCTCGCAAGAGGGAATGAGAGCACGTCCTTCTACTCTGCTATCTTGAACCAATCCTCTCTATGTATATTCTTTATTAACTCAAGAAGCAACAAGATTGTGCTGTGCAGTGTATCTAATAACTACCATTAATTTCAAGGTGGTGATGGGCATGCACAAAATTTTCATATAATTCTTCAGCAATTGTAATGTGGTGTGGTGTTTAGTGGTGACTTATGGTTTGTTACCTATAATCATAATGGAACAAAATGATAAATCTTAGTTAGAAGTTAGCAAAAATAATGGTGTAATTTTTTTCCATTCAAGTTCATGGACCCAAGGTTACGAGTCCTTGTCTAGATGTGTGGGAGAGCCATTCTCACACTCCAATGTACTTGAGAGGAGTCTGGAATCTGGGATATGCTTCTGAACCTTAGATACTAAAATAGAGATGTGTTTGTAATCCACAATCTATAAAATATATATGCAATATTTTTAAGAGAGAAAAAGAATACTCGGACAGGAATCAAAAAAAAAAATGATACAATGAACCTATTTACAAAACAGAAATAGAGTCCTAAATGTAGAAAACAAATTCATGTTTACCAGGGTGGAAAGGGGAGGAATGGGATAAAATTGGAGATTGGGGTTGACATATACCCCCTACTATATATAAAATAGATAACTAATAAGGACCTACTGTATAGCACAGGGAACTCTTCTCAATACTCTGTAATGACCTATATGGGAAAAGAATCTAAAAAAGAGTGGATATATGTATATGTGTAACTGATTCACTTTGCTGTACAGCACAAACTGACACAATGTTGTAAATCAACTATATTCCAATAAAAATTAAAAACAAAATAAATTTAATGATAAGGATGAGGCTAAACCTATCATCAATAAAATAAAATTGAATAAATTTAAAAAAAAGAATACTCAGACATAGTAAATGCAATTTGTACAATTTCTCTAATGTGAGAAAGTACAATTTATCTAATGTGAGAAAATGTCAAAAGATTGAACAAAGGCCATTTTTTTGATGCCAACATTGTTTGGGGTAAGTTAGACATGGGAGGACGGCCCCCTTCGTTGAAAGACTGGAGAAGAGTACCTCTTTATGTATCTTCCCTTTTTGAGGAGAGAGGAAATTAGCCCCCATCCTTGTTGTCTGGAGTAATCATGGTTAAGATCTGGCCAAAAAAAGTTGTGGAGGGGAGTAAAATATCATAACATATTCCTTATTCTCCTTTCTGAAAGGGCTTACCACATTTGATGTACACATTAATCCTGACCTCCATCCCAGCCCTGGAAATGTGTGAACACTGTGGGAATCCTTAAAATAAAGGACAGAAAATTCACTTTCTCTCATATGGTCTGAATAATATGCTTGAAATCTCAGTTGCTTTGAAAATGGAAAATTGCTTGAATATTTAAACATGCATTTGTTCTTGGGAAACAAAATGTTCAGCTCTAGTGGTTGCCACAGCAACTGCCTAGGCTAAAAATACAAATTCCACCATAAGAAGAAAAAGTATGTACCGAGGGGGAAAGGGGAGAGAAAAATGGGAAATCTCCCAAAAGAAGATCATTGGCAGATCAACTCGTAAAGACAAGGAAGGAAGTTGGTCTTTGGCAAACATTTTCCTGTGGGGCAATGTGCTCGGTGGAAACCTACATCTCCCCAACCCCAACCAAAGCACTCCTTATCCTCTCTCTTACCTCCTTATAACACCCCCTTTTATAAAAATCGCATCCACACTGACTGTGGGCAGCCCACCACTCTGAGGACCATACTGGTTAACATTACATACACAGCTGGGAGGGGGTGGAGTTCCTGCTAGGCTATCACAAAAACTAAGCCGCTTCTGCCTCTGGTTTGGTCTGGTCTTCACTGTTTCTCCTTCTAAACGGAGATTGAATGAGTGGTTTGCCCTCCCATCCAGTCAAGATGGCTTTTTCACTGTCTCACATAGACGTCTGAGCTGCTCCTGCCTTTAAGCTTTTCTTCGTCTTGTCCCTTCACTTGGAAATAACGTGCCTCTCCCTTCAGTCTATTTAATTCCTCATCTATATCCCACTTGTTTTAAATGACACCTCCTTCCTGCAACTTCCTGCAGCTATGCTTGCTCTCACTGGTCCCTTCTTTCTCTGAAATGCTGTTTCAAGAAGAGCGGGCACCACACACTTTTGTGTGTGTGTGTGTATTTATTTTGTCTAGATTTCAGGCTCTGGGGAACAGGATCTTGTAGTAAACTTCTTTTCTATTCCCAGTGGTGCCCAGCACGTTGCCCAAAGCACACTTGTTGACAAAATCTGCTCCACCACTGTGGGAGAGGAAGAATAAGGCTGAATTATGGGGCAGCATTTGCCTCTGTGGAAATCTGCAGTTCAGGGCATTGGGATGCACCTATCATCACAATCTCAAGCGTGACTTGAGATTAAATACAGTCCCCAGGCTGGCTGTATGTGACTCTACATGAGACCTCCAAGCCAATAGCAAAACCCCTCAAACCTGCACAACTTCACTGACTATACTCCACTCCTGCTTTTGTCTAAGGTGTAGCATAGTGGAAAGAAAACTGATTTAATAATAAAATCATATTCTAAGTATACTGTGGATTTTAGATCATGATTCTACAGTGTAGTAGAAAGACTAAAGGTTTGGAACCAGAAGAGTAGGTTTCAAGTCCCAGCCTCACCCTGACTCCCCATGGACAATGGAAAAACACCTGGATATCTCCTTCCTCATTTGGACAAAGGTGTTATATTGTTATCCTCTTCCTATGGTTACCGTGAGGGTCAAAAAAGATGAGGAATATGTTAAAGTGCTTTAAAACATACAGCCTGTTGTGCAAATCATAGGTATCACTATGAGTTAATGCCCTACAACAAGGAAAAGCCAAAATGCATTCTTCCTAATCTCCCAAACTTATTTATATTCCTATTTCCTTTTGGTTCAGGTTCAATTTACAAATTCTCTTAACTTCTGTTATTTTTTTTTTAATTGGGGTATAGTTGTTTTACAATGTTGTGTTAGTTTCTACTGTACAGCAAAGTAAAGTAGAGTTCCCTGTGCTATACAGCAGGTTCTTATTAGCTATTTTATACATATTAGAGTACATGTGGCAATCCCAATCTCCCAATTCATCCCACCCCACACCTCCCAACTCCTGTTAAATTAACTGGGCTAATTTGCATGGTTCATTTTGTCACAGGTATTATTCTAGGTAGCCATGGGTCATTTCTTTGCAATTCAACATTTACCCTTCAAATAATAATATATAATAATATAGTGATGTTTTTTTATTTTCATAGCATCTCTCCATGTATAAAGCACTCTTACATTCACACCCGGTGAAGAAAAGCTGCACCATTCACTGACAAACAGCAATTCCCACCTTTCATCTCCTGCTTTTCTGGTTAAGGAGAGTAATACTCCAGGGAGGCTGGAGCTAGACCAGAAAGCAATAGAATATGGAGGGAATAACCTATGAAGACAAGGACAAATGTGAAGGATATCATTCAGTAGCCCCTCCCCCCTTCACCCGTCTTCCTGCCTTTGCAGTTGAAACCAAGGAATGTGTTTGCAGACTGCAGGATGAGACTGCATCCAAAAGCCTGCCCCAGAATGGAGTGTCATCATCCCTGCTGAGCCCAGATGCATATTATACATATGATGTTTGCACTTCTCAGTGATGAGAGCTCCCACCTAACACTGAGAAGGCCTCTGAGAGATCATCCAATGCACACTCTATGGCCCATAATGCAAAACACAATGCCTGGAGGAAAGACATTATGCCCTGAGATTCAGCAACCTCTTGGGGCTACTTGGCACTCTGGTTGCAAATCTCTTTCATCTAGAAGATTCTTTAACTCCTCCAGACCACAGTGGACTTGTGTGTAGAGGATTTTGTCCATATTATCCCTTGAGAAAAGGGAAACCACCATGTTTAGCATGCTTGCTCTTTTTGTACCTATAGAATATGCAAAATTATGTTTAATCAGCAGTCTGAAGAATTCACTTAAAACATCCTACACAAATGGCCTAAAATAGTCCAGGTTCTGCCTCCAAGAGTCTAATTCCCACCTAGATCTTGAGGAGAAATTGAATTAACATTTCTTTATGTTAATTCTCATAATGCCCTAGGGATATTTGATGACTCAGAAATAAGCCTGCTAAGTTCAGGTACAGTAAAAATTGTATTTTCTCATTTATTTTTTTAATGATTTGATAACTATTGAGGGCTACCGTGATCCAAAATTAACCTTGTATTGGTGACAACACAGTAATAAGTATTCAATCTAGAGAATTGTTGGTAGGGCTGGGAAGTAGGTCATAATGTCAGAAATTAGCAGTTGAGAGGGACAATTAGTCTGTATTTTTGTGGGGAAGACTTTGTATTCTGGAGGTACACAAGGGAGGATGGGAGGGAGATGCAAGAGGGAGGAGATATGGGGATATATGTATATGTATAGCTGATTCACTTTGTTATAAAGCAGAAACTAACACACCATTGTAAAGCAATTATACTCCAATAAAGATGTTAAAAAATAAATAAAATTAATTTTAAAAAATGGATTTGAAACTTTTCTTTGCCATTTACTATCTGTGTAATTTTGAGCAAATCATATAACTTCTCTGAACTCAATGTCCTCATCGGTAAAATGGGGATAATTATAGTACCTCATAGGCTTGTTATGGAAGGTTAAAGAACATAATGTGTATAAAACACTCAGCTCAGTGCCTGGTGCAAAGGAAGGACTCAATAAATGTTGAGAAAGGATATATATCATTGGAGTCTAGTTATTTTTATTTTATTTAACTTATTCTACAAATATTTGTTTATAGTATGGCAGGTACTGGTTTAAGTACTTGTCATTAAAGGATGAGTAATCTCTGGTTTTAGCTTCTAAGTAGCGTGATATCGACTGTGCTCAGTAAGGAGGCTGTTACCTAAAAAGGCAACTGCAATATTAAGAAAGAAGAGCTACAGTGGAGGCCAGTGAAGGTTATTATTGGTACAGTCCGGGCTGAAGCCACAGAGAAATTTCCTGGAAGAATTGGTAAGATAAGATTTTGAAAATGGTGGGGGGTTCTCTGGATAAAGATGTGTGTGTGGGTAGAAATAAGGGAAGGTTATTCTAGACAAAGAGAATAGTGGTGAGCCTCGGCCGCCGGCTCCCCCTCTTTCTTCCTCACCACACAGGACCCTCCATGAGGCACCTCTGCTTTCTGCTCCTGGCCTCCTGCATCCTCTTCACTCAGTTTGCCTCAGCCTATGTCCAGGCCAGACAGAAAATCTCTTAATGCTGCCAGAATGGGGCCCAGTATAAATTTTATTGCGTGATACACTGGATACCCGCCAGTTCCTGTTTCAGTGGAAGAAAGAAATGCTGCAAGGGCCAATGAAGGCCCAGAGGACAGGAACCCAGAGAATGAAATAGAGCAACTACTTTAACTCTGTGAGTTCTATTGTATAATTTCCTGAAAATAAAGAAATGACCTGGTGCTATAAAAAAAAAAAAAGAGAGAGAAAAGCAAAGACATAGAGTTATGAAAGTTTGTGGAGGGAGATTAAAATACTTACCTCATTATGATCCAGGGGAAAGATAGATTCAGGAGGGAGAAGGAAATGAGGATGTGAATGTAGGTAGATTTAGGTCAGGGAGGCCTTATGGACTGGGACAGAGAGACTGAGCTTTATCTTAATATGTATTTGAAAGATTTGGAAGGTTAAGAACATGGTTAAATTTGCATTTTAGGTAGATTATCTGTGTAAAAACTGGAGAATCACTCAAAGGGACAAGACTTGAAAGCCACTTCAGTGTAATACTGAAAGCACTCTTTTAAGAACCACTTCAGAAACCAAGCAGGATAAACACGCACACACAGACACACACACACACACACACACACACACACACACACGAGGGAGAGAGGGCAGAGGCATATTATATTAAAACTCTTGAAAAATGGAAATGAAGCAAAAGTCTTCAAAGCAGTGAAGAATAAAGACAATACTTTTTAAGAAGCAACAAAACAGTTGACTTCTCAACAAAAATAATGGGTGCCACATTTAAAGCATTGAAAAAAATAACTGCTAATCTAGGATCTTATGCCCAGTGAATACATCCTTTTAAAATGAAGACGAAATGAAAAACATATGGATTCAACTCCTGCCTCACCTCCAGGTCTCAGATTATTTATGGCCAGGATATATGCATGAAAATATATACTAAATATCAATAATTTCTTTGGGATAAAGAAATATGGTCCCAGATAGTGTGGAAATGCATAAAGGAATTAAGAGGTATACAAAAGGGAAATATATGGGTGAACATAATAAATATTGACTATATCAAACAAAAAATATCATGTCTTATAGAACTTTAAAAATATATATAAAACAATGACATCAATAACAAAGGAGGAAAGGTTAAAAATTGTTAACATGTTCTAAGGTCTTTGAATTCTCAGGGAAGTAATAAAACTACAAATTTACATTAGTCATAGGTGTATATTGTAATCTCTGTGGTAATCACCAAAATAATAGTTTAAAAAAATGTATAACTAGCAACATTAGGAGAGAAAGTTGGAAGTAATAAAAATGCTTGATTAATCTAAAAGAAAGAAAAAAAATGAAAGAATAAGAAAGCACAGAACAAGTAATTAAACATAGAAAATGCATACTAAGATGAAAGATTTTACCTTACATTCCCAAATGGACATAGATTTTTTTATTGAAGTATAATTCACATACATTAGCTTCAGAGGTACAGCATAATGACTTGATATTTGTATATATAGCAAAATGATCATCACAATAAGTCTATTTAACATCAGTCACCATATGTAGTTACAAATTTTTTTCTTATGATGAGAAATTTTAAGATTTACTGCCTTAGCAATTTTCAAATATGCAATACAGTATTATTAATTATAGTTACCATGCTGTACCTTTCATCCCCCTGACTTATTTATTTTATAACTGGAATTTTGTACCTCTTCACCCCTTTCCCCCATTACACAAGCTCACCAAAAAACTGAGACCTAATCATTGGACTATATAATACTCCCCTGCCACAACATACCACTACATTACAAAAGGCCTATTTACATCAGTTCCTTTTAACAAGTACAAAATGCCCACCTTTCAACAAAAGAATACAAGTCATACTAAAAGCAAAAGCACAGTTTGAAGAAACTGAATAAACAACAGAACCAGTGTCAGATATAGCAGGAATGTTGGAATTATCAGACCAGAAAAATTTTAAAACTAACATTAGCATGCTAAGAGCTTTTTTTTGTTTGTTTTTTGTTGTTTTTTGTTGTTTGTTTTTTTGCAGTACGCGGGCCTCTCACCATTGTGGCCTCTCCCGCCGCAGAGCACAGGCTCCGGACGTGCAGGCTCAGCGGCCTTGGCTCACAGGCCCAGCCGCTCTGCGGCATGTGGGATCTTCCTGGACTGGGGCATGAACCCGCGTCCCCTGCATCGGCAGGCGCACTCTCAACCACTGCGCCACCAGGGAAGCTCATGCTAAGAGCTTTAATGAAAAAAGTAGACAACATGCAAAAATGGATGGATAATGTAAGCAAAGAGATGGACATTCCAAGAAACAATAAAAAAAAAAAGAAATGCTAGAGATAAAAAAAACACTGTAACAGAAATGAAGAATACCTTTGATGGGCTCATTAGTAGACTGGCCATAGCTGAGGAAAAAAATCACTGAGCTTGAGGATATGATGATAGAAACTTCCCAAAACTGGAGAGCAAAGAAAATTCTAATACTGAAAAATAGAACAAGATATCCAAGAACTGTGGAACAACTATAAAAGGTATAATATATATGTAATGGGAATACCCAATGGAGAAGAAAGAAAGAAAAAATAGAAGGAATATTTGAAAGAATAATGACAGAGAATTTCCCCCAAATTAATGTTGAACACCAAATCACAGATACAGAAAGTTTAGAGAATATCAAGCAAGGTAAATATCAAAAAAGAAAAAACTCCACCTTGACACCATATCATAGTCAAACTTCAAAAAATCAGAGATAAAGAAAAACATCCTGAAAGAAGCCAGAAGAAAAGAACACCTTACATATAGAGGAACAAAGAAAAAACAAAAATACATCTGATTTCTGCTCAGAAACCATGCAAGCAAGAAAGAGTGCAGTGAAAATTTAAAGTATTGAGAGAAAACAAAACATCAACCTAGAATTCTGTACCCTGTGACATTATCCTTCAAAAGTAAAGGAGAAATAAAGACTTTCTCAAATAAACAAAAATTGAGGGTATTTGTTGCCAGTAGATTTGCCTTTCAAGAAATGTTAAAGAAGTTCTTCAGAGAGTAAGAAAATGAAATAGGTCAGAAACTTGGATTGACATAAAGAAAGAGCGAACATTGGAGAACAGGTAAGTGAAGGTTATATTAAACTTAAAAAAAACTTTTATGTTTCTTATTCTTAATTGATCTAACAGATAACAGTTTGTTCAAAATAATAACAACAATGTATTCAATTATGTATACTTATATGTAAGTTAAAAGAATGGCAGTAATGATGCAGGTATGGGAGGGAGGAATTAGAAATATGTTGTTATTATAAGATGCTTGTACTATCTGTGAAATGGTATGTTGTCATATGATTTGTGGACTTGGATTTGTTATAAATGTATATTGCAAACTCTAGGACAACCACTAAAAACAGTATAAAAAGAACTATATGCTAAGAAATGAGAGAAAATGGAATCATATAAAATGCTGAATTAAAACCACAAAAGGAAAATAAAAGTGCAAAAGACAGAAATAGAAACAACTAACAAGGGCAACAGATAGAAAACACTAACAATTATGACAGGTATTAATCCAACTGTATCAATAACCACTTTACACCTCAATCATCTAAATACACAAATTAAATGACAGAGATTGTCAGAGATCAAAAAACAAGACCCAACTCTATATTGTCTACAAGAAATCCAATTTAAATATTAAAACACATATAGGTTAAAAGTAAATGGATGAAGAATGATATACCATGGTAACATTAAACAAAAGAAAGCAGGAGTAGCTATATTAATTTCAGACAGAGAAAACATCAGAGCAAGAAAAGTTATCAGGGATAAAGAGGGGCATTTCATAACAATAAGAGAGTCAATACTCCTAGAAGACATAACAATCTTTAATGTGTGTGCACTGAGCAACAGAGTGTCAAAATACATGAGGCAAAAACTGATAGAGCTGTAAGAAAATATGGATAAGTCCCCTGTCATTGTTGGAGACTTTAACTCCCCTCTGTCAGAAATGTCAGAAACATAACTTAATGAATTTGGAATAATAGAAATCATACAAAGTCTTCTCTCAGAGAACAGTGAAATTAAACTGGAAATCAATGAAAGACAGCTGGAAAATCCCCAAATACCTGGACATTAAGCAAAACATGTCTAACTAATACATGGGTCCAAAAAAAACTTCAGGAAAAATTAAAAATATTTTGAACTAAATTAAAACATACACATAACATCACAATTTGTGGGATGCAGCATAAACAATGCTTAGAGGGAAATTTATAGCATTGGATGCATATATTAGAAAAGAAGAAAGATCTAAAATCAATCATCTAAGCTTCCACCCTAGGAAGCTAGAAAAAGAAGAGCAATTTAAATCTAAAGTAAGCAGAAGAAAATAAATAATAAAAATTAGACCAGAAATCAATAAAGTCAAAACCAGGAAATTAATAAAGAAAAATAACAAAACCAAAAGCTATTTCTCTGGAGAGATCAATAAAATCTATGCGCCTCTAGCCAGGTTAACCACGAAAAAAAAAGAGAGAAGACACAAGTTACTAATATCAGAAATGAAAGAGGGGACATACTACAGATCCCAGAGAAATTCAAAGGATAATGAAGGTATAATATGAACAATTCTATGCCAACAAATTTAATAACCTAGATGAAATGAAGCAACTCCTTGACACCATCTGCCAAAACTCACACAAGGAGAAATAGACAATCTGAATAATCTTGAAGATGAACAAAGCTGGAACACTTAACAACCAAAAATTGAGGCATATTACAAAGGCATTTATAATTTGTACAGTTTATTGTGAGTATGATATTAATTTTTAAAGTTTTAAAGTAGGGATCAGGAGGAACGAGGAATAAGAAAAGATAACGGGCTTTAGCAATTAGTATGTCAATAGTTATCTTCAAATGAACCATTTTCAGGAGGGGGAGATTGACATATTAACTTGTGGTAAAATATACAAAGTAGTGTTTTGGGAAAAAAATGGTGAGAAAGGAAAAGAGGAAGACAGAATAATTTTCTAAGGGGCAGTAAAATTAGGATAAGGATTTGATTTTCTAGAACAGAGGATACTAAATTATAATTTTAGGTAGAGTCGCTCAGAAATGAACAGGCAGAATAGAAAATGAAAAATTGGTTAAGACTTGGCTTGACAGAGATAAAAGGAAATGAGATTAAATATACCAGCTTAAGAAGAAGGGGAATTCTTCATCCTCCGAGATAACAGAAAGGAGCAGAGAGAGGTAAGATATAGAGACATTTTGAAATCAAGAGCAAGTTGAGACTCTCATATTAGATGGCCTGAAAAAAATTGATTAGACGCATAGTAGGGTACACAATAGTTTCTCAGTTAGCATGTATTGAATGAATGAATCATTTAAATTACTTATACGTGAATAAAAGTCATCTACAGTGAATAAGGGGACAGTGGTAGGTGAAGAAGTATAAACACAAGAAAACTACACATTTTAGGTATGCAGCAGAGTGTCAACTGGAGGTAAATGAAAGAATTGCTGAGTATCTGGGGGCCTAGCTGTAGGTGGAGGGTAGGAATATTTAGAGAAAACAGCCTGTGCGCTATTTTACTTTATTTTGCAACACTCACCAGCTTAGGAACAGAAATGGAGGACACATAGAGTGATGCTTTTTAACCAGATGTGGAGATGCTTAAGGTAGAAAACAGGTAGAAGGAATCTGGGTGCGGGTTTTTGAAATCAGAAGAAGACAGCTGACATAAGTAAGCATTGAGTCCTTAGTAGGATGGCAAGTGAAGAGAGAACAAGAGAGAAAGGTTAGGAGAGGCAGAGAGAGAAAAAGTCAGCGAGAGACACGCGGGGCCTGAAGATTCTGATGAAGGCAAAGACCAGGGAGTGTTTGCGAAGAAGGAGTTAGATAGGATGATAACGAATTATTGTCAAAGAGGGGGATTTCAGAGTTTGAAGTCTTGGAGGTGGGGTGGAAAAGATTAATCCATACGCACAGCCATGGTGTGACTGCTCTTTGTGTGGCAAGAACACTGACGGAGAATAAGTCAAAGAGGAGACCGATCATGCTAAAGTCACCGTGGAAAGACAGAGGCGTTGTAAGACGCACAAGATTAGAAGGATTCAGAGACAGCAAGTCGTCTGAAGGAGACAGTACAGAGAATGGTCCCGTGATGTGCATTACCAAGGGACCCACAGGGAGGGGAGATATGAGTCTGGTGATATTTAGGCATGAGGAGTATTGGGTCAGGAGTGAAAGTACAGGGATTGGGGAGGCATGGGGGTTGCCGAGAGAGAAGTTTATTTCTGGCACGGTATGGCAGTACTGTCTTGTGATCACTAAAATCCACACTTTTCCTCCTGGGCATACACTAGACCACATCTCCCAGCCTGCCTTGCAGTTAAATAAGGACATTTGACTGAGTCCCGGCCAAAAGAATGTGATGGGAATAACGCACACCATTTCCAAAAATGTCCCACATGATCCTCCACTTCTTCCCCTCTTTCATTTGATGGCTCAAATCAGAGGATTCTGCTCTAGGGCCCTAGGAAAGGGGTTGACAAACTTTATTAAAGGGCAAGATAGTAAATATTTTAGGCTTTGATGGCCAAGAACCAAAATCAAGGATATTATGCATGCATTTTTAAAACTATTTAAACTATAATCATTTAAACAGGAAAGAAATAATTTTTAGCTAATGGGCTGTACAAAAACAGATAACAGGCTGATCTAGCCCACAGGCTATCATTTGCTGCTCCCTGCCAAGGTGATCTTGGAGATTCAAGATGGGAGGAGCCTGGGTCTCTCTGAATGACTGAGTGGACAAGAGCTTCTCTACCCACTGCTGACTGGACTTTACATAGGTGGGAAGTAAACTGTTATGCTGATCCCCTAAAACTTAGGTGTTGTTCATTATAGCAGTTAGTCAATCCTGACTGATAAAGAGATTGGGAGAAATTTAGAAGAGTAAAGTACGCACTGAAATAAGGTTTAATGTTTGCTTTATGCCAGGCACTGTACCAAGTGCTTTACATGCATTATCACATTTCATTTACACAAAAATTAGAGGTAGTTACTAGTAGCATCTGCATTTTACTGAAGAAGAAAATAGAGTGAATAAGTGAATTGTTCAAGTCATAAGGCTAAAAAGTGGTGAACTTGGACTCAAACCTAAGCTGCTCTGGCTCTGAAGCTTGTTCTCTTTAACATTCATGCTATACTGCCCCCCAGAAATGTAGGAAATTGTGCTGTGTAGGGCTGAATTTTGTTTATTTAATTATTTATCCAATCCTTCATAATTCATGACTTGTCTAGATCCAACAATGACGTAAGTAAGTTTTTGTTATTTAGCAGAATGTAAACAAACGGACCCAAAGTTCTAATTAGAGAACTAATATATGGTTGTAAGCCCTGGGTAAAATGCCTCCCAGAATCTAGTTATTGCTAAAGTAAATACAAGAGATCTTTGAGCAGTAAAATTCCATGCAACAGAGTCCTGTAAACCTCTCTCAGATCCTTCTTTCTCTCATTCTTCCCACCAGTATAACAAATTTGGTCATCTGGTTTCAAAACCCAAAGCAATATGTTCTCAGGTGAGTGAGGGGCTACTAAACATTGCCATGCTATCCCTTGAGGACCTTATAGGTGACAGATCATTAGTATAAGGACTGCAAAAATACAAATGTGCACTTGCCTTGCATTTAAACACTGGGGCAAATGGCTCCATGTGCATCAATAGCACCTGAGGTGATCACTGTATTATCAGGGAAGGTATAATAATTGATGTTCATAATGAAACGTGATCGTCTAGAAAATTTTAAAACATTTATAACTATTCTGGTGTTAGAAAAGTATGTATTTTATGAAATATTCCATCAAATATTATCAATTTAAAACTAGGATTGTGCTTTTACAAAGATACTAATTGCCTGAAAAAATCATGTATAGGATACTTTTCACTCCTCCAAATGTGAAGAAGACAAGAGGTTATCAGGGAGAATAGATATTTACTTGCTGGCCAACTCTGAAACTAAAATTTGATGAGTTGTCTTTATTGTCCAAGGGATATGACAAACAGGTAGAATTTAGGAGGTGCTATATACAAAACAAAGCCTATACTCTTGCATTTTTTAAATGTAGTATATAAATTTCCCAGTCCAACAATCCTGATTATTCACTTTCCCAGAATAAATTTGGTCGTCAGCTATCCAGACACCTTGGATAAATGTAGTCTTTGGAAAATTGCGGTAAGAAATTATTTTTCAGGCTTGCATACACTAGATAATTGGTATATGTGGAACCAACAAAGGATTAAAAACGTGAACGTGTCCTCACATAAAATGGTATTTCAGATTCCTCTGTTATGCTCAAATCCCTAGAACATATGTACCATATATCAGCTGCCACACTGTCCCTTGGTTCATAGTTGCAATCCTAATGGGGAAGAGAAAGAATGGCCTAGTGGGTTTGCTTTAAACAGAGTTGTTTTTTTTCTGTTTTTTTTTTGTTTGTTTGTTTTTTGTTGTTTTTTTTGCGGTACACGGGCCTCTCACTGTTGTGGCCTCTCCCGTTGCGGAGCACAGGCTCCAGATATGCAGGCTCAGCGGCCATGGCTCACAGGCCCAGCCGCTCCACGGCACGTGGGATCTTCCCGGACCGGGGCACGAACCCGTGTCCCCTGCATCGGCAGGCGGACTCTCAACCACTGCGGCACCAGGGAAGCCCTAAACAGAGTTTTTAAAAGCTGGAATTATTTAAAACACAACACTAACAACATTTATGGTAAAGAATACCTCTGAGTAGTATAAAGAGTCAAGGTAGTATAAATAAAAGCAACCAAGAGAAAATCCTGGGTAACTTTTTTCAACCAACATTAGACAAGTCACTGCTCCTCTTCAAGCCTCAATGTCCTCCTGTATAAAAGGAATGGATTTGATATGAAAACCTCTCTGGTCCCTTCCAGCTCTGACGTGCTAAAAGTTGTCTGTTGCTTCTTAAATGTCACTATTAGTCTTGATAACTCAGGAAGATGTACTCCTTCCTAAAAATTGTGAGTTCTAAAATAAGTCCAATATCTATTTTTTGATTTATTTGTGTGTCTTGGATTTCCACTCAGTTTCTATCAATTGAATCATTAAATCTTGGTAGTCTAAGAAAGCTTAAATATTATCCAGTTTCTATTTATTGAGATGAGTAGCTGAGGGTTTAGGAATTTGCTCAGGTTCACACCTAATGGCATAGTCAGGAGTAGAACCCAGGCTTCCTGATTCTCATTCCTTCACAGAACGTTCTCCAGTCTATGACACTGCCACCTTACAATATATTTGAGACAATGTCTACATTAAAATTACAGGAAACGTCAAAAGTCTACAAGCTTCTGGAGTCAGTATTAGAAACAGGGGAGCCAATTTATTTATGAAGAAGTAGAAGTTCTTTGAAAAAAATTAATAAAACATTGTTTAAAAGGTTAAGTGTCTGCAGGGATAAGGATCTGGTCTCCTTTGCCTATACAGAACTCAATGAAAACTGAGTCTTATGTGTAAATGTATTTTTGTTGAAGTTTTTCCATTGAGATTGAGGAAGGGCAAACTGATTTAGATAAAATGAGAACCGACCTCAGCTGACCCACAACTTTTGCCCAAGGCACAAAACAAAGCCCCAATCAAACTCCAGTCTCAGTTCAGAGAAAGGGCAGCAAAGGGGAGGGCAAGTGAGGATGGTGACTGAGAAATAAAAACATTTGTCCGATTCTCCTCTTCCTGACCAGAATTCGTGCTGCCAAATTGTCATAAGAAAGGCTGTTTATACAGACATCCCAGCCCAGCTAAAATAAAAGTAGAAGTCAACACATCAGATTTTTTACTTTGTTCCCGAAGAATAATTTAGTGAAGCTTCTGAATTTCTGGCTTCTTAGATAAACAGATGTGTCCTACGTCAAGAAGGTGTGTCTTGAGTGGAAAAGGTCTGTGCCTCCTTCCCAGGGAGGCAGGGCTTGAAAAAGTTATTTCGTATTCGAATGTACCAAAGATAAAATGCAGGAGGCACACAAAGCCAAGGCCAGCCATTGTGTGGACCATGGTGTAGACAGGCCTCTTAGGTCTGCTGAGATGGATACTGGAAGTAGATCAGCATCTATAAGACCATAGTGAGAACACAAACTTGATCCCAAGAACTAGGGACAAATCCTGATGCTCCCCAGTTCCTCACAGAAGCTCAAGAAACATGAAGATTAACCCATGATGGTGAATTTGTAAAAGGCTTTGAAGAATTTTTTTTTGTATTTTAAATTGTTGCCATGAAACTCTTAGGCTCTGTCGCAATCCTTACCTAGTGACAGCAGCAGGGATTGAAGACTGGGTTGAAGGGACCGATGTTTTGATTTAATGTGTCGTATACTGTATTTCATATGGAATTCAGGTTACCATTTGAAGGGCAAAAATAAATGATTTGGGCCGAGCGTGTTTAGGGGCAGCAGTCATCACACATTGACTTTAGTTAATCCATTTAAAATGCAATTTGCATTACCCCAAGGTGCATAGTGAACTGAAAGTGTAGCCCCAGCCAGGGTGAAGAAAAACAGAAACTACGTCATGGAGACATTCAGTTCTCCCTTCCCACTGTGATGGCTGCTCTTCGTGGGTATGATTTGCATCTTGGGAGAGGAAAAGTAAACATCAAAAGGTCTGGCATAGGGAGAAAAGGAAATAGGTACTGCAGACATTGGGAATAGCTGTATTCCCCACTGGCCTCCATCCCATTACCTGCACAAACAATTGAGTTTGTTATACAATAATAATATCAATGGCTAATTTTATTATAATTAGTTGATTAAACATTTACAGTGAGTGCAGTACTTACAGAAAGTCACAGAGAAAAGTTAATTCAGTTATAAATACGTGTTGAGCACTGATTCTGTTCCAGGAATTGTACAGGTAAAAGGTTGAGTAAGATTTGGTGCTGCTGTGGAGAAGTTTATGGTCTGCTGACCCCAGGAGATACAAATGGTAGTGAGGCCTGAACCTTGAGGACAGCAGACTCTCTTTCTGCAGAAACATGGAATCCACAGGGAAGGCTGAAATTCACCCTGTGAACTTCACCCCTAGAGCTTCGCAGGGGAAAGGGAACTAGAGGAACAGGCAATATTTAAAGGGCGCCTTCTAAGTTCCAGGCAGGAATTGGGCAAGTGAAGTGGGAAGAAAGACTAACCTTTTTTGAGTTCTCTGTATTCACTGTCTCATTTAATCATTATAACAAACCTCAGAGGTAGTTATGGTTATGCCAATTTTACTGCATCTTAAAGAGTTCAAATTTTTTTTGTAAGTCCTCACAGCTCATTTTAATATATTAAGCAACATTTATTGTCTCCAGCAGCACTAAGGTGTTACGTATATAGACTCAGCCCCTTTAAGTAAATACCACTATAGGACCCATTTTGCAGAAAAGAAAGCTGAGGCATGGGGATGGGGGTTGAGTTAAGTGCTTTCCTAAGGTTACACAGCTGGTAGATAGGATATCTGGAATTGGAATCTAGATATCGTCTGGCTCCCAGCCCCATAACCAGTCATTGTAAGCCTGAGATGCCAATCTTAGATCAGAATCTGCTGATTCCAAAACCTATTCTTTTCTACACAGCACATTTGTGTCTCTGCAAAAGATATACTTAATTAATTATAGCAATTTCAGTTTAAAATGAAAAATAACGTTTTAACAAAAGAGGGAATGTACTGTAAATAGGGAGCCCCCCGCCATGGAATGTGTTGAGGCAGAGGCTAGATAACCAAATACACAGTGGAAGGAAGCTAAGCATTATAACAGGGGGTTGGGAGATTAAGCTAAATGATTCTAAAACTAGTTGAAATCCACGAGTCCACAATAGAATAACGTAAGTGGGCCTTAATGAGTCAGAATTTCAATTATTTTTCCAAGTGATTTTCCAGCAACCAACTTGGAATCTTTGTAATTTAGGGTGTAAAATAACACCCTAAAACAATGTGAAAATTCTTTCTGAAACTCTTATAAATAGTACTTATTTCTATAACAAGTTTCATATCAGGACTGGACTCGTGGGAAAACAAGAGACCTCTGTTCTGAACTTGAAAGCTTCTACCTCTTTCCCTCACCCACTAAGTTCTCGTGTCTGAATGTGATCGTCACAACTACTTCCTACCCACTGGCCATGTCCTTGATCCTTCTTCCTAATAGAATTCTTATTTTGTTCAAGGGTCACCAAAGCTGTAAGAGGCTAAATCTTCAGTGGTTTAAGTCAAATATGGTAACTCCATTGCTCTTGGAAAGTTATTAGTTTAAGCGCAGGCATGTGACACAATTTTGGCTAAAGAGATGTCAAGGGAAATCTGTTGGTGAGGATCTGGGAAGGTTTTTCTCACACCTAAAAAGGAATACAAGTTTAGTAGTTTCAATTTTCTGCCTCTGGATGTTGTTGCCTACAATAAAAGAGCCATCTGTTATCACCAGGGGAGCCAGCCTAAAAGATCAAACCAAATTTATGTAAATGACAGAGTAGAAAGATGGATGGATACTGGTTCCTCAATGACATCACTGAACTTTTGAATTAACCAGCTTTGAAACTCTTCTATTTCTGGATTTTGCTTTAAGAGAGAGAATAAATACATTGTTGTTTACTTGTTTATGCCATTTGTCTTTTTTTTTTAACTTGGAGCTGAAAGCATCCTAAATGATAAATTAAACTAACACATTTTTTCATAAGGTTTAAAGCATCACATCTCTATGAATCCCATCATTGAATCCCATCATAGAATTATTTCTCTGAGGAGACTATGAAATAAAAAATTAATAACAGTAAAAAATGATTAAAGATGATAAAATCATCATCATCATCATCATCATTATTAAGCATCAGGAAAAGCATAGGTTTTGAAATAAAATAGATCTAAGTTTAAAATCCAGCTTTTCATCTTGCCACCTTGGTGATCTTGGAAAAAAATATTTAACCTCTCTGATAGTGACACTTCTTATTTTAAAGGGAAGTGATATAACAGTATTTTGCAAAGGTGCTGTATGAAATGTGATGGTATACATAAAGCACTTGAAACCAATAATTGGTAGTTCTGTCTATTGGCCTCAATTTCCTCACCTGTAAAACTGGTATAATAAAACAGCTCATATAGTATATGTGAAGGATCAGGAGACAATGAATGTACATAATCAACACTTTATACACAACTAGAGTAATCTTTGGGGGATGGAGAATGGAATGATCAAATTGACCAGGGAATGAATTGAGGGCATTGCTCTCTGTTGAGGGATTTGGGAGACACAATGGAGCTTTAAATGGTAGGAGAGGTACACCACAGGAGGGACAGAGGGTCCCCAAAACATTTACCTTCTTCAGTGTTTGACCAGAGGCTAGCTCTCCTTAAAACTAGAAAACAGGAAGTAAAATTCATGTTATAGACCCCTAGAGCCATCAAAACTAATAGTCCAGGTAGACTATCAAAAGAGCATTTCTTAAGTAGATCTTTGGCTCTTTCTAAGTGGTTCTCCTCTCTGTCAGTCTCTCTGCTTCTCTCTGTCCCTCTGCCTGTCTCTCTTTCTCTGTCTCTCTCACATTAAATGCCTCCTCCACTCTGTGCTCTTAGACAATCGGAGACTTTTAAGAGTTCTGAAGAGCTTCTTCAAAGGTATACCACTAAAAAAATAAATAAATAAATAAAGTTGATTAACTTAACTTTGACCTCAAACCAGATCCAAGCAGGCTTTTCTCCAAAGAATGCTGGCATTTGTGATCCTACTGCACTGGTCAGGAAGTACACTGGCCGAGGCATCCTAGTTTCAGCTTAAGCTGTTGATTTGCAGTGGCTCTGAGCAGTCCACTTTGATTACCACTGTCATCATTTCCTTGCTTACAAAACAAGAGAGATTGCGTTAAGTCCCTTCTCTGAGGTCAGAATCACCCCTTGTCCCTCCTTGTGACCTTTTGATCACATTAGTCTTTTTAATCTCTCTCTATAACAATGTAAATCTCTCTGTTTGGCTACCATACTGTATAAACATCTCCCTGTGCATATTTCTGCCACACCTGGATGACCTAGCAGATCACATAAATAATTTCCTCTTCATCTTTAGTATACAGTTAAACTACGTTTCTTGGCCACCCTGCAGAGGTGAAGTCATATGAGTTCTGATCACTGTAATGTATACAAATTGATATAACCCTCTAGGAGTGACCATAAAAACAATTCTCCACTCTCCCTGTCTCTTTCCTCATTTGTTGGTGGAGCTGAAAGATCCAGGGGCAGACTCGGAGGTCCTGGAAGGTGGTGGAGCCACGTGATAGAAGCAGTCAGTCCCAGCTCTCTACCCCCTATTCATCGCCCAGCTCTGCCACCTCTCACTGGAATACAATGTAAGAAAGGAATAAACTTTTGTGTTGTTAAACCACTGAAATTAGGGGGTAATCTGGTATATCATTTAACTCACTCTGACTACACAACCCAGCTATAAAAACTCTTTAGACACCAAGTATATCTTAGCTTCCTTTAAGAAATAAGGCAGGGGCGTGGAGTCAAGATGGTGGTGTGGGAAGACACAGAGTTAGCGTCTCCCCACAACTAGGGCACCTGCCGGCTGCTGGTGGAGGACTCTGACACCCAAGGAGACAGGAGGAACCCCAAAGTGAACCAGTAGGACATAGAAGGACTGAGGGGGGAGGAGAGGTGGAGGACAGACAGGATCGGGGACCCTGAGGCTGGGGAGATCAGGAGAGGCAGGCGGGAGGAGCTGGAAAGGAGCAGAGGGCGATTGCCCGGCCCACTTAGGCCTGGGGAGCCTGCTGAGCTCCCAGGCCAATCCCCTGCCCTCCAAAGCCCCCCTCCAGGCCACGTACGTCCTTGGGGGCATAGGAGGGAGACCAGGGAGATCAGGAGAGGCAGGTGGGAGGGGCCCTCCATGACCAGAGGAGCAGGAGAGGAGAGAAGGGCTTGCCTCAGCCACTTAAGCCCAGGAAGCCTACTGGGCTCCCAGGTGAGGTTCCCTGCCCTCTGAGACCAGGGTTGAGGGGCACGCCTGGGTCCCTCTGTTCCATGAGCCTAAGCACCACAGCACCCAGGGCCTTTTCCAGCCCTGTGGGTCCTAAGCATTAATCCCATCCACCACCCAAACCTCACCCTTGCGTAGGCCCCACCCTCCACAGCCAAGGCCTTTACCCTCCCCCCCCGCCTTTTGTTTTCCTTTTCCGTCCTCCTCTTTTTACTGTTGTGGTACTGATGTACCTTCCAGTTGTTGATTCATCTATATTTTTATTTTTATATTCTTCCTAACATATCTGTTAGTTTCCTAGTCTAATTTTATTTTTTACATTGTTATTGCTTTTTTTTTTTTTTTTTTTGCCACCCCACTCAGCTTGCGGGATCTTGGTTCATGAACCTGGGATCGGGCCAAAGCTCCTGCGGTGGGACCTCTGAGTCCCAACCACTGGCCTAACAGAGAACCTCATACACCAGGGAATAGTCATTGGAGTGAGGTCTCACAGAGTTCCTCAGCTCAGCACCAAAACTCAGCTCTACCCAATAGCCTACAAACTCCAGTGTTGGAAGCCTCAGTCCAAACAACCAGTAAGACAGGAACACAATCCCACTCATTAAAAAAAAAAAAAAATGAGACTGCAAAAATATGTCACAGATGAAGGAGAAAGGTAAAAACCTACAAGACCAAATAAATGAAGAGGAGGAAGGAGGAGCCTCAAGATGGTGAAAGAGTAAGACATGGAGATCACCTTCCTCCCCACAGTTACATCAGAAATACGTCTACACGTGGAACAACTCCTACAGAGCACCTACTGAACGCTGGCAGAAGACCTCAGACCTCCCAAAAGGCAAGAAACTCCCACGTACCTGGGTAGGGCAAAAGAAAAAAGAATAAACAGAGACAAAAGAATAGGGACAGGCCTGCATCTCAGCGAGGGAGCCGTGAAGGAGGAAAAGTTTCCACACACTAGAAGCCCCTTCGCGGGCGGAGACTGCGGGTGGCGGAAGCGGGGAGCTTCGCAGCCGCGGAGGAGAGCACAGCAACAGGGGTGCGGAGAGCAAAGCGGAGAGATTCCCGCACAGAGGATCAGTGCCGACCAGCACCCACCAGCCCGAGAGGCTTGTCTACTCACCCGCCGGGGTGGGCGGGAGCTGGGAGCTGAGCTCGGGCTTTGGAGCTCGGATCCCAGGGAGAGGACTGGGGTTGGCGGCGTGAACACAGCCTGAAGGCGACTAGTGTGCCACAGGAGGGGGTCCGGGAAAAACTCTGGACCTGCCGAAGAGGCAAGAGACTTTCTCTTGCCTCTTTGTTTCCTGGTGCGCGAGGAGAGGGGATTAAGAGTGTCGCTTAAAGGAGTTCCAGAGACTGGCGTGAGCCGTGGCTATCGGCGCGGACCCCAGAGACGGGCATGAGATGTTAAGGCTGCTGCTGCAGCCACCAGAAGCCTGTGTGCAAGCACAGGTCACTATCCACACCTCCCCTCATGGGTGCCTGTGCAGCCCACTACTGCCAGGGTCCCATGATCCAGGGGCAACTTCCCCAGGAAAACACATAGCACACCTCAGGATGTTGCAATGTCACGCCAGCCTCAGCAGCCACAGGCTCGCCCTGCATCCATACCCCTCCCTCCCCCCAGCCTGAGCGAGCCAGAACCCCTGAATAAGCTGCTTCTTTAACCTCGTCCTGTCTGAGCAAAGAACAGACACCCTCAGACGTCCTACATGCAGAAGCGAGGCCAAATCCAGAGCTGAACCCCGGGAGCTGTGCGAACAAAGAAGAGAAAGGGAAATCTCTCCCAGCAGCTTAAGGAGCAGCGGATTAAATCTCCACAATCAATTTGATGTACCCTGCATCTGTGGAATACCTGAATAGACAGCGAATCATCCCAAATTGAGGAGGTGGATTTTGGGAGCAACGATATATATTTTTTTCCCCTTTTTCTCTTTTTGTGAGTGTTTATGTGTATGCTTCTGTGTGTGATTTTGTCTGTATAGCTTTGCTTTTACCATTTGTCCTAGGGTTCTGTCTGTCCTTTTTTTTTTCATTACTTAAAAAATTTTTTTTCTTAATAATTATTTTTTATTTTAATAACTTTATTTTTATTTATTTTACTTTATTTTATTTTATCTTCTTCTTTCTTTCTTTCTTTTTTCCTCCCTTTTATTCTGAGCCGTGTGGAGTACAGGCTCTTGGTGCTCCAGCCAGGCGTCAGGGCTATGCCACTGAGGTGGGAGAGCCAAGTTCAGGACACTGGTCCACAACAGAACTCCCAGCTCCACCTGATATCAAACGGTGAAAATCTCCCAGAGACCTCCATCTCAATGGCAAGACCCAGCTCCACTCAATGACCAGCAAGCTACACTCCTGGACACCCTAGGCCAAACAACTAGCAAGACAGGAACACAACCTCACCCATTAGCACAGAGGCTGCCTAAAATCACGATAAGGCCACAGACACCCCAAAGCACACCACCAGACGTGGACCTTCCCACCAGAAAGACAAGATCCAGCCTCATCCACCAGAACACAGGCACTACTCCCCTCCACCAGGAAGCCTACACAACCCACTGAACCAACCTTAGCCACTGGGGACAGACACCAAAAACAAAGGAAACTACGAATGTGCAGCCTGTGAAAAAGAGACCCCAAACACAGTAAGTTAAGCAAAATGAGAAGACAAAGAAACACACAGCAGATGAAGGAGCAAGGGAACAACCCACCAGAACTAACAAATGAAGAGGAAATAGGCAGTCTACCTGAAAAAGAATTCAGAATAATGATAGTAAAGATGATTCAAAATCTTGGAAATAGAATGGAGAAAATACAAGAAACGTTCAACAAGGACCTAGAAGAACCAAAGGGCAAACAAACGGTGAAGAACAACACAATAAATGGAATTAAAAATTCTCTAGAAGGAATCGATCACAGAATAACTGAGGCAGAAAAACGGATAAGTGACCTGGAAGATAAAATAGTGGAAATAACTACTGCAGAGCAGAATAAAGAAAAAGAATGAAAAGAATTGAGGACAGTCTCAGAGATCTCTGGGAAAACATTAAATGCACCAATATTCGAATTGTAGGGGTCCCAGAAGAAGAAGCAAAATAGAAAGGGACTGAGAAAATATTTGAAGAGATTATAGTTGAAAACTTCCCTAATATGGGAAAGGAAATAGTTAATCAAGTCCAGGAAGCACAGAGAGTCCCATACAGGATAAATCCAAGGAGAAACACAAGACACATATTAATCAAACAACCAAAAATTAAATACAAAGAACAAATATTAAAAGATGCAAGGGAAAAAAAAAAAAAAAGATGCAAGGGAAAAACAACAAATAACACATAAGGGAATCCCCGTAAGG
The DNA here is from genome assembly GCF_937001465.1 of Orcinus orca. Taxonomy (NCBI): domain Eukaryota; kingdom Metazoa; phylum Chordata; class Mammalia; order Artiodactyla; family Delphinidae; genus Orcinus; species Orcinus orca. The sequence continues at coordinate 61,417,082 of NC_064559.1, read as the reverse complement.
TTAACAGCTTATCTTTCAGCAGAAACTCTGCAAGCCAGAAGGGAGTGGCAAGACATATTTAAAGTGATGAAAGGGAAATAACTACAACCAAGAATACTCTACCTAGCAATGATGTCATCCAGATTTGATGGAGAAATTAAAACTTTTACAGACAAGCAAAAGCTAAGAGAATTCAGCACCACAAAACCAGCTATACAACAAATGCTAAAGGAACTTCTCTAAGCAGGAAACACAAGAGAAAGAAAAGACCTACAATAATAAACCCCAAACAATTAAGAAAATGATAATAGGAACATACATATCGATAATTACCTTAAATGTAAATGGATTAAATGCTCCAACCAAAAGACATAGAAGGGCTGAATGGATACCAAAACAAGACCCATATATATGCTGTCTACAAGAGACCCACTTCAGACCTAGAGACACATACAGACTGAAAGTGAGGGGATGGAAAAAGATATTCCATGCAAATGGAAATCAAAAGAAAGCTGGTGTAGCAATTCTTATATCAGACAAAATAGAATTTAAAACAAAGACTATTACAAGAGACAAAGAAGGACACTACATAATGATCAAGGCATCAATCCAAGAAGAAGATATAACAATTGTAAATATTTATGCACCAACACAGCAGCACCTCAATACATAGGGCAAATACTAACAGCCATAAAAGGGGAAATCCACAGTAACACAATCATAGTAGGGGACTATAACACCCCACTTTCACCAATGGACAGATCATCCAAAATGAAAATAAATAAGGAAACATAAGCTTTAAATGATACAATAAACAAGATGGACTTAATTGACATTTATAGGACATTCCATCCAAAAATAACAGAATACACTCTCTTCTCAAGTGCACATGGAATATTCTCCAGGATAGATCATATTTTGGGTCACAAATCAAGCCTTGGTAAATTTAAGAAAATTGAAATCGTTATCAAGTATCATTTCTGACCACAACGCTGTGAGGCTAGATATCAATTACAGGGGAAAATCTGTAAAAAATACAAACACATGGAGGCTAAACACCACACTACTTAATAACCAAGAGATCACTGAAGAAATCAAAGAGGAAATTTAAAAATACATAGAAACAAATTACAATGAAAGAACGATGACCCAAAACCTATGGGATGCAGCAAAAGCAGTTTTAAGAGGAAAGTTTATAGCAATACAATCCTACCTTAAGGAACATGAAACATCTCAAATAAACAACCAAACCTTACACCTAAAGCAAATAGAGAAAGAAGAACAAAAAAACCCCAAATTTAGCAGGAAGAAAGAAATCATAAAGATCAGATCAGAAATAAATGAAAAAGAAATGAAGGAAACAATAACAAAGATCAATAAAACTAAAAGCTGGTTCTTTGAGAAGATAAACAAAATTGATAAACCATTAGCCAGACTTATCAAGAAAAATAGGGACAAGACTCAAATCAATAGAATTAGAAATGAAAAAGGAGAAGTAACAACTGACACTGCAGAAATACAAAGGATTATGAGAGATTACTGCAAGTAAATATATGCCAATAAAATGGACAAGCTGGAAGAAATGGACAAATTCTTAGAAGTGCACAACCTTCCAAGACTGAACCAGGAAGAAATAGAAAATATAAACAGACCAATCACAAGCACTGAAATTGAAACTGTGATTAAAAATCTTCCAACAAACAAAAGCCCAGGACCAGATGGCTTCAGAGGCGAATTCTATCAAACATTTAGAGAAGAGCTAACACCTATCATTCTCAAACTGTTCCAAAAAATAGCAGAGTGAGGAACACTCCCAAAGTCATTCTATGAGGCCACCATCACCCTGATACCAAAACCAGAAAAAGATATCACAAAAAAAGAAAATTATAAACCAATATCGCTGATGAACATAGATGCAAAAATCCTGAACAAAATACAGGTCAACAGAATCCAACGGCACATAAAAAGGATCATAAACCATGATCAAGTGGAATTTTTCTCAGGGATGCAAGGATTCTTCAATATATGCAAATCAATCAATGTGATATACCACACTAACAAATTAAGGAATACAAACCATATGATCATCTCAACAGATGCAGAAAACTTTTGCCAAAATTCAACACCCATTTATGATTAAAAACTCTGTAGAAAATGGGCATAGAGGAAGCCTACTTCAATATAATAAAGGCCATATATGACGAACCCACAGCAAGCCTCATACTCAATGGTGAAAAACTGAAAGCATTTCCACTAAGTTCAGGAACAAGACAAGGATGTCCACCCTCGCCACTATTATTCAACATAGTTTTGGAAGTCCTAGCTACAGTAATCCAAGAAGAAAAAGAAATAAAGGAATACAAATTGGAAAAGAAGTAAAACTGTCACTGTTTGTTGATGACATGATACTATACATAGAAAGTCCTAAACATGTCACCAGAAAACTACTAGATCTAATCAATGAATTTGGTAAAGTTGCAGGATACAAAATTAACGCACAGAAATCTCTGGCATTCCTATACACCAACAGTGAAAAATCAGAAAGAGAAATTAAGGAAACACTCCCATTTATCATTGCAACAAAAAGAATAAAATACCTAGGAATAAACCTGACTAAGGAGGTGAAAGACTTGTACTCAGAAAAGTATAAAACAGTGATGAAAGAAATCAAAGATGACATAAACAGATGGAGAACTATACCATGTTTTGTATTGGAAGAATCAATATTGTGAAAATGACTATACTACCCAACGCAATCTACAGATTCAGTGCAATCCGTATCAAACTACCAATGGCATTCTTCACAGAATTAGAGCAAAAAATTTTACAGTTTGTATGGAAACACAAAAGACCCTGAATAGCCAAAGCAATCTTGAGAGAGATAAACAGAGTTGGAGGATTCAGGCTCCCTGACCTCAAACTATGCCACAAAGCTACAGTAATCAAGACAGTATGGTACTGTCACAAAAACAGAAATATAGAGCAATGGTACATGATAGAATGCCCAGAGATAAACCCACACACATATGGTCACCTAATTTATGACAAAGGAGGCAAGAATATACAATGGAGAAAAGACAGCCTCTTCAATAAGTGGTAATGGGAAAACTGGATAGCTACATGTAAAAGAATGAAATTAGAACACTCCCTAACACCATACACAAAAATAAACTCCAAATGGATTAAAGACTTAAATGTAAGACCAGACACTATAAAACTCTTAGAGGAAAACATAGGAAAAACACTCTTTGACATAAACCACAGCAAGATTTTTTTGACCCACCTCCTAGAGAAATGGAAATAAAAACAAAAATAAACAAATGGGACCTAATTAAACTTAAAAGCTTTTGCACAGCAAAGGAAACCATAAACAAGACAAAAAGACAACACTCAGAATGGGAGAAAATGTTTGCTAATAAAACAACAGACAAAGGATTAATCTCCAAAATATACAAACAGCTCATGGAGCTCAATATCAAAAAAACAAACAATCCATTTAAAAACTGGGTGGAAGACCTAAATAGACATTTCACCGAGGAAGATGTACAGATGGCCAAGAGGCACATGAAAAGATGCTCAACATCACTAATTATTAGAGAAATGCAAATCAAAATGACAGTGAGGTATCACTTAATGCCAGTTAGAATGGCCATTATCAAAAAATCTAGAAAAACTAAATGCTGGAAATGGTGTGGTGGAAAGGGAAAGCTCTTGCACTGTTGGTGGGAATGTAAATTGATACAACTACTATGGAAAACAGTATGGAGATTACTTAAAAAACTAAAAATAGAACTACCATATGACTCAGTAATCCCACTACTGGGCATATACCCTGAAAAAATCATAATTCAAAAAGAGACATGTACCACAATGTTCATTGCAGCACTATTTACAATAGCCAGGACATGGAAACAACCTAAATGTCCATCGACAGTTGAATGGATAAAGATGTGGCACATATATACAATGGAATATTACTCAGCCTTAAAAAGAAATGAAACAGATATTTGTAGTGAAGTGGATGGACCTAGAATCTGTCATACAGAGTGAAGTAAGTCAGAAAAAGAAAAACAAATACTGTATGCTAAGGCATATATATGGAATCTGAAAAAATAATGGTACTGATGAACCTAGTTGCAGGGCAGGAATAAAGAGGTAGACGTAGAAAATGGACTTGCGGACATGGGGTAGAGGGTAAAGCTGGGGCAAAGTGAGAGTAGCATCGACATACATATACTACCAAATATAAAATAGTTAGCTGGTGGGAAGCAGCAGCATAGCACAGGGAGATCTGCTCTGGGCTTTGCGATGACCTAGAGGGGTGGGATAGAGAGGATGGAAAGGAGACTCAAGAGGGAGGGGATATGGGGACATGTGTATGCATATGGCTGATTCACTTTGTTGTGCAACAGAAAACAACACAGTATTGTGAAGCAATTATACTCCAATAAAGATCTATTAAAAAATAAAAATAAATTAAAAATGTCTCTTTAAAAAAAAAAAAAAGAAAGAAAGAAAGAAAGCAGGGACTTCCCTGGTGGCCCAGTAGTTAAGACTCCATGCTTCCAATGCAGGGGGGTGTGGGTTTGATCCCTGGGCAGGGAACTAATTTTCCACACATGGTCAAAAAAAAAGGAAGAAAGAAAGAAAGCAGATTACAGGCCCAGTTAGATTATTTGGGTTCCCCCAAATGGTCACAACATATTATTTAAAGAAATAAGAACAAAAAGGAGAAAAGTAAAGACAAGCTTTCTTAAGTAAAAAGTAACTATTCCTTTTTAATGCCAATGTTTTCTCTACAATTAACAGTGCATACAGTCTGGGAGCATGAAACCAAGGACTAGAAGGCCATATTGTCTCTTCCAGTAACTACTAACTCAAATAACTTCACTGAATACTAAGAATATCGAGTGTCCTATGGATCTGAGAGTTGGAATGGTTCTTAGAGTATTTTCCATCCAGGTCCATCATGATTCAGCTGAAGTTACTGAGGACCAGAGATGTTCAAGTCATCCAACAAACTAGTGGAAGAACTGAGGCTACTTTTCTGACCCTAGTGCTCTTTCATTTGCATCAAAAATTTTACAGGCTATAATTAATTTTGAAAATATTAAGAGAAAACATGCTACGTGGATATTGGTTGGAACTGAGAAGGTTAAGCAAGGAAATAAAGCAACATCAGCTCTCTACCACTATGAATTACACCATAGAGCAACTCCAGAAGCATGGGGATGTTTTTGGATGTGAAAGTAAGATCAAGAATGCTAAATGTGTCTTAAACCTAAGGAGATCATTTGGCATTGGCCTCCTCATGCTAAAACACCAAACTGAAAAGAGAAATCGTATTCTTTTTTTTTTCAAGTACACAAACGCACAACCACTTGTAGAGGATGCACGCACGTGACAATGTATGCCAGACACGTGAACTAACACGTGATTAGACATGTGAACACACCTTTGCATCTTTTTTTATACATATAAATTTATTTATTTATTTTTGGTTGTGTTGGGTCTTCGTTTCTGTGTGAGGGCTTTCTCTAGTTGCGGCGAGTGAGGGCCACTCTTCATCGCGGTGCACGGGCCTCTCACTATCGCGGCCTCTCCCGTTAGGGAGCACAGGCTCCAGACGCGCAGGCTCAGTAGCTGTGGCTCATGGGCCCAGTTGCTCTGCGGCATGTGGGATCTTCCCAGACCAGGGCTCGAACCCATGTCCCCTGCATTGGCAGGCAGATTCTCAACCACTGCACCACCAGGGAAGCCCGAGAAACTGTATTCTAAAACCAAGTGATAATTTGAGAATATAGGTGGTGTTACACTGGGTCAACACTACTTTGTTCAGAAAGCATGAAGACAACTGCATTCCACACTGGTCAAAACCATCACATTAATGTGTGTTCCCTCTAATCTTAAGTACCTTCCTGTAGGAATGTTTTAAAATTCAGAACAAGGAGAGTGGGGGAAAGCTAGACACAGAGAAAGTAATTATATATTTATGGCACTGTGAGACCATAATAAAAATTTAATGAGTACAGATTATCTGCTTCAGTTATCCATTCATTTAACAAATATTACAAATTGCCTATTACGTACCAGGCACGTACTGGTCTATGCACTAGGAATACAGAGATAAATAAATATATTCACTGCCGGGCTTCCCTGGTGGCGCAGTGGTTGACAGTTCGCCTGCCGATGCAGGGGACAGGGGTTCGTGCCCCGGTCTGGGAAGATCCCACATGCCGCGGAGCGGCTGGGCCCGTGAGCCGTGGCCACTGGGCCTGCACGTCCGAAGCCTGTGCTCCGCAACGGGAGAGGCCACAACAGTGAGAGGCCCGCGTACCACACACACACAAAAATATATATATATATATATATATATATATATATATATATACACATATATATATATATATTCACTGCCCTTTCATTTCTCAGAAGTCAGGGAGCCAGAAAACTAAGATAAAATAAGATGGGTGTCACTGGCGCTCATAGGGGAGCTCCAACCATGTCTAGCTATATTAGCTAAGGATTCTAGAGGACCATTTGAGGCTTTCACTATTTTTCAAAAAATAGGTAATATTAATCAAGTAGATAAGGAGAAAGGTATTCCTTGGAGAAAAAAATAGTCCACGTCAAAGCTCCAGAGCATGATATGAACAGGAAACTATAACAAATTTATTCTTTTTCAAGTGTATATTTTTGGTGAATATTTGGGGAAAGTTATAGGTATGTGCCATTCTCCACTTACTTGACTGTGACAAAAATCTAACCCAAAGCCATTTAAGGAAAGACGAGAACTTATTCATTCATATAAGTGAAAAATCCAAGGATAGATTTTCAAGAATGGTGAGATTGAGAAAGTCAGTGTCATCAGACCCATTGTCTGTCTCCCCATCTCTTAGGGCTTTCTTCCATGTTATTGGCCCATTTCCCAGCAGGCTCTCTAGTTAAGGAGACTGGCAGCTTCAGCTTTAAGTCATCCATACAGATAACAATCCTAACAAAAGGAAAAACAACAAAAAAAGAGTTTTTATCCCAACAGTTCCAACAGGTCTTGAAATTTCATGTCATTAGCCTGGCTTGACTCATACGTGCATTCCTGAATCACTGCCCTGGTAGCATAAAGCTTAGTCCTAACACACTGGCTGCCCTCTCCAATTCTTCATATTCATCTCTGAATCTCAGCCTAGCCTATACTGAAGCTATCATTAGTTTTGCCTTAGAGTATAGAATTAAAACCCATCAGACCCATTTAAAGAAATAAAATTGGAGTCCTTCCCGACACCATACACAAAAAATTAAACCAAAATTGAACATAGATCTAAATGCTAAAACTAAAAAACTCTTAGAAGAAAATATAGGAGTAAATCTTTGTGACCTCAGCAAAACCTTCTTAGATATGATACCAAAAGCAAAAATGACAGAAGAAATTATAGGTAGATTTGATTTCATCAAAAATTAAAATAGGGCTTCCCTGGTGGCACAGTGGTTGAGAGTCCGCCTGCCGATGCAGGGGACACGGGTTCATGCCCCAGTCCGGGAAGATCCCACATGCCGCGGAGCGGCTAGGCCCATGAGCCATGGCCGCCGAGCCTGTGCGTCCAGAGCCTGTGCTCCGCAATGGGAGAGGCCAAAACAGTGAGAGGCCTGCATACCCCCCAAAAAAAAATTAAATTAAAAAATTAAAATATTTTGCTACAAAAGGTACCATCAAGAAAATGAAAGACAGCCATAGAATGGGAAAAATATTTGAAAATTATGTATATATCTGATAAATGACCTTTAGTCAAAATATATTTAAAAAACTCTTACCACTCATTGGTAAAAGATAAATACCCAGTGAAAACATGCCCAATGGATCTGAATAGACATTTCTCCAGAGAAGATTTACATAGGACCAATAAGCTCATGAAAAGATGTTCAACGTGATTAGCCATTAAGGAAATGCTAACCAAAATCATAAGATACCACTTCACATTCTCTAGAATGACTATGACAAACAAGAACAAGTATTGGTGAGAATATGTAGAAATTGGAACCCTTGTGCGTAGTATGAATGTACAATGTTGCAGCCACTTTGGAAAACAGTTTGATGGGTCTTAAAAAGTTAGAGTTATCATACTATCTAGAGAGTCCACTTATAGGCATACACCCCAAATAATTTAAAACAGATACTCAAACAAATACATGTACACTCATGTTCATAGCAGCAATATTCACAATAACCAAATGGTGGAAACAACCTGAATGTTCATCAACGGATGAACGGATAAATAAAAAGTGGTATATCCATACAAAGAATAAGTATTTGACAATAAAAAGGAATGAATACTGATCATGCCACAACATAGATGAACTTTGAAAACATTATGCTAAGTGAAAGAAGCCAGTCACAAATGCCCACATATTGTATGATTCCGTTCATATGAAATGTCCATAGTAGGCAAATCTATAGAGACAGAAAGTAGGTTGGTGGTTGCCAGGACTGGGAGGAGGATGGAATGAGGAAAAACTGCTAAAGAGTGCTGAGTTTCTTTTGGGGAATGAAAATATTATAAAATTAGATTGTAGTGGTGGTTGCACAACTCTGTCAATATATTAGAACCATTGAATTATATGATTTAAATGAGTGAATTGTATGGTATGTAACGTATGTCTCAATAAAACTGTTTATAGAAACACATCATTGGCAAGAGACTTGAATAGACATTTCTCCAAAGAAGATATACAAATGGCCAACAAGCACAAGAGAAAATGTTTAACATCAGCCATTAAGGAAATGCAAATCAAAACTACGAGACACTACTTCACATCCACTGGGATAGCTATAATAATAATTTTAAAGAAGGAAATAATAAGTGTTGACAATAATGTGGAGAAATCAGAGAACTTGTACATTGCTGGTAGGAATGCAAAATGATGTAGCCATTGGGGAAAATAGTTTAGAAGTTCCTCAGAAAGTTAAACGTGGAATAACCATGTGACCAGAAATCCCACTCCTAGGTATGTTCTCAAGAGAAATGAAAATATATGTCCAAACAGAAACTTGTATACAAATGTTTATAGCAGCATTATTCATAACAGCCAAATGGTGGAAAAACCCAAATGCCTGCCAGGAGATGACTGGATAAACAAATTGTGGCATATACATACAATAGAATATTATTCAGCCATAAAAAGAAATGAAGGATTGAAACATGCTACAAATTGGATGAAAACATCATGCTAAGTGAAAGAAGCCAGATACAAAGTTCACATATTGTAACGATTTCTTTTATATGAAATAAATAACCAGCATAGGCAAATCCATGGAGACTACAGGCAGATTAGTGGAAGGGGAATGGGGAGTGATTACTTAATGGATACAGGGCATACTTCTGGGGTGATGACAACATTTTGGAACTAGAGAGAAATTGTGGTTGTACAACACCGTGAATGCACGAAATGCTCCTGAATTGTGCACTTTAAAATATGTTGTTAATTTTACGTTATGTGAAATTCATCTCAATTTTTTAAAAACACATCAGACTCAAAGCATCATATAAATCTAATCTTTTCCTTCAGAGATCTCCCCATAAATAGCAAGACAAAAATCCCAAGTACTTATTTTGGCATTCAAGGCCCTTTACAACTTGTCCTAAACTTATATCCAATCTCTCCCACCCCCACTTTCCATCACTTCCCCCAAGTCTTCTACACTCCAGTCACACTGAATGAGAGCTCAGTATTGCCCAGACATGTGGTTCTTTCATAACTCTGCTTTGAAATGTTCTTTCATAACTGATTACATATGCTGTTCTTCCCAGCTACACTATGGGCATCTCAAAGGTAGAGACAGCATCTGGTTCATCTTTGCATTTCCAGATCTCACCCTGGGTCTGGTCTTTAGTGTGCACTTAATGAATATTTGTTGAATTGAATTGAATGTGCTTGGAAACCCTGTGGGGGAACCTCCAGAATCCTTCAGGGACTGTAAATGTTCAGTGAATAGGTGAAATGAGGCAGTTCCTTAGAATTAGAAATTAACCCATTTTGTTAAGAAAACATTAGGATGGATACACTGTCTCCATTTGCCTTTGGGAAAATACCAGAAAAAAAGAATGCTGAAATGCCGTGAATACTCTAAAGGTTTGTATCATTTTAAATTCGGCATTGGGAGGAAAAAAGGGAAGTAAAGTAGGTGGTATAATAGAAATTTTTATAATTCGGCCTTGAAGGAAATGACAAGAGCTGAATCAAACACCCCTGGGCTTTCCATGGACCTGTATTCGATAGAGGGAGGTAAGAGGAAGGGGAGACATTAGACAAGGTGGAAATAGATCCAAGTCAGCATCCTCCCAGGTTCTGCCATGCTCTGGTACAGAATTTATCCACGACAGAGCTAAAGTGCTATACCACATGTATGGTGGTTGAAACTGAGCTGACATAAATGAGGTCCCCTCTTGTTTATCACGTTACCAAAAGATTACCCAGTGTTCTCCTAATAGAACCACCCAAACTACACAGCATTCAGAGTCACACACACAATGAGTTTGGAAGTGGTGTTTAGAACCAATAAAAATAACAACAATGAAGATAACAGCTAACATTAAATACCCTTTATGTGCCAGTTAGCGTTCCAGTTGAGGGCGACACGGAAATGAGTGATACACAATTTTTAATTACAAAAGCGTATAGCTTACTGGGATAGACCGACAAACGAGTAAAGTTTAACTCAATGTTGTGTCATTTCTGACTTATGAACAAAGTGCTGCTGAACTCTCATGCCTCAGTGGTCTTATCCCCAGGTCAGAGTTCTAAGCTGTCTTCAGCAGCAACTCTGATTCAAATAGAGAATTAAAAGAGATGGGGCCTGAGGAGCAGACTCTTCCTCTTTTCCCAAGAAAACTACGACTGTTGCTCTGAGCTATAGGAGGAAAAATCTACTGGGGAACTGCTGGAGGGCAGGGATGTGTATCTAATTTATCTCTGTATCTCCCCTAACACCTAACATATGGTGGATGTTCAAATCTAAGTTTTAGTCTAACTGAAGCAAGTAGAATATGTTGTGCTTCAAGGGTTCTTGCCAAATATCAGATCTGCCAATGGCAGCAGACATGCAACCTTTCCCTTACACATCACTAAAAAATGCAACTCCTGACTTAAAGGTAGGGAGTCAACCAAAATAGAAAGTGGTAGACAGAAACTCTCTACTAATAATTTGTTACAGGGACAGAAATGTTGATTCCTAGTAGAATAATACCTCAACACTGCATACAGAGACACAGAAAAATGGTCAGAAACCTTGCCCACCAATTCTTCTGAAACAAGTTTCTCTGAGTGGGGTGGTTCTGAAAGTCAAACCCCAGCCCTACTAGGGAAATGTATAACAGTCAGTCATACAGCCACACTTCCTGATATTTTTCAAGGCAATTCAAGTTTCAGATACTACATCCCAGTCAAGACATGTACCAGATGTTTCCTGAAGTGAGGTTTAGAAAATGGGCCAATCTTATGCCCCTGGTGAAAAAAGAGATAGGAAGATATCCAGTTCCCCAAATCTGGGTACCTCAATCAGATAATTCCGATGCAGACTTAACAGGAAGATATGCAGAAAATGCACTCTGGGCAGATCACAACACTGCCTACTTCTACAAGGACTGATGTGCTAAAGCCCTTATGTGCAGCACAGGTGTGCCAGGCTGGATGGTACAGAGTTGAGAGAATTCTTTGGTTCTTAACCTAAGAACACACTAGAGCAAGCCGTGCCCACATTCCAAGTCTGGCCCTGGATCTTATCGTGATTTAGGGCTAGTAGAGGCATGGAAATTTGAACCCAAGGAAAACTGTTTTAATGGGTTTTTAAATGAATAAAGACAAATTTACTCAAGAAAAAGGCCAGTTTGCACAATTACCAGAAAACTCCACTATCTGGGAATGTGGTTTAATTGTCTCCTTGGCCAACCCATGTCCTTGACCCTCCACAGAAGGTGGTGTGAGGCAGTGGGCTTTGAGCTGTCCCTCCCATTTAGAAGGACACCCACAGTCAACATAGCTCAGTATCTCTACTTACCCAGGGGTCAGACAGTATTATTAGTAGGAAAGACTCCTTCCCCTTACCCTTTTTTTTCCTGGTGTGGTGATGGTGAAATTCTATCATCGAGAACTACTTACTTTGAGTGTAATATGACTGTGGCTATGTGCTCCTCTTTAAAAAGCAAATACTCATGGAAAATAATATTTAAGTCACTTAACCCCTTACACATTCTCTTCTTAGTTGCTTCTCTCACTGCAGAAAAGACTGGGTCAGCAGGAGTTAAGATGGTGCCCAAAGTGAGAGAGGGATAACAAGTCTAAAAGGGGAGAAGATGCTCTCAAAATGTGTCATAGCTTTATTTTTTTAATAGCAGCACAAAGAGGGGAAATGCGAGGTCTGATAAGTTTGCGGTTTGCTTCAGCTATCTGATCAAATGTGACTCATATTTCATACAGAACTTGATAGAATAATATATAATGAAAGTTTTTACTCTATTTGAAGCAACTCTATTTTAGGACCTGTAGTAGGCAGGTTTCTAAGATGGTACCCAATGACCCTCATCCTTGTGTAATCCCCTCCCCTTGAGAGTGATGGGAACCTGAGAATATGATGAGCTATCACTCCTGATTCTATTACATTGTATGGCAAAGGGATCTTGCAGTTGTTACTGAAGTTGTAAATGAGTTGATCTTATCCTGGGGGGAGGCTGACTGAGTCAGATGAGCCTTTAAAAACAGAGTCTTCTTTGGCTGGCTTTGAAGGAAGAAAGCAAACAGCCATGTTGTGAGCTGCTTATAGAGAAGGGCAGGGGTCTCTAGGAGCTGAGGGTGGTCCCTGGAGAGCAAGAAAACATTGCCTCAGTCATATAATCCATGGAACTGAATTCTACCAGCAACCTGAATGAACTTGGAAGAGGACCTCCCAGATGAGAACCGCAGCCTCAGTTGACACCTCGATTACAGCCTATGAAGCCTGAGCAGAGGATCTGGCTAAGCTGTGCCCAAACACTTCACCCATGGAAAATGAGATAGTAAATGCATGTTGCTTCAGCTGCAAAGTTTGTGGTAATTTGTTATGCAGCAATAGAAAACTAAAACAGGACAAATATTGTCAAATTCTGCACAGTGGCTGATTTTTGCTGAGAACTACAAGCATGCCGAGTTAAAAATTTCCATGAGAAGACAGTTTTTAATTATCTGGGTATCCAAAGCATCAGAGTACTTAAACTTCTTTTTTCAGGAGCAATAAAACATTGACTTTTCTCACTCAGAAAACTCAAAAATAGCTGAACAGATTTTCTTTAGAACTTTCCAAAAATAAAGATTTTCTTCTGGGCTGAAATCAGTCTGGGAAATGTTAATCTGGAAGGAAAAAGAAGTTTAAGTAGTGTAAATACAATAGCTCAAAATAGGCTGCATTTTTCTGACCTATGGGGGCTCTGGAGAAAATTGCTCACTGTTTAGAACAGCAGAAATGCTTGATTACTGTAGTTGCATGCAAGGTACCAGAAGAAGCCATATGCTTGGTAATATCTTAGTCACTGCAAAGAGTAGATGTAGGGACAAAGATTGAACCATGAATAAGAGATCATCTTTTCGTCCTTACTAAATGAAATTCCAAAATACACTCACACATCCAGAAGGGATTTTGTAAGGTTGCACAGTCCTTATTTATGGCTTTAAACAAGATTGTGATTAATTCAAAATAACAAGATACTTTTTTCAAACTCTTCAGAAAGTAAATCAGTTAACTATCCTGGGACCATATTTCCTTGTCTGTAAAACGAATGTTTGGTCTAATCTCCAAGGTTCTTTCCAGCTCTGTGATTCTGTCACAAGCTTCCTCCATCATTTTATCTACCCAGTTTGTTAATGTTGTTACATGGGGCTGAATAGGAAAAGCATCCAGTACACTGAAAGCACTCAACAAATGGAAATTCTTTTTAGTAAAGTATTAAATCAATGTTGGCTGCTGCTGCAGTTAGTGTTGCAAAACCTTCCTTCATAAGTCTGATTTTTCCAAAACTTTTCATCACCTTTCCAAAGCATTCCACTTGACTTCTCTTTAATTATGGAGCAATTAAAGACAAAACCAGTCCTCTAAAAAGGATTAGCTATAATAGGAGAATTCCAAAAACAGTCTTAACCTTGACCTCCACTTATATCTTCCATTCACAGTTCCTTGTAAGTTTCAATGCTATATTGATTCCTGTGCTAGATATCTCTGCCTGGATGACTTGCCTGCTCTTCAAACTCAACTTTCCCCAACCTACCCCAAATATATTACTTTTCTTCCCCAATCAGCCCATCCCTGCCAGATTTCCCTATTTTCATGGTGTGTCATTGTCTAAATTACTCAATGGTAAAATATTTGAATCATCTTTTTTTCTTCCTTGTCTGTCATGCTTCTTATCTATACATGCAAAATCCTCCTGACTTTTCCTTTTATTTAAGATCAATAACATTTTAATTTTGTAAAAATGTGTTGAAATCATACCTTTCCAAGTCATTGGGCAAGTGTTTTACACATTTTCCTTTCCAATCTGACTACTGCCACTCTAGCTCGAGCTCTTTATACTGGGGGTATTGCACAGCCCTTCCGCTGCCTCCATTTCCCAATGAAAATATGAATTCTTTGAGAACAGGGACATATTTGCTAACCCAGTGCCCTGCACAGGCAGACATCCTATAAACATTTGTTGCTGTGGATGACAATGACAACAGCAACTCAATTATGAAACAATCATTCTTAGGTAAATTTCAGACTCTAAATGTCAATATGTTGACACTCTTGATGAATTCTTTTTTTCTTAAAATTTAATTTTATTTATTTTTTTATACAGCAGGTTCTTATTAGTTATCCATTTCATACATATTAGTGTATATATGTCAATCCCAATCCCCATTTCATCACACCACCACCCCTCCACAGCCGCTTTCCCTCCTTGGTGTCCCTATGTTTGTCCTCTACGTATGTGTCTCAATTTCTGCCCTGCAAACTGGTTCATCGGTACCATTTTTCTAGGTTCCACATATTGCATTAATATACAATATTTGTTTTCCTCTTTCTGACTTACTTCACTCTGTATGACAGTCTCTAGATCCATTCACATCTCTACAAATGACCCAATTTTGTTCCGTTTTATGGTTAATATTCCATTGTATATATGTACCACATCTTCTTTATCCATTTGTCTGTTGATGGGAATTTAGGTTGCTTCCATGACCTGGCTATTATAAATAGTGCTGCGATGAACATTGGGATGCGTGTGTTTTTTGGAAAAATGGTTTTCTCTGGGTATATACCCAGTAGTGGGATTGCTGGATCATATGGTAATTCTATTTTTAGTTTTTTAGGGAACCTCCATGATGTTCTCCATAGCGGCTGTATCAATTTACATTCCCACCAACAGTGAAAGAGAGTTCCCTTTTCTCCACACCCTCTCCAGCATTTGTTATTTGTAGATTTTCTGATGATGCCCATTCTAACTGGTGTGAGGTGATACTTCATTGTAGTTTTGATTTGCATTTCTCTAATTAGCGACGTTGAGCAGCTTTTCATGTGTGTCTTGGCCATCTGTATGTCTGCTTGGAGAAATGTCTATTTAGATCTTCTTCCCATTTTTGGATTGGGTTGTTTGTTTTTTTAATATTGAACTGCATGAGCTGTTTTATATTTTGGAGATTAATCCTTTGCCTGTTGTTTCATTTGCAAAAGTTTTCTCCCATTCTGAGGGTTGTCTTTTCATCTTGTTTGTAGTTTCATTTGCTTTGCAAAAGATTTAAAGTTTCATTGGGTCCCATTTGTTTATTTTTGTTTTTATTTCCATTACACTAGGAGGTAGATCAAAAAAGATCTTGCTGTGATTTATGTCAAAGAGTGTTCTTCCTATGTTTTCCTCTAGGAGGTTTAGAATGTCCAGTCTTACATTTAGGTCTCTAATCCATTTTGAGTTTATTTTTGTGTATGATGTTAAGGAGTGTTGTAATTTCATTATTTTACATGTAGCTGTCCAGTTTTCCCAGCACCACTTATTGAAGAGACAGTCTTTTCTCCATTGTATATCCTTGACTTCTTTGTCATAGATTAGTTGACCATAGGAGTGTGGGTTTATCTCTGGGTTTTCTATCCTCTTCCATTGATTTATATTTCTGTTTTTGTGCCAGTACCATATTGTCTTGATTACTGTAGCTTTGTAGTATAGTCTGAACCCAGGGAGTCTGATTCCTCCAGCTCCATTTTTTCCCCTCAAGACTGCTTTGGCTATTTGGGGTTTTTTGTGTCTCCATACAAATTTTAAGAGTTTTTGTTCTAGTTCTGTAAAAAATGTCACTGGTAATTTGATAGGGATTGCATTGAATCTATAGATTGCTTTGGGTAGTATAGTCATTTTCACAATATTGATTCTTCCAATCCAAGAACTTGGTATATCTCTCCATCTGTTTGTATCATCTTTAATTTCTTTCATCAGTGTCTTACAGATTTCTGCATACAGGTCTTTTGTCTCCCTAGGTAGGTTTATTCTTAGGTATTTTATTTGTTTTGTTGCAAAGGTAAATGGGAGTGTTTCCTTAATTTTTCTTTCAGATTTTTCATCATTAGTGTATAGGAATGCAAGAGATTTCTGTGCATTAATTTTGTATCCTGCAACTTTACCAAATTCATTCATTAGCTCTAGTAGCTTTCTGGTGGCCTCCTTAGGTTTCTCCATTTGTAGTATCATGTCATCTGCAAACAGTGACAGTTTTACTTCTTCTTTTCCAGTTTGTATTCTTTTATTTCTTTTTCTTCTCTGATTGCCATGGCGATGACTTCCAAAACTCTGTTGAATAATAGTGGTGAGAGTGGACAGCCTGATCTTGTTCCTGATCTTAGAGGAAATGCTTTCAGTTTTTCACCATTGAGAATGATGTTGGCTGTGGGTTTGTTGTATATGGCCTTTATTATGCTGAGGTAGGTTCCCTCTATGCCTACTTTCTGGAGAGTTTTTATCATAAATGGGTGTTGAGTGTTGTCAAAAGCTTTTTCTGCATCTATTGAGATGATCATTTGGTTTTTATTCTTTAATTTTTTAATATGGTGTATCACATTGATTGATTTGCCTATATTGAGGAATCCTTGCAGCCCTGGGATAAACCTCACTTGATCATGGTGTATGAACCTTTTAATGTGTTGTTGGATTCTGTTTGCTAGTATTTTGTTGGGGATTTTTGTATCTATGTTCATTAGTGATATTTTCTGTAATTTTCTTTTTTTGTAGTATCTTTGTCTGGTTTTGGTATCAGGGTGATGGTGGCCTCATAGAATGAGTTTGGGAGTGTTCCTTCCTCTGCAATTTTTTAGGAGAGTTTGAGAAGGATGGGTGTCAGCTCTTCTCTAAATGTTTCATAGGATTCACCTGTGAAGCCATCTGGTCCTGCACCTTTGTTTGTTGGAAGATTTTTAATCACAGTTTCAATTTCATTGCTTGTGATTGGTCTGTTCATATTTTCTATTTCTTCCTGATTCAGTCGTGGAAGATTATACCTTTCTAAGAATTTGTCCATTTCTTCCAAGTTGTCCATTTTATTGACATAGAAATGCTTGTAGTAGTCTCTTAGGATGCTTTGTATTTCTGCAGTGTCTGTTATAACTTCTCCTTTATCATTTCTAATTTTATTGATTTGAGTCCTCTCCCTCTTTTTCTTTATGAGTCTGGCTAATGGTTTGTCAATTTTGTTTATCTTCTCACAGAACAAGCTTTTAGTTTTATTGATCTTTGCTCTTGTTTTCTTTGTTTCTAATTCATTCATTTCTGCTCTGATCTTTATGGTTTCTCTCCTTCTGCTAACTTTGGGTCTTGTTTGTTCTGCTTTCTCTAGTTCCTTTAGGTTTAAGGTTAGATTGTTTATTTGAGGTTTTTCTTGTCTTGAGGTAGGCTTTTATTGCTATAAACTTCCCTCTTAGAACTGCTTTTGCTGCATCCCATAGATTTTGGATTATCGTGTTTTCATTGTCATTTGTCTCTAGGTATTTTTTGATTTCCTCTTTGATTTCTTCAGTGATCTCTTGGTAATTTTGTAACATATTGTTTAGCCTCCATGTGTTTGTGTTTTTTACGTTTTTTCCCCTGTATTTGATTTCTAATCTCATAATGTTGTGGTCAGAACAGATGCTTAATATAATTTCAAGTCTCTTAAATTTACTGAGGCTTGATCTGTGACCCAAGATGTGATCTATCCTGAAGAATGTTCCGTGTTCACTTGAGAAGAAAGTGTAATCTGCTGTGTTTGGATGGAATGTCCTATAAATATCAATTAAATCTCTCTGGTCTATTGTGTCATTTAAAGCTTGTGTTTCCTTATTAGTTTTCTGTTTGGATGATCTCTCCATTGGTGTAAGTGAGGTGTTAAAGTCCCCCACTATTATTGTGTTACTGTCAATTTCCTCTTTTATAGCTGTTAGCAGTTGCCTTATGTATTGAGGTGCTCCTATGTTGGGTGCATATATATTTATAATTGTTATATCTTCTTCTTGGAATGGTCCCTTGATCATTATGTAGTGTCCTTCCTTGTCTCTTGTAGCATTGTTTATTTTAAAGTCTATTTTATCTGATATGAGTACTGCTATTCCAGCTTTCTTTTGATTTCCATTTGCATGCAATATATTTTTCCATCCCCTCACTTTCAGTCTGTATGTGTCCCTCGGTCTGAAGTGGGTCCTCTGTAGACAGCATATATATGGGTCTTGTTTTTGTATCCATTCAGCAAGCATGTGTCTTTTGGTTGGAGCATTTAATCCATTCATGTTTAAGGTAATTATCGATATGTATGTTCCCATTACCATTTTCTTAATTGTTTTGGGTTTGTTTTTGTAGGTCCTTTTTTTCTCTTGTATTTCCCACTTAGAGAATTCCCTTTAGTATTTGTTGTAGAACTGGTTTGGTGGTGCTGAAATTCTCTTAGCTTTTGCTTATATGTAAAGCTTTTGATTTCTTCATCAAATCTGAAAGAGATCCTTGCTGGGTAGAGTAATATTGGTTGTAGTTTCTTCCCTTTCATCACTTTAAATATGTCATGCCACTCCCTTCTGGCTTGTAGAGTTTCTGCTGAGAAATCAGCTGTTAACCTTATGGGGATTCCCTCATATGTTATTTGTTGTTTTTTCCTGCTGCTTTTAATATTTTTTCTTTGTATTTAATTTTTGATAGTTTGATTTATATGTGTCTTGGTGTGTTTCTCCTTGGATTTATCCTGTGTGGGACTCGCTGCGCTTCCTGGACTTGGGTGGCTATTTCCTTTCCCATGTTAGGGAATTTTTCCATTATAATCTTCAAATATTTTCTCAGGTCTTTCTCGCTCTCTTCTCCTCCTGCAACCCCTATAATGTGAATGTTGTTGCATTTAATGTTGTCTCAGAGGTCTCTTAGGCTGTCTTCATTTCTTTTCATTATTTTTTCTTTATTCTGTTCTGCAGCAGTGAATTCCACCATTCTGTCTTCCAGGTCACTTTTACGTTCTTCTGCCTCAGTTATTCTGCTATTGGTTCCTTCTAGTGTATTTTGCATTTCAGTTATTGTATTATTCGTCTCTTTTTGTTTGTTCCTTAATTCTTCTAGGTCTTTTTAAATATTTCTTGCTTCCTCTCGATCTTTGCCTCCATTCTTTTTCCAAGGTCCTGGATCAACTTCACTGTCATTATTCTGAATTCTTTTTCTGGAAGTTTGCCTATCTCCACTTCATTTATTTGGTTTTCTGGGGTTTCATCTTGTTCCTTCATCTGGTACAAAGCCTTCTGCCTTTTCATCTTGTCTTTCTTTCTTTGAATGTGGTTTTTGTTTCACAGGCTGCAGGATTTTCGTTCTTCTTGCTTCTGCTGTCCAGCTAATAAGTGGATGAGGCTCTCTAAGAGGCTTGTGCATGTTTCCTGATTGGAGGGAAAGGTTCTGGGTAGAGCTGGCTGTTGCTCTGGTGGCAGAGCTCAGTAAAACTTCAATCTGCTTGTCTGCTGATTGGTGGGGCTGGGTTCCCTCCCTGTTGGTTGTTTGGCCTGAGGCAACCCAACACTGAAGCCTACCCAGCTCTTTGGTGGTGCTAATGGCGGACTCTGGGAGGGCTCATACCAAGGATTACTTCCTAGAACTTCTGCTGCCAGTGTCCTTGTCCTCAAGGTTAGTCACAGCCACCCCCCGCCTCTGCAGGAGACCCTCCAACACTAGCAAGTAGGTCTGGTTCAGTCTCCTACGAGGTCACTGCTCCTTCCCCTGGGTCCTGATGCACACACTATTTT
The DNA here is from genome assembly GCF_937001465.1 of Orcinus orca. Classification (NCBI taxonomy): domain Eukaryota; kingdom Metazoa; phylum Chordata; class Mammalia; order Artiodactyla; family Delphinidae; genus Orcinus; species Orcinus orca. The sequence continues at coordinate 61,396,822 of NC_064559.1, read as the reverse complement.
GAGTGTGCCCTCCAAGAGTGGAGTCTCTGTTCCCCCGAGTCTTGTCAAAGTCCTGCAATCAAATCCCACTAACCTTCAAAGTCTGATTCTCTAGGAATTCCTCCTCCCATTGCCGGACCCCCAGGTTGGGAAGCCTGATGTTGTGCTCAGAACCTTCACTCCAGTGTGTGGACTTCTGTGGTATAAGTGTTCTGCAGTTTGTGAGTCACCCAACTGGCAGCTACGGGATTTGATTTTATTGTGATTGCGCCCCTCCTACCATTTCATTGTGGCTTCTCCTTAGTCTTTGCATGTGAGATATCATTTTAGGTGAGTTCCAGTGTCTTCCTGTCAGTGATTGTTCAGCAGTTAGTTGTGATTCCGATGCTCTCGCAAGGATTCCACTGTCTTCCTGTTGATGATTGTTCAGCGGTTAGTTGTGATTCCGATGCTCTCACAAGAGAGAGTGAGATCACGTCCTTCTACTCCGCCATCTTGAACCAATCTCGACACTCCTGATGAATTCCTAATTAGCATATTGGCAACTACATTTCAAAGCTGTATTCACAGGGCACTTCACAGTTGTTCATCAGTTTTTGTCAAGATATTCTCAAGCAGTAAGTGATAAAAAAAAATTCCCTATTATTTTTTTCTAAATTGAGCAAAGCAAAATATTTTTATGAGATATATTAAGAGTATACAGTATATTAATTAACATGAGAAATTAAAATACATTAGTTTTTTTGGTCCCCTGTACCAATCGCAATAATTCTCTAGCATTTTTTCTATAGGAAAGCAAATAGTGACTTATTTGATTTAATTGAATTGCTGGTAATCCTCAATGATTGGGAGAGTCTCTAGCCTTCCACTCAAAGCTGAATTTTTTTACTTTTATACCCCCCAAAAAGATAATTTTAGTGTGTCTTTGGTGTCTTATTTGTTTTTTGTTTATTGATTTTTCTGATTAAAATAATGCAATTTAAACCCAAAGTAAGTAGTAGGCATGAAATAATAAAAAACAGAAAAAAAAATAGAAAACTAGATAAAAACAATAGTCATTAAAACTGATAAACCTCTAGCCAAACTGATCAGGAAGCAAAAAGAGATACATTTTGATGATATCAACAGGAGAGGAAACATTGCTATACTTCTTATAGACATTAAAAGAATAGTAAGGTTATATAAACAGCTTTATGCCAATAAATTCAATAACTTAGATTAAACTGAAAAAATTCTTTAAAAAAGCAAATAATCCCAGTTCACTCAAAAACAAGAAGAGATAACACAAATAACTTTTTATGTATGAAGGAAATTGAATTTATCTTTAAAAATCCTTCCCCACAGAAAACTCCAGGCCCAGATGATTTCATGGATTAATTCTACAAAATATTTCTTGAAGAAATAAAGTTAATTTTACACAAACTATTACAGAAAATAAAAAGAGGAACACATCTCAACTCCTTTTAAATCTAATACTGCCCCAAAATCAAAACCATTAAAGTAAACTATGAGAAAAAAAAAAAAAAGTACAGATTGATTGACTTCATAACATAGATGGGAAAATTCTCAGCAACTTTTTAGAAAATCAAATTTCAAAGCATATAAAAATGATAATACATCATGAAAAATTGAATTTAGTGGTCAAAAGTAATCAATGTAATTTACCATGTTCATAGATAAAAAAGAAAAGTCAAATAAATAATCATCTCAATAGTTTCAGAAAAAGCATTTTATAAAATTCAATACCCCACACATGATAAAAACTCTCGGAAAACAAAGAATAGAAGGGTGCTTCCTCAACGTGATAAAAAGGCATCTACAAAAACCCTTATTTCACTCCATATACAAAAATTAACTTGAGATGGGTCATAGATCTAAATTTAAACATAAAAGCTAAAACTATAAAAGTTCTAGAAGAATAGAAAGAAAAAAATCTTGGTAATTTAGACTTAGGCAAAGATTTCCAAAATAGGACACAGAAAGTATGAACTATAAGAGAAAAAAATTGATAAGTTGGATTTTATCAAAATTTAAGTTTTTCTCTTCAAAAGACACTTCAGAAAATGAAAAGTCACAGACTGGGAAAAATATTTGCAAAATGTATATCCAATAAATAACCTTTTATATATCCAGAATATATAAAGAACACTAACAACAAGAATAAGAAAACAACCCAATAAATAACAGGGAGATGAGATTTGAATAGACTTCACCAAAGAAGATATACAGATTTCTTAGAAGTGCACAAAAAGATGCTCAACATCATTAGTCATTAGGAAAACATATTAAAACCACATTGAGTTACCACTTCGAACCCACTAGATTGGCTAAAATTAAAACAATTAACAATTCCAAGTGTTGGTGAGGATATGGAACAACTGGAACTCTCATGCATTACAAAAGGAACAGCCACTTTGAAAAAGATTTTGGCAGTTCCTTACAAAGCTTACACTTACCAAATAATCTACTAATTCCATTCCTACATATTTACCCAAGAGAAATGAAAAATATGTCCACACAAAGACTTGTATACAAATGTTCATAGCACCTTTATTCATGATGGTAAGAAACTTGAAACAACTCAAATATCCAATAACTGGTGAATAAAAAACCAAATTGTAATTCATCTGTACAATAGACCACCACTCAGCAACACAAAGAAACAAAGTGATGATACATCCAACAACATAGAATTGCAGAAGTAATTATGCTAGACACAGAAGCCTATACAGTATGCAATTTTGTTTACATGAAATGTTAGAAAAGGCAAAACCAAATAGTGACAGAAAGCAGATGGGGGCAGGGAGTTAGAGGAAGGGAATGCAAAGGGGCACAAGGAAATATTTTAGTGTAACCGAAATATTCTATACCTTGGTTGTGGCAGTAGTTACATGGAGATAAACATTTGTTAAATCTCATCGAATTGTACATTTAAAGTGGTGAATTTTATTGTATGTAAACTATACCTCAATAAAGCTTCTAAAAGTAACACATATGTATGTAAATTATACCTCAGTAAAGCTTCTAAAAGTAACACATACTGATTACAGATAATATTGTTGTATTTCCCAACTTATAGATATATTTTCTATAGGATTTTAAAAACTAAAAAATATGTAAGCTTTATTCTCTACTTTCTAACTTACTTTCCAATAATAAATATTCCCCATGTTACTAAAAACTTTGGAAATATTTAGTGCATGCATGATAGCCCATTTATAAATATGCCACACTTAATCATTCCCCTACTGGTGGAAATTTAGATTTTTAATTTTTCTGTATACTAATATTCTGATATACTTTGTGTGTATATCCTTGTATATTTTTTGGATTTTTTTCCTGATAATAGATTTTTCAAAGGTACAATTTCTGGGTCAAACTATAAGAACATTTTAAGGATCTTAAACATACTGTTAAATTGTTTTCCAGGAAGACTATACTGATTTAATTCTCACTAGCAGTATATGAAACGACCAGTTGTACTGCACTCTTGCCAGAACTGAATGTTATTGTGAACTATTATTTGAAATATTTGCTTAAACCTTCCACTTCAGCTTGATACTGGTTTGTAACTCTTCCCTGTACTTTTGTTCATATAGAGTCAGTCCATAATTCACCCTGTTGTGGGTAGGGTTGATTCAGTCCATTCCTGAGGATTTGTGACATTTGCAGACCCTCTGGGTACTGTGGGTCTATTCTGACATCATCTTCCTGATATTCCAGAGCCTGAGTCTGACTGTCTCCGTTTCTTGCCTCTATCTGACTAGTTATCTCTTAATGTGCTTTTGAGTCTTCCATGTTTATATCATCTCTAGTGCTTAAGACTTTAACATAGCATATCTTAGCTATTACACACGGCATCTCCTTTCCTGTGGTGTAGCTCAGCACATAGTATAATTCATCTTCCATGTAGTACAGCTGTGATTTGTTCTTCATTCCTATTTACCACCCCATCCTTATCTTTCCCCTTAGTTCTCCTCTCATCTCTCCCAGCTGGCACCTCTTTCCCAATTACAAGCAATGATCATATAATAGAGACATGAAGATAAATAAAAAAGAGAGCTGAGCCTTATCCTTTCTGTGGCTAGGCTGGGTCAAATTTTGGCCCATCTTCCCCACTCCCTTCTCTGCTGGACTTAGTGCTCCCTTCTTCCTCCTGCCAGGTTAATCCTATGCAGGTTCTGAGTTAGTACTGACCACTGCTGGCTCAGTTCCATCAGGCTTCAACTGGCTCTGGAGTTGCTTTGAGGCAGGACAACTTTTTATTTCTGGCTCAATCTGTGAGACTCAGCTTGGGTATCATTTCCTCTGGATTAGAGCTCCCAGGGTGGCTTGATACCCTCCCTGTGTATTCCAGTGGCACCTCTGCTTGCCCCTATTATTATACATATCCCACTTGATTACAATTGCCTGGTTAAAAGACAATCCAGCCTACCAGAAATGGGAGCTCCAGGAGGTCAAGGACTAGCTCTTTTATCTATATATTCCTGGCAATTTGCACAGTCCCTGGATTTCAGTGCAAGTTCTATATTTCCACTCTTGTCTTCCAACAGTCTTCTCTTCACACAGCAGTCATGCTGATCTTTTAAAACATAATCATTCTTTCTCTCTAATTTATTAATTTTCAGAGTTAAGTGGTCTGTGTCCTACTTTCCTGCAGTGGCTACCAATGTATAGATTTTTGTTTCGGTTGGTGGTTTGTGATTCTCTGCATGTTTTTTTTGTTTGTTTGTATCATTATGAACTCACAGACTTTTAAAATATGTTCAATATGAGTCAGTCAATTGCAGTTGCTATTGTTTTTGATTCTCAAATTGCCCCATCTTACACCTGTGGGAGCTCCCTCATACTATCTCTTACATCAAATTAGATCTTTATGACACAGCCCTGCCCCTTTTTTTGATAGATTCTTTTTTTATTGGTACCACAAGGCTTATCATCATCTTGCTTATTTCCAGCCTCAGACTTGGAATCAGCCCTTTCTCCACAAAACCCTGGCTCCTTTGAGGGTATAATGTTACTTACAGGCCGCAACCTGGACATTATGAATATTTCTTGACACTTGCTTGTCATTGCTTCTAGAATTTTGGAGTGGACAAAGGTAGGGAATATGCACTTATCTTACCTGTTCTGTATAACTACATTTCAGAATAATCAAAAAAGTCCTAGTTGATGAGACACTTTGTACATTTAGAGAAGAATTGTAGTTATTAAATGTATAAGGATTAATAAAATCAAAACATCACCATCTGCAACCACTAATGAAGTAATTGATTCAGGCAATGAACATCAACAGATGCTAAAGCCATTAGGAGAGGATGATAAGGACCTTCACAGTGAAAGGATCAGGCTACCCCATGTGAACCCACTGATCAATTTTAGCATGTCTTAAAATGAGACAACCAGACATTATGTACTGCATGATGTAATGCAATAAGAAATACACTGCACCACTTATGAAATATTCTTGCCAAAAAATGTGAAACCTGAATTTAATCAACATTTAGGTCTAACCTTTAGTTTGCAGAGCAGTAGGAGAACAAATAGACAAATTAAGAATTTGGTACAATTTACAGGACAACTAACCTAGTTTATTCAACAATTCAAAGAGCGGAAAAAAAAAGGGGGGAGGAGTGGGGTCTCTTACAAATTAAAAGAGACTTAAAAAGCATTATAATCAAATGCTGCAATGATTGGACCTCATTTGTGTCCTGATCCAAATAAATCCATGTAAAACTCTTTTTTTAGATAATTGGGGAAATGTTAAAGTACATTTAGAATTAGATATTACTAATGAATTTTTGTTAATTTTGTCAGGCATGATAACAGAATTGTGGTTATATAGGAAAATATCCCTTTTAAAAAGAATATATAAGCACAGGGAATTCTACACAATACTCTGTAATGGCTTATATGGGAAAAGAATCTAAAAAAGAGTGGATATATGTATATGTAACTGATTCACTTTGCTGCACATCAGAAACTAATACAACATTGTAAATCAACTATACTCCAATAAAAAGTTTTTAAAAATTAAGATGTTTGTATGGCAAAAAAAAAAATCACAGTAAAAAAGTTCAAAAGACAAAAAAAAGATCCTATCTTAATCCCTGCGCACCTAGATCCTGTGCTCTGCAACAAGAAAAGCCACTGCAATGAGAAGCCTGCACACCACAACAAAGAGTAGCCCCCACTCGCTGCAACTAGAGAAAGCCTATGCGCAGCAAAATAGACCCAATGCAGCCAAAAATAAATAAATAAATTTACTTTTAAAAAACCAGATAATCAACAAAGACCTACTGTATAGCACAGGGAACTCTACTCAATATTCTGTAATAACCTATATGGGAAAAGAATATGAAAAAGAATAGATGTATGTATATACATATAACTGAATCACTTTGCTATGCACCTAAAACTAACATAACATTGCAAATCAACTATACTCCAATACAAAATAACAATTTTAAAAATAATTTTAAAATTTAAAAAGTAAAAGGAATATACATTGAAATATATACAGTTAAGATGACGTGAGACAGATTTGTTTTAATAAAGCACCAAAAGGGAAAAAAAATAAGAAAGGAAAGGAATAATAAATTAGGGGAAAAGGAAGGAAGGGAAAGGAAGGATGGAAGGACGGGAGGAGGGAAGACAGGCAAAAATATTGACTAACTATCAAATCTTGAGGTGGGTACTCAGGAGGGATATTTAAATTGTTCTCTCTATTTTGGTGCATAGTTAACATTTTTCTTTTAAAAGTTTTAAACATACATTATATTAGATCATTTCCCTATTTAATTTCTCAATTAGACACGATTATTATGTGAGTGTATCTACTGGGAGGGGTGGGCAGATAGGAAGGCATTCAGACATATATAAAAAACAAAGAGAAAATCATCCATGGTCACGTTGTCCAGTAATAACCAGCATTGCCATTGGGGTCTGTTCTCTTCCAGGCCTCCTTCACATTCATGGCAATGATGGTTACTATTCTATGCTATCAGTTTAAATGGCCTTGCTGTTTTAGTTGGCATTGCTTTCATTACCAGAGAGACAGAATATCCACTCATAGGTTCATTGAATATCCTCTCATAGGTTCTATTTATATTTCTTCTTTTATGAATTACCTGTTTTGAGGGACTTATCAGCTATATTACAAACTTCTTTTTCTGCTGTTCCTGCATAGTTGAATAGAAATGTGCACCATGCTGTATAACCATTAACAGGAAAAGGTGAAGGAGCCACTGAAGTTTGGCAGCTCTGAAGATTTAAGTGTCCTGTGTCTCAAGACCCAGACCAGCCTCGGTGATTCTCCAGGAAACTGTGTTGCACAACCCAGAGAGCATCATTCACCTAAAGACAATGTGCTACTCTATTCAGAAAGTGTAAATAGGGAACTGGTTCAAGAGTCCCAGTTTTTCTTGGATGAAAACCTCTGTAGGAGATAAAATATAAAACAAGGCTGGCAGGGGAAGAGTCAAGATGGCAGAGTAGGAGGATGTGGAGTTCATGTCTCCTTACAACTAGGGCACCTACCAGGCATTGGTGGGGGGCCTCAGACACCTAAGGGGACTGGAGGAATCCCCACACAATGGGGCCAGGGGTCAGGCCTGAGCTCCTGTGGTGGGAGTGCTGAGTCCAAACCACTGGACTAATTGAGAACCTCAGACTCAGGGAAAATTACTCAACGTGAGGTCTCCCAGAGATCCTCATCTTGGCACCAAGATCCAGCTCCACCCAACTGCCTGCAAACTCCAGTGCTGGACGCCTCAGGCCAAACAACCAACAAAATAGGAATACAGCTCCACCCATTAAAAAAATGAGATGAAAAAATTATGTTACAGATGAAGGAACAAGATAAAAACCTACAAGACCAAAAAAATGAAGAGGAAATAGACAACCTACCTGAAAAAGAATTCATAATAATGATAGTAAGGATGATCTAAAATCTTGGAAATAGAATGGAGGCACAGATCAATAAAATACAAGACATGTTTAACAAGGACCTAGAAGAACTAAAGAACAAACAGACAGTGATAAACAACTCAACAACTGAAATGAAAAATACACTAGAAGGAATCAATAACTGAATAACTGAGACACAAAAACAAATAAGCGACCTGGAAGATACAATGGTGGAAATAATGGCTGAGGAGCAGAATAAAGAAAAAAGAATGAAAAAAAAAAATAGGACAGTCTCAGAGACCTCTGGGACAACATTATATTCACAAACATTTACATTATATTCACAAACATTTGCATTATAGGGGGCCCTGAAGAAGAAAAGAAAGAGAAAGCGTCTGAGAAAATATTTGAAGAGATTATAGTCAAAAACTTCCCTAAGATAGGAAAGGAAAAAGTCAAGTCCAGGAAGTGCAGAGACTCCCATTCAGGATAAACCCAAGGAAAAACATGCCGAGACACATGTTAATCAAACTAACAAAAATTAAATTCAAAGAAAAAATATGGATTTCATTTTGATGAAAATATAAAAAGAGCATGTGACAAACCACTATTTCATTATTAAAAGATTTTGCTCCTCCTATTTAAAGAACATTAGTTTCAGAAATGTTGTTAGAGTACAAACAAACTGTCATCAGGTATCACTCAACTTCAGCCAAACATGGCAGGATCCTTTGCCGCTCTGAGTTTTACTGTTAAGGTGTCTCTTCTACATTCTTGTATTTGTTCTCTTTGTTTTCCATTCCATGATCATGTTCTGCCCTTGTCTCCAAGATTCCATTCTTAAAACCATTCAGTATAAAAGAGATTATCCCCTTCCACTCCTTTTTGTCTTGGATCTTTCTTTTTCTTTTGGTGTTGACTGCTGGAAGTCAAGATTCTAGGAAAGTTAATTGATTTCAGGAAACTGCGATGCATTTCTGTGAGGTTGTGGCAGGTAGAAGATAGAGAACTATAGAGGAGTCAATGGATTAAGATAAAGAAAAGGTCAGCATCTAAGTGCTTGAAAGAAATTGGCACAGGAAAAGAGTTGGGAGAAGCAAGGGTGATTGAGAGAGAGCCAGGAAGAAGAAACTTACTGAGCATCTACTCATGTCATATATCTTATTGACATGATCTCATTTTATCCTCATAAGTCTGGGAGATAGGCATGTTATCCATATTTCACAGAGGAGGAAATGGCAACTCAGAAAAGTTAAGTGCTAAATATCACACAGGTTGTATATGTTGTTAGCAAGAATCAATACCAGTTCTGTCTTGCCTTTAAGGCCATGATCTTCCTAAAATTACACTCACTCCCAAAGAAGAATAGAAAGAGAATATGGGTCATGGAGAAATAATGGATTCTAGGATATCAATTCCTGCAAAGTCATAAAAGTGGCACTTCTTCAAAGATATATTAAGAGCTCCACAGAATTATCTTTAACTTTTACCATTTTTCCTTGAAAAATAATGATAACAGGGTTTTCCAGACTGTACAAATGGCAAAATTGGGCACATCTTAAGTAAAACCTGCTTGGGTATCCAGGATATAGGATTATTTTAATTCCATAAGATTTCATTTCCAGAATGGTCATAGTCTGGAAAAAAAAAAAGAGGAAAAGTAGGAAGTAGGGTATACATATATGGGGTATAGCTCCTGGGAGATATTGTGCTGAAAAAGAATTTAAACCGTGGCAGCTGTTATTGATTTTATCTGAAATGCCCTCACTAATCTTCCTCATCTGCCTGGAGAACTCGTATTGATCCTGAAAAGCCCCACTCAGCTATTACCCACTCCATGCCTCAGAGTTAATCAATCCCTTCTCTATATCATTTCTTTATCTCTTCCACTGTGGCTCATGCAGTGCAGCTATGTCATTCTCCATGCTTTTCATCTATGGAGTCTTCTTACCTCCTGATACAAGAATGTCATCCAATTGATATCTTACAATCTCTTCAGAAGTCCTACATCATCCTGTGTGTATTTCATGTCCATAGGGAAAATCCAGCTCATCCCTAATCTGAACAGCATCTCTTTCTGACCACAATCCTTCCAGCTTTCTCTTTTTAATACACATTCTTCCACCTCAATGAGCCCTCTGATCCTTGCTTAGATTCTGTGATCTAAAACTCTCACTACTCTTTGGTTAATAGTCTCAACTCCCATGCCAATTTATGAATCCATTGCACCTGCCCGGAAAATCATACCACTGGATCAATCCAATCACTCATCACCTCTTTCCTTTGGTAACTCTCTTCTCCTTAGCTTTTTATACATGATTTCCTCATACCTATCTTCCTACTTCTTCTCAATTCCCATTACAGACTTCTAACTATCCCTTAAATACTGCCATTCCCCAAAGTTCCATGCTTAAACTCTATTAACATAGTGCACATTTCTCTTCAGTGCTCACTCACATCCATGGCTTCAGGCCCTTTCTGTATACTGATGATCTTCTAAACTAGACCTTCAACTTGGATTCCTCTTCTACTCTATAGAACTATGCATCCAACTTTCTACTGTACATCTCCACGTGAATGCCCAATATATGCTTTAAATCCAATACATTCAAAACTGTTCACCATTATCCCCTCACCACACCTCAGTGAATGACATCATCATCTACTCATTTGCCCAAGTTAGAAACCTGGAACTTGTTTTGGATTCCTCCCTCTCCCTTGTCTTATCAAATTCAACATCCAAGTTCTACTTGCTTAGCATATCCTGTATCCCTCTCCTTCTCTACACTCTCACCCCCCACTGTTATGCCTAAGTTACTAGAACAGACTCTTAAATAGTCTCTCTACATATAATCCTGCCTTCTCTACCACACCACCAATCTATATCTGATACCATCATCTTGAATTACAAATTGGATAATGTGACTCTCTGCCTCTCTTCAAAATCCTTCAATACAGCCACTAGAGGAGTTCGATTACTTTTTAATTATTGAAGTACAATTAGATAAAATAAAAAACAGAAGGGTCAACATGGCTAGAATTTAGCACTGAAGAATAAAATCCAAACTCCTTCAACAGAACACGGGAAATTTTTGAGCTCTCTGACAATCTTTCCAACCACATCTCTTCCCACTTAGCCCCCATATCTATGCCCCAGCCTTGCTGAACTATTTTCAATTGCAGCAGGGTTCCCCATGCCATCTTCTCTCCATGCTAGTGTTCAGGTGGTTCCCTCTACCTAAATGCCTTGTTATCTCCTGCTCATTTTTCATGTCCCACTTTCCAGAAAACTGATTAGTTTTCTCAAGGTGAAGTGATACCACAGGAGCCACACACATTTTTATGGCAGTATACATCATATTGTGTAATATTTTTCTGTTCATTTGTCTGTATCCCCAACTAGGTGCCAAGTTCCTTAAGCAAATATCTTAGGCCTTACAGCTTATATCTCACTCATCTCTGAATCCCTAGCACCTAGCTTTGTACCTGGTTCATAAAGACTTTGCAAAAAGTGGGAAAAAAAAAAAAAGAATAAATGAACTATTCAAAACATTTTTATTTCTGTTCTTGGTATTTATTGCTCTATTACAAAGCATCCTAACATTTAGTCACAGATGTAGAAAACCAACTTACGGTTACCAGGGGATAAGGGCGGGGGATAAATTGGTAGATTGGGATTGACACATACATACTATTATACATAAAATAGATAACTAATAAGAACCTGCTGTGTAGCACAGGAAACTCTACTCAATACTCTGTAATGGCATATATGGGAAAAGAATCTAAAAAAAAAGAGAGTGGATATATGTATATGTATAACTGATTCACTTTGCTGTACACCTGAAACTAACACAACAGTATAACTGAACTATACTCCAATAAAAATTTTAAAATAAAATAAAATTTAGCAGCTTAAAACAGTTAATTATTATCTCTATGGTTCTATAGGTTGACTGGCTCAACTGGATGATTCTTGCTCAGGGCCTCCCATGCAGGTACATGGTAGCAGGGGCTGGAGTCATCTGAAGGCTCAAATGGGCTCAACAAACAAGATACCTGGATCATATGGCCAGCTATTGGTAGGAAGTTCAGCTAAAACACTGTCTTCTGAAGCTTCCATATGTGGTCTTTCAATGTGGCTTGGACCTTTCACAGTATGGCAGGTGGGTTCCAAGAGCATCCCAAGAAGAGTATTCCATGATACCCAGGTGTAATGCGTAGGAATTTTTATGACCTTGGACATGCTGTGATTTTATTTCTAACTTAGTCTATTGGTCAAATAAGAACTTAATGCCAAGCCCAAATTCAAGGGAGGGCAAATTTGACTATCTTCTGATGTGGAAATGGCACATAGGTGCACAGAAGGAAAGAAATGATGATGGCCATCTTTAAAAGTAACTTAACATGATTTAGAATGAAAAACAACTTTAAATAATGCATTAAAATGTGTTCCTTTCTAAAACTTATATTTTTCTTCAATTTGGTCATTTCACTCTTGAGAAGTATTTCCACTTGTGGGGTAAACAGTATTATGTGAAAAGATAACTATTAATGAAGTACCTAGCACTTCACCAGTTCTATAAAAAGTTTGAACCTGAAGGCTAAAATAAGATTAGGGAATGATTTGTATGTCTCCATTATCATTTCATTCTTAAGTGGCCCTTACAACATGAATATTTGAGAAGTGATATTGTAAGCTATTCAGTTCTCAAGTTTTCTCTTTAATTCCTTTGACTTTACAATTCTGGCATTTTGATCTATAAGAAGATTTACTCCAGAAAACAAGTTTCTTTTGGAATGTTAATTCCTGGAAAACAAGACTCTTTTTTTTTTTTTAACTTAAAGTTACCTTCACTATTGTTAAGAGGTGAATGAGTATCTATTGACTATGATGCAACAAAATAACAGTATTTAAACAGTGATAGAATTCTGTATTCAATAGTACTTATTTTTCATTTAAGGATGAACTTTTTAGTAGTCATTGAAGTCTGCTCCTGGTATGGAACATGACTACTGTTTATACTTTTAGAGTCACGGCTCAGGATGGGAAGTAAAGAATCCATTATCCCTTGTATGAGAGCATATGAACACCTTGATCTAGGGCTGGATTTGATTAGACTGTATTGCAATTTTAAAAGGGAAAAATATAATACTTAAAACAGCCATGATTGCTTTCTAAAAGAAGTGACATAATTCAATATCAATAATTCTTTATAATGCTCCCTTTCCTTTATGGGTACTAGAGAAGAGACGAAGCAAAATAGAAAATTTCAGTCTCTACAGTTTCGGGTACCACTGAAGTGTGAGGCAGGAGTAGCTGGTCGTGGCTGGGCAGACACATTGTAGAGTCCATGGATAGGAGAGCATGGAGCAGAGATGGAGAAGGTGGAGGGCTCCCCCTAATTAAAGGAAGAAAAGGTTCCCTCACTGCTGTGATGTGCCCCAGAATCTGGCCAGTGTTTATTCATCCTTCATGCTTCGTTTCATCCCTTACTTTCTACAATTCTGTTAAGCTTCTCTCTTCTGTGTTAATAGGGTGGGGGCCTGAAAGATGGAGAAATAGGGTATTTACAGAGAGAGGAGGACATGGAATGTACAGTGTAAAACCCCTCCATCATCTCAAACTTTCGATAAAGTCCACTATACAAACAAATGTCTTGTGTGCCTGAAGTTTTCAGGGGCTAAAGGGGTCAGGTCCCACAGCCTGGGCAATATGATGCAGGAACGTTATGTATGGAACAGCAAGATGCAGCCAGAAGTGATGAGAGGGAATGTAAGTGTCATCCTAACCACCCCCCTCCTCCCTTTTCCTTCCTCCACAGACAATTCTTTTGGAAGGATTGGGAGGGACTGAAGGCTATCACTGCTTATAGATTAGGACTGGAAGCAAACTCATTGAATCTTAATGGCCAGGGTAACTCAGCTGACATGTGGTCTACATGATTACTTATTTAGGTCTAACTCTCTTAGACTCTGCATTCCTTAAAGGCAGATATTTGGAGATCATTTGTCTCGAATCCCCCATGCCTTGCTTGCTAAAATGTATACACATACCATGCTAAGTTTTGTTGTGGTTGAAAGATGAAGGGAAGGAGGGGAAAACTTCATGATTCTTTGAATAACTAAAGAGTTTTGGCTCCAAAGACCAATTCTTAAGCTCTAAAATACTACTTTAGCATCTTATATGATGGAAACATCTGTGAGAAAAGTTTCCCTAAGTTACTGATGACAAATCTTGATTTTTAAATAGGCAAAAAAAAAAAAAATCCGGAAGTTCTCCTTAGCTAGTCAAATTCAGAAGGCATAGATTATGCATGAATATTAACTGGCCTAGAGTTAGAAGAAATCAGCTATGACAAAAATAGAATGTTAACATTAACAAAGACTCCAAACTAAAGCCCATAGTGTCTACATAATACTTATTTACTGCTGTTTCCATAGGGAGATCATTCTTGTGATATTGGAGTAGTTTGAAAAAAATACTATTTGAACTTCCCTCGTGGTGCAGTGGTTAAGAATCCACCTGCCAATGTGGAGGACACGGGTTTGAGCCCTGGTCCGGGAAGATCCCACATGCCGCAGAGCAACTAAGCCCGTGCACCACAACTACAGAGCCTGCGCTCTAGAACCTGCAAGCCACAACCATTGAGCCCACATGCCACAACTACTGAAGCCCACGCACCTAGAGCCCGTGCTCCACACGGTGCAAGCCCGTGCCCACGCAGAGCAGCGAAGAGTAGCCCCCGCTTGCCGCAACTAGAGAAAGCCAGTGCGCAGCAACGAAGGCCCAGTGCAGCCAAAAATAAATAAATAGATTTAAAGAAAAAATACTATTTTACATGCAAATTATTTTATGACTGGTATGTGTGAACAGGCAGAGGAAGATGTTGATATTGTACTTGGACCTATCCACAGTGAAGCTATCAGAGCCCTATTTTTTGTCATTATCCTCAGTTGATGAATGACATGACCCCAATGGGATGCCATATACTCAGGAGCACTGTAAAGTGCTTCTAGACTTGAAAATGGTCCCACACATCTCATTCAATTGGACAGTTTGTACTTTAAGCTCAAAGAGTTTAAGAAGAACATGGTTTCCTTGTAATGAATTGATAGAGGCAGCTGATGCCAAAAAAATCCAAGATCCAACTGCCACATGAAACTTTTAATAGCATTATTTTCTGTGGAGACCCTAACGCCAACGAATTGGTCAAAGGCAAGCACATTCCTGTGAAGGTATCAAAGTTACCCTCTTCAGAGTGGTGTCTGTAAAATCAGTTTGAAAAAAGCAAGTTTATAAGCAATTTGGTTATTACCTTTATTGTCAGTGAACCAAAGTCACTCACATAAAGAAATGGAATTGAAAAAATTTTAATCTGTCTACTGTGACTCATGCACATAACTCTACATTTCTTTAGAGCCTAGAAATTCTGGGTTTAGTTCAGAAGGCCTCTGTATCTGAGTCGCCTGTGCTAAATTAAATTTTTCTCAGCTGCTCTACGTTCTTTATCTCATTTTACCCTATTAGCCCCCAACGCTTCTCTATTTATCTGGGTCCTATTCAACCTTCAAAGAAGGTTCAGTCTTCCAGTTACCTCTACAGAATGACCTCTAACCTTCTCCAACATCTTTACCATTGAGGGATTATTCCCCCCTCTGCCTCCTAGTAACCACAACCACTCATGCAACTCATTAGTCACTGGGCAGGAGGTACCTTGTAGCGTATGGTTCTCAGCTTAAACTTAGGAGATGACCACTGCTCAACTCACTCTAAGGCCATGCCCACTGGGACTGGGAGAATCTGATTACAGTATGGAAGCAAAAAATCCCAAAGTGGCTGTACCTTCTGTGCTACCAAACCCATGCTGTTTTCCTGGCATGTTGCTAGAAAATAAACTTTGTCTGGCAAACTGCCAACCCCTTGTCTCAGGAGAAGATAAATGAGGGTTTCAGCTACCCGTCTTTCATCATTTCTGGTTTTTGTTAAACCCATTATTATACATAACCAAAATTAAGCTCTTAAAAGGCTAGTGTACTTAACATAACTGTTCTTAAGCCTGAATTGTTTCACCATTAACAAGAGTCATATAAGAAGACTCAGTTTAGACCACGAGATCCTAGAGCTTGAAGGGAAGTTAGAGATTTATGTTTCCAAATCTTTGTTTTAATACAAGAGGAAATCAGGGCTCAGAAAGCGTTTAGAATTTACCCCAGATCCCAAACCAGGACCCAGATCCCGGGGTCCTATTTCTAGTCTACCATACTCCCTTTATACCTTTCTGCCTCTTCTCAACTAGAGAATTCCTCTGACAAATGGATTTCCATTCTTCTATTTTAAGAGAGGATTGTCACGGTTGAAAAGATCTTGAAATTACTCATATCACTTCCTAAGAAATCATTCCTGTTTTCTTTGCTCCACCAGAGGTACTGACAAGGATCACAAAGGAATTCTGGAGGTAATATGATAAAGTGTTCTCCCACCAGGAGAACACAGACTCTGGAGTCAGACAACACTGTGCAAGTCTGCACAGTCCTCTTCAGGGTCAAATGGATTAAATGTGATAATGCAAAGATCCTTCAACACACTGTAGGTCCATAAATGATAGTTTGCCTTCCCTTCCCCAACATCAGAAACCAATTGTGACAATCAGGTGAGAAAACCAGCAGGACACCACACTGCTGGAATTGAAAAATAATAACAATGGTTAAAATAAAATGTTCTGTTTTTAAATAAGTGTGAACAATGTATGAACAATGTATGAACAATAATATAAAAAATTGAAAAATCTAGCTTGGAGACTTGTTTATTCTCTTTGAGCACTAGTCTTTTGCTTATTACACTGTAAATTGAGAATGGGTAAATATTTCACCAAGGACACAACTGTATATGCTGAGGATACATTTTCCAACGCTTGAGTTTCCATTAGAGTTTCCATTTCTCAACTTAATGCCTAAGAGAGCAGCTTGACTAATACATTATATCATTTGTGAGTTCACTTTTTAAAGATGAGTTTGAAAGATGGAAAATGAGATTTAGAAGCTAAGAGAATGAAGAGACTTAGAGCAAGAAATCTGTGACTCTGTAGCCCTAGATTATCCTGATGTATTAAATTGACAATTTTTCAAATTTCTAATCTACCTTCTTCTTTGCTCTTCACTGACAAGAAAATCATTTATACAGGAAAACTTTAAAATATTGGTTCTTCATTTGTATATTAATTATTGGGTTGGCAAAAAAGTTCGTTCAGGATTTTCCATAAGAAAAGATGTTACATCTTATGGAAAAACCCGAACGAGCTTGTTGGCCAACCCAATAGTTAAGACAGTAAGGACAAAACTGTAGACTTTCTGGAAGCATAAGAAAACACTAGGTTTTCAAAAAAAAAAGAAAAAGAAAATACTAGGTTTTCAAACATGGAGAAGTGGAAACAAGAGTGATTTTGAGTACCTACTTTGTGCTAGCTGCTCTACTAGGTAATTTTGAATGTGTCAGTTTTGAGCCATTACCATTGCATGGTAAGTATTATTAACCTATTTCACAGATTGAAACCTTACAGGACCCTATGGTCCTTCTCCCCCATGTCCTCTGCCTGCCTTTTGCCTGTGGAAAAAATTTAGCCAAAGAATAAGTTTAATCAGAGAAGTGAGAAAATGCAGAAACAAAGGAAGTCAAAGGAGACCAAATAATAATAGTTTAGTCATTAAGCATAGTCAAGGACATTTAGTTCCTTCTCAAGGGCTACAGATAATATTCTGAGCCATATCCTGTGAGCTGTTTTATAGATACTGAAACCCCCACCAGGCGGAAGAAGTTAACTACATGATGACCAGACTATAGCCAAGATATAAGCTGCCACAATTCTGAGAACTGGCCTCAAGGAAATGGGAACAAACCGACCCTGGAACTGAAGATTAACTGTACCTAAAACAACCAAGATGATGTTGATCAGACCACAGATGACCAATTTCAAGATGACTGTCAGAGCTGACTGTGCTGTTTCTGCATGTAGCCCCCTCCCTTTGTATAGACTTGCCCACTGATTGTCAGTTGGGTGGTTGTGGGGGAGTCTGCCTTTGGACAGGAGTACACCCTCCCCACCAGTTGCCAGCCTCCAAAATAAAACAAACTTTCCTTTCCACCAACCTTGCCTCTTTATTGGCTCTTGAGTGGTGAGCAGCCAGACCCCCAAGTTGGTTACAAGGTGAGATGCAAAAAGTTTGGTTGACTTACCCAAGATTACATGGATGGTAAAGAGTGGAGTCATGAGTCTTACCTGCCACTGTAGAGCCCTGCCTTTCTTACAAGAGGCAATGGAAATGCATTTAGATGTAGAGTCAGAAGATGAGGTTTAGGACCTAGGTCTTTACTTATAAGTATTTAGAGTTTAGTCAAGACATACCACTTTCTGGGGTTTAATTTCTTCATCTATAAAATGAGAATGCTTAGCACCTACCTCAGAGGGTGTTATGATCTGTGGAAGTGATTTTTAAACTGCCAAAAGCCATTGAAGGAGGGGTGTCTGAACGGCGGTGATACCCTCCCTTGCTGCAGTGAGCCAACATCTCCCACCCACTTCTCAGAATTGACATGAGGAGTCATTGGACACTGGATGTCAAAGTCAATGTAAACCCACGCAGCAGCATGAAAACTTTAGTTATCAGCATTCTTGGGAGGCTTGCAGAGCTCAAGCACTAAATAAAATAGTTCTTATACATTTGGTTTTTCTAAGGTAATTAGGATAGCTTTTCAGAGTTTCAGAAACCCAGAGAGTATCTTCAGACTGTAGTTTAGGAAATGAAGACACTTGATGATCTAATAGAGCAGAGTCTTTAGTCAAATATACCCTATTAGATCTGTGAGGAACCATGGAGATTATGCAGAATCTAACCTTCATTTTGCAGATGAGGAAATTGAGAAGAAGATACATAGCTAATGTCACAGAGTTGGGACAAGAACTCATGGCACCGGACTCTGAGTTTGTGCTCTTTTCCACTGCATTAATTGTTCCTCTAACTTCATTTAGACTCAGGAATGTCATTGACAACAAAGTTAATGACAAAGTATTAATTATTAAGTCTATGAGTACAGATCTAGATGGGTTTACACTTACTGTGTGACCTTGGGAAAGTTGCTTCATATTTGTGTCTGTGTCCTCATCTGTGAAGTGAGTTATAATAATACTGATTTCAGAGGTTATTGAGAGGATAATACAAGAAAAGTTCTTAGCACAGTGTTCTTTCTGTGCCAGTAACTGCTCAACTCTTGTCAGTTATTATATAATCACCAATAATGTACATGCCATAAAACCCATAATATGACTATCTGTGCATCCCCCCCAAGCAGGGAGCCTATCAGGACACAGCCTGGAGGTAACGGGCAGACCCATTGGTGGTCAGTCTGCTTATTTCCATTTTATCAAGAATGTCAAGCAATTGTAACATGAGAGGATGAGGCCAGATTTGGAGGGAGTAGAGGAGGTGAAACACTCATTCTGAGCATTTGAGCCCAAGTCCCAGTTTTTTAATCTACAGATGGGGATATTAATATCCATTCATTTTCATTTTGTGGTATTCAGAGCTGTCAACTTCAATAAAAATTGTATTATAAACTATTCATCGTTATATAAATGTAAAGCAGAGAGCAGAAATGATAGTGGTTTTCTCCTTGTGCTAATAAGCCACAGTTTCTCACCTGAGTGGCTTTTCCTTTCTCACGCTCAGGCATCTGGGAGATTTGATGTCAGGAATAATGAGTTAGCATTCTATTAATTACATCTGTTCTCATGGCCTCGAACTTGAGTGTTTGCTCGCCTCTAACAAAGAAAAAGCTGTCCTTTCCTTAGAACATGAGATCCTTTCTAAATAAATTACGAAAGTCTTTTCAATAGGCTACTTTTTCTTCTTACGTAGGAGCATAGATCTGGGATTATCTTAAAGCCATGGTAGGCAGCTACCTGCTTTGTGTACTGTCCTAATCATTTACCCTTTGATTTCATGTTTCTTTCAAAAGCGTCAAAGCACTAGGCAAATATTACTCATCAAACTGGTCTGATAATGTCCTTCTACATTTAGCACTTCTTTTTCTTTCTTGGCCCAGTCACATCTATTCTCAGGGCTATGACCCACATGAGCTGGAGGGCTCTGGGCAGAAATGCCACATTCCAACTTTCAGTGGACAGTTCAAGGACTCTAGAGCTTCTTTTCTGGCTGCCTACACCATTTAGTATTTTCTTTGCCATTGCCTCCTTCTGTTGCCATGGTTTCCTCGTAGTTGTCTTAGAGTAGGTGCCCATCTACATCTCTGCTGGGAGCTTTAATCTTTAAGGACCTGAACTGCAGAGCCCATGAGTCTGTACTGGGTAGGTGTGTTGGTGTCTAACTAATTGAATACAGCTTTTTAGGTTCAACAGGAAGAACCTGTGGCCAGTGTTAACCTCACTCTCCCCCTAAGCATTTTCCACCAAGCCCCCACTTTCCTCCCAACCTCAACTCTTGAATTCATGCTGGTTGATGTGGATGTATGAGTTATAAGTAGCTGCCCTGTAAGCCACTCCCATTGTCACATTTCAGACTTCCCTACCTTCTCTGCTTTCCCATCCCCCATTCAATCTCCCCCTTCACATATCCACAAATCCCAGTAACTTCTGGGAAGCAGCTGGGGGAGAAATGAGGTAGCAGAGAGGTGCCAATATGGCCCTTGGAGACTGACCAGCTATTTATCCACTCCACACGCATAGTAAGTGTTCTCTGCTGATAATTCTTGCTTCCATTTGACTAAGCGAGAATTGGAGGGTCTAGGAGCTAAAGGGACTGGCTGACTCCAAGATTAGGCCACTTTCAGAAGAAGCAGAAGTCGACTGATCCACAGCTCTAATCACGATACTAATAGTTAATCTAGTAAAAACAAATATTTGCCATCCCACAGGTGAAATACCCCTTGCTTAATCTTTTTCTTCCCCTTCCTATTTCCCAATATTTCATTACGGCAAACTTTTCTTAACTCGTAAGATATTCTTGCCTACGGTTTGGTTTTCACTAAGGAAAGTACATTATGATAAAATTTACCTGAAATTAGTATCATAAACACAGCAGCATAATATCACTGTATGGGGCCGCCCCTGAGAGCCTAACCAGTGAGGTATACCTGAGCCTAAGATAGTTGTACACCTCTTCCCTTTTGTGGCTTTATTCACTTTCAGTTCGGCGGCTTACTGGAATAACTGCGATAATTAAACAGAGAATTTCCAGGCCCTCTAGGTTATATGCAGACAGGTGCAAAAGGTCATACTTGAGTGGGAAAAAGTTTTGCTGATCAGTATGACTGGGTAACTACACTGCCGCATGCCAAACCTAATGAAATCAGTGCATCTGGTCAAAGACTCACCACTCTCCTCTATCCCATACCCTTTTAAAACCAGTAATACTAATGGCAAAGAGGCAATAGAAAGCATGAGTTTACAATGGCAGACTCATGGCAAAGAGGCAATAGAAAGCATGAGTTTACAATGGCAGACTCAGAGGTTCAAATCCTGGACGGGAGAGGCCACAGCAGTGAGAGGCCCGTGTACAGGAAAAAAAAAAAAAAAAAAAAAAACAGAGAACAGGAGTATTTATTTATTTACTTACTTACTTTGGGCTGTGTTGGGTCTTCGTTTCTGTGCGAGGGCTTCCTCAAGCGGGGGCCACTCCTCATTGCGGTGCGCGAGCCTCTCACTATCACGGCCTCTCTTGTTGCGGAGCACAGGCTCCAGACGCGCAGGCTCAGCAGTTCTGGCTCACGGGCCTAGTTGCTTCGAGGCATGTGGGATCTTCCCGGACCAGGGCTCGAACCCGTGTCCCCTGCATTAGCAGGCAGATTCTCAACCACTGTGCCACCAGGGAAGCCCCAAGTAGTATTAAAAACAATTACAGGTGACTGCCTGCTACCCAGGGCTGTGCCCTCAGTTAAAAAGAAGACTCCTTAGGTGCCTGAACCTTGCCCTGAATCCCTCAAGGTAGAGCATTTCCTACTTCAGCTGGTCTTCCTCAACTGACAATCACTCCACACATGGAAAGTAATTCTCACCAATTAGCTATCCCAATGCTAGGACTTCAATTCCCTTCATTTAGCTAGGGCTATTTCCAAAGACAAATCTTCCTTTTCCTCATAGAAATCCAACATTTTCCATAATTTCTTCCATTTTTCATTATATCTTTAAGGTGTTACTTTGCTGAACAAGAAAAGCAACTTTGCCCATGACTGAGTCTTTGCTCAGATTTAAATAAGGAATCCTCATTGTTTTATCTTGTCATTGACAGAGGGCTTAAGGATCCTAGGCCTTTACATACTACATAAGGATTTTACACCCTTACCGATTAAAAAAAAATCCAAAAGAGATTATAATGTTGAAAATAAAAGTATCGGCACATCTTCATTTACTTTTTCATTCTGCAAATACTTACTGAACATCTAAAATGAACAAGGAACTTGGCAGAGCAAAAGGAATACAGTGAGGATTACGCAGTGGTGAAATGGTCCTTCTCTTTAGACATACAATCTGGTGAAGGAGACAGATAGACAGATGGATCAATTTACAAGTGCTATAAATCACTATAGAGTAGGCTATAGTCACATGCAATGATAGCGGGGAGAGAGAGAGATTTGTTCAAGACATAGAAATAACATGTGCAAAGGCCCCAAGGTATGAGCGTGCAAAGGCCCCAAGGTATGAGCGTGCAAAGACCACTACAGAAACTAAAAGGAAAATAATATTGTCTGGCTAAACATCAAATAAAAGCTGACATATGGCAAGAGATGAAACTGGATATGAAAATAGGAGGTTTAACATGCTCCAGGCCTCAGTAGATGGAAGATCTTTTCCAGCTAAAGGTGTGTAACAGAGCTTTACCCACTATCACACACAAGTGACCTGAGGACTCTCACCCATACTGCCTAATAGAGGGGCAGCTCTTTTTCATTAATGAATCTGCAGGAATAATACCAACTGATTCAGTGGGGGGGGTTTGTTTGTGGGTTTTTTTTTTAGTAAGACATTCTTTGCAAATAATTTAATTTCCAACAAGGTATATTACTTCCATATCAAGAAATGGATTTCAGTTCCTTAAGGCGAGAGACTTCTTTCCTGAAAAAACACAAGATATTCAAAGGGAGGAATTAGTTCTTTTCTAGCCTATGAGTAGTTCTGTCATATGTGGTCTATGAGGGCAGGGAGTAGAATAGTGGACATGCCATGAGTAAGATTTTGGAGCAGGCCCACTTCATCCAATGCCATCTGTCCAGCAGGGGATCAATAATATAGATCCAGGAAAAGAAGAGCTGAGCCTACAATGGCCTGTAGCATTCACTCAACTTGTTTTCAAGAATTATATAGCTTTCTTATTAAACTTTTTAGCCACAAATAATAATAATAACAATACTGTACTTTTTAAAGCATTTTGTGGATTAGGAAGTGTTTTCACATGCATTATCTTACTCATTCCTAATGAGAACCCAGTGAACTAAGATTTCTCATCCCATTTTTGCAATGGGAAAACTGGTTCTGAACAAGTAAGTGACTCACCATGAGACTCTAGTTGATCAATGATCCATGATGAACCAGGGAATCTTTACCTGTGTTCTGTTGCCACGAAAGACTATGAAGACTGACTGGTGTGGTGGTTCTTGCTAAAAGTTTTAAAATAAAAATGAAAATGTAATAATTCTGGCTCTTCTTTGGCATCTGTTCCTCATACATTAAATGTGTTATTTAACCAATGATCTCCACTGCCTCTCAACAGCAGAAAGTTAACCTTTATACAGAGTCTATTTCAATATTTCATGAATCCAGACCTAGCATCAAAAGATGATTTGGTCATCGTTTCATCTAGCACATCCTCATTTTCCCTTACATAAGATGAAAATTAACATGTTAATCATCACATTTACTTGAGTATTTGTTATTTACAAGACACTGTGCTGAGTGCTTTTATATGGATTATCTTGTTTTGTACTTAACACAGCCTTATAAGGTAGGTTCTGACTACTTATCCCATTTTCTAGATAATGACTATGAGGCTTTGAAAAAGTGAAGACTTGCCCAAGTTTTCATAGCTAACAAAGAGGTTCGGCCAGAAATCAAACCAAGGCACTCCAGGGGGCAAAGAGTGCCTGTGTTCTCAAAGTCCAAAGTCCCCTCCCCAAATGGCAGGGTTCCATGAAAAATAAAGGCAGCCTTTGCAATCAATGCAATCTCAAGGTTATGTGTGCAATTACTGACTCAGGGTTGTGGGCATAGAACATTGTGCACTTTGCATTTCAGTTAGGATGACAATTTCAGTACATTTCGCAGAGATTTAGATTAGCACTGAAATTGCTTCTGAAGCTATGCACTATTCAGATTCAAAGAAAGACTCATTGTTGGGTAGACAGATAAATCGTGCTACTTAATCAGTGGGAGAGATGGAATAGCAAATACCCTCCAAGAGTGTCTCGACTAGCCAGCCTGGTGATCAAGGCCCCAGATTTGTGAGATTCAGGAGAGCAATCAGTCAGCAGAGAAAAAAGAGAGTGAAGTGGTCTGTATAGGGATTATATGCACAAGTCTGGCTTCGTTAAGATGTAGCATTAATCAGTCAAGCAAACTCACCAAAACTGCACTGACATCAAGTTTACGTGCAAAAGAGAAAACAGTTACCCAGCAACTCTTAAAATGGAGAGGAAGGTGCTGTTCATTTGCACATTCTATTGTATTGTTTGCCAAATAACATATCAAATTGCCCCAGTATTCAAAGAAGGTCCCCACTGAATGCTGGCAGCACAGGAGGGAGCCCTGAAAGGAGCTGGAAAGGAGCCGCCTTGATATCCTCGGGCTTGGCCACTTCCTCAGCATCCACTGCTGAGGCCATTGCCCACAGGACTTTGGATCCTGGGCACTCTGAAAGGGAGAGAGAAAGGGCAAGAGTTTTGACATGATTTTAAAGAAATTATCCAGTTGGGTAGATTTTCAGTTCGGTTGAACATAGGCCGCAGTTTTAGTCAATCTTCTTAACTGTGTTCTTTTCAAAAACTGAAAGTTAAAAATAAACCTTAAAAAAAAAGAATCCCACCATCATTTACACAAAATGCTTATTTCAATGTGGCTATTGTTTGCCTCCACCAAAGGGCACAAAGCAATTACTCAGAGGGATAATTATGGGGATGGGAGGGACTGAAGACCTGAGCTGTCCTGAAGCCTTCCACCTCCAAATTCTTTCTCTGCTACAACCTAAGCAATCTGTCTATAATCACCAAACTCAAATAATGAGCAGGATAGGCCCAATGTCATGTTGGAGATAAATGCTGAAAACATCAACAACATAATAAGGTAGAATCTGATTTGTATTAACATAATTGTTTTTTTAAAGGTGCCATAAGCCATTGAGAAATAAGGTGAGATGCATCCATTGGAAAACAGGGAACGGAGCTCTGATGTGATAAAGTACACTGTTCTTGGTGCAAGGTTTGAATTCTGAGTTGGAATCCCAGCTGCTGATATCACCTTGTGCCAGGTCACTACTGGGCTCTGAGCCTCAGGGCTCCCATCTGTCAAATCCCATTTGTAAAATGGGGTTTTTGTGAGGATGAAATAAGGTAACATAAGAAGTACATAGTAGGGCTTCCCTGGTGGCGCAGTGGTTGAGAGTCCGCCTGCTGATTCAGGGGACGCGGGTTCGTGCCCCGGTCCGGGAAGATCCCACATGCCGCAGAGCGGCGGGGCCCATGAGCCATGGCCGCTGAGCCTGTGCGTCCGGAGCCTGTGCTCCGCAACGGGAGAGGCCACAACAGTGAGAGGCCCGCGTACTGCAAAAAAATAAAAATAAAAAATAAAGTACATAGTAGTTGGGAGGCGGTTCTGAGCAGAGAGGACGTTGGGGGAATGAGGAGGCTGCTGCAGAGGGATGGTCCAGGGGCAATTTCAGATCTTAAAGGACCAGATGCAGGATACAGTGCTGTGAGCCGAAATAGGACAGCTGGGAGGGGGCGCTGGTTAGAGGGATAGATTTAGAGATGGTCCCACAGCGTGACTCAAGGCCTCTGGATGCAAAGGTGCCCTGCTGGGTAGTTTTCAACAGGAATCTGTGGATCAGACTAAAGTGTGACCACCAGGAAATGAAGACACGGGACGAGCCCTGGGGCATGAATGTCCAAGTCCGGCATCAGTCCCAGCCAGAGGAGGAGAGTGAGGTTGGTCCCTGCAGGACCGCTAGCCCGCCTCGTCCACAAGCAGCCTCTTGCTGTGAAACAAAAGCAGAGACAGACTGAGGGAACCGAGGAGCGGTTTAATGGAGGAAAAAATAAGGAAACCTCAGGGACTCGCCATTACTCATTGATTTCTAGGTATTGGCTGGCTGCTGGCCTCAGAGGGGCACAGAGAGGCTCCTGGCGGATGCTGTGAGCGGGCAAGGTTGGGGGACCCTAAATGCACAGGTGATGGGCCTTGGAGCTGACTTGCTTCATGAACCAGTAGCTCCTACAGGTGCTGCTGGCCACGTTCGAAGGTGAGCGTGGTTGCGGAGGAATAAGACCTGGCCTGCCAGACGGCACCAGTGGGAACCCGCGCGGCGCGAGAGGCTGGGCAGGGCCCTCTCTGCGCAGCCGCGGCGGCCCGTGGGAGGAGCTGCCTCTGCCCCACGCCACCTGTCCGCTCCACGTCCCAGGCCCCGCCTCTGCCCCCGAGGGCCGCCCTCCCTGGTGAGGGCCATGCTAGAGGGCCGCCTTGGATGCCTTCACCTCCCAGCCAGGGAAGGGCGGCAGCAGCGGAGGAGGTGCGAGCCGGATGGAAGCCGGGCTGGGATCGGAACGCCCCCCTCCCCCGTCGTCTGGAACCCCACCGCGCAGTTCCACAGTGGCCTCGGAACCCGGAGGGCCCGGGCCTGCGGCTCTGCCACTCAAGGGCTGTGTCACCTAGGAAAAGTTACCTAAACCTCGTTGTGTACCCCAGTCTCCTCCTCTGTCTCATGGTGATCCTGAGTCCCGACCCGACTGGATGGCTGTGAAGTTTAAATGAGGTAATAAGTGCTGAAGGTTCTTTTGAGCGAGGTTTCTTTTACTTAGAAGGATTTTTAAAAATTTGGAAGGCTCTCTAAAAAGAATACTTGAAGTCAGCATTCCTGGGTGCCTGGCATTGCGGGGCGGGGTGGGGGGGAGAGTTCATGAGTGGACATCAGGCATTGCTGGCGCCCCTCCACCACCCCTTCAAAGCTGCGAACCTTTGTGTCTGTGTGTATAAACCCCGCCCCGCCCCCCCACCACCAGGGACAGGGCCTACTGAGTGAGATACTCAGAGGGACTCAAGAGAGTGGATGCCCAGGGGGGTTCGCGTGAAGTTAGGACTGGCGCTTCTCGGACTCAGCAGTACTGACACCTGTGGCTGGATCATTCTTTGTCATGGTTGGGTTGGGGTACGCTGCCCTGTGCATCGTAGGATGGTTAGCATACCCAGCCCTCGCCATGAGATGCCAGGAGCATCCCCTCCGATTTGTGACAATCAAAAACGTCTCCAGACATTGCCAGATGTCCTCAGGGAGGGGAGTTGGGGACAAAACCGTCTCTGGTTGAGAACTACTGCTTTGCGGCGGTCCCTGGGGGGTGAGCCCTCAGAAAGCGGCTGTTAGGTGCTGTGTTGAGTTTAGCGAGATTACTTTTCTGAGCCTCGGTGGTCTCTGCCTACTTCTGTGCCCCATCTGGAGGCTCCCATGAAGCCATGGCAAACGTTTTTTCAAAGTTGACGTACATAGACTTTTCAAACCCCAGCCCTTTCAGATATGAATTACTGGTTCCTAAAGCTGGTTGGGCAGCTGGATCGGCTGGAACTCAGTTTTTATTGTGTTTCTTTTCACTCAAACTCAAATATTTTTAGAGCATTGCACGCAGTGCTCTAAGTCACTCAGTCCTTTACTGTTAATTGACACCTTAAACAATTCTGTGGCAAAAAAAAAAAAAGTACATAGTAGGGCTCCAAAATCATCTTTTTTAATAATTTAAGTGGCCAAGTTACAGAAGTAAAATGCAGGCAACTGAGTCATAGAGTTATAAAGTCACATGCAAAAAAAAAAAAGTAGTAACTACTTAATTAGGTAAAACATTTTTATAAATGTAGTTTTATTTTTTTATATAGCAAGTTCTTATTAGTTATCCATTTTATACATATTAGAGTATACATGTCAATTCCAATCTCCCAATTCATCACAGCACCACCACCCCCCTCCACCGCATTTGGCCCTTGTTGTCCGTACATTTGTTCTCTACATCTGTGTCTCAGTTTTTGCCCTGCAAACCGGTTCATCTGTACCATTTTTGTAGGTTCCACATATATGCGTTAATATACGATATTTGTTTTTCTCTTTCTGACTTACTTCATTCTGTATGACAGACTCTAGATCCATCCACGTCTCTACAAATGACCTAATTTCATTCCTGTTTAAGGCTGAGTAATATTCCATTGTATATATGTACCACATCTTCTTTATCCATTTGTCTGTCGATGGGCATTTAGGTTGCTTCCATGACCTGGCTATTGTAAATAGTGCTGCAATGAACATCAGGGTGCATGTGTCTTTTTGAATTACGGTTTTCTCTGGTTATATGCCCAGTAGTGGGATTGCTGGATCATATGGTAATTCTATTTTTGGATTTGTAAGGAACCTCCACACTGTTCTCCATAGTGGCTGTATCAATTTACATTCCCACCAACAGTGCAAGAGGGCTCCCTTTTCTCCACACCCTCTCCAGCATTTGTTGTTAGTAGATTTTCTGATGATGCCCATTCCAACTGGTCAGAGGTGATACCTCATTGTAGTTTTGATTTGCATTTCTCTAATAATTAGTGATGTTGAGCATTCTTTCATGTGTTTCTTTGCAATCTGTATATCTTCTTTGGAGAAATGTCTATTTAGGTCTTCTGCCCATTTTTGGATTGGGTTGTTTGTTTTTTTAATATTGAGCTGCAAGAGCTATTTATATATTTTGGAGATTAATCCTTGTCCGTTGACTCAATTGCAAATATTTTCTCCCATTCTGAGGGTTGTCGCTTCATCTTGTTTGTAGTTTCCTTTGCTTTGCAAAAGCTTTTAAGTTTCGTTAGGTCCCATTTGTTTATTTTTGTTTTTATTTCCATTCCTCTAGGAGGTGGATCGAAAAAGATTTTGCTGTATTTATGTCAAAGAGTGTTTTTCCTATGATTTCCTCTAAGAGTTTTAAAGTGTCCGGTCTTACATTTAGGTCTCTAATACATTTTGAGTTTGTTTTTGTATATGGTCTTAGGGAGAGTTCTAATTTCATTCTTTTACATGTAGCTGTCCAGTTTTCCCAGCACCACTTATTGAAGAGACTATCTTTTCTCCATTGTATATCCTTGCCTCCTTTGTCGTAGATTAGTTGACCATAGGTACATGGGTTTATCTCTGGGGTTTCTATCCTGTTCCATTGATCTATATCTCTGTTTTTGGGCCAGTACAATATTGTCTTGATAACTGTAGCTTTGTAGTATAGTGTGAAGTCAGGGAGTCTGATTCCTCCAGCTACGTTTTTTCCCTCAGCACTGCTTTGGCTATTCGGGGTCTTTTGTGTCTCCATACAAATTTTAAGAGTTTTTGTTTGAGTTCCATAAAAAATGCCATTGGTAATTTGATAGGGATTGCATTGAATCTGTAGATTGCTTTGGGTAGTATAGTCATTTTCACAATATTGATTCTTCCCATCCAAGACCATGGTATATCTCTCCATCTGTTGGTATCATCTTTAATTTCTTTCATCAGTATCTTATAGTTTTATGTATACAGGTCTTTTGTCTCCCTAGGTAGGTTTATTCCTAGGTATTTTATTCTTTTTGTTGCAGTGGTAAATTGGAGTGTTTCCTTAATTTCTCTTTCAGATTTTTCATCATTAGTGTATAGGAATGCAAGAGATTTCTGTGCATTAATTTTGTATCCTGCAACTTTACCAAATTCATTGATTAGCTCGAGTAGTGTCTGGTGGCATCTTTAGGATTCTCTATGTATAGTATCATGTCATCTGCAAACAGTGACAGGTTTACTTCTTCTTTTCCAATTTGTATTCCTATTATTTCTTTTTCTTCTCTGATGGCCATGGCTAGGACTTCCAAAACTATGTTGAATAATACTGGTGAGAGTGGACATCCTTGTCTTGTTCCTGATTTTAGAGGAAATGCTTTCAGTTTTTCACCATTGAGAATCATGTTTGCTGTGGGTTTGTCGTACATGGCCTTTATTATGTTGAGGAAGGTTCCCTCTATGCCCACTTCCTGGAGAGTTTTTATCATAAATGGGTGTTGAGTTTTGTCAAAAGCTTTTTCTGCCTCTATTGAGATGATCATATGGTTTTTATTCTTCACTTTGTTAATATGGTGTATCACATTGATTGATTTGCATATATTGAAGAATCCTTGCATCCCTTGGATAAATCCCACTTGATCAGGGTGTATGAGCCTTGTAATGTGTTGTTGGATTCTGTTTGCTAGTATTTTGTTGAGGATTTTTGCATCTATATTCATCAGTGATATTGTTCTGTAATTTTCTTTTTTTGTAGTATCTTTCTCTGGTATAGGTATCAGGGTGATGGTGGCCTCATAGAATGAGTTTGGGAGTGTTCCTTCCTCTGCAATTTTTTGGAAGAGTTTGAGAAGGATAGGTGTTAGCTCTTCTCTCAATGTTTGATAGAATTCACCTGTGAAGCCATCTTGTCCTGGACTTTTGTTTGTTAGAAGATTTTTAATCACAGTTTCAATTTCATTACTTGTGATTGTTCTGTTCATATTTTCTGTTTCTTCCTGGTTCAGTCTTGGAAGTTTATACCTTTTTAAGAATTTTTCCATTTCTTCCAGGTTGTCCATTTTATTGGCATAGACTTGCCTGTAGTAGTCTCTTAGGAGGCTTTGTACTTCTGCGGTGTCTGTTGTAACTTCTCCTTTATCATTTCTAATTTTATTGATTTGAGTCCTCTCCCTCTTTTTCTTCATGAGTCTGGCTAATGGTTTAACAATTTTGTTTATCTTCTCAAAGAACAAAATTTTAGGTTTATAGATCTCTGCTATAGTTTTCTTTGTTTCTATTTCATTTATTTCTGCTCTGATCTTTATGATTTCTTTCCTTGTACTAACTTGGGATTTTGTTTGTTCTTCTTTCTCTAGTTCCTTTAGGTGTAAGGTTAGGTTGTTCATTTGAGATTTTTCTTGTTTCTTGAGGTAGGCTTTTATTGCTATAAACTTCCCTCTTAGAACTGCTTTTTTTGCATCCCATATGTTTTGGATCATCATGTTTTCATTGTCATTTGTCTCTAGGTATTTTTTGATTTCCTCTTTGATTTCTTCAGTGATCTCTCGATTATTTAGTAAAGTATTGTTTAGCCTCCATGTGTTTGTGTTTTTTACGTTTTTTTCCCTGTAATTGATTTCTAATCTCATAGCATTGTGGTCAGAAAATATGCTTGATATGATTTCAATTTTCTTTAATTTACTGAGGCTTGATTTGTGACCCAAGATGTGATCTATCCTGGAGAATGTTCCGTGTGCACTTGAGAAGAAAGTGCAATCTGTTTTTTTTGGATGGAATGTCCTATAAATATCAATTAAATCTATCTGCTCTATTGTGTCATTTAAAGCTTGTGTTTCCTTATTAGTTTTCTGTTTGGATGATCTGTCCATTGGTGTAAGTGAGGTGTTAAAGTCCCCCACTATTATTGTGTTACTGTCGATTTCCTCTTTTATAGCTGTTAGCAGTTCCCTTATGTATTTGGTGCTACTATGTTGGGTGCATATATATTTATAATTGTTATATCTTCTTCTTGGATTGATCCCTTGATCATTATGTAGTGTCCTTCCTTGTCTCTTGTAACATTCTTTATTTTAAAGTCTATTTTATCTGATATGAGTATAGCTACTCCAGCTTTCTTTTGATTTCCATTTGCATGGAATATCTTTTTCCATCCCCTCACTTTGAGTCTGTTTGTGTCCCTAGGACTGAAATGGGTCTCTTGTAGACAGTATATATATGGGTCTTGTTTTTGTATCCATTCAGCAAGCCTGTGTCTTTTGGTTGGAGCATTTAATCCTTTCATGTTTAAGGTAATTATTGATATGTATGTTCCTGTTACCATTTTCTTAATTATTTTGGGTTTGTTTTTGTAGGTCCTTTTCTTTTTTTTTTTTTTTTTTTTACGGTACGTGGGCCTCTCCCGTTGCGGAGCACAGCCTCCAGACGCACAGGCTTAGCGACCATGGCTCACAGGCCCAGCCACTCCGCGGCATGTGGGATCTTCCTGGACCAGGGCACGAACCCGTGTCCCTTGCATCGGCAGGCGGACTCTCAACTACTGTGCCACCAGGGCAGCCCTGTAGGTCCTTTTCTTGTCTTGTGTTTCCCAGTTAGAAAAGTCCCTTTAGCTTTTGTTGTAGAGCTGGTTTGGTGGTGCTGAATTCTCTTTGCTTTTGCTTGTGTGTAAAGCTTTTGATTTCTCCATCAAATCTGAATGAGATCCTTGCCAGGTAGAGTAATCTTGGTTGTAGGTTCTTCCCTTTCATCACTTTAAATATGTCATGCCACTCCCTTCTGGCTTGTAGAGTTTCTGCTGAGAAATCAGCTGTTAACCTTATGGGAGTTCCCTTGTATGTTATTTGTCATTTTTCCCTTGGTGCTTTCAGTAATTTTTCTTTGTCTTTAATTTTTGCCAGTTTGATTACTGTGTGTCTCGGCATGTTTCTCCGTGGGTTTAACCTGTGTGGGACTCTCTGCACTTCCTGGACTTGGGTGGCTATTTCCTTTCCCATGTTAGGGAAGTTTTCAACTATAATCTCTTCAAATATTTTCTTGGGTCCTTTTTCTCTCTCTCCTCCCTCTGGTACCCCTGTAATGCAAATGTTGTTATGTTTAATGTTGTCCCAGAGGTCTTTTAGGCTTTCTTCATTTCTTTTCATTCTTTTTTCTTTATTCTGTTCCGCAGCAGTGAATTCCACCATTCTGTCTTCCAGGTCACTTATCAGTTCTTCTGTCTCAGTTATTCTGCTATTGATTCCTTCTAGTATATTTTTCATGTCAGTTTTTGTATTGTTTATTTCTGTTTGTTTGTTCTTTAATTCTTTTAGGTCTTTGTTAACCATTTCTTGCATCTTCTCGATCTTTGCCTCCATTCTTTTTCTGAGGTTCTGGATCATCTTCACTATCATTTTTCTGAGTTCTTTTTCTGGAAGGTTGCCAATCTCTACTTCACTTAGTTGTTTTTCTGGGGTTTTATCTTGTTCCTTTATCTAATGCATAGCCCTCTGCCTTTTTATCTTGTCTGTCTTTCTGTGAATATGGTTTTTGTTCCACAGGCTTCAGGATTGTATTTCTTCTTGCTTCTGCTCCTTAAGTAGGTAAAACTTGATGTCCTACTTTTATAAACATCATAAGGCATTTATTTGTTTAAAGAAGATAAATTTTTTGTATAAAATACATAAATGTTCTGGGAAACCTAAACTGTAGACTGTACAAGGAAAATCTATAAGAATGCCAGAATGATTTTACTGCATTATCACAGAAAAGCAAAATAACTCATATAAATGTAGCATCAATTTCAAGGCAGCTTCAGGGTACAAATACTGTGCCTTAGGCCAATGCTAAAATCCCATCATGCTTTGCTCTGTGGGCTTGAAAAAACTCTGTGATGTGAATCTCTGAACAACAATGTGTCTTCCTGGGGAGCTTTCTCCCTAAAGTACCACTATGTTAAATCTTTTCATGGAAATGATCATCCTTAGTTTATCTTTTGTGTAAATATAGATCTTCTTGTATCTCATCTGTTCCTGACTACTGATGCCAACCCCCCATTACTCAGGAATCCCGGGAGTGGAAAAGGACATCAACATGAGGCAGGGTCCTGGATAGCAGCCTTAGAATGAGTTGCACTGTCAGACTCAGGCAGACCTATGTTTGAGTCCTGGCTCTGACACTTCTGACATGTACTAGCGATATAAGCTTAGACAAATTACTTAACCAATATAAGTCTCAGTCTCTTCATCTGTAAAATGGGGATAACATTTCAGACCTAATAGTTCATAACTTAGATGAGAGAATGCCTGTAAAGCCCTGAGAACCATAAATGTCAAGAAATGTTGGCTCTTGTCATCTTCCTCATCCTGGCCAGCACACAGCCCAAGAGGGAGCTCCTTACATTAGAGCCTCGTGCATCTAACACTTGTATTTTGCTCTTGACAAAGAGCAAAAAGACAAGTTGAGGGTGAGAGTGTGAGAAGAAGGGGAACATATCAGGGTGGAAGTATCAGCACAAGCTAAGGGCCAGAGACATGAGAGAGCCCTGAGATGATTAGTGTTGCTGGAGAATAAAGTGGGAGATGAATGAGGAGGAGAAGTGCTGAGAGATGTCTGCAGAGGGCAGGGACCAAAGTTATGAGAGCCAAGTATGCCTTTTCAAGTGTCTGTATTTGGGATAGAATTTCTCTCCAAGAATGGGCAGTGCACATTTGGCGAGAATGTCACATGTGCTGTAATATCACTCAGGAGCATGAGAATGTGGACAGGCAAGAGAAGGAGGAACACCCAACAATTATGATTTCAATAAAGTAACATTTATCCTCAGTTACAGACAAAAAGAGAATTT
Source organism: Orcinus orca (assembly GCF_937001465.1). Lineage (NCBI taxonomy): Eukaryota > Metazoa > Chordata > Mammalia > Artiodactyla > Delphinidae > Orcinus > Orcinus orca. The sequence continues at coordinate 61,362,303 of NC_064559.1, read as the reverse complement.
GTGGCATTTGTTTTTTTTCTGCCTGATATTAGCTGATTTGTGTCATAAGTCTTAACACTGCCTTAAATGAGTACCGTGCCCTCTAAGTTTCTAAAATTGCAAGGTAAGTGTTTAAGAAAGACAGATAAAAACAGAGGTTTTGTTCTTTTTGTTTTTTCTGAGCTTAACCTTAAGGGTGAAAAATAAATCTTCCTTCACATCTCCACACCCACACAGAACCCTGGGTTCCTACTATTACCAGGGCTGTGCTAATCTGTGTTCTCATTGCAGGATGCAGCACTACATAATATCCTGTGAGTAACTTCACACTGAGGAGTTGTGTTTCAGACTTGGCTCTTGGAGATCAGGAAAATAAAAGCAACTCATAGTCCCAAGCAGGATCTCCAGTTACTGGGAATGAGCAAACCTTGCGGAGAGAGAGGGGGAGGAAGGAGGCATGTGGGTGCCAATCTGTAAGCAGCTCCAAGGTCATGAGATTTCTCATCGCCTCCTCTCCTCTTCCTCCTTCGTCTCCTGCTTCTCATGCATGATCTCAAGGCCCTATTCCATCACATGGTTAAAGGAGCAGCTACAAAACAGGAACAGTCAAACCCTCATGAATTACTTTGTAAAAATTTTATTTACAAACTGATAAGTTACGTATTATCAGTTCTTATGAAATTTTTCCAAGGGCTCAAAAAATCTGACAAGTGCTCTCTTTTCCCATGGCAAATAGGTGGGAGTGTGTGGCAGATCAATGCCTAAGACGTAGTAGTGCCTACTATAAGACTCTAAGCCCTGTTCTCTGTGCTTTATGTAGATGTCTATTTTTAATCATCTTTACAACCCTAAACTACAATCCTGACCATTTTATGGATGAGAAAACTGAGGCACAGAAAAGTAAGAGGCTTTCCCAGGTCTCACAGATGGTAAGTAGTACAACCAAGATTTAAATCTTGGCAGTCTGTTACTAGAACCCGAAAACTTACCACTATTATGAAACCTCCCAGAAGAAATACATCCATGAAATCTCCTAACTGTAGAAAATAGACCAAATTTCATCAAAGCCTCTTGAATGCATATTATTCAAATGGATAAAAGTGGTTTACTATGTCTTCCAGGATTCTTATTGAAACTCACCCTGGTATTTATATAATGTTCAAAATAGATGTGAGAGGTAAGAACAAGTGCCCATATAAGTGATGTGGTTACTGTTCCTATACACCAGTGCTCCAGCCCTAAATGTCTGAACTACTGGACTATTGTCCACTTTAACTTTGACCTTCCAGCCACTCTTGTTCCTGACCCACCAAACTCCTCATCCTGGCCTGGCAAAATGCACCCTTCCCTGCTGACAAGCATGACCTAGTGTACTAAAAGTGACAATGCTAAATATTCTTCTGTCCCCATTTTTTTCAGCAAACAGATGACTATCAACTGCAGCGTAATGCCCATGAGAAGGTTTGAAATTAAGTGAGGGAAGGCTCTGAAGTGAATGTCAGAGAATTCTATGATACAGCACTGTTTCCAGAGTGCTCAGCATGGCACATTGCCCTGTAGAGCTGGGAATGCAGAAACAAAGGCCTCCAGTGTCGTTTGCATTTGTAAGAAGACTGAATTAGTGTTGCTAGGAAACAAAACCTAAGTTTTTTCTATTAAATTTACTTTCAGCTTATATGTCACACCTCTCCCAGCCTGAGTGAAACACAATAAAGGAAGAAAACTACAGTTCTTTTATTAAAATGCCTCAGATCATGTACTCCCCAGGTAAAGATAATCCGTAAGAGGATAGATCTACACATATCTCATCATAAAAGTGATTCCGCTGTACCCAGATTTTAGTATATGGTGGGGAAAACCACATAGGGTGACCATAGGAGCATATGACATAGAAATTGCTCTTGACTCTATTCCTGTGGTCACAGTTGTGACCTAGAAGTCTCAAAGGAAATATATATATATATCAACAACAGAAGAGAGAGGGAAGATTGGAATGAATGTGGTAAGGGAGGAGGTCAGAAAGGTGAGTTGGGAAAGTGGAGAGGAAGAAAGCAAATTGTGGAACCAGCTCAGTAGTTAGGGATGAAACTCAAGACTTTCAAAAGGGAGTTGACCAGTTGACTGACATTGTGAAACAAAAGGAGGAAAGTGATTGCTGGTTGAGTCAAACCAAACCAGGTGTCAAGAGACTATCTGGGGAAGGGATATAAATGTCACTTGGATGAAGCTGGGTTTGCACAAGTATGAGCTCCTCCTCCCTTTGCCAAAATGCTGCCATCTTAAAAGAAAAAAAACCAAGCAAGCGCTCTGCTGATTGCTCAGATGTGAGTGTGTGCACACTTCTAGTGACTTGTCAAATCCTAGTCTTAATTCATTACCAATCCCAAGCATCTGTGAAGTCATACATGTTTCTCAAATCTCCACTCAAACCTATTTCCCAGGGACATCTACCCCAACTCTGCAGACTAGATTCAATCCATGTTACACACTCTCGAAGCCTGGCTGTCATTTTCTCCAAATCACTCACAAGAAATTACATAGCTCTATGATTTTTTTCCTATTTTTCCTTTACTAAGCTGTAAGCTCCTTGAGTGTAAAAAGTATGTTTGTTTCTGCTTAGCATTATATTCCCAGTTCCTACATAGAGCCCAGCATATAGTAGGTGTTCACCTTAACTTGTTCAGTGAATGATTGAATGTATCCTAAACAGATATGATCAGAAGGTAAACAGATCAACTCCATGCAGGGTCGGGGGTGGGGAGTAAAGACAGCAAGCCTTCAAGGCCAACAGGAGCCCACAGAATCACAAGTCAGCTTCTGCCTGAACTTCCTTCCCAAGGAAACATATACTCCCAGACAGCATATCTCAGAAGTTGGACCAGAAAAAACCGGGATCCATGATGAGTTTTTGTCGTAGCCTTATCTTCCACATACAATATCAGGGCTTGGCTTTTCTTGTATGACCATGAGAGGCTTTCAAAATGAGATTCTGAATAACTTCTTAGTGTCTTTTTGTGTACTGACTTCAGCCAAGGATCACTTGTATATCCTGGCACCGGAAAGATTTGGGCCTCATGAATAAACAGCCTCTTGGATCAGGCCCAGAAATCATCACAACAGTACTTGGCAATTTCCTAGCAACTGACAATGGCTGTCTCCGCCAGGATGGAGAGATAGGATACAGTTTCCTCATCGACTTGAAGATTCTATAAATGTTCCTCTTGAAAACAAGTAGCCAGAGGCGGAAAATAGTGACTACACAAGTTCTTCTGCAACTGCAGGAGAATTAAGAATGACATCCAGCTCCAGTGGGGAAGCAGCAGACCATGTTTCAAGACCCATTCCATAGGCTGTTTGAGTCACATTATATTTAATCAAAAGCTGTTTTATTCATTTGTGCTGTTCCACCTGTAATATTAAAGTAAGGTGAGGAAAGTGTCAAGAAAGAAAGGCTGTAGAAGATACCCCAGAATACCCAAGAGCAAATTTATAAGACTGTACTAATAACTGTGTCTTCACCAAGATCAGGAAAAGGGGCATGAAGAGAGGACTGCCCTGATGGATTCAGAAGCTATTGGAACTTTCCAAAGTAGAGAGTTTCCTGAGAAGAAGCAGAAGGAAGGTTATGAAATAGAGGAACTCAGACTTGAATACTGGTTTGGCCACTGAGCTGTGTGAACTTGGGCAAGTGACTCCTTCTTCTGGAGTCTCAGTTTGCTTATTTTAGAAATGGAGGTAATAATATCTGCCTTGTACCATTTCAAGGTTAGAATTAATATGCAGAGAGATGCCAGACTAGTGTCTGGCCCATAGGAAGTTCAATAGTTCAAACCTCTCTGAATTGCCCTCCTCATTTCTCCATTTTTCCTTATCTCTCTGCCACCATCCTGGACCACACCACGTATCTTATATTCACGTTGCTTTTTTTTCATGTAGCCTGCTGAACCTTTTTCTTGATTTTAACTATCTATGACAGTAATGACTTGAATTTCATATTAGCTCTACTTGTATGGCCCTGTAGAAGGAGTGAACAAGAACAAAAGTGAGGGAGGTAGAGGGGAGGAGAATGAGAGAGCAAATGAGGGCAAGCAAAGTCTGGAGACAGAAACCATATTTGATTATGTGCATTTGTCATAGGCTCTGCCTGGTGCCTCTAAGGCTCAGGGACATGTGATGATCAGGAAGAAATACAGCTGAGATGGCACTCAGACATCTGCTTTCCTCTTGGCCCCTCTTCATGTTCATTCTCATTTTTCTTTCACTCCCCACCGTGTTCCTCCAGATTTATGAGGAGGAACATTTAATCCTCCTCCTTTATGATCCTATAGGCCCTGCCCTAACCCAGCCTTGTTCTACTATCAGCTTGGTGAGCTTTGGTCCCTGGCTTCCATGCTTTTGCTCATCCTCAGTCTAGTAAAGAGGGATTCTCCTGTGTCCCCTGACTCCATCAGACCCCAGGATTTCCTCTGCAGTCTCCTTTCAATCAGGCTCATTTTGGCTTTCAATATCTTCCCTCTCTACCCCTCCTCAAAAGGTTTCCTACATCCAAGACTGTCCCATGTAGTTCTTGGCCTCCATACTTCGTGGCTCTAGTTCTGTCTCCTGACTAGTTTACTCATTTTTCCTGTCTCCTTGAATCAGGAAGACCAGGAAAATCTCTCGTTAGTGATGTTTGCCTACTACAAGGCTAACTCTAACCCGCCAGAAGCCTGACCAAACGTGAGCCTTGAACTAGACACTGTGGGGGCTATCCAGGTATTAAGACCTGGACTCCTGCCATCAAGGGACTTACATATAATTGGCAGGTAACATAGACATTTTGATGATATAAAGAAAACTGGCTACAAAAAGTCCCATATTGAATATAATAATACTGTAGAATAGTGTTTATCTGGGAATGAAAACACCAGAAGTGTTCAACAACAAAATGGTTGAATATGGATGGTTCCATATAGATCATTTTTGTGATCACCCACTTTCAAAGTTATGCCAATACAATGAATAAAATATGATTTACTAAAGTACGGTGCATAGGAAAAATAGCATCTGCTCAGCTAAGAATCACCAGTCAGTGATTCCATACGGACCAGACCTGCTTGATACAGACTGAATGATGCTGAATGTAAGGTATAACTGCAAGGACGTCATTCAGATCTTATCAGCAGTTGATAAATTCATAGTTCTTTATTTTTTGTCTATTTCAAGAAGAGCACTGAGGCCTTGAGTGTCAAGTAGAACACACCCACACACATATACACACATAAAACATGCTGAAGCATTTTTTTTTAATCATTGTACTTTTTTAGAGTTAAATATTTAAATTTTCAGAATTATTAGAAACAAATCAAGCTGTTCACATTTTGAATAATGGCATTTTTTTCTGATGTAAACAAACGAGCTATTGATGAGCTAAGGAAAGTCATGTTATTCAAATAACTGAACTGGTAAAGTAAGAAAGCACGCCAACCTTGCGTATTAGGTATCTGTAGGTAAGTAGTATTCATAGATCACCTGGCGTCTGTGGAGGAGGTTTTCAAAGGGGAATGCTTAATCAGAAATACGGTGATCTCAATGGGGCTCCCAGCTTGAATGGCTCAGGGTTTCTCCTTTTGTATCCTAACTGAAAGCCATGGTGATGAATAAAAATAAAGCCAGATAGTCTGTAACTCTGTTGCCTATTTTTGTTCCCCTAGTTAAAAGTTTCATGCTAGATGATATATTATCTCACATTCTGTACTTATTTTTTTAATTTCTAAGAAAGAGTGTAGAGGCATTCTTAACTTTTTTCTTGATACTAGTGATACCTCCTTTGTGATTATGGTACAAATAAGCAAACGTATGCTATCTTTATTTTTGAAATAGAATTGCATAATTAATTGAATTCTAATGCAAAGGGGCCAAATATTGTGGGAGGAAACATTCAGATTTGAAGTGTCTTTCAGGGGACTCAGATGGTTAGAATTACGTAGAAGCATCTGGGATTCTTCATAGCCAGAAGATGATGTCAAAGATGAATGGTGTTCAAATATTTTGTTTAAACCTTGGAATCAAGTGGCATCAAGTCAGATCATACAGAGAAGGACAAAACATAAAACAACTCAAAGCAGAGCTCTTGTGATCAAAAGAAAGGATAGATGGCTTGAGGCTGCAGGTACTTCTACCCTCATCGTCCCTAATAGCCCTGGAGGCACCTCTAAAGCAACCCTGGGGCTCCAGGGAACACAAAGTGAAAGCCACTGCTTATTATGGGTTGCAAATTTTTATAGTCACGGAAGGAACACAACTGAGAAAAAACTAAAGAGGATATTACAAAGTGGTAAAACACAGAAAATAAGCTTCAGGGACATTTATTTTAGAATTGGGCTTGATATAATGGAAGTGGTAAATATGAGGTTGATAAAATCTCTTATTATTCTCTGATTCAGAGTCTGTTTTCTGTTATCCTGCCAGAGACTCTGAATCAACAGATATAGTAACAGTGAGACAGAATATGAGGAAACTTATCTCTAGATATTATACGAAGTTTCATCCTTCCCAGCCCCATAGTCTAGGACCAGAAAAGCATTAGAATACTTATATAACTTTTGAACAAATATTTAAGGAAGGTCTATTATGTATCAGGCACTATTTCAGGCACATGGACTACAAAGGTAAACAAGACAGACAAGGTTCACACTCCCATGGAAACTACATTCTATTGAGGAAGACAGAAAAACATGAACTAAACAAAGAGAATTTCAGAGAGTGAAATGAGCTTTGAAGGCAATTAAACTGCATAACAGAAAAGAGATACAGGGATGATTGCATCCTTAAGGCCTGCTCTTCTAAGCCTGTTTTCTGTGCTCCTGCTGGTAGAGTCACATTCTTCTTTGAATTGTTTTTTTCTTTTCGTACTGAGTGTAAGACAGACCTGAAGTTACCTCCCTTTCAGAAGAGAATCCTTTACCCTGGGAAGATCTAAAAGAATGCGTTAAGGCAGTTATCCCCTTGACTTTAGGAAGAAACTCTCTCACTTCTGTATTTTTCTTTCTGTCTTGTTTCTCCCCAACAAAATGGTGAGATATCCAGGGTCAAGATTAGAAATTGGGTCCAGGAAAAGAAGATGAATGAGGCTACCTATTCTACCTTTAATACATCCTATTGGAGAGGGATAAAATGATTCTAACCTATCTCTCTAGATTGAGTCATAATTTTGCAATTCTTCATTGATTAACTCTCTGTATGACCCACATGTGAACAGATGAAGACTACAGGCTCCTGACGGAGACCTTCAGAGTTTAGGAACCCCAAAGCCTTCCTCTTTCTATCATGAAGACATAATTAATATTGTCACTCCTTTTCTTAAAATGTTCCTGGCAGCAGCAGTAAACTCAAGTGTCAGGTCCCACATTTGCATGGGCCCTTCCAAACCCTTGAGAAAGGCCCTAGCAATATGGTCACATGTTACTATTAAATTTATAAAATAATATGTTTTTGTGTCATTTCCCCAAATTATATTTCAGGCTCCAAAAACCCATGTCTGTCCCTGAGTATTACTAAGCATAGAGCTTATCCATCTACAGTGCCAAGGAGGTTAGAGCTGTTCAGTATCCACTTGTTATATTAAAAATAACATTTAATTTTTACTCTGTTGTATTTAAATATAGATTTTTCTCAAAAGAATGACATTGGTACAACAAACTGTTTTGATGTTTGAACTGTCTACTTATATAATAGTACCAGTTACAATCATCCTCACTTTCCCAAATAAGTAGAAATAGAAATTCATCCTGTTGTCTTTGTTTCCAAAAGTAAATGAATAAGCCACTGCTTTGAATTCTTAAAATACTTTCTTTTCAACACAGATATAAGTAAAGGTGTGATAAGCTTTCATGTTTGACATTAATACCAGAACAAAATCTCATTTAAAAGTTGGGAGAATATTCATTTGCAATGAGTTAAGTCTATTTCCTTCCCAAGTTGTTTTTTCTTTTAATGATGAAGGCTACCTAAATGATGATGGTGTGAAAAGGCGAATCACAAATCATAAAACACAAGGATCACCCATATCATGGGCTTTACTATAAAAAATAAAATTTCACCTTATAAATAAAATGTGACATTTGTGCTGATAATTGGCTAAGAACCTTAAAAGATCAGACCAGCTGCTGGTACCTCAGGATTTCAGAAGTCTTCCTAGAATTACATGGAAGATAAATAATTTTATGGTGTTCCCAAGGAAGTGATAAACTGAGTCTCTACTGAAACTCATTCACAAGACAATGCCACTTTGCCACTAAATAATTCCTCAAAGTTGCTCTCTGAGGCTGTGTACTTAACTGCTAGGGTAATGAATGAGGTGGCTGCCATATTATTGTAATCTAGATGTGATCAGGGAATTTCTATCTGTGTGGCGTGATTAGAAGGGCAACTAAAATATCTCCTCAGAAATTCAGACTTCTCAGTTCAGTCTCAGCCTTTTCATCTTGAAATAGCTCTTCTTGAAAAAGAAAACAAACTGATCAACCAGCATTAAGCTTCTGTTTGTAACTGTCTTAGATGGGGTCAATTAAACATTATCATAAATGTAGATAAATGTAGGGCATTTAAGACAATGAGATAGATGAATGCCCAAGGCAATGAGGGAAACAGGGAAGAGAGAAGAGAAAGTTCTAAAGACTGAGTCTGAGAAGATGAGGAGAGTCCTTATCTTCAAGGTAATATATTTAATTGGCTATCTTAAAAATAAATTTATTAACCATCTCTGCACATATTATTTCAATAGAACTTTGTTCTGTAGGGAAGAGGAAAGAATAACTTTTTGTTTTTTTAGTGTGATCTTTGGATTTTTCAAAGTATATACTTATCTGGTAAAGAATCATGGGTATGCATCACTGAGGGAAAATTATATCATTATTGTCTGTTCTGCCTCTCTCCGAAAATCATACTTTTTCACCTAAAAGTCAGACTTAAGTCTAACTCTCTCTTTAGATCATAAGCATCTGAGAAACAGAGACCATGTTTTTTCACTGTGGTATTCTCAGCACCTAGCATATTGCCTAGCACAAAAATTGCATGGAATAAATGAAGTTTGGAAAAAATTAAAAGATTAAATAAATTGATAACCAAATGTACTTTATTTTTAATTATTTATTTTATTTTTATTTTCTGACTGCGTTGGGTCTTTGTTGCTGCCCAGGCTTTCTCTAGTTGCCGTGAGTGGGGGCCACTCTTTGTTGCGGTGCGCGGGCTTCTCACCGCGGTGACCTCTCTCGTTGTGGAGCACGGGCTCTACACTCATGGGTTCTAGAGCGCAGGCTCAGTAGTTGTGCCACATGGGCCCAGCTGCCCCGCGGCACGTGGGATCCTCCCGCACCAGGGCCCGAACCCGTGTCCCCTGCATCGGCAGGCGGACTCCCAACCACTGCACCACCAGGGAAGTCCTACTTCAGTAGTTTTAAGGGACAAAAAGAACTAAAATATTTTCAAGGCTCAGAGAGGTACCTTTATGAAAATTATGTTCTATCAGATAAATTACCAAGTTCAAAATACAAAAAATAAATGTAAGTCAGCATCATAAACATTTCAGATATTTATGAAAATGGACTTTGAGAAATAGATAAACTCCTGTAGCAAAAATTTCCCTTTCTTAGGAAGAGAGCTGGAAGGACAATGATGTATGATGAAGTCTAGATAGAGTGACAATCCAGTTTATTGATACTTTTAGGTCTTTGGATAATTCAGTCATAAGCCCTAATATAGTTCCCCATCAGTTATGAAACATATTGACTGAAAAGAGCAAATATCTCCTCTTTCAACATCCACCTATTTTTGGACAAGCATCTTCTAATTTACCCTTTCCTGCTCAGCCATTTTGCTCACCCCTGAATCAGAAGATACAAACTGGGGATCCCAGGCTGAGGTTAGACTTCAACAATATCCTAGTTAGTCTGCAAATAATTAAATTTATTTTCTCATATTAAAAATTCAGTTTCATTTCTTTTTATGGCTGAGTAATATTCCATTGTATATATGTGCCACATCTTCTTTATCCATTCATCCGATGATGGACACTTAGGTTGTTTCCATCTCCGGGCTATTGTAAATAGAGCTGCAATGAACATTTTGGTACATGACTCTTTTTGAATTATGGTTTTCTCAGGGTATATGCCCAGTAGGGGGATTGCTGGGTCATATGGTAGTTCTATTTGTAGTTTTATAAGGAACCTCCGTACTGTTCTCCACAGTGGCTGTATCAATTTACATTCCCACCAACAGTGCAAGAGGGTTCCCTTTTCTCCACACCCTCTCCAGCATTTATTGTTTCTAGATTTTTTGATGATGGCCATTCTGACTGGTGTGAGGCGATACCTCATTGTAGTTTTGATTTGCATTTCTCTAATGATTAATGATGTTGAGCATTCTTTCATGTGTTTGTTGGCAGTCTGTATATCTTCTTTGGAGAAATGTCTATTTTAGGTCTTCTGCTCATTTTTGGATTGGGTTGTTATTTGTAATGAGGTGGATAGACCTAGAGTCTGTCATACAGAGTGAAGTAAGAAAGAGAAAGACAAATACCGTATGCTAACACATATATATGGAATTTAAGAAAAAAAAATGAAGAACCTAGGGTTAAGACGGGAATAAAGACACAGACCTACTAGAGAATGGACTTGAGGGTATGGGGAGGGGGAAGGGTAAGCTGTGACAAAGTGAGAGAGAGGCATGGACATATATACACTACCAAATGTAAGGTAGATAGCTAGTGGGAAGCAGCCGCATAGCACAGGGAGATCAGCTCGGTGCTTTGTGACCGCCTGGAGGGGTGGGTTAGGGAGGGTGGGAGGGAGGGAGACGTAAGAGAGAAGAGATATGGGAACATATGTATATGTATAAATGATTCACTTTGTTATAAAGCAGAAACTAACACACCATTGTAAAGCAATTATACTCCAATAAAGATGTAAAAAAAAAATTCAGATGTCCAACTTTTGTCCATCTTTTCTTGAGAAAAAATATGGTGGAAATGTATGGCCCACATTTTCTCTGCTAACAGGAGTCTGGAGGTGAGGAGTAGCTGCCTCTTTTAGAGCTCTCCAGTTCACCACAGTCCTTACCCAATTTGCTTCATTCATTTATGTTACTGTGTGGCCCTCCTTGTCATCTGAATTTTTAGCCTCTAAAGAGATCAATGGTTTTCACTTAAAATGATTTTTTAAAAAATTTCAAATCTCTATTTACTCTAATTGGCTATTACTAACCAGGTATTTAATAACCAGAGTATACTGGTACACAAAGGATCTATTTGTCATCCTTATTAAAAAAACATTTTAATGCAGCATTTGCTCACTCCAGGGGTCCCAAATATTCCTTTAAAACTTTGGTAAGAAATTACCTCTTGGTCTTCCCTGGTGGCACAGTGGTTGAGAGTCCGCCTGCCGAGGCAGGGGACACAGGTTCGTGCCCCAGTCCGGGAAGATCCCACATGCCGCGGAGCGGCTGGGCCCATGAGCCACGGCCGCTGAGCCTGCGCGTCCGGAGCCTGTGCTCCGCAACGGGAGAGGCCACAGCAGTGAGAGGCCCGCGTACCGCAGAAAAAAAAAAAAAAGAAATTTACATCAATTTTTGTTGAAGGAAACACTTCTGAAGTTTGTACAGTTTAATAAGTCAGGGTTAGGACACAGAAAGTTGATTGAGCATGTCCAATTCAGAAAAGGTAGACGAGCAATAAGACATGCCCCAGAGCTCAGGCAGGTGGAGGGATGCCATCAACATGTCCTTCTTTGACCTGCAGCCTACTATTCCCTATTAGAATGGTGTACTTCATTAGACTTGGGTCATTCCCCAGCCATGTGGATTGAATTAACGGTATTTGTATGCGTATGTGCTGATTTTAGTGAATACTGTCTGTCCAACACTGTAGTAAAAACTATATTACGGCACCTCATGAAAATCACTGACACAAATAAAACAGTCGTGTTGATGTGGCCTTGCCAGCCGAATGGACCCTGTTGAACTTTTCTCTCAGAAGTTTTTATTATAAAAATAACAGAATAATAGTTTTTAATCCATCAAAAGTGACATTTTAATAGTGGTTATACCTTTTCAAACTATATGCACTGCCCCAAAGACGCTTGAATGCCTTCTGGCGATGGAGAGGATGATAATCAGTCCTTCAGGTCGAGGCATGGGATGCTACAGATTAGGTGAAGTTAGTTCTCTACGGATTATCATAAGCAGAGCACTTAGTGGACAGACTGCATTTAAATCATTAGTCCGTTGTGTAGTGCTCAGTGAGCGTGAGTCCCCTGAGTGCTCTCAGAACCATTACCACGCACTCTGAGCATTTATTTCTATCTTTAAGGATAGTCACTGCTGAAAAGAGATATTCAAGATGGGACAGAGTCATCTTAAGAAAATATACACACAGCTTCCCACAAGACAATATCATTTTTAGAAACAAAACACTGAAGGGCTACTTGATATCCAATTTGAAACTTTATTATGTTAACAACTGCATGAGTGGGGGCTTTTTCAGATTTTTCCATTTGACTTTTCTGGCCATTACATTCAAAATGACCTTCATGCAAATATATATAATATCGCAAGCTAATGAAGAGGCAATCCTGAGTAGTCTGGGCAGGAATGAGTGAGACCCAGGCATCATTCAAAAAACTAATTATGTACCTGCTGGGGCATATTTTCTGCCTTCAGTAAATACTGACACATCTTCCTCTCCATTGCTAGAAGAAGATTTATTGGAGTCTGTGTTCTTCCATAGTTTTGTTCTTGTTCTGGGGCTTTTTTTGTTTACTAGAATCAAACAGTTACAAGTCACTGGGATTTCTAGTTAAACCTGAGCAGCTGCCAGGGGACAATAGAATTAAATACAATATTGGATACAAGGGGTAGGAAGAAGAAATCAGACACCAATCAGCCATTGCCTCAGGCACAAGAGCCAGGAAGAAAAAGACAGTAATTTACCAACTAGGATCTGGGGTGCGGGGAAACATCTATTCTCTTAACAGAGGCCATTCGCAGAGTGATGTGATGGCTGGCTCCAACCAAGATTCTAAAGTCAATCAGACAATGTAAGTACAATTGTTTGCAGGTGGGTGGGGTGGAGAGGAGTGTTGACTCTTGACCTGTGTAAGTAGTCCTTTCCTTTCATCTACAAATACCTCCTGGGGTCACCACACCCAATATTCAATATTTCCTTAAGAATTGGTACTTAGTTAACTCTCTTTTTATCATGCTAAAGTACTGCCGTTGCTCAAGAAGACTTTTGTGCCACATAGTCAAGGCTTCCAAATCAGTTTCTTTGTCTCACCATCTGCATGGCCTTCTCCTCCACCCAACTCCAGCTACCCACTCCCACAGGCACATCCTGGACCTTTAGTCCCTTGTCACTCCGTTCTTGAAATCTTCCATTCAGACACACTATTGTCCAGTCATAATCTCCTCTCCTGGTTCTCCCAATTATTCCCACTTCCTCTGCCCTTATTCCTCACAAGACTTCCAATCCTCTTCTCCCTTGCAAAGACTACTCCAATTTTCACATCTTTCCTTATTCAATCTAGACTCCATATCCCAACACTTGAATCACTATCTTGCCAAAACTTTTGCCTCAAAATCTTTCCAATTTTCTCATATGGTAATAGCCTAATATTGAATTAACCCATATCAAATTTTATTTAACTTTCTGTAGTCTATATCAAATCATCCTCCTAAACCCTATCCTGCCTCATTGCCAGATGACCATGCCTTTTACTCGATGGAGAATATAAAAGTCACAAAGTAGGGACTTCTCAGGTGGTCCAGTGGTAAAGGATCTGCCTTGCAATGCAGGGGACTCAGGTTCGATCCCTGGCCAGGAAACTAAGATCCCACATGCCTGGGGGCAACTAAGCCTGCGTGTCTCAACTAGAGCCCACGTGCTGCAAACCACAGAGCCCACGTGCTCTGGAGCCCAGGCACCCTGGAGTCTGTGCACCACAACTAGAGAGAAGCCTGCGTGCTGCAACGAAAAATCCCGCATGCCTCAACAAAGATCTCGTGGGCTGCAACTAAGACCCAATGCAGCCAAAAATAAATAAATAAATAATCTTACAAACAAAGTCACGTAGTGGAAATGACCTCGACTTTTTGCCCTCCCACCTGCAATCTTACCTGCGTCAATCAATACCCATTCTTGTTACCTAATTTCCTCTCGAATGTAGAAGTTGTCTTTCTCTAGTTGTCTGAGCATTCCTTCACTAGTGCTTTATATCGCATACCTTCCAGCTTCCATTTAAATGTATTTTTCACATTAAAATTATTTTTATTTAATAATTCTAAAGTAATTTATTCAATTATGGATGCAGCATCTTTCATTAGTATATTCATAATCAACATGACCCCTTAAAAAGTCCTTTTGTCCAGTTTCTCCAAGGTACCATTTAACAAGTTTCTGAACACCTATACCAGGTGTTGCACATTAATTAACACCTACCACATAAGGTAGCTATTATTATTCTCATTCTACAGGTTAGGAAATTGGATCTCAGGCAGAGTTATATGTTACTTAACATTCCACAGTGACTGGCAGATTTGGGATTGGAATCTAGGTCTCCCCACACTGAAGTTTGTCTCTTCTTTTTGCTACTTTGCATTGATCATCATCCCGTGACCTACAATGCATTTTTTTTCTTGTTCCTATCTCTTTACACCTGGAAAAAAATCAGATTAAGGCACTGTTGATAGCAGTGGGAAGAACAACTTATCAAGGCAAAGAATTTGTTCAAGAACTCTGAACAGAAGGAATCAGTAACACTCAGACTGACCTCATCCTGCCTTCTCCTTCAGGAATCCAAGGTGCAGGAAAAGGGAAGAACCTTTGTATTCTATTACAAGTTAATCACTAAAGGGATATTGCCTATAAGCTTAAATTATACATAGTTTGCCCATCTCTGGGGACCCTGCCTCCCAGGTAATGAGAATTAAGCTAAAGTACCTTTGTTTAGCTCATGCGAAACATCCTAACCAGGCCCACCTGTGAATGGCTGCAAGAAAGAAGAAATGAACAAATCCCCTCCGGAGGCTGACCGGAACCAGGAAATGCTTGACTTTACTCCCTCCCCTTTTAGTATAAAAGAAGCCTGGCTTCTAACTCAGGGAAGATGGTTCTTTGTGGGGACGAGTCTACCATCTTCTTGGTCTGCTGGCTTTCTGAATAAAGTCACTATTCCTTGCCCCAACAGCTCCTCTCGCAGTTTATTGGCCTGTTGTGCAGCGAGCAGTTTGAGCTTAGACACGATAACAAATTTAGGCACAGCCCACCAGGAGCCTTGCTGCTCCTGGCTGCCCGTTCACGTCAAGCCCTAGCAGCTGCTGGGGCCGCTTGTCCTGGGACATCTTCCCTTCAAAATTCCCTGAAGCAGCACCGGCTGCCCCAGCGCTTGGCAGTAGGAGCAAGGAATCAGCATTTGGGAGCTGACAGCTCTATACAGTAGGGTAAGTCACTCCGGTATATACAGCTTGAAACTTTATTCTTCTCCAATTGGGGCTTTTTCTCCAGAATAAGCCAGTTTGTTTGAGGTACCCTGTTGGAGAGAGGAAATAGTTGTATTTCCTCTCCATCTGGAGCTTTTTCTCTGGAATAAGCCAATTTGTTTTGTATTTGGGTGCGGTACCCTCTGGAGAGAGGAGAGAGTTGTTGGACTTTTACCTGACTTGTGAATCGGTTTGTTTCTTTGGATATTTGAGATTGTGTATGCAGTTTGTGTGTGCAGTTTTCTTGAATTTCTGTCTTTAAAAATGGGGAATGGGGCTTCCCTGGTGGCGCAGTGATTGAGAGTCTGCCTGCCGATGCAGGGGACACGGGTTCGTGCCCCGGTCCGGGAGGATCCCACGTGCCGCGGAGCGGCTGGGCCCATGAGCCATGGCTGCTGGGCCTGTGCGCCCGGAGCCTGTGCTCCGCAACGGGAGAGGCCACAACGGTGAGAGGCCCGTGTACCGCAAAAAAAAAAAAAAAATGGGGAATGTTTCAACTATCCCTAAAGAAAGTCCTCTGAGGTGCATTTTTGAATAAGTGATCTGATTACAGCTATGAACCCATGGATGAGAGGGAGATGATATTTTATTGTAACAATGTGTGGCCACAGTACCTGTTAGGATCTCCACAAGGGGTTTAGCAGGGTTATCCCGGGACCCTGTGCTCCATGTACGGCTACCCTTGCTGTGTTAATGATATCGTTTATGAACTACTGTGTGGTTGGTATATGTAAAACCCCAAGTCTGAACTTGAGCGTTTATTTAGGATTTTCTGTTTTTCCTATGGGTTTTTTGTTTCATTTCATTCGGTACTCTCTCCATTGACAGCCAAATCAGCTTTGTGATATTTAAAACTTTCACTGATATCAAATGGAGGAAAGGAACAGGAAAAAAACAAACAAACAAAAACCTTGTCTGTTCTTGTCCAAGAATGGGACATTCCCAGGAAGAAGAGAAATGTTCCACTTAGTTCCTAAAATCGCCCAAAGCAACAAAAAGAATCTTTTCCATAAACATTAGTATAAATGGTGTAGCCATCTAGACAGTGACCTTGATTTGTCCCATCTGTCAGAAACACGCTTTGAATCCAACCTCTTTAGCGACTGATGGGTTTTACATTGTTGTAGCTGATTCATGGCTGAAATTTTGGAAT
Organism: Orcinus orca; assembly: GCF_937001465.1. Lineage (NCBI taxonomy): Eukaryota > Metazoa > Chordata > Mammalia > Artiodactyla > Delphinidae > Orcinus > Orcinus orca. Next base: position 61,345,661 of record NC_064559.1, on the reverse strand, counting down.
GAGAACTGTGAGGTCCCTGTTTTTTTATGTGTTTGTACATGTGTGGCATTGTCAAAATTAATTTGTAAAAGAGCTTTATTTAATTAACTTAAAGGAAATTAAGTGCTTATATAAATACTCAAATACAAGACTGGCCGGAATGAATTTTGAGTTCACATGGTCTGGGAAATATTCAGTAATTGATTAATATCTGGTATTAAAGTTAGCTGAAGCTTATTGGTCTGATTAATACAGACACGTCTTTAGAGTCATCAACATTAAGTATAATAGAAGTATCTAGGTTTGCTAGAAATCAAATAAGACCTTATTTCCGTTACTAAGTTTATCAGCAAGGAAAATAACAATATGAGAAAGCTTTTAAGTAAATAAAATAGAGATAAATGCGGTTAGAGTTTTAGGTAAACTCTATAGGAATAGTTATGTTTTGGGAATAGTTATGTTCTAGCAATGTCTATGTAAAATAGTCTCTCCAGGTTTTCATAACTTGAAACTGTTAGTTGAAGAGAATTCGTTGACTACCTGGGTCATCTCAAATATGATAAAATATTAGAATGCTAATTGCTGGGCAGGTCTAAGTTTACCTATCTTCCTCTCCTAAGAAGAGGAAGACTAAAGCATAAATTTGTCAATTAGGAAATGCTGGTATGACAAACAGTTTACAATTACTTGCTCCTTGGTTTTCACTAGAGATTAAGGTTTTAAGGTTAAGAATTATAAGGGAAACATATCAGTAAGCAAAGATGTAGGCTGTGTGTTTTCATCAAAGAAGGTATGAAGAATGAAAATGCATTTTGTTAAAGGGAAAATCGTGGTTTTGTCCTAGAATCGGTTGTCTCTGAATGGAAAAGAAAGTGTGGGACAGATAATATGGATACAGAAAATTATGGAAAGTTTGTGGAGAAGGAAAACTGAAAGTTTTGTGCATGGTCAGGATTGGCTAAGATTAAAGTTAATTAAGAAAATGATTTTTAAAGGTAAAATGGTACACAACCTGAATTTGGTTCTCTAAGAGGACAAAGTTTTCTTAAAATATTAAAGTGCTTTTGGTAATAGATTTTGAGTTTCTTTACGTGATCTGTATTTGCCATTGAGGTCTTTTATTATCACTGGTTAAAACTTTTTGATATTTTTGACAGACTTCCCAAAGATCAAATTCTAAATGAAGTTCATTTGACCTCTAGCTAACTTTGAGGTTTTACAAAGGGTCCCTGGAACACCTCAAATTATTTGTTTTCTCTCCATATCAGGAATATTAAAGTAATTAGGCTTATTTGGTATGTTAAATTATGTGGGAAGCATTGTCAAATAAATGGTGATTAAAAACTTGTGTCAGGGCTTCCCTGGTGGCGCAGTGGTTGAGAGTCCGCCTGCCGATGCAGGGGACACGGGTTCGTGCCCCGGTCCGGGAAGATCCCACATGCCGCAGAGCTGCTGGGCCCGTGAGCCACGGCCGCTGAGCCTGCGCGTCTGGAGCCTGTGCTCCGCAACGGGAGGGGCCCGCGTACCGCAACAAACAAACAAAAACAAACTTGTATCATATGTGTAAACATTATTAATATACACACTCTAGAAATTATATGGAACTCCTAAAATTCTGATATATCCTGGTAAATGATATCAGTCATAATTATCTTAAATTGTATGTCACAGCAGTAACCAATTTTCTTTTCAATTGCATTGTAATCCCAGTTGGTCGATGCCAAAGCTAAAAGGCTTCTTTTTAATGGTTAGAGATGATCAATTGATATTCATGGTTTTACAGTGGCTTTTGAATGATTCTGTAGCTATTTTGTGATGAAGCGGGAAAGAATGATGAAATCCTTTATATGCAAGCAAGCATTTGTGCCGTTACATCTGGGAAAATAAGAAAAGGAGAGGAATGAGAGAAGATATGTTGCTTCAAACCTTAACTCCTCCAGCTGAGCTGGCTGTCCCAGCTGAGCTGGCCGTTATGCCAATATATCTACCCCTTCCTTTCCTATCCAGCCCCAATTCCTGACACTGGGACTGAGGACTTCCCCTCTTTCTAGAGATCAATTAGAAAGTCCTGTGTTAGTTTCTGGGGTACAGGGACTTGGTCCAGTATCACCATCTAAGACCCGACAGGACTCCCAATTTGGGCCAGGAGCCACTCCCAGGCCAGGGTAATTTCCACTGCTGTTATCTCATATGGGGCTAAATGCAAATGATCAGCCAGCTGGATTTCTCAGACTTATTTATTTGGAAAGATCACAACCCTCCTTATACGGAGGATCCCCTACACCTGAAGCCCACTTGGCAGGACCCATAGTTGAACCAAACTGGGACCCCAGTGAGAGAGGAATGACCTTGTTACAGCAGTATTTACTGGTGCATCTCAGTAGGGCTTTGAAAAGAGGAAACAAAGCAAAGGAGTTTGAAAAAAATTCAAGAAACTCAGCCAAAAAAAAAAAAAAAAAAAAAAAACTGAATTTTTGGAAAGGATTTATCAGGCCTATGGATGTCATCTTAATGCAGATCTTGAGGTCCCTGAAAATACTTAACTTTTGGGAGGGCAAAGTGCCTCAGATATCAGGAGAAAGTTGAAAAATTAGACGGTGCATTTGGAATGAACCCTTCTCAGTTGGTAGATGTTGCTTTTAAAATGTTCAACAGGGGACAATGACAGAAGAACGAAGAAGCAAAATGAAATGCCACTTTTCTGGCAGCAGCATTGGATTTTTGAAAGGGGAGTAACCGAAGGAAGGTAAGCCACGATTGGGGAAAGAGCGATGTGCTTACTGTAAGGAGGAAGAACATTGGAAAACAGATTGTCCTAGGCTAAAACATAAGAAAAACAATAAAGACAAGAACTGGGCTTCCCTGGTGGCGCAATGGTTGAGAGTCCGCCTGCCGATGCAGGAGACACGGGTTCGTGCCCCGGTCCGGGAGGATCCCACATGCCGCAGAGCGGCTGGGCCCGTGAGCCATGAATTCCAATTTCCCCACAGAAGCCCCAGGTAAAATTGACAGTGGGGGATGAGCTGATTAACTTTCTGATAGACCTCACCCTGAAGTTTTTCACCAGAACAGCTTGATATCAGATCCCCCCCGCACCAGAACACACTTTAAGCCTACAAACGGCACTTGTAAAAACCCCAGAAAGGGAGAGCTCTTCCCCTTCTCCCCACCTCCTTGGGTCTGTGAAAAGGTAAGACCGGAAATGTGTGCCAGCTGCACCCCAGGGAAGGCCAAAAACATACGGCCGATATGAATCCCATTAAAAAAGTATGCTGGGACACCTAATCTAAAACAGTATCCTCTGAGGCAAGAGTATCACTTCTCCCACAGATTGACTGGTCCAAATACCAGCCAGTGTATTCAGAAGAGGACAAAGAGGGCCAAAAAGAGTGGGGCTTCACTTGGATCACACCTCACTGAAAATGTAATGCACAATTGTTTTGATTCCTGGGGTGCTCCTCGACAGCGTGCTGCAGCACACTCATAATAATGCCAATTATGGGAGAGGTGCCACCTTACAATGGATTCAAAAATTCTATAACGGGCCTAACCTACAAAAGGCCATCCAGCAAGTCACTCAGAATTGCATGACTCACGCTTAAAATAATTCAGACTGCTGTCAGACCTCCCCAGATGAGGACTCGACACAGGGGAACTTGCCCCACCGAGGACTGGAAAAAAGACTTAAATGCCTCAAGCTGCAGGAAATTTTAGATAACCTGCTAGTGTTTGTAGATACTAGTGTTGATACTTTTTCAGGATGGGTGGAAGCATATCCTACCTGGGCAGAAAATCTGAGGTGGTTAAGGAACTTATCCCCTGATTTGGATTAAAGCATTGAAACTACATTCGTCCTGGAGACCACAATCGATGGGTAAAACCAAGAAAATGAATCAATCGTACATTAAAAAGGAACATCTCTGAAATATGTCAAGAGACTAATTTAACTTGGAATAAGACCATTCCAGTTGCCCTGCCATGGATAATAGTGGCTCCCAGAAGCAGGCTTAAATTAAGCCCCTTTAAACTATTGTATCATAGGCCATTCCAGGTATCTGCCCAGGAGGGAGAATCTATAAATGCTCTAAAAGACCGAGCAGTTGCCAATTGTGTTGAAACTTTGGACACTATACCAACCTCTGCTCATGAGTTTGCCTCGAACAGGTCTGCCTATCCAACTGAGGTAAATGGTAATTTTATTGTAGCTAGAGAAGGGTCGACCTATTTGTTTAATTTTATCCAAATGGCACAGGAATTTAGTATATGTATTGGGAATTGGAAACAACCCCAATTTCAATTATAAATTAGACGACAATGTGCTAAGTGGTTTCATCAGGTTCAAATAGTTGTAGATTAAAAAAAAATGTTACTACTGACTAAAGATTCTAAAGAATATTCATTGCCCACCCCCCCTTTCAGCGTGAAGTAGCCAGAGTGGTCTTTGTCCCTTTCCCCACAAGACTGTGGAATGGAGATTGAAAGTGAGGAGTTGTAATAGGGAAGAAACTTGGTATTCTATTACAGGTTAATCACTAAAGGGATGTTGCCTAATAAGCTTAAATTATACATAATGGCCCATCTCTGGGCACCCTGCCTCCCAGGTAATGAGCATTATGCTAAAATATCTTTGTTTAGCTCACATGAAACATCCTGACCAGATCCACCTGTGAATGACTGCAGGGAGGAAGAAATTAACACCTCCCTTCTGGAGGCAGATTGGAACCAGGAAATTTTTGACTTTACTCCCTCTCCTTTTAGTATAAAAGAAGCCTGGGTTCTAACTCAGGCAAAACGGTTCTTGGGCATGATTCTACCATCCTCTTGGTCTGCTGGCTTTCCAAATAAAGTCCCTATTCCTTGCCCTAATAACTTGTCTCCATTTATTGGTTTGTCATGCAGTGAGCAGTACAAACTTGGGCTTGGTAACATAGTTAGTGACCTGTGATGGAGACATCAACTCCTACACCTCACAGTGCTCTCAATATGTGCTTTTAGAGGTGGAGTAACAAGGAATGGGACTGCAAAGTGGCCCAGAACCTCTCAGATTAGCCTCTTTCCTTACAGCAAATGGAGCTCATAGGTCCCAAGAGATCCTGTGTACTCGGCGACACTACTCACAATCAGGTGTTCTGGTGAGGGTGGACACACTGACAGACCTGTGAGTCCCTCAGTCACTGCTTATTGAGGATCTATTAAGGGGGAAACACTGTACTACAAAGGGAGATCAGATATAAAGCTTATCCTCTCTCATTTTATAAAATAGTGGCAGGATAAATTATGTGCACAGTGAATTATAATTCAAGATAGAAAATAAGTTCCATAGGAGAAGTACAGAGAAAGTATAAAGTGTGTCCAAAGGTGGGAAAGATGACTTCCAACGCATGGCAGGAAGAGCAGCTTTCTTAAAGAGAGAATTTAAACTGAAGCAGATAAGATTTGGATCCATGGAGACAGTTTTAAAGGAGAGATCAAGGGATTGTACCAACACAGGCTACAAGCCAGGTATGTGATGGGTGTGTGTGTGAGAGAGAGAGCTGAAGAGAAATCTAAATATGAGTTACTTATGGTAAGGGTCGATAGTTTGAGCTATCTAAAGCATTAAGAAAGGTGTGGCTAGAAGTGGGCCATGTTGTTGGAAAAGACCTCTAATTTCTAAGACCACCTGTCTTCCCCTCTTCCCATCTTCAGCCTAGGTTAGGTCCAGTTCACGATGGCTCTTCAGTGCCAGCCTCAGAAATGTGGCTGCTGATAATTAGGGGATGGGGAGAGTCTGAAATGCTTTATGCTTTTTTAACCAGGGATGAGAAACCCAAAGCTGTCCTTTAGGAAGGCTAGTCTGACAGCATTATTTGAAGACATTGGAAGACGAGGGAGTCAGAATCAAGCTCAAAATTATTATCAGGGTCCTTTCTACTCAAAATTGTGAAGTTTTACAACAAATCATAATATGAAAGAGTATCTATTAAAAATCCATGTTAGCATACCACTCTGTACAGTTTATACAGCTGGTATTTCAAAGATACATTAATCTCATCTGCTTTTATAAATCTCATAGTTTTATTACAAAATACAATGTAAAAGGACAAAATAGGCTATAAAGCTGAAAAGATATGTAAGTTATCAAGTATAGACTAAGTTCAATGAAACACCATATACTGCAGCAATGTTTTTAAATATTTACACACTCGTTAAAATCTAGATTACCATGCTCATAAGAGCAAGGTCAGCAAGGTTTTCCATAAAAGGTCATATAGTAAATAATTTAAGCTTTGGGGGATATTTTGTCTCTGTCACAAATACTAAATTCTGCTGTTGTAGCAAATAAGTAACTACAGACATTACATAAAAATTAGGCATGGTTGTGTTTCAATGAAACTTTATAAAAAGCAGTCCACCAGCATTCAATGGAAGCTAAAACTAGTAGCTAAAAGTTTGATAATGAACAAGATATTTACATAATCTCTAAGTATACTCCCACAAAACACACATACATGCTTAATATGTAGTTATCAACTTCATAGTCGAGAAGCTTGGAAAACAGGTTATTAGCCAAGTGGTAAGATTAACAACACCAGAAATCATGTGTCACCTGAAATAACGCAATGAGAAGAACACAGCATCATTCTGTGATGAGAAAACATGAGACAAACCCAAATTGAAGGATAATCTACAGAGTAACTGATTTGGACTCATCAAATATATCAGTCATAAAAAGAAAAACCTGAGGAAATGGTCCAGATCAAAAGAGACTAAAGAGATATGACAAGTAAATACATCATTCTCGACTGGATCCTAGACCTTAAAAAGGATATTATTGGGATAATTGGCAATGGATTGCATGTTACTTGTACCATTGTGAATTTCCTGGTTTCCATGGTTATACTATGGTTATTTATGAGAGTGTTCCTGTTTTTAGAAAATACATACTGAAGCATTAAGGTGTAATGGGACATCATATCTCTAACTTACTCTTGAATGGTTGAGAAAAACTATGTATAAACATAGGGAGTTAGAGAATGAGAAATCAATGTGGTAAAATATTTGGGCATCTGGGGGAAAGTATACAAGAATTCTTCACACAATTTTTGCCACTTTTCTATAAGCTTGAAATGATTAAAAGTACAAAATTTAAAATGATTTACTATCATATATCAATAAAACATCAACTAAAGGCAGGAGAAAAACACCCAAATCTCTGGGAATACATAAAAGGATTTTAAAACAATGAGAGGCTGGTGTAACCAACTCATACACTGGGCAGAACATCAATTCATCAGAAATTTCCAGCTAACTTTGAACAGAAACTTCTTAACTTCCAACAACATGTAATTCAATTCAGGAAAAAACACTGGGGCTTAGTCAAATAGGAAATGCTAATGAAATCATGGTGTACTTCAACATGCCTCAAAATAATTCCATCAATGTTAAAGGAGCTACACACATAAAATTGAAGGATGGGTCATAAAAAAGCATATTTGTTGCTATGATGGTGTGTGTATTACCAGTGGCCTAGAGCTGCCATCAGATTTAAACTTAAAAGTTATACTTAAATGGGGCTAATCCAGGTATTACTGGTCCCTAGATTTATGCAATTTACAGACCCCCACTCTAGGAAAAAACGAATACAAAATTATGAATAAAAATAAGGTATGACAGTGAAGATTAAGAAAGAGAAAATAAATCATGAAAAATTACAAATTTTTTAAAGCTGGCAAATACAATAATCCCCCAAAATGTAATATTTTTATTAATTAGATGCTTGGCATGACTTCATATGTTTCCCTAGATTTTGTGACTACGTATTTTTTGATCTTTTCATATGACAAAATTCTGTGATAACATAGTCTATACAGAAATAGGAAGGGACTTACGCTAGCGAGGAGCCCTGAATCCTAAGATTCATTAGCTACAAATAAATCCACTTCTGCCTCAAAATAAGATGTTTCTCAGATGTTACCATGCATACAGAGAACACCGAAACAATGATCTCTGAGCTTTTGAAGGCCTAGATAAATGTAGAAGTCCAGGAGCTCTACCTAACCAACCTAGTATGTTGACCCTTTAATCACCTTATGGATATTTAATCATGAACAGTTTAAAAATAAACTTTTGAAACACGATGGGTCTTGATGGTTATTTATGCACAAGAGTGACATGGGACTAAAAAGTCTTGCTAAATAAGTCTAAAAGAGCTCCTTCAGTAAGTATAAATAAAAATTCTAAGTGATAAGAAAGCATCGTGTCATGATTTACTTGACCACACTCTGTGTGTGTGTGTGACATAAAATATTGGTGTATCTTACAATCAAGTGCCTCTTGGATTCACTAACATAAGGCCCATTAATTCTGTTCCCTTGCTTATTATGAGAAAGTTTAGATCAGAGGTCAGGGGCTTTAGGACAACTAAAAGCATTTACAAAAAATGAAAATTTACAGGATCTAAAACCCATTAGTTTGTGAACTGGGTTGGACCTAATTAGGACAGTTGGGGTCCTGTCTGAGTAGGGTCCCAGCAGCAAGATGGTATAAAAGCAAGCAGGTGCAGAAAGAATGAGAGAACAGACATGAGCTAAAGTCCTATTAAAGGTACAAAGTGAGAAAGCTAATTCTAGAGCAGGAGCAAGAAGGTTAAGAGTGAAAGCAGGTAAAACTTGGAGGACTGCCAAAAACAAGATTCGAGCCTCAGTGTTGCCTCGGTTAAAGTTCATGCTTTCCTCTCGTGACTCCTTAAAGAGTTCCAGGAACACAGCTGGAAAACATCTAGCATATCAGGAGTAGTTGAAAGAATTGCACCTGTTTAATCAGCAAAGACTGAAGAGTTAGAACCGTCCTCACATTAAAGGGATACAGCCATGCAGAAAAGGGAGGAAATTTATTCCATATGTTTCCACATGTAAAATTAAGACCAACATGTGGAATTTACAAGGAGACAGATTCTGAGTGCTGAACGCGTGGACTTTGCTAGAATTATTTGCCTCCGTTCACCTGGAAGAGTGCTTGAACTTTCTAAATTATCAATGATATTGGTTACATTAATAGAAATAAGAAAGAACAGCCCAGCAATTATTGTAGTTCAGTCGTGGAATGGAAGCTAATGATCCCTTCTGAGCTTAGGTATTTTAATAGTGTAGTGCTTATTCAGTTTTATGTTACACATATTATTACATTTAATTCTCACTACCACTGTATGAAGTAGGTTGTATCATTTTATAGATGAGGCAACTGAGACACAGAGATTACATAACTTGCCCAAAGTCATACGAAGATGAGTGGTCAAGCCAGGAGTTGAACAGAATGAACCTGGTTCTAGAGTCTCTGTTTCAACCACCACACTTTTCCATCTGGCAAAGAAGAGCTAGAATAGAGTCCAGTAACTTATGAGAGGTGAATTAAGTGCTTTTTTTTGCTACATTCTACAAGTCTCAGATCGTGCTGGATATTAGTTCCATTTTTGTTTATGTCAGATCACCCACCTTATTTTTGGTTATGTTTAATCTGTGTTAGCAATGCTGACCATTTAGCCTTATTAAACAAAGTGCTTGTAAGTTACCACAATACAAGATATAAGACACTAGGGCTTCCCTGGTGGCGCAGTGGTTGAGAGTCTGCTTGCCGATGCGGGGGACACGGGTTCGTGCCCCGGTCCAGAAAGATCCCACATGCCACTGAGCAGCTGGGCCCGTGAGCCATGGCTGCTGAGCCTGCGCGTCTGGAGCCTGTGCTCCGCAGCGGGAGGGGCCCCAACAGTGAGAGGCCTGCATACCGCCAAAAAAAAAAAAAAAGAAAAAAAAGAAAAAAAAAGATATAAGACACTAGATGTATGAAACAACAAATCCTTTTTGACCATATTAAAAATACTAATTAAAAACCAAAACCTCTTTTACTTTTTCTTTTTTTTGGCCTTCCTCCAGATTTTCAACATTATCAAAAACTGGCATTTGCTTTCTTTCTTCAGTTTACAAGAACTTTGAAAGTTCAGCAGCCCTAGCTCAGCCCCCATTAGAAATGCTCACTCAGCCGCAGCCACATGCCAACCTTCTGTTTATTCCACTGCAGTTAATTCAAAGTCATGAGAGTGACACAGATGATTAAGTGCAAGAGCTGATGGTGTGTGCAGTGGGGTAGTCAGACTGAGTACATGCCCAAAGAAGAAAAATCACTCCAAGTGATCCAGAGTCAGTAATCACGCTTAAGAAAATGCACTGTTAAGGAAAGGCAGTTGTCCTGGATAACAGGATATTTTTCTTAGCTAGGAAATCCTATTTCAAATGAAGATATGAAGATGCATTGCTTTGAGATTTCTAAGGAGTGTCAAGAAATGCAACATAGGACTGGTTCCCAGGAAAAGGAATAAAGGTAGTAACAATTACTGTGCAACTACCAGGTATCATAGAATTTACCAGACATTTTAACATTATGATCTAATTCAATCCTCCCAAAGCCAAAGGTCACTAAAGAGTCAGTGGTAGCTACAACTTGAACTCAGTTCATGATTCCAAATCCATGGTCATCCTACTATATTAAACTGTTTAATATATTGAATAATATATTGACAAATTTGCCTTTAATAAGGCATTCTGAGTTTTCTTCCCAGAGTCTAATGCTGTACCAGATACATGATGTGGTTGCTGTAATGAGGTAATACAGGCAAATTAATCTGTGGAAGTGTTAAAGAATGTGTTTAGGGGCTTCCCTTGTGGCGCAGTGGTTGAGAGTCCGCCTGCCGATGCAGGGGACGCGGGTTCGTGCCCCGGTCTGGAAAGATCCCACATGCCGCGGAGCGGCCGGGCCCGTGAGCCATGGCCGCTGAGCCTGTGCGTCCGGAGCCTGTGCTCCGCAACGGGAGAGGCCACAACAGTGAGAGACCCGCGTACTGCAAAAAAAAAAAAATGTGTTTAATGGGACTGTCAGCAATTGCTTGGTGGTACCAGAGCTGCAAGTCCATGAACTTTTCAAGAAGAAAGCTGTGGGCAACCCATATTTTCAATCTGGAAATGATGGAGATAGCACTTAGATCTCAGCAACTACACTATAGTGCTTTCCCTGCAGATGGAGATGTGGACCTTACCTACATGATTCACAGGCTGAAACCTGCATATGTCAGGATGTATAAATTTATGTGATGAAAGAACCAAACAAGGAAATGCAACCTCAGCAGAGAACCTGGGGCAGACATGGAGACAGAAATAAGGAGATCTAGGACTGCTATAGAAAGCCAGGTGTAGGTAACAAAACTTCTGAGGAAAGGAGGGCGAAACCTGTGGGTATTAGACCATTAAGGGGAAACAGAAGTTACAAATGAAGAAAAGAGATGCCAGAGGTGCACACAAGCTGTCTTCAAAGTTAAACAGACTCAGAGTTTTAGCCTCTATAGTCCTGGAAATAAAACAAGGACCAATGATTCAGTGCTACAGAAATTTGTGTCTTAGCCCATAGAAGAAACAACTAAAAACCAGGTTCAACTTAAAATGAAATGAGTTGTGTGAGGTGGTAGGAAGATTCTTGTTAATGGAGATGCCATCTCACTCAGTAAACACACACAAACACCACAACACTTCTGGGCCACATTGCCATTGCCATGAGTACTATGAAGATATCATGTAATTCATGTGTTCTGTTATTTTCCCTAGTACCTCCCATCTTTCTCTATAGGAAAAGAGCTGCAATATTTGCTTCATGTTCTGAAAATTATCTTTCCTGACTTTTCTCTGCTTAGTACATGCCTCATTACTGTCCAGAGTAACTTGGACCCTGTCATGCTTTTTTCCTAATTACCCTATTTGGACATGTCATTGTTCCCACATTTATCACTCTATAATATTAATACTTCCTCTTTAGCAGCATGTCAGTAGCTCACCTTCAAATGCAACCCATGAGATTTGTTGGGTTCCAACCGTGGGACAGTAAAGTACAAAGATCAAAAGCTAGAAGAGATTATGATGAAATATCCCCCTTGCCAATTATACATTGTTCTGTCTGAATCAGTATTTCCCTCATCTTTTAATTTATCCATTCTCAGGCCACAGCATATTTTTCTTTGCTTTTCAGGCCCATTTTAAGTTCATTGCATTAGTATTCTCAGGCTAGCTCATTTGGCCTCCATTGTTGTTCCTGGCACTTGATTTTGTTGTATTATCACTTTTGTATTCAAGGAACCATGGAATTATAGAGCTGGAAGAGATCCTAGAAATCATTTACAAGAAATGCCTCATTTTATAAATAGAAAACTATAGCTTCTTAGGAGTGATACGATTTGCCCAAGGTCATAGGAATGGCAGCAGACATGGAACCACTCTTTCAAGGGTATCATCCTGACTTCCTTGTCATAGGAAAATTGCCGATTTTCAGGTAATAATTGCTGATGACAACTGACCTACCCTGACACCTGCCATCTGACCATTCCTCTTACTTAGGCCCCAAGCAGCCAGGCTCTGATTATCTGACTAATTCATCTCTTAAAAACTATTATAGGAAAAAACTATACAGGCTTTTCTTCATCAAAGGCAATCACTCCTTTTGATTTAAAAATCATTATAGAGAAGGCACCAGTTCAATAAGAAACCCAGTTATATTTACCTTTGGCAATATTGGGGGGTGTGTGTGTGTGTATGTGTGTGTGTGATAAAGGAGAAGGGGATTTAAAAGATTCATATGAACCAAAATCAAGTGACATAAATAATATTAATTCTAAGAAGAAGGCATTTTTTCTTGTCCTGTGCCACTACGTAACATGGGGTTGTTTATTTAAAAAGTAGTATAAATTTGAACAAAACCTATCCGTTTTCTAAATCTGAAACAAAACAAAACTGGGATATCAAAAATCTCAGACCACATCTGTGCCATACATTTGTGTCTTTCATTCTGTTTGAGTTCCTAATCAGTGCTAAATTACTACAGATGGCACAGATACTGTCATCCTACAAACATCAATTCATCTAGAGATCAACCGGCCCACAGTCCATCCAGTGGGAGAAAAGAAACTGCTATTTACGGAGCACCAACTATGTGTTCAGCTCTTTCATATGCATCATCTTGTGTTAATGCCCATGACGATCTTGAGGGGTAGATATTGGTATTCCATTTGCCTTTAACAGATGAGGGAACTGAGATCATACACCTTAAAAATGGTAAAGCCAGACTTGAATGAAGATCTAGTTAATCTCTTTTTTCTCTACACCATACTGCCTGTTCCCAAAGACCACCAATATACCACAGGATATTCACTGAGCAGGAGTGTGTCCAGCATTAGAAAATGAAGCAAAAGAAGGAGAGGATGCTGTGGAAACAGAAGAATGTTCAGGTGGCTCAGCAGTCTGAGCAAGAAGCAGCATCTGCCAGCAGTGGAGGAGAGAGGTCAAGTGGGCTGCTCGAGCGAAGCAGCAAAACAGAGGCTGAGACAAGATCCTCTTGTCAGTCCTCACCTAGAGCCTGGGCAGAATACCAACACCATCACACATGTTTTACGTAGGTGAGCCTTCTTTAGGAGCAAGGAGCAAGATGGGCAATTGGTAGTTGGAGAGAAGGGATATAAGTATCCATCAATGCCCTGGACCCACTGCGTCAGTGATGGGGGCACAAGCAGGGTTCTCAAAACTTTTCTTATTAATGAGAGGCATGATTTATGACAGCGAAATCTTACACTATTCCAGTCCAAATGTTGCTGTGCATACGGTATGCTAAGGGATTATAGGACTCAGAGACTTATTAAAAATGAAAACTATTTTCTAGGGACTGTCACCTGTAGAGTTATAGAAACGTTCAGGGCCAGCCTTCTTCTCCCTGCCAAATATACCCAGTTTCAGAGTTGGAAGGGATTTTACATGTTTTCCTTATTTTCTTCCCTCCTTTACATTCTCTTTATTTTTTATTCCTTCCTTTCCTCGATTTAAAATTATTTTTAAAGTACTGTATTTACTGTGTGGTGGGTAATGAGTGAACTCAAAGAAGACAGGGAACCCACCAGAGAGGAGCTAGGGAGATGGGACATAATTATTTAAGCAAATAGCTAGTATTTTTATGGTGGTTCCTAGTATCCATATGTTAGGTCTTCACCTCTTTTCAATATTTGTCGCTTTCTCTCAAATCCTTTATCTTTTCGTTTCTTTTTGATTTTTAAATTCTTCTACATTTTCACCTTCTGTTTCTCGAATGCATTATATGTTGGTTTTAGCCACTCTTGTGTTCCTTCTAGTTTAGTTTTCATTTCCACATGATTTTTAAATTTTATTTCAAGCTCTTTCCCAAGTTCTGTACCCACGTTTCTGAGTGTATCTAATTTTGATTTAGTCTATGAAAATACAAATCAGAACAGTTGCCTCTGATGAGCAGTTGAGTTTTGACTGGAAAAGAAGCATAAAGGAACTTTCTGGAATGGTAGAAATATTCTGTATCTTGATCTTGGTTACATGAGTGTGACCATTTGTCAAAATTTATTGAGCCTCTATACTTGAGACTTGGACGTTTTATTATATACATAGGTTTTATCTCAAACTACGCACACGCATGTATATGTATTATTTTTAGGAAAAGAGCTTGGCAAAAATCGCCCAGGGATGATGCTGGCAGTGTTACCTTAGTCCAAGTCATCTGAGTTCCACTTTTACTAATGTTATTTGCTCCTAAGGATTAGGAACCTGAAGATACTGAATGGGGCTACCATGGAGCTTAGCTAATACCATAGCATCTGGAGCATCAATGGAAATGTCCTTCAAGGACTTACTGGCTAGGAGTGCAGAAGATCCAGTGCCCCTTTTTAACTCTTTCGTGGGGCTCCTTTTCTGTTGCCCAATTGAAAATTTTATGGAAACTGGTCAGCACTCATCATCAGAACAAGTCCTTTTCATGTGGCTATTCTGCCTCCAGTTCTGAGGAACAGTCTCTTCCCACGAGGCTAATGGGGCTTTTCTGGGATCGCTGCTCTGTCTGTAGCTTTTAGCATTGTGATTTCAGCCAGCCAAACTCACCTATTACATAAATCCTGGCTGAGGTATTGGGTGGAGTCCTAGGGATCCAAGGTCCATGACACCTGCTCTCGAGTTGGTTCTACCAGTTAAGGAGATCTTTGCAATCTTGAGCAGATGCTTGAGTTGAGAAGTCCAGCTATTTTTCCACAGGCTATGAGTCTACCCACTAGACTCACCAATAGTCTCAGCTGCTTCTTACACTGCTAGCGACAAATTATAGAGAAGCTGTAAGACATGCGTTGGTAGAGATAGTGAAGTTAAAGTGACCAACTTACCCTGGTGTAAACAGGACTTTCCCAGTTTTCACACTGAAAGTTTTGTGATCCAAGAACCCCCTCGTCCCAGGTAAAATAAATGATCGGTCACCCCAGGTGGCATCCTTGGGGCTCCTGATGCTCTAGGAATTGGGTCTACCTAAGCTTAATCTTCTCATTACCCATAGTATCTTAAAATGATCATTGACCTTTTTGTCTGATTATAAAAGTAATACAAACTGCTTGTTGAAAATTTATAAAGAAGAAAAATCACCAATAATACCCCCATTATGCTACATAAATAATTTTTCCCTGTGCTTTTTCATTGAGCAATATATCATGAAAATTTATCTTTTAAATGTACATCAAAATGTTTTTTAGTGACTACCTGATAACCCATGTAACTAAGTGTACTGTAATTTTAACCATTCCTCTTTGGTTGAATTTGATTTTTTTTTTCCTGCTCTAGTTCCTTTCTACTTTAAGTGAATGCTCTGATCAGCATGCTTGTATACAAATCTTCTCTGTAATAGTTGGGCATTATCTATTGACCCCTACCTTGGATCTGCCTTCTTCTCTTAGGGTAACCAATTGTCTTGGTTTCCTTTGTTCTGAGGAGTTTCCTCGGATGCAGGACTTTCAGTGCCAAAACTGGGATAGTCCTAGGAACATCAGGACAGTTAGTCATAATACCTTCACCTATCTCTGAGGTCACAGGCATCTTATGGACTCAGTATTAAGGCATATTAATAGCTTCTAGTTCTGAGCTTAATGTCAGGGACTCCATGTTATCTAGAGCAGTGGTCTTTGCACTGTGTCCAGAGAAGTAGTACAGTAACAGAGCTCTGGACAGACCTGAGATGGGGAAGCTGGTATGAATGGGAAGAGTAGATAAGGGCAAAGCTGGCAGAATTACAGGATTGCAACCTCTGCCTCAACCTCAGCAGCTCTACTTTCAGTCAGTTTACGCAAACATTCTCTCTAGCCCTCCCAAGAGCCTTGCCAAGGGGGTATCCTCAATCTTAATCTAAAAAATTTAGGCTCAGAAAGGCAAAGTGACTGCATAAGCCCACCAAGTAAAACTCCCAGGATTCAAGGCCAGGTTTCCTGAGCTCCAAAGCTAGAGGCTTTTCCATTATCCAGTGAAGACTTGATGGAGAATGACATGCTGTCTCACTACATCCTGGATTGGGAGATGGAGTGCTCTGATGTTTCAGGGACACGGTTGTCCTCTAGCTCAATATCTGCGCACTCAGTCTCCTCTGGAGGAGAGAATCAAATGACAAAGTGTAAGCTCTTCAGGAGTCTTGGAAACTTACAATGGCACCCTGCAGATTGGGACCCTGTCCAGCTGGAAGGCAGAGACTATTCAAGAATTCATCAGAGTGAAACTGAGCCAAACCATTTTATTGAAGCTTGGTCTGATGGGATAACTTGGCTTTACAGGTCACATCCCAGTCCATGGTTGTCAAGGAGGAATATCACATGGCATGGTGATGGAAAAATCTAGTACAGAGTGGAGGTTGGCCTTATAAAAAGTGACTCTAAGGTCCAGGTGTAGGGCGCAAATGGGACACAATTACGCAATTTGTTGAATTCCAGAAACTAACCACATTGAAGTACTCCAGGTTGCAGGTAAGGCAGAGCCACAGCAAGGGGTCAGCCCAGACAGTGGCAACCTTCTACGTAGATCTGTCCATGCATAGCGGCCAGCCTCAAGCTGGGGCTATGGTGGAACCATCCAACCCCAAAGAGGTGACTCGTATGAGCAATGCTAGATGTAGCAGGCTGGTGTTCAAGGATAGGAGGAGACCATCCACAAAAGCCCAGGCTTGTGGGTGAGGCTAATGCAGAAGGCCATATGCAAGGGCTGTGTAAGGGCCCACACACCTGCCCTGACTAAGCACACAGAGCCAGGGGCTGGGTGTCAGGGAAGCAGACTTGTGGAGACAACAGAGGTTCCCAGAAATCTTGGCAGGGCCACTTGAGTTTGGGTTTTAGGGCAAGACTTCATTTACCAGACAGTGCCTGAGGAGACAGGAAGCAAAGGAAAAGGGGGCTAAGCGTTAATAAAGATCTGGACTCAACTCTGTGAGGATTGGCTCAGATGCCAAAGCAGGCAGTGTGACACAGGATGAGCCCGATCATGGTAGTCACCAAGGTTGCAGCTCCACTGCTGGATCTGTGGTTACCTTTTGTCCAGTTAAGATCCATGCCCCAGGCTAACTCACTTCTCTGTTAATGCTGTTTAAATTACAAAAAGAAGACCTGCTCCTTGCAAAAACTTCAAACAGAAGTTCCTAAAGGAAAAAAGTAAAAGTTCACCTTTTCCATAATCCCACTCCACATATAATCAATAAAATCAACCTGGTGTGTACCCTTGCACATATTTTTCATCTATTTTAACAAAAATATAACTCTATACATCGCACTCTACAATTAAATTTTTTTATTTAACATACCAGAGACACCTTTTCTATGTCAGTATGTATAAAGCTAATTTATTATTTCTAACTGAGGCACTCATTTTCATAGTATTGATATAATACACGTAACAGTTTTCCCAACTAGTGAATATTTTTATTTTTAAATTTTTCTTTAATTCTACCAACATCAGCATTCGCCCCAGTCATCCTTTTTCATCATTTTGGCAGGGCCACTCCAAGACAGTAAGACATCTGATTCCCCACCTACCAGGTTTAGAAAATGATGATGGGGACTTCCCTGGTGGTGCAGTGGTTAAAAATCCACCTGCCAATGCAGGGGACATAGGTTCGAGCCCTGGTCCGGGACGCTTCCACATGCCACGGAGCAACTAAGCCCGTGTGCCACAACTACTGAGCCTGCTCTCTAGAGCCCACGAGCCACAACTACTGAAGCCTGTGTGCCTAGAGTCCGTGCTCTGCAACAAGAGAAGCCGTCGCAATAAGAAGTCCCCGCACCACAATGAAGAATAGCCTCTGCTCACCACAACTAGAGAAAGCCCACGTGCAGCAATGAAGACCCAATGCAGCCAAAAATAAATTAATTAGATAAATTTATTAAAGAAAAAAAGAAAACGATGATGGACCTGATTAACAAAGAATTAAGTCTAGCAGAGGGAGGAGAAAGGAGGGAAAGGAGGAGGAAGAGACTGGATACAGGGGCTCTGGGTATTTTCATAGTCAGATTTATTGCACTTAGGGATGGTTTGTTATAGTGGAAAACACATGGGTCTGAAGGGAACTAGGAGACCTGGATCTGGGTTTCTTGTTATCACTTACTGGTTATCTCTGTTGGCCATGAATCGCATCTCATTATCTATTGAAGGAGACTGGATTAGATGACCCCTAACTGTGGTTATTCTATGGATTATTTAATGCACATAGATTAAAATTTAGGTGTTAGAGGTATATATGTGTGTGTGCGCAAATGTGCATGCCCATGTATCTGTGAAAAAGAAAGAGTGAAGAAGTATGAGAATATAAAAGGATTAAAGAGAAAGAAACAGTAGCAAAGAACAAATATTTAACAGCTTTCATATCCTGAACTTGAGACTCTGGTTCTTATATAATCAGTATTTCTAATGCTCAGAGAAAATGGGTCTGTAAACATCAATTTCCATATTACAACTCAAGACAATAAATATTAGGCATATTTTTAAAAAACTGTTGGACAGACTGCTGAGAGGGAGGTAACTTAACACATGTATTTGGATATTGTCAGTCTTGGAGACCTTGTCTCCAGTTTTATGGGAACTGAGAGGATTTAAGAATTAGCAATGAGGAATCTACTTTTAACATCATGTTTAAAGCTTTCCAATAGAATAATAAGGTTAATGAAGACAAGTCTAAGTGAAAAGGAAATTATTACTTGATCCTTCAAGTATGTGTTCTGAATGAAGTTTCACTGGAGTGAAAAGTTGAGATGTCAGGGAAAAAAAACATTTTTTAAAAAAAATCCATTGCCTGAAAAACCATTGTTCTTCATCAGTGCTGCTCCACTCCCCTTTGACTGTCATACTGAAGAATTGTATTTCTATTTAGTTAATTTTTTTCTTTGACATAATATATGAGAAATAATGGGTTGACACCTCCTAGAGAAATGGAAATAAAAACAAAACTAAGTAAACGGGACCTAATGAAACGTAAAAGCTTTTGAACAGCAAAGGAAACCATAAACAAGATGAAAAGACAACCCTCAGAATGGGAGAAAATATTTGCAAATGAAGCAACTGACACAGGATTAATCTCCAAAATTTACAAGCAGCTGATGCAGCTCAATATCAAAAAAAACAAACAACCCGGGCTTCCCTGGTGGCGCAGTGGTTGAGAGTCCGCCTGCCGATGCAGGGGACACGGGTTCATGCCCCGGTCCGGGAAGATCCCATATGCCGCGGAGCGGCTGGGCCCGTGAGCCATGGCCGCTGAGCCTGCGCGTCCGGAGCCTGTGCTCCGCAACGGGAGAGGCCACAACAGTGAGAGGCCCGCGTACCACAAAAAAAACAAAAAAAACAAAAAAAACAAACAAAAAAAACAAACAACCCAATCCAAAAATGGGCAGAAGACCACATTTCTCCAAAGAAGATACACAGATTGCCAGATATACATGAAAGGATGCTCAACATCACTAATGTTAGAGAAATGCAAATGAAAACTACAATGAGGTATCACGCCACACCAGTCAGAATGGCCATCAGCAAAAAATCTACAAACAATAAATGCTGGAGAGGTTGTGGAGAAAAGGGAACCCTCTTGCACTGTTGATGGGAATGTAAATTGATACAGCCACTATGGAGAACAGTATGGACGTTCCTTAAAAAACTAAAAATAGAACTACCATTTGACCCAGCAATCCCACTACTGGGCATATACCCTGAGAAAACCATAATTCAAAAAGAGTCATGTACCACAAT
Organism: Orcinus orca; assembly: GCF_937001465.1. NCBI lineage: Eukaryota > Metazoa > Chordata > Mammalia > Artiodactyla > Delphinidae > Orcinus > Orcinus orca. The sequence goes on along the minus strand of NC_064559.1, from coordinate 61,325,571 downwards.
GTTCATTGCAGCTCTATTTACAATAGCCAGGGCATGGAAGCAACCTAAGTGTCCATCGAAAGACGAATGGATAAAGAAGATGTGGCATATATATACAATGGAATATTACTCAGCCTTAAACAGGAATGAAATTAGGTCATTTGTAGAGACGTGGATGGACCTAGAGTCTGTCATACAGAGTGAAGTAAGTCAGAAAGAGAAAAAAAATGCCGCATGTTAACACATATATATGGAATCTAAAAAAAAAAAAAAAGGTTCTGAAGAACCTAGGGGCAGGACTGGAATAAAGACACAGACATAGAGAATGGACTTGAGGACATGGTGGGGAGGAAGGGTAAGGTGGGACGATGTGAGAGACTGGCATGGACATATATACACTACCAAATGTGAAATAGATAGCTAGTGGGAAGCAGCTGCATAGCACAGGGAGATAACCTCAGTGCTTTGTGACCACCTAGAGGGGTGGGATAAGAAGTGTGGGAGGGAGACGCAAAAGGCAGGAGTTATGGGGATATATGTATATGTATAGCTGATTCACTTTGTTATAAAGCAGAAACTAACACACCGTTGTAAAGCAGTTATACTCTAATAAAGATGTTTAAAAAAAATAAAGATAAGGATACAAAGAAAAAAAAAGAAATAATGGGTCAAGAAACAGAGCCAGTGATGATGTTTGTGAGAAGCTTACAAGGATTTTACTGTTTATTGGGTTTCCAGAATAGGTTGCACACTTCACTGAAGGGGTAGCCTTAGCATAAATGTATTCCAGAACCTTCAGTCCAGCTATTTGCCCACCTTATTTCTCTCTTATGGTGCCACTCATCCCCATACTTATTTACCTACTTTCTTTTCTCTCTTCTTTTCTCCAGTCATTCTCTCCTTCCTTCCTTCATCATTTCCTCCACCCATTCATTCATTCTGTTGAATCAATGATTTTTGCTATATCTCAGGCCCCATGCATGACACTGGGGATGCCAAGGCAGACGAACATGATTCCCACCTTCCAGGAGTTCCCATCCTCATCCTTGACCTCTGCTATACCCTTTTATCTTGGCTTTTGTTATCCTTTCTCTCCACCTCTTTGTAAGTTCAGTGGATTCCTGTTTTCTTCAAGCCCTTCAATCTTCCATAGGTTTGTAACAGGAACAAACACCAATTTATTCTTGCTTCATGTATTAGTTTCTTTTTGCTGCTGTAACAAATTACCAGAAACTTGTCAAACTAATCAACCAACCAGGATGCATTGAGGATATACTTTATTTACGGCACGCTGAGGGACCCTAGGGTGGGATACGCCACCGTGCCTTCTTAAAAAAGGTGCCAGTATGGTTAGGGAATCTGTATATGAACACAAGAAAGATTAAATAATAATAGAAGATATTGGTTCATCACCACTGAAGTCATAATACTCACCCCAATTAATTGCCCTATGACTGGTACTGCCATTCAGGAGGTAAAGGGTGTTGCAGACTGAAGTGAAATTGGATGGTTTCACAGAAGGGAAAGGATTTGAGCGGGGCTTTGAAAAAGAAGAGTTTGATTTAGGCAACCTGTGAGGAGAGAGAGGTGTAGTTTATTCTGAGCAAACCCTTTGGATTCTTCCCCCAGTGACCTTCAGAGATCTTGTTTTCTCTTAGGGAAGTGTTCAGAGCAAGGCAACCTAAGTCAGCCACAAGAATACAACCAGGAAATACTGCTGTCTCCCACCCGCTCCCCTCTGACAGCCTACCTCCTTGCCAGGCTTTCTCTCCTCCTTCCCATATCTCAACATGATACAAAGCAGCCTTTCTTTTTTCTGAGATTATCTAGAAGCAGTGCCTCATAATTATAGTAATCTTATCTCCTTCGAATTCACCAAAATTACTCTTTTTCTTTATATCAGAACCGTGGCTACATGACAGGCATTATTGGTAAGCTTTGTGTAATGGTACAATGTTGTTTTTTTAAAGTGACATCTGCTCACATAGACTAATAGTCTAACCTGTCTGACTAATTTGGTGGGAATATATCCAACAGACCCATGTGAATGGGTGGGGGTGGAGGATGCAGGAAGAGGGAAGCATTTGGAAGGATATTTTTCAGTTATTTATTTTTTTTTAAACATCTTTATTGGAGTATAATTGCTTTACAATGGTTTGTCAGTTTCTGCTTTATAACAAAGTGAATCAGTTATACATATACATATGTTCCCATATCTCTTCCCTCTTGCGTCTCCCTCCCTCCCACCCTCCCTATCCCACCCCTCTAGGTAGTCACAAAGCACTGAGCTGATCTCCCTGTGCCATGCGGCTGCTTCCCACTAGCTATCTATTTTATGTTTGGTAGTGTATATATGTCCATGCCACTCTCTCACTTTGTCCCAGCTTACCCTTCCACACCCGCCCCCGTATCCTCAAGTCCATTCTCCAGTAGGTCTGCATCTTTATTCCCGTCTTGCCCCTAGGTTCTTCTGACCATTTTCATTCTTTTTTTTTTCTTAGATTCCATATATATGTGTTAGCATATGGTATTTATTTTTCTCTTTCTGACTTACTTCACTCTGTATGACAGTCTCTAGGTCCATCCACCTCACTACAAATAACTCAGTTTCATTCCTTTTTATAGCTGAGTAATACTCCATTGTATATATGTGCCACATCTTCTTTATCCATTCATCTGTTCATGGACACTTAGGTTGCTTCCATGTCCTGGCTATTGTAAATAGAGCTGCAGTGAATATGTTGGTACATGACTCTTTTTGAATTATAGTTTTCTCGGGTTATATGCCCAGTAGTGGGATTGCTGGGTCGTATGGTAGTTCTATTTGCAGTTTTTAAAGGAACCTCCATACTGTTCTCCATAGTGGCTGTATCAACTTACATTCCCACCAACAGTGCAAGAGGGTTCCCTTTTCTCCACACCCTCTCCAGCATTTATTGTTTGTAGATGTTTTGATGGCCATTCTGACCAGTGTGAGATGATACCTCATTGTAGTTTTGACTTGCGTTTCTCTAATGATCAGTGATGTTGAGCATTCTTTCATATGTTTGTTGACAATCTGTATATCTTTGGAGAAATGTCTATTTAGGTCTTCTGCCCATTTTTAGATTGGGTTGTTTGTTTTTTTAATATTGAGCTGCATGAGTTGCTTGTATGTTTTGGAGATTAATCCTTCGTCAGTTGCTTCATTTGCAAATATTTTCTCCCATTCTGAGGGTTGTCTTTTCATCTTCTTTATGGTTTCCTTTGCTGTGCAAAAGCTTTTAACTTTCATTAGGTCCCATTTGTTTATTTTTGTTTTTATTTCCATTACTCTAGGAGGTGGGTCAAAAAGGATCTTGCTGTGATTTATGGCACAGAGTGTTCTGCCTGTGTTTTCCTCTAAGAGTTTGATGGTGTCTTGCCTTAAATTTAGGTCTTTAATCCATTTTGAGTTTATTGTTGTCTATGGTGTTAGGGAGTGTTCTAATTTCATTATTTAAATGTAGCTGTCCAGTTTTCCCAGCACCACTTATTGAAGAGGCTGTCTTTTCTCCACTGTATATGCTTGCCTCCTTTATCAAAGGTAAGGTGACCATATGTGCGTGGGTTTATCTCTGGGCTTTCTATCCTGTTTCATTGATCTATATCTCTGTTTTTGGGCCAGTACCATATTGTCTTGATTACTGTAGCTTTGTAGTATAGTTTGAAGTCAGGGAGCCTGATTCCTCCACCTCCATCTTTCTTTCTCAAAATTGCTTTGGCTATTCGGGGTCTTTTATGTTTCCATACAAATTGTGAAATTTTTTGTTCTAGTTCCGTGAAAAATGCCAGTGGTAGTTTGATAGGGATTACATGGAACCTGTAGATTGCTTTGGGTAGTAGAGTAATTTTCACAATGTTGATTCTTCCAATCCAAGAACATGGTATATCTCTCCATCTATTTGTATCATTCTTAAATTCTTTCATCAGTGTCTTATAATTTTCTGCATACAGATCTTTTGTCTTCTTAGGTAGGTTTATTCCTAGATATTTTATTCTTTTTGTTGCAATGGTAAATGGGAGTGTTTTCTTAATGTCACTTTCAGATTTTTTCATCATTAGTGTCTAGGAATTTAAGAGATTTCTGTGCATTAATTTTGTATTGTACTACTTTACCAAATTCATTGATTAGCTCCAGTAGTTTTCTAGTAGCATCTTTAGGATTCTCTATGTATAGTATCATGTCATCTGCAAACAGTGACAGCTTAACTTTTTCTTTTCTGATTCGGATTCCTTTTATTTCTTTTTATTCTCTGACTTCCAAAACTATGTTGAATAACAGTGGTGAGAGTAGGCAACCTTGTCTTGTTCCTGATCTTAGTGGAAATAGATCACTTTTTCACCATTGAGGATGATGTTGGCTGTGGTTTCGTCATTTTTGGCCTTTATTATGTTGAGGAAAGTTCCCTCTATGCTTACTTTCTGGAGGTTTTTAATCACAAATGGGTGTTGAATTTTGTCAAAAGCTTTCTCTGCATCTATTGAGATGATCATACGGTTTTTCTCCTTCAGTTATTTAATATGGTGTGTCACGTTGATTGATTTGCATATATTGAAGAATCCTTGCAATCCTGGGATAAACCCCACTTGATCATGGTGTATGATCCTTTTAATGTGCTGTTGGATTCTGTTTGCTAGTATTTTGTTGAGGATTTTTGCATCTATGTTCATCAGTGATATTGGCCAGTAGTTTTCTTTCTTTGTGACATATTTGGTTTTGGTATCAGAGTGATGGTGGCCTCGTAGAATGAGTTTGGGAGTGTGCCTCCCTCTGCTATATTTTGGAAGAGTTTGAGAAGGATAGGTGTTAGCTCTTCTCTAAATGTTTGATACAATTTGCCTGTGAAGCCATCAGGTCCTGGGCTTTAGTTTGTTGGAAGATTTTTAATCACACTTTCAATTTCAGTGCTTGTGATTGGTCTGTTCATATTTCCTGTTTCTTCCTGGTTCAGTCTTGGCACGTTGTGCATTTCTAAGAATTTGTCCATTTCTTCCAGGTTGTCCATTTTATTGGCATATAGTTGCTTGTAGTAATCTCTCATGATCATTTGTATTTCTGCAGTGTCAGTTGTTACTTATATTTCTGCAGTGTCAGGTGTTACTTCTCCTTTTTCATTTCTAATTCTATTGATTTGAGTCTTCTCCTTTTTTTTCTTGATGAGCCTGGCTAATGGTGTATCAATTTTGTTTATCTTCTCAAAGAACCAGCTTTTAGTTTTATTGATCTCTGCTATTGTTTCCCATCATTTCTTTTTCATTTATTTCTGATCTGATCTTTATCATTTCCTTCTGCTAACTTTGGGGTTTTTTTGTTCTTCTTTCTCTAATTGCTTTAGCTGTAAGTTTAGGTTGTTTATTTGAGATGTTTCTTGTTTCTTCAGGTAGGCTTGTATAGCTATAAACTTCCCTCTTAGTACTGCTTTTGCTTCATCCCATAGGTTTTGGGTTATTGTGTTTTCATTATCATTTGTTTCTAGGTATTTTTTTATTTCCTCTTTGATTTTTTCAGTGATCTCTTGGTTATTAAATAGTGTGTTGTTTAGCCTCCATGTGTTTGTATTTTTTACAGATATTTTCCTGTAATTGATATCTAGCCTCATAGCGTTGTGGTCAGAAAAGATACTTGATACAATTTCAATTTTCTTAAATTTACCAAGGCTTGATTAGTGACCCAAGATATGATCTATCCTGGAGAATGTTCCATGAGCACTTAAGAAGAATGTGTATTCTGTTGTTTTTGGATGGAATGTCCTATAAATATCAATTAAGTCCATCTTGTTTAATGTATCATTTAAAGCTTGTGTTTCCTTATTTATTTTCATTATGGGTGATCTTTCCATTGGTGAAAGTGGGGTGTTAAAGTCCCCTACTATGACTGTGTTACTATTGATTTTCCCTTTTATGGCTGTTAGTATTTGCCTTATGTATTGAGGTGCTCCTATGTTGGGTGCATAAATATTTACAATTGTTGTATCTTCTTCTTGGATTGATCCCTTGATCATTATGTAGTGTCCTTCTTTGTCTCTTGTAACAGTCTGTGTTTTAAAGTCTATTTTGTCTGTTATGAGAATTGCTACTCCAGATTTCTTTTGATTTCCATTTGCATGGAATATCTTTTTCCATCCCCTCACTTTCAGTCTGTATGGGTCCCTAGGTCTGAAGTGGGTCTCATGTAGACAGCATATATATGGGTCTTGTTTTTGTATCTATTCAGCCAGTCTATGTCTTTTGGTTGGAGCATTTAGTCCATTTACGTTTAAGGTAATTATCGATGTGTACGTTCCTGTTACCATTTTCTTAATTGTTTTGGGTTTATTATTGTAGGTCTTTTCCTTTCTTGTGTTTCCTGCCTAGAGAAGTTCCTTTCGCATTTGTTGTAAAGCTGGTTTTGTGGTGTGAATTCTCTTAGCTTTTGCTTGTCTGTAAAGCTTTTAATTTCTCCATCAAATCTGAATGAGATCCTTGCTGTGTAGAGTAATCTTGTTTGTAGGGTTTTCTCTTTCATCACTTTAAATATGTCCTGTCACTCCCTTCTGGCTTGCAGAATTTCTGCTGAAAGATCAGCTGTTAACTTTATGGGGATTCCCTTATGTGTTACTTGTTATTTTTCCCTTGGTGCTTTTAATATTTGCTCTTTGTATTTAATTTTTGATAGTTTGATTAATATGTGTCTTGGCATGTTTCTCCTTGGAGTTATCCTGTATGGGACTCTCTGTGCTTCCTGGACTTGATTAAGTATTTCCTTTCCCATATTAGGGATGTTTTCAACTATAATCTCTTCAAATATTTTCTCAGTCCCTTTCTTTTTCTCTTCTTCTTCTGGGACCCCTATAATTCAAATGTTGGTGTGTTCAATGTTGTCCCTGAGGTCTCTGAGACTGTCCTCTATTCTTCTCATTCTTTTTTTCTTTATTCTGCTCTGCAGTAGTTATTTCCACTATTTTATTTTCCTGGTCACTTATCCGTCCTTCTGCCTCAGTTATTCTGCTATTGATCCCTTATAGAGAATTTTTAATTTCATTTATTGTGTTGTTCATCTCTGTTTGCTCTTTAGTTCTTCTAGGTCCTTGTTAAACATTTCTTGTATTTTCTCCATTCTATTTCCAAGATTTTGGATCATCTTTACTATCATTATTTTGAATTCTTTTTCAGGTAGACTGCCTATTTCCTCTTCATTTGTTAGGTCTGGTGGGTCTTTATCTTGCTCCTTCATCTGCTGTGTGTTTCTCTGTCTTCTCATTTTCCTTAACTTTTACTGTGTTTGGGGTCTCCTTTTCACAGGCTGAAGGTTCGTAGTTTCCTTTGTTTTTGGTGTCTCTCCCCAGTGGCTAAGGTTGATTCAGTGGGTTGTGTAGGCTTCCTGGTGGAGGGGAGTAGTGCCTGTGTTCTGGTGGATGAGGCTGGATCTTGTCTTTCTGGTGGGCAGGTCCACGTCTGGTGGTGTGCTTTGGGGTGTCTGTGGCCTTATTATGATTTTAGGCAGCCTCTGTGGTAATGGATGGGGTTGTGTTCCTGTCTTGCTAGTTGTTTGGCATAGGGTGTCCAGGAGTGTAGCTTGCTGGTCGTTGAGTGAAGCTGGGTCTTGGTGTTGAGATGGAGAGCTCTGGGAGATTTTTGTCGTTTGATATTACGTGGAGCTGGGAGGTCTCTTGTGGACCAGTGTCCTGAAGTTGGCTCTCCCACCTCAGAGGCACAGCACTGATGCCTGGGCCTGTCATCCGCACAGCTCAGAAGAAAAGGGAGAAAAGAAAGAAAGAAGGAAAGAAGAAGATAAAATAGCATACAGTGAAATAAAATAAAATAAAGTTATTAAAATAAAAAATAGTTATTAAGAAAAAAAATTTTTTTAAATTAAAAAAAAAAACAAAACTGGACAGACAGAACCCTAGGACAAATGGTAAAAACAAAGCTATACACACAAAATCACACACAGAAGCATACACATACACACTCACAAAAAGAGGAAAAGGGGAAAAAATCATAAATCTTGCTCTTAAAGTCCACCTCCTCAATTTGGAATGATTCGTTGTCTATTCATGTGTTCCACAGATGCAGGGTACATCAAGTTGATTGTGGAGCTTTAATCCGCTGCTTCTGAGGCTGCTGGGAGAGATTTCCCTTTCTCTTCTTTGTTCTCACAGCTCCCGGGGTTCAGCCTTGGATTTGGCCCTACCTCTGCGTGTAGGTCGCCTGAGGGCGTCTGTTTTTCGCTCAGACAGGACGGGGTTAAAGGAGCCGCTGATTCGGGGGCTCTGGCTCACTCAGGCTGGGGGGAGGGAGGGGTGCGGATGCAGGGCGAGCCTGCAGCGGCAGAGGACATAGTGACGTTGCACCAGCCTGAGGCGAGCCGTGCGTTCTCCCGGGGGAGTTGTCCCTGGATCCCAGGACCCTGGCAGTGGCGGGCTGCACAGGCTCCCGGGAGGGGAGGTGTGGATAGTGACCTGTGCTCGCACACAAGCTTCTTGGTGGTGGCAGCAGCGGCCTAGGCGTCTCATGCCCGTCTCTGGGGTCCGCGCTTTTAGCCGCGGCTCGCGCCCGTCTCTGGAGCTCCTTTAAGCACCGCTCTTAATCCCCTCTCCTCACGCACCAGGAAACAAAGAGGCAAGAAAAGGTCTCGTCTCTTCGGTAGGTTCAGACTTTTCCCTGGACTCCCTCCCGGCTAGCCGTGGCGCACTAACCCCCTGCAGGCTGTGTTCACGCCGCCAACCCCAGTCCTCTCCCGGGGCTCCGACCAAAGCCCGAGCCTCAGCTCGCAGCCCCGCCCGCCCCGGCGGGTGAGCAGACAAGCCTCTCGGGCTGGTGAGTGCCGGTCGGCCCTGACCCTCTGCGCGGGAATCTCTCCGCTTTTCCCTCCACACCCCTGTTGCTGTGCTCTCCTCCGCAGCTCCATCTCCGAAGCTTTCCCCCTCCACCACCCCCAGTCTCCACCCGCGAGGGGGCTTCCTAGTGTGTGGAAACCTTTCCTCCTTCACAGCTCCCTCCCACTGGTGCAGGTCCCGTCCCTATTCTTTTGTCTCTGTTTATTATTTTTTCTTTTGCCCTACCCAGGCACATGGGGAGTTTCTTGCCTTTTGGGAGGTCTGAGGTCTTCTGCCAGCGTTCAGTAGGTGTTCTGTAGGAGTTTTTCCACATGTAGATGTATTTCTGATGTATCAGTGGGGAGGAAGGTGATATCCACGTCTTACTCTTCCACCATCTTGAAGCTCCCTTTTCTGATTTTCAGTTTTTTAGATCAAGAGTATGAGTATTTCATTTCGTGCAGCAGGGCAGTGCATATTCGTTGGAGTAGTGGTTATGTCTAATTCTCTCCTAATGTCTGAAAGCTACCGTGTTTCAGGATGGGTGAAGATGGTCATGCTTCTCAAATACATTTTGATTACCTTGGTGATTCTCATCCATATCCTTGTCCCCCACAACCTGGAGTTTCATCAGTTCATCTCCTCTCCAACTGTGCTCTCCGCAAGTGAATCCCTTTGAGAGTCCATCTGTGTATTTCACAATACCTTCCTGCTTTCAAAATCTGTGATTTCATCTGTCTAGTGGCCTTCCTCTTCTCAGGGCACTGAGAAGCACATGGTTCTCTGTCCATTTACTACCTTCAGTGAGGGCATCTATGTGCCAGGCCTTGGGGACACAAGTGTGGGTAAGTCAGAACTTTGTCCCCCAAAGAGCTTACAGTCTTGTAAGGGCCATGATCAAGGGAAGCCCCAGGATACTAAAAGACTGACACCCAAAGCAGAGCATCAGAGGGGAGGTGATACTCAGTACAGTGCAATATGTTCATCTGTGTTTATAAACTTCCAACTTCTCTCTATGGCTATTTCATAATATCCTAACTCCCCTGTCTGGATTTCTAGGTCCTGCATAATCTGATCCCACCAGACATAACCACCCCATCTCTCTCCCTGCCATCACAAATCATCTGCTCCTGTTAGGTAACCTATCCCCCTTGCTTTTCCCTGTACACCCTCTTATTCTTAACCCTGGGTCTTTGCTCACATGTTCTGTCTAAATGAACCTTCTACTACCACCTCCACCAATAACACCAGCAACAATTCTCAGACCCATTTCACTCTCTGAGACCAACTCACTTCCTAATTCTTTATGAAGCTCCCTCCAACCACACCAAACATTCTAGAACTTTTTCTGAACTCTCACAGTACTTAAGCTATAAGTACAACTTGGATAACATATGTGAAAGTAATAGTTATTGGGTTGGCCAAAAAGTTCATTCGGGCTTTTCCATAACACCTTATGGAAAACTCGAACGAAATTTTGGGCCAACCCAACAAAAATTTGGAAAGCACAATGCAAATGTAAAGAATTGCTGTTATCTTTAACTGGTAGGAGAGCTTTTAATGCCTTCATCAACATTGGCTGTATTTCTTTACGCAAGTTGGTTCTTTGTCTGTAATATAGGAAAAACCTATGTTGACATTACAGGGCTGTTATGAGGATTAATCAGATATATTGGCATGCATGTAAGCTGTCTGACTTGTGATGGGCAGCTCTTGATGGAATGATGATAGCAGTAAGGGTGTTGTTTTTTTCTCAGAGAGGATGTGTTTTTCCTCATTCCTTTTATTGTGCAATAGGCCAGGATTGATGTGCCTTTGGGGGTGAGAGGAACAAAATTTGTCTTACGAAAGAAAGGTTATCATAAGGATAAAATTAAATATCCTTCAGAGCTCTGCAACTTTCATCTCAAAATTCAAAGAAGAATTATAATATTGTAATGGTGATGACTCCCCATTTCCTGTGTCACCCCTGCTTGGCAAGAAGACAGTGGTTTGGCCCTGACACTCCCTTAGAGACTAAGGGATCATTGTTCTCTAGTGGACAGTGTTTATCAGAATTGAAGGCACTCACCAGCTGAGGGAAGTAGAGATGAAGGAGAGGGGCAGGGTGGCAGCTGCTCTCTCTGGAAGGTAGTGACTTTCTGACCTTTAGAATTAAAATGTTTTCCAATACAGTGCTTAGATGCTGAGCCATCAGCACAGAATAGTGTTTGTAAACTGGAGTGATTTCACCTACAATCCCTCGCCCCCACCCCACCAAGGGGCATTTCACAAGATCTAAAGACATTTTTGGTCATCATAACTTGACCAGGACGGGGGTTCTACGGCATCTAATGGGTAGAGGCCAAGGATGCAGCTAAACATCCTGCAGTTCACAAGACAGCACCCCAACTAAAATTATCTGGCCCAAAATGTCAATAGTGTGGGGCTCAAGAAACCCTGCATTGGAAGCAGTTCTAACCCATAGCTCTGAGTTCCGCTAATCCTGTGCTGAATTATCTGAGCCCCAAACCACTTCTTCCTTTGTGTCTTCCCTACACCCAGGGTCCAGAAAGACCAAATTGGCATTAATTAATAGAAATCAATCAGCAAACCTTGAAGATCCAGAACAAATGTCACTTCCTCTGTGAATTCTCCCCTAGATAGTGTATCCCCTTCTATGCTGGACAGCGTTTGACCACCTTACTTACAACTGGGGGATTTTAATACAAGGAGTTGATTTCAGGAGATGGAAGAGCTTAAAAACCAAACAGGTTGATGAAGCAATCCAGAGGTTAACACCAGCAAGAAGCCATTACCACCAGAGGACTGGAAAGATGAAGAAAGGAGGTAGTGTTTCTAGAGCCGAGGGGCCGGTAGGAGCTGGAACCTCAGACAGACACAGTCATCCTTGGAATCGCTGCATGAAGACAGAAGGAGACAGGAAAAAAATACCTCAGTTGCTCCCTTCCTGCTACCTACTAATCTCTCACCAGTGTTTCCCAATGACTGAATCCAGTGAAAGTCAGCTGGCAAGGGAGCTTGGGAGATACAGCCTCCAAGTGGCAGCCCTTTGTCCAAACAGAGAAAAGCAGAAAAAAGAGGAGGAAAGGGTCTAAGGTCAAAGAGGACCAAGACCAAAACAGCACCCAGTGCAATTTGGATCCACATCTTCTGTGGCTCTGGCCATATTGTCTCATAGTATTATTTATAGTATTATTCGCTTCCCTTTTCTCTTTTTCTATGGGCTGGAATGCAGATGTAATGGCAGTGGCTGGAGCAGCCACCTTGGACCACAAAATGAATGATGCAGTCTGAGGATGGCAAAGCAACAAGGCAGAAGAAGCCTGGATTCCTCATCATTGTGGAACTACAATGCTGCCCACCTAGACTTCTATGTGAGAGAGAAATAAACTTTTACTATGATTAATCCATTTCCATTATTACTTGGGATCTCTCTGTTATAGAGCCGAAACAAAATCCTAATTAACACAATGCCCTTTCCTCCTGGATCTTGATATCCAAAGCACATTAGAGATTCTCTTTCATTCACTCATTCTCAGTCCAGAAACTAACAAAAGCAGAGACAGCGCCATGGCAATATCATGTTTTAGGGATGTTTTTTGGGCATGTAAAATTTTATGTAACGTCTCAAATCAACTTGCTTGAGCAGATATTTATTTTTTTATCCCTATATTCAAAAATAAAATCTCAGTCAGTAATAAACAGTAGAGAGAGAAGAAAAATACAAAATGACAAATGGAATAGTGTTTCTCAGACTCTTGGATAGCAATGAAATCACCTGGAGAACTTGTTAAAACAGATTCCTGGACCCTAGACTCAGAGATTCTGATTTAGTATATTTGGGGTGAGGCTGAGATTTCACATTTCTAACAGGCTCCCAAGTGATGCTGCTAGCCCAACAACTACACTTCCAGTAGCATTATTTTAGAATATAATGCCCAAAGAATGGAGACGAGTTGATGAAAACTGTCCATTGTCCTAGACACAACATAAATGTAGGGCCTTTGAAAATGCCATGAGTGAAACGTGTGAAAAGCTAAGGTTAGCCATATTCCTGCAGTAGAAAGATCACTAAAGAACCGGTAGGAAAACAGAAATTAAGTGGGTGGCTTGGATAAAGGATCTATGTCACTAGACGAAAGGGAGATTCTCGAACCTACAAAGATCCTGAGAGTGCTGGGGGAATGGCTGCCAGTCTGTGGTCAGCTTATCCACCAGTCCTGTCAGCCAGCTTAGCCAAGGAAACAGAGAGGCACTCTACAGCTTGGCAATTGCCATGGTCCCTTGTGAGAGGTGCCAGGGATGGGGTTGGGGTGGAGATTTGGGAGACTTGGGGACACCTTAGACCCCTTTTCAATCCATCACAAATAAGCAGTAGAATATAAGCTAAAAAAAAAAAAAGTGTTCTCACATCTGAGCACAGTTTCAATGCAAGTCTCCTAGCCAGCCCTTTTCCAACTACATTACTATCCAGAGTACTTCCTACACAGAAATACTGACATTCCACTGCCAAGGAGCGTGGGTTAAAATCTTCTCTCTCCCCAAACCCCAACCCGCGGTAATCTAATCCACTTCTGTGAAGAGTGTGTGAGATTTCACATAGACAGCAGGGCAGAATAAGTGATCCGGAAATAAATTATTGGCTGTCTAAACATAGACACCAAATTTAGATATTGACAGAGCTTAACATAAAACTTCCTTCCTCCTCCTTGCTTTTCCTATTTCTTCTCCTTCCTCCTTTATTTCTCGTTCTCTGCACATCTGCAACTTCTACCCTCCATCCCCACCCCTTTCAACAATCAGTGAGCTTTTTAGCAGGATTTAACTTCATCCTGAGCACTTCTCTCTCTTCTGGACTAAACTGGCAGAACTCAAAGATGCATACAGCACCCTCCTTCCATAACTGGATCTGTACTGGGCCTTTCTCTTAACGTGGTTGGCCTGGAAGGACTGCGTCATCTGTGCCTCAGGGGCCCCTTCACACCATCCCTGGGTCTGAATGACCCAATCAGAGGATTCGGACCAGGGACCAGCTTCCTGGCCTGCTTTATCTGTGAGCTGGCTGCCTGAAATATTTCTACCAGTTCAGATATTGAGTCTGCACGGTGCCAAGCTTACATATCATGCATAAAGATCATTTCTCCTCAACTGCTCCAGAGTAAGACTTTGTAAAGCGTTTATTAGGAGAGCGTTCATGACTTATCTCCACTTCCCCGAAAAACAAAACCCGTCATGGAAAATCTTATCCCTAACTTAGAATTTGGGAATTCTGAGGTCAGGTTTCTGAAATTCCTCTCTTTTTTTTGGTCATACGATCTATGTGCCAAACATGCTGTCATACTTCTGGGCCCAGAGCTCTGTCTGGTATCATCTGGAGACTTCACTGGAATTGCTTAGACAGCTATGTCTCTCTCTCTCTTTCTCTCTCTCTCTCTCCCTCCCCACCCTCCCCCTCAGTCCCATGTCTCTTCTCCATGTGGCCTCTCCACATGGACCCTCCAGCAGGAAAGCCAGGCTTCTTACACGACGGCACATGGCTTCCAAAAGTGAGGGTTCCAACAGTGAGGGCTACAAGTCTTCTTAACATCTAAGCGGACATAGAACTGGAGCAGAGTCACTTCCACTTCCTTCTATTTGTTAACAGGAGTCCAGCCCTGATTCAATGTGGGAGAGGACCACACAAGAGCATCAAGTATCGGGACGTGTGGTTCACTGGGGGACCTTCCTTAGAGACTAGCTATCACAGCTGAATATTCCAGTATGCCAAAATCTCCTAAACCCTGATGAGGACTACTAGTGTTCACCAATAGCTGTGTTCTCCTTGTTTTCCTTGGGCACGCCAAACTTTCCAGCCTCCTTTGAAATTAGGTGTGGCCGCGTCAATGAGTTTGGTCTGATAGGATGCGCATGGAAGTGCCAAAGGCCCCACTTCCAGGCCTGGCCTATCCGAGTGCCCCACTAGGTTTAGTATCCATTACTGGCTCTTGCCTGAACCAATCTTAACTAGGATGCTTGCAAAATGATAGATTTCTAACTCCAGCATTTCCTCCGGTCAGTGCTCAGACTTACTCTAGGCAAGAGCCCTCTCTTCTCACCCATTTATTTATTTGTTTACTTATCTATTGATTATCAGTGACCTTCTTATTGCCGTTAATTATTTTGGTGTTTACATTGTCCCAGATTTGGTCAGTGAGAGCCCCTTCAAGTAGGATCTGTGTCTTTTTGTGTGTTTTAACTTCCTTACTTTCTAACGTAACAAAATATCTCATTTTCTACCTACCCTATCCCAGCCCTGGGATTTGCCATTTCTCTAAGGAGCCCTGATTCCATTTATTGGGAAGCAGTATTTAGAAACCAAGATGAGCTAATTGCTACAGGTGTTGTTGGGGTGATTTTGCTTCTAGATCCTTGTTGCAGACAAAGCTAGAAAATATAGGAATGTTTATATATATACATATACAAACATGTACATAATTTAGAAATAACGAGTTCACACAGATAATATGAAATACAATTTATCCCCACAGGGTTTGTTCTTGCCTACTCCCATTCCATATATGTACCTTCTCCATAATGAGGTATCTGGACCCCAACAAAATATATATTTATATATTTACTCATTTGCTTAATCCTAGAATACACCTGAAGTAGCTTCAGAATTTCTTTGAAATTCTTTAAGATTCATAAGTTTCAGTTTGCTTTCAGTGTTAGGTTCTTTTCCCCCTTCCCATCCCTGCTGATTTAATTAATGTATATTTTATACCCAGTTGGCCCTCTGTTATCTTCAGTTTCCACATTCGTGGATTCAAACAACCACAGATTAAAAATTCAAAAAAACTCCGGAAAGTTCCTAAAAGCAAAACTTGAATTTGCCTCATGCTGGAAACTATTAACATAGCATTTACATTGTATTTACAACTATTGATATAGCATTTACATGGTATTAGGTATTATGACGTAATCTAGAGATCATTTAAATTATACAGGAGAATGTACATAGGTTATATGCAAATACTACGCTATTTTATAGAAAGGACTCGAGCATCCATGAATTTTGATATCTGCAGGGTGGTCCTGGAACCAGTCTGCTGTGGATAGCAAGGGACAACTGTATATATTTTAAATATGTAGTGCATAAACACGCTTCCAAAAGGCAAATTAAACAGAAAGATATTTTTATTCTCTAAGAATAATTTTATGTAACTCCCTTCCATATCCCTTCCACCTCATTTCCCTTCCACCATCCCTTGTAAGTAGCCAACTTTATCGTTTTCTGGTTTATTCTTCCCGTTTCTTTTTGTAAAAAGAAACTGTATACATATGTTTTTTTTAAACTTCCTCATCTTTTTTACACAAAGGGTAACATGCTATATTTATATGCTCTTTTGTACTTTTTTTTCACTTAATACTGTCCCTTGGCAATCACTACTCAATACTTTCATAGAGACTTTTCTTATTTTTTTTTACAGCCATATAGCATTCTATTATGTGACTGTACCATAATTCACTCAACCAATCTCCTATACTTGGACATTTAGGTAGTTCCAAAATTTTGCAGTATAAACAGTGCTGCAATAAATAACCTTTTGCAGATATGTTTTTTTATTGTTAGAAGTATATCTTCAAGGTAGGCCCTAGGATCAAAGGGTAAACACTAACATTTACAATGCCTATAGAGTTTGTAACATTTTACATTTTCATCAGCAGTGTATGAAAATGCCTGTTTCCCAACTTCACTAATATAATTTGTCAAGCTTATGAACTTTTGCCACTCTCGATGGATAGAAAATAGCATCTCATCTATGCATATTGTATAATTTTTCTCAGAGTGAAAAGACAACTCACAAAAGAAACAGGAAGACCACCTAAGTGAACTAGAATTCACAGGAGACAATTATAATGCTCAACTAAAAGAGGTTGATTACCAACCAATGATTCTGGCTGGGGTGTGAATTCTAAAACTGCCCATATCCAGAGTCATACTTCTTTGAAAGCTGAGACCTATTCATAATATGCTTTGCCAGTTGGAGATCCTGGCCATTTGCCTTAAATGGGGTTGTTTCCACAAATACACTCTCAAATTTCTAATGATGTTTTTAATTTAATTCTTTAATAATCTATTTTAGCTTTGTTGACTGATTGATGTGGGAAAAAATTCCATATGCTCGTGCAGGTTGATTTACTACCCAACTGGTTCAATTAATAAATCGGCCACTTGACTCCATAGAATTCTTTACACATTCCTCCTCTCTGGAAGGACCATATTTTGCACAGATAGTTAAGTATCTGATTGTGTTCTGCATCTATTTCCTACCTATATCTGGCTCTACAGTCATAGCTGCTAATATCATTCTATGATTTATAAGACTTCACTCTGCCTTTCAAGTCTTCTCTCTCATTTTTCCCACAGAGTTGATACTCTATGTCAGGGGTTTTCAATTGCTTTTATGGTATGAAATTGTTTCAAATGAAGTTCACTATATATGAAAGATTTGTACAAAGGATAGATCAGAAGATGGTCATTTGTTGCACAAAAGATTTCAAAAGAATATTCCTTTATTTTGAACCCTCCCTATATGCATTTCTTTGTATAAAGCTGAATGCAAATTGCCAACTAAATAGAACAATGGAGCGTTCATGATGATGAACACAAAAGTTCAACACAAAAACTAATGATGAACACATTTTTTTTTTTTTTTTTTTTTTTTTGCCGTACGCGGGCCTCTCACTGTTGTGGCCTCTCCCGTTGCGGAGCACAGGTTCCGGACGCGCAGGCTCAGCGGCCATGGCTCACGGGCCCACCCGCTCCGCGGCATGTGGGATCTTCCCAGACCGTGGCACGAACCCGTGTCCCCTGCATCGACAGGCGGACTCTCAACCACTGCGCCACCAGGGAAGCCCGAACACAAAAGTTTTAATTCAGGGGTTATCCATGATATTTGTATTTTTATATCAGCCTCAGTATAATTTTGTTTTTAACAGCATCCCTTGCAGTCTTAGGCTCTGCTTCAATTACATGGATCCAAATGCTTTAAAGAGGAGTAATAGTGTTTTGCTAGCAATATCTAACAATAGTAGGAACTTCTTATCATGAAGATAAAAGTCAAACAAGTCCAACATAAAATATGCAATGAAAGTATCAGTTATAACACATGATCCCAATGCAATATGTTGCCTATTAGCTTATTACTGAACCATCCACTGTGTTTCTTTGACAGGCCATGTGACAAATATAGCTGTGTCTAAGCCTTGCCTGGAATGTCATTGAGCAGAGCACTCAGGCTGCAGTGAATCGCTCACATGGGTAGACATCAACTGGTCTGAATTCCAAAAATTACGAATCATGTACAGATATAACCAACAAGATCACAAAATTCTTGAGGAAAGGAACACTTAATTTTATATCCCTATAGTATTTAGCATGGTAAATCTAGTTGTTGTTTTGTATTATCCTGTAAGTCTTTTCAGGTATATGTGATTTGTATCCACAAAAGATTTCAAGCCTCTTGAACGCAGAAACTCTGTGTGTGCATATGCATGTGTACGCATGTATGTGTATGTGTGATGAAATAGTGGCAGGATCCCTAGTCTCTGCCCCTATTGCTCCTTACTGTGGCTTACCTTCCTCTACCAGCATGCTGAACCAATAGGATTATGGTAAGACTCCTAGGCTGTAATAGTCTCTTAGGATTACAGCTATCTCCTCTTTCTCATCTTTCCCAACAAGATACATAGTCCCAAACTTCCTAAAGAAGTTCTGCTTCCCTAGTCTGGTCAAGTGCTCAGCTAATCTTTGCTGAGAAGGGCAGGGCTCCTGAGATGTGCACTACATATAAGTAAGACAAAGGAGTTAAGTAAATGATACTGGACATGTTATTTAACTTTATCTGTAATATTGGGGTAATTTATTCCGAAAGATTGTTTCAATGACTAAATATGTTATTACATATAAAATGCTTAGAATAGTGCCTGGCAAGTAGGAAGCCCAGAATATGTTAGCTATCATTAATATGTATAGAATGCCTACTGTGTGCCCAGTGCTTTACTGGGTCCTTCAGTACATTATCTCATTTAACTGAAGTGTATCGCTCCATTACTCAGATTCTTATAAGTGAACAATACTGAAACTAATACTTGCTGAGTGAAGATTTACTGAACATACAAGTGAATGAATGAAGAATGAAGCTGTTCTTCCTAGACCTTCTTCTCTCATTCCCTTTGTTTTCTACACCTTAGATCCAGATGACATGAAAGGACAGGCCAAGGCTTATTTTTGCTTCTTCTAGTGCAAGGTCTTAGAGGTTTTGTTCATGGGTTTTGTGTCACGGTCAACGTTCAGCCATTCACAGTGATGCTTGTTTCACTTCCAATACAGCACCCCTGCCTTGCATATGCTATTTACTCTCCTAGGCAGCAGCCTGAAACACTGAAGCAGATGCTCTGTGTGTAGCTTCACCTAGCTGTGCCAGATTTTCAGCTCTCAGATTGGAAATAAGATAAAAGTATGCACAAGTTTGGCAGGTGGGAGTGAGGCAAAGAGAGGGAAGGAGAAAGAGGCAGGGAGAAGGGAGAATTCTGGCCTAGCTCTGAAGAGATACGGGGCTTTGTAAGAGCTCACCAACATAAAGAATTGAACAGAATGTTGCCAAAACTAGGCTGCCTGCAAATGCCAAATAATAAGAATCCTTCATCAGGAACACTAGGAACCCTTTCAGGAGAGAAGCATAAAGAATTCCAGGAAGCACATATTCAAAGCCTGTTTCCTAGGCAGCTGAAGCCACCCACCTTCCCTTGAACAAATGGAGCCAAATTCAGTTCTCAAATGTGCCATTTGCCTTGCCTCTCAAAACACTCCCGAGAGTTCAGCTGGTATCTTTTGTTTTCTGAAAGAAGCTGTAAGAGAAGGGTTTGATGCTGCTATCCGGTCATTGGAAATCTCTTAATTCCAAGCCCTGTCTCCCAACTGCGCCACCTCAGCCCTTAGCCCACCTCTGTAGCAGCCTCAAGCTTAGTTGTCACTCCAGTGAATGTGGAAATAGAACACGTCAGCTGATCTCCCTTGCAGTTCTTTGAAGTTCTGAGATCTGAACACAACCCCACAGTGTTGGCTTCAGCCTGCTCTAAAGGTTAGATGATGCATGCCTATAAAACCCTTAAGATAGGGCTTCCCTGGTGGCACAGTGGTTGGGAGTCCGCCTAACGATGCAGGGGGCGCGGGTTCGTGCCCCGGTCCGGGAGGATCCCACATGCCGCGGAGCGGCTGGGCCCGTGAGCTACGGCCGCTGAGCCTGCGCGTCCGGAGCCTGTGCTCCGCGACAGGAGAGGCCGCAACGGTGAGAGGCCCGCGTACTGCAAAAACAAACAAACAAACAACAACAACCAAAAAACCCCTTAAGATAGAATCGGGCACAGAGTAAGCACATACCCGGATGTTTGCTACTATAATTAATACTTTTATTATCTTCTCTACAGTATTAGGCTAAATGTTCCCTATGGCTTCCTTCCAAGCAGAGGTTATAAACCCAAAATTTGGGGGTTATGTGAATTAGAGAAACTGCCAGGAAGAAGACTAGGAAGAGGTGGGGCAGCGTCACCTGGGGCACACCTGCGCCCTTGCATCAAAAATAAAGCATTTGAAATCACGCGTTTGGAAAACACTATGAAAAAGTCAAAATCAAACCAAAACAAAATAAAAATTACATCTGACTGGTGGACTGCCAGTTTGCCAGGCTTGCTCTAAACATTTCTTACAATCCCCATCCCACAAGGCACTCTAGTCTCAGCGGGAAAGGATGGTGTTAGGCTGCATGCTTGCTGAGGAGTGCCCCCTGCCAGGCTTCTTGGGAAGCCAGTACACCCTGGAATGAGCTTTACCTGGGTGGGCTGGCCTCTCTCCACCCTGGCCCACCCATAGCAACCTCTGGTAAACTCCTTTCCCCTCTTGAGGGCTCTGAACTTTATGACTGGGTAGTGGCTTTGGTCTTGCCCTGTTTGCTGTGTTCTCTAGTGTAAATTAGGGTCTGTGATGACACAATATCATGGAGAGTGGGATGGTTTTTTTTGCACCTTCAAGGAGTATTTATTGAGCACTACTAAACTCTATGCTGGGTGCGAAAGGTCCTAACGAGAAACAGGCTCTGTGTGTGTTTATGTGTGTGAAAGAGAGAATTTCTTTCAAGTTAAAACTTGCCTTTCCTTGGTTTCTTCCCCTTCCCCATCATCCTTGAATATTCTCGTCTTACATATGAAGAAATTGAAGCCCAGAGTCACTTGCCCTAGTGCTCAAAATGGCAAGTTGCAGAACCTAGATCTGTCTGACCTTCCTAGGGTTAAAATATGACAGGAAAAAAAAAATAAGTTGTAATAAAAAAGGGCTGAACTCTTCCTTTTTATACATGATGTATAAATCATTTATATAGTGGTAGTGATGACTTATCCGGTTGTACCAGCCTGTCTGTCTTTTCATCTCTCTTTCCTTCCCTTCCTCTCATCTAAAGGCTCTTTATTTGGGAAAACTGTGGCCATAGAAAAGGGTTTAATTGAGGAACAAAATATGTTGATAGAAGTCCATGATGGTAGATGTTTCATTCTATGCAGCCAACAAAGCTCCTCTGCCATGTCACCATATTGACAAATAAAGCATTTTGCAGCTTAGCTAGACGTTTGGGCATTATTTCCATACATTGGAACCAAATAGTTGCATAAAAGCTCAGTCATGGGCTTCCCTGGTGGCGCAGTGGTTGAGAGTCCACTTGCCGATGCAAGGGACCCGGGTTCGTGCCCCGGTCTGGGAAGATCCCACATGCCGCGGAGCGGCTGGGCCCGTGAGCCATGGCCGCTGAGCTTGTGCGTCCAGAGCCTGTGCTCCTCAACAAGAGAGGTCGCGACAGTGAGAGGCCCGCGTACCACAAAAAAAAAAAAAAGCTCAGTCATGTATTCATACAACAAATATTTACCGAGACCTATCCTATGCTAAACTCTGTGGTAGGACTCCAGTATATTGTTAGGAACAAGACAGCCTTTTGCAGAGTTATGCCACGGAGAAGTTATTCCTTGAGGCAGTGGTAATGAGGACCACAGTCACTGCTTTTCATAAGTATGTGTGAAGTAGGGGCTCTCAAATTTGTCAGGCTCTGCGACAATAGCAAGAGGAGGTTCTCTGCAGGCAATGTTGCAGGTCTGTCCTTTGAGTTCCATCAGCCTTCCTGCTCTAATAGCATTCTTTAAACCTCACACAAAAGCGTAGGCACATCAAGTGAGGACAAACCACAGTCATGCTCCCCTGCAACCTCCTTAAGTTAATTACTTGTTTTCTGTGTTTACACCCAGACCCTTATCATTGTGGTAGACACAAGTATGAGTCAAATGATTAGCTAAAATCCCCAAAGCCAAAGACTCCATTAGAAAGTCACAATAAAACTGAAAAATGGTCTGGTTCCTCCTGTGCTACCATTTACTGCAGGTGCCTTGAGTGTGTTTTTGTTCTTTGTTTTTCCCTCTAAGAACAATAATACATCTTGGGTCCTTCATAGTTTTCTTTTCACTGATGTTTTAAACAAAGAGACAATACAATCAAACACTAGTAACACTTTTAAAACTCCACTGTTTTCAAGGTATTTTACTATGGCATATGCATTCTTATTTAGATAGTGATTACTTATAAATATACATAATATTTAATTTTTAAAATTTACTCTTTAAAAATATAGAAAGACAGTTACTGTTGTCATGACTCTACAGATGAGAAAACTGAAGCTCATAGTTTTTAAGTTACTTGTCTAAACTCATACAGTTCTGTTTGTCTCCACTCTGCAAAGCTAGTGGTTGATAATTTTATTTGAATGTATCTTTTCATTTGCTGCCCTTTTCTTACTTTCCTGTATATACCATAGGGTATTTTCTTCTATTGTCTATTTTCCATTTTATTCTGCCTCAATTAAAAGAAAAATCAAAGAAAATCTACTTTGTTATTCCTTAGTATGTAATATTATCTTGAAATTCATTTATAAGGATCATAACATTTTAATATTTTCCCCTCTGCTTCCATAATTGAACAAATATAGAAAATGGCCCTCTGTTTCTATTTCAATGGTCAGTATGTTATTTTAATAATTCTTTTGGCTCTTTGGCTGAATTAGTTAAAACATTATGTTGAATCAATATCATGGCTGAAATCTCTAGTCAGCAATTTAAATCAATCTCTTTATTATCAGTAGAAATAATATAACCAATATTTGTATATTGACTGTTTAATATTCAGTTTAAAAGAAAAACGTTTCTTGAAACATTAGTCTGTAAGCTCTATGGAAAACGTGTCTCTTTGGTTTCATGGATTTAAGTGCAGTTCCTGGCACAGTGTAGGCATGACCTTGAGGGTGTCAAAATCCAGAGTAGGAAAAGGTAAGCAATGAATGAAGTGCAGAAGGCTGGCACAGAACACCAAAGGAACAGCAAAGAAAATTAGCTAAAAAGGCTTGGTCGAGAGGAAGGTTAAAATTACTGACCTTTGAAAGAGATTCTATACAATTTCACAACCACACAGCTTTCCGTTTTCTTATACCTCCCTCCTCTATCAAAGTATCTGCAGTGTTCCAGGGTTTATGAATATTCATGAATAACAATGATAGAGAAGCCCTAGGTGAGATGCTAATATCTTTTCAGCTTTACACCAACCTTTAAAATAACCCTGTAGGATTGCATTGTTTTCAGTGAATGTTAGGATAGAAATTGAATGATGCTGATGGATGTAAGGAGATCTGCAGAAGAAATCTCCTGAGTCTAGATGTCTGTTCTTCACAGCTACAACAAAATGGGTTGTTGGCGATGTTTAAATAAACTCAATTAATGAAGCATGAGGATTGGTGCTTCTTAATCCTTTTTTGTATAGGAGTCCTCTGAGGTCCTTATGAAAACCATGAACCCTCTCTTTCTTTCAAAACAACAAACAAAAACAAAAACATGCTTTTACATATATACCTCCTTGTTTTCAATTTCTCTTGGCTCTCTTACTCCCTGATGGACCCATGGACTTCAAATCTACAGACCCAGGGTAACAATTTCCGGTCTAGATAATTTCTAAGGCCCCTTCTGTATCCAACAGTCTATTTGTCTATGAGTTGACATAGTTGTATTCAGATTTTAACACTGCCAAGGTTTAGCCATATTACCTGGGTTAAGTTTCTTAACATCTCTGAGCCTCTGGTACTTCATTGTAATTGTAAGGATTAAAAGAAATAATGTGTGTAAAAAGCCTGACCTGTCCCCCTTCACCTCTGTGATAGAGCAAATAATGGCCCTCTTCCCAAAGATGTCCACACTCTAATCCCTGGCTCCTATAAATATGTTAAATTATAGGGCAAAAGAGACTGCAGATATAGTTAAGGTAATAGGCTTTAAGACAGGGAGATTATCCTGAATTTCTGATGGGCCCAATTTAATCACTTGAGTCTTAAAAGCAAAGAATTTTTCCAGTTGGAATCAGAGAGATGCAGTGGAAGAAGATGCAGGAGAGATGGGGCAGAGGAGAGATGAGACAGATGTGGAACATGAAGACTCAACCAGCACTGGTGACTTTGAAGATGAAGAGGGAGCCATTAGCCAGGGAATGCAGGTGGCCTCTAGAAGCTGAGAACATTGGCCTATAGTCAACAAGGAAATGGGGACCTTGGTCCTATAATTAAAAAAACTGGATTCTGCCAACAACCTGAGAGGTCCTGGAAGTAGGTCCTCCCCCAGAGCCTCCAGTAAGGATTGCAGCTCCGCCAACACCTTGATCTTGGCCTTGTGAAACCCTGAGCAGAGCCCAGCCAAGCTGCCCAGACTTTTGATCTACAGAACTGTGAGATAATAAATGTGTGTTGTCTTAAGCCACTAAGTTTGATCTAATTTGTTTTCCAGCAGTAGAAAACGAATATCACCTCTTTCCACTACTCCTCATTCAACCTCCTCTCGAAGGGTCAGTTAGTTGCACCTAAGGTGAGTTTACACTGAGATGTTGCTCTTCCTAGATTTTTTGGGTTTTGACCTCAAATTATACTCACTCCTCTGCTTATAAGTGAAAGGAATTGTAGGCAGCAACAATCAGGAGCAAGAAGGTGTTCTGAAAACATGATGTTTTTTTCCTGGCATTTCTGAAATTATACCACGGAGGAAGCCACAGGTCCAGTCAGCCTTTTTACAAGCGAGACTTCATGGCTGTCTCTCAGGATCTGTCTGGATGAATTCCTTAGCAGCACCCTGCCCTCCCTACCAGAATGATACCTTTCTTTTTCCTGGACCTCCTCCAACTCTCATTTAACTGTTTTCATCAGCCTTACATTGCCTTCTCCATCTGTGCTGGTGAGGGGATTCCTCCAGGGATGTGGTCTCAGAACTCTACTTGGTTTCCACATGCGAATGATGGCTGTCAGGAAGCCAGGGAACAGCTGGATGAGGACATACAGAACCTCCAGTAAGTCATCTGCTCTGATAGAACTCCTGAGCTACCTTGGAATTCCTCAGAGCATCCGAATTGCTGAGAGCCGATGCTGCAGTAGGATTTTTATCAAGTTGCTCCTTTGAAGGGAGTGAACCCCAGTCTTCTAAACACCCAACCTGCCTGTGTGGGTCAGTAAGGTTTACTATCCATCTGTTTCCACATGAAACCAGGTGACTTTGCCTGGACCTACAGGGGATCATACCTAGGGATGCATGTATCTGACATGAAGGATGAACCTGGTCTGGACGGTCCCACACAGCTCGGAAGTCAAGACATGAATGAGCAGACCCCAAATGAGATATGCTCCAGAGGGTCTGCATAGGGGCCCTAGGGCTCATCAAAAAATATAATCACAGGAGCACTGCTTTTAGTGGTACGATGTGAATGACCAACCATATTTACTGGAATTTTGAAATAACATGGGAAAGAGAGATTTGACATTTTCTAGAGTTTGTAGTCATTGTCAAAGGGACTCAAACCAAAGCATGGGACAGCATTTTCACTGTGTGCATTTCAGAAGATTTCCTAGATAACAGGTGCAGAGCATCTCTGTCTCATCCTCAGGGGATTGGCCTGGCATTTCACGCTGGCTGCATTTCCACTGGCCTCTTTGATCTCTGATTGTTCAGTATGCCCTTGTGCTCAACGTTTCTGAGACTTGCAGCCACAGCTTCCTCTCTTCTGCCTTTCTTCCCCTTGTTACAAACAAAGCATTAGATTACCTAGATTATAAATCCCAACTTAACATATGCAACAATTTAGAATGTAATTTGCCTCTCATTAAAATGTCCTGTATGCATTTTTCTTAATGTTTACACTTTAGAAATGTGCATCAAAATTTATGTGTTGTGGACACAGCTATTTGCCTAAAGTCTATATTCAGGAACATGGGAGCAAAAGGACCCTCAGGATAGAGAAAAAGGAGAACAGAAAGCAAACTTTGGAATCAGAAATTCTGGATTTAAACCCCTGACCACCCTGCAGTAGCCCTGAGTAACTATGAAATTTCTCTTTGAGTGTCTTTAACTTTAAAATCAGGGAAAGGGGATGGGAGAGGTAAATGGGAATTTGGGATTAACAGGTACACACTACTGTACATAAAACAGGTAAACAACAAGAACCTACTGTATAGCACAGGGAACTATATTCAATATCTTGTAATAACCTATAATGGAAAAGAATCTGAAAAAGAATAGTTATATGTATATTTATTACAACTGAATCTCTTTTCTATATACCTGAAACGTTGTAAATCAACTATACTTCGATTTAAAAAATAGTAAATAAGAAGGTGGGGGGGGGTGTCAGTAAACGTATTTGTTGTGAAGATTCATCTGAAATCTCTGTTCAGACAATGGCCTCCAAGCTGTCTGGACCTCTCACCCAACGCCTTTCCTGTCTTATATTCTACCTTTCTCCCCCCTGCGCCCCCTGCTCCAGTCACACTGTTCTACTACATGTTTTTCAAACGCACCCAGCATTCTTTCCCAAGGACATTCGCACTCTCTTCTCTCTCCCTGGAAACTTCTGTCCCCAGATAACCATGTGGTTTGCTTTCCTGTGTCCTTGGGAGATCTGTTTAAATCAGAGACCCAGCTACATCCCAACAGCAATATCCCACTGCCACCCCTGTACCACCCAACCCTGACACTTCTGTCCCTCTTGATTACTTAATTTATATCCACAGAGCTTCTCAACCCCCTGACATATTACTTACTTGTTTATTTTGCATATTGTTTGTGCCACCCACCCACCCCTTGTAGGGTTAGGGTTGACCATTTTGTTCACTACTTTATGTGCAGCGATTAGAAATATGCCCAAAACACTCATAAACACAAATGCTGAAAGAGTGGCTGAGGCGACTTACGTAAAGTGCTCATGTCTAGCACAAGAAGGGGCAATAAATCATAGCTAAACACGATATATCTGAGGGGTAGTTGTGGAAAAGAAAGGCTGTCTAGAGTTTTTCTTGGTGATCTAGAACTTGAACTTATTTCACTTGGTGACTTAGAATTTAAACTTTACAACTTGGAGAGGAAGGAATATCTTGGATCTGAAGGACCTGACTTAAATCACCTTAGAAGTAGCTCTCTATTGCCCCGGTGAGCCACTCTAGGCTGGTTCTGGTATCTAAAGTGCTGATTCCTCACTGAAGAAGTCAGGAATCATATTTTAAAGGACTATTCATAACAAGACAGGAAGTTGGAGGGGAAAGGGATATTTAACTCTCTGGAGAAGTGGTCCCATATAGTGGAAATGGCACGGATTTGGGCTCCACAAGATCTGGATTCAGTTGCTGATTCTACCACTTATCAACTGAGGAAATGAGCAAAATTTACCGTTCCTGAGTCTTAGGTTCTCTTCATCTTAATTGGTGGTAAGAATAGATATTATCTCACAATGTTTCTGTTTTACTTGCATGTCTCATTGATGAGAAATTGGGCCATGTATTGAAAGTGCTTTGCAAACTATTAATCACTAAACAGGGATTGGTGGTGGTTATTATTATTTAGTGGGAACAGCAGGCTCTGCAGATTCTCTTGACCTCAAAAAACAATGCTACCTAGTTATTTGTACAAGATTTTGACTTTGACATGTTAAGTTATATTTTGCAAGTTTCTTCCCAGTCTGCAACTTTCTTGCTTTGAGCTCTGATAGCTGTCTAGCACATTTACTTTTATATTCAGACAGTACTTTTCTTCAAGAAACTCAAGAGGCTTTGTAGACAATTATTTATTCATTCTTGCATTCTGAGAGAGAAGGAAGAAGAACATTCTTTTGAGTCTGGAAAAATGGAGAGAGGCAGGGTCAGGAAAGCCAAGACAACTTCTCATCCATGTATTGACTCCCATTTCTATGGGTCTGTGGAAGGAGGGTTTTGTGCCCTCTTATCTGGCCTGCTCCTATCTCTACTAGGAGTCTAGGTCAGGATTTCATCCAAGACATGTGGGAAAGAGAGAGGGGCTCTTCCAGAATTTTTTGGTAGGACTTATAGTAGAGAGGAAGTGAGGCAGTTCAACTCCTGTTGGCCATTCCAGGGAAGACCCTGGAGTCCCACTCACATCCTGAAGGTTCATCCACACCATTGCACCAGATACCTCATAGCTAAGGTCATTTGCTTAGGTTCTTGGGTAACAAGAGGCCCACTCTAGTCTCCAGGACACTGTCAGTCAGTCCTAAGATTAGGAAAGTAAAAAGCATATCAAAGAAGCTCTTCATGAGACTGAATTGACTAAAGTCCTCATTATTCTTCATGTTGTGCAGATTTAGGCAGATTCCTACTGGGATCCTCAATGCTAAATTACCTCATCTTTCTTAAATTACAAAACTATCCTTTTAATTGTGTCTTTTTATTGGATACCGAGTTGACTGGAAGAGACTATGGAAACATCATGTTTCACACTCTCTGAGCTGGTGTGTGAAACCCAGAAACAGATTGGTGGGAAAATGCTTCCTGAAAAAGGCTCAGCAAAATCTGGCCCTTATGAGAGAGAGAGAGAGAGAGAGAGAGAGAGAGAGAGAGAGAGTGTGTGTGTGTGTGTGTGTGTGTGTGTTCCTAAAAATAGAACTGTTTCTTTTAGGGAAACCCAGAATTCAGAAAGGACAAGAGACACGAGGAAGCAAATACTTCCTATAAATGCTGGATTGTGTTTTTCCATAAACATTTACTTTTGTTCTTTTTGGATTTTCTTTGACCTTGGCTTTCATATACCAAGTAGCCAGAAGCACGGGCTTTATCAAGGGCCCCAGTGGCCAGAGGAACAACAGGGGTTCTATCCCTGGGAATGTCAGTGCCCTTGGATGTTATTTAAGCTCTCTGGCTGCTCTTCCCAGTCTCTGAAATGAACACACTACTGACCTTATGTAAATTATAGAACTAATGAGAGGCCATGATTTGTAACCCGCATGTAAGCTGCAGCCGTAGTGTCCTTAAACTGTCAAATAAAATGGCCTCAAAAATCCCTATTACTTTTGGTGAGAAACTTGTTTTCTCACCTGGTCTTTCTTAGAATTCTTATATTTCTTAAATTTTCTCCTAGTCCATCTGACTCTGAATTTCTGCTTTCACCTAACTATTTTATTTTATAGATCACCCGACCACCCCACACACGTGATTCCTTCTCTATACTATCTCATATTTTGTGAGATAGCACCCCATTTACTTCCAGAAAACCACCAACCCAAGTCTGTGCACTTGTATAAGATATTCACTGAAGTCTTTTAAAAAAAAAAAAAAAAAAAAAGGAAGGTTTTAAAATGGCAGCACTGCAAAATGTAACGCAATTAAACAATAGATACCAGAGTTCTTAAAAGTCCTCAGGCTAATCCTTCTCCAGAAATTCCCCATTGGTCTCCACAGCCATGTTTCTCAGCCTCTATCTTACCTTCTCCAAACTCTTTCCATCTCCCTGATTGCATCAACCACAGATTACTGTTCACTTCTTGTGCACAGATGTTTAGCTATCAGTGTTGGCCTCACCTTCCTTCCCAGTATGGGTATCTACTCCAGAGAAGTGTTATACAGCTTGCCAGAAGAGTAAAGTGACTACCACTAGTTACGGTTTCTAATAACAGTGTTTATATTCTACTGCATCATATTTGAAAACTCTTATTTTTTCATAAGAAAATATTCCTCAATGAGTTCTTATTAGAGTAAAATCTGATAGAAAACACACGCTTCTTCAGAAATTTTTAGCAGTTGCTATTCTAGACATCTAAACCTCGATAACCGACTTTCAAAAAAAGAATTGCAAAACATTACAGAATCCTGAAGCATCTCACCTTGATTGGTTTATGGAGTTGACCGTAGTACATGTTCATGGGAGAAAGGTGTGGGAGGGGGCCTTATAGGAAAGGCTAGAGCATTCCCTTTCTAAATACTCTCTCCTTCTCTTTTCTTTTTCTCTTGCAATCCATTCTCCACAGAGCAGCTGAAGTGATCTTTGATACATGCAAATCAAACCATGTCATTCCCTTGCTTAAAATTCTTCACTGATTTCCCGTGTACTTATGTGTCAGGCTCCCCTCTTACTATTCTCCAGACATGAAGGCGTCTCACCTCCTCAAACAGGCTGACATCTTTCCCATATCAGTCCTTTTGACATCACCCACCCCCTCTCCACTGCCTGGAACAGAACTGCCCCTGCTCTTAGCATAGCTGGACTCTTCTCACCCTTCCCATCTCAGCTTCACTGTCACTTGCACCTGAAAGCATTCTCTGACCACCCCATCCACACAGGTGCTCCTGACATTCTCAATCTTGGCCTCATTTTCCCCTTCATATCACTTGCCACAATCTGTGATTATTTATAATTTGATTATGTGTTTCTTTTCTATCTATCCCACTATTCAGGAATCTGCCAACTTCTCCGGTAAGGGGATAGATAGTAAATATTTCAGGTTTGTGCCGTACGATATCTGTTGCAACTACTCAACTCTGCTGCTGCGGTGTAAAAGCAGCCATAAATAATGCACAAATTAGTGTGGTGTGTTTCAGTAAAACTTTATTCTTCTTTTGATTTTTATTACATTTTAAAATGTACAAAAAATGACAGGCTGAATTTGGCCCATGGACTGTAGTTTGCTGACCCAGCAATCGATTGTAAACTCTACGAGGACAGCAATAAGTCTATTTTATTCACCATTGAATCACTAATACCTAGTACAATTCTTGGCACATAATAAGCTGTCAAGAAATACTTATTAAATAGGGCTTCCCTGGTGGCGCAGTGGTTGAGAGTCCGCCTGCCGATGCAGGGGACACAGGTTCGTGCCCCGGTCTGGGAAGATCCCACATGCCGCGGAGAGGCTGGGCCCGTGAGCCATGGCCACTGAGCCTGCGCGTCCAGAGCCTGTGCTCCGCAACGGGAGAGGCCACAACAGTGAGAGGCCCGCATACCGCAAAAAAAAAAAAAAAAAAAAAAAGACATTAAATAGATGGGACAGTGATGTCAAGATCAAGCAAAAGACTTAATGGTAGAAAGGCCAAAGGGAAAGCAAAGATAATAGTAAAAATATGAACAAAGAAAACCACCTGAGCAAAAATTGAATATAGGCCACTAAATATTGTGCCCAAATGTCCATGCCCAATGAGTCAGGTTCTCCAGGGAAACAGAGCCAGTAGGAGCTGTGTGTATATATACGTATATAATATATTTAATATATAATTTAATTAACATAATATATCAAGCAATATTGATTAATAATTAGTATATTAGTATATTTAATATATAATTCCTTTAATAAATCTCCATATACCATATATGATATATAATATATCTTATATATATGGAGATATATTAAAGAAATTGGCTCACATGTTTATGGAGGCTGAGAAGTCCTGTGATCTGCTGTCTGCAAGCTGAGAACCAAGAAAAGTGGTATAATTCCATCCGATTCCAAAGACCTGAGAATGGAGCAAGTCCCAATCTGAGTCTGAAAGCCTGAGAATTAGGAACATCAATGTCTGAGGGCAGGAGAAGATGCATGTCTCAGCTCAAGCAGAGACAGTGAATTCACCCTTTCTCTGCCTTTTTTTCCTATTCAGGCCCTCAATGTGTTGGATGATGCCCACCTGCTCTGACGAGGATAATCTTCTTTACTCAGTCTACTGATTACTAATTCAAATGCTAATCTCTTCCAGAGACACACTTACAGATGCACCCAGAAATAGTGATTTTTTACCCACTATCTGGGCATCCCTTAGCCCAGTCAAGTTGACACATAAAATTAACCATTGGACCCAAATACGTGCTCTCCTGGGCAGTTCGCCATTCCTCCAGGAATATTCTGAGAGTTCAGCAGATTCAGAGGAGAGTTCAGCATACGTAACCAGCCCCTTTGAGGTTTAAGCATATATAATGGAATGTGGTGGGGTTTATTACATATATGGTTTTGGGACTGGGGAAATATTAGTGATGGCGGGAGCTGTTGGTATACATGACCCAGTGGGTCCTTTAAGATTTGGGTAGTCAGTATTATGAGAAAAACCTTAAGAGTTTAGCCATTAAAAGACAATAATTCAAGTTGATTTAATAAGTTATTGATTCAAAAATGTGAATAATTGGGGCTTCCCTGGTGGCGCAGTAGTTGAGAGTCCGCCTGCCTATGCAGAGGACACGGGTTCGTGCCCCGGTCTAGGAGGATCCCACATGCCGCGGAGCGACTGGGCGCATGGGCCATGGGCGCTGGGCCTGCGTGTTCGGAGTCTGTGCCCCGCAATGGGAGAGGCCACAGCAGTGAGAGGCCCGCGTACCGCAAAAAAAAAAAAAAAAAAGTGAATAATTTAAGATCTGTTTTCCAAAATAACTGTACCAATTTTCAATTCAAACAGCAGTGAGAATATCAGTGCCATTCGGCAGAATTTGTGTTTGTGTGGGTGCATGTTTTTACCTGACTAGTTTAATACGCCAAAAAAATTTAATTTCTGCTTCTCTGTTTTGAAGTTGAATTTTTCTTCAGTTTTTTTTATCGTGGTCTATCTATTCATCATGCCCATGGCCTGTCCGTCTTTTGGGGCTTTTCCTGTTAATTTGTATGAGGCATTTATATGTTTAATATTTGGGAGAACTTTGAAGTTCCTGACCTCATGTTATGACGAAGGCACTTCCTTAGAGAAAGGATTCTTCACCTGAAGTCTATCAGGTTTGGCGATAGAAGTAGTAGAGGGTGGGGGAGTGTTGTTTTTGAACTTGAATGGGAAAAAATACATCTTTATTTTTATGAACCCTTACTTGAAATTAGGATTCCTTTAACTAATGTTAGCAGTACCTGTGACTTTGCCACCAATAGAAATCATAGGTATTTTTATATCACATTGCATATATCAAATTATGATTTATCACACCAAAATTATAGTAGTTTTTAGGTCTGCTGTTAGGTCATGATATGTAATGGGGTAATTAAGAAGGGTGTATTTTACTTAACCACAAAAATTGTTAAATATTTGTATAATTTCATTTCAGTACAGTTGGCTTCCTTTATAATTCTATGTATTTTATTAAATGAATTTAAAATATTATTCTGAAAAGGGAGTCCATAGCCTTCACCAGACTGTGAATGTGGTCCATGGCACCAGACACTTAAAAATTCTTGCCCTGGAGTAACACTCATGGCTTCTTTCCATCCCTTGACTCATCTGACTCATAAGGAGTTAGAGAAGGAACAGAATATTTTCAACGCATCTGTCTGTCTGTCTATCTCTCTTTCTCTGATCTACCTACTCTCTGCCATGAAATAAACTGACCAAGAGAAGCTTTGCCCTTGGGGAGTTCTGCAGCCATCCTGTTCTGCCTGTGACAAGGCAAGCAACTTTATTCCTTGGGTAAAGTATTAGGAAATCTGGTACCGCCTCAAATCTAAACTGTAGACTCTAATCGATTTTTTATCACCAATAATGTGATATTTTGATCTCAGTCTAATTTCTGTGTCTACTACTGAACTGGTTCCAAACTTGAAAGGGAAAGAAAGGAATATTAATTATGAGTCCCCTGAAACCTCAACAATATTTTTCCAAATACTATTTCAAATTTACCTTTCACCTTTTTTAATACAGAAGCTTTTAATTTTTTAATTAGTCAAATCAATCTTTTCCTGTGTAATTCCATCCACTGCCTTAAACTTAGAAAATCCTTCTTTATATCAAATAAACAACGTTCTATGTTTTCTTCTAGTTATTTTAAGATTTAATTCTTTTTTACTTTAAAATATTAATCAACCTGGAATTTCTGTTATTGTATACTATGAGATGATGGCTCTCTGAATGGATTTTCTTTTCAAATTTCAAATAGCCGTGTGTGTGTGTGTGTGTGTGTGTGTATATATATATATATATATATAAATCACTTTGCTGTATGCCTGAAACTAACACAACATTGTAAATCAACTATATGCCAATGAAAAATTATCAAATGATTATTTGTTGAGTAATTGTTCATTCGTCCCTAATTGTACTACAAATATTTTTTGCATGCCTACTCTGTACAAGGCCCAGTGCTTTGCATTGGGAATTCAATGGACAACAAGACCCAGTTCCTACTCCTCTTAAAAATTTAAGGTACTGATTTTCAGTACCTTCCTTTTTATATATTAAACTCTTATGTAATTCAAGATCTCCTGGAGGGGGAGGGGGAGGGGGACATTACCTTGGTAAAATGGTCCACAAACACAAGGAGATTGAGATCAAATGTTTGGTTTTTTTTTGCAAGTTACATCATGTTTTATTTCTCCATTCTGCTGTGTTGATTCCTTTTATCAATGTATTTTTTTGAACACATATACACCATAAAGCAATGCATGAGGGATACCAGCACATTCAAGGTGATGTTGTCTCTAGGAAGGGGAGAACAAGAACTGAGGGGGATGTGAAAGGTATGGCTGTTGTATGTGTATATAATTTTGTTGCTTTATTTAAAAAAAATAAATAAGAAGCCCAGAAGTTGATATGGTAGAGTGTCAACATTTAAAAATTCTAGAATAAGTTGAAGGATGGTTGTATTTCTTAAATTTATAATACTATCTCTGCTGTTCTCATATTATATACTTGGCAGTTTTATAAAGAGAAACAGGTGTACTGGGATGGCAGCTAGCTGTTTCTCTGTGTCTCTACTTTCTCCCCTGTGATTTCATAGCCCATATATAGACATACTGCCGACACACTTATGTGCATTGTTGTTTGAAGAAACAGGAATGGACGAAACACCATCCCCACGAAAACCATAAGAATTTAAGTAAATGTCAGAACATTCAGTAACAGTCATCATGTTTGAGAAGGGGCATATCTCTGCTCAGGAGGATAAAGAGTTTTTTTTTTTCTTTAACATCTCTGTTGGAGCATAATTGCTTTACAATGTTGTATTAGTTTCTGCTGTATAACAAAGTGAATCAGCTATACGTATACATATATCCCCATATCCCCTCCCTCTTGTATCTCCCTCCCAACCTCCCTATTCCACCCCTCTAGGTGGTCACAAAGCACTGAGCTGATCTCCCTGTGCTATGCAGCTGCTTCCCACTAGCTATCTGTTTTATAATTGGTAGTGTATATATATCAATGCTACTCTCTCATTTAATCCCAGCTTACCCTTACCCCTCCCCGTGTCCTCAAGTCCATTCTCTATATCTGCATCTTTATTCCTGTCCTGCCCCTAGGTTCATCAGAAACATTTTTTTTAAGATTCCATATATATGTGTTAGCATACAGTATTTCTTTTCACTTTCTGACTCACTTCACTCTGTATGACAGACTCTATGTCCATCCACCTCACTACAGATAACTCAGTTTCATTTCTTTTTATGGCTGAGTAATATTCCATTGTATATATGTGCCACATCTTTAGCCATTCATCTGTCGATGGACACTTAGGTTGCTTCAATGTCCTGGCTATTGTAGATAGAGCTGCAGTGAACATTGTGGTACATGACTCTTTTTGAATGATGGTTTTCTCAGGGTATATGCCCAGTAGTGGGATTGCTGGGTCATATGGTAGTTCTATTTTTAGTTTTTTAAGGAACCTCCGTACTGTTCTCCATAGTGGCTGTATCAGTTTACATTCCCACCAACAGTGCAAGAGGGTTCCCTGTTCTCCAAACCCTCTCCAGCATTTATAGTTTGTAGATTTTTTGCTGATGGCCATTCTGACTGGTGTGAGGCGATACCACATTGTAGTTTTGATTTGCATTTCTCTAATATTAGTGATGTCGAGCATCCACTCATGTGTTTGTTGGCAGTCTGTATATCTTCTTTGGAGAAATGTCTATTTAGGTCTTCTGCCCATTGTTGGATTGGGTGGTTTGTCTTTTGATATTGAGCTGCATGAGCTGCTTGTATATTTTGGAGATTAATCCTTTGTGAGTTGATTCATTTGCAAATATTTGCTCCCATTCTGAGGGTTGTCTTTTCATCTTATTTATGGTTTCCTTTGCTGTGTAAAAGCTTTTAAGTTTCTTTAGGTCCTATTTGTTTATTTTTATATTTATTTCCATTTCTCTACGAGGTGAGTCAAAAAGGATCTTTGGGTGATTTATATCATAGAGTGTTCTGCCTATGTTTTCCTCTAAAAGTTTTATAGTGTCTGGCCTTAACATTTAGGTCTTTAATCCATTTTGAGTTTATTGTTGTGTATGGTGTTAGGAAGAATTCTAATTTCATTCTTTTACATGTAGCTGTCCATTTTTTCCCAGCACCACTTAGTGAAGAGGCTGTCTTTTCTCCATTCTATATTCATGCCTCATTTATCAAAGATAAGGGGACCATATGTGAGTGGGTTTATCTCTGGGCTTTCTATCCTGTTCCATTGATCTATATTTCTGTTTTTGTGCCAGTACCATGCTGTCTTGACTACTGTAGCTTTGTAGTGTAGTCTGAAGTCAGGGAGCCTGATTCCTCTAGCTCCATTTTTCTTTCTCAAGATTGCTTTGGCTATTCGGGGTCTTTTGTGTTTCCATACAAATTGTGAAATTTTTTGTTCTAGTTCTGTGAAAAATGCCATTGGTAGTTTGATAGGGATTGGATTGAATATGTAGATTGCTTTGGGTAGTATAGTCATTTTCACAATGTTGATTCTTCCAATCCAAAAACATGGTATATCTCTCCATTTGTTTGTATCTTCTTTAATTTCTTTCATCAGTGTCTTCTAGTTTTGTGCATACAGCTCTTTTGTCTCCTTAGGTAGATTTATTCCTAGGTATTTTATTCTTTTTGTTGCATTGGTAAATGGGAGTGTTTCCTTAATTTCTCTTTCAGATTTTTCATCATTCCTGTATAGGAATGCAAGAGATTTCTGTGCATTGATTTTGAATCCTGCTACTCTACCAAATTTATTGATTAGCTGTAGTAGTTTTCTAGTATCATCTTTGGGATTCTCTGTGTATAGTATCGTGTCATTTGCAAGCAGTGACAGTTTTACTTCTTTTTACCCAATTTGTATTCCTTTTATTTATTTATTTTTTCTCTAAAGCTTCCAAGACTATGTTGAATAATAGTGGTGAGAGTGGGCAACCTTGTCTTATTCCTGATCTTAGAGGAAATGCTTTCAGTTTTTCACCATTGAGAATGATGTTGGCTGTGGGTTCGTCATATATGGCCTTTATTATGTTGAGGAAAGTTCCCTCTCTGCCTGCTTTCTGGAGGTTTTATCATAAATAATAAATAAGGTGAATTTTGTCAAAAGAATTTTCTGCATCTGTTGAGACGATCATATGTTTTTCTCCTTCAGTTTGTTAATATGGTGTATCACATTGATTGATTTGCGTATATTGAAGAACCCTTGCATTCCTGGGATAAAACCCACTTGATCGTGGTGTATGATCCTTTTAATATGCTGTTGGATTCTGTTTGCTAGTATTTTGTTGAGGATTTTTCATCTATGTTCATCAGTGATATTGACCTGTAGTTTTTCTGTGACATCTTTGTCTGGTTTTGGTATCACAGTGATGGTGGCCTCATAGAATGAGTTTGGGAGTGTTCCTCCCTCTGCTGTATTTTGGAAGAGTTTAGGAAGGATAGGTGTTAGCTCTTCTCTAAAGATTTGACAGAATTCGCCTTTGAAGCCATCTGGTCCTGGATTTTTGTTTGTTGGAAGATTTTTAATCACAGTTTCAGTTTCAGTGCTTGTGATTGGGCTGTTCTTATTTTCTGTTTCTTCCTGATTCAGTCTTGGCACGTTGTGCATTTCTAAGAAGTTGTCCATTTCTTCCAGGTTGTCCATTTCATTGGCATAGAGTTGCTTGTAGTAATCTCTCATGATCCTTTGTATTTCTGCAGTGTCAGTTGTTACTTCTCCTTTTTCATTTCTAATTCTGTTGATTTGAGTTTGGCTAATGGTTTGGCTAATGGTTTATCAATTTTGTTTATCTTCTCAAAGAACCAGCTTTTAGTTTTATTGATCTTTGCTGTTGTTTCCTTCATTTCTTTTTCATTTATTTCTGATCTGATCTTTATGATTTCTTTCCTTCTGCTAACTTTGGGTTTTTTCTGTTGTTGTTGTTCTTCTTTCTCTAATTACTTTAAGTGTAAGTTTAGGTTGTTTATTTGAGATTTTTCTTGTTTCTTGAGGTAAGATTGTATTGCTATAAACTTCCCTCTTAGAACTGCTTTTGCTGCATCCCATAGGTTTTGGGTTGCCATGTTTTCAATGTCATTTGTTTCTAGGTATTTTTTGATTTCCTCTTTGATTTCTTCAGTGATCTCTTTGTTATTTAGTAGCATATTGTTTATCCTCCATGTGTTTGTATTTTTTACAGATCTTTTCCTGTAATTGATACCTAGTCTCATGGCGTTGTGGTCAGAAAAAATACTTGATACAATTTCAATTTTCTTAAATTTACCGAGGCTTGATTTTTGACCCACAATATGGTCTATCCTGGAGAATGTTCCATGAGCACTTGAGAAGAAAGTGTATTCTGTTATTTTTGGATGGAATGTCCTATAAATGGCAGTTAAGTCCATCTTGTTTAATGTGTCATTTAAAGCTTGTGTTTCCTTATTTATTTTCATTTTGGATGATCTGTTTATTGGTGAAAGTGGGGTGCTAAAATCCCGTATTAATGTGTTGTTGTTGATTTCCTCTTTTATGGCTGTTAGCCTTTGCCTTATATATTGAGGTTCTCCTATGTTGGGTGCATAAATATTTACAATTGTTATATCTTCTTCTTTTATTGATCCCTTGATCATTATGTAGTGTCCTTCTTTGTACCTTGTAACATTATTTTAAAGTCTATATTTTCTGATATGAGAATTGCTACTCCAGCTTTCTTTTGATTTCCATTTACATGGAATATCTTTTTCCGTCCCCTCATTTTCAGTCTGTATGGTCTAGGTCTGAAGTGGGTCTCTTGTAGACAGCATATATATGGGTCTTGTTTTTGTATCCATTCAGCCAGTCTGTGCCTTTTGGTTGGAGAATTTAATCCATTTACATTTAAGGTAATTATCAATATGTATATTCCTATTACCATTTTCTTAATTGTTTTGGGTTTATTTTTGTAGGTCTTTTCTTTCTCTTGTGTTTCCTGCCTAGAGAAGTGCCTTTAGCATTTGTTGTAAAGCTGGTTTGGTGGTGCTGAATTCTCTTAACTTTTGCTTGTCTCTAAAGGTTTTAATTTCTCCATCGAATCTGAGTGAGATCCTTGCTGGGTAGAGTAATCTTGTTTGTAGGATTTTCCCTTTCATCACTTTAAATATGTCCTGCCACTCCCTTCTGGCTTGCAGAGTTTCTGCTGAAAGATCAGCTGTTAACCTCATGGGGATTCCCTTGTATGTTATTTGTTGCTTTTCCCTTGCTGCTTTTAATATTTTTTCTTTGTATTTAATTTTTGATAGTTTGATTAATATGTGTCTTGGCATGTTTCTCCTTGGATTTATCCTGTATGGGACTCTGTGTGCTTCCTGGACTTGACTATTTCCTTTCCCGTGTTAGGGAAGTTTTTAACTATAATCTATTCAAATATTTTCTCAGACCCTTTCTTATTTTCTTTCTCTTCTGGGACCCCTATAATTTGGATGTTGGTGCATTTAATGTTGTCCCAGAGGTCTCTGAGACTATCCACGATTCTTTTCATTCTTGTTTCTTTATTGTCCTCTGAGGTAGTTATTTCCACTGTTTTATCATCCAGGTTTCTTATCCGTTCTTCTGCCTCAGTTATTCTGTTATTGATTCCTTCTAGAGAATTTTTAATTTTATTTATTGCATTGTTCATCATTTGTTTACCCTTCAGTTCTTCTAGGTCCTTGTTAAATGTTTCTTGTATTTTGTCTATTTCCAAGATTTTGGATCATCTTTACTATCATTACTCTGAATTCTTTTTTTGGTAGACTGCCTATTTTCTCTTCATTTGTTTGGTCTGGTGGGTTTTTACCTTGATCTTTCGTCTGCTGCATATTTCTCTGTCTTTTTATTGTGTTTACCTTACTGTGTTTGGGGTCTCCTTTTCACAGGCTGCAAGTTCGTAGTTCCCATTGTTTTTGGTGTCTGTCCCCAGTGGGAGAGGTTGGTTCAGCAGCTTGTGTACGCTTCCTGGTGGAGAGGACTGGTGCCTGTGTTTTTGCTGGGTTCGCTGGATCTTGTCTTTCTGGTGGGCAGGTCCACGTCTGGTGGTGTGTTTTGGGGTGGCTGTGACCTTAGCGTGATTTTAGGCAGCTTCTCTGCTATTGGGTGGTGTTGCATTCCTGTCTTGCTAATTGTTTGGCATGGGGCATCCAGCACTGGAGTTTGCTGGCCTTTGGGTGGAGCTGGGTCATAGCATTTAGATGGAAATCTCTGGGAGAGCTCTCGCTGATTGATATTACATGGGGCCAGGAGGTCTCTGGTGGTCTAATGTCCTGAACTTGGCTCTGCCACCTCAGAGGCTCAGGCCTGACATGAGGCTGGAGCACCAAGACCCTATCAGCCACATGGCTCAGAAGAAAAGGGAGAAGAAAATGAAGGAAAAATAATAATAAATTTAAAAAATTATGAAAATTTAAAAATTTAAAAATTAATAATAAAAAAAGAAGAGAGCAACCAAACCAATAAACAGATCCACCGATGATAACAAGCTCTAAACACTAAACTAAGATAAACATAAAAATCAGAAACAAGTCAGTCGCAGACAGCGAACCCCAAGTCTACCGTTGCTCCCAAAGTCCACCGCCACAATTTTGGGATGATTCGTTGCCTATTCAGATATTCCACAGATGCAAGTTTCATCGAGTTGATTGTGGGGATTTAATCCACCACTCCTGAGGCTGCACAGAGAAATTTCCCTTTCTCTTCTTTGTTCACACAGCTCCTGGGGTTCATCTATGGTTTTGGCCCCACCTCTGCATGTAGGTCACCCTAAGGCATCTGTTCCCTGCCTAGACATGAGGGGGTTAAAGCAGTGGCCGATTAGGGGGCTCTTGCTGAATCAGGCCTTTGGAGAGGGAGAGGTATGGTAGTTATCATTGGAATGCAGGGCGAGCCTGCAGTGGCAGAGGCCAGAGTGATGTTGCAACAGCCTGGGGTGCGCCATGTGTTCTCCCAGGGAAGTTGTCCCTAGATTATGGGACCCTGGCAGTGGCAGGCTGTACAGGCTCCCGGGGTGGGGGTGGGGGTGGGGGGGTCGGGGGGGTGGATAATGACCTGTACTTGCACCCAGGATTCTTGGTGGCTGCAGCAGCAGCCCTAGCATTTCATGCCCATCTCTGGGGTCTGAGCTGATAGCCGCAGCTCGCCCCCATCTCTGAAGTTCATTTAGGTGGTGATCTGAATCCCCTCTCCTTGTGCACCCTGAAACAGTGGTCTCTTGCCTCTTAGGCAGGTCCAGACTTTTTCCCAGACTCCCTCCTGGCTAGCTGTGGCACACTAGCCCCTTTCAGGCTGTGTTCACGCAACCAACCCCAGTCCTCTCTCTGGGATTTGACTTCCGAAGCCCAACCCTCAGCTCCCAGCCCCAACTTGCCCCGTCTGGTGAGCAGACAAGCCTTTCAGGCTGGTGAGTGCTAGTTGACACCAATCCTCTGTCTGGGAATCTCTCCACTTTGCCCTCTGCACCCCTGTTGCTGCGCTCTCCTCCATGGCTCTGAAGCTTCCCCCCCGCCCCCGCCACACCCCATCTCTGCCAGTGAAGGGGCTTCCTAGTGTGTGGAAACTTTTCCTCATTCACAGCTCCCTCCCAGAGGTGCAGGTCCTGTCCCTATTCTTTTGTCTCTGTTTTCTTCTTTTTTCTTTTACCCTACCCAGGTATGTGGGTATTTTCTTGCCTTTTGGGAAGTCTGAGGTCTTCTGCCAGTGTTCAGTAAGTATTCTGTAGGAGTTGTTCCATAGGTAGATGTGTTTTTGATGTATTTTGGGGGAGGAAGATGATCTCCACATCTTACTCCTCTGCCATCTTGAAGGTCCCCCAGACCAAATGGTTTTCACGAAAGACAGTTTAGTTATTTTTCTACTCTTCTCAACTGCAGTAACCAGGGCTGAGTGTAACTTTCCTGGGCAAGGATGCAGTGAGTAAGAAAAAGGAATGGTCATTTGGCACTAGTTTATGGTCCAAGAAAAATCATTGGCAGGAAAAGAAGGAAAACTGAGACTAGGGGAACTGGCATCCGCATCAGTTGATCCTACTTGACTTGAAGTAGGATCAGAGTGATTGTACTGAGGTGAGAGAATTATAGGTCTTGTGAGGGCTATAGGACTTAAGTTGGGGACACAGTTCACAAACAAATGGATGTTTGTTCATGGTGACATGTTTGAGAAAGACAAAGAATGATTCGCTCAGAATCAGAGAAGAAGAAGAGGTAGATACAGGGGCTAAGGTCTTTAGGCAGGATCCTGTACTGCTCTGAGTGTGTCTGCTGCCAGCTTTGATCATTCATCTGGCTGCTCCCACAGGACTCACACTGGCAGATGAACAGTGGAGGTAGTCACTCATATTTCGCCGTGGCCCTTCATGCCACATGGGACCTACTTGTGAGGAGCTTTGTGTTACGGCCAGCTTATCCATGCATCATCTCTCAAGTACCCAAGAAGAAACCAGAGCCAGAGCCTCCTGTCTCCTGCTCCTTCTCCAGTATCACAACCCCGCCATGCCCAACACCATACCTCTCCCTGCAGACACAAGCTTGCTCAGAGTCCCACACAAGCCCTGTCTCATGGGCCTTTGCCCTCAAATGCGACACCTAATAAGAATGACAAAATATCTGTCACCACAGCTTCTGTCAGAGTCCCAATTCAGCCTTTTCACACTGTCTTTATCCCTTTGTGTCCTCCAACCCCTGATCTGCTCTTCTCTGGGCACAGGGCCAGACCCAATCATTGAAACTCATGACTCCTTTGTGTTCTGTATTAATCAGATGACCTCCATTCGGCACAGTCGGCTTCCTTTCATCTACTTTTTTTTTTTTTATGTTTAGATCTTGCTTCTGTCACACCATTTTGTTTTTTAAGAGTTCTCAGTGTGCATGTCTTTAAGCTGAGAATGACTTCTGAGTCTTGGAAATGTATTGCCAGCTACAGAAGATTCCTGATAATAAATTCAGGGCAACAATCTGGTATCTGATAATAGGAACCCCAGAGGAATAGCAAATGTTGCCCTCCTCTGGGTTTCTCCAGATGTTTGGCAGTGAGGTCCCACCTGGAGTTTGAGAAGGAGGAAAGACTTTTCTGAAAGCACTGCTCGATCCAGTCAGTTCTTGTCTGGCACGAACCCTTTGCATGTCTGTAAATCTACTGTAGGTACTGAGGGGAGGGGAAGGAGAGTGAAGGCCCAGTCTTCTCCCACTTACTTCTCAGTGCTTAACACCTGGCAGCTACTCCACACTGTTTGTGTGCCTCCTCCACTTTGCAGGTGAACACCCAGACTGCAGCCGAGGGTCCGTACAACTGAAGTTGCTTTTCCCAAAGTGAAGAGCACCCACCTCAGTGGGCTCTCAGTAAGTCTCAGAAATCAAGCCAATGCTATGCCAATCTCTCCCGTCATCCAGGGATCCCCTGGCTTTGATACCCACCACATGCCCTCATACACAGCCTCCTCATCCCTGCCAGTGGCTGTTAAGGCCCAAATATCACCACTGACCACTCCTTCCCTCATCCGCTCCAGGCAATCTCATTCATTTCAGATCACCTCAGTTAAGAAAGGCCAACAAGAGATGAGCACCTTGCTTCTGCCATAGCAACAGGAACTAAACAAACAGGGTGTTGGAGCAGATTTTCAGTGAGAAGTCTGTCTTTTCCTTCAGGTGTTTGTTGAGGGCAGACCCTGCCAACTCTGAATGCTCAGCCCCCAGCGCAGCCCTGGCATTCAGAAGGCTCAAAAAGGTTAACAAGGATCATAACTATAACTTTGAACTTTTTGGTACCATTGCACCTGTCCTGGGTATTAGGTTGTGGAAACCACATTGACTAACTGGATGTCAAATGAGAAAGACTAGGAAGAGAAATGGCCTAGGGACCATATGATATGAGAGAGTGTTGAAGTCTGATTTAGCATATAATGGCCCAATTTGGGAACAGAGAATGTTAAATGGAACATGACAGTTGTTTTCAAATACTTGAGAATGGCCATATAGGGGGAGTTCAGTCTTATTTTAGATAGTCCCCAGTGTGTGGGGGAGGAGAGAAATAGGACCAATAGGTAAAAGTTATAGGGAAGCAATTTTCAGCTCAATATAAAAACACTTTTCTAACAATTTGAGTGGTTCAAAATGGATCACACTGTGGATTAGTGACTGTCCCACCACTGGAGATGTTCAAGTTGGCAATAAAAC
This sequence comes from Orcinus orca, assembly GCF_937001465.1. Lineage (NCBI taxonomy): Eukaryota > Metazoa > Chordata > Mammalia > Artiodactyla > Delphinidae > Orcinus > Orcinus orca. The sequence continues at coordinate 61,281,074 of NC_064559.1, read as the reverse complement.
CCACTCTAGAGAGGATTCTAAATTGATTAGTATAAAGGAGCAGATGATCTCTGAAGTTCCCACTGATTCTAATTTCTTATGATCATCATATCAAGGAAAAAAGGAAAAAAATGGAAGGTGAAGTTCAGTACAGTTGCACATTTGTTGATTCTCCATGATATGCCGTGATTTTGTGGTTATTGGGTCAGGTGCTGGGCAGAGCTGTGGAGTTACAAAGAATAAGATGAGAGTTCTGGATTCATTCATTCATTCCTCCATTGATGTAACAATAAATGGAACTCGATACAAGAAACAAATAGCAATAGTGTCATTAATTCTACCTGAGTAGGTTGGTAAGAACTTTAAAGTTGAGATGACACCCTGGTAGAGCTTTTTAGAGGTATAAATTATCCCCAGGGAAGTCATTCTAAAGAGATGGGGTTTCCCACGCCAGGCACCAAAAGAGACTGGAATGGTCTTGTTCTATGTGCAGACATACCTTCCCACATGTACAGAAAATGCCAGCAGGACAAATGTACACCCGTTACAGGCAAGTTAAGTCAAGTAGCAAAACTGGACCCAAACAGCAGAAAATGTAGTGGTGGCGTAAAGAGACATGACCCTGTAAATAATAATTTAAAAAAGTTTTCTCAAATGAGGTCCTGCCAAAGAGAGCCCAAGATTTCTGGGACGGCTTCCACCTCTTCTCTTCTTCAGCAGCCTGTTCCAAGTTCTCTAAGGACTGAGTCTTCTTTCTTCTCTTTATCACCCAGCTCTCCTTGATGAAACTTGATGAGAACAAAAACCTTAGGCTTTTTCCATTTGAATCACGATATAATGGATGATGTGAGGGGCATGGAGAGGGGACATCTGAAAAGAGATTCTATGCTAGAAGCAGAATTTAAAATATTTCACAGGTTATTACATACTAGTACCCACGAAGTCAAGAAAGTCTGGCTTACACTACCTCTGTGTTAATTTGTTCAGGGTTTTTGTTGTTGTTTTTATTTTTACTTTATTTCCTGCCTTAGTGAGGCCTCTCTGTAAACTGTCTTTTCCATTCAACCTCACACATAATTATTGAACACCTGTTATGCATATTTCCACCATGCTCTATCTATATCTCTCCCCGGTCACTCAATCATTCATTCACAAATCGTGGTTAAACCACATACCATGTGCCAAGCACTGTTTAAGAACAAATGATATAACAGTGAACAAAACAAGACAAAAACCCCATCCCTCACAGAAATTTCTCTTCTGTGTTCCCTCTGTCACCTTTCTCAGCCCCGAACCTTGAGTACAATACAGAACACATCTTTTGAAACTGCATTCTCCAAGTAGGTCGTCTTCTTGATCTGCCCACTCTGGATAAAACTTTGACTATAATTCTCAGTTAGAGCTCAACAGATTCAGAAAGTTATTTATAATTCTATCTGAAGGGTATTTTAACTAAGGACTTTATGAAAATACCACCGAAGGTGGTTGAACTTCTTAGTATTACATTACAATTTATAGAAAATTAAATTCTTGGTCTCTGCTTCCATAATTGCTATAATTTCCTAGTTTAAGTGTCCTCACCAATTGATTTCTAAAAATACATCTCTTCTCTCAACTCTACTGAAGACCAGACTCCACTTAATGGCCAGGCAGAAATGCCTTACCTGACAGCTTCCTGTGTCTTTCTGGGACTCTGGCTGCTCTCTTAATGTCTCTGTGTCTCAGTTGCTCATCTGTAAAATAACCTAATAATAGTAACTGCCTCATAGGATTAGAGTGATGGTCAAATGAATTAAACTTGCTTTAAACTTGAATGAAAATCCTTTAAAGGGGAAATAATTTTAATAAGTGTTAGCTAATGTTTACTGTTGTTGTTGCTCCCTTGACCCTTTGCCTGTTCTATGGTTTTACTGTTTCAAATCCAAAGGCCACAAAGTATAGTGTTTGGCTATAGCAGACACCAAATAACACATAGAATTAATTAACAAGTTGGTACATGAAACATGAGTCCTGTCCTCAAGAAATTCACAATCTGTAGGAGAAGCAGACACATACGCAACCCACTATAACAAGAGTCAATCTGTAGAAGACCGTACAACAATAGTATGAGATGCTAAGGGAGGTATTAATTCTTCCCGGAAAGATTAGAGAGGATAACACCAAGGAGACTTGACAGTGAGATCAGACCTAAAGTCTGTATTGTCTGACTCCCTACTGGGGTGTCTCACCTGGCAGATAGTATTTGTTCAACCTCTATTCAGAACAAATGATGAACGCCATGTGGGGAAAGGGAGTCAGAGAAAGGACCCATTCATTCCCTAATGAATGGGACCCAAGGCTCGGACATGAAGATTCCACACAGCAGTTTTCCACCCAAACCCTGAAGGTATCCAAGCTTGCCCCAGCCGTTAGGAATGCAACTGATAAACATCTGTTATTACTGGAGCATGACTCTAAAGTGTGTCACCCTCTTTCCGGGCCACTTACCAAAATAACCTTTCAAACTACACTTTGTACTTTCCCTTATTAAATCCTAACACAAGTCACGGTCTTGTTCCATACACTGCCATATTTAAAGTTCCCTCTTAATTGAATGCCTCTCAGAGCTGTCACACCCCAAGCACCACGTACCCCTATCCCACTGTTATAGAGAGAAAATGGAAGTGCCCATGTCTGGGGGTCATGTCAGGGAGACAGTGATGACTGTGGGCACTCGCTGGGTAAGTACACAGAGTATGCCCGAGGGATGGATCTTCCACGCAAGACAGGTTTTCAGGAACTAGGAGAAAACACCACCTCCAACTCATGCAGGACAAGGTTATTTGTGGTTAAGAATTAGTTCACACAAAACCAAATGTCAAAAGTACATATAAGTGCTGCAATGAACATTGGGGTCCATGTGTCCTTTTGAATTATGGTTTTCTCAGGGTATATGCCAAGTAGTGGAATTGCTGGGTCATATGGTAGTTCTATTTTTAGTTTTTAAGGAACTTCCATACTGTTCTCCACAGTGGCTGTATCAATTTACATTTCCACCAACAGTGCAAGAGGGTTCCCTTTCTCCACACCTGCTCCAGCATTTATTGTTTGTAGATTTTTTATTATGGTCATTCTGACAGGTGTGAAATGATACCTCATTGTAGTTTTGATTTGCATTTCTCTAATAATTAGTGATGTTGAACATTTTTCATGTGCCTCTCGGCCAATTACTCAGCCATAAAAAGGAAAGAAATTGGGTCATTTGTAGAGATGTGGATGGACCTAGAGTCTGTCATACAGAATGAAATAAGTCAGAAAGAGAAAAACAAATATCGTATATTAATGCATATATGTGGACTCTAGAAAAATGGTACAGATGAACCTATTTGCAGGGCAGGAATAGAGACATAGACATAGAGAATGGACATGTGGACACAGTCGGGGAAGGGGAGGGTGGGATGAATTGGGAGGTTAGGATTGAGATGTACACACTACCCTGCATAAAATAGCTAGCAGGAACGTGTTATAAAGCACAGGAATCTCAGCTCGGTGCTCTGTGACGACCTAGATGGGTGGGTTGCAGGGGAGGGAGGTCCAAGAGGGAGGGGATATAGGTATACATATAGCTGATTAACTTCATTGTACAGCAGAAACTAACACAACATTGTAAAGCAATTATACTCCAATAAAAGGAAAAAAAGTACATATAAGTAACCTTTAAAGAAATGTGAGAAGAGCACTGAATCCCATACATTAGTCTGTGGAGCAGTCATCAGTGGGCTGTAGAAAACTACCTGAGGAGCTTGGGACAAATACAGGTTTCTAGACCCACCACCTCCAAAGATTCAGATTCAGAACATTCAGAAATCAGTATGCTTAACAAGACTCCAAAGAGCTGCTTCTTTTTTTTTTTTTTTTTCTTACTGCACTGAGAGACTTGTGGGATCTTAGTTCCCCCACCACGGATTGAACTCAGGCCCACAGCAGTGAAAGTGCCAAGTCCTAACCACTGGACCACCAGGGAACTCACCAAAGAGGTTCTTCTGTGTGGGCATGTTTGGTAGCCCCCCGACCAGAGACATCTGTGCACAGTCATCAAGACAGTCATGGCCAAGGTGAATTCATCAGCCTCCTCTGGACCTGGCGCTGAGATGGACAGTCTATAATTTCCCCTTAGCCTCAGCTGCAAGCAGCACAGCAGTGACCAGGAAAGCTACCCTGTGTGTGTTTATTTGCAGGCAGTGTGCCACACCATTTGACTGTTTTCAGCAGCATTGCTCCCACAGGCTGGGAGGTCATGACCAATTTTCTTTGACACTTAAGAGATTTTTACTGCTGCTTTTCAAAGGGCTGAGTAAAAAGCTGCAAAGGCACGGAGGAAACATGTCTTATCAGAGGTGTGACTGTAGAAATGGTTTCTAGGTAGAGTGGGAGGGGTATCCAGGGTTCAAAGAAGTTTTGAAGATCACACCTTAGAAGAGCCTGTGATTCAGATTCCTCCTCCAAATGTTCTTCTGTGTTGAAATTTTTCATTGTCCTCCCATCTTATTCACTCCAAGATGGTAACATAAGGAAGCAGGCAGGCTAAAGAGGAGGCACAGGTGTGGGAAACTTCTGTTTTTGTGACTCCATAAATACAGAGGGAAATATGTAGAGTCTCTCCACCTGTTTTTCCAGGCCTGCCTCCTTCCCCTTTGTAGGGCATGTTCCCACTGGGGGCCCAATGTAATAAGTTAACTGAAGGGTGTGAGGGTGGAGAAGCAGAGCAGTTTAATGGGGGAAACAGAATGTGAAGTCAAGAGGGATAGGTTGTAATTTTAAGTATGGTGGCCTTACTCATAATGTGACTTTCAGCAAAGGTTCCAAAAGATAAGAATGTGAACCTTGCAGATACTGGAGGAAAATTGTTCCAGGCAGAAGAAACCACAAGTGCAAAAGCCCTGAGATGGCAAACTAGAGGAACAAGGAACCCCAGTGTAGCTAGAATGGATTGAGGGAAAGAGAGAAGAAAAGAAAATACCTGTGCAGTAATGCAGTGGGCAGGGAGCAGATCATGGAGAGCGCCGTAGGACACACTATGGACTCTAGTTCTTATTGGACAGTTTTTGAGCACAGGTTTAAAATTAATTTATGCTTTAAGTAAATCACTGTGCTGTATTGAGAACAGACTTAAGGGAAGCAAAGACAGAAGCAAGGAGACCAGTTAGGGGGCTACTGAAACAACCATAGTGAGATGTGATGACAGTGGTGGTGGTGAGAAGTGGTGGAATTCTGGATATATTTTGAAAATGGAATCAACAAATTTGCTGACACATTAGAAGTGAGGTATGAGCAAAAAATGAGGAGTCAAGGATGAATCTTGGTTTGAGAACTAGATAAAACAATTTCCCATTATCTGAAAGGGAAAAGACATAGAGAGGCAGATTTGGGAAGAAATCTCAGGAGCTGAGTTATATACATGTTAACTGTGAGATGACTATTAGATATCCAAGTGGAGATACAGAGAATGCAGACTGATAATGTACAGTACTCAAACTATTGCATGGTAAACAACAAATATTAGCTATTATTATGAAGATTTGAGAATTCAAATTCTTTCACCCTTTTATTCTGTTTCCATACACTGTGGATATTATCCAAGAAACATCACTTGAAAATAAGTTCAATCCCCACTTCTTTCCCATGGTCACTACATTAGTTCAAGTTCATGACTTCTTAAACAATTGCGTCTTAATTTGTTTCCATGTTTGCCCTTCCCATCCACTCTCACTACTTTCAAGAATTCCACAGCATTTCTCTAATCTTTTCACTCTCTTGCCCAGAAGCTTTCAAAGATGCCCCATACTTAATAAATAAAAGGGAAAATACGTTTAACTAGGCATTCAAAATTCTTCATGAATTGGTACTAACCTTCCTTGCAAGCAAGCCTGATTTACTTTCCTACATACACCCTAGGATCCAGTCCAAACTGACCTGTGTGCCTTTAACATACCCTGTATTTCTTGTTGTGTGGCACTTGATCAATGTTTTCTATCAGTTCTAGAATCACCCTCCTCATGTACTCACAAACCACTTCATTTTCAAATAACCTATCATATAAGATTACCTCAAAACCACAAAGTCTCCTGCATTCTCCCAATTAGAAGCAAAGTCCTCCTATTATAAGAAGATTCAATCATATGTTTCCCACAAAAGTATATGCCATGCCTTTGTGACACTTAATACTTTTTCCTTGCATTGTTATTTTTGTGCATATATTAACTCCAAGATATCCTCAAGGATAGAGATAAGGATTTATTTCTCTTTGTATTACATATATCACAATGCATTATAAAAAGTAAGAATGCCTATTGAATTAAATTCATTTATTAAATACATATTCTTAACTAAATGTCATATCACCAAATCAAAATAAATCAATATAAGTGTCATTATCCTTGATCTTTTGGGCAAAAATACTTAATTCTAAAACATAATCTCCAAATAGAAAAATTTGCAAAAAGCTGCTTTAGGACAATATCTCTCTTAGATAAAGTAAAAGGATTTAACCTACCATCCTGTAACAACCAAAATACCAGTCAATCTTAAAAGGAGTCAGAGAAAAGAGACATATTACACATAGAGAAAAAAGAAGATAAGGATGACAGAAGATTTCCTAATGGAAACAATGAAAGCAACAAGACAATGGAGCAATATCTTTAAAGTACTGAAAAAAAACTGTCAACCTAGAATCCTATACCTAGCAAAAATATCTCTCAAAAAATCATGATGAAATAAAAGCTTTTTGGATATATGAAAAAAAAGTTAAAAGAATTTATAATCAGCAAACTCATGACATAAGAGATGTTACAAGAAGTCTTTTAATCAGGATGAAAATGATACGAGAGAAATCAACAGAAGCTTCTAATTACTCTTTTCTTTTTAGATTAATTTGCAAACAACTTTACTGGCGCAGCCCAAAGACTTATTCTGCAATTTGAGTAATGTTAATTATATGAGACTAATAAGCTAGAAAATAGCAAGCTCTGTGGACCTATTCAGATGGAAGCTCCATTTTCAAAATACAATTGCCATTCTGTAGATTCTGTATTGCACCATCTCCCAACACACACACTAGTCTTCAAGACCCTTCTCTAGTTCATTCCTGCTGATAAGACTTCCATCATTATCCCTTTTTCCTTCTTGTGGCTCCTGCTTTCACTCCTGGTTCTCTCTCTACAGACCATAGGTAGTCTGGAAGACCACCTATGTCACATTTGCCAAGCCAACTACCAAAAAGCATAGAGATATAGGTGTATTCAAATGGGGATGAGGGAGGGGAGGGTTGGGTGGAATACCAAAAACGTATGAGATATGAATGCTATCTTCAAGGAGCTTACGATTCAGAAAATCAGTTTAGCATTATCATAAGTTTACATAATAAAGATTGTTTAAATTGAATCCGATTATATGATTCAGGCTCTACATTGTCTTTTTGATAAATATTTGTGGAGTACCTCCTCTCTGTCCAAAACAAAAATCCTACCTTGCCTATATTCCCGTCAAGGGAGACAGACAATTTTAAAAAACATATACAAAATACATAGTAAAACAAATTTGTTACATGCTATGGAGAAAAATTAAGCATGGAAAAGGAAATGAAATGTAGTGGTGGCTCAATTTTCAATAGAATATGCAGGACATGAGATTAACAATGTCTTAACTAGGTAGAGAAGACTAAATGGAGAAAATGGGCACCGAAAAGATGGAATATAAGAAATGATTGGGACAGATATTGCAGATCAGGCTGGGCTAGGCTGTCAATAGATTAGAAATGGCAGCAAAAAAAAAAAAAAAAGGAAGAAGTAAAAATGACTTCCAAGCAGAAGTACTTACAGCAGTATCATTATGAAAGATGAGAAATTAGAAGAAGCAGTTCATTTGAGGGGAAAATGACATGACTGAAATCAACTGAGTTCCAAGTGTTGGTGAATCATTTACAGGAAAAATTGCCCATTAGGAAAAAGGAGATGTGGGCTTGGAGCTCATTGGATTTGGTCAGAGCTACAGATAGAGATGCAGAGCCATCACGTGAAGTTAAGCAATGAAGCCCTGAGGTTCCTGAAACCAATAACGGAAAAAGACAATACTTTGAAAAACAATCACGGATGTTTGTTGGTGGGAGGAGAAAATGCAATAAGTAAAGGAAAACAGAAAAAAATGCCCTTAGCGTTATATGAAAAGAAATAAATAGTATTAAACAGTGAAAATAAAAAAGTCAGGAAAGAGGAATGAGGTCATAAAGGAGGAGGACTAAAAAAAAAGAGTAGTGACAAAAAGCATTTTATAGGTTGTTATAAGGCTACAAATGGGAGTTGGCAACTAATGATGATAATCATTAATTATAATACTAACAAGAGGTCATTGGGTTTTGTGTTAAAGAATGTTCAGTGATCTCTGAAAGAATTATTTCTGTAGTTGATAGGGGCAGAGGCCATATAAAAGCGTTAGGGGGGAAATGTATGTGAATAGGAGAGAAAATTGATGCAGACTGTTTGCTCTATATATGGAGCAATGATGGGACAGAGGCCATCCGGGCACAGAGAGGAAAGCAAACACTCTATAATGAATAGTCATGAGCTATTTGTGCATGACAGAGATCATAAAACAAGAGAAGTAAGAGGGTAGGGGAGACCCTGAAACTAATCAGCCTTTAAGACTAATTTCCAGGCTATAGAAGATACAGGCGATTGAGCACCTAGTTAAATAACACCAAGAAGCAATCAGAAAAATTCAGATTGTGGCACATTTTGTAGAACTGATCTGCTTTCCTCACTAGTCAATAACATGGCAGAAAATAGAAGGGGGCTGGGGAAATGTTTGGATTAGATAAAAATGAAGTGACACAGTGCTCAAATATATGTAAGCCCTGTTTGAATCCTAATTTAAACAAACCAATTGTAAAAAGACATTCTGAGACAATGATGGAATTTGCTTCAAGATACGATGCAAAGAGAGAAGGGAAAAAGTGATAAAGTAAGCGGGCAAAAATGTTGATAATTTTTTGAATGTGGGTGAAGGGTATATGAGGGAATCATTCTATTCTCTCTACTTTTGTATATGTTTGGAAAATGTTACAATAAAAGTTTAAAACAAAATTATGAGAGAAATGAAATTACTGAGGAACACAGTCCCAGAGAAGAAGCACAGAGAGTGGCTTTGGGATGCAAGAAGGAGTTTTGTCCTTTGAAACCGGAGAAAATCAACAAAGCCCATGTGAAAAGACTGTGCTGAGGGGCAGAGGAGAGAAGTGAGAGAAAGTAAGGAAGACCTTGCATGGTGACCTCAAGATTCTCAGCAAAGGAAAAGCAAAGTTGTCTCCCCACAATGGAAAAAACATGAGATTGAGGTTGGGGTGGAGGTGGGAGAGAGATGACACAGCCTTTCACATCGCCAGAAAGAACAATGGTGGAAAATCAGCACATACTCAAAAAGCACCAAGGGCCTAGGAGAAGCCTAGGTTTTATAGAAGACCTAGTCAGAAATTCTGAGATCTCACCAGCTACAAGACACCCACATTGTTTCTGGGGATTTCAGTGCCTCGCACAAAGAGGCAAATTATTAGGGGACTTTGGAACTTGTCAGGATCAGTTAGAAGTAGTTTTCTTATTGTTTGTTCACATATTTGTTTTTATAATAAGGAGATGTTTATTATGTCTTGGAGAAACCACAGAGATGGCTTTCCCTTTCACCAGTGCCCAAGGTATGTCCTGCCCATGGTACTTTATTAATCTCCAGAGATCACACTACTCCTCCCAACCTAGCATGTACCATAATAAGAAGTATGCAGCCACCTTATCATCTAAATAGGCTAGGTCTCACCAGCACAGTTTCTGGTAGGTATAACCTCACCAATACATTTTGTCCCCTATAGCTCCTAGGATAATTGATAACAATATTGATTCCTGTTCCTGCTTTCTCATCTAGATTGGTCTCTAAGCAAAAAAAAAAAAAAAAAAAAAAAACTGCTTGTAAACTTTCTTAGTATTGTTCCTAGAGGTCCAAACCTCCTTTGGGCAGTAGGTAACTTTTTCTGTCTCTATTTCTCCCAGAGTCCTTTGGATTCCTTTGTTTTTCTTTTCCAGCCAGACTCCTTAAAACCCCACTGCAATCCCCTTCCACAAGCCCCTAGAATTCAAAGAGATGGTGTCCCAAATACTAGATATAAATTTCTTCAGAGCTTTGAGTGATTACAGTTGGCTAAGAGATGCTCACCTTACAGTGACCTTCACTATTCAGAGAAGTTAGCAAATCAATCTTAGTTATCCTTAAGGAGGACTTTATGGTGAGGGGATTGGAGAGAGGCATGCAGGCTGACTCTTCTCCTTGGGGAAGGAAGAGATATGGAACAGCAAATTAAGAAATCCTGGCACCCGATTGCTTAAGGGCCTGGCACACAGCCATCCAGAGAAACTGCTACTTCCCTGCTTCTATTCATGGGCTCCAAGGCCACTGCCATCATGGAAATTTCCTGCACTTGTGGAAAGTCTCCAGGAAAGCAGAACTGCAGAGTCCTATCTGTGCTGGGCTGAAGGATACTGTTCTGGCGATCTGAAAAGGATGAATTTGCTAATTAAATGATGGGTGTCAGTTAGATTCCCAGGGAATAATTTAAAACAAAAGAGAGAAAAAAACTGCTCTTCACATAATATGGGGTCTATAAAAGACTTTGCATTGAGCCTAGCACATAACAAGTGCTCAAAGCTACTAGTCCTCTTGTAAACTGAATTTGGTGAAGAAAAGTAGGCATGTATGGAACATCTGAGGTTCTAATAATGTTCTGTTTCTTGATTTAGGGTCTGGTTACACAGGTGTGTTCAGTCTGTAAAAAATCATTGAGTTGTATACATATGATCTCCACACTTTTCCCTACGTAGGTTATACTTAAATTAAAAGTTATTAAAATTTTTTAATGTTGCTTTACAAGTGAGTGATCTATTCACTAAACTAAAGACAGCTCTACTTGAGTTAATTAAAGCATTTACGTGAAAGATTTAAATTTTAATATCTTTTAAAATATTCAGTAACTTGAAAATCCCCTCCCATATTTTCATGGGCTTCTTTATCAAATAAGTGCAGGAAGAAAATCAAGAAAGAAGGAGCCCTATTATATTGGGTTTGGCCAAAAGGTTCGTTCATTTTTTCCCATAAGATGGCTCTAGTAGTGCTTAGTTCTTCGAACTTCATTCGAAACAATTTTGTTAGATTTTATTACAACAGCTGTCATATCAACGTGCCTTTTTGTAAAAAAACATCAAAATTCATGAATTTTTGTGCAGCCATTTTAATATTGAAGATGGAAGAAAACAACATTTTCAGCATATTATGCTTTTTTATTTCAAGAAAGGTAAAAATGCACCTGAAACACAAAGATTTGTGCAGTGTATGGAGAAGGTGTGGTGATTGATCGAACGTGTCAAAAGTGGTTTGGGAAGTTTTGTGCTGGAGATTTCTTGCTGGACAGAGCTCCATGGTCAGGTAGATCAGTTGAAGTTGATAGTGATCAAACTGAGTCATTAACTGAGAACAATCAACATTATACCATGCAGGAGATAGCTGACATACTCAAAATGTCCAAATCAAGCACTGAAAATCATTTACACCAGCTTGGTTATGTTAATCACTTTGAAGTTTGCGTTGCACATAAGTTAAGAGAACAAAAACCTTCTAGACTATATTTCCACATGCCATTCTCTACTTAAATGTAACGAAAACGTTCTGTTTTTAAAACAAATTTTGACGGGTGATGAAAAATGGATACTGTACAATACTGTGGAGCAGGAGACATTGCGGGGCAAGCGAAATGAACCACCATCAACCACACCAAAGGCCAGTCTTCATCCAAAGAAGGTGATGTTGTATATATGGTTGGATTGGAAGGGAGTCCTCTATTATGAGCTCCTTCCAGAAAACCAAATGATTAATTCCAACAGGTACTGCTCCCGGTTAGACCAACTGAAAGCAGCACTCGACGAAAAGTGTCCAGACTTAGTCAACAGAAAATGTGTAATCTTCCATCAGGATAACACAAGACTGCATGTTTCTTTGATGACCAGGCAAAAACGATTACAGCTTGGCTGGGAAGTTCTGATTCATCTGCCATATTCACCGGATACTGCACCTTTGGATTTCCATTTATTTCAGTCTTTACAAAATTCTCTTAATGGAAAACATTTCAATTCCCTGGAAGACTGCAAAAGGCACCTGGAACAGTTCTTTGCTGAAAAAGATAAAAAGTTTTGGGAAGATGGAATTATGAAGTTGCCTGGAAAATGGCAGAAGGTAGTGGGACAAAAGGGTGAATACATCGTTCAGTAAAGTTCTTGGTGAAAATGAAAAATGTGTCTTTTATTTTTACCTAAAAACCGAAGGCACTGGGCTTCCCTGGTGGCACAGTGGTTAGGAATCCGCCTGCCAATGCAGGAGACATGGGTTCGAGCCCTGGTCTGGGAAGATCCCGCGTGCCGTGGAGCAACTAAACCCTTGCGCTGTAACTACTGAGCCTGCGCTCTAGAGCCCGCGAGCCACAACTGCTGAAGCCCGTGTGCCACAGCCGCTGAGGCCCGTGAGCTTACAGCCCGTGCTCCGCAACAAGAGAAGCCACCACAGTGAGAAGCCTGCACACCGCAACAAAGGGTAGCCCCCACTCGCCGCAACTAGAGAAAGCCCGCGAGCAGCAATGAAGACCCAAGACAGCCAAAAATAAAAATAAATTAATTAATTAAAAAAAAAACAACTGAAGGCGCTTTTTGACCAACCCAATATATAACATTACCTTATATTTATCCTTTATAAAACATCATAATTTAAATTATATCATTATTTATGGAAGTTGTGTGATTATTTGCTTAACGTCTGTCTCTCATGCTGGATTGTATGTGTCAAGAGCCAGGAGAACTCTGCCCCTTTTTTCATCATGATATTTCTAGCATCTAGCAAGATGCCTAGTCCATAGTAGATGCTCAATAAACATTTGTTAAATGAGTGAATGAATGATTAGATTAATGAATGAATGTGAAATCTAGCATTAGTTTTAGTTGTGTAAAAAGTTAGATGATACTTTGGCTAAACCCTGGATAAGACATAAAACTGTGTCCTTACTGGTTAGAGAATAAATGAGAATACAGAAAAAAAAAATTTAAGGTGGCTCTTAATTTCTTTATTGTGTAAATTATTGAAAATAAATGTCAGATAGCTTTGTTCTTACTTTTATGGTATACAGTGTTTCATCTTATCAGCAATTGCTACATTGGTTTCCCTCATCTTAAGTGTATTAGTGAATCTTCACATTTATATGTAATAAACCTTTATGATAAGGTCACAAAAGACCCAAGGGAAGAATAAATGAAATATAAAAGTCAAAACCTAGGAGAGAGAAAGTACCCGGTATGCACCCAATGAAAAGAGGAGAAGGACTTTATGTCAAAAGAGGCAGAAGCTAGGGAAGATGAAGACATTTTAACAAGAGTTTAAAAGAACTGAGAGAAAAGTTGTGTCTTTAGCTGCCTGGATATGAATATGGGGGTAGAGGGCCAAGCGGGGTCCATTTAGAAAGACATGCCCAGGTGCAAATCTGGCAAAAGACAAGGCTTGAGGCAGAGAGTCTGCCTTAAGATACCCTCCTTTTCCATTTCAGGACATCTCGCCAGCATCCTCCCCTACCACCAAATGCCCACTCTCCTCAGGCTACTGGCTGTCTGCCCTAACCTCCCTAATTAGCCCCTCATCCCTACTTACTCCTGGCCTTTTTCTCCTTTTAGAATCTCTGTCAAAACAGAACAGTCCTATGTCTGTGCCAGGATCCAAGCTCTTTTCCCTTCTTAAAAATTCTTTCATAATGTTCTTTTGAAAAAAAATTAAAACTTTATTGAGATATAATTCACATACCATGCAATTTACCCATTTAAAAGTATATTTCAGTAGTTTTTTACTATAGTCACAGAGTTGTGTAATAATCACAATCACTTTTTATCATCTTAGAAACAAACCTGGTACCCATTAGCAGTCATCCCCATTTCTCCCCAACCCCTAAGCTGAAGCAACTACTAATCAACTTTCTGTCTACATAGATTTACCTGTTATGAACATTTTACATGAATGGAATCATACAATATGTGGTCTTTTTTGTCAGGCTTTTTTCACTTATTATAATGTATTCAAGGTTCATCCATATTGTAGCATATATCAGTACTTAATTCCTTTTTTTTTTTTTTTTTCGGTACGTGGGCCTCTCACTGTTGTGGCCTCTCCCCTTGCGGAGCACAGGCTCCGGACGCGCAGGCTCAGCGGCCATGGCTCACGGGCCCAGCCGCTCCGCGGCATGCGGGATCCTCCCGGACTGGGGCACGAACCCGTGTCCCCTGCATCGGCAGGCAGACTCTCAACCACTGCGCCACCAGGGAAGCCCTTCATTCCTTTTTATTGCCAAAGAATATTCCATTGAGTGGATATACCACATTTATTTGTCCATTCATTATTCCACCTTTATTTTTGTCCCATTCATTATTTCCACTTTTTTACCTTTATGAATAATGCTGCTATGAACATTTGCAGAGTGTTCTTCCATAGGATGTTAGAACTAGAAGGAAGTTTAGCAATTATCTGGTCTAATCTCCATTAAACTCTTTGGTCACATGACACAGCAAGAGGCAGGTGTAGAAAGGATGTGATAGCATAAGACTGAACCCTGCTTTCTTCACCAGTGCTGTCAAAAGTAACTACATTTAGTGAACTCAGTCATGTGCCATCACTATTTCAGTTCTAAATAGCTTCTTATTTCACCTTGTATTTAAGTAAGTCCTCAGTTGAACCTGCCTGAAACTGACGGTTTTGTTCTGTTATTATTAATACCTCTAGAAGTAGGCTATTTCCACAGGCTTCCTCAGACTCCAGTGCACTCACTCAAATCCAGCATCTACTAAAAATGACTTTCTATCCTTAACTACAAGTGCTGCTGGTACTGCTACTTTTATCACATCTGATGATCTTCTCCATCTTTGTTTCTTTGTATTTTTATGCACGTATTCACTGCATTACACTGCTTAGATGAGAATTTTTTTTCTCCATCTCCTTGAGAAATCCAAGATTTCACTGTTGTTAGCTGCACTTTGGATACTGTGTTAGTCTGTACCACCTCAAGTTTTTCCTGTTTCACATTAATCTGTTGGCTAGTGTTAGCCTGAGATCCTTTCTCACCTTTTCAGGTAAAAAAGAAAAACAAAACTGATTCTTAAACTTAAACTCCCTCCCTTTGAGGTCTCTTAACCAGTGGGTGGTTTCCAGCACCCTGATTATCTAAATCAGTGATCTGCAGACTAGAGCACGCATTCACATACATAAAGAGTTTCCAGGAAGTACATATTAGTGCACGATTTCAACAGGATCAGTTTCTAGATTTTCAATTTCTGTTTAAACTCGTTCCTCATTGATATGGGTGACAACATGGTTGCTCAAGCTGAGTTTTCCTGGACCACTAATTATCCCTGTCCAACTTAATGAAAGAAAAACTCACCTCTCATCCATTCTAAACTTACTTCAATGCATTGCCCCAGAGTGTTAAAAAAACAAAACAAAACCCAGGGCACTAAAAATGCAACAATTAAATATTGTGTTTGTGATAAGAAAGTGAGTGTCTCTAATGAACTAGGGAAAAGAATATTCATAAATCAGGTGGTTTCCAATTCTTTGCTTTCTACAAAATGGAAGATGTTAGTTAATGGATCATTAAGAATCATTTTTAGTGAACAATAACTATTGACTGCTACTGATATAATCCCCCTTTCAGTTCTATCCACTTACTTATATGAATGCAGTTTCTCAATATTTATACGTATAAAAAATAAAAACATTAACTTACACTAGCAGTAAGTAATATCCATCCAAGAATACAGAAACAAACAGAAAAAATAAAATAACCTCATCTGTTTTATCAAGATATGCATTTGCAATAAAATTTTATTCCATTGAATAGGTATCAAAATGTGTAATATACTTGCATTGTTTTGACCAATTCTATAGTAATACTATATAGAATAATGATTCAATTTAAAATAGACTTTTAACACCTAGAACCTTATGCTAGTACATAAAACAAAAATTTTAAATGGCTGTTTTTACTTTCTTTTTCTTTTTCCTTAAGAGCGAGCGGCCCTTGTGATGGCAGTTTGGGGTGGGCACTGCCAAGGGGAGGGGGTCTCACCTCCTGCACGCTGGTAGACTGATTGTTCCATTATGGGTGGAGGGGATGATGGTAACCTTGTTATCAAAAAGAGGTTTGTGTCTGAGGCAGAATTAGATGAACGGCACAAAAGGAGGCAAGAAGAATGGGAGAAAGTTCGAAAAGTTCGAAAACCTGAAGATCCAGGAGAATGCCCAGAGGAGGTTTATGACCCTCGGTCTCTGTATGAAAGCCTAACAGGAACAGAAAGATAGGAAGCAGCAAGAGTATGAAGAACAGTTCAAATTGAAAAACATGGTAAGAGGCTTAGACGAAGATGAGACCAACTTCCTTGATGAGGTTTCTCGGCAGCAGGAACTAATAGAAAAGCAGGGAAGAGAAGAACTGAAAGCACTGAAGGAATACAGAAGTAATCTCAACAAGGTTGGAATTTCTCAAGAAAACAAGAAGGAAGTGGAGAAGAAAGTGGCTGTGAAACCCACAGAAACCAAGACCAAGGTCTCCCAGGCCAAGCTGTCGGCAGGAGCTCTGAAGCATAAGAGCTCAGAGAGTGGCAACAGTGTGAAAAGACTGCAGTCGGACCCTGACCCAGATGACAAGAATCAGTAAGCCCCATCCTGCTTGTCTCGTGGAAGCACATCTCTGAGTGGTCCCTCCCTCCATCGACCGCCCCTCCGCTGCTGTATGTATCGGCATCCTCCCAGGTTTGGGCGCCTACTCTGGGAGCAGCGACTCTGAGTCCAGCTCAGACAGCGAAGGCACCATCAACGCCACCGGCAAGATCGTCTCCTCCATCTTCCGAGCCAACACCTTCCTCGAGGCCCCCTAGTTCCTCTGTTCTTACCGCAGGGAGCTCCTCCCCAAGAGTAGACTGGACAGTTTATTCTGCCTACAGGCATTACCTCCC
Organism: Orcinus orca; assembly: GCF_937001465.1. Lineage (NCBI taxonomy): Eukaryota > Metazoa > Chordata > Mammalia > Artiodactyla > Delphinidae > Orcinus > Orcinus orca. Next base: position 61,263,993 of record NC_064559.1, on the reverse strand, counting down.
ACGGAAAAGTCCTTTGCCTGCTCCCTGTGCACGCCATGACATTTTTAACCTCATCTAAAAATGTGCCAGAATCCACTTGTGGCCCGACTTGGGTTTGTTTTCTCTTTCTACTCCAGTACGGATGCCCAAACCTGTCCCACGGCCTCTGTCCTCACTGATGTAGTAGGGCAGAGGTCAGGGCCCAGGAGAAACTCCACTAAAAATGCCCTGGGAATATAGGTACCAAGCGGCTTGCAAAGGGTTTGGGTTCTGTTGCTTTCTTGTTTTTTTGGTTTTTGTTTCTTTTTTTTCCTTTCCCAACACCACAAAGAAGCAAGGACAGTTATTGAACAGGTATCATTTAAACATTCTATTCTAGACGAAGGCGCCGTTTGATTATACTGCGTTGTGGAGTGTGCAGGGGGGAGAGAAGGTCTCAGGTGATGGAATGGCGCACTGCCCTGGAACTAACCTATTCTTGATGTTGTGTGACTAAAGATTCTAAACTACAAAAAAAAAAAAAAAAAAAAGCAAAACAAACAAGCAAATTTTAAATGTATTTTAAGAGAATTATGATAATAATCAAAATATTTGAACCATATTATTTTATAGTTAGATAAAATTCTTTGGGACTAGTAAAATGAAATTTTTATTTCAAGGAGAAAAAAATGTAAAATTTATGACCATTAAAAAAGAAATGTGCAATTTTTTAATATTTAATCACTATAATATTAAAATTCAAATGGATATGGTGAAAAGAATGATATAATAATTTTGTATTTACTGAGACTTTCCTTTATTAAAAACATATGTTGTTTTACTTTATTGAGAATAATTATAATAGCTACTTTAAAATCATTGTCTGTTAGTTCCAACATCCATTTAATCTCAGCGTCTGATCTGCTCCATGTTCTTTTCTTTTGAGAATATGCTTTATTTCCTTGTTCCTTCATGCGAGACGTAACTTGGAATTCTATGCCGAACGTTATGAATGCCATAGTGTGGAAAATATGGATTCTGTTATTTTTCTCCAAAGAGGAAATTTGTTTTAGCAGGTATTTTTCTGTGGCTGGGCTTGAATTGCAAACTCTGTTTCTTATATGGCAACTTGGGTCTCTTCAGATCTTTTTCATCTTTAGCTGGCTGCTTTGAGTCTGTTCTGCCCATGCGTAGTTCAGGAGTCCTATCAGAGATGTGGATAGATAGCATTTGGGGGTCCCCACTCTGGTTCTTCCCTTCCAGAATTTACCCACGCTCTTTAGTATTAAAGTTAGTAAGTTTCCTAACTTCAATTTTCTTATTCTCCAGGCCTGAAAGATTGCAAGTTTTGTCACGTGTGCTGTTGCCACATGCAGGCTGTACTTAGCCTCAAGCTAAATGCCGCAGAGACAGAAATTTATTTATTTAATTCAGTCTTCCCTCTCCAAACAAGTATGAACTTCCCACCAGAGTTGGTATACTTCTACTTGCTCTCCAGTACCTTCAGATACTGATTTTCTGGTTTTTTGGTTGTTTGGTTTGGTTTGGTGTTAGGTCCAGACTTTGCAGCTATTTTCTACGTGGATGGAAGTTGAGTGGTCATCCAGTAGAGTCTTAGTCATCATACCTGAAACCAGAACCCAATTTTGTTTTAAAATGTTAATCAGCCTTTATGATAAGCTAGGAATGCTATCCTTTGCCATTATTTAAACTAATGACAAAAAAAAATTTAGACATCAACCTTATAATGTAAAAGGATGTTCTTTTTTTTTTCAAAATTACTTTAAGGGTGTTATATCAGAAACCTCTTCTGTGCAATTTCAGAGCCTCTCAGCGTCACTTGACTCTTGCTCTAGCCACCACTGTGGCCATCAATTCTGCCTGGGTTCTGACCAATTTCACACAGGTAAAACCTGACAGTGCCTCATCTCATGCCTATGCCAAGTGCCTCTCGCCTCCCATCCCATTGACCATGAGGCATGGGATGGTGTAGGACCCAACATGGAGCCCACACATGCATGACCCAGAGTTTGGGGAAGTTAAGACTCTGTGGGTGGAACTTTTAACAGATGATAGATGGAAACCAGTGAATAAATTTTCTTTCTCACCCAAGAATAACAATGTAGCTTTGAAAAGCCGGTCCAGCAGAATCAAGCACGTACTCATACGGAGTAGAACTCAGTGACGCATTGTTGTGTTGGCTTTCCCTCTATTCTTGAATCACACCCCTTTCCCCTCACTCCTTTCCCCCCCCCAGGATAGAATGTAATGCAGTCATAGCATGGAAGCTTTGTTTTCTGGGGTAGCCAAGTTAAGAAAGAAGTACATGAACTTCACCTTTAGTTCCAAGGGCAAAGATTCAATCATCTGCTCATCACATATGATTTCTGGTCTTCTAAACTCTCCTTCCACTCTGACCTACAGCAACTCTAACCAACCTAGTCTCACCCTGCTCTGAAACTCCCTCAAGTTTCAGTGATCCACTTTGCTCATCATGAGAGATTTTATATCTGACCTATGACTTTGGAGGAAACAGAACATCTTCCAGGTCCAGAGCTACTAGAAGGGCTATATCCTAAAGACATAGCGGAGCCTTGAACCCTGACTCCTCAGTCTTTCTTTTTTCCCCTTTTCAAAAATGTTCCGCTTCTATCTTATTTGTGAGACAAAGAATAAAGCATCTGTGGTAAATGTACAAAAAAAGGAAGCTGGCATTCAAACTTCACATGTTCCATCAGACAAGCTCTTTTTAATACCTTAGCAATTTCCTGTTGTTGATCATGTGAGTTTCAATAGCTACATTCAGCTATTTTGTTGACGAGACAAACAGCAGAACCAGAACCAAAGAGTGAACAATGAAGAGAAGCAAATTATACTCCAGTATAAGGAAGAACTTTCTAATGATTGGTGCAGTTAAACAAGCAGAGCAGAGAGAATGACTGCATTATGGGATGTAAGAGCCACACGGAGAGGTTATATAACTACCTGTTTGGAATGTTTTGGGGCAGTGATACTCAAGCTTGAGCCCCCAGAATTTCTGGTTTAATCATTTGAGGTAGCTTGAGAATTTGCAATTCTGACAAGTGTCCAGGTAATGCTAATAATACTGGCCTCGGGACCATACTTTGAGAGCTACTGTAGGGACATTCTGATTAGATAACCCCTAAATTGAGATGCAGGAGAATGTAGCACTTAAGGGCAAAAGCTTTAAAATCAGATTAGACTTAAGTTTGAATTTCAGTTCCTTTATATTCTGGCTGTGGGTATTTAAGCAGGTTTCCTCATCTGTAGACAGGCACACCTCATTTTATTGTGCTTCACTTTATTGCACCTCACATTTATTCCATGTTTCACAAACTGAAGGTTTGTAGCAACCCTGCGTAAAGCAAGTCTATTGATGCTATTTTTCCAACAGCATTTGTTTACTTCATGTCTCTGTATCACATTTTGGTAATTCTCACAATATTTCAGATTTTAAATTATTATTATATTTGTTATGGTGATCTGTGACCATTGATCTTTGATATTTTCTACTGTGATTGTTTTGGGACACCACAAATCGTGCCCCTATAAGACAGCCAATTTAAGGGATAAATGTTATGTGTGTTCTGACTGCTCCACCCACCAGCCTTCCCCTGTCTCTCTCCCGCTTCTTGGGCCTTCCTATTCCCTGAGACACAACAGTATTGAAATTAGGCCAATGAGTAACCCTTGCAATGGCCTCTAAGTGTTCAAGTGAAAGGAAGAGTCACACATCTCTCACTGTAAATCAAAAGGTAGAAGTGCTTAAGCTCAGTGAGGAAGACATCTCAAAAGCTGAGACAGACCAAGAGCTAGGTCTCTTGTGCCAATTAGCCAAGTTGTGAATGCGAAGGAAAAGTTCTTGAAGGCAATTAAAAGTGCTACTCCAGTGAACATATGAATGATAAGAAATAAAGAGCCCTGTCGCTGATATGGAGAAAATTTTAGTGTTCTGGATAGAAGGTTAAACCATCCACAATGTTCTCTTAAACCAAAGTCTAATCCAGAGCAAGGTCCCAACTCTCTTCAGTTCTGTGAAGGCTGAGAGAGGTGAGGAAGCAACAGAAGAAAAGTCTGAAGCTAGCAGAGGTTCCTTCAAGGAAACTAGGTTAATGATGAGGATTAAGGAAAGAAGCTGTCTTCATCACATAAAAGTGCTAGGGGAGGCAGCAAGTGCTGATGTAGAACCTGCAGCAAGTTATCCAGAGGATGTAGCTAACGTAATTAATGAAGGCGGCTACACTAAACAACAGACTTTCAGTGTGGATGAATTAGCTTTCTATTGGATAGAAGATGCCGTCTAAGACTCTCATAGACAGAAGTCAGTGCTTGGCTTCAAAGCTTCAAAGGACAGGCTGACTCTCTTGTTAGGGGCTCATGCAGCTGGTGCCTTTAAGTTGAAGTCAGTGCTCACTTACCATTCTGAAAATCCTAGGGCCCTTAAGAATTATGCTAAATCTCCTCTGCCTGTGCTCTGTAAATGGAACCACAAAACCTGGATGATAGCACATCTGTTTATAACATGGTTTACTGAATATTTTAAGCCCCTCTATTGAGACCTACTGCTCAGAAAAAGAAAATTCCTTTCAAAGTATTACTGCTCATTGACAATGCACCTGGTCACCCAAGAGCTCTGATGGAAATGTACAATGAAATTAATGTTGTTTTCATGTCTACTAACACGACATCCATTCTTCAGCCCGTGGATCAAGGAGACATTTCAATTTCAAGTCTTAGTGTTTAAGAAATACATTTTGTAAGGTGATAGCTGCCATAAATAAGGATTCCTCTGATGGATCTGAGCAAAGTCAATTGAAAACCTTCTGGTAAGGATTCACCATTCTAGATGCCATTAAGAAAATTCATGATTCATGGGAAAAGGTCAAAATATGAACATGAACAGTAGTTTGGAAGAAGTTGATTCCAATCCTCATGGATGACTTTGAGGGCTTCACAACTCCCGTGGAGGAAGTACCTGAAGATGTGGTGGAAACAGTAAAAGAAATGGAGCTCGAAGCTGTAACTGAATTGTTGTAATCTCATGAAAAAACTTTAACAGATGAGGAATTGCATCAGATGAGCAGAGAAGGTGGTTTCTTGAGATGGAAGCTACTCTGGTGAAGATGCTGTGAAGACTACTGAAATGACAACAGGATTTAGAATATTACATAAACAGTTGACAAAGAAGCAGTAGGTCTTAAGAGTAGTGACTCCAATTTTGAAAGAAGTTCTATTGTGGTTAAAATGCTATCAAATAGCATTGATGCTACAGAGAAATCATTTGTGAAAAGAAGAGTCAATTGATGCAGCAAACATCATTGTGTTATTTTAAGAAATCACCACACCCACCCCAGCCTTCAGCAACCACCACCCTGATCACTCAGCAGCCATCAATATTGAGGCATGACCCTCCACCCACAAACGACTATGACTCACTGAAGGCTCAGATGATGGCTATCATTTTTTAGCAATAAATTATTTTTAATTAGGCATGTACATTGATTTTTTTTAGACATAATTCTATTGCACTCTGAATAGATTTCAGTATGGTGTAAACATAACCTCTATATGCACTGGGAGACCAAAAAATTTATGTGACTCGCTTTATTGCGATATTCCCTTTATTGAGGTTGTCTGGAACCAAACCCATAATATCTGAGGTATGCCTGTGATTGGAAAATTGATAGGACTCACTGAGTAATTGCAGGGAATAAATATATTAAAAGCAAAGTAGCCATTAATATCCTTCGTTGTCTGCAAGGAGCCATAATATGCCCTCCTATTTAGCTATCATCACTATAGGAATAAATCCCTTTCCTTTTCAGAATAAGGACACCTATTTCCGGAGCAGAAGCAGGGCCACCCAGCTACAGCAATAATCTGTATATACCATGTGTCAGGAAATCTCATCGGGACCCGTTTTTTTCCCCAGGTACACTATATCAGCATGTAAACATCACCTCAATTAAACCAACTTTTTGGAAAAAATGGCTTCCCCTGTGCTAACAAATTAAAATAATCACCTGTCTACTCAAGAGAGTCAATATTGACCACTACAGAGGAATCACTATAACCCAATGAGGTTTTTCTAAAAATAAAAATGAAGTGCTATTTAGGATACCACACATAAACCAAATTTTCCTTTGAAGGGAAAAATCCAATAAAATCTTTCTCCTTTTGACGTCACTGGGCCTTCCAGATGGTTCTGGGAGCCTAAAAGCATCTCTGCTGACTGTAAAGGAAAACCTCAACAAATGGGACTGGTCAATCATATCCTTCAAATGCGTTTGCTCACTGAATGTCCACGCCAGCCTTTCCAAGCAGAACTGAATTTGTGATTTATTCCCCACACTGATCTCCCATCAAGAAAGGGCAGGCAATCCCCTATGGGCCCAAAACAGCCATTTGACTCACATTCTGGACTTCATAACAAGAGCATTTGGATGGGTAAGGCCTCCGAGGACAAAGAAAACAAAAATAGAAAGCAAAAAGAGCTGGTTTGGAAAGAAATGAGATCACCAAACAACTACAGGCCGACTCTTGTCCCTGCACTTTCTTGCTGAAGCACACAAATTGAAGTTTCTCTCTTCCATGAACCCTCCCCCTTCCCATGGGGATCAGACAGCCGAGGGAAGCCCTCACCAGGACAGTATCTCTATGGAGATGGAGAAGGTTCTGGGAACTATGAAAGCCCGAGAGGGATTTCTACTACTTGTGAAGGCCATTCAGCTGAGAATAGGGAAAGGTGGCATCCACTGAGCTAACACTGAGCACGAACCATTTGTCAGACGGGATGACAGGCACCTGTGGTGAGAAGTCCACACCTGGCTCTGCCTTCAAGAAAGCCAGTCAGTGTGGGAGCTTGAAGCACATTTGGTTACTAGGGGCGTGGAACATTGTGTGTGTCTTTTTAGGAGAAGGTACAGAGAAACCTGAGAGGAGGCCTGCAGGGCTCTCCCACTGATTCCCACACAATAGGAGTGAAAACAGAAGGAACAAGCACCCCAGTTCCTCCCTCAGAACCTTGGAGAACAGCAACTACCTGGAACATCCCCTTCAGGTAGTACCTATGGGGGAGCGAACCCAGCCCCAAACATCTAGGGAGCCAGTCGCCTGAGAAACAGCATGAAAGAGATAAGCAAATCTGGGTTTTTTATAACCTGTGGGTATTTCCACTTCCCAAAGTGGAGCTCAAAAGTCATGGCAGCAGGAGAATATAGTATCTCACATTTGTTTAACACTGAGGACTTTACCAAAAACCTCCATGTCCAACTGAAGAAATGTTTATGACACACCTAACAGAAGTCAAGCAGTGTACTAGGCACTTTCAGAGCTATCGCTTTGTTATAATTTTGATATCCACCCTGTTAGCTAGTTATTATTGTCAGGAAGTGAAATCATGGGTTTGGTTCAAATTCAAACATCTGAAGAGTATCAGTGGAATTACATTTTCTGTTAAAACTATTAAATCTCCTATATTCAGTATATTGCCTCTAAGCCATTTGCCCATGGGCAACCTCAGAGGGGAACATCTCTTTAGAGCAGATGTCATTAATAGTCTGAGTCTCATACTGCAACCTGAAGAGACAGTGAGAGGAATTCACATTAATTGAGCATCTTGGACGTGCTGAGCCCTTTCATACACTACCGGTAGAGCATACACTACCTGTATGGCCAAAGGCTGAATTGTGTCCCCACTAAATTCATATGTTAATGGCCTAACTTCAAGTATAACACAGAATGTGACTGTATTTGGAGATAGGGGCTTTACAGAAGTAATCAAGGTAAAATGAGGTCATATGGGTGTCCTCATAAGAAGAGGTTAGGTCTTTTGCCTCCTTAGGTAAGTTTATTCGTAGGTATTCTTTTTTTTTTTAACATCTTTATTGGAGTATAATTGCTTTACAATGGTGTGTTAGTTTCTGCTTTATAACAGAATGAATCAGCTATACATATACATGTATCCCCATATCTCCCCTCTCTTGCATCTCCCTCCCACCCTCCCTATCTCACCCCTCTAGGTGGTCACAAAGCACCGAGCTGATCTCCCTGTGCTATGCAGCTGCTTCCCACTAGCTATCTATTTTAAAAGGGCCTTCTTTTTTTTAATTAAAAATTTTTTATTATTGAAGTATAGTTGATGTACAATATTATATGTTACAAGTGTATAATATAGTGTTTCACAATTTTTAAAGGTTATGCTCCAGTTATAGTTATTATAAAATATTGGCTATGTTCCCCAGTTTGTACAATATATCCTTGTAACTATTTTTGAATTTTTGAATTTTATTTATTTTTTTATACAGCAGATTCTTATTAGTCATCCATTTTATACACATCAGTGTATACATGTCAATCCCAATCTCCCAATTCATCACACCACCCCCACCCCACCCCCAGTGGCTTTCCCCCTTTGGTGTCCATACGTTTGTTCTCTACATCTGTGTCTCAGTTTCTGCCCTGCAAACCGGGTCATCTGTAGCATTTTTCTAGGTTCCACATATACGTGTTAATATACGATATTTGTTTTTCTCTTTCTGACTTGCTTCGCTCTGTATGACAGTCTCTAGATCCAACCACATCTCTACAAATGACCCAGTTTCATTCCTTTTGATGGCTAAGTAATATTCCATTGCATATATGTACCACATCTTTATCCCTTCGTCTGTCGATGGACATTTAGGTTGCTTCCATGACCTGGCTATTGTAAATAGTACTGCAATGAACATTGGGGTGCATGTGTCTTTTTGAATTGTGGTTTTCTCTGGGTATATGCCCAGTAGTGGGATTGCTGGGTCATATGGTAATTCTATTTTTAGTTTTTTAAGGAACCTCCATACTGTTCTCCATGGTGGCTGTAACAATTTACATTCCCACCAACAATGCAAGAGGGCTCCCTTTTCTCCACACCCTCTCCAGGATTTGTTGTTTGTAGATTTTCTGATGATGCCCATTCTAACTGGTGTGAGGTGATACCTCATTGTAGTTTTGATTTGCATTTCTCTAATAATTAGTGATGTTGAGCAGCTTTTCATGTGCCTCTTGGCCATCTGTATGTCTTCTTTGGAGAAATGTCTATTTAGGTCTTCTGCCCATTTTTGGATTGGGTTGTTTGTTTTTTTAATATTGAGCTGCATGAGCTGTTTATATATTTTGGAGATTAATCCTTTGTCCATTGATTCGTCTGCAAATATTTTCTCCCATTCTGAGGGTTGTCTTTTTGTCTTGTTTATGGTTTCCTTTGCTGTGCAAAAGCTTTGAAGTTTCATTAGGTCCCATTTGTTTATTTTTGTTTTTATTTCCATTACTCTAGGAGGTGGATCAAAAAAGATCTTGTTGTGATTTATGTCAAAGAGTGTTCTTCCTATGTTTTCCTCTAAGAGTTTGATGGTGTCTGGTCTTACATTTAGGTCTCGAATCCATTTTGAGTGTATTTTTGTGTATGGTGTTAGGGAGTGTTCTAATTTCATTCTTTTACATGTAGCTGTCCAGTTTTCCCAGCACCTAGGTATTTTATTCTTTTTAATGTGGTGGTAATAATGTCATTTGCAGCAATGTGGATGGACCTAGAGATAATTATACTAAGTGAAGTAAGCCAGACAGAGAAAGACAAATATCATATGGTATCACTTATATGTGAAATCTAAAACAAAAACAAACAACAACAACCAAAAAAAACCCCCACAATACAAATGAACTTATATACAAAACAGAAATAGACCCACAGACAAAGAAAACAAACTTATGGGTACCAAAGGGGAAGGGGCGGGGAGGGATAAATTCAGAGTTTGGGATTAACATATACACACTACTATATGTAAATAGATAACTGGGCTTCCCTTGTGGCGCAGTGGTTGAGAGTCTGCCTGCCGATGCAGGGGACACGGGTTCGAGCCCTGGTCTGGGAAGATCCCACATGCCGCGGAGCAACTGGGCCCATGAGCCACAACTACTGAGCCTGCGCGTCTGGAGCTCGTGCTCCACAACAAGAGAGGCCGCGACAGTGAGAGGCCCGCGCACCGCGATGAAGAGTGGCCCCAGCTCACCACAACTAGAGAAAGCCCTCGCACAGAAACGAAGACCCGACACAGCCAATCCATCAGTCAATAAATCAATAGAAATGCTGTAGAATTATTTAAAAAAAAAATAGATAACCAACAAGGACCTACTGTATAGCACAGGGAACTGTACTCAATATTTTGTAATAACCTATAAGGGAAAAAAATCTGAAAAAAAAATAGATATATATGTATGTATAACTGAATCACTTTGCTATACACCTGAAACACAGCATCGTAAATCAACTATACTTCAATTTAAAAGAAAATTCATTAAAAAAAAATTAATGTTAGGACACAGACTGATGGGTAACCATCTGCAATCCAAGGAGAGAGGCCTTAAGAAACCAACCCTGCTGCCAACTTGATCTCAGATTTCTGGCCTCAGGAACTGTGAGGAAAATAAGTGTCCTCTGTGTAAGCCACCCAGTCTGTGGTATTTTGTCATGGCAGCCCTGGCAAACTAATACACTACCTCATTTTTTTTTTATAATATTTATGTAAAAGTGGGTATAAATATCCATTCTCAAGGTGATGAATCAGAGGCTTAGAAAGGTAAAGTAACTTTCCAGAGGTCACACAGCCAGCAAGTGGCAAAGCCAAAATCTATCTGATTCTAACTTCTCTTTTTTCTTCCCACCTGGCCCCTGAGGCCACACTCGATTCTAACCCTGAAACTTCCTTTGTGCTGTTCCAAAACACCAGGCTTGGAGATTCCCATGAAAATGAAAATATTAACAGAGAGCATCCCATAAAGACCTGTGCCTGGGATTTCAAAGGCACAAGACTGAGCAGGGCTGCTGAAGTCAGATGAGGTATAAATAACATCACAGTATTTGTAGAAAAGCAAGAAGGAGACCGACTTCCCTCTCTGAACCACAAGGCTTTTAAGCCTGAGGAAACTCTCACAATTTTTTCAGCAGAGGAGAATTGATCACATTTTCTGGGTTCAGAGGACACGAAGACTGATAATGGATTTTCTGCTGGAAAATCTCCTAGAGAACTCTGCGTATCTGTCTGCTACCTTGTCAACATTAGTGGAGTGGGTAAAAATGCTTAGTTTGCAAACTGCAGGATTCAAATGTGCCCCTAAAAAGCAACAACAAAAAAAGCTCTGTTTACTCTTCTATGACTCAACTTCTATTTCATGCACTGATTCTGGCCATTGGCAGAAATCTCTATCCAGTCCCTTGAGGGAAAAATGGTATTCACTTCAAGTTTAAACAGAGTCATTTCCACATCCCCCTCCTCCATCTTCCTCATGCCTAAGTGGCAGCTGTTTATGCTACCATCATTCCATTATGGGCACCTGTTCTCACAGGCACTTGCTGGAAAGTCTCAGACTCCATCTGGTTTCCAGTCCTTGGTCCACAAGGAGTCTTTCTGTTTTCCCTCATCCAGGTTTCAAGGTACACAGGCCATCACTCAGCACATTTGAGCCCCTCCTCGCTGCCCCAAAGGATATCAGAGCCCTTCCTCCTGATGGACCTTCCAGGCAGGAGACTGAAATGCAGCATCAGACCCATCAGTTGTGATGCTATGCAAACCCTCTCTCTCCCTCTACTCCCCTTGCAGAGGCTTGGTGGCCGCCTCCTACAGCAGAAGGTGGCCTTGACTCTCAGACTCCCAGCCACTGGCTCCATCTCAGCCCAGAGAGGGAAGGCCAACACGGAGCCCTTTTCCAGGGACGCTGACCTTGCTTCTCAGGTCTCCTGCTTCCCATCTCACTCCCCTCTCAACTAGTCTCCAGGCCAGGGCCAGGACCCCTCGTGGCTCAGTGCTTCCCTTAACAATCTGTTGTTTTTGAGCGGATTATTTAGTGATTCGACTCTTGCAAATCAAAACCGTGGCCTTTCAGACCACTGTTTCTGCTTTAAGTTTTAAGAATTCCTAAGCCTCTGATTTCTTGCCTCAAAAATATGGACATAATTATACTTACTTTTACAGGGAAATTATTATAAGAATGAAGTCAGCCCATTTTGGAACACAAAAGCCAAGAATTTGATTCTCTGCTGTCTGTATTTTGGGAAATCCCTGCCCAATATAATCACACTACTGAATGAAGAGAGGGTAAATCCAGGAATTGCAAAGGGAGGAAAATGCTCAAGTATTTTATTCTAAATCTTACCACTACCACACAGGGGGGGAAGGGGAGGGTGGGATGAAGTGAGAGAGTAGCACTGACGTATATACACTAGCATGTGTAAAATAGATAGCTAGTGGGAAGCTGCAGGATAGCACAGGGAGCTCAACGCGGTGCTCTGTGATGACCTAGAAGGGTGGGATTGAGGGCAGGGGAGGGAGGCTCAAGAGGGAGGGGATATGGGGATATATGTGTGCATATAGCTGATTCACTTTGTTCTACAGCAGAAACTAACACAACACTGTAAGGCAGTTATACTCCAATAAAATAAATAAATCTTAGCACTACCATGTTATATAATAATATATCATCATAACATGATAATGTATTATATCACATAATTAATATAATTATTTATTATAATACTATAATAGCACATGTATTATATATATATATATATCATGTATTATATTTCTCTGTCATTCATGAATGGGAGAGTATTTCCAGCCCTGTTCACCCTGCTAGACCAGACCACCTCCACAGAGAACAAGACCCTCATTTAACAGAGTTACACACTTTAGCCAGAAACACACACAGCTCTCTCCCTCACTTCATTCAGGTTTCTGTCCAAATGTCACCTCTCCAGTGAGGTCATCCCTGGCCCCGTCTCTCAAACAGCACACACCCATCCTCATCAGCCTTTTTCTCTCATCCTCCTTTATTTTTCTTCATCACTCGTATCACCTGACATGCATTACACATGTGGTTTTTTTCTTATATGTGTCTACCACACACACCTAGAATGTAAGCTCTGTGAGAGCATGGACGTTGACTGCTTGGCTCGATGTCCTACTTCCAATGACTAGAACATTCCCTGCAAATAATAGATACCCGTTATTAGTGGAAAGGACGAAAGGAGGGGACTAAACAGGCCAGCTGTCACCCTCCCTCTCTTGCATCTCAAACGGTGCCCCCGAAGGTTCTAGCTCAGGAGTATCCACAGAAGATTTTTTCCCCCTACTTTCTTATTTATTTTTTTCTTTCCATCTTTTTTTAAAAAAAATCAAAGTATCGTTGATTTACAATGTTGTGTTAGTTTCAGGTGTACAACAAAGTCATTCAGTTATACATACATTATTTTTTTCAGATTCTTTTCCCTTCCAGGTTGTTACTAAATATTGAATAGAGTTCCCTGTGCTATACAGTAGGCTCTTGTTGGTTACCTATTTTATATATAGTAGTGTGTATATCCCACAGAGTCTTGAAAAGAAGCTTCCTGGAGTTTGTCCTCTGCCTTCTTTCAGGAACCAGAGCCCTGGTTCTTCCTCTGCGTTTCTCTTACTCCTACTGACTCAGCACCGTTTGCCAAACACTGCCCTCCCTGGACCGGCTTCCTCAGAGCCGTGTGCCCTTCAGGGAGGGCCCTGTGCAAAGCCTGCTGCCTGCACGGCCGCTAGGCAGGGTCGCCCTAGAACTGCCTTTCTCTCCTCTGCCTCCTGGGATCCCACGGAGAGAAAAGCCTGAGTGGGGAAGGACTGGGGTTATCCGGGCATGCAGCACTTCACTTTCTTCAGGCCTTGATGTCTGCGTGTTGGCCCAGAGCTGAAGGCAGTGGAGTCACGCCCACCCAGAACAGCCAGCCACCCTGCAAGAGGCCAGTTCCTCTGTGGCCTACTACTGCACTTCTTCCATCTCCCATTCCCTCCCACTGGGCTTTCTGCACATGTGCCTCACCTCCCTAGAATGGCCTGGCCAACTTTTATTTATTTATTTTTTGCGGTACGCAGGCCTCTCCCTGCTGTGGCCTCTCCCGCTGCGGAGCACAGGCTCCGGACGCGCAGGCTCAGCGGCCATGGCTCACGGGCCCCGCCGCTCCGCGGCATGTGGGATCCTCCCGGACCGGGGCACGAACCCGTGTCCCCTGCATCGGCAGGCGGACTCTCAACCACTGCGCCACCAGGGAAGCCCGGCCTGGCCAACTTTTGCTCGTGTTCAGGAACCCACACAAATGTGGCACTTCCCAGCCACACCCACCTCCTCCGGAGTCTGGGTTAGTCCTCCGCCTTCCCATGAGCTCCTGTGTTCTGCTCTGTCAGCTTTTATCATTCTGCCTTGTGGTATCATCAGCTTCCCCATTTGTGAGCAAGCCTACTGAAAACAAAAGTTCTGGCTTACTTCTTCTGTACCTCCTGTCCTTTACCCAGAACCAGTGAAATGTACGTTTGCTCACTCATTGGTTCATTCCCTAAATACTGGAGCAGGCCCAGTACTTGGTGCTGAAGACACTAGAGCAAAGACAGATGAGATCTCTGTCCTCAAGGAACCTGTATCCTAATGAGGGAGATAGACAAATAATTGTAGATCAGTAGTAAGGTCAAGAAGAAAATAAACAAGGTACTTTGATCAGCATCAGCAGGGGCTTCCTGCTTTAGGAAGAGTGATCAGGGTGGGCACAGGAGAAGGAATGAATGAAAGAATGAATGGGTCAGCTAAAGGAGGCTAAGGCCGGCCCCGAATGTGTAGGGCTCACCCTGTGATTCTAGAAGGCAGCTCACAGAGGATGGAGAAACTCACATTCAAATTCAGATACAGCCTCTAGAAGAAATGCCCAATAAGATCCCCTGCCCTGGAAGACGAGAACAGAATGGCAGGGCAGCCCCTATCACCAAGGGTGTTCTAGCCTTAAGGAATACAACCCTCTGAGGGGAGATACCTGGGAGTCCAAAGAAAGGAAGTAAGGAAATGAGGCTGCTTTCTGGCTGATCCAGACCAACAAGAGAGCCTCCCTGAGTTCCTGCCTCAGGTGCTGCTGACCTACCCAGACAGCATTGTTGGGGGAGCTCCATCCTGGAGAGGAGGGCTCCTGGGTGAGGACCCTTCTGCTCCCGAGGCACCGTCCTGCCCCATGGGGTTTATGGAACATGCCACACCTACACGCAACAGGTGCAGGTCTCTTTTGTCAGCGGTGGTACTTCCTGGGCCTCCGAAGAGCCCAGCCCACACCCGATGGGGATGGCATCTTGTCTGTCCAGTAGAAGGAGAAATGGCCTCCAGTTGTCCTTCCAGGTGTTCTGGGCCCCCTCGTGAGAGCTTTCAAAATGCTAGGCCTACCGCCACGCTGAGTGGGAAGTAAATGCTGGCGTATGGCAGATATAAGACTATTTGCAAATAATAAATACTAGCCAACATGCAGTGAGTGCTTACTTACTCCGTGCCAGAGTATAAGTAATATTTATTCACATACACATAAGTGCTTCTATACCGGCTTGTTAGATTATACTGAATAAACAAGACCAACTTCGTTTCTCAATCTCACGCAAGGCAGAGTGCATCGGACACTCAGGTAGAATCCTGCCTTCCGGGCCTCTGTGCGTGAGGGATGTGTGGAGCAAGCCTCCAATTGCCATATGCTTAAGGTCCCACATCTTTAAAGTGTTCACGGCTTTCCTTAAAAATCTTGGGACTTCCCTGGTGGCACAGTGGCAAGAATTCACCTGCCAATGCAGGGGACATGGGTTCGATCCCTGGTCCAGGAAGATCCCACATGCTACGGAGCAACTAAGCCCGTGTGCCACAACTACTGAGCCTGCACTCTAGAGCCTGCAAGCCACAACTACTGAGCCCATGTGCCACAACTACTGAAGCCCCTGTGCCTAGAGCCCGTGCACTGCAACAAAGAGCAGCCCCCGCTCGCCGCAACTAGAGAAAGCCTGAGCGCAGCAACGAAGACCCAATGCAGCCAAAAAAAAATTAATTAACTTTTTAAAAATCTATTAAAAAAAATACGACACAAATCAACATACTACAAAAAAAAAAATCTTGAATCTGAAAATTGAGAACACAAACCCCTCCTGGCAGGTAGAGTGAGCACTTGGGAACATGTCTGGTGAAGGGGCTATGCGGTAGTGCACACCTGATTCTCAGTTGCTCATCAGCTCACCCACACACAGGTCACTAGGAAGAGAGTGAGCAGGTGTGCACAAGTTCTCTCTGCCCAGCCCCGCCCGGCACTTTGGGATCCTTGATCTACTTCCTCCTGGCATTTCCTGTGCTGTAAATCTGCACCCTCCCTCCCTCCCTCCCTCCCTCCCTCCCACATCCCCTGCAGCTATACAGAGTCTGTCTCTGGCCTCCCCAGGTGCTTCCTGAGCTGTCATCTCTGATCAGAACTCTGCTCTCTGTGACCTGGAGTTTCCTTGCCTCTAGATCCTGTCAGTGCTCCAGCACCACTTTGGAAGGGGCTGGGTGGGGCAGGGAGTAGGGTGGGTAGAAGCCAGGGAGAGAGGAAATAAAATACAGGAAGAAGAAAGGGAGACAACAAGAAGAGCAAAGAAGAGCAACGAAAAGAAGGAAAGAGAAAAGGAACAGGAAAATGCCTGGGCAGTGGAAAGATGAAAAGGAGCATGGGGAAAGCAAGAACGCTGCAGGGGGCGTGTGGTCTGGGGAGGCCCAGCAAAGCATTGAGCCAGAGATGTCGGGGCTGGCGACCAAAAGGAAAAGATGATCACCAGGGACGATCTCAGACTTCTGTACTTGTCCTGGGCTAGTGGGTCTCAAATTTTAATGTAAATAAAAATCACTTGGGGTGCTTGTTAAAACACAGATTCCTATACCAGAGTTCTGAGTCTTTACATCTGGGCGGTGTCCTGGAAATCTGTTTTGTTGGTGTTCTTTTTTAACAAACGGCCCAAGAGCTTCTGATGAAGATGTTGGGAAATGCTGTCCCTTGTTGTTAGGGGGGCACCTTGTGGCACAGAAGACTCCGAGGCAGTTACCCTCAGAATTTGACATTTTAAATATTCAGCTTTGGAACGGAACTGCCTTGGACCATGTCTGCAAAAGCTGGGCTCCAGAGATGGGCCGATTCTGCAGGAATCCGGGAGGCTGGCAAAGGCTTCCTGAATGACAGGATTCTCATCTGTGGTGTGGAAGGTTAAGTCAGACAATCTTCAAGGATCCTTTCACCTGGAAGAATCCTTCTATTCTCCTCAAATTGATGCCCATCCTGGTCCCGCTGACAGATTCTGTTTTCAGAGACCAAAAACCTTGCCCCCAATTCCTTCCTCCTCTATCGATACATGTTAGACTGTAGAAGTGTTTTGCCTGTTAAAAGGCACATTTTAAGAACGAACTTTGTGCTTTACGACCTACTTTGAAGTTGATGTCAATATGTTAAGTTATACGTGTAATATTTCACACCTCTCTATTTGAGTATCTCTAATTCCTTACAAAGAAGATGATGTATGTTATAAAGTATATGTAAAGTATAGAAGCAAGATCAGGGTGTCAGCAGGTTTGGTTTCTTCTAAAGCCTCTTTCCTTGGCTTGCAGATGGCCACCTTCTCACTGTGTCCTCACATGGCCTTTCCTCTTTGCTGCATGCCTGGTGCCCTTCTGTGTGTCCAAATCTCCTCCTCTTATAAGAGCACCAGTCAGGTTGGATTAAGGCCCACTCTAAAGGCCTCATGTTTATTTAATTGCTGCTTTAAAGGCCCTGTCTCCAAATAGAGTCACATTCCAAATATCTCCAAATAAAGGGCTTCAATGTATGAATTTTGAGGGGATACAATTCAGCCCCAAACAGTTCCAATCACCTCAATCACAAAAGCTTAAAGTGGGCAGATGGCTGACCCAAAGGCAGACAGTCCATAGGTTAGTCAGCAGGCCGTCAAGTGGCTTGATATGAAAACTCTGTCCAGTGAAGAATAATGGTAATTACGTAGAAAAATCATATTCCTTCTTGAGAACTTGGAGTGGAAAATATAAAAAGAAGCAGGCAGTTGGACATAGGAAGAAGTGCTGAACTGTTGATGGTATATGTCCCCAGGCTCGTCCTTTCCATTTGTCCCATGCCCTGGTGCTCAGCAAAATGTTTGAGATAAACTCCTTGAGTCCAGCTTTGAAATAAGATTGCTCCTCCCCGCAACTTTTTTTTCTTCAGGCAATATCTGGCATCCTGCCTCATCTCCGGAATGCCTCGTTCCTTGCTTCTAGTTTACTAAAAATTAAAGAGCTCCCCCAGCTACCTTCTATTTGGAGGCACTGAGGAGAACAAGAGTAACTGCAGAGACAATGTGGAATATTCCCCAGTGAGATGCAAGCTCTATTCAATGTTCCAGTTACTCTCGCTGTGATGCATATGACCCCAAACTTATGGCAAAAACAAAACAAAACAAAAACATTTGATTATGTCCACATGTTCTGTGGGTCAGGAATTCAGAGAGGGAGAGCTTATCACTGTACAGCAATGTCTGGACTCTCAGCTGGGAAGACTTGAACAAGCAGAACCTTCTGAAGGCTCACTGCTCACATGTCTTGTAGTCGATACTGGCTGTTGGCTGGGACACCTACGTGTCCTCTCCTCGTGGCTGCTTGGACTTCAGTGCAAAGCGCCTGGGTTTTAAGAATGAGATCCCAAGGGAACCAGGCAGGACACTATATCGCCATGTATGATCTAGCCTCACTTCCACTGTGGTCATAAATCCGCCCAAATTCAAGAAAAGGGAACGTAGACCCTGCCCCCCCTCAACAAGAGAAATGGCAAGATCATGTTGTAGGAAGACAGGAAATACTGTTGTGGTCATCTTTGGAAAATACAGTCACGACAGCACATCCTCAGACCACAATACTTCATTCACATCCTCCCACCTGCAAACTATACTGATCCCCTCCCCCAAGACCACCAAGTCCCAACTCATCATGACACCAGCTCAAGTCATTTCATTCAGGTCCATGTGTGCGTGCATTCCCCAGATGCAGCAGTTTAGGCTCCACTTCTCCAATCTAAATACCAGAGAATTAGCTTTGGCCCCTACACAGCCAATATGCAATGAGGGGAATCTAACCAATGTGGACACTATTGTGCAAAAGGGGGGAAAACAAGAGGCACACAGCAATCACAGGTCTGTAAGCAATCCTGAAAGCCAGCTGGGCACATGGGGCCAGTTTTTGTTGTGGGTTCAGCTCTGCTGCTTTGTTCTGTGGCTCTTAGCTCTTCCCTTGGGGCTCCTGGTTCTGCCCTTTGAGTCATCATTGCGTTGCAATAAGACTGGCCTGAGTTAGCAGCTGAGTAGTTTTCTCAACCAGCTCCTTGTCTATAGTGATTGAGGGGTCCAAAGTTCTTTCATTTCACACTGTTTGTCACTTTCAATCTAAGCCAATACAATTCTTTTTAAAACTCTGTGAACTTTTGGGTATCGATTTATAATTTACTCCACTAGGCAAAAAGCCACAGCCACAAATGCTTGGAGATAGGTCTTTCTTGACCTTCAGCTCCCTGTGAGGCTGCTGTGGGGCAACACCCTTAAGACTCTTTTAAGCCATATTATTAAACAGAGAAAGAGGCAAGGTTCTAAGAGCTTCTCTGCAGTGAGGGTCATGAATCTTGGAAGAGGAGTGAGGTCGGGAAGCTGAGCCCACCCTTCCATTCAAAGTCAAAAGCCACGAGGAGGGCTGGAAGTGATGCTTCTATGGGCAGAAGTCAAAGTCAAACCCTCTTTGGAGCGAAGTTTCACCAAGTTAGACTATAGGACTCTCTTATTCTGCTCAAGTAGAGGACTAATGAAGATGACCAAGCATGCTAGAAGCCGTGCCACTAGTGAGGATAGATATAGAATTGCAATTGGAGTTGTAGATGAAGAAAACAGTATTGTTATGAATAAAATAATTAATGAAATATTGGTTCCAATAACAAAGATGAGCATACGAGAATCCACCAACAGTGAACAATTTTAAAATACCACTCCACAAGTTGCTTATTTATTAAAAACAGAAAAAAAAATACCTCTAAATGGAGAAATGTGATGGATACCAACTTTACTAAGTGATAAAAGTTTACAGCATCGATGATGGGACTGTCTGCCATCTTACACCTCCTGATATGATGTACTGAAAAGGATACAATATTACATATGCAGTACTCCTGCCCCACCCCCCAAATTTAATCTGAATCTAAGCAGGTAAATCCAAATTGAGGGACATTTTACAAAACAACTGGCTTGAGCTCTTCAGAATTATCAAGGTGATAAGGTAATTTTTTAAAGGTTCAGAAACTGATCTAGATTTAAAAAAAAAAACTGGACAACTAATGGAATGAATGATCTTAATTCTATCCTGGATTGAAAAACAAATTTTTTTTCTTCCAGTTTTATTAAGGTATAATTGACATACAGCACTGTAAAAGTTTAAGGTGTACAGCATAATGATTTGACTTACATATATCATGAAACAATTACCACAATAAGCATGGTGGTCATCCATCATCTCATGTAGATACAGAATTAAAGAAATAAAAATTGCTTGTGTTGTGAACTCAGGATTTACACTCTTAACAACTTTCATATATAACTTACAGCAGTGTTAATTATGTTAATCATGTTGTACATTACATCCTGAGTACTTATTTATCTTATAACTGGACGTTTGTACCTTTTGACTGCCTTCATCCAATTTCCCCTCACTTCACACCTCACCTCTGGTAACCGCAAATATAATCTCTTTTGCTATGAGTTTGTTTGTCTGTTTGTTGTTCGTTTTTGAAGTATAACTCACCTACAACACTATTAGTTCCTGTTACACAACATGGTGATCTGGTATTTCTGTACATTTCAAAATGATCACCACAGTAAGTCCAGCTATGCTATGTCATTATACAAAGATAACATAGTTATTAACTATATTCCCCACGCTGTATATTTCATACCCATGACTCATTTATTTTGCATCTGGAAGTTTGTACTTCTTAATCTCCCTCACCGTTTTCTTCCCTCCGCCCCACACCCTCCCCTCTGGCAACCACCTGTTTGTTCTCTGTATCTAGAACTCTGTTTCTGTTTTGTTTCGTTTGTTCATTTGTTTTTTAGATTCCACATATAAGTGAAATCATACAATATCTGTCTTTCTCTGTCTGACATTTCATTTAGCATAATACCTGCAGGTCCATCCATGTTGTTGCAAATGGCAAGATTTAATTCTTTTTTATGGCTGAGTAATATTCCAGTGTGTGTGTGTGTGTGTGTGTGTGTGTGTGTGTGTGTGTGTGTGTTTATCTCATCTGTTGATGGGTGCTTGGGTTGCTTCTATATCTTGGGTATTGTAAATAATGGTACAATGAACATAGGGGTGGATGTATCTTTTCTAAATATTGAGACAATTGAGGATGTTTGAATTTGGTCTGTATAGTAGATAATATGTTTTCAATTGTGAGATTTCCTGAATGTGATACTTTTATGGTTGTCATGTAGGAGGATGTCCTTTTTTTAGAAAACGTGTTAAGATATTTAGAATAATAGTAACTGAATTCTCTGTGAAAAGAACTCTCAAATGGCTTACCAAAAATATACTTGTGTGAATGTGCATACGTGTGGAAAGAAAGAGATAAAGCAAATGTGGCAAAATGTTAATTGGTAAATCTAGATAAAGGGTAAATGGGCATTCATTG
Source organism: Orcinus orca (assembly GCF_937001465.1). Lineage (NCBI taxonomy): Eukaryota > Metazoa > Chordata > Mammalia > Artiodactyla > Delphinidae > Orcinus > Orcinus orca. Next base: position 61,242,434 of record NC_064559.1, on the reverse strand, counting down.
TACTATTCTTGCAAATTTTCTGTAGGTTTGAGTTTTTTTAGAAAGGGTTACAGAAAATATTCGCAACTATAAAGAATGAGTAGTACGTACCATGTTAATTATTCATATCAACACTCCCCCAGATATGTTGGGTCATCCTTTCTGCAGGCTGAAGCAAAGCTTTTTACTACCCATTTTTGGCAAGGCTCAGCAAGATGAGGTAACTTTCCCAAGGTCACAAAGAAAAATGTTAAATAAGGTACCAAATAAGCAGAAGCCAGAAAGCCAAAGATTCAGACACCCCCAAATTTCCAAAATTTTCCTACCCACGTGAAAATATCTTCTTCATCCTTGACTAAATAGGAAAATTCAAATAAGGGATTCTGCTTCTTTTTATATCATTAACTAGTGTGTTCAGTAGATTAAAAGATGAGTTCCGGAAGAGAATATATTGATATAAAAATAAATTAATTAAATGAAATTAGGGGTGCTAAGATAATGGAATTCAAGTTGACATTCTCCGGCATTTCTCTTCATTCTTTTGATGTTCGGCCAAGGGAAATGCAAGACAAGGGGTTAGCGCTGCTAGGAATAACTGCCATCAACCACCAAATTAGGGAGTCACTAGAGCAGAACGATTCTCAGATTTCAGTGTCCCTCAGGACACATTTTCCTTTCCTTCGTTTATCACCTGCATGCATCATCTGGTGCAAATCCCAGCAATCCCGCACCTGTGGGTCACTGCTCAGCTCAGGTTCTGTGGACCCGATCTCATGCCTGTGGCAAATCTCACTGTGACTTAAAAGCCTGGGGAGAGTAGCCTAGAGAGGTGGCCTCAGTCAGGACACTGTGGAGCCGAAAGAGTGTTGCGTAGTTCTGTTGAATTAAAAAAAAAAAAAAAAAAAAAATCTCTGTATGTGCATGACCTTGAGGAACAGGACTGTTAGAGACAGATAAGATTATTGTACTCCTCCCTCTCTCTCTCTCAAGTGAACCAAATATTACAATCCCCATTTTGTCTTCCCAGACTCAGGGATCAGGTTTGCGTTTTTTTCTTCTTGCTTCTTTTAGTCAGAGGCGATTACCTTCAAGTTTGCTTTAACAACTCATGGCGTATGTGTGATTTTATGTGTGATACATTAAATAGTAGTTTTAGAAAATCTGTTTTCCAGTTAGCCTCACTAAAATAGCTTGTCGTGGACGAGATACCAACTGTCCTAGGAAACAGAGGCTGGTATATGCTGAGATTCTTTCACTCCAAGGTCTTGACAACAGTTTACCATCATCAGAATAAAGATACCAATAGACTCCAGAGCTACCCGTATCAGAAACATTCCCTCCTCACAGCTCAAGCTGCAGGGGAAAAGCGAAGAACCTGGAGCCGGAAAGGCAGCACCTGCCCTTGATTATCTCACCAATGAGAAAGAGATTACTCATGGTAACTCAGTTTACATTTTATTTCTCACTCCTTTGACTTCTTGGTCAGTCCTAGACTGCCTGGCTTGCCCGGTATATTCACAGGATTCCTCGCCAAGGAAAACTACATTGCAGGGAGCACAGTGGTACAGTAAGCACTCAGTAGAGGACCTGAAAAGGTGAACTGACAGAGAAATCTGACTGGTAAGAGAGCATGGGACTTGTGTGGCCAACATATGGATGGACAATGCAGAGATGGTAGTTCTCTTTCTGCTTCTGCCTCAGGGAAAAATTTAGGCACAAGATTGACAGAAAGGAATGATCTGGTTGGTCTACTCGTCCCTCCTGATGTCCACACCAACACAGTCAATCCTGTGGTAGCAAAGGAGCTAAAACTAAGTCATAGCTATCCTCATGAAGGGACTTGAACACTCAGTGAACCGTGGAGCCAAGCTCTGCTTAAGGTTCGTTGTTGTTTCTTCATCAAGTCAGAATAAGAGGAAAAATAGAGAAAAGGTTATTGTCGTTATCATTACATCTTAATGTTAAAAATAATTATATTTTCATCTCCTACAGTGTGCTAGATAGGCTGGGAGATACAGAAATAAGTGATCCACGTCCCTTCTCCCAAGTTGCTCAGAGTAGAGTAGAGACGCCTGCGTGAAACCAGGGCAATAAATCAATAAAAAAGGAGAGACGGACACTCCAGAAAAGATAGTAGGCATGAGGCAGCATCCCAGCAAGTATGGGAAGAAAGAGGGTCCATACCCAGGAACTAGAGAAGAAACATCTCTTCCACAGTGACAGGAGGAAAAGAGCAGAGGGTGAATAATTATGCAATGCGGTATACAGCAAGGTCACCAATGCTTGTAATGGAACTGCTTTGAGCCATGATGGATTTGACACTGTCATAGTCTCAGAAGTTTCCAAAATGGATGGCTTACATTAAGAATGAAAGAAAGGAAGGAAGGAAGGAAGGAAGAAAAAGAAAGAAAGAAAGAGAAATAATTTAGAATCATTAGATTAAGGATTTGGGGGGGAGGTACTTAATTATAGTTAAGAGTTGTTTCTTTAAGTAAGTCATGCTCTCTAGGTATATTCGTCTTAAGCTTGGTGATTATTACCTCTGAAGTCAAAAATTTTAATAAAAATTCCACTGTTTTTTAAAATACAACTCAATGTTTATATAAAGGATAAGGCAATGAGTTTTTTGTTTGTTTGTTTTAAAAAGTAAACTTTTTATTTGATGATAACTTGTAATTTACAGAAAATTTGGAAAGATAATGCAGAGCCCCCCAGATAGCCTATACTGTTTCCTGTAATGCTGATATCTTACATTAGTGTGGTACATTTGTTACAACTTATTAACCAATATTGATACATTATTATTAACTAAAGTCTGTGCTTTATTCAGATTTCCTCTATTTTTACCTAAGGCAATGAGCTATTTAATTTATTCCCAAAATATAAACACAGAGATCAAACCTGGAGAATGAACTAAAGAAATACAAACATCTAGGTCAAATGCTTTCTGTCACGAGATTTACTAATTTAACCACAATTCAGTAAGTCTTCTAAGCCTGAGTTGTGCATTGAGCCTAAACCCAGTTCTGCGGAAGTCTTGCAAATCTGATGGGACATCAAAACTAGAGTTGGTTTTGCTTGAGAGTCACAAGACTTTGACCAGCTGGTCACAATTATGTTAGCTCTTTAGCTGTTTACTAGCATCAGAATTAAGGTACCAATAGACTCAGTACTGAAAAAACTATCAGTATTAGAAAAATTCCCTCCTCATGGTTCAAGTCATGGAAGAAAAGCAAAGAACCTGGAGTCAGATAGGCAGAACCTGCCCTTGATTATCTCACCAGTGAGAAAGGGACTACTCATGGTAACTCAGTTTATGTTTTATTTCTCACTCCTTTGACTTCTTTCTCAGTCCCAGACTACCAGTGAGTTCAGTAACTACCAGTCCCTTCCAGGCATCCTAAAGGGTCTTTGCTCTTTTTTAGTTTAACATTTCAGTTCAATTTAAACATCAGCCAATGTTTGATAAAAAATTTTTAAATGGAGGTATGAAATAGATTCCCCACTGAGAGCGAATTCTTCTCTTTTCTTCCTCAGATTTTCCAAGTATCGGGAGATCTTTAAAAAATAGAATATTGGGTTTCCCATGAATGATTCTGACCCAACAATTCCATCTCTGGCATCCCCACAACCGCAGTTAGTAGTTAAGTGTCTAGTCAGGAATTTCTCTACCACTGAGCAGATTAGATTTCAAAGAATTGTTAATAAGTCCATTTGTACATAAGTCTACAGTGAAGCTACATGGTAACCAATGTGCATATATCAGTACAATAGAGCCCACCTACCTGGGTTCAAATCCCAACTCTGCCGTTTATTACCTGCAACCTGGCTACATAAACTCTCTGTGCCTCAGTTTTCTCATCTTTAAGATGTGGGGGGGGGGGAGGGAATGATAATAATAGCTCTTTGATGTGAGAATTAAATTCATTCCTACACTTAGAACAGTACCTGACACATTAAAAAGTGTTCAATAATTGTCAACACTGTTAGCTATACAAGCTTAAATTTTTTCAGAGAACTGTAGATATTGATGGCTTCAGTTCCAACTCTTCTTCATTTCAGATCTCTTAAAAAGATGATCTTATTTTATCTTTATTTTCACTGCATATAAAATTTATAAGAGACTAGGTCTTCAACAACTGTGGACATTTACATAAATCTCTCAACAACTATGGACATTTTCATAAAGTTAGGATTCTGATATCTGAACAGTGAAACTATCTTTTTCATAAAACTTAATGGCTATAATATCAAAGTGGTATTAGATACTACAGTTTTTTAGCTCACTCTTTGTGTTTTGCTTTGCCTTTCAAAAAAAGCAAAACCCAGCAAACGCACCTTAAGCCATGACTGATGGCAAAACTATAATGGCCACAGGGGACTGCTGATAACATCTGTTGGTGGGGGCAGAGTTTATATGCATAGCTCTGTATCTATAAAATTAGTAAGTTGAAAGGTCATAGAGGATGTTCTATACTAAAATTAAGAGATGAAAAATACATATTCATCTAAAAAAATGTGTAGACTCTGTGTATCACCAGTGTCCAGAGGAGTGCATGGCATAAATAGGTACACAATAAATAGCTGTTGTTGAATGAGGGAATGACAGGTACTTTGGTGAACACTATTTTTATATCATCTCTAGTACTTAAAGCAAACAAAAAGAGGGTAGGATTATTATCTGTACTCTACAGATAAGGAAACTGAAACTCAGGCTGATTAGATAACCTGAATGCCCAGCTATCCAATTCTGAAAGCTTCCTTCTCCACAATTCCACGCAGCAGGGTGAAAAGTTATTCATCTGAGATATTGTGTGGAGTACTGGAGAGAGAGACTAAGGTCAGATAGCAGAGGACAACTGACTAGAACTCCATTTGAATGATAACTCCAAGACCCCCCTTAGTTCACAGAATGAAGCAGAGAAACAAGACACCACATCTGAGCCAGAGTGAGAGGAAGAGCCCAAGTATGTCCACTAATCTGGATGAGATCTGGAAGGACGGACAGGAGAGTAGGGAGCCCAGCCTAGATTCCCAAGTTTCAGAGGAACCAGGAAAGGCAGAGCTTTCTTTGCTTTCCATCAGATTTGTTTCTTTATTAATTAATGGCTTCTTCATTTTCCTGATTATAAAAGAATAGATTTTCATTTTTAAAAATTTCAGGCTATTTAGAAAGATACTTTTAAAATGTAAAAATATTCTCTGATCCCACCACATGGAGTTAACATTGTGCTGTATAACCTTCCAGATTCTTCTCTCTGTGTGATTGTTACACACTTTTTTAATGCACAAACAGGACCCCTTTTGAAAGCCCAAGGCTGCACCCCACAGACCTACCCCTGTTTGTCCTAATAGCACAGCAAAAGTTCAAGTTTCTGACACTCCTAGCCTCAATGTTCATTTGTAAAATGAGAAGCTCACCATTGTCTATCAGCCTACCTTTATGTAAAACAAAATTACCTATATCCGTTGGGCTTTAGGGGATGTTTTCTCTTTCAAAATTAAGATGCCCAGTTCTTATTACAATCCTTCACTGCTGATATCAACACAGAAATTATAAAAAGTGGGCTTCCCTGGTGGCGCAGTGGTTGGGAGTCCGCCTGCCGATGCAGGGGACACGGGTTTGTGCCCCGGTCCGGGAAGATCCCACATGCCGCGGAGCGGCTGGGCCTGTGAGCCGTGGCCGCTGAGCCTGCGCGTCCGGAGCCTGTGCTCCGCAACAGGAGAGGCCACAACAATGAGAGGCCCGCGTACCGCAAAAAAAAAAAAAAAAAAAAAAAGAAAGAAATTATAAAAAGTGAAGCCAAACAATGAATACTTACACTTATTTCAAAATACCATTTTAAATACTGACCTGAAAACACACAACCCATGACTTATTAAACGCACACTGATAAAGTCCTAGTGTAACATTTCAGCTGTTGGAGATCCACCTGGGCTTATCTTTAGATGTAGGGCTTTATATAGTATTCAATAGAAATCAAACCAGTCTTTGGATAAATAGTGTTTTTTTTTTTTTACTTTGTTGAAATAAACATGCTTATTGTTTTCTCTGTCTGTCCTCTTTAACTACAGTGTTTTTGTTGAACCACAACAGGTGGCCCTTATAAATGTGCTGTCACGTCCAGGCAGGAATGGTAAAGCCAGCCGAGGAAGCTGACTGGCTTTAGCAAGATGGCAGCTCCAGGGACAGCACATCGGCCTGAGAGAAACAAGAGGTGAGCAACCTGTTGCATACAGCATCTGATTTCCAAAAGGTGGAACACTTTCTACATTCAGACTGGGTAGGTTTAGATCTCTGATCCACACCTAATTAACTTGTACCTTTAAGTTGGTGTAAAATAGGATAAAAATTTAAGTAAAGAAGTACAGTGGTAGCACGTGTGGTCAGTATTTAGCAGATGTTGGGTATGATGATGATGAAGGAATTTTCCTCCCTTTGTTTTCACTGAGTGTCATATGTACCCAGTACTACAGAAAACACAAAGAGAAAGTTCCTGCCATGTAGTGAGCATTGTCAGATATTGGGTCAAGTACTTTATTTGCTTTGTATGATTTAATCCTGACAACAACTTTATATGTATTCTTAAGGTTTTGTTAACCCCATTTCTCAGATAAGAAAACTGAGACGTAGATGAAATTTGTTCAATGCCACAACACCTAAAAAACTCTTTCTCTAGAGAAAAAAGAGAAGGGTGCACATATATTTGTTAAGTGCCTCACTAGCTGTGTATGTACCTAACCTAACATAGGTAAACCAAATTATTCTATCTAAATTTTTATGACACCAAGTGATGGTGAGGGTGTGCACAGTCATTCTCATACAATTGCTAATAACTATCAAAAACATATGTTGTCTATACCTTTTAACCCAACAGCTTTGATAGTAAGAATTTATTTTACATATCTATTGGAACAAATATGCCAAGATGAAAATACCATGAAATCATTACAAAATTATTTGTAATACCAAAATGTGATAACAAAATAAAAGTCTTTCAGTATGGAACTAAACAAAGTATACTATACAAATAATAAGGTACCATATAGCCTTTAAAGGAATGGGGTAGATAGATAGAAAAGGTATCCAAGATATATATTTTGAGTGGAATTGTAATCCTATATCAGCTCTAAGTTCAAAGGACAGAAAAATCTTTATGAACAGAGACAACCAAGGGTTGCTTCTGAAGGAAAATGAGACTTGATTTTTGTTTCAAATAAAAAATGGAATTATTTTGGCCAGGCTGGGAAAAAGAGGGAGGACCAGGGAAGGCTGTTGTACGGTGGAAAGACCCCTGGTTTTAGAGTTCAAACCTCCAACCTGAGGCAGGCCCTCCTAGAGCTTTGACATGGAAGTACCCAGATTGGCAGAGAAAAAATGCATTCCTGGAGAAAATACAAAGTGGCTACTGGGAGGAGAGATTTCTTTCGAAGTCTCACATTCCCTTCCTTTGATTTTGGCTGATGGACACTATGTTGTTTCATTGAAACTGACAAATTAAGAATGTTGGACTGAATTGAAGAGAGCTGGTACAGCATATCAGGTTCGATGTACAAACAATTTCATTTTTCTTAGAGACGTGGTTTTTCAACAGCACAGGCTCCCATAATTATATGGACAAAAATAATGGAAACTGAAAACTAAGAATCAAGAGCTGTATTCACAGATAGTTGAATTTATTTGTCATAGCTGATGATTTTTATTTGTTTGTACTTGTTTATACATGTTTTTTACAAGGTGACTAATTTTTCAAGAAGGGAACTGTGATGGCAGGTCTATATGTACTCCTCAGGAAGGGCCACTAATTCTCTGATTTGTATTAGGATTCTGTGTAAAGCATCATTTGAAAAATAAATTCATGGCTCAAAAAGAAAAGGATTAAAAAACACAGCTTGAGGTACCAGCTAATAACCTTTAGACGAGATATCTACACCGTGAGCAGGTCACAACAATAAATGGTAGTATCTGGGTTCATTTGAGTCATTTAAGACTCCAAAAGAGCTTATCTCCAAGATGTAACTGAGATTGAAAAGGTACATAGTGCACACTTGCAACTAACCAATGAACCATTGTTACTACTAAACACATTTATTAGTAAAGAACTTGCTAAGTAAATATTCTCACTAAAATGCATAAATGCCCTCATTAAGCCCACATCTAGGAGAGCAGCCTGGGGAAATGGAATAAACAGAGACAGCACTAGAAAGAGAACAGGCTCTGGAATCAGGCAGGCCTGAGTATGATGAGCTATGGGACCTTAGTCCAGTTGCATACACATTTGACACTTAGCTTTCTCAACCACAGAAAACAATAACCACTTCATGGGTCTGCTATAAGCATTTTCCATAATATATTTATAGTGCCTGACACAGAGTAGATGTCAAAAAAATGGTAGTTATTATTAGACAGCTCACTTAACTCTGAGCCCAGTTTTCGTATTTAGAAAAAGAAAGCAATGATTCATATGGGAGAATAAGTATGAAAAGGATTTGAGCTTTAAAATTATCTAAAGAGGGGCTTCCCTGGTGGCGCAGTGGTTGAGAGTCTGCCTGCCGATGCAGGGGACACAGGTTCGTGCCCCGGTCCAGGAAGATCCCACATGCCACAGAGCGGCTGAGCCTGTGCGTCTGGAGCCTGTGCTCTGCAACGGGAGAGGCCACAACAGTGAGAGGCCCGTGTACCGCAAAAAAAAAAAAAAAAAAATTATCTAAAGAGATAAGATTATTATCAATAATTGGTAGACAGTATATAAAGACATGAAGAATTAACTAATACATGGGTTACAGAAAATGTATGACTTCTATCTCTGAAAATATGGTAGGCTATATACTATACAAATCTTCCCAACAAAAAGCACTTAAAATTGCTGGATCACATGTGGCAAGGCTCTCAGATGTATAGCTGACCTTCCATGGAAAGAAGGGAACTCCCCAGAGAGTACTGAAGAAAAGAGAGTATCCTGAGGATAACTTTCGTTCTCTTTATCCATGGAAAAACATGAGAACAGGAGACAATTCCTTGAAACGCACAAGGTGGAGGGATGAATCCAAGACCCCTGCATAAAGCCAGGAACATTGAAATATCCTCAATGAAGGGGAACAAGAAAAATATCTGCCCACCGACAAAGGGGGCGTAAAACAATACTTGACATATTGTCCGGGACTCTTTGGAAAAAAGTCTCCTCTGAGAATTCATAACCCCAACCTGCCCTCATGTGAATTAGGGGTTCATGTTTACACTATCTGTATAGTCTCAGAAACCCAAGATAAGAAAGGAATATAAAATGATCCTAGGTTATTAACAAAATCAAACTTTTAGCAAATGCCAAAATAAATCATACCTGGAGGGATAGATACTCAACACAGCTTCCACAGAATCCCACAGATAAAGCCAAGTTGAACATGAGCTCAAAAGTGAACACATAAACAGCATGAGTGACTAAGCCACCATGAGTCAGAGTCAGCAAAAACAAAAGAGCTCAATCTGATTCCGAAGAATTGAGATAATGCAATTATTGGTTAAATTATAAAAATGTTTGTAAATTATTAATAAATTAATGATAACATTTAAAGCGTGAAAAAGTAACTATCAAGAAACAAGCAATTTCAGAAAAATTTAACTCCTAGAAGGGAAAAATGGTATGATTAAATTTAAAGCTAAAATAAAGAGCAGATTAAACACATCCGCAGAAAGAATTAGTCAACCAAGATAGAGCTGAAGACAAAATCCAGAATTCAGCACAGAGAAAGAGCTTAAAAATATGAAAGAGAGGGCTTCCCTGGTGGCGCAGTGGTTGAGAACCTGCCTGCCGATACAGGAGACACGGGTTCAAGCCCTGGTCTGGGAAGATCCCACATACCGCAGAGCAACTAGGCCCGTGAGCCACAACTACTGAGCCTGCGCGTCTGGAGCCTGTGCTCCGCAACAAGAGAGGCCGCGATAGTGAGAGGCCCGCGCACCGCGATGAAGAGTGGCCCCTGCTCACCGCAACTAGAGAAAGCCCTCTCAGAGAAATGAAGACCCAACACAGCCAAAAATAAAAAAAAAATTTTTTTAAAAATGAAAGAGAAGGAAAACAACATAATACTAGGATATGAAGTTTCGACATGTGTCCGACAAGATAGAGGACAGAGAGAATGGGGAAGACAGTATCTAATGGATAACGACCAAGGATTTTCCTAGAATTGGTGAAAAACATGAATCCTCAGCTTCTGGATACACAAAGAATACCAAAGAGGAGAGAGAAAAATTGCTTTATAAATTTTACTCAGGTTTTATGTATGTTTTTGGCATGAGAGTCCTGTATAGCTAAGTCATAACCAGAAATAAAAGTCAGTTGTTATTCTTTAAAAATGGAACTTCAGGTATGCAGGAGGCAAGATGGAAAGATTTGTGGGGAAAGAAAGGTCTTTTCACCATCCTTCAAAGCAGCTATGAATTTTTCACCATCCGTATAAGCAGCTATGTATTCTTCTATCTCTGTTTTCATTCATTCATTCATTCAACACATAAACCACTGAGACTCTAATAAGTGCCAAGCACTGTTTTAGGAACTGAGAACATAGCAGTGACCAAGGCAGACAAAATCCCTGCTTTCACAAAACTTCTATTCTACTCTTTGAAACAGACAGTAAATAAATAAACACAGAAGACAAATTCAGAAAGCAATAAGTGCTGTAAAGAAAATAAAACAGGATAAAAAACAGAGTTCCAGGGGTTGGGGATCTGTTGTTGTGCTACTTTGGTTACAGTGTTGGGGGAAATTTCCCCAAAGGAGGTAAAGACAGGCTGAAGTCTGAACTCTGAAAAGGATTCGGCAGTTTCAGGAAGAGGGAACAGCGAGCTCAAAGGCCTTAAGGCTGGAATAAACCTGTTTCTGTTTAAGGAAAAGAAAGAAGGCCAGATTACTGGAGCACAGAGTTCAGGGGCATGTGAGTGATGTGAGCTCAGGGAGAGGCAGGGACAGTTCATGTGGCTTTGTAGGCCGTGCCAATGGGTCTATATTTTATTCATAGTACTACTGGAAGCCATTCATGTATTTTTAAGCAGTGAGTGGTGGGATCTGATTTAAATTTGTAGATGATACTTTAGCAGCTTAGTAGAGACTAGATTCCTGATGGGGCAAAAGAGAAAGTAGAGATTGGAGTTTCAACCTTTATTGGAGTGATCTAGCAGAGATGGTGAAAGTTGGGTCAGGCTGGCAGCAGTGAAGATGGAGAGAAGCAGACAGATTCAGGTTACATCTTGGAGGTAGAATCAACTCGACTTGCTGATGGATTGAATATAGGGAGAGAGGAAATGAGAGGAATCAAAAATATGCCTTGATTCTCAAGGTTTGGGGCTTAGTCATCTTAGTGCGTGGTAGAGTCCATTAGCTGATATGGAGGAAAAATGGGGGGAAAAAGAGTTTAAGTGGAAAAGTTAAGGTGCCTAAGAAAAGTTTGGAATGCTTATTAAACAACCTGGTAGATAGGTCAGAAAGGCAGCTGGATAAACTGCTCTGGAGATCAATGGCATGGTCAGGCAGTTAATGGCACATAGATGGTATCTGAAGACCCAAATTAGATAAGATTACTAAGGAGAAGGTGTTGATAAGAGAAGAGGTGGGGAGGGTGGAAAGAGGGGAACCAAAGGGTGAAGGTGAGAGAGCAGAGGGGAAAGAGGGGAGGGGAGGTTAATATTTAGAGGTCTGATGGAAGGAGCGGGGAGTGGATCCCAAAAATGCAATGAAAAAGAATGGCCAGTGTTTAAGGAGAAAACTCAGTCAATAAATTTACAGAAAGCAAAGGAAGAAAGCTTATCAAGAAAGAGGGACAAATGTGTAGGAAGCTGCCAAAAGGTAAAATAGAATAAGGATAGAATAGTGATCATTGCATTTGGCAAGATGCAGGGTACTGGTGAGTTTGACAAGGGCAGTTCCAGTGCAGTGGGGAGGACAAAGCTTTATTGGAGTTGGCTAAGGAGACACGAGGTGAGGAAATGGACACATGAATTAAAGTCGGTTGTTTTTTTTTTTTCCTGGTGTCTTACCCAAAAGTATATGGGTAATATATGGTAGTTCTATTTTTAGTTTTTTAAGGAACCTCCATACTGTTCTCCATAGTGGCTGTATCAATTTACATTCCCATCAACAGTGTAGGAAGGTTCTCTTTTCTCCACACCCTCTCCAGCATTTATTGTTTGTAGATTTTTTTGATGATGGCCATTCTGACCAGTGTGAGGTGGTATCTCTCCGTAGTTTTGATTGTATTTCTCTAATAATTAATGATGTTGAGCATCTTTTCATGTGCCTCTTGGCCATCTGTATGTCTTCTTTGGAGGAAAGTCTATTTAGGCCTTCTGCCCATTATGACCCAGCAATCCCACTCTTGGGCATATACCCAGAGAAAACCATAATTCCAAAAGATACATGTACCCCAATGTTCATTGCAGCATTATTTACAATAGCCAGGACATGTAAGCAACATAAATGTCCATCAACAGAGGAATGGAAAAGAAGATGTGGTACACATCTGCAATGGAATATTACTCAGCCATAAAAAGGAATGACGTTGTGCCATTTGCAGAGACATGGATGGACCTAGAGATTGTCATACAGAGTGAAGTAAGTCAGAAAGAGAAAAACAAATATCGTATGTTAACACATATATGTGGAATTTAGAAAAATGGAACAGATGAACCTATTTGCAAAGCAGAAATAGAGACACAGACATAGAGAACAAATGTATGTACACCAAGGGCGGGGGGGAGTGGTGGGATGGACTGGGAGATTGGGACTGATGTATGTACACTATTATGTATGAAGTAGAAGGCTGCTGAGGGCCTACTGTAAAACACAGGGTGGGGGGAAAGAAGGTACAATCTGCTTGCAGGACATAAGTTAACCTTAAAAATGCATTCCAATATACATTTGGTGCAGACAAATACTGTTTGATTCCACTTTTATGAGGTACCTGGAATAGTCAAATTCATAGAGTCAGAAAGTACATTGGTAGATGCCAGGGACCAGGGGTTGGGAGGGGGAATGGGGAGTTAGTGCTTAATGGAGACAGAGTTTCTGTTTAGGAAGGTGAAAAATTCGGAAGATGGACGATGGTGAGAGTTGCACAACAATGTGAAGGTACTTAATGCCACTGAACTGTACAGTTAACTGTGGTTAAAATAGTATGTTTTATATTCTGTGACTTTTACCACAATAAAAAAAAATTTAGAAAAAGTATATGGGTGGTATACGAGATATGCATTTAAGATGGAAAATAGAGTTTGCATTCTGATGGCCGCAACCCTGTGAGAGGGAGACACTCCACACAGAAGACAGAAAAAGAGTGTTTATAGGGGTCATTGCCTGAGGACCCAGAGCAGCAAGGAGGGGTTGGCCTGTGGGAAGGAAAGGCGGAGGATGGGTGGAGATGACGGTGGGAAGAAGGGAGCTCCTGTTGAATTGCTATTGTATGATCGTGAACTCCTGTGCCTCTCAGGCCAGGGTTGAGAGCTGAACCCCACTGGAGCAGGTTCTCCTTTTCATTTAACCACTGACCCCAAGGGCAGCTATCTGCTTCATAATTGGGTACCATTTTGTGATTGAGTCAGATAAAAATTGCTAACAAAACTGTAAGCAAGATGGTCAAAAAGCAGGCACTGTTCCAGGCTCTTGAGAACAAAAGCCATAGACATGCTGATGGATTGGATAGAGGGAGAGAGAAAATGGGAAAAATCAAGGATAATGCCTGCATCAGTGTACAGACACAACAAATAGATCCATGTTCTCATGAGCTTACATTCTAGTGAGAGGAGAGATGGAAAATGAATAGAAGCATAATAACCAGCAAATCATATTGCAAGTCAGAGGTGATAGATGCAATGGAGAAAAAAGCAGAGTTGGGCAAAGAGGTCCAGGACTGCAGGGGAAAGAAAGGAAAGGGAGGGCTGTAGTATTAAACATGGTGTTGAGGATGGGCCCCATTGACAAGGGAAGACTTGAGCAAAGACTTGCAAGAGGTGAGCACTGTGAGAGGGGCACTGCAGACAGAGGGGAAGGCTAGGGCACAGCCCCTGTGATGGGAGATGGGAGTGCGCCTGCAGTGGTGAAGGACAGCATGGAGCCCAGTGCTGTTGGAGCAGTGTGAGCAAACGGAAGAGTGATGGGCAAAACCTCAGAGAGTGAATGGGTCAGTTTCCGTGTGGCCCTGCTGGATTGGCCACCCTAAGGATTTTGGGTTTTGCTCTCAGTGAAAACTGTGGCAAGGTTCTTTTTTTCTTTTAATTGAAATATAGTTGATTTACAGTGTTGTGTTAGTTTCAGGTGTACAGCATATATATATATATATATATATATATATAATTTTCTAGATTCTTTTCCATTATGTTATTATAAAATATAATATTTTTATAAAATATTATTATAAAATATTTTAATAAAATATTATTATAATATTATAATAAAATATTGAGTATAGTTCCCTGCACTGATCCTTGTTGGTTACCTCTTTTATATATAGTAGTGTGTATATGTTAATCCCAGACTCCTAATTTATCCGCCCACCCCTCCTTTCCCCTTTTGTGGGTCTATTTCTGTTTTGTATATAAGTTCATTTGTATCTTTTTATTTTAGATTGTACATATAAGTGATATCATATGGTATTTGTCTTTGTCTGGCTTCCTTCACTTAGTATGATAATTTCTAGGTCCATCCATGTGCTGCAATTCTTTTTTATGGCTGAGTAATAGTCCATTGTATAAATATACCACTTCTTCTTTATCCACTCGTGGACATTTAGGTTGCTTCCATGTCTTGGCTATTGTAAATAGTGCTGCCATGAACATCGCGGTGCATATATCTTTTCGAATTGTAGTTTTCTCCAGATATATGCTCAGGAGTGGAATTGCTGGATCATATGGTAATTCTATTTGTAGTTTTTTAAAGAACCTCCATACTTTTCTCCATAGTGACTTGTACCAATTTACATTCCCACCAACAGTGTAGGAGGGTTCCCTTTTCTCCACACCCTCTCCAGTATTTACTGTTTACAGACTTTTGATGATGGCTAAGGCAGGGTTTTGAGCAGAGGAATGATATGATCTGTTCACTAAGTTGGGGCCCCAGGAGGAGGTGAGGGTTTGCAAGCAAGAGAAAGAGAACCGTGCACTTCATTGTGAGAATTTTGAAGTTCAGGGATCACTGCAATACCCAAGTAAAAATTCAGAGGCACTCTGTGTTCCTAACAGTATTCTGCAGGCTATGGGACTGACCTTTCTAGAAGGCAGATCTGATCAAGGAACTTTTCTGCTTCAAAACCTCCGTGCTTCCCATTGCCTGCAGACTAAGTCCATATTCCTTTAACAAGAAACAGAGTCCCTCACAACCTGGCCCCGGCTGGTCTTTGCAGGTCTGTCTCCCTCCATTCCCTCCCTGGCACACTGTTCCCTCTGCCTACAATGCCCTTCTCTAAGTACTTAACTCCTCCTCATGCTTCACAGCCCAGATCTAATAACTTCTGTGAAACCCCTGCACCGCTTCCCTGGGTCTCTTCTGAGGCAGAACTAACCTATTCCTCCTCTGCCGTCTGAAAGTTCCTATTACACAGAATGGTAATACGAACCCACAGGTCTGAGATGCAGGCAGTGTCTATAGTACAGTAACCATGGGCTTTAGAATTCAACTAACCTGGATTAAAATACCAAGCACTTGCTTGCTGTATATAACTTTAAGCATGTTATTTAATTTTTCTACACTCATTTTCTTGTAAGGGTAATATGCCTATTTTTATAGGATTGGTGTCAAGATTATATGAGATAACAAGAAAGTCATCCAGTATAGGGATGGGCACACAACAGGTCTCAAAAAAGTATTATTCCCCTCCAGACCTCAAGCTCCACCAGGGCAGAAAACATGTTTTTATTTATATTATATACGTTCCATTGTCAAATGGTCCCTGATGTGCAAAAGGTGCTTTATAGACATTCAAACCTGAATGAATAGACCCTGTCTTCTCAGAAACATTTGTTTCTTAGAGATGCAGCATCTTAGAGGTGCAAGGGTCAGGGTGGTGATTCTAAAGCAGTCTGTGGCATGTACATCCTCGTGGGGCTCATATCAAGCCAATCACGTCCCTTCGGCAGCTGCAGGAGCCCTTGTTGTTTGTCTCTAGGGAACACTCATCAGTTCTCTCCGTGAACATTTTTCTCTTTTCTCTTTGGAATTTCTGTCACAGTGTATCACTTCTCATTTCCTTCTCAGCTGTTCTCCCACTCCTCGCCTTGTTTGTACTGTCTTCCTCCACCACACACCATCTGGCTCTTCCTTGCCTGCCCTGAACTCAGGCTTTCTAACTGTCCACAAGCCTCCCCGGGGCACCCTGGGCCCTCTGGGTCAGCAGACTACTGCTAGCAACCCTGCTCTGAAGCTTACCTGAGATCAATGCCTGACAATGAGAGAGTTTACTTCTGGGAAACTCACTTTGCCAGTTACTTTCGATGAGCCAAGAGAGTGTGGAGCAGGTGGTGATCTTCCAAACACAATATGATCATGTGTTTCATCCTGGAATATTGAGAAGCTTGTAGGGCAGATAAGGAAAAGGCATTTTTGCCCGTTATTTTCAACCTCCTCCAGGATCAGTCAAATGAAGCAGTCCCGGTGCAGTGGATCAAGCATGGACTCTAGACTCACATGGACATACGTTTGTGTCCCTGCTCTGCATGTTCCAAGTGGTGTCTTTACATGTGCTTCTTAAGTTCTCTAAACCTTAGTTTCCTTGTTTGTAAAACTGAGATTCCAATACCTATCACCCAGTGTTATTAGTTGATACCATGTTTATCATGTATCTATGCATGACAAATCAGCTCGAAATGTACTGGCTCAAAACAGCAATATCTGTTTATTAGCTCTAGTGCTTTTTGCAGGTCAGGAATTTGAAAGCGACTAAGCTGGGCTATTCTCACTGGGGGTCTCCCTCAAGGTTGCAGTCAGTCGGTGGCTAGAGCTGGGATCATTTTGAAGACTTCCTCATTCACGTCTGGTGCCGGGGCTGGGAAGACAAATGGCAGGGGCTGGAGCAGCTGGGGTTCCCCCGGCATATCCCCCTACCCCCCCAGGGGACCTACCCACCTGGCCTTCCTGCACAGCCCCTGCAGGGTCACTAGATTTCTTACAGGGCAGAACAGGGCTCTAAAGGCATATGTCCTGAGAGAGAAACAGGTGCAACTGTATCACCTTTACTAGTCTGGTCTCGAAAGTCATACAACATCACTTCTACTAGAAGCGAGTAACAACTGCCAACCCAAATCAACGAACGGGAGAGGGATTAGACCCCTCCTCCTTTAGAAGGAGTGTCAAAATTTTCTGGATGTGCTTCTAAAGCACTGCAGCATATGAAATGCCTGGTCTTCAGTAAGTGACGACAATTATTATTATTTTGTTTTTATTGAAGTGTAGTTGATTTACAGTATTTCGTTAGTTTCAGGTGTACAGCATAGTGATTCAGGTTATTTTTTTTTGTAGATTATATTCCATTACAGATTATTACAAGCTATTGCATATATTTCCCTATGCTATACAGTAAATCCTTGTTCCTTATCTATTTATGCGTAGCAGTTTGTTAGTCCCATATTCCTAATTTGTTGCTCCCACTTTTGGCAATCATAAATTTGCTTTCTATGTCTGTGAGTCTGTTTCCGTTTTGCGTATACATTCATTTGTATTTTTTAGATTCCTCGTATAAGTGATCTCATACAGTATCTGCCTTCTCTGACTTATTTCCCAAAGTATAATAATCTCTAGGTCCATCCATGTTGTTGCAAATGGCAATATTTTATTCTTTCTTATGGCTGAATAATATTCCATTGAATATATATATATATGTGTATATATAAACCTCATCTTAAGCCATCTTAATCAACTGTTGATGGCCACTTGGGTTGTTTCTTGGCTATTGTAAATAGTGCTGCTATGACTATTGGGGTGCATGTGTCTTTTCAAATTAGAGTTTTCATTTTTTCCAGATATGTACCTAGAAGTGGGATTGCTGGATCATATGGTATCTCCATTTTTGGTTTTTTAAGGGAACTCCATATTATTTTCCATAGTGGCTGCACCAATTTACATTCCCACCAACAGTGCAGGAAGTTTCTGTTTTCTCCACACCCACTCCAGCATTTATTGTGTACAGACTTTTTCATGATGGCCATTCTGACCGGTGTGGGGGGATACCTCATTGTAGTTTTGAGTTGCATTTCTCTAATACTTAGCGATGTTGAGCATCTTTTCACGTGTCTGTTGGCCATCTGTATGTCTTCTTTGGAAAAATGTCTGTTTAGGTCTTCTCCCCATTTTTTGATTGGGTTGTTTGTTTTTTCGATATTGAGGTGCATAAGCTGTTTGTATATTTTGGATATTAACCCTTTATTTGTCACATCGTTTGCAAATATTTACTCCCATTCCATAGGTTGCCTTTTTGTTTTACTGATGGTTTCCTTTGCCTTTTCATTTTACTTAACTTTGTCTGTATAATTTAGGAGAAACAGTTACCCCACTGTGGTCTTCAAGGGGTGTTTTTATGTGGCAGTGTCCCTGTGTAGACTGTTTGTGTCCAATATCTCTGGTGCAAGGGCTGGTTTCAGAATGGCTGCAACCCCCTCTTTCTTCAGGGTGTGCTGGCTGTTGCGCCCTTGATAGTGGGTATGGTTGGTGTTGGGGGGATCTAAAGCCTGTGCAGGGTGTGAGGTGGGACTTCCTCTCTGCTCTGTAGCTTCGCTGTCCTGTCAGGGGTAGGCCTGCTCTCCAGCTGTCGATGTAGAAGCCCTGAGGGTCAGCCTGAATCAGGCTCTGTTGCCCTTGAGTGTGTGCCCTGCCCCAAAGGAGGTAATTGCTGAAGGAAGTGAGGCCCGTGCACTCACAGAGGACGTGTATGCCACCTGTACAGGTGTCCATGATTATGCTCAGAGGCAGCCCAAGGTTGTGTCCCTCCCCCTGTTGTGTTAGTCCCAGATCCAGTGCAAGACTGTGGTGTAGAGTAGCCGAGGTGCTGTGGCTTCAGGAATTGGGGTGGGGCGCTGCCAGCGCAAGGCTCTCTCCATCCTGATTGTCGGCAAACCAGCCCACGTGCACTCCTCGTGAGTAGAGTCTAAGTTCTTCAGCCCTTCTGTCTGTCCGAGTGGTTCACCATTTTTTGTTTTTTCATTTGTTTGGCCATACCACACGGCTTGTGGGGTCTTAGTTCCCCGACCAGGGATCGAACGCAGCCCCTTGGCAGTGAAAGCGTGCAGTCCTAACCACTGGACTGCCAGGGAGTTCCCCCAGTGGTTCTCCTAGAAGCCAAGGTGGCTTGTCTCCTCCACGCAGGACTCCAGGACTGGGATGCCCAGATTGTGGCTCAACCTGCTTGCTCCCCAGGGTGAGGGTCCACCCATGCGGACCTTCTCTTCCTTTCAGACCTCTCCCAAGGGCGCAGGTCCCAACCCAATGCCCTCTTTCCATCCTACCCAGTTACACAGAGATCTTTCTTGCGGCTTTGGTTGTATAGGAATTCTTCTGCCAGTTCCCAGTTAGTTTTCCATGAGAATGGTTCCATATGTAGATGTATTGTGCTGGCCAAAAAGTTTGTTTGGGTTTTTCTGTGACATCTTAGGAAAAACCCAGACAAACATTTTGGCCAACCCAATATTTTTGATGTGTTTGCTGGGGGAGGTGAGTTCCACATCCTCCTACTCTGCCATCTTCATCTTCCTCCCTATTATTATTATTTTTTTAGTGTATCTGATGACTTAAAAAATAAGACAGGGACTTCCCTGGCAGTCCAGTCTTTAAGACTTTGCCTTCCAATGTGAGGTATACGGGTTCGATCCCTGATCAGGGAGCTAAGATCCCACATGCCTCAGGGCCAAAAAGCCAAAACATAGAACAGAAGCAATATTGTAACGAATTCAATAGAGACTTCAAAAAATGGTCTACATCAAAAAAAAAAAAAACTTAAAAAATTAAACAGAATAATGTCTCTGCCCCCCTACCATTCTTATCTTCACTCCTCACAAACACACTCATCCCATGAGGAGATGAAAGTATTTATCAATTTAGGCAAGAGATAAAAAGGAAGAATGAAAAGGAGAAGCAGAAATAAAAATAGTTGACATTTATTGATCACTTGCTACATGCCAAGCCTGTTGTTAAATGCCTTACATACATCATCTCTTTTAAACCTTGGAACAGCCCCGTAAGGTTCTATCTCTTTTATGGAGAAGAATTCTAAAATCTACAAATGTTAAGTGAGTCGCCCAGGGTTTGATAGCTAGAAAGGCACGGGAGGAGTGGAAGCCAGTTGGGCTGACCCCACGGGCTGCGTGTCCAACCACTGTGCCCAACCGCCTAGGTAATCTTAGCTGGGATAATCAGCTGAGAACCTCTGACCAAATTTTTCCCTCCTTTGGTTAATATAATTTGAGAAGTAAGGTACCTGAGGGAGCAGATGGAACAGAACCAAAGAATTCAAGAGGTTCTTGAACACGGGAGGAGAAAGGCCAGTTTGTTGCTGATAGAGAGCCGAGGAAGTCAAGGCCACACAGACAGCTAGGCAGCAGGTGGCTGGCGCAGAGCGCCTGCAAACAATCTCTAACAATAATTCCCCAAACCTTTCCGCCAGGGTGTGGAAACCACCCACTTTGAGTTGACTGGTGTTCTGGGAATTTGTTGGGTAATTGAAGAGGAAGAGATAATTAATTGCACAGAGACCAAGGAAATCTTGTCATCAGATTCAGTCTTCCTGGCCGGGCCATGGGTGGGGTGCTAAGGGGATGGATCACAGCTCTGTCCTAGGCCACAAAAGCATTGCCTGGCTTAGACCCTCCATGCAGGCCCACAGCGGTTCTCACACAAGTAAAGATGAACCGTGTTCTCCCGCTTGGCTCATGAGAACTTGCGCAGCACCTCTTCCACGGGGCACCCTTAGATTCACACCCTCACCTCCTCCAGCAGCTCCTTCCCTGGATGCCTTCTGAGGTCTGCTCCTGGGTTTCCAGGGTCCCATCTTTGGTTGTCCCTCTCCATTCCTAGCACCTCAACTCTCAAAGCACTTTCCTCTCTCCTACTATAGAATGGCCTTCCAAGTATTCCTAATTCGACTTCTTCAAAGTCAGTCATTCAAAAAATATTTATGAAGCATATACTATGTGCCAGACACAGTAAGAGGCACTGAGGATCCATCAGGGAACAAGAGAAGCAAAGTCCCTGGCTTCCCTGAGCTGATACTCTAGGGGGCTTTCACAAAAGGAGAGTTTAGACCTGGGCAGAAGGGAAACAGGAACAACTTACCCAAACTGATTCAGTGATTTGCCCTTTCACATCTGATTGAAATGACAGCCTGTCAGGATGGGTGAAGCACAGTGGACTGAGACACTGTCCCTGAAATCGAGCAGCAGCCTGGGGCAAGTCACTTGGGTTCTTGGGCTTAATGACTCAAGCCTCAGGAGTCACCTGCGCAGCCCAGGAATTCACCTACACAAACCTTATCTGAGGCAGGAATGTGGTCCGTGTGTGGCTTGTGTCACCATCGCCTGCCTAGAGTTTCTAGGCTGAGGATTCAGAGGAAGGGAAAGTTGCTACACTTCCCCATGTACTTCCTCTTGCTTTGACCTCTTCCACGTTTGCAACAATAATCCCATGGGCCTTTGCAGGTTCTGTCCACCTACACCTTCTGGAAGCAGATGCTCTGCCTGTTGGCATCATGTGAGACACATTGCCAGGGGTCAGTCCAGCATTAATTTACATTGAAAATTCGCAGGGTAGGAGAAGTTAAATAATTTAACTGGTAAGTAGGTAAAATATTGATTTTACATGGAAATAAAGGTATTAGGAAACAGAATGAAAATTTCACGTGAATTTCAAAGTTAAAGACATAAGAGGTCAAATAAATTTCAGCTTTTTGGTTGCAGGTTTAGGCTTTACTTCCCAATCCTATAAGGGATTTAGACTCCCTCCCCTTCGTCCTGTGTTGTGGACTGGTTTGAAAAGCTCTGGTGTGAGGCTGCCCACTGAGGTACCTCTGCCTTTGGGATACTTTCTCCAAACCCTCTCCAAGCAGAAAGGGAAACGTGAGCACCAAGGAGGCAGCTTCATTCAGCTGTTAGCAGGCTTTTGTAACAGCAAACCCAACCAGACGTGGTCCTGAGCGACAGGACAAATGATTCTCTCTCACCATAAGAGCTTCCAAAGCAGAGAAGTCCCAAGGTTACATAAATGAGTGGTTCAAAGATATTACCAAGGACCCAGGTTCTTTCCATTTTCTCTCTACCATCCTCAGCTTGTAGGTATTTGTGCTCGTGGTATCCAGATAACTGGTACAGTCCCAAGCCCTGTAGGCTCACACAGTGACATGGGAAGGCAGGAAAATCAAGAGCGTCCTACCTTGCCTCCCTTTTAAAAAAACAAGAGAAACTTACCCTGTAGGTTTCCCCCACCCTAGCAGATTTCCCTTCACATTGCCCTGGATGGAATTAAAGCACAAAATTACAGACAAAAGAAATGGAATTACTATGATTGAATTATCTAATCCATATTCTCCCACCTCCCAGGGCTAGGTAGGGACCTGTCTTCCCCCTGAAGAGTGTGGACACCAATACCTAAACCAAATCAGGGGTCTGTCAGCAAGGCAGAGTGCAGCTAGCTAGCAGGTAGCAGCAGGGAGGCCGCCAATGGTGTGGCTAACTCAGAACTCCCATCTTCCCTCATCTCCCATCACAGATAGCCCTGCAGGAAAAGTGGGTGATTGATTAACTCGGGAAAAACAAACGTCAAGTGGCTTTCGGTTCCTGAGATGAAAGAGTTTCATTACATTTGGAGTTTAATCATACAACTTAAGCAACACTTCCAAACTTGAAAGTGCTTTCCAAACTTGAAAAGTTTTGACAACTTGGAAGAAAGAAACAAGCCGAGGTCAGCTGAAGCCTGACCTCTTCCATGGAGCAGGTTATGGAAGTGTCTACCTACTTAGGGTCTGTGACACACGCTTGGATGACAGAGTCATTCGGAACTGCAATCAGAATCACAGTACATGAAAGCTGGATTTGTTGGTCATCCACTCCCTTAGATGTTACACATCTCATTATACAGATAAGCCAATGGAAGAGCAGATGGGGAAAGGCCTTGCCCAAGGTCAGACAGTGAAGTGTCAGAGGTAAGAAGGGAGCCTGGTATGTTGTCCACCTGTTTTCTCAAAGCTTTTTAGCTCCCACTCAGGCCCACCTAACCAATGAGCCTTCTCACAATTCAATAAATACCTGCAAATAACCAGAGTCCCATGGATACCACACACCGTAAGAATAGGAGGACAAGAGGGGGTGATGGGGAGAAGGAAATTGGAGGTGACCTTCCTGAAGCATAAACCTTCCTGAAAACATACAGAAAGTGGGCGTGCCTAATCTTGGATTGAATAAAACCGGAGTCGGTTCATCTTCTGTAGCTTCTGTGGATAAGTTGCAGGGCACTAGAGGAAGAAAAGAAATGAAAAGAGCATTTATGATGCAGTTAAAAATAGATGTGATGCCAGCTTTTAACAGATGAATGTGGGTTTTAGCTAGAGAAAGAAAAAAAGGCCTTTGTTCCTGCTTCACATTCTCCACTGACATAGACAGGGCTGCCTGGATATCACACAGGCTCTAAGAACTTCCTTTTAGAGAGCCTACCTTACATGATATTAAGCATACTAAGATGTACCCTTATCACATGTTAAACAATTGATATACAGCTCTGTTTGAGGTAGGTTGTGTTGCAGTTGACTAATTGAAAGAATCATTTCTGTGGACATTTACTGAAACATTCACTTCCTTTTTTCCATATTGCACTTCTCATGTCTCGAAGGTATATTTTTTCCATGTCTTGTCTCAAATATTTTAATAGACCTGTGAAAAATTCGAAGCACTAGGCCCTATGCCTACAGCATCAGATGGGTAAGATGAGAAACTGTGTATCTTTAGGCCCTGGACCTCCACATAGAGAGCTGGTGGTAGTTGATTTGGGGAAGGTAGCTGTTACAGTGGTCACCTACCTTAGCACTAGGTGTGATAGGACTGCTTCACATCTATGTAGTACTCTGTGCCTTACTCAGATCTTTCATGTATTTTATTTCATTTTCCTGTCTTTAACAGCCTAGTAGACAGACAATGAATTAATCCTATTGATCAGGAAACTTTGGGTTAACTTGTTCAGCATCACACAACTAGTACGTGAAGGAACCGAGATTCCAAGAGAGGTCTTAACACTCAACTGTGTGCTTTGGGTCACAGCTTCAACTCTTTGTGAATAGCCATCTCCTGAGTTTTCTACTTCATGACCAGGAGAGGGGAAAAGCAGTTGACCCCACTTCTTCTGGAATCTGGAACTAGTTGGAGTGAGACATCATTGGCTTGAGTTTATCGGGTGCAAATGGTTCATTTGAATAAGAATGAGATCAAATGTCTTTCTTGAGATGACAGGCCCAGATTCTGACTTCTACCATGCCAGCCTACGACCTCTGTGGCCTTTAAGGCCTGAGCACCCAAGTTTCTCTACACAAGCTCTGTGCAACCCTCTTCTTCTTCCTAATCCTGAGTTGGTATCAGAAACGGGCAGTATGACACTGGAAACAGGTCCCCATCCCTATGAGAAATCTAAAGTGATTGTTCCCTCTGGCCTTTCAGAGTTTGGGAAGTAACCATGACAGCCAAGATTCCCCATGTTTGCACAAGTTTACCACTAATGATAAAAGCATAGGGTGGGCAAGGAAAGGACACCCCAGTTAGCTGCTCTCTTCCAGATGTCTGGAATAATCCCGTGGGAAAGAATGACAGCCTGTGAGGAGAACCTTAGCATCCTTGCTTACCTGTTTGCATGCCTAAGCCTCCCTAATGATTTGCAAACTACTCCTCCAGAGATCCTTATCCCTTGACCACTTTGAATTCTGTATTGTGAGATGTCAAATAGAAACCCAAGGTGGAGGTTATACACATTTTGGCTGATTGTTCATGGGATTGTTCTGATGGACTCTTTCGACCATCCTTCCTATAATATCTTTTAAAGCCCTTGAGGACGGGGACCATTTTTTGGAGTCACCACCGCATCTACCACAGTGCTAAGCATGGAGTAATTGCTCAATAAATATGTATTGATTTTGACCCTGTCTCACTCTGGCCGTCCAGTGGAGGAAGCGCCGTGGGAAATGAGTCCTACCTGAAGATGTCACAATGACTCCACTCAGAACTTCCTTTTAAAACATCCGTCCTTCAAGTTCTTCTTTGAAGGCCATCTCGTTACGTTAATAGTGCTAATACTGGAACTGTAAACCCCACATGTGACAACATCATTTATAGCCAGACGGAGTTCTTCCAAAATCCCAGAGTCTTCAGAGAAACCAGATATTCCTCCATCATCACTCTCCCCTCAAGCATTCTCCCCTCCGCTCTAGAAGTGATGTCACGTAGTTTCTGAGGAGGGATTGTCGTTACACGTTGCCTTCCTGGGACTGCTCGCTGCACTTGAAATAAAATGCAAAATCCTTCCCATGGCTCCTGCCCGCTTCTTCAGTCTCACTTCCTCATTCTCTCCTTCCCCTCAACCCATCTTAATTAATTTCTTGAACACTCAAGTTTCTCTTTACCACAGTGTCTCAAAGGAAAGGGTTTCCCCTGCCTGGAAAGATTCTCCAAAACGGATTAGTCAAGTCTCAGGTCTTGCTTTAAATGTAACCTTCTTCCTTGACCACAGAAGTATAGTTGGTTTGCTCCCCATTCCTTGTCTCTGTCGTATTATCTATATTTTATCCTTTGCAGCACTTATTTTAATTTATAATTGAACATTTTGTCGCCTTCAGTGGACTGAAAACCCCTGAGAGCACAGACCATGTTAATCTTATTCCTCTCTGTGTCTCTATTGCCTGGCCCAGAGCTTCACACCAAGTAGGGCCTCACTAAACAGAAAGAGAGAGAGAGAGAGAGAGAGAGAGAGAGAAGAAGGGAGGGAGGGAAGAATAGATGCTTCAAGAGAAATTTATCACTTGCTTTCTGAATCTCCTTCCTATTTGTCCATCTCAGGTCCTTCCAGGAGGCTGAGGAGCATATTCTTCTAATCAGAAGACTCTAGAAACAGGAATATAGATAAGTTACTTTTGGGGGGGGGTGTGATGAGGTAGGGGTAGGGGGTTAATTGGTTTCTTCCAGCAGAATGAGGTATGAAATATATCAGGAATGAAGAGAAATGTACAGCATGCAGGTTGGGCATCATGTTGAATTCAAGAGTCCAGTTCCTAGGGCAGAAATACATCCTTACAGCCTAAAGAAACTACTCATTTTAGAGCTGTCCGTGGTTTAGTACGGGTGACAGATTGTAATCTCTAGCAAATGTAGGTCATATGCTGCTGTTTCCTCCTCTACTCACAGAAGACTTCTGTACTCCAAATATATAGGGGTTCTTCCCCACACTAAGTGGTTCTCCAACACTACTAGCTGGGTGTCCTATAATTTTTTTTTTTTTTTTTTTGCGGTATGCGGACCTCTCACTGTTGCGGCCTCTCCCGTTGCAGAGCCCAGGCTCCGGATGCACAGGCTCAGCGGCCATGGCTCACGGGCCCAGCCACTCCGTGGCATGTGGGATCTTCCCGGACCGGGGCACGAACCCGTGTCCGCTGCATCGGCAGGCGGACTCTCAACCACTGCGCCACCAGGGAAGCCCTACAATTTAACTCAATTCTGAGACTATCAACCTAGAGACAGCATCACATCTCAGATTAAGGGCTCAGTCCCACAGGACTGCCCCCAATTCAGATACCAGCCACAAGCCCAGGTTTTCACCTGGGCTCTGACTGACCTACCCACCCCCCAGCCCTGGGTTTGATAATTTACTAGACTAGCTGGCAGAATTCAGGGAGACACTTTATTATTACTGACTTATTTAGATATGAAGAGAGATATAGGGTGAGGTCCAGAAAAATTCCTGGCACAGGCGCTTCTGTCCTCTGGGAGTCTGGGCTATGCCACTCTCCCTCTCATGTGGTTGCATTCTTGTTCACCAAACTCTCTGAATCTCATGCTTAGGGATTTTTATGGACGCTTCATTACACAGATATAATTGATTAAATTATTGGCCACTGGTGATTGATCCAAAGTCCAGACCCTCCTCTCTACAGAGGTGGAGAAGGGGCTAAAAGTCCCAAACTTCTAATCACGTGGTGAGTTCTCCTGACAACCAGCACCTGTTGAGTGGTTATCTAGGGGCTTTCCCCAAACTCATCTCATTAACAAATTCAGGTGTGGTCGAAAGAACCTCCTTGTGAATAACAAAACACTTTCTTTTCATCTTTATGACTCTTATCACTTGGGGGAATTCCAAGGGTTTTAGGAACTCTGCCAGGAAAGGGGAGGAAGGCTGAATATATATTTATTATTATAAATCACAATATCACAGCCACCTCAAGGTAAGACTGCTAATGGGTCCTATCATTTTTAAAAGATGACCTAGGATCAGGAGGGATGTATTCAGTCCCTCAAGAGGAGAAGATAATGTAGATGAGAAACTGCCTTCTCCGCGCTTCTCAATTTACCTACAGGTCCATGGGAGGCAGAGCCTGATGTAGAATGCCAGGCAACCCTCCTGTCTTTCATTGGCTGGTGTTGATGGCTTTAATTAGATTACATATTTAGGGAGATTTACACCCTGGTTCAATTGTAATTTTCCATGGGATTCTAACTCCAGGTGTCCCAGAATGTCCCAAATGTCCTCAATAAACCTCAGTTCAGCTCAGCACACGTGGATGGAAGAAAGCTGGTGCTCTGCTAGTTTTCTTTCCCGACTTCTCTGTTTTCCATAGCAGCAGGCACAACTGTGGGCCAGTGACGTCACTGGGGCTCTGTGGTTCCAGCAGTGCTGGGGGAATGTGTAGGCAATTTAACCTACTTGTCCCATAGTGGGCTAGCAGTCCATTTATTACCACGTCTCCTTTGCCTAAAGAACCTAGTTTTCCCATATCTAGATCTATTACAGGTAAAATTGATAAACTGTTAGAGTCTTCATTCATCTCTTATCTACCGTACTAACTCTGTGATCTTGGGAAAGTTACTTTGCCTGCCTCAGTCTCCTCATCTCTAAAATGGGGATAATATTAATACCTACTCATAGAGTTAACCAATAAATGAGCTATTATATGGAAAGCACATAGAAATGTATAATAATAGGGCTTCCCTGGTGGCGCAGTGGTTGAGAGTCCGCCTGCCGATGCAGGGGACACGGGTTCGTGCCCCGGTCCGGGAGGATCCCACGTGCCGCGGAGCGGCTGGACCCGTGAGCCATGGCCGCTGAGCCTGTGCGTCCGGAGCCTGTGCTCAGCAATGGGAGAGGCCGCAACAGTGAGAGGCCCGCGTACCGCAAAAAAAAAAAAAAAAAAGAAAAGAAATGTATAATAATAATTAGGGCTTCATAAATGTTATTTGATATGACTAATATTACTGTATCATCACTACTGCAGAGTTAGCTCCAATAAGAGAAGGAATTGAACTTATTCATTCCTGTGTCCCAGGGGCCTGACTCAGTACTTGACACACTGAAGGGCTCGACAAATATGTGTGGAATTGAATTCAACTTCCCTAGCACTAATTATCTGCACCATTCAAATGCTTGCTTTTCACCTAGTTGCTTGCTCTGACTTTTAGTATGCAAATTATATACTCCCACCTGAGCTGTGGTTTTCTGGAAGTACAGGATTTCTCAGTTACCTTTGTATTTCCCACACCATTTGGCTCATCGTAGTGGTGCTTGATGACTCTTTTAAAAATTATTTTTATTGAAGTATAGTTGATTTACAATGTTTCGGATGTACAGCAAAGTGATTCAGTTATATATAGTTTTTCAGATTCTTTTTCTCTTTTTATAAATTTATTTTATTTTATTTATTTATTTTGGCTGCATTGGGTCTTCGTTGCTGAACACGGGCTTTCTCTACTTGAGCGAGCCGGGGCTACTCTTTATTGCGGTGCATGAGCTTCTTACTGCGGTGGCTTCTCTTGTTGCAGAGCACAGGCTCCAGGCACGCAGGCTTTAGTAGTTGTGGCATGCGGGCTTCAGTAGTTGTGGCTTGTGGGCTCTAGAGCTCAGGCTCAGTAGTTGTGGTGCACAGGCTTAGTTGCTTCGCGGCATGTGGGGTCTTCCTGGACCAGGGCTCGAACCCGTGTCCCCTGCATTGGCAGGCAGATTCTTAACCACTGCGCCACCCGGGAAGTCCCCAGATTCTTTTTCATTATAGGTTATTACAAGATTTTGAATATAGTTCCCTGTGCTATACAGTAGGTCCTTGTTGGTTATCTATTTTATATGTTGTGTGTATATTTTAATCCTACACTCCCAATTTATCCTTCTCCCCCTCCTTCCACTTTGGTAACCATAAGTTTGTTTTCTACAACTGTGACTCTATTTCTGTTTTGTAAATAAGTTCATGTGTACCCTTTTTTTTAGATTCCACATATAAGCAAATTTATATGATATTTGTCTTTCTCTCTCTGGCTTACTTCACTTAGTATGATAATCTCTAGGTCCACCCATGTTGCTGCAAATGGAATTATTTCATTCTTTTTATTGCTAAGTAATATTCCATTGTATATATGTACCACATCTTCTCTATCCATTCATCTGTCAATGGACATTTAGGTTGCTTCCATGTCCTGGCTAGCATAAATAGAGCTGCAATGAACATTGGGGTGCATGTATCTTTTTGAATTATGCTTTTCTCCAGATATATGCCCAGGAGTGGGATTGCAGGGTCATATAGTAGCTCTAGTTTTAGTTTTTAAGGACCTTCCATACCATTCTCCATAGTGACCGTACCAATTTACATTCCCACCAACAGTGTAGGAGGGTTCCCTTTTCTCCACACCCTCTCCAGCATTTATTATTTGTAGACTTTTTGATGATGGCCATTCTGACCAGTGTGGTCAAACTCATTGTAGTTTTGATTTGCATTTCTCTAATAATTAGCGATGTTGGGCATCTTTTCATGTGCCATCTGTATTTCTTCTTTGGAGAACTGGTAACTCTTCACAGACTTAAAATGTTACATTTCTTAATCCTGATAACAAGGAAATCATGTGGAATATTTGTAAGAGCGGCTGGTATGCATGCATTTACAATCCAACGTTGCCATAATTTATGAATGGGAGGAGATGTTCACACCGCCAGAGTGCTAAGACAAGAAGGGGCTGGGAGTGGTTACCTAAAGGCTGGACTGTATATTAGGCTGTATGTTCTCTGTGGTCAAAGAACATTTTTTTTCTTCTTTCTCAGGTACCTCACACAGTGCCTGACATGTACCATGTACTCAGTGAATGTCAGTTAAATTGATAAATGTATTCATGCTGGAAACTCCAACATAGGAAGCTCATATTGCTCCCTGGCGTCCGATACATGCTTATCAGCCTGGCCCTGCACCAAGCTAGAGAGCTCCTGCCCCACTCCACCCCGACTACCACATACTCTCTGTCCCTCACTAGATCCTCACCTGTGTCTCAACTTGGCAAGAGGAGATTCATTTTGAAATCATGTTTGTGCAAAAGTTAGCCACAAACAGATATGATCTCTTCTTGCTGTGCAGAAAGGTGTCGACAATGAGTTCTGCCTCCTGTCACATGGGAGAAAACCTTTCTTTGCTACTTCTTGAATGTATTCTATTTTTGAACCAGCTCAACCTTAGGAACTAGTCTTCCCACCAGTATCAGGTCTTTGAAGAGTATTAGCAGAGAAGCGGCCTTAGGAGATAGACCGGCCAGAACTGCCAGGCAAACATGGCTCCCTCCTCAAACATGAGTGAGGAAGGAGCTTTTTGCCTTGATTCCCCAACCAACATCAACTTCCCCTTTTTAAACAAAGGCTGTGGGACTTCCTTGGTAGCGCAGTGGTTAAGAATCCGCCTGCCAATACAGGGGACACGGGTTCGATCCCTGGTCCGGGCAGATCCCACATGCCACGGAGCAACTAAGCCCGTGCGCCACAACTACTGAGCCTGTGCTTTAGAGTCCGCGAGCCACAACTACTGAAGCCCGTGTGCCTAGAGCCCGTGCTGGGCCACAAGGGAAGCCACTGCAATGAGAAGCCCGTGCATCACGACGAAGAGTAAACCCTACTCACCGCAACTAGAGAAAGGCTGTGCACAGCAACAAAGACCAAATTCCACCAAAATAATTAATTAATTAATTTTTTTAAAAAGGCAGTGTAAGATGTTTTGGATAGCAAAGGAGAGATCTAACTATGAGCCGCTGAAAACAATAAGGATGTTGATATTTTGCATCACGTGAAGTCTGGAGGTAGGACAGTTTCAGAGTGGGTCAATTCATTGACACACAAACATCACAGATCTCACTTACCTTTTCTGCAGCTTCCCCCCCACAGTTCTAAGATCTGCTGTAGGTCAGGCCTCATATGCTGTCAAAAAGCTTTAGACACCGAAAGAAGAGGGAATGTCCCCATCCTGGTCCCTCCATCAGACATTCCCCATGTCTCCCTGGCCAGAATCAGCCCACTCTGCCCATGCTTAAACAATCACTGTGCAAGGTGAGGCCACCACAGTTGGCCTAGACCAATGAAGTCTCACCCTATGTGATTAGAGTCTAAGTTCCTCAGAAGGACGGAACCCTTTAAAGGAAGGCAACCAAAGTCGAAACGGCTCCCTGGCAGGCAACCAACAGTGTCTGCAACAGAGAGGTTTGGTCCCTTGGCCTCTCTAGGAAGGAAATGAGTAAAAGTATCTTAATTTTAAGTGTGGGAAAATCAAACTATTGTAAGACAAGGATCCTGCTTACTCAGAGCCGCAATCTGGTTGAAGAGATAAAGGCTTCTGAAAGTGTTAACTCGGAATGGCTCTACCGTTATTATCTGTGTGGGATGAAACAGTAACAAGGCCCCACTGAAATCTTCTACTATGCAAAATACTAAAGTAGGCTCACCAGTGCAAAGAAAACAAAATCTTCTTGTAGTACCTGCTGAGTCACATGGTTTAATGGTACGCACATCCCAGTTCCAGAGAAATGTCAACGCTGGAACGGTGATATTTGGCTTTAGTTTCAGTCTCTGTTACAGAATGGACCAATGCCTCCCTCTGAAGAATACAATGCTTTTTTTCATGATCAAAAAAATACAATTCACAACTTGCCCGGAGACTCTTCTGGGGGTTCTATAAAGGTTCTTTTGGAAAAACTTGAAATCTTCTAGTCCTCCTCAAGACGTGACTGCAAGTTTTCCTCTCAAAGATGTATATTAAGCATTAAATTGGATGATCAAGTTGCTGTTCTGCTGATCACTCATTATTCATTCACTGGATTTAAGGTTGGCCGGTCTCTCTCCTAGTCATACTCTCTGAAACCTGGCAGGACCACAGGTGCTGAAAGCTCAAGCCGCAATTTTGATATCAGAAGGGCCAAAGGAGAACAAAGGGCACAGCCTCTGGGAGCCTCCGCTGACTCTTCTACCCCCTTCCTCTCCGGAAGTGCTGCCCGCTGAGTCCTTCCTCCCCCTACAGCAGGCCTTCCCCAGCTGCTGGGCCTTCCACCCAGGATAAACGCAAGGCAACTCTCAGATTCCTCAGCAGTGAACAACCAACGCTACCCCAGTTATGAAATCTCTTCCTTCTCCGACCCTGCTTCTCTCCAGAGAGGGCTGGAGTGTGTTCTGGGCTTGGACCACAGAAGTAAATTTCCTCTGAAGCAACCTCGAAAAGAAGAAAGGAGTCATGAAGCTGCAGAGTGAAGTTACACAGAAAACTCCCCTGAAGAAACAGCCAGGAGTTTTCAGAGGGCGGGCCAGTTAGCTAAAGTGTGGTCATCTCTGTTGTGCCTTGTCTAAGAGGATGACGTTCCTACCTGTCAGAAAGAGTTGGCTAGAATCAGAGGGATGAGCTAAGTAAACTTTCAGGAGGATTGAGTTTCAAATGTTCCTGCCAGACAGGATTATATGTCCTCAAGCAGGTGTCTTTCTCCTGTGGCCCATGGTATCAGCTGTGTGTGCTCTTTTTCAGGGAGAAGTGGGAACACCGATCCACAGTTAGGAACTGGGGATTAAGATGAAAGAAGAGGGGAAGTATCGCACAGTGTTTAAAAATTAAGCAAACTACCAAGGTTAAAATTCCTGCTCCGGGACTTACTAACTACACTGGGTGAGTGCATTCCTATCTCTAGGCAAACATTCACTTATCTCTAAAATGGGAATAATAGTATCAATAGCTACACCACCAAAGTGTTAGGGGGAATTAAATAAGGTAGTAAAGCTAACAGAATATCGGCTGTATAAGGGATGTGCGTAGCATAGCAACTGCAGCAATAGCGTGGGAGGTTATTAATAAATGGATAACCAAGCAGCAGAATACAGCACTGTGAGACCTGTGACGCAGGGCTTGGCTCTGCGTTTCTGTGTGGTAGAAGGAAGTAGAGATGTCAGTGAGGAAACTGGAGGCCAGATCAGAGGTCCCTCTGGGGTGGAGGAATGTAGGGTGGAGCCAGCATGAGATAAGAACTGGTGAGAGAGGGGGAGGTTGTGGAAAAACCACCTCACGGTACTGGAGTTTCCTTCCCTGTTTAGCGGAGCTAAGTACCTTAGTAAAGGTGAGCGAATGCATCTCCCATTAGAAGCAGTCAAGTTACTTCATCTCAGAAGCAATCTTCCCCGGGAATTATTGCACTTGGAATCACAACAACAAGAGTACCTCAGACACACCCAGGGCAGCAGCCCAAGGCACACAGCTCTGCTGCAGTTTAAGAACCTGCTATTGTAAAAAGTAGATTGAAAACTAGGAGCCCCTCTGAGTTAGGTCAACAGCCAGGCGCAGAGTCACAGAGCCCTTCTAGCCGAGAGCGACCTTCTGGAAAGATGCTTGCTGGCCAACCTGGCATCGGTGGTGTGGTTCGTTGCCCCTCAGACTGACAGCTACCCTTAACCAGGAGGTTTCACTTTTTTTTTTTTTTTTTTTTTTTTTGCGGTACGCAGGCCTCTCACTGTTGCGGCCTCTCCCGTTGCGGAGCACAGGCTCCGGACGCGCAGGCTCAGCGGCCATGGCTCATGGGCCCAGCCGCTCCGCGGCATGTGGGATCCTCCTGGACCGGGGTACGAACCCGCGTCCCCTGCATCGGCAGGCGGCCTCTCAACCACTGCACCACCAGGGAAGCCCAGGAGGTTCCAGTTTTATCTTGAGGAGGAGAGTGCCAGAAAAGTCAAGAGAAAGGTGAAGGGTGTTTTTCATCCATTAACAAAATACTCACACAGGCCCTAGTGTCTCTAATAGTTAGCCATCAGCAAAAAGATGGTTATTCAAGAAAAGATTATAGTGAAATCATTTATTAGGTGGAAATATTCAAATTCAAACCTCATTATAAGCCTATATAAAAACATTTTCTCGATGGATTGAGGATTTATATTTATAAGAAGAAAGAAAAAGCAGCAGCAGCTGCAGTGGCAAAAGCAGCATAAACTAGATAGAAGAAAATGTAAGGGTGCATTTAACTTATCATGGGAGTGGCAATATGAAAATACAACCACAGATTCTATGATACATCTCCCATGAAGGCCACCTGAATCTGGGCAGGCTTGAGACTGCTTTGACTGATAGACTAGTTGACAAAGTCCAGAGCTGTGTCATGAAAGACCTTACAGTTGTTAGCTTGAATGTCCCTTTTTGGAGTCCTGAGCTGCCATGGTAAGAATTCTAACTACTCCAATGCCACCATGTCAGACAGTCCACATGGAAGCACTCAGGGGACAGTCCCTGCTGAACCCAGCCTTTCAGCCATCCCCACAAGGCTCCAGACATGTGGGTGACACCATCTTAGATCCTCTTAATCAGCCAGCTGAGGTCCACTGAATGACTTCTGTCAACACCAGATGGAGCAAAAAATCACCAGCTGAGCCTATCCAAATCCCTGATCTACAAAAACCATAACATATAATGAAATGGTTATGTTTTAAGTCATTAAGTTTTGGTGCCATGAGTTATGCAGCAGTAGATAAATGGAATGTGTGGAGAAGGACCTTCTAAGCACAAAAGCTTGGTAGGAATCGAAAAAAAAAAAAAGAAAAGAAAAAAAGAACAGATTTGAAATTGTAAACTGTTCTATGTCAATAACCATCGTATGCAAAATTAAAAGGCAATGACAAACTGGAAAAATAGTCTTGTAACACCTCTAACAAACCATTAAGAAGAAAATTACAATAGAAAAAAATGTGCAAATAACAAAAGCAGTTCTCAAGAGAAAGAAAAAGGCAAAAAAGAGAAGAGGTGTTTAACACTATTAGTAATAAAATAAATGCAAATTAAATGACAGTAAGACATTTTTTTGCCTTCAAATTCACAAAGATTTTGTAAAATGATAACAGTCAATGCCTGCAATACTAGAGTGAAGCAAGACTTTTCCAGTACTGGTGGTGGGAATGTAAATTGGTAGTGTTTCTGGAGAACAAGTTGATGATAGGAATCAAAAGTCTCAAATGTCCTTCGCTCAAGTATTTCCGCTTCTAGGATTAAAAAGACATGTGGTCATGCATTCTCATCACAGCACTATTTATAAGAGTGAGAAATAATATACACTAAAACATTCAACAGTAAGGGAATTATTGCTAAATTTCAAATAACTGAATACAATTGAGTTGTCAAAAAGCATACTTTCCCAAATATTCAGTGACAGGGGAATACATTTATAATTAAATTAAAATGAAGAGGAAAAGGTGATTAAAGGCATACAGAAAAGAATAGCTGCAATTTTATTCACATAGATGGATGAATAGACAGATAAAAAGACTGAATGGAAACACACAAAAATATTATCAGCGGTCTGTGGATAAAGGGCCTAGGGAAGTATTATTCCCACTTTCTCTTTGTCTGAATTTTTCTAATTTTCCCACACAAAACTGCATTAATTTTACAATCAGAAAAACTTTCTTCTATTAAGTAGGTAATTAAAGAAAAAAATTCCAAAGCAGTTACCTCTAGCAAACTTGATCACAGGAACTTTCAAGTACGAAGAGCCTTCTCAGAAGCCAGAGTGTCTCCCTCCAGAGACCTGTTGTGGTCTGTGTTTTGGAGGTGCCTGATTCTAGGCCATGCCCCATGGATTCCCAAACTCCAACAGTATCTCTCTATCATCCCTCCCTCTTTCCCACCACCACTTCCTACCACAGGCGCCCGCGCGCACGTGCACACACGTAAACACTTCCATTCCTTCAGTTCTCTTCTGTTAACACAGAAATCATAAACTGACAGCCCTAGGCCAAGTAAGATCTATGGATTTCTTTTCTTTGACATCCCTTCCCAAAATGTGTTAATTTTACTTTTAAC
Organism: Orcinus orca; assembly: GCF_937001465.1. Taxonomy (NCBI): domain Eukaryota; kingdom Metazoa; phylum Chordata; class Mammalia; order Artiodactyla; family Delphinidae; genus Orcinus; species Orcinus orca. The sequence goes on along the minus strand of NC_064559.1, from coordinate 61,206,143 downwards.
TAGTTACCAGCATTAAAGGATAAGGAGAGATTTTCACTTCCAGGAAGATGGAATAGACATATGTTTCCCTATTCCTCCCACTAAGTACAACCAAAAACCCTGGACACTATATACAAAATAAACACTACTAAAAAGTGAAGAGAAGAGCCAGATTAGATAGGGATCTTGGGACCTGAGGAACAGCACAGCAGAGATATTCCTCGACTTAAGAAGAGGTTACATCCTCGATTCTCCCAGTGGACCCAATATAATCAATATAATATAAAAAAGACCCAGAGGTTTAACCTGTCATAAATTGAAAGTATTGTTAGTCAAAAATGTATTCAATACACCTAACCCACCAAACATCATAGCTGAGCCTAGCCTACCTTAAATGTGCTCAGAACACTTAGCCTACAATTGGGCAAAATCGTCTAACACAAAGCCTATTTTATAATAAAGTGTTGAGTAGCTCATGTGATTTCTTGAATACTGTGCTGAAAGTGAAAAACAGAACGGCTGTATGCGTACAGAATGGTTGTAAGTGTATCTGATGTTTACCCTCATGATCACGTGGCTGCCACTGCCCAGATTTGCAAGACAGCATCGTACCACATATCACTAGCCCAGGAAAGCTCAAAATTCAAACTTCAAAGTATGGTTTCTACTGAAACGCGTATCACTTTCACACCATAATGAAGTCGAAAAATTCTAAGCTGAACCGTCATAAGTTGGGGACTGTCTGTAGTGAGTCCCATGGGTTTTCTTTTTGACTCGTACATCCTAGATTTGGAGCAAGCCTGTGATCCAGAAATGCCAGCAGGTATAAACAAAAACAAGCCCCAAGGAAAGTCTGCTGTCTATAGCCAAAGGACAGAAAAAGGGCAGCCAACAAGACAGAAAACATTTAGACAGTAACTGCTCTGCCCCAGACAAATATCACTGGGAAAAACTATGGCCCCACCCCTGCCCAAAGCAACAAAGCTGAGTGGGGAGCCTCGACTTCCACCATTGTGAGGTTGTGATGAGGTGCCCCAAGCATGCCACCAGGGTGGTGTCAGAGGTGGCCAAGTAGAAAGCCAGGACTTTCATCCACTACCACTGGTAGGCAGCCCTAACCTCCCCCCATCTTGGGGAATCTCTCCAGTAGTAATGAGGCATACCTCCCACTCCCCAGAGGGGAGGTATCAGAGGAGACCTAGTGGAGAATGGGAACTTTCACACCCATCCAGTGCTAATGAGGACACTCCCATCACTGGAACTCTGATTCCCAACAGCAATAACAAGGAGCTTCCCTAACCCCCACCACTTTAGTGTTAATGGAGACCAAGTGGTGAACCTGGCTTTCTAACCTGCCTGGATCTAACAAAGTGGCAGCCCCACTTCCCCTCCCAGAATGGTGTCAGCGAAGGCCAGCTAAAAGAGTAGGTTTAAAAAAGACCCAGGACCTCAGAACACAATACAGCAAGTCCAGGTTCCAATCAAAAATCATTCATCACCCCAAAAACTATGAGGATCTTAAACTGAAGGAAAAAAAAATATTCAACAGATGCCAACACAAGATGACAGAGATGTTAGATTTATCTGACAAAGATTTTAAAGCAACCAATGATAAAAATGCTTCAATGAGCAATTATGAATATAGTTGAAACAAATTTTTTAAAAAATAGGAAGCCTCAGCAAAGAAGTAGAAGATATATAAAAGAACCAAATGGAAATTTTAGAATGGAAAATACAGTAATCAAAATCTCAGTGTATGGACTTGTATTAGTTCCCTCTTGCTGCTGTGATAAATTATGACAAACTTAGTAGCTTAAAACAATACAAACCTATTACCTTACAGCTCTGGAGGTCAGAATTCCAAAGTGGGTCTCACTGGGCTAAAACCAAGGTGTGTGAATCCTGTGTTACTTTATGGAGCCTCCAGTGGGGAATCTGTTTCCTTGCCTTTTCCAGCTTCTCAAGGCTGCCCTTATTTCTTGACTTGTGGTTCCTTTCTGTCTTCAAAGCCAGCAATGTCCACTCAAGTCTCTCTCATATCACATTACTCTGACACTGAGTATCCTGCCTTTCTCCCTCACTGACAAAGACCCTTGTGGTTATATTGGGTACACTGGGAGAATCCAGGATAATCTCCCCATCACAAGATCTTTAATCACATCTGTAAAGTCCTTTTTGCCAACTAAGGTAATATAGTCACACGTTCTGGGGATTAGGATGTGGAAATTTTTGAGGGGGCAATTGTTCTGCCTACCACAATCTGCTCCCAAAGATTCAGGCCTGTCCCACATACGAAATTCATTCACCACATCCTAAAGCTGTCAAAAGTTTCAATAGATTACTGCATCAACTCAAAATCCAAATTCTCATCAGCTTACAAGTCCCAAATCTCATCATCTAAGTCATTTAAATAGGTATGAGGAAGACCCTGGTTATGATCCAGCCTGGGGCAAAATTCCTCTCCATCTGTGAACCTGTAAAACTAGAAAACAAGACATCAGCTCCTAAAATACAGTGATGGGACAGGCATAGAATAGCAGCTAAAGACATTGCCATTCAAAAGGGAGAATGGAAGAAAATAAGTCATCAGTCCCAAGCAATTCTGAAATCCAGCTGGGCAAATTTCATTAGGTTTCAAGGCTTCTGTGGCTCAAGGCTCCATTTTCTAAGCTCAGAGCTTCAGTCTTGGTGTTAACCTTTCTTTCTCCTGGAAGGTAGTACTTGTTGGCAGCTGAATAGTTTTATCAGCCTGTTTCATATCTGTAGAATTTGGGGGGTCCAACAGCTCTATAACTGTTAAATAAATTGAATTAGTACGTAATAAAAAAATTTCTCAAGCCCAAATGGTATCACTAGAGAATTGTAGCAAACATTTAAAGAGGAATTAACATCTATTCTACACAATCTCTTCCTGAAAATAGAGGAGAAGGGAATATTTCCCAATTCATTTTCTGAAGCTGGTGTTACCCTGACACCAAAACTACAGATAGTACAAAAAAAAGAAAACTAGAGACAAATATCAAATATGCCTCATAAATATAAAATTCTTAACAAAATATTAGCAAATAGAATTCAGCAATACAAAAAAAATCTACAAACAACAAATGCTGGAGAGGGTGTGGAGAAAAGTGAACCCTCTTGCTCTGTTGGTGGGAATGTAAATTAGTGCAGCCACTATGGAGAACAGTATGGAGGCTCCTTAAAAAACTAAAAATAGAACTACCATATGACCCAGCAATCCCACTACTGGACATATACCCTGAGAAAACCATAATTCAAAAAACACATGCTTAGCCACAGCAATCAGAGAAGAAAAGGAAATAAAAGGAATCCAAATCGGAAAAGAAGAAGTAAAGCTGTCACTGTTTGCAGATGACATGATACTATACATAGATAATCCTAAAGATGCTACCAGAAAACTACTAGAGCTAATCAATGAATTTGGTAAAGTAGCAGGATACAAAATTAATGCACAGAAATCTCTGGCATTCCTATACACTAATGATGAAAAATCTGAAAGTGAAATCAAGAAAACACTCCCATTTACCATTGCAACATAAAGAATAAAATATCTAGGAATAAACCTACCTAAGGAGACAAAAGACCTGTATGCAGAAAATTATAAGATACTGATGAAAGAAATTAAACATGATACAAATAGATGGAGAGATATACCATGTTCTTGGATTGGAAGAATCAACATTGTGAAAATGACTCTACTACCCAAAGCAATCTATAGATTCAATGCAATCCCTATCAAACTACCACTGGTATTTTTCACAGAACTAGAACAAAAAATTTCACACTTTGTATGGAAACACAAAAGACCCCGAATAGCCAAAGCAATCTTGAGAACGAAAAACAGAGCTGGAGGAATCAGGCTCCCTGACTTCAGACTATACCACAAAGCTACAGTAATCAAGACAGTATGGTACTGGCACAAAAATAGAAAGATAGATCAATGAAACAGGATAGAAAGCCCAGAGATAAACCCACGCACATATGGTCACCTTATCTTTGATAAAGGAGGCAGGAATGTACAGTGGAGAAAGGACAGCCTCTTCAATAAGTGGTGCTGGGAAAACTGGACAGGTACATGTAAAAGTATGAGATTAGATCACTCCCTAACACCATACACAAAAATAAGCTCAAAATGGATTAAAGACCTAAATGTAAGGCCAGAAACTATCAAACTCTTAGAGGAAAACATAGGCAGAACACTCTATATTGATACAAATCACAGCAAGATACTTTTTGACCCGCCTCCTAGAGAAATGGATATAAAACCAAAAATAAACAAATGGGACCTAATGAAACTTCAAAGCTTTTGCACAGCAAAGGAAACCATAAACAAGACCAAAAGACAACCCTCAGAATGGGAGAAAATATTTGCAAATGAAGCAACTGACAAAGGATTAATGTCCAAAATTTACAAGCACCTCATGCAGCTCAATAACAAAAAAACAAACAACCCAATCCAAAAATGGGCAGAAGACCTAAATAGACATTTCTCCAAAGAAGATATACAGACTGCCAACAAACACATGAAAGAATGCTCAACATCATTAATCATTAGAGAAATGCAAATCAAAACTACAATGAGATATCATCTCACACCAGTCAGAATGGCCATCATCAAAAAATCTAGAAACAATAAATGCTGGAGAGGGTGTGGAGAAAAGGGAACACTCTTGCACTGCTGGTGGGAATGTGAATTGGTTCAGCCACTATGGAGAACAGTACGGAGGTTCCTTGAAAAACTACAAATAGAACTACCATATGACCCAGCAATCCCACTACTGGGCATATACCCTGAGAAAACCATAATTCAAAGAGAGTCATGTACCAAAATGTTCATTGCAGCTCTATTTACAATAGCCCAGAGATGGAAACAACCTAAGTGTCCATCATCGGATGAATGGATAAAGAAGATGTGGCACATATATACAATGGGATATTACTCAGACATAAAAAGAAACGAAATTGAGCTATTTGTAATGAGGTGGATAGACCTAGAGTCTGTCATACAGAGCGAAGTAAGTCAGAAAGAAAAAGACAAATACCGTATGCTAACACATATATATGGAATTTAAGAAAAAAAAATGTCATGAAGAACCTAGGGGTAAGACAGGAATAAAGATGCAGACCTACTGGAGAATGGACTTGAGGATATGGAGGGGGAAGGGTGAGCTGTGACAGGGCGAGAGAGAGTCATGGACATATACACACTAACAAACGTAAGGTAGAAAGCTAGTGGGAAGCAACCGCATGGCACAGGGATATTGGCTCAGTGCTTTGTGACCGCCTGGAGGGGTGGGATAGGGAGGGTGGGAGGGAGGGAGACGCAAGAGGGAAGACATATGGGAACATATGTATATGTATAACTGATTCACTTTGTTGTAAAGCAGAGACTAACACACCATTGTAAAGCAATTATACCCCAATAAAGATGTTAAAAAATAAATAAATAAATAAATAACTTTGCTATAGACCCTGTTAAGAGGATGAAAAGACAAGCTATAAAGTGGGAGAAGATATCTGCAAATCACACATCTGACTAAGAACTAGTAATTAGAATAAAATAAAAGAACTCTCAATACTGTTTAAAAATTCCAGTTAGAAAATGGGCAAAAAACATGAGCAGATTTTTTTTTTACTATTTAATACAATCTATTTATTTTCAAACATGATTTTTCTTAACATCTTATTTGAATAGTCTTATATACATCAGTGTTCAGTCCCATTTTCTTTTTTTCTTTATTGACGTGTAGCTGATTTACAATGTTGTGTTAATTTCAGGTGTATAGAAAAGTGATTCATATATATATACTCTTTTTCAGATTCTTTTCCCTTATAGGTTATTACAAAATATTGAGTATAGTTCCCTGTGCCATACAGTAGGTCCTTGTTATCAATTTTATACATAGTAGTGTGTATGTGTTAATCCCAAACTCCTAATTTATCCCTCTCCCCCCTTTGGTAACCATAAGTTTGTTTTCTATGTCTGTGAGTCTATTTCTGTTTTGTAAATAAGTTCATTTGTATAATTTTTTTAGATTCCACATATAAGTGACATCATATGATATTTTCCTTTCTCTGACTTACTTCTTAGTATGATGATCTCTAGGTCCCTCCATATTGCTGCAAATGGCATTATTTCATCCTTTTTCATGGCTGAGTAATATTCCACTGTATATATATATATATATATATATATATATATATATATATATATATATACCACATCTTCTGTATCTATTCATCTGTCAATGGACATTTAGGTTGCTTCCATGTCTTGGCTATTGTAAATAGTGCTGCTATGAACATTGGGGTGCATGTATCTTTTTGAATTACAATATTCATCTTTCCCAGATCTATATCCAGGAGTGGGATTGCTAGATCATATGGTAACTCTATTTTTAGTTTTTTAAGGAACCTCCATACTGTTCTCCATAGTGGCTGCACCAATTTACATTCCCATCAACAGTGTAGGAGCATACCCTTCTCTCCACACCCTCTCCCACATTTATTATTTGTAGACTTTTTGTGGATGGCCATTCTGCCCGGTGTGAGGTGATACCTCATTGTACTTTTGATTTGCATTTCTCTAATAATTAGCAATGTTGAGCATCTTTTCATGTGCCCATTGGCCATCTGTATGTCATGAACAGATTTCTCTCCAAAGAGGATATACAGATGATAAATAAGAGCATGGAAAGATGTTCAACATCATTAGCCATTAGGGAAATGCAATTTAAAACCACAAGGAGATATCACTACAAACCTATCCGTATGACTAAAGTAAAAGATAGTGACAACACCATACGCTGGTAAGGATGTGGAGAAACTGGGTCACTCGTGCAATGCTGATGGGGATGTAATTTGCTAAACACACTCTGGAAAGCAGTTCTGCAGTTCCTTAAAAAGCTAAACATGGAACAGCCATACAGCCCAGTTGGATTCTTGGGCATTTATCACAAAGAAATGAAGACTTATGCTCACACAAAAAGCTGTACAAAAGTGTTTAAAGTAGTTTTATTCATAAAGGCACCAAACTGGGAATAACCCAGATGTCCTTCAATGGATGAATTGTTAAACCATGCTACGCTGAATACTAAGCAATAAAAAGGAAGAAACTATTCATAGATGAAACAATCTCGATAAATCTCCAGGTAATCGTGCTGAATGAAAAAGGCCAATCCCAAAATACTGTATGATTTGATTTATATAGCATTCTAGAAAGTCGGAATTAGGGAAATGGAGAACAGATTCGTGGTTGCCAAGGGTTAAGGAGGTGGTGGGGTGGGAAGGAAGTGTCTGTGGCTATAGAAGAGCAATAGGAGGGATCCTTGTGGTGATGGACGTGTCCTGCATCTTGACTCTGTCAGTATCAATCCGGGTTGTAATATTGCAAGATGTTAACCGTTGGGGGAAAGAAAATGGGTAAAAGGATACTAGGGATCTCTCTGTATTATTTCGTAAAACTGCACGTGAATCTATAGTTATTTCAAAATAAAAAGTTTAATTTTTTTTAAAAAAGGGTTTCATGTAACTTCACATAAAAATCAAAATCGAAATCTCTGGAAAAATCACAAGATCTGAGGCACTTCCACATGCAGGTAAAATGGGCTGGTGTGGAGCGGCAGCTGCAGTTCAAGTTTGGGCATGCCTTTGTCAGTTCATCGCAGTCCTCACTGCTCCCTATCGTCTCCCTATCAACTAGGCTCAGGTTTCTCTGCTATTCATTATCCAGCTTGCCCTGCTCATTTTCTTACATCCAGTAAGAGTTCCCTGCCTGGCCCCTGTAGGCATTTGAATTATCCACTTTTGTTAACTCAGGTTCCTGACATCAGCAAAGCAGAGTAGAAGCAGAGCTACTCATGCTTATGGAAAGCATGTTAACTCGTGGAAACACCTTCACTCTTTATATCTCATGTCTGAAAACTGTATGCCTGAGACATGATACCATGTAGTGGAAACCCTTGAAAGTCAGACAGACCTGAGTTAAAAATCAGGGCTTTCCCAGCTGACCTTGAGCAAATTACTTAAATTTTCAGATTTTCCCTTGCAAACTGGGAACAATAAGACATAACTCAATCTAAAACACCTGCTACCACAGCAAGGGGCTCATTAATATATTTTCCCCACAACAGCAGGACGCCTCTCTTTTTCGTATGGCTTTGTGATCCCTCCTAGTAACCAACAGCTTCTACTAAAAGAGGTTTGTTCCCACTGGGGCTTTACACATATATTTCCCACGAACTGGGAACTTCTGTGCCACTTTGCTCAGCATCTTTCTAGCACTAGCTCACCATCCTCACCGTAATCCTGCAAGACAGGCACTCACCTGTATTAAGCTCAACTTGCAAATGAGGAATTTGAGGCATAGAATTGTTTGGTTATTTAAGCTTTAGCCAATAAATCTGACTCTAGAATCTGTGCTTCAACTAGCTTTTCCACCGCCTCTCTCTGTTTCAGGCTTGGCAGAGTTCAGCAGAGCTTTTCTTTCCAGGCTCTCCCCAGGGACTAGCCTATGCCTTTTGCTTGATCTTGCACATTATAAAAGTAAGGCTGACAATGATATATTCCTGGTCAGCCTCGGTTTACAGCCTTGGAAAGACTTTGAGAACCCCATCTCTGTTTCACCCTCCTCCCCTGACACATGAGCATGTGACTTTTGGGGTGAGCATGTGACTCAGGTACCTGTAGGCTGCGCTGTGTTGGGAGATTTTCAGATACCACTGGCCAAGCACAGGGTGTTATTATCAAGGACGTTTTCCTACAGCAGCTTTACTGGCATCTCTTTCACAATCCGATGATCTTTTATTGGCACTAACTTATATTGGCAAAAAGAAGGGGACAAAAAACACACAAAACAGGCTGAGTGAAATATCACCTCTCCCCTGAGGATCGGTGGCTGGCTGAGCCGCTCAAAACTTGTCACTCACCGGAGATGAAGAGACTCAGGAAAAACAAGCACTCCCTGGCTCTTGACAGAGTGTCCAGGAGCTTCCCAGGATATGAAACCAGAGAAATGCCTTCAGCTAATTTCTCAATGGTTAAGACTCTCCAGTAAGACAAAGCTGGATTTGATCCCTGGCTTTCCACTTCTTAGCTGTGTCAACTTGGCCATGGTTCTTAACCTCTCTTGCTAAACCTCAGTTTTCCCATTTTTGTAAAATGGACATAATAATCATAATAATGCCTTCCCTACAGGGTCTTCAAAGGAAAGATATGAGGTGAGCCAAGAAATGTGCTTATACACAGTCAGCACTCAATAAATGTTAGTATTATATTAGTGGTGAAATTTGTGATAAGCCAGGAAAAAATAATAGCCATTAGTATTGTTAAAAGTGATAGGATTTGAATTATGCCATGGAAAAAGTGGTGGTGGTAATGGTGGTGGTATTTTAGCCATTATCAGCAAAAGAAAACAGAGGAAAAAAATGACAAAACCTCAAAGAGTGTCCCAGGGGAAGCTTTCTTCCCACAGAAGTTGTATCTGTCAGAAATTCTCTGCATTTGAATATTTTAAAATTAAAACATGTTTTCCTATTAGATTATTATTCCAGAACTGTTTTCTTTTCAATTTTGATAAATTCAATCTTTTCTTTAAATAATGGTCAGGCTTCATCTCTTTCTATCTTTGTGACCTTGGGCAACATTGTTTACCTCTTTCAATATCAATTTTCTTATCTAAAAAATTAAGTTCCGGAATCACCTGAGATAATGGACATGAAAGTACTTTGTAAAAGTATAAACCTCCCCCTTCCCCATAGAAATGCTGAGTTATAATGGCTCCAGTTCTACTCTCAGTTGTGTTCCTTACTTAAGACATCTGTGAAGTATACTTTCAATTAGAAAATAACAACCATTTAATTTCTTCTATAAGATTGAATTTTGTGTAGCGTATTATCTTAAAAGAAGACAAAACTTCGGAGAAAACTGTGCTAATGAGGTACAAGCATTTAGTGTGAAGAATATTTGAAACACTTGATTAATACCTTAGGAAGGTGATAAAATTCTCCCCATTTACAGGAAGGCAGACCAATAGTTGAAGCACAGAAGGATTTCTGAGAGGTTATCACAGAATCAGTCTCTTTGACTTCAGTCTCTCCTATTTCCAAGACAGCCTGGAAAATATGACCAAATTAATCCTACTAATAATATATTGGTTTTCATCGTATTGCTCCCTTGCTCAAGAATTCCCAGGAGTCTTTACATGAAAATCTCCAGCTCCTTAGCCTGATATTTCACTATCTTACTTTATAATATGGCCCTACCTCCCTTCTATGGCTCGGTCCCTGCCTTTCTCCATAATTTGCATGTTCTACTCCATCCCTGCTTCATTGTCTCCTGGACAGTGCACGCTTATCTCCTACTCCAAAATTTGTTCATGTTATACCCTTACCAGTTTGCTTCTCCTTTACTCATTCATCTACTTGAATTCTATCTTCCCCTATTTATTTTCTTTTTTTTGCCCATCTATATTTTCTTAGTTTTCTGCAATATTTGTTATTTAAATCCTAGGTGTTCCTAGGGCCTAACTTCCATACTTCCTTCCCCCAAAGTCCTGGCTGGCTTTGATAACTGCTTCTGTGATTACTATCTGGACCACCTGCCAGAGCTGTTAGTTTTCCTGTGGGTGGATCTTTCTCCCCAAAGAGACTGTTTTGCTGTAGGGCCCAGGCCAGTCCTTTTCTTTCCCATGCATTGTGTTTTGTTTGTTCCATGACTCTTTCCAGAAAGGTTTTAGGACAACTTACAAGAACACACACACACACACACACACACACACACACACACACGATTACAAAATACAAATAGTACGAGGAAGAAGAGGGGGCCAATGAAGATAAATAGGCAGTGTAGACTTTGACTTCCTCCAAGGTCTCTCAACCCCAGGTACTATGTTCTAATACCTCATTAATACCTTTTAATGAAACTCTAGCAAGGAAAAAGATGGAAGAAACCAAATACAAGGAAAAAAGAAGAGAAGATGTAAATAAAGAATCCAAGATCTTTAATCCTCCATTCATTGATTTATTCCATCATTCTGTAAAAAATTTTAAGTACTTTTACGTACCATGTACTGGTTATATAACTAGTCCCATAACTTAAGTGACCCTCTTCATCTATTTAGCCTTATTTGTTAGATAATACAAATTTTTTTTTAATAAAAAGGAAGGTTAAACTTGTGTCCCTTCCCTATTGAATATAAAATAAATTTGAAAGAGAACATTTTTACATAGATAATTCAACATTGAATGCCAGGACTGGCCCATATATTTGAAATCTAAAGTTAATTTGCAAGTTAAACATTGATCCTAAAAGAGGCAAAGTGTTTTCTGAATTTTCTTTGTTTCATGAGTGCTAAGTTTTCAGGGAAATTTGCATTTATTAAGAGAATTGGGTAAATCTAATGACCAATGAATATATAAAAATTAGTCAACCTGACTGGTATCAAATTATTGGTAGTGATACAATTTTTAAAGATAATGTGAAACCACAATGAAATCCCACTACATACCCACAAGAACATCTAAAATTTAAAAGATTTTAAACACAAAATATTGAAAAGAATAGAATAAGCAGTACTCTGATAGGTGTATGAATTGGTACAACCATTTTGAAAAACAGTTTAGCAGTTTCATAAGAAGTTAAAATGAACATCTACCCTATGATCTAGGAATTCCACTCCTAGCTGTTTGTCTGAGAAAAATTAAAAGAATTGTCTACAAAAGAATGTTCATAGCAGCTTTACCCATAGTAGCCAAAGTTGGAAACACTCCAGATGTTTGTCAACAGAAGAATGAATAAACAAGCTTTGATATAGTCATACAATGGCAAAACACTTACCAGTAAAAAAGTAACAAACTACTGATATGTGAAACAGCATGGATAAGTTTCAAAAATATTATACTGAATGAAAGTGTATAGTGTATGATTCCACTTATATGAAACTCTAGAACCTACAGTGATGGAAATCAGATCAATATTTGCTTCTTAGGACATAAAGGGAGTTGACTGGGGAGAAGCACAAGGAAATGCTCTGGTCGGACTAAAATATCCTGTGTCTTGATATACATTCATGAAAATTGATTGACAGTAGTTCCACTTAAAATCTGACCACTTCACTGTATTCAATTATAACTCAATAAATCAATCAAGTTTTAAAAAATAATGCTGAGGGAAATTTTGGGAGATAGAAATATTCTAAAACTGGATTTTGGTGGTGGTTGAAACTATATGCATTTATTAAAAATCATTGAACTGTTCATTTACAATGAGTAAATTTTATAATATGTCAGTTATACCTCAATAAACTGTTGAGTAAAAAGATAATACATTCAGTATTGTACTGGAAGTATAGCTGATACAATAAAACAAGAAAAGGAAATAATAGGTATGTAGATGGGGGAAGAAGAAATAAAACAGTCTTTGTTTTCAGATGACATGGTCATCCATGTTGAGAATCCAAAACAATTAAAAAAAAACCAAAACCCTCCTGGAACTAATAAGTGATTATAGCAAGATGACAGGATACAATGTTAATATACAAAAGTCAATCACTTTCCTATATACCAGCAATGAAAAAGTGGAATTTGAAATTAAAAACACAATACAATTTATAGTCACATCCCCAAAAATAAAATACTGAGGTATAAATTTAACAAAATATGTACAAGATCTATATGAGGAAAACTACAAAGATCTGATGAAAGAAATCGAAGAAGAACATAATAATTAGATATTCCATGTTCATGGATAGGAAGACTGAATATTGTCAACATGTCAGTTCCTCCTAAATTCATCTGTAGGTTCAATGTAATACTAATCAAAATTGCAGCAAGTTATTTTGTGTATATCTATAAAGTAAGTCTAAAGTGTATATGAAGGGACAAGACACCCAGAATAGCCAACACAATATTGAAGAAGAACAAAGTTCAAGGACTGAAGCTACCTGACTTTAAGACCTACAATAAAGCTACAATAATCAAGACAGTGTGTTATTGATGAAAAAATAGATCAGTTGAACAAAATAGAGAGCCCAGAAACAGGCCCACATAAATACAGTCAACTTTTCTTTCACAAAGAACAAAGGCAGTACAATGGAGCAAAGATATTCTTTTCAACAAATGGTGCTAGAACAACTGGACATCCACATGCAAAAAAAATGAATCTAGACATAGACATTACACCCTTCACAAAAATTAACTCAGAATGATCATAGATCTAAATATAAAACTCTTAGAAAATAGCATAGGAGAAGACCTAGATGATCTTGGTTGTGGTGATAACTTTTTAGATACTACACCAAAGGCACAATCCATGGAAGAAATAATTGATAACTGGACTTCATTAAAATAAAAAAAACTTCTGCTCTGCAAAAGACAGCATTAAGAAAATGAGATGACAAGCCACATACTGGGAGAAAATATTTGCAAGAGACACATCTGACAAAGGATTGTTATCCAAACTATATAAAGAACTCTTAAAATTCAACAATAAGAAAACAACCTAATCAAAAAATGGCCAAAGAACTGAGCAGACAGTTAGTAGACCTTAGCAGACACTTTGACAGTTTCTTACAAATCTACACATACTCTTACCATATGATCTAGCAGTTGAGCTCCTCGGTATTTACCAAAAGAAATTAAAAACGTATGTCTACACAAAAACATGCACACATATTTTACAGCAGCTTTATTCATAACTGCCAAAACTTGGAAGCAACCAAGATGCCCTTCAGTAGGTGAGTGGATAAATAAACTATGGTACAACTAGACAACGGACTATTATTCAGCGCTAAAAAGAAATGAGCTATTAATCCATGAAAAGACATGAGGAAACTTAAATGCATATTATTACGTGAAAGAAGCCAATCTGAAAAGGCTAATACTGTGTGCTTCCAATTATATGATATTCTAGAAAAGGTAAAACTGTGGAGACAATAGATCAGTGGTTGCCAGGATTTTTGTTGAGGGACGGGGGGAGTGGCAGAGGAGAGATGAATAGGCATAGCACAGAGGATTTTTAGGGCAGTCAAAATACTCTGTACAATACTGTAATGCTAGATGCATGTCAGTATACATTTGTCCCAACCTACAGAATGTGAAAAACCACCTGTGAACCCTAATGTAAACTATGGACCTTAGATGATTATGATGTGTCAATGTAAGTTCATCAATTGTAACAAAATGTGTCACTCTGGTGGGGGACATTGATAATGGTGGCTAAAATGTGGGGGGGCAGGGATGTATATCTGTACCTTCGTCTTCATTTTGCTGTGAACCTAAAATGCTCTAAAAAAATAATGGCTTTCGGGGCTTCCCTGGTGGCGCAGTGGTTGAGAATCTGCCTGCTAATGCAGGGGACATGGGTTCGAGCCCTGGTCTGGGAGGATCCCACATGCTGCAGAGCAACTAGGCCCGTGAGCCATGGCCGCTGAGCCTGCGCGTCTGGAGCCTGTGCTCCGCAACAAGAGAGGCCGCAATAGTGAGAGGCCCATGCACCGCAATGAAGCCCCCGCTTGCCACAACTAGAGAAAGCCCTCGCACAGAAACGAAAACCCAACACAGCAAAAATAAATAAATAATGTCAAAAAAATAAAATAAAATAATGGCTTTCAAAAAGATCATGCACATGGCTATTGAGGTACAGAGAAAAATAATCACTTATAGACTTCTGGGTACAGTTTTTCTTCAGAGCAATTTAATGATATATATCAAGAGCCTTAAAGTAAGGATGCTCTCTGACCAAGAAATTCCATTTTAGTAAAATTTACCTTGAGAAAATAATGGCGGGAATGCACAAAGATTGAAAGATATGTATTGAACTGAATGGTCATTTGTCATAGTTAAAAGTTGGAAGCAACTTAATGTCAACCATAGCATATGACTGAAATAAATGTGTATGAATGTGTGTACAAACAGTAGCTATTATAATAAAGTTGTAAATTAATATTTATCAACATGGAAAGTGGTTCACAATATATTAATAGAAAAAACAGGTTGGAGAAAATATGCAGAAAAGAGAATAATTAGTATTATTGTATAGTACTTTTAGTAGTATGTAGTAGTACTACTATATAGAGATTTCCGTAAGGATCTATAACAAGGTGATAAGGATAGGTATCTCTGGGTGGTAGGATTATGGGGGTAACTTTCTACTCTTTCACAAAAATTACATGTGCCTTTTACAAAAGATATATGTGTGTGTATATATATATATATATATTTCAAAATCTTTAAAATGAGTTAATAGGAAAAGACA
This sequence comes from Orcinus orca, assembly GCF_937001465.1. Classification (NCBI taxonomy): domain Eukaryota; kingdom Metazoa; phylum Chordata; class Mammalia; order Artiodactyla; family Delphinidae; genus Orcinus; species Orcinus orca. The sequence goes on along the minus strand of NC_064559.1, from coordinate 61,190,888 downwards.
GATCTGTGGTACATATGTGGTACATATATGGTACATGTGATAAATATGGGGTTCTTATGAGTTCTGAAAATTTGGTCCATGCTACTTTATGCAATAGATGTGTATAAACTAGGTTGCACTTTGCATTGTGCTAATGGAAGAAAAATCTGCAAGAAAGGTAAAGAATCATTTGATCGTGTGAGTAACTATCACCTCATGTTTCTGTCTTACAAGGTTCACATCATTTTAACTTTTAGTATTGCTTAACACAGAAAATACCCAAATCATTATTCTTTTGTAATGTCCTGGTCAAGTTATTTATCGCAATCATTTTAAGAAAGCCCTAGGTCAGTGTTATGTTTTACTTACCCGATTTACAGGGTACCATCACCTTCTCAACCATTCTGGGAACAGCCCAAAAGGGAAGAATTCACGTGCTTAGCTGGAGTCACTGAAACTCGTCTACATAAGCAGGCAGGTTTCATCTGCCTCTAACAGACCCTGGTCAGGAAACAAAGCAATCTCCTTGTCCAAGAGAAAAACAAAGAAAGCAGGCACATCTGGGTAAAATCTAACACTCAGAACGTTCCTTCATGGAGACAAGAAATAAAAGCATCTAGAGTGCACTGTTCTCCAGAGAACCTGAGCTCTAAACGTGGGTCAGCTCGGCCTGGCACTGTCCCCATCTCAAGAGAGAATGAAGCTGGAGCTCAGAAAGGGCGACTTGCCCAGTAATGCCAAAAATCAGTGGTGAGGCTATGATTAGAATCCTTTGTCTCCCAAAGTGCTGGAGGCTCTAATAGGCAAAGCACACAGTGTGGTGTGATGAAAAGACTACCTGACAAGTCAGGAAGCCTGAGTTTCAGAGTTGGCTTTGTCACTGCCTACCCTTTCAGGGACTGTTACTCTTCGTGCACAACATGAGGAGGTCCTACTAGAAAATGTACAAGGGCTTCTGCAGATCAAACATCCTCGAGTTTCTAATTAGCTCACACCCTCCCCTTCCCTGTCTCTTCAGGTTTAATCCTTTGGGGCATGCTTGCCCCTCTATCCTCCCTCAGTCCATGGTTCTCTTGGGCACACCTGTCCTGTGATCTCCATACGAGGTCAGTCCATGGTTCTCTTGGGCACACCTGTCCTGTGATCTCCATACGAGGTCAGAAGGATGTTCCCTGGGCTGCCCGAGCAGGTGCTGAAACATTTCCCCTGTTGCTGCTACCATTTAGCTAGAGTCATGTTAATTTTTTTTTTTCCTAACTGGATTAACAAGGCACACATATGTCTATAGACAAAACCCCATTGAATACATTTTCAGAGTAAATAAAAGTTTAATTTTCTTTAAACAGACATCAAGTGCTTGAGGATGTGTGAAGCCTGGAAGAGTGATTTCCTCAGGCAGCCTGCCTCTCCCAGGGGACGGGGCTGCCCAAGTCTTGACCCAAAGAGGGAGAAAAGTATGGGTGCAGGGGGAGAGGGTTCTGCCACATTCAGCTAAACCAGATCGCAACCCAAGTGAAAAGAGAGACAGAACTAGGTTGTGTTATCAGTCAGTTTTCAACTTCAGTTAACTTTATTGGCTTGACAAGGTAGACACATTGCCAAAGTCAATACAGTAGGTCTGTGTGCATAAGGCGGGCTTTGGTGCTAATCAAGGTTTTAATGCCAGACATCCTGACCTGTGAATGTTTCTTAATGTCCTTCTTGGTCCCCAGCTGCCCCATGTTGTGGTTATAATCTTGCTATGGAAGGTCATAGGATTTAAGTTTAGGGTCCTCAAACCAAACTTATGGTAAGGGTCTTCTCTCCTGAAACCCTTTTATACTATTGAAAAACACTGTAAGCTTATATTTTTATTTTGTATAATATATAGTACCCAACAAGAAAAATAGACAAGTAGTTTCAGGTAAGATATTGTTAAAATAGTTCACTTCCTAGGCAGGTTTTTAAAGTAAAATTTATCACTAAGGAAACTATCTAAAATTTCCTTATCAAAAAATCTTGCTGTAGTGTTTACCTTTCTAGTAAACACCTAATTAAGCTGTTAATATCTGGGATCATCCTGCAAAGCACTTCCATTCTTAGGAGAAATGAGGATATGACTGTTTTCTGGTTGGACAAAGTTTTATTTCATGATTTTGGCAGCACAGATATGCACTATGTTCTCATCACCAAGAGCCCAGCCCAAGCTGCCAGGCTGAGAAGCAGGGCAACACATAAAATATAAATTATAGACAATAGATGATATCAGATCATGAGCAGATCGTGAGTCTGGACAGCAAGTATGTGATAATGGCTAAGCTTAATGTTTAAACAAATAGTTGTTTTTTTGTTTTTTGGGTTTTTTTTGTGGTACGCGGGCCTCTCACTGTTGTGGCCTCTCCCGTTGCGGAGCAACAGGCTCTGGACGCGCGGGCTCAGCGGCCATAGCTCACGGGCCTAGCCGCTCCTCGGCATGTGGGATCTTCCCGGACCGGGGCACGAACCCGTGTCCCCTGCATCGGCAGGTGGACTCTCAACCACTGCGCCACCAGGGAAGCCCCAAATAGTTGTTTTAAAGGAGGTGAAAGGTGGGAATGTAACATATGTTTCAGATACAACACATTTTATGGCACAAGCTACCATTTGGGGTACATGACCTATGGTACCTCACCTTCACCCCACGGCAGCATGCACTAATTATATTATGGGCCTATTATTTTTTGTGAGCTGCCTGTATTAAATGACTGAATGCATTCATACCTTCAAAAGCTAGAATACTTCAGCTGCAAGGAACCTCCTAAATCAGCTAGTACAATTCCTCTCATTTTACAAAAACTGAGATCTAGATACTTTTGTTTGCATGTTTTGTTTAAGGTCAACATTTAAGTACTAAGGTGATACTAGAATTCTAAGGTCTCTTGACTCTTAGAACAGTTAATGTTCCATTATACCAAAATCCTACTGCACACTTGGCTTCTGTACTTTGCCCTCGACATATTCACATAAAAGTTAAAACAAGCGTAGAAAGAGGCCAATGTCCACCAACAATAAATCAACCAATTGGTAGATTTTTCCACTTCTCCTAGCAATTTACATGTTCATTTCAGTAGTCTTTACAGGGAAAGGAGTTTACTTATTGGTTGGTTAATTTAACTGGTTAAAGACACCCTGCAATTTAATGTAAAGACCAAGACATAACCAAAGTCTTCTCTATTCTGTAGGTTTAATAAGCATTCCCAAAGGAAGGTCATTGCTGTTATTATTACTAACATAATCACAACATCAGTTATATTAGAAAAAAGATATATATATGTGTGTATATATATATATATGTACACACACACACACACGCACATATATATATATATATATATATATGCCTTCTTGCCTTCTAAATATTTGACTAGTTCTTCAAAACGTATATTTTTCAAAGCGACTCAGAATGACTGGTGAGAGTGGAACGGGAACAGATTTGTCCGAGTGTAAATGACAAACAGTCCAGCTGTGAACTTTTTTCCCCCTAGTCAAAGGCCTTGGGGAATTAACAAGTTCCTTGAGTCAGGATCTTAAATATTTATGTACACTCCAAGTGTTCTTATGTTTGAGATCGTTACTAATTTTAAAGATGTCCAAATTAAGGGACTGGGATAAAATCAAGGACTAAGATGAACCAGTGAAGATCTCCATTTCCAAAGCCTTGAGAGCTATTATCCAGAAGAAAAGCGCATCATACTTTGATCAGGGAAATTAAAATGTTCTCCCAAGCTATTCTATTTGTAAAACCTTTTCCAAATTGAATTCCAGTTGCAGAAATATCTTTGGCAGGTCAACAGCAGGGGCTGAGAGCCTGGTCTGTGCCAGCTCTGCTGACTGCAGCGACCAGGGGTGGAAAATCTGGGCTGAAGGAGGAGAAGCAAGAGCTGGTTAGACAGATCCCACACGAGGAAGGACAGATGGTGGCTAGGCAGCTTGTTTTAGCCACGGGTCTCCCCCATCTGCTCCCTTGACTCTAAGATATAGAGAGTTGCTACACTGAAAAATGCATGTTAAAGACAGAGGTGGCTGGGAGAGAGGGAGAATGATGTATCGGGTCCTAAGGCTTTGTGTAAGCCACTCCCTGAGGTCCAGAGAATCTGAAGGAGGTGTCATGGGAGCAGGACCCTGGACCAACTAGAGGTGTCCTAAAGTCCACACTGGAGCCAGGCTGGTACTCCTAAACCTTGGCTTTGCTAAACCTTGGCTTTGCTACAAGCTGGCCCAGAGCTCATGGCCAGGTCTTGGTGTCCTCCTGTGGAACAGAATCAATTTCACACATGAGCAGAGAGGCTGCTCTGTGACTATGATGCAGTAAGAGCAGGATAAGAATACTCTGTGATCATGTCTGAACAGACAGAAACGTGAACATTGCCAAAACCTTCAGAATGACTCAGTATCCCCTATCCTGACTGATATGCATGACTGCTATTTCTTTACCAATTACCTCTTTAACATTACTCTAGTCAGCCTCTTCAATCAAAGAATTACCTCTGCTTCCTGGCAGCATTCAATTCAGAGCAAAGCCCTGCCTCTATAAACCCTACCCCAAATCATCTAACACAAGCAAGCCCAAGTCCTTTCCTTGGTCCTTTCTTTTTTTGGGTAGTTATATCAAAATTTGATTTTTTTAATTGAAGTATAGTTGTTTTACAATGTTGTGTTAGTTTCAGGTGTACAGCAAAGTGATTCAGATATATATATATATGAATATATTTTTAATATACAAAAAATTTTCAGATTCTTTTCCATTATAGGTTATTACAAGACATCGAATATAGTTCCCTGTGCTATACAGTAGGTCCTTGTTGTTTATCCATTTTATATATGGTAGTGTGTATCTGCTAATCCCAAATTCCTAATTTATCCTTCCCCTTTGGTAGCCATAAGTTTTTTTTTTATGTCTGTGAGTCTGTTTCTGTTTTGTAAATCAGTTCATTTGTGTCATTTTTTTAGATTCCACATATAAGTGGCATCATATGATATTTGTCTTTCTCTGTCTGTCTCATTTCACTTAGTATGATGATCTCTAGGTCCGTCCATGTTGCTGCATCCTAAGTCCTTTCTAACACCTTCTTTCTGACACACCCTCTGGTTGCCCATGGTGGGGAGCTCCATCTGCGCAAAAGGAGCAATAAACCCAACTTGTTCAACCACAGATGGGTCCTGCTGGTCTTCACCTGAAAGGCGAAGTGACAATAGTGTCTGTTCTGTGCCAAGCTGTGTGCTGAATTCTGGGCCTACAGCTCCAAACAAAGCACCTTGTCCTGTCCTCAGGCAGCTCACAATCGGACGGAGGAGACAAGGGTGCAGCAGGCAGAGACTCTAACCTCCAGAGTCGTTAGGAGTCAAACAAAATTCAACAGAATATCAAATTAAATAGCCCTAAGGGTGGTATGATACTGAGAATATGCAAGAATAGAAAACTCCCTCAAAGCCAAATTTATTTATTATTAGCAAGAAGATAATGGTTGCAGATCTTCTAATTCCATCAAGTTCAAGTTAGAGTTACTATACTTATAAATGTATTTATAAATCTTAAGGTGCCAAAGATGTCCAAAATCCAGTCAAGTGGGCAGCAAGAATGAGAGCTTCAGACTTCTTGAGTAAACAGAGAATTAGATGAAGTGGCCAGGAGCCTAGACGACCAACCTCTCTAGTGTGAAAACCTACAAGTTTATAACCATTAAATAAAGCCCATCATGGTCATGCACAAGCCCATGTCCTGTCCAAAACCCTGCTCCTAAGTAACTGAGATGGCAACTGTGTTCCTTGAGGGAGGGTGTGTGTTTCTTAACACCAGGAAAAGTGAGAAGTAAGTAAGTAAGTAATTCTCTAGTATCTAGTAAGATACTAGAGAACCAAACCATAGTATTGATAATTTTGTATTAAGAAAGAAATTGTGTATATTTGCTCTTTGTGTATTGGTAATTCTTAAGAGAATTGGGCCTATTTGAGGCATAGCCTTGAAATGTCAATTTAAAATACTTGATGAGTAATTGATGTGGAGTAGTTGATGTGGAGTTTTATGTTTTAAATTGAAAGTTGAATTAAGTTTACTGAAACATGTAAGAGAAGTTTAGGACCCTATATTTATAAATTTAAGAGGTTAAATGTATATAAATATTTTTTAACATCTTTATTGGGGTATAATTGCTTTACAATGGTATGTTGATTTCTGCTTTATAACAAAGTGAATCAGCTATACATATACATATATCCCCATATCTCCTCCCTCTTGCGTCTTATACTGAAGTACTCCAGAAAGTTTTGTTAATTGAAATATGTGTGTGTGCATATATAATATATATATTTATTTATTTCATATATATATACATATATATATAAATATAAATATATATATATATATTTTTTTTTTTTTGCAGTACGCGGGCCTCTCACTGTTGTGGCCTCTCCCGCTGCATCAGCAGGTGGACTCTCAACCACTGTGCCACCAGGGAAGCCCTATATACATATATTTCAGAAGGTCTATGAGGATAAGAAATTGGGACCAGGGTTGGCAAACTCTGAATATGTGTGTGTGTGTGTGTGTGTGCGTGTGTGTGTGTGTGTATATATATATATATATACACGCACACACATATATATTTATATATACACATATATATATATTTATATATGAAGTGGTTACTAAACTCAGCTAGACCAAAAAATAAAATAGTTACACATGTAAGCTGAGCCAAAAAAGCTATGTTTTTCAAATTTTAACTTTAATAAGTGGAATATTAATATTTAATCCAAAAAGTAAACCTTTGTGGTGTTTTGGTTTGTTTATTTTTTTAATTTATTTTTTTATTGAAGTATAGTTTATTTACAATGTTGTGTTAATTTCTGCTATACAGCAAACTGACTCAGTTATAAACATATATATATTCTTTTTTATATTCTTTTCCATTATGGTTTATCCCAGGGTATTAAATATAGTTCCCTGTGCTATACAGTAGGACCTTGTTGTTTATCCATTCTATATGTAATAGTTTGCATCTGCTAACCCGAAACTCCCACTCCATCCCTCCCCATCCCCCTCTCCTCCTTGGCAACCGTAATTCTGTTTTCTGTGTCTATGAGTCTGTTTCTGTTTCATAGATTGGTTCATTTGTGCTATATTTTAGATTCCACATATAAGTGAAATCATATGGTATTTTTCTCTTTCTGACTTACTTCACTTAGTATGATAATCTCTAGTTGCATCCATGTTGCTGCAAATGGCATTATTTTGTTCTTTTTTTATGGCTGAGTGGTATTCCATTGCATATATGTACCACATCTTCTTTATCCATTCATCTGTCACAAAAAGTAAAGCTTTGAATAATGTTTTCTACTCAAAAGTCCCTTTCAATGGCATCTAGAAACTCATATGAACATAAGCAAATGTCATGGTGAATGAAAAGTCCTGTGAATGGGGAAGGATAACATATGCTATAAGAACAAGGAGAGGGACCATATTTGACAGTTTGGAAGAGGTCTATTATAGGAGGAACAGGTAAACCAAAAAAAATGTGAGGATGGAAGAGAGGAGGGCCGAGCCACAGGAAGTTTATTCACTTACAAATACTGAGTTTGTAACAGGCACCAAACTAGGGCCTGGGGAGACAGTAGCAAAGGAAACAGGATTCCTTCCTCATGGAGCCCAAGGCCAGGAGGAAAGAGGGAGCTCGGTGTCCTGGGGGGAACATAAAGAAATTCAGCGTGAGGAAGCCCATCCTGGGGGTGTAGAAGAGGATCCCACACAGTCTCCTGGACAATCAACCTCAGGGCACTAATGGATACACCGTCAGGACGTTAAGTACCTAATATGGTGCTATGAACTGGAAGGCCCAGCAAACCATTCCTTCTTCTTCAGCTGTCCCTTATTTAAGTTCCTTTTGCGTTGGGGGTCAGAGCCTATCTGTAAATCAAACATTTAAATTTCCCTGGGGCTCACCCCCCCTGAACTTCTAAACTACCAACCCCTGAATCCAAGGCTCCCTGCAGCCTAAACAGACTGAGGGCAAGTAGGAAGGTCACCTTTTGCTTAAGCCTGAGGTCCTGGGCTACAGGAACTGGCATGATTTGTTCATAAAGACCCCTGACGACCCGGAGGAGGATGACCCTTGTCTCTCAGGGGTGCCATGGGGACTGCTGGCTGGGTCAGTGGCTACTCTGCATATAATGGCTCATTTAAAAAAGAAAATAGATCCTATTTTCCAAAGGCCAAATAGGTAATGAGGTAACAGTAAGAAGTGGGGAAACAGAAGGACTATAAGGGTAAGAAATGCGGATCAGGGTTGGCAACTTCTGACTAAAGAAGGATGGGGACAGAAATGACTCCAGGATGAGGGAGTTTGAGAGCCATTCCGACCCACCCCAGAGTTTAAGCCTCCCCCAGAGGATGTTGACTTCACTCATACAAAGTATTTTATACAAAGAGTGGTGGATCTGGGATTCACAAGATTCATTTTCAATTTTATAGGCTACTGCTTTCAAATAACTCTAAGCTACATCACACATCTAATGGAGTGGATGTGTGTCTCAGGGGGAATTATCGAGAAGCATTCCCACCAAAGGTCCTGGGGACACTGAAATGGGCTTCACTGAAAGAATCATTTCCATCAGCATGTGCAGACCTTCTGTGTGTGTGTAATCCTTTTCATCTGAGGTTATCAGGACATGAAAGCCTCTCGCTCCTGGGCATGCCATCTGGGATTGTCTGGTGGCTCTCTGGCTGTTAAGGACTCTGGACATTATCCCCAATTCTCCATGGAAAAATTGTCCTGTGTCTCATGTCAACAATAGTTGAACCAAACTGCCTTTGACATCCTGGAGTTATCTGCTCACCCAGGTGACACTGAGCAGAGCTAGATGACTGGGAGATGGCAACTCAGCCCTGACATCTGCCCAGTACCAGCAGCAAGGGTTCCAGGAGTTATATGAGCCACTAGGGCCATCCAATATGCCAACTGTCACTGACTTACCATGCCACCTTGGGTCACTGACTTCCGCACTCTGTGCCACCTGTGAAATGTGCATAAATAGCACATCATGTCCTTCTGTCCCTCCTCCTTCCTCTCCTGCTCACGTTCACCCTCCCTCTCTCCCACCCTTTCTCCCTCCTCCTCCCTCCCCCTCCCCTTCTCTCTCTCTCCCCCTCCCCCTACCCCATAGATGAAGATAATGTGTCTATAAAGCGCTTTGAGCTCCTTGGAAATAGAGGGTCTATAAATATAAGCTGTTATCTCTGTTACCATGGAAACATTCACAGAGAACCATACTCCATTCCTGCATTTGCTGAGCATAATTCTGGCCTTCTCGCCCTGCTGGCTTCTTGAGGCTATTAAACAACCCATGGTTTCACAAAGCACAGCAGCCAGGTAGAGGGTGGGGACCCAGGGCAGAGCTTGTTTGCTATTCAACTCTTCTTCATGTCAATTTTCAGAACTTGTGTTTCTGTTTCCTAAAGTAGAGGAAGGTACAAGATTGGCCAGAGTCAGCTATTAATCGAAGGATGCAAATTATGGCAGGTATAGGTATGCCACCCAATCAAAGACCCTCATCTACAGCAAGGCTGAGGCAAGGGAGAATTCCAGTGAGCTTCAGAAATAATATCACCCGTTTCCTAAATTTTCTCTGACTCTTGACTCCTCAAATTCAGAACCATGGCTGGCAAAGTGTTGGAGTAAAGAGAGTTAAGAGTCTGCACCTTTCTGCCAGCCTGTGACCTTCTGGAAAGCAGGGGCTGTGTCTTTTTCATTATAGTTTCTGCAGGGCCTAGTATAGTGCCTGGCACATAGCAAATGCTGGACAGAGGTTTGTAAAAGAAATGAATAAGTGCCATTTGCTATGACACAGCTGAAATTGTTGCTGAGTAAGGCCTATGCCTTTTGGCTTGGACTCAAGATCCCAGAGCACATCAGTTCTTGAAGCTGCTTGTCTGCTTTCTCTACTCCCCACTCCCATCAGTGAGAGCAATGTTGCCACTTTAATTCTAGTTCCATAGGTGGTCCTGGGAATGTTGATGTATAACTGAAAGCCTGATATGGGCGAGTCTAGAATAACATATCCTAGTTGTTAACCAAACAACTGTTAAGTCTTGTGCAAAATGTAAGGGTGTAAAAACGATGGAAAAAGTCATTGGTCCTTTCAGGCAGTGCTGTGATCTCAAGGGGAAGTTTGCCAGGCCTCAGATGAGCAAAGGTAGAGAAATGGGATGGGCTTTGGAGTCAGACAAATCAGAATTCACTGTGTGAGCCCTGCCACTTACCAACTTCCCTGAGCCTCAATATTTCCATCTGTAAAATCCAAATAGCTCTTATCTCACAGGTTTGAGGTGACGGTGAAATGAAATAAATGAATGATTAACACATATTCATTCCATGCCATTAATTTGTCAAAATGCAGGAAGAACACAATTAGGTTTTTTTTTCAGTCATTTAATTTTTTAATTGAAGTATAGTTGATTTACAATGTTGTGCTAGTTTCAAGTGTACAGCACAGTGATTCAGTTATACATATACATATATATACATATGAATATTCTTTTTCAGATTCTTTTCCATTATAGGTTATTACAAGATATTGAGTAGTGTTCTCTGTGCTATACAGTAGGTCATTGGCTTGCCTATTTTATATATAGTAGTGTGTATATGTTAGTCCCAAACTGCTAATTTGTCTCTCCTCCCACCCCCCAGTATCCCCTTTGGTAACCATAAGTCTGTTTTCTATGTCTATGAGTCTATTTTTGTTTTGTAAATAAGTTCATTTGTAACATTTTTTTAGATTCCACATAAGTGATATCATATGATATTTTCCTTTCTTTGACTTACTTCACTTACTATGATGATCTCTAGGTCCATCCATATTGCTGCAAATGGCATTGTTTCATCCTTTTTCATGGCTGAGTAGTATTCCATTATATATATATATATATATATATATATATATATATATATACCACATCTGTATCCATTCATCTGTCGATGGATATTTAGGTTGCTTCCGTGTCTTGGCTATTGTAAATAGTGCTGCAATGAACATTGGGGTGCATGTATCTTTTCTTTTTAAATTTATTTATTTATTTATTTTTGGCTGCACTGGGTCTTTGTTGCTGTGCACAGACTTTCTCCAGTTCTGGCGAGCAGGGGCTACTCTTCCTTGCAGCACACGGGCTTCTCATTGCAGTGGCTTCTCTTTGTTGCCGAGCACAGGCTCTAGGCATGCAAGCTTCTTTTTGAATTAGAGTTTTCATCTTTTCTGGATCTATGTCCAGGAGTGGGATTGCTGGGTCGTATGGTAGTTCTATTGTTAGTTTTTAAGGAACCTCCATACTGTTCTCCATAGTGGCTGCACCAATTTACACTCCCATCAACGGTGTAGGAGGGTTCCCTTTTCTCCACACCCTCTTCAGCATTTATTATTTGTGGACTTTTTGCTGATGGCCATTCTGAGGTGATAACTGCTTGTAGTTTTGATTTGCATTTCTCTAATAATGAGCAATATTGAGCATCTTTTCATGTGCCTCCTGGCCATCTAACACAGTTTGTTTTGAATAATGTACTTACTAGTTTATTTTAAAGGTCTGGCTGATGTTTCAGATCCCAGCAAGGTGGGAGTAAGTGATAGCTCTGCCTTTGGGAAAGGGGGTGGGAAACTTACAGGAAGAGCACACACAGCTCAAGCATGCACAGGGAGCCAGGTAGCACTGGCTACATAATTTGCAGTGTTCAGTGCAAAATGAAAATGCAGGGCTGGGCTTCCCTGGTGGTGCAATGGTTAAGAATCTGCCTGCCAATGCAGAGGACACGGGTTCAATCCCTGGTCTGGGAAGATCCCACATGCCGCAGAGCAACTAAGCCTGTGTGCCACAACTACTGAGCCTGTGCTCTAGAGCCCGTGAGCCACAACTACTGAGCCCACGTACCACAACTACTGAAGCCCGCATGCCTAGAGCCTCTGTTCCACAACAAGAGAAACCACTGCAATGTGAAGCCCACGCACCACAATGAAGAGTAGCCCCTGCTCGCCACAACTAGATTGAGCCCACGCACAGCAACGAAGACCCAATGCAGCCAAAAATAAATAAATAAAATAAATTTATTTTAAAAAATATCTAGAAAATGCAGGGCCACTTGTTAAAAATTATTAAGAATTTCAAGAGGTTCACGGCAGAGCACTAAACCTTGTTCAACTGCATGGGTTGTACACACCTGCATGGGTAATACACACACCTGCATGGGTTACACATACCTGCATGTGTTACAAAGCCACAAAGCCAGCCATAGAGCCACAGGTGCAGGGGAACTTGCCATTAAAGTTCCCAGGCTTGCTAGAGATCATCATACTGATGAAATAAGTGGAGCAACAGTGTCACAGTGTTACGCAAATGCAGATTTTGTCATCACTGTAGGTCTAATACAATCAGAGAGGCCACTGGAATGTTTGCTATGAAACACTTGAATACACTGAATTCATATTCTAAACTAAACTTATGCTGTAGTAAAGGTCATTTCAGGAGGGAAGACTCATAAAAACAACTATACTCTTAAAGGGGTGATTAATGATTGTATAAAATATGTGCCAAGGTTCAGATTGCTCCTGTATCCTTGTTCACAGAGGTGAAGGGGTGAGGTCAAACAACAAAGCATATACAAGACATCCACTATTTATTCAATTGCTATTTAATAAGCCCTTACGGCATGAAGTCAAGGCACTAGGCCATGTAAGGGAAACAGAAAAAGAGATTCTCTTCAGCCAAAAAAAAAATGAGAATGTTAGCCTTGCTGATGTCCGAAGTCGCTTTCAGTTCTAACATTTTAGGATTCCTTGATGAAGATATGGGGCCTACCTTTAAGAAACAAGCCTGGTACAATAGCGAAACTAAATAGAAGTTGCTCTGTATAGAATGCTTTTAAATGGAGTTTTAAAAATCTATCATTTATACTCATACATATGGACCTCCTACCTGCTAGGATTTTTTTTTTTTTTTTGCGGTATGTGGGCCTCTTAGTGTTGTGGCGTCTCCCGTTGCGGAGCACAGGCTCCAGACGTGCAGGCTTAACGGCCATGGTTCACGGGCCCAGCCGCTCCGCGGCATGTGGGATCTTCCCGGACCGGGGCACGAACCCGTGTCCCCTGCATCGGCAGGCGGACTGTCAACCACTGCGCCACCAGGGAAAACCTAGGATTTTTATATGGTCTTTCACCTCAATTTTTACTGATCCCTTCAAACACTGGGAGCATTATCTTTTTATTTTTTTATTTCCAAAAAATCTGGTTGTAAAACTAAGTCACAGGGAAGAAAATGGATTTTCCTGGAGTCAAATAATAAGATTATGGCAGGGCTTCCCTGGTGGCACAGTGGTTGAGAGTCCGCCTACCGATGCAGGGGACGCGGGTTCGTGCCCCGGTCCGGGAAGATCCCACGTGCCGCGGAGCGGCTGGGCCCGTGAGCCATGGCCGCTGAGCCTGCGCGTCCGGAACCTGTGCTCCGCAACAGGAGGGGCCACAACAGTGAGAGGCCCACGTACCGCAAAAAAAATATAATACTAAAAATAATAATAAGATTGTGGCAGAACCTAGAACCCCTTGATAAATTATGAATTAATTTTCAGTGGTCCCCATTACCCCTGCACCTTCCGTCCACTAATAAAGAATGCAATTAAAGTGGGCCATCCTCCTTTCCTTGCTGCCAAGGTATAACTATTCATGAAAGACTCTTTGCGTAAAGCTGGTCAAGGCAATTTTGAGTGCAGGCTTTAAAAACCAGACAGACCTTGTTCAGATTCTGGTTTCACCACTTATCAGTTATTAGGGACCTGGGTGAATTACTTAAACTTTTCAAGCCTCCATTTTCTCATAAGTTGAAATATTAATTCCTCTTCAGTTTATTTTATAATTAAAAGCATCCATCAGTGCCTGGAACATAATGGCTGTTCATCCCATGTTGAGCCCATTCCCTACCCCTCCATCTTCCATTCCTCCTGTAAAGCCTTCCATGAACAGAACGTCATGGGACTGTAACTGTCCCATTATTTCCCTGAGACACATGGCCCACGGAAGAACAAACTGCCCAGAGAAGAAGCCAAGAAGCCCGGGATAGATGAGGCCAAAGACAGGTGTTGAGTTGATTAAGTCTAAACATGGACTTCATTTTCAACCTTGAATGTGAAAAATCCCATTGAATGTTTCTTCTCCTTTTCCTCCGTTTACTATAACCCCTCACGAGACACACAACTGTGAAATCCTGGCACTTTATTTGGTCCAGGCATTTGTACATCAGAGTTAAACAGTCAACTTTAAAAGGAGGAAAAGGAAACAAGGTTGCGAGAGAAGAGGCCCAAGAATTCTACCTATTTCTTCCAGGAAATGGAAGCCCTGAATGGATTCAAGTGTTGCTGAGTTGTTAGTCAGTGGACTCATTAGATGTTTATATAATAAATGGAAACTAAAGGAAGAAAAAAGATGCTATTTCTCTCACCAGACTATTATCCTGAAGTGAGGACAGGCAGATGTTGCCACACATGCCAGAAGGACGGGGCTTGCGTGTTATTCGCAGGGCAACAGGAACCCCTAATATACCAAAACTAATACCCCCAATGGGCCTGAAATGTCCCCACTACTACCTTATTTAATGATAAGGTACTGAGCCCCAAGGAGTCCCTACTGCATATGCACACAGAAGAACACACAAATTTAAGGGAATAGACACGGGATGTAGGAGTTCCGATGGCAGAGATCCCACTGGCAAAAAATGAAGAAAGAGAATGAAAGCTGCCGAAGACAAGTTAATAAGGTTTTGCCTGGGCTCAGAGTTCTCAATGGAGAGAGTGCTCAGGACAGCTCGCAACTGTGGCATGGGGGATGTTCTCATCCCATCTCACCTTACGGCCTTCCTGGTAGCCAGACCTGCCCAACCCTTTCACTTGGTGTTTGTGCTTTGCTCTGAGCCCATCCCTTGTTGTCACATTATGTTTAATTTAACCTTCACTAAGATCTGAGGGATTTAAGGTACACTGTTCTCATCTGGAGCATTTGGTAACAAAGAATAATCTCAAGCTAACTCAAGAAAAGGGGAGAGTTAATCAAAAGATACAGAAATCTCCTAGGAATCCAAGGAGAGTCTACACGAAACACTTGGGCCCCATGAGAAGAGACACTGAGAAGCTGTTCAGAGCTCTGGCAGAGGTTGCTAACCATCTCCCAGGGTTCACGTCCCTCTTCTTCTTCTTAATACAGAGCCCTCTGTGCTTTATCTGGGTGCATGGCTGCCAGTCTGGCACTACAGTTCCCAGCCTGCCTTGCAGCTGGGTGCCGTATTGTAAGTAAGGGGGTATAAATGGAAGTGAGATGTATAAATCTGGCATCATCTTCTTAAAGCCAAAGACATTGTCTAAGATTTTCTCCTTGCAGTAAGATGGAATGCAGATTTGGTATTGACTCAGCCTTAGCCATGCAAAGAAGGACAACACCGTTGAGGACGCCAGAGTAACAAGATGGAAAAACAAGGGTCCCTTGATAACTTCATGTAACAGAACCGCCTTGCCAGCCTGGACCATTCACCTCCAGGCTGTTAGGGAAGAAAGAAATAACTGTTCTTTTCTTTGAGCCACTCTCTTTTTGGGTCTCTGTTACAGTGGCTTGGCTCACATCTTAACTAATATAAGAATCGAGAGCTAGCCCATAGATGGAGCTTCCTTTGAGTCACAGCCACCCTTGTTTACTCTTCCATAATTGGATGGAAGGGGCACCGTCTTAATCAGCTCAGGCTGCTGTAACAAAATACAGATATTTATTTTCTCACAGTTCTAGAAGCTGGAGGTCTAAGATCAGGGTGCCAGCATGGTTGGGTAATTGGTGAGGGCCCTCTTCCTGGCTGGCAAACCATCTTATTGTATCTTTGCTTGGCTGAGAGAGAGTTCTGGTGTCTCCTTCTAATAAGGGCTCTAATTCCATCTTGGAGCTCCACTCTCATGACCTCATCTAAACCTAATTACCTCCCAAAGGATCCATCTCTTAATACCATCATACTGGGGTTAGGGCTCCAACACAGGAATTTGGAGGGAGACCTAAACATTCAGTCTATAATAGGCACCACAGTAAAAACAGAGCAGTTTCGGAAGCCCTTATAGCACACGTCCACAGATCATGTAGTGAGGAGAGTCAGCTGAACAAGCATGTGAACTCATGATCTGTCACTCAGTTGAGGTTCCTGAAAGTTCAATACCTGGGAGATATTAATTCTGTGAGCATCATATTCTAAAATCTCCAATGGATTATATTTTCTAGGTGCAAGTCATCTATTCTCATATCATTTCTAATCACAGCACAGGAGAATTTTACACACGCCAGTCGTTCTGCTTCTCAAACTTTAGCATGCATCACAATCAACTGAGGACTTGTTCAAACAGATTTACTGGCCCCCTACTGATACACTAGGTCTGGAGTGAGGCCTGAGAATTTACGTTTCTAGCAAGTTCCCAGGTGATGCGGACGCTGCTAGGCTGGACATCACACTTTGAGATCCACTGATATACATCATCCACCACTGTCCTACATGTTGTATCGAAAACACACATTAAAAAAAAGCAAAAACAAGAACAAAATTTAAAAAACAACACACAGCTATTGCTGGCATACTCCACAGAGTCTTAAAGCCAGATGCTAATAGAAACACTAAACACCATGATATTTTAGCTTATTCAAAATGCAAGGATGCATTTCTGTTCTGTGACTTGCTAAGTTGTAAACAAATACATCATTTGTTTAACAAATATTAACAAGTGATTTTATTCTCGACCAGGCACTAGGAGCTAGCAGTGACAAAGCAGACAAAAATGTCAGTCCCTATAGAGCTTAAATTTGAGCAGGAAGAGCTGTCATTTGTTGAGCTTCTGTTATGTCCTAAGCCCTTTTCATTAATTATCTCTAACTCCCACAAAGACAATAAAATATAGGTGTCGTTATTCCCATTTTCAAGATGAGAAAGTTGACCCTCATATCGTTAAGTAACTCACAAAATCAAATGGCTCTGTCTCCAAAACCCATGTACTTTCCATGACACCACAATGAAATATAGTGGCTAACACTACTACACAGGGATTTTTAGCTGAAATACCCTATATTTTGCCAGCAAAGGATTTCTTTTTCATTGCTATGGCCTGGAAAGATCTTTGAAGGATTGGGGACCTTCAAGTGTAAGATCTCAAGGGCTGGATGAGAATATTATAGACTGCAAGGAAGGGATAGATTTCCTAACTCTTGACTACAACACACTGGATCATCTGGCCAGGTAAGTTAATGGCAGGGCCACAATGAAGTTTTTGTGGGTTCAGAAGTTTACCTTGAACAGCAACTGTACATAAAAACTAGCAGGTGCCTAGTTAAAATTGGAGATCATTTCTTCCTTCAATCATTTATTCAGTAAATGTTTCTTGAAACTTCTGTGAGTCAGGCACTATGCTAGGAAGTGTGGGGAATTCGAGGTAAGACTTTGTTTCTGTTCTCAAGCAGGTTACAATGTAAGTATAGTAAGTCCCCTACATACGAACAAGTTCTGTTTTGAGAGCAGGTTCATAAGTCCAATTTGTTCATAAGTCCAACAAAGTTAGCCTAGGTACAGTTGGCTATATAGTACTGTACTGTAATAGGTTTATAATGCTTTTCACACAAATAATACATCACAAACAAACACAAAAAATGAAACATTTTTAATCTTATAGTACAGTACCTTGAAAAGTATGGTAGTACAGTACAACAGCTGGCATACAGGGGCTGGCATCGAGGGAACAGGCAAGAAGAGTTACTGACTGGAGGAGGGAAAGGAGGTAGGAGATGGTAGAGCCGAAGGATCGTCAGCAACAGGACACAGGGGGCAAGCTGCACGTGACAATGTACGTCAGACACGTGAACTAACTTACGTGATGGGAAAGTTTGCAGCCTGAAGGTTCGTATGTAGGGGACTTACTGTGTAGTGACTTCTTCCTGGCCTTCCTCCAGCTACTGCATTTGGGGTTCTCTTTGGGACAGTAACTTTTGTCTTATGTTTTATACTTTGAACTTTTTATTCATAATCCCAATTCATACATCAGTTTGTGCTGTTTGGTTTTGTTTGTTTGTTTTAGTGGAGCTATTTATATAGAGGAGTTGGGTATTTGGTGAGACAATATAGTGAAGTATTTTTTTAAAGAGAAATGACAGTGATTATCCAAGATCTTGGGGAAATATTAAAAAGAGGAGGTGGGTCCTGAAGCGATGGGAGAAAGGAAAAATTCTTGGAAGTTAAAGAATCTATGATCCTTAAAAAAAGATAGGAACTTACCCTCAAGTAGAGAGAGAGGAGAAGAGAGTCTTAAAAGAGGAAAAAGATGGGCTTCCCTGATGACGCAGTGGTTGAGAGTCTGCCTGCCAATGCAGAGAACACGGGTTCGTGCCCCAGTCTGGGAAGATCCCACATGCTGTGGAGTGGCTGGGCCCCGTGCTCCGCAACGGGAGAGGCCACAACAGTGAGAGGCCCGGGTACCGCAAAAAAAAAAAAAAAAAGAGGAAAAAGAAATCTTTGTAGTGAAGTAAAAAGTGCAACTAGGTGGGCAAAAGAAAGACAAGAACACTCAGTAGAACTCTTCCTTTAAAGGGTTATCCCACCCTTCGTTGAAGTGCATACTTGGACTTCATTGAGTGGGGCTGCCCATGTGCATTGTCAACTTCAGGGTATAGTATACCTCAGTTTTTTCAAAGAAAACAAGGATTAAAGTTTGTCAGCTCACAGGTTTGGATGTCTTTAATAGGTGAATACAGTGTATGTCTTCTTAAGTTCAGAGGTTTGAAATCAGACCGAGGGTTCCACAGAGGACTCAGTTCTTCATTCAAAAGGCCCAGCTAGAGCTCTGAGTCACCACTTCACCTGGGGATGGGGGCTTGGGGGTGTGTGGGGAGAAGACAGCAAGTGACTGGTAACAATCGGGTCTTTCTTTCTACTCCTTAAGAATCCCTCAGCAAAGGTGCTACAGTGAGCACACATTGTTTTATTTCCACATACGCTTGATCTAAGCACAGTGAGCAGCTCTGAATTTTCTAGTATGTTTTCAAATCTCAGAGGTCTAAGCTGTCTTATGTGTTTCTTCATCAAGTTTAAGCATATTAAGATAGTTCCTGAATACAACAGTCTCATCCTAGGACACATTCCAGTGCCTAGCGTGGGGGTCTTAATTATAACCAGCTGTGCTATCTTCCCAAACTTCTACACACCCTAAGGTAGGGCTTCTCAATCATCTTGGTGCTTAGTTACCAGGGAAGCTTGTTCACATGCAGATTCCTGGGCCCTATCCAGGTAGTGATTCAGGAGAACGTTGGGGATAAGCCCAGGAATGTGCCCTTTAAAGGAGTCAACCAGGTAAATCTGATGCAGAGGATGGATTCACGGTCAACATATTGAGAAAATCTGTGCAGTTGTCTTAGGGTTTGAGACAAATGTGCAGAGGGACCTCTTTACTCACTCAGCTAAATTTATAGAGCATATACTATGTGTCCATCTGTGATAGGTAGAGGGGATACCGCGGTGGACCAAGGCTGTTCTTATGAAACTTAGGTAAGCAAATAATCACACAAATGAACGTAGAACGGCTTCAGCGACCAACGGCACAAAGAAGAGTTACACGGTGCCATGAAAACTCGTGGCTAAGATGTTTTCCCTAGTTTCAGACATCTGGGAAGTCTTCCCCTGAAAGCTCAGTAGGTGTTACCTAGCCAAAAGGGGAGAGATAAACCCTCCAGACACAGAGGGACTAGCGTGTGTAAAAGCCTTGAGGCCAGAGGAAGCTTGGAAAGTGTGAGGAGCTGCCAGAAGTTACCCTGTGGACTCAATAACGTGTGGTCCAATGTTGGCCAACCCCAATCAGGACTTCAAAACTAACATGCCATCCTTTCAGAAGGCTGATGAAACTGAAGAATTATTGATTTGCTGGAAGTGGCTCTTAATTTGCAACCAGATGTGACCTGCTCTAAGACCCATCGTCAGTTAACGGGCTAAAACTGGCAGGGCGGCTGGCATGCTGGGTCTGGATAAGTCACACACCCTGTGCCACCACAACTCATACTAAGATTAGGCAACAGCTATCTAAATCCCACAGCCCCCAGAGAGGCTGGAGGAGATTGAATCCACTGTTGCCATAGGAAGTAGAGAAAGGAGATGGGGGCAGAATATCAACAGATCCAGCCTTTGCCAATAGGGCAGAGTCACAGATCATGCCCATAGCACAATCTATATGCATCTGTTTTCTGCACGCTCCTTTTGAGATCTTTTCCAGCCGTGCTCCCCTGCTTCTTCCAGAGCCACTTCCTCTGATCCTGGTGACCTGGACTTTTCTAATGGTTTGCTCTTACAATGGCTCGCCTTTCTTACCACAAAAGAAAGAGATTTGATATTCTCATTGGACAACATAGATAATGGCAGCCATCCCAGGATTTGTATTTTGAAAAAGGTCTGGAAAATACTAACTCAAAAGAACAAATCAATATGTGTCAAATTCCTCTGTGTCATTGTGGTGGAGACAGGGATAGACCCTATAATTTTTAGCTGGGCCCATGGTGCCCAAAATAAAGACTATATTTCTCATCTTTCCTTATAGCCAAGTATTGCCCTGAGGCCAAATTCTGACCAGTGAGATGGGAGCAGGCACGCCGTGTTACCGCTGCCAAAGGGAAGTTGGCACTTACATCTTTCCTTTTCTTCTTTGTCCTCTCTTCTAGCCTGGCTGGGAAGACTGCCGTCCTAGGCACCATTTTGGCCCATGAGAGCACGGGCCACATAGGAGGGATAGTAAAAAGGGAAGCTGGAAGAGGCCCAAATCCCTAAGGATGTAACAGAATACAGCCATGTCCCCATTCCTGGACTGCTTTCCTCTGGACTTGTAAGTGAGAGGGAAATAAATCCTATGTTGTTGAGGCCATGGTTATTTTGGGCTTCCGTTACTCACAGCCATACCTAACTCCAACTGGTAAAACCATCATGGAAGATTTTTCTTTCTTTTCTTTTTTTCTTTTTTAATGGAGGATCACAGTGAAGTTGCTTCTTGGGGTCCCTCAAATGTAGGCAACAATATTCTCCATCTTCATGTGTGGCTGCTTCTTCAGGCCAACCCAAGCTGAATTATAAGATGGAAAATGAACATGGACTAGGGGCACGAGGCCTTGGTCTGAAGCCCGTCCAGCCACAAGCTCTCCGGCTATTTTCTCTCACTGGGCTTCTGCTTCTTCATCTGAAAAATAACCTCTAAGTTCCCTTACAAATCGTAGAGTTTCTAAGACCAGGCATGCTAGGCCTCCCCCAAGCCTTGTGCCTACTCTGCCTGTCAAGGGAAATTGCTATCAGGATGAAGAGTTTTCACCTAACCAACAACAGGTTGTGTTTTTAAAGTCTATCATTACTTGTTTAGAACTTGCAACACAGTTTTCCACAGGTCTATAATGTACATGAAGTTTAGGGTCTCGAGCAAACTCCAGAAAGAGATTTAATCAACTTTCCGTTCAGCTGTAGTGCGGGGAGAGTCAGGGAACCAAAACAATATGTAAAAGATTGGTGTGGGGGGAAAAGTGCTCAATTTCAAATTGGAGGAGGGACAGAAATGTCTTTTCCTTCACCCTTGGCAGAGAAGACGACACACACCCTCCCTCAGCCCCGTGTTCTGCTGGGGAGAATAATCACCTCAGAGTAACAGCGCTTCCCTTTCACATCCAGATTCCTATGAAATGAGAAAATGGGAGTCTCAACAAACGTAAGAACACCAAGGGGGGAAAGTGGCAGGGGGCGGTGGCGGTGGTGGTGGTGGGATGAATTGGGCGATTGGGATTGACATGTATACCCTGATGTGTATAAAATGGATGACTAATAAGAACCTGCTGTATAAAAAAATAGATAAAATTTAAATGATAAAAAAATAAAAAATAAGTTAAAAAAAAAGAAAATGGGAGTCTCAGTAGGTGTCAAATATGACACCTATGAGACTGCTGCCTGGTTTTCTTCAGTCTAATTCTGATTTCATTTGAAAACTTTGTCCTGCAGAGAAAAGAAAGGCCATTTTCTGGGAATGTCCAGATTCCCTTAAGTAGATATTATGCAGAAGCCCTGGGAGAGGTAAAGGGAGGAAGGGTGCTCTCTTTTAAGGAAATTATGCCTTATGGTAAAGTCTGACTTTTCCTGTTGGTCGCAGTGGCACAGAGCCTAGGCATCACCCAGTTCAACCAAGGGAGTTCAGCAATGAAGACGCAATGAGGACAGACCTGATTTCATACGCTGGAGGAACGGAAGCAGTATCTTTTTCTTCCTACCCTGATGAACGTCAGAGTGTTGGGAATGAAGTCACACTTCTCCGATGGACTCTGATCTGCTCCGCTCTTTTTCTTCCTGTAGAAAGGGCAGTCCAGACCCTTTACCTCTAAGTCTCATCTTTTCTCTATTAAAAAAAATCTTTGTCCCAGGCATTCCTTCCATCTACCCTTCCTAACCATAGCCCACATTTCCATGTCTTTGCACAAGCTTCCCCCCCGCTTGCCATGCCCTTCCCCTCACTTCCCCTCACAGGCTAACTCTTCCTTGCACAGATGCCACCATCTGCAGGAAGCCTTCCCAGCTCTCAGGAGGTCCCTCTCTTGTGTTCTCTCCTAGCACCCTTGGCAAGTATCAGGCTGTCCCCACATGAGAGAATAAGCTGCTTGACCATCTCGACTCTCTGGTGACCAGCAAAGTGACCCAGCACACGGTAAGGTTACCGATATTCAATGAATGAGTGTTCCTTCTTTTCTGCTTCTTCTCACAGGGTTGTTGGAATCCTGTTCAGGGCCCACCTCTTCCCAAAGGGGTATCTCTCATCTCTAAATTCCTATTGTTCCTCTTGTTTGTGGTATCCATTGTGGGACATGATCATTTACTACCCTGCATTGTTGTCTGCTCATTCCCGTGTATCTGGCCTCACTGACTCGATTGTCTGCTGCTAAAAGGTCCAGACATCATCTCTGTCTTTTGTGACTCCCTCGGTTTCTAAGGCTATGCTATATACACAGTAGGCAATCGATGAATGGTTGATGAATAAGTACATGAATCCAAGACAGGCTTCTTTAAATTGTGACCCAATGAGACTTACATTATCTCGGAGAGCTTTTGACATGTACAAAAAATAAGAAGAAGCTTTACATGATTCCACCCATTTGGTGCCACGAGGTGTGCTTGCACTTTCTATATGTCCACATCTTCCTTCTGAAGAGGCAGTTAGGCCTAGTGGTTCAGAGCACAGGCTCTGGAAACAGGCTGCCTGGCTCTGAATGTGGGCTTCCCTCTTGCTAGCCTTAGGGATCTAATCTACATGAGAGACTTAGTTGCTCTGTTTGTAAAATGAAGATATAACAATAATAGGAGTGTATTAGTCAGGGCTCTTCAGAGAAGCAGAACCAATAGGATATATATAGATATATCTATAAGAGGAGGTTTATTATAGGAAGTGTCTCACTCTGTTTTGGAGGCTGAAAAGTCCCATGATTTGCCATCTGCAAGCGGAGAACCAGGAAAGCCAGCGGTAAGTCAGTCTGAACTCAAAGGTTTAAGTCCCAGTCTGAGTCTGAAAAACCCTAGAACCTAGAGCACCAGTGTCTGAGGGCCGGAAAAGATAAATGTCCCATTCAAGCAAAGAGAAGGAGTTTGCCCTTCCTCTGCTTTTTTTTTCTACTCAGGCCCTCAACGTGCTGGACAATGCCCACCTGCTTTGGTGTGGGTGACCCTCTTTACATAGTCTACTGATTCAAATACTAATCCCTTCCAGAGATACCCTCACAGACACATCCAGAATAATATTTTACCAGCCATCTGGGCATCCATTAGTCCAGTCAAGTTGACATGTAAAATTAACCATCATAGGACTTACCTCATGAAGTTGTTAAACAGGTACTATAGAGTAGAAAAGGTAATCCATATTGAATACTTGGCATAGTGTCTGACTTATCATGTTTGATAAACACAGTTATTATTAGCCAGTGTAGCTTCTAATATGATGACAGAAGCCTTAAAGGGAACAAGAGCTCTTGGGAAAGCCAGGGCTCAGTCATCCTGGTCATCATTCCACTCATTTATGTGTTACTGTGAGGAAAGACACAGCAATAACTTTTGAAACCAGGAAGTCGAGCACCTTGGCAGGTAGTGTCATGTCATGTGACTGGACAGAAGGCCATCTGGTACTCAGGATGCATTTCTAAAACTCCAGCAAAGGGGGCCTCCTACCCTCAATGATCGGTGGGTGCAATGCCATGTGGATGGTAGGTAGGAAAGACTGAATGTTATCATTCATTAAGGCAAAAATCAAGCTGTTAGCTCGTTACGATACAGATGCTGCAAACAGCCCTTTTGCCTAAAGGATCTGCTTCTTGAGAGTATAAAATCCTTCTCATTACTCGCTGTAGAAATGAGTATAAATTAAATTGTAATCTAGTTTATACAATTTTTTTGCATTTTTCGCATGTTTTGCATCTGTCTCCCAGCTCCTTCTCAAAGTAAAATAAACGCAAAACGGTCTTTTTTCACTTCTCCCCTTTGGTTTGATTCCTACAAAGTAGCCACATTAAAATGCAATCTTGCTAGAATGGTGTGGAAAGTTACAGTACCTCAAAAAGAAAAAAGATCTGGCAAATTTTCTAGGGTGTATAAGGTCCTTTGTTCTACGCGTTTGTTTGCCTACCTGTCTGCCTGCCTATCTGGGCGTGTGCGTCTGTCTCATGCCAGCCAACAGCTATGCAGCCCTTTCAACCAGCAGGAGCCACATGGGGGGTGGGGGGCGGGGAGGAACTGAGGCCAAGATGGTCAATGCTGAGGTTTCCCAACAACCTCTGACCTGTGAAAACGGGATCTGTGCCAACCTGACTCCCCCACCTGGATTAAGACTGAGAGCAAAGAAAGCTGTTGCCAGTTAGCAATGGGAACTGCAGCTTCAGGACCATGAGAAATGTAGGACCATAAAAGCCTTAGCCAGCTGACCTGCCTGTGGGCCAAAACTGGGCACTGGGGGCCGCTGAGGAAGTCAGGTGGTGGTGAGAAAGCCTGCAGAATGCCACTGAGTCACTTCAATGGGGACGCTAGAATAAAGACCTCCAGACTCTGGCCCAGCACCTGCCCAGAACAGTCCCTTCAAGGTCAGCCTTTGCAGCATTTTTCCCTGGAGCCCAGGGACAGGTGTCGCCCTGCCCTGACTGCTCCATGTGTAGCCATTTTCCTTGAGCTAGACTTCAAGGGGAGGGAGTGTCTCTGTTTTTTTGGCAAGAGCTTTTTCTAAAACATTTATCTGACTTCAGTGTTAAAAAGGCCTAGCTCATAGGGGCTTCCCTGGTGGTGCAGTGTTTGAGAGTCCGCCTGCCGATGCAGGGGACACGGGTTCGTACCCCGGTCTGGGAAGATCCCACGTGCCGTGGAGCGGCTGGGCCCATGAGCCATGGCCGCTGAGCCTGCGCGTCCAGAGCCTGTGCTCTGCAACGGAAGAGGCCACAACGGTGAGAGGCCTGCGTACCGCAAAAAAAAAAAAAAAAAAAAGGCCTAGCTCAATAAAACCATGAAGGCATAGTGTTGGGAGGATAGTAATTGATTAAAAAAATGATAGTGTCCTGATCACAATCCAAAATGATCTCCACTGGACTCTGCGCTCCTTGGAACCAGGGTACTTGCTTTAAAAAAGGACACCAACAAATGGGAAATTGCGCAGGGGAAAGGAGTTAGTATGATGAGGAGGTCAGAAACCAGCTCCTACATGAACTGAAGAAACTGGGGGCTTTTTACTGTGAAAGGTATCAATATACGTAGAGCGGACACATTGAAGATGCACCCGACTTGCATCCTGTCCCTTGAAGGAGAGAACCAGAATTGGGCAGGAGTTACAAGGAGCTAGGTTTTAGTTCAGAGTTTCCCAACAGTGGAACGTTCCACTGCAGGGGAGGGAGGACGCAGCCCCTGGAGCTGTTCAACTAGAGGCTAGTTGACCTTATCTCCAGGAGAAGGGATTCTGGACTCAGGGACTTCTGACATTACTTTCAGAAGCACTATACACAGTGAATTCATCCATGATGCCTCTCCAATTGAGGACCTGCCTGCCAGGTCCTCAGTTAAGGAGCAGAAAGAAGTTGAAAATTAAGCAGACCGTAAAATAGACATTCCCTCTCATCCCTGGAAGACTTCAAGCAAGTGGTCCAGTAAAAAAAAGGATCATAACATGCCCCAGATTCTCATCCCATCTATACATGTCCCCAAGGCCAATTAGACCATGCCTCTCTGACAGTAAAATGCTGCAATGGGACCTCCCCTCACTGAGCTTAGGCTCTCAGAGGGGTGTCCACTTGTCACCTTTTAAGTAGATGGAAAATACAGGAAAGGAATTTTATTTTCTAAAGCCTAGGATGCGCTGGCTGGCACCAGGCATTTTTCCAAGATAAAAGAAAATTCAACCTCTTGCCCCGCACTGGGGAAGTACAAAGGAACAAGTAAACTCTGAAAGCTCTAGGGATAGTTTAGCAGTACATCTCCCAGACCTTCATTCCTTACTGCCCACCACATCAGGAATATTTGTAGAGACCGTGAACCTCTGTGGTCCTGCCAGAACAAACAAACAAAAACTCATGTTCTCTGTGTCCTCTTCTCTCTACTGTGGTCACCTCCACCATCTACACACCTAATAGCAACTTGACGGAGGACAGGGGTGGTGGAGAGAAAACAGGCAAGTCTCATTCCACCATGCACGCTTTCTGGACTTAAGTTTCCTGACTTACCAGTTAGGAAACAGTGTAACAGAAAGCAACTTTTGGAAGTCTGCCTGCTAGGGCCTGGTGACCAAGGTGACACAGGTAACTTGCCACTTCTTCCACTGATGTCAGGAACAGACCCAAATGGGTCTTGCTTAAAAAAAAAAAAAAGAAAAAAAATCCTTTTTCATTATTTTCTTACTATGTTCTCAACCAGGACAAGAATTCAATTCCAGACCCATTGAAACAGCAAAGTGCCCGAATGACCTTAAATGAAAGTAATGGAGGGATATTTCTATATGTCCGCATTCAGGGTCTCAGAACCATTCCAGAGAGTGTTTTCCTATTAAATACGCAGAGTCCATGGTGAGGCACAGAAGGATGTCTTGTGGAACACTCGGGTTGCTATGATGGATGGTCAAGGTGCTCAGCCTGGGGCTGGGTGGGCTGTGTGGGGTGTTAGGCAAGCATCCACCCGTGTCCCTGCCACTGTGAGCAGTCCGGGGCCATTGCTCAGTGCTTCTCTCTCCCAGACCTTGGCCTTCATTGCAGAGCTGTGCATTCTTGCCGCTTTCCATTGCGAACAGAGGCTGCCGTTCAGCCATTTTCCTCAACGCTGCATACAGTTTCTGCTGCCAGGATGAGTCACCCTGCAACACATACCCTCACCCCCTCCACTCTGGATTTCAAATACTCTAGGCCTGGCCGAACAGAACCCTGCTGTCCGTGAGCATGTGCGTGAACTTGGGATGGGCAGGCTCAGCCCTCCTGAGTCCTCTGCAGAGCAGACTGTGTTATGTTTGCCCAAGGGGTTCAGAGAGCCAATAGCCTGGGGGCGGTTCTATTTTTCAGGTCTGGATCTCCCTCACGCAGCCTGCCAAGCTGCAGCCTCTCTTTTACAGGCAGGTAAACCTCCATGTTAGCCTCCGTGATCTTGAGCAGAAGTAGCTGACAGCCTGGGGTTGATTGGTTCTGCCTCTTCTCCCAGCCCGGCTTCTGACTGGGTCATGTTGCTACAAACTAGACCGCCCTTTCCTGCTTTTATCTCTGGACCCCTATCTCTGCACCCTGGGTAGATTCTGCTTCAATGTGCATCTGGTTGTTTCCCCCGCTTGGACAGAGGTCCCTAACCTTCCTCCACTCCTCGCTGCTGCCATCCCTGCTCTCGGCTTCCCCTCTCTCCACACCCCCTCCCCCCAGCAGCAGTCTCAGGCAGAACAAGCCACAGTACTCCAGCACTATTCCACTTCCCTAGCCTGCACAGAAAAAGAGATTGAAAAATTGTTCTTTTCACCCTGACCGTTGAAACTGGGCTGAAGAATTCCTTCTTCCTTCTTTCTGCAGAGAAACACCAGACCTCCATAGACACAGACTGAACGGCTTTCTGAGTTCCTTGTGGTCCACCCCTCCCCCCCGTCACACCCCAGCCACACGCTCCACCTGCCAGAAGCACCCCTCCCTCTGGAGACCCACACGTTCTCCGCTTTCAACCTGCTGCTACAGCACCCTGCGCTGAAGGGGCCTCAGAACACAAGCCCAGCCCAGCAAAGCCCAAAGGGACATGGTGTGCTCAAGTTATTCATTACTCAAGTTAGAGGAGGTCACAGAGCAGGAAGCACACTGGAAAGCAAGGTGAAAGGTGGCATGGAGGGTGGGGGATTAGTCAGGGTGACCTTCTAAGGGAATTCAGAGCCTGGCAGGAGGGCGTATCAGAGTGGGAAGGTCCTAGCAACAGCCCCAAGGTTAGACAAGGTCAAATGGAAACTGCTAATTATAATTAAGCTACCTACTTTATAGCTCTTGTTATGCACCAGGCACTGTGCTTAGTGCTTCCCACAACTACCATTTAATCCTTGCAACAATGTATCACTCCGATTTTACAACTGAGAGAATGGTCCTGCAGAGAACAAGTGACTTGCTCAAGGTCACACAGCTAGTGAGTACTGAAGCTGGGAGACCGAGTGCAGGTCTGTCTTGCCCTTCATCAGGTTGCTCTTTTTGGTGACACGGTTAGATGAGTGAAACAATTCTAGATGGTCTACAGTGGAAGGTGGAGTTTGAATCTGGTTCCCATAGAGATCATGCTCTCCAGGGGCAATACCAGGTTTGGGTGGAAACATGGAGGTTCTTTTAAGCCAAGGGGAGGTTGGTTTAGAATGAGATGCTACTGTGAAGGCATGACCCTCGAAGCTTGTCAGAACCCAGCAAGAGTTTACATGCAGGGGAGGGAGAATGAGCAAAGCTGGGGAGGTAAAATTTGAGGGGGGGGGGTGTGTATCCCCCAGAGGAAGATAGCAGGTCAAGGACAACAGGAAAAGGTCATCCTTGCCAGACACAGGATCAGACCAATTGGCATTTGCCATAGCTCTAGAGAGCTAGGGTAGGACACTGCTTTTTTAAGAAAAAAAGATTTTTTTGAAAAAAACCTGGCAATGTGAGCCTTTCTCTGCATACTTCGTTGTACTACCTACTTCTACTGGAAAAGAGAGAAGGGGAGGGGAGAGAAAGAGAGAGAGAGGGGGAGGGAGAGAGGGAGGGGAATATAGGTGTGGGGATGTGAAGGGTGGGAAAGGGGAGTATGCACAAAGGCGGGCTCCACGCCCTCCCTCAAACCCCTCACCCCTTCCCATCCCACCTTTCCCTCCACTCATCCTTTTTTGCTGATTCCGCTCACAAGTTTTCCTCTGTCTTACACATAGGGGGCACTCAATATAACACATGCCCTTCCCAGTGACCTGTCCTGCTGGAAACTCCTCCATAAGGTAGCTTCTGTTGGGAGGGGACTAGGGGCATCATATCTGCAGGTGCAGCCTCTTCCTGAAGTTCTACCACCAACTTGGGGCTTTTCCAACATAAACACTGCAGGGGCAAAGCAGGGGGTGGCTTCCTTTCTCAACACTGCAGTTCTCAAGGTTGCCCTTGACCCAGCCCTACATGTAGCAGCCCCTTGGGGGCTGGGTGGCTGGGTGGCTGCTTCTGCATTTCAGGAATTTTCAGGTTTGCCCAGGTCTGGTAGGTGGGCCTTGAGAAGGATTAGTGGGAAAGAGCTCATATTACATCAGTTCAAGGTTGTCCTTAGACCTGCCAGGTTCACCTTGGTGACAGAAAGGTGACCCCCGACAAGCATCCCCTGTATTGGCTTTCTGGATATGGGGAGGGGAAATCTCCTTTTCCAGGATGGGCTATGTTGCTCCCTGGGGATGAGACCTCTCTGCAGTGACTGAAGAGGCGCCCCTGCTGATTTCTGCTGTGTCACTCCCTTGAGAGGGGCGTGTGAAGCTGTTCAGGTGTTTAGCGGAGGGGGATGAAACCAAGGAGTTTGGGTTTTCAGGCACAGGGGATAAAGGAGGGGAAGCGATAAAGGGTACCAGGACTGCCCTGCACCTTCTCGCCATCTGAGCTGGGTTTCCCCGTATCCTGTTTGGCCCCAGGCATTTTATAGAAGAACAAAGTGGTCGGTACTCCCGAAGGGGCATAAAACCACGTCCGTGATAATACCAGCCACCGATTCGGCGCCAAGGGGAGTCCTCGGTGGCTGGGTCACGTGCAGACATTGTCGCCCGGGTCTAGACTGGTGTGAGCCGCCAGGCAGTGCGACTGGTTTCCGAAGGAAAGACTCACTGGGGGCTGGCGGCTCGGCCTCCTACACCTCCCACCCCTTCCGAACCCCGGATCCGGGCTGCCGCCCTGGGTGGGTTTGGCAATCGTCCTGCTTGAGGTGGTTCAGGCCGCCCACAGGGAGCACAGCCCGGCAGTCACGAGCCGGGGCTGCCGGCTGGGCTGGCCTAGAAGGAGAGGGACGGGCCGGAACTGCAACCGCAGGGGCTGGGAGCGCGGAGGGGGCGGCAGGTGCAGGAGCGGAGAGGCGGGGCGGAGCTGGGCAGAGTCGCCGACTCTCAGGCGTCCCGGAGTGACCTTCCCCCACCCGGCCAGGGCCTAGAAGGGGTGGACCTGCGGCGGAAGGAGGCCGGGAGCGCACGAGAGGGACCGGATCAGGACAGCCGGGCCGGGGTCCCCGAGCGTCTGCCGGGCGCCGGGCGACGCAGGTGCCGGGCACCTCACTAAAGAAAGAGCGAGTATGCGCCCAGCCCGGAGCGAGGGAGGGGGGCTGCGTGTTGCTGCCGGGGGGCCGCTCGCCGTTCCCCCGGCCCCTCTCCGCGCCCCCGCTCTCCAGCCCGCCCCTCACGCCGCCGCTCCGGCTCCTTTGTGCCGGCCCCGCGCCTGCCCCTTCGAGCCCTAGGCCCCTCCCCTTCCGCGCCGGCGATTGGCCCGCCGGGCCGCTAGTGGGCGGGGCGCCCGGCCGCCTAGGCGCGGTATATAGTAAAGGTAGGGCATGCGCCCTTAGCCAATTTCTCGGCTCGTGGCTGGCCCCAGAGTCCTAGGCCCGCAGCCCGTTGGTCCGTCCTCTTGCCTCTGACTTTCTCCTGTCCCCTGCCTGTCTCTGCAGAGGTCACAGGAGGTGGGGGCCGAGCACGCGTCCCCGGCGGCAGCGGGAGCGGCAGCTGCGGGTTCGTGTAGCCCCCGAACCCCCCACGGGCAAGAGGAGCGCGTGGCGGACCAAAGAGCGCCCGCGAGCGGCCGTGAGCCCACCAATAGGTGCGGGGCTCGGAGCCGCCCAGCGTGCGCGGTCCCTCCCTCCTCTCTCCGCCCCCGCCCCCGCCGCCGCCTCCCCCTCCTGCCTCTGCTCCTCCACCGCGCGTCTGGCACTTTGAGAGCCGCAGCGGCAGCGGCGGGTGCAGCCTGCGGAGAGCCAGGCCGGGGACGCCGACCGGCAGCCGGGGAGGACGCGAGGGCGCACGCCGCAGTCTCCCACCCTTAGTCCCCGCGGCAGCTGCTGACCCGCCACCATGGCCCGCGGAAAAGCCAAGGAGGAGGGCAGCTGGAAGAAATTCATCTGGAACTCAGAGAAGAAGGAGTTTTTGGGCAGAACCGGTGGCAGCTGGTGTAAGTACGGGGTCCGCAGCTCTGCTCCTAGCGCCTTGTCTTTCCTTGTAGGCGCATCCCCTGCGCAGGCTCTGCGGACCGCTCCGCACGCTGCGCGCTGGAGAGGACGGAGGGGGTCGGGTGCTGAGCGCTGCTCAGATTGCGCCGGCCTGGGCTTGTCATCCTGTGCGGAATGCGGAGTCCCCGGGCTAGACGCGGGGTGGGGATAGGAGCGCGCCAGGTAGAGGGTTATGTATATTTTAGCGGTCTTGGTAATTTGCAGTCTATCGGAGCGTCGCTTGAGCTCTTCCGTCCTGGGAATGGTCAGGCTGTGGGAGACTAGATATGCCTCTCCCTATAGACATGTTTCAAGTCCTTAAAAATGAGATCTGAGGCTCTGAGAGAACCGCATGAGGGTAATCGGATCGAATGCAGGCGAGGTTGTGTATTATAGCAGCTTTCTTCTAGTCTAAATATGTACCTCAAAAGGCGGGTGTGGGAGGGCGGCGGTGATGGTGGCAGAATCCATACACTGCAGTATTTCGTAGCCGTGCCCAGAGTTTCCCCCGATGACCTACCCTGGAGTCATCACAGCCCAGAAATGGCCCAGGAAGCTCCATGTCAGGACTTCGTTTCTGAGCCTTGGCCCCAAAACATGGCCAAGCCTGGTTGTTTTCAGTGTCTACAGAGAGATGCAGAATCAGTAGCTTGGGTTGATTACGGTGAAGGGTTACTGTAAGAAATAAATAGCACAAAGGCAGTAGCAGGTTATCTTATAAGATTTTGGGCAGCCTGTTGCTTGGCTGGATAGACTTTTTTTCCCCCCCCCATTGAAAATTAAATACCTTACTTGTCTTCCACCTCTCTACACGGGAAGGGTGACATTTTTTTTTAAGGTCATTTTGAAGGGCAGAGTTGTAGGCAAATCTGTAACAGTCGTGACTGCTGGGGAGAGAGAGAGAGAGGGAGGGAACCCCCCCTCCTGCATCACTGCCCCCTCCTTCTCTAATATCATCATCACCATCATCATCATCATCATCATAGACACCACTAGCACCACCACTGCAGCCACTAAGGGAGCCCTGGGTAGGTGCTGATGTGGTGCTCCTGATTGGAAGGATCTGTGAGCATCGGCAGGAGAATGAGTCAGGGAAATAATGCTTGGCTGACATTTTGAAACGGAAGAAGCTGGAATATACGATTTTTGTAGAGGAAAAAAAAAATGCAGCCTGTAGTGGGTCTCTTTGATTGAAAAGTAAAGGGTTAATAATGCATCACATTTCAAGGTTAGTCAAGGTGAAACCTCATCCCATACCTGTGCTGAGAAGCATAGATATCCCTGAGCCATGTTAAATGTAGGTCTTTAAAGGGATGGCTTTTAGCTTGTATTCTATATTTTGTTTTGGGAGGACTCTGTTCTTCAGTGGGATTACTGCCATAGTTTCTCACACAGAAAGATAGCTCTCTGTGTTTTCTTAACGTGGAAGGAAAAGCCTGAAGAACTCTGGGTGTTTTGTAGGGTGAACAGCTCCTGGCCTGGGCCGTCTCCCAGCAACTCCTGGTAACTCGAGTGAGGCCTGAGGGGTGCACTGCAGAATGGGCCCTCTTCTCCCAGATTCACTGGAGGTTCCTACCACGATGATCTGACCCCAGCCTCGTCATGGGCCAGGGGCTGCATCGACCCCAGCCATATTGTAAAATTTGCCCTCTAGTGTTTTTCCCTCTCATAAAATGTCTTTCGTTCCTCATTCCATTTCCAGAATGATATTTGTTTTAGAGGGTAAGGCAGTATGAAACGACTTGTTTTGTAAGCTGACATTTTATAAGGCAGCACCTCCGTATGAGAGAGACTGTGTTGATATTTGTGTCTTGATACCACATACAGCAAAGTGTTAATACACTGATTAATGAATGCAGACATCAGGACTGGTGCTCTTGTCTCATCTTTCCTTCCATTTTCCAAGATGCTGGGTTAAAAAATCTGGTTTTTATTTTGCACTAATATGTTTCCTCCTTTCTGGCAATGTAAGAAATGACAGAGCCTCTCACAGGCAGAGAGAGTGGCAGCAGCTGTGTCTCCTATGGAGAAAATGCCACCTTTCTAGTACTGGGCCCAACGTGGATGCCCTTGGGACCAGGGCAGGTTGCCCTTGGTTCAGTTCGCTTGTAGGTAGATTTTCACCAAGATGGACGCAGGAGCCTCGCCTGTCACCTGCTGGAGAAAGCGCAGCACACAAATCACCTGGTGCTTTCTACCTTTTTATTAAGTTAATACAGGCGTTGGTAGGTTTTTATGTCTACTGCTGGGCCCAGATGCCATTTTCCCTTCTGTCTGTGACCTTTTGAAGGGTACTCGTTCTTTGTTTGTTTCCTAACTGGAAAACCTCTATATTACTTGTATTTTTTAAAAGGGAGAAACATTGCTTCAAAGGAAAAAAACATCTCTAAAGTTTACCCTCTGTGCCACCCTGGCTGGTTGGAACAGTATGCCCAGCTTTTCTTTCTGAGCCTGTGTGTCGGTGAGCCCCCACTGCATAGGCCCTGCCACACCTGCGTCATCCACTCTAACCAAGTGACCTCACAGCACCAACGGGGGAAACTGTGCCAAGTAACGTCTCCGAGCAAAAGAGAAGAATCCCCCACTGCCCTTAGCGTATAGTGTCGGGCAGATAGGAAAGGCTGTATCTCCTTCAATTTAATCAGTGTGCTTGCAGAATGAGTTGTTTTTCTGTAATCATATTTGTATTTTAAATCGTAGCCTCAATTATGTATCTCCTCATGTTGTTAGAATTAAGTATCTGGAGTCCAAGGAATGAGTATAAAAATGCTTCCGTGGTTAGGCAGAGAGCGCCAAGATGAGGTGAGGGCAGCAAAAAAGAGGATACAACAGTTCTCTTTCTGACCGTGTTATACCAACTCTTGTACCTCTTAGGAGCATTCACTGGAAAATTTTTCCAGATCTCTTGACGTCACAGCCTTGCCATTTGCCTACTGCTGCCTGGATACAGAATGCAGCACTTAACCCTTGTCCTGCAGGGAAGCACTGATTGAGTTGGGGAGCTATAGTTCTGCATTGTACAGTCTTTTCATTTTTCCTTATCTTTGCTTGTGTCTTTGCCCTTTTCCTTCTTTTCTTTTTTAATAGGGGAGAAAAAGGATTAAGCATTTTGGTGTGGTTTTATGTGTGTTTGGCTTGTTTTAACAGCTCTAGAGTATGATTTGCCCCTGAACTATTTATTTGCTGATAGAAAAGTTGAGCTTTTAAATGTACGGAGAAGGCGAACCTGGCCGATTACAGCCACAGCGAACCCACTCCCTCCTGACCCCCCCCCCCCACACGCTTACACTTCTTTTCATGCAGGAGATCTGAACGTTTTGAGAAGTAAGCTAAAGCTTCCTTGTGTAGTCATGTTTCAGATTTGATAACCCTACGGCTCACTGTTCCCACTGCTGCCTTCACATTGAGTGGCTGGCACAGGGCTGCCCGGTGGTGCCTAGTACAGCCTGTTACTATGCGGCTAATTGGGGAGATAATCCCTGTAAACCAGTAACTGATAGCCTCATTCCAGTCCATGGGCTTCTCGGTTTGTTATTTATTTTTTTTGGCTTTTGCAGCTCTTTCAGCCTCCATTCTGTTGTCCTGTGAACTAGGGGGAGAGGAAAATGCAGCTTATCAAGTCAGTCCTTAGTCTGAGTCTAGTCAGAAGATGAAATAAAAATGTGCTTGCCATTTTTACTATAGCAGTTCCTTCCTTCCCTTTTTTTTTTTTTTCCTTGTCTGGTGCCCCTGAAAGGAAAGACAGTGTACTTGGTCAGGAGAGCTTCACTGGGTCTCTCAGCGTTCATTGCTCTTTCTCAGCATAAAAACTCACAGGTGTTTGAATGTTTGGAGAAGCGGCAGAGCCTGGATTGTAGTATTGAAACGTCAAAGGATAAGCAAGCAAAGAAAACATCAGTCTCTAAGGAAGTGTGTTGTCATATTTGAAATGCACTGCATAAGCACACAAACACAGCCCTAGGTTTTATTGATGATCTTCAGGACATTTTTTTTTTAAAGGAACATTTATTTATTTATTTATTTATTGTCTGTGTTGGGTTCTCGCTGCTGCACGGGCTTTCTCTAGTTGCAGCGAGCGGGGGCTACTATTTGTTGCGGTGCTCAGGCTTCTCATTGTGGTGGCTTCTCGTTGCAGAGCATGGGCTCTAGGCACGTGGGTTTCAGTAGTTGTGGCATGCGGGCTCAGTAGTTGTGGCTCACGGGCTTAGTTGCTCCGCGGCATGCGGGATCTTCCCAGACCAGGGATCGAACCCGTGTCCCCTGCGTTGGCAGGCGGATTCTTAACCATTTAGCCACCAGGGAAGTCCTGTGACATTTTGTTTTTAATTTAGGGAATAAAATTATTTCCTATAAAGAACCTTACTTCTAATTGAATATTCATCCTACCTGGAACACACATACACTATAATGGAGGGCTGCCCATCCCCCTGTTTTTACCCTACAGTCTGGGAATGAGATGCACTCTCTTGATCAATGTTGGAAAAGGAAGCTCTGAAGACACAGCTTGGAGGGGAAGCCGGGAAGGAAATGCATTCGTCTCTGGGAAGGTTTGCCTTGCATTCTGAGCATGTGACTGCATCACAGCCTTTTTGTTTCTGTCTGTTCCCCTTGCAGTTAAGATCCTTCTGTTCTACGTAATATTTTATGGCTGCCTGGCTGGCATCTTCATCGGAACCATCCAAGTGATGCTGCTCACCATCAGTGAATTTAAGCCCACGTATCAGGACCGAGTGGCTCCACCAGGTAAAATGAACGTGAATAAGTTCAGTTTTTCTGGAGGTAAAAGGAGCGTGACTTTTTCAATTGCGAAAACATTCTTCTGAAAATTGTCTATCATGTGGTCTTAAACCCAGCCTAGGAAGGAAAAATCGGGACTTCTGTCTGTTGCAGCCAGCTCTCCTACCTGCACTGCAGGCAAAGCTCCTAGGGTTGCAGGCATCTTATTTTCCCAGCTCTGCTGGGAGCGAGGAGAGCCCTGGTCCTCTACCCAGCCTGCCACTCACCGCCTCTGTGACTCCCAACCACAGCCTTGCTCTCCTCGTCCCTCCCACCCAAGGGCTTGGTTAGTGGGATCATTACAGGGCCTTTCCAGCTCTCACGCACATTTTTCACTTGCTTCAGGGGCCTATGACTCAGATAAATCCTATAAAAAACCAATCTGGCTCCCTTTTTTTTTTTGTTTTTTTTTTGTGGTACGCGGGCCTCTCACTGCTGTGGCCTCTCCTGTTGTGGAGCACAGACTCCGGACGCGCAGGCTCAGCGGCTATGGCTCACGGGCCCAGCCGCTCCGCGGCATGTGGGATCTTCCCGGACCAGGGCACGAACCCGTGTCCCCTGCATCGGCAGGGGGACTCCCCACCACTGCGCCACCAGGGAAGTCCTGGCTCCCATTTTTAAAGGTTAATTTATTTTTAGGGATGATGAGAAGCTCTGAAATGGCCACCCGCTCCCAGGGAGACGAGCCCTGACTTCAGGGGTCCATTCTTCCACCTGCTATTCACAGGCAACTTGACCTTGAACAAAGGCACTCTCTCTTCACTTCTCAATATATATGCCTGTTTGTTTAATAGGAGTTTTATTTATTGGCTTTCTGGGCCCCCTTTGCAGGTTAACTGTCTCCTTTAGCTCTGAAAACTTGGGGCAACAAAGAGGTTATCATAGAGGAATGCAAACTGCCGCATGAGTGCCCTGCGGTGATGTGGGTGCTGTCACTGTTGAGTGACCTGCCCTGTACGTGTGCATGTCCACGCTGGTCACTAAACCCTGGGGAGACCCACTGCCCTCATGCCTGACGCTGACAGAAGGACAAGACAGCAGCCACAACCGATTGTTCTGTTTGTGATTGTACTGTCTGGCTCATCTAAAAGTCTTTGTCGGGACCTGGAGAGAGGAAATGTTGCATAACTTCCGGGTTCTCACATTGTCAGTGACCTTGAGGCTGCCTGCCGCTGGGGGTGGCAATGACGCGTCCCCTCTACACTTTCCCTGGGCAACGGTTTAGTAACAGCTGTACTGAGGTGACAATCTTGAGGCTATCTTCATGGGACTGAGCAGCCTTGATCAGGTGCGGCCGCCAGTCACAGCCTTGTCGTGTCCACCTCCTCCTTGGGCATGAGAAAGTCCCTCGGAAGAAAATCTTCAGAATATGGAGATGGAAAACACTGGTTTTTAGCCCCAAGTCAAGCAGTCCTCTACTGTAAGAGAACCCCTAAATATTTCCAGATAAATTCAGATCTAGGGGATTTTGGAAGTGAAAAAAAGAGAACATGTAAGTATATAAAATGACTGCTTAATAATATTCCAGTTTCCAGCAACTGTTTCCTAAAAGAGGTGGGTCTATGGAAAGGTTGAAGCAAGAATTCCAGTTGGTACAGTGAAACGTAGGATCTTAAGTAAACATGTTGGACTCTGGCTTTTATGATAGTAAAGCACGGTGTGTCTTTTCATGTTCACTTTTTTTTAAAATTAATTAATTAAGTAATTCTTTGGCTGCATTGGGTCTTCGTTGCGGTGCGCGGGCTTCTCATTGCAGTGGTTTCTCTTTTTTTAAAATATATATTTAAATTAATTAATTAATTAATTTTTATTTATGGCGGTGTTGGGTCTTTGTTGTTGCACGTGGACTTTCTCTAATTGCGTTGAGCGGGGGCTACTCTTCGCTGCAGTGCATGGACTTCTTATTGCGGTGGCTTCTCTTGTTGCAAAGCACAGGCTCTAGGCGCACAGGCTTCAGTAGTTGTGGCACACGGGCTCGGTAGTTGTGGCTTGCGGGCTGTAGAGCGCAGGCTCAGTAGTAGTGGCGCACGGGCTTAGTTGCTCCGCGGCATGTGGGATCTTCCTGTACCGGGGCTCGAACCTGTGTTCCCTGTGTTAGCAGGCGGATTCTTAACCACTACGCCACCAGGGATGTCCCTCACGTTCACCACTTCTGCTAGAGTTTTTATGATAGCATTAGTCGTAATTTAAATTTGTGTAGACCTTTTATTTTTTCTCTTTTTTTGCCATTTAAAAGCTAGTTTTCAATCATGATGCCATTTTCTAATAATTCTTATACTCAAAGTCAAAGGCGACCCCAAAGTCAAGCATTTTCTTTAATTTCCTAGATTTAAAAACTAGTCCTTGACTAGTTTGACTTTGGGGTATCAGTCTTTTTTAATAAAATTAAAAATATTCTTCATGTTCTCTGCAGAAAGGGAAGTTTCACTTTCAAAAAGAAAGAGCCAAAGAGCTGGACCTTTTAAGTAAGGGCTTGTAAATGACCTTGCCTGGAAAATCTACTGGCCGAGGTGCCTTCTCTCCGTTTCCCTCCCTCCCCTTCCTTCCAGCCCCTTCCTAAAAGACACATTCTGAGTACCTATATTTAGTGTCCTCACAGCAGTTGGACTGACCTGACAAACCGTCACTTCTCCAAAGGAATGCTGGTGGCTCATCTTGGAAATATGCATTCCTGTCCTTTGGTCTGAGTCACAGGAAAAGTGCTTCCTCAGCTCTCCATCCTCCCTGCCCTGTCCCTCGGGTTCTTTGTCACTTCTCTGTCTCTCCTTTTCATCATCCCCTCACCCATCACCTTGCCAGGAGAGTCTAGGTCAAGCCCCCTTTTACCCTCGCCTTTCCAAGGGACATGGCATTAATTTGAAAATGATAGAGGCCTTTGAACCGGGAGGCCAGGTCGGCAGAGCACTTGCTGCGAACAAGGGCAGCCCGTGGACTCTCCCCGAGTGCTCTGAGGGACCCTCCTGAGCCCTCCTCCTGGCATCTTTCAGAACAGATCTTAAGAATTTGTATTTTTGGTAGGCAGTAAGAACTGAAGGAATATATGGAAGGATACCCTGGCAATTTTTTGACTTCAACTTAATATCTCTAAGCCTGTATTTTCATGACAGTTAAAGGGAGAAAAGTGTATATTTAAGTCAAGTGGACCTAGTGAGAGTGAAAGAGCTGGTCCATCATTTAAAGATATAAAGACTTATTAATGCTATTATTAACTAAACTTGAGTCGTGAATACAAACCTGGCCAGACTGGGTCTTGACTGCCCTTTTCACACTGGAATACCTAGTAATCAGATCTCTTCTAAATAACATGTGTGAATGTGGTCAAATTAAGCAGTGGCAATTGTGCGGTGCATTTGGGTCGGTACGTCTGTAGCAATGGACAAGATGCTGGGCTAAACCCAGAAGTCTCAGAGTAAGCACCAAATCATCAAACGGAAGAAAAATGTAAGAAAAAATGGATGACATGTACGGTTTCTTGCCCTGAGCAGTGGTGGCCATCACTGCTTATAATGTCTTACAGAGTTGTGTTGCTATGAGATATTGGAACAGATCTGCCTGCTCAACCTGGAAGGCAAGGGCTACTGGGATTTTATGTCGAAAC
This sequence comes from Orcinus orca, assembly GCF_937001465.1. Taxonomy (NCBI): domain Eukaryota; kingdom Metazoa; phylum Chordata; class Mammalia; order Artiodactyla; family Delphinidae; genus Orcinus; species Orcinus orca. The sequence continues at coordinate 61,150,788 of NC_064559.1, read as the reverse complement.
ATATTAATTTGCTATTTTTGTGGGTCAGAAATGGTTACGTGTTGGCAATTTCACATTGCCTAAGCTAAATATGAAAGCAGCCCCTGAGGGCCTAAGCCACGACACAGAGGTTCCCAGTAAAATTGACCTGAGAATGACAAGCAGGGGCTGTGGCGCTGGACACAATCCCACCATTCTACACAGTACTTAACTTAACTGAGCCTCAATTTTCTGATCTATAAAATGGGAATAATACCTGTAAGGGTTAAAAGAGATGATAAATATCTGTAAGGTGAATAGTACTTTATAGTTGCAAACCTAGTGGCATTAGGTGGCATTATTAACAGCCACCTCTATTTTTATAGCCCTATCATTTCACTGGAAGCAGCAGTTTCTTCTTTTTGGATATTGAATTCAGTATTTCCAGGCTTTGGATGATATAACAGAGATGCTTTGACACTTAGATGATATGACACTTAGATTTTCATGAAGGTAATAGAATCTTAGCTGTCCATGAAAAGGGTTCGGGAGAAGTTGGGTTAGGAAACACGTTGAAGAAAAATGTTCAGATGACATTGTGTTGCTTCTGTAATCTCTCCCTCTAAAATACCCACATTTGTTGGATTAGCCCCTACCAAGCTTCTTCCCTGAGGGACCCTCTTAGGAAAGTCCTCAGCGATTGGTCAGTGGCATCTCTTCTCACCATGTTAACGGTGCTGGATCTGGAGAGAGACATGGGTGTCAGCATGCTAAAGAGGGCAGGAGGCAGGTGAGCGTGCCCGCTCCCCCTCCCCGCCCACGGTCACGCTCACGAGGCCCCGTCCCTGGTTTGACCGTGCACTTTTCGCTGCCTGGCCAGTGGTGTAATGGAAGAGTCTCCTCTTCCATCCCTGCTGCTCACAGAGCCACAGTGGGATGAACCAAAGTGTGTGTGTCAGTCAGGGGGTCCAGGGAGATTCCCAGCTGCCTTACTTCCTGGTAAGCAGGTATGAATATGTGGACTCTTCTCTTCCTGTTAAGTTGTGGACAGGTTTTTTGTTTTGCTTTGAAGTAAAGATGGCTCAGTGCCGGAAGAATTCTTTTTTTTTTTTTTTTTTTTTGCTGTACGCGGGCCTCTCACTGTTGTGGCCTCTCCCGTTGCGGAGCACAGGCTCCGGACGTGCAGGCTCAGCTGCCATGGCTCACGGGCCCAGCCGCTCCGCGGCATGTGGGATCCTCCCAGACCGGGGCATGAACCCGCGTCCCCTGCATCGGCAGGCGGACTCCCAACCACTGCGCCACCAGGGAAGCCCAATAATTCATTTTTAAAGGGTCATATTTACCGTGAGATGGTAACCAGCATCAAGGCAGAAGAATAAACAGGGTGGGAAGACCGGCAGCCCACACTGCCACCACCAGCAGACTCCATTTCATCTTGATTGGCAGAGGGAAACATCTTGTCTTCAAATCCATTAAGATAGAAGGCACCTGTAATTCCAATCTCATTGTATTGGGTTGGCCAAAAAAGTTCATTTGGGTTTTTCCGTAACATCTTTGAGAAGTCATCATATCGAGCTCAGAATTGCTTAATTTTTTTTTTTTTCAACCTACATTACACCCATGTTACTTTCACTTAAATTTCAGAGGGGCAATTGGACATATTTGGCTTCCTTATGTTTCAGAGGAATTGTTCCTTCAAAGTGCCAACAAGGTGTTTTTCAGCTATTTCGTTAGATTCCATTGATCCGTGAGCTGACACGATAAATATGTGATGCCCTCCAGGCCCACCTGGCGCTCTGTTCCCTCTCCTCTCCTCCCTCCCTCAGATGGGTCCTGCCAACCTACTCCCAGAGTTTAAGGCTGTGGATGAGCTGGCATTGGTGGCGCTAGGATTTCTGGAAGCTACTGCCCAGAGTTGTAGTTTGGGTAAAGGGTTGGGAGCAGCAAACTCCAGGTTCCCTTCCTCGGTGAGCCTCGCTGTTTGGCCTCCACAACTCACCCACTTCTTCACGTCTAAAGACAAGGGTACAACTAATAAGTCAGCTTGGGTACACGGGAAGTCTACTAATTAACTTAAAACTGTTCTTGGAGACACACAAAAAATGTGTCTGCGTTCATATGCTCATTTTAGATGAGTGAGCAGAGCAGAGCCCTGTGATGAATAGGACCAGGTAATAAATTTCATGCGGGATGGGGGTGGGTGTAGGGGGAGATGGATCTGCGAAGCTTCACGTAGGGTTTTTCCGCTGCGCTCACTTGGGGGAGGGGCTCGGGGAGGACGGCAGTGGAAAGAGCACCAGCCTCACGGCCTCCACGTCTGTCTCCATGTCTGTGGTACAATACCTTGGGTTGCAATTGGTGTCTGCTTGTTCAGCGCTCTCATTCTAGTGATCTCAGGACTCCAGAGCCTATCTGACACAGACAAGACGAGAGGGAAGTTGGGGAGATGAAGGGGAGCGGGGAGGTGTCCCCTAGGGGCTTCCAACCAGAAAAGTATCTTTCCCCACATACACACGTGAATAGACATCATCAAATATCCTGGATAACATGGTGTCTTGTTTGGGGATAGTATTGGTCACTTAGCAAATTTTATATCTCAAGTCAAAATACTATGTGTGCTTGTTCTTCAGTTTGGCCTTGGATAAAAAAGCATAATTAACGTAAAATAGTAGGATTTGACTATGTATATTTTCCCATTATCAAAGGGGTTGTCATTTATCTTGGGAACAAGCACAATAACGAGCTCTACAAAATATCAAAGATATGTCCCTGTGAAATTCTGTGTACATCTAAGATAGAGCCCTTGAACTAAATAATTCTCTCTCTGTTTGCCTGAAGATGATCATACAACTACAGGAAAAAAACTCTGATGATAAAGGGTAATTCCATAAACAGAGAAGGGCCTTCAACCAGTGTGCATGGCATTCAGCTTAGGAGAAAAGATTTCCATACACTAAGGGTTGTTGAACATCCAAATAGGCTGTAGCGAAAGTCCAGCAACCCATCTTTCTAAGACTTTTCTTCAAAAAGAGCAGCTTCTTGAGGGTTTGGGAGGGTAGGTGTGACCCTGCCTGGAGGTAGGGGGGTTGACGTCAGCTGATCCCAGGCCACAGTCGAAAGCTGAACCTGAGGCAGAAGGTGAGGCTTAGGCTACCGGTTTCCAGAGGGCACAGTGGCACCTTTTTCCCTGTGCTCTCCCTGTATTTTATTAGGTAAACTTATATTAATCATGCAGGGGTAAAATAAAAATTAAAAACAGCAGTCAAAACCCATAAATATCTTAGTGGCACTTGAAGGGGTAAAATGTGTGTGTGTGTGTGTGTGTGTGTATGTATATATGTGTGCCTAGAAATGTATGACTGTGTGTATAAAATCACACACCCCCAGCTTTTTTTTTTTTAATTGAAAATTACTTTTCCGCTTGGAATGTACAGGAGACACATGATATATATGTGTTGTGTGCATGGCTACCTTTATAAGCATTTCTTTGCCTCCTGGAGGTTTCTGTGGAGAATGATACCTGTTTAGAGTATTTGGCCTAGTGATTTATTGGATGTAGTAAATGACAGGTACAAGCAGCTGTGCTTTGGGATTCCCCCTTTGAGTAACTGCTAGAAGGTTAAAATGAATGCATTCTAGTTTCAGTACTTCAGACTCACAAGTAGATGGAGAAATTATAAGCCTGCTAACACTATAAACCTAATTGGAAGCAAAATACTTCTTTCTTAATGAAAAGCCTTTCTTTTCTCTTTCCTTTCCCTCCCTCTTTTGCTTGCCCTGACCCCTCCTGCTATGAACACCTACTAAAGCCGAAGATTGAGTGTTTTCCTTATTTGTTTCTCAGGAGATGGGGAACCAAGGAGAGGCCAGTGTAACTCAAAAACAAATGCAGGGGCTTCCCTGGTGGCACAGTGGTTGAGAGTCCACCTGCCGACGCAGGGGACACGGGTTCGTGCCCCGGTCCGGGAAGATCCCACATGCCGCGGAGCGGCTGGGCCGGTGAGCCATGGCCGCTGAGCCTGCGCATCCGGAGCCTGTGCTCTGCAGCGGGAGAGGCCACAACAGTGAGAGGCCCGCCTACAGCAAAAAAAAAAAAAAAAAAAAAAAGCAAATGCAGAGCCAAAGGGTTTTTGTTTGTTTGTTTAATTATTATTTTAACTTCAAATCTTATGTTAAGCTGACATACTCATTAAAAACCAAATATTAAAATTTCACATATCCAGATTCTCATTTCAGTCTTTCAGGTGGCTTTATTTGATAATACTCAATCTGTAATTTAAGGCAAATGGTCAGATCAGGGCAAAGCTGTACAGAGCTCAGCGTGGTTAATGTCGGTTCAAGTTCAGAAGACTGGAGAAGCAAAAGGTTAGATCTGTTTCCTGGAATATAATTTGAAACTAAAAGCTAGTGATTGGGTGTTCTGCTATCTTTGGCCTCTGGGAGTTACCACTGCAAACAAAGCTCGGCCTTATCCAGAGCTATAACTAAGGACTGTTAAGGAGTGAGCAGTGTGGAGAGGGACAGCTGAAAGTATCTGACCTAGTGTGAAAACAACTAATGAGAAGGCCAGTCAGCAAGATGGGATTTGTGTGTCCTTGGAGAGGGTCAGGCTTGAGGAATTTGCCTGTGGACTCAAGATAATAAAGAAGTTGCCAAATCCAATCCTAATTCTTTCTATCCCTTTTTTCCATTAGTCTGATAATGTAAAGTAAATGGTTTAAAGGATTTAGATACCAGGTCGAGGGTCCTTCATCTGCCTCTTGTAAGTATCTAATTGCTATCTAATTAGGGAAATGACTAGGAATTTTCCTAATGTTTTAGAGAAAGTCTCATCAGAGATTTTAAGATTATCCAGAGCAGAACCGTCCCGGGTGGGTGGGGGGGATTGATCTCTGATAGCTTCCAGGAAGAGGAATTCTCAGGCCAGCAGGTTCTGGACAAAGAAAAGAGAGGAGGCAGAGACGGTGGGTGAAAGAGTGAGGGACCTTCAGAAATGTGATGAGGGGCTGAAGAGCAACAGCCACCCTGGACTGTGGGGCGGCCTTCTGGATATTTTTGTATTATTTATGTACGTGCTCCATAGGTGAGGGTTTAGCGACAGAAGCTGATTGCATGACCTCAACCCAAATGGTTCATGTTTTTCTGGATAAGCAACATTTAGATCAGAAGTTAGGTATCTTAAAAGGATAGTCACTAAGGCTTATATTAGTTCAGAGATCCCTCAGAGATCCCAGAGGGAAACTTTACAGAAGAGAGCGAGACACGGCCGAGCTCCCTGAGTTGACCCATCATTCCTGGGCTCCCGTGGCCAAGGTTGTCATGTCACTGAAAATGCAAAGGATGGGGCAGAGACTTTGGCCCAAGGTCTAATCCAGCTGGGCAAGTCACAGGATTGTAAGACCCAATGCTTAACTGTCCATTTCACCTCTTGCACTCTCAGTTTCACCAGTTTCTGCTGCTTCTCTGTACAGAACACAGTAGAGATTCTTCAAGTGTGCTGATCTGCTTTTCTCTCATGCGGTGACGTAGAGGCTTGACAGGGCTTAGGTCATAAGCCAAACTCTCTGAAGGATTTGGGCTCTTGGAAACTGGTAGACACAAGACCAACTGTGTGTAACACTTTTCTGGGCCAGTGGGTACCACTGTGCATGTAATAATAATATCTATATTTCCGTTAGTCTGCTGAAGAATTCACTCACTAGCAGTACCCTTTTGGTAGTAAAGGGCCCACAGCACTGAGTGAAAGGAGCTAATGCCTGGGGTCTCCCACGTGTCACGTGGTCTCTTTAATAGTGGAGACCCTGCACTTGGCATTGGGAAGGGATGAAAAGCACGCCGCAGAATCCCAGCTCCTCTTGTTGCTTTCCTTTTCTCTCTGGGAGAATCTGAGAAGTACATCCCTCATCCTCATACACACATCCGGGAGATAGAACAGCCGCTGGAAGAGGGATGCAGAAGCGGCCAGAAAGTGAGAGGCGGACTGCTGGGGAGGAGAGCTGAAGCCAGGCCAGAGGGAACACTGACCTGTGTGACCCTCACCTTGCCATTTAGGTCCTACCGTGTTTACTCTCAGTGTGACCTTCTAGGGTCACTTTCCTCTTTTTAACCTGTTGGGTGAGATACTCCAAATCTCACACCAGGCTCACTGACGTTTTGTTAGCATTTTCTTTTTTGCTGCGTCACTTGCTCTGCAGATGGACCATGGCTGGCATGACTGTAACTCATCACACTGATGTCCCTGCCATCAGCCAGACGGTCGTTCCCCACCTTCTTCCTACCTGAAGATTAGGCGAGACTGCTCTTTGGCTTCTGACAGTTGCTCTCATCTTCTTCACCCTTCATCTGTCTACCGCTCTCCCGCCTTCTCCTTCCCAAGCCTGAAAACACTGTTTAACCCTTGGCCCATAGATCTTCTCTTAGTCCATTTCTGCCCACCACCTTCACCACCAGGGTCGAGGCAAACTTCCTGCCTGACAAATTCAAAGGCATTTGCCCCTGAGTTCTCTGGCTGCCCTGTGCACTGCCTTTCTCTGTGGCCCCTCGCATGTGAATGCCCCTCAAAGCTCTGTTCTCTCCTGACTCCAGGGTTACTCTGGGAGAACATACCATCCCCCTGAGTTCTGTTAACCTCTGGCTCTGGGACTGTCTCTGCACTTCCCCAGGTCCAAGCAAGTCACCTTGACTTAAATGTCTTGTTTACAACCCAAACCAGCGATGACCCTCCTTCCCAGACGTTGCGCATTTCAGCATTTCAGCCGGGGATCCCTATTTACCCTACTAGCTCAGGCAGGAAATCCCAGTGAAAGCTTCTCCTGACCTCTGTTTGTTTTACTTTGTTTATGTTTGCACGTATCTATCATCTTTATCATGTGGCCTCTTTGTACCATAAATAATCACAATGCCAGTTTTCTAACTAAATAATGTAGAAAAACATTTTTAGGGTATATTTAAATTGCTTAAGTCATACAGTTTTCTACGGTTTGTGAGCATCACAAAAAAAATGTTTTAATTGTAGTAACCTTTATTTTTAACTGAAGATTTTCTGCTACTTCCTCTCTGACTCATTTCCATCACTGTTGACAGCTTTTTTCCCCCTGAAATTCTTCAGGTTCTCCATCACCCTTTCCGAGATGATTCTTTTTTTTTTTTTCCCGGTACGCGGGCCTCTCACTGTTGTGGCCTCTCCCGTTGCTCCGGACGCGCAGGCTCAGCGGCCATGGCTCACGGGCCCAGCCGCTCCGCGGCATGTGGGATCTTCCTGGACCGGGGCACGAACCCGTGTCCCCTGCCTCGGCAGGCGGACTCTCAACCACTGCACCACCAGGAAAGCCCCCGAGATGATTCTTAACGTCACTGGTAGTTTGTCTCGGGCACCCTGTCTGCCTGGCTCCAGACCCTCACGTTCCTTGTCTTCATCTCCCATCGTCTCCATTCCTCTAGGGAACTACAAGCACAGAAGAACTTGCCCATTCAGCCCCCTGAGCTGGCCCCCCCTCCCCTCATTATTTAACTGATTTTGAAGCTCAAAGCCATCCTTAATGACGAGAAAAAATAACGGCCATTTAGCCCAGGCCCTACTGAAGTCTGGTCTCACTCTGGTCATCACTTCCACTTTGATTAGGTCATTATCTTCATACCCACCTCACGACTGCCCCCCTCAGGTTCTAATTCTCTAAAGCAGTGGTTCTCAAACCAAGGGTGCTTAAGGATCTCTTTAAGCTTGTTAAGCAGAGATTCCCAAGTCCCACCCTTAGAGATGGGGATCTGGCAGGTCCGGAGTGGAGTCTGCCAGGCTTCGTGTTTAACAAGCCCCTAGGTGAGTGATGGAGGTACCCTGAAGGGCTGTGACGATGAGGCACCTTTCATGCCCAACACAAAGAGGGCTGGTCTGGGAGTGGGGATTCAAATAGGGTTGCCAGATGAGCAAATAAAAATACAGGAGGCCCAATTAAATTTGAACTTCAGATAAACCATGAATAATTTATGTAAGTATGTCCTGAATTTTACACGAGAGATACTTATATAAAAATTTTTTCATGGTTTATCTGAAATTCAAATTTCACCATGCATTTTATATTTTATCTGGCTGTCCTGGAATAGAATGCCGTTGTGATTGGCTCTCCACCCACTGTCTTGCGTAGTGCTGTGTAGTGTTGTTCAAATATCTATTTGGGAAGTCTTGTGAATGACAGAGGCTTTTAGAAGTTAAAGAATCTAAAAGTCCATTGAAGAGTGGAAATCCAAGGTGCACATACCCTGGCTGGCACTTGACTTTCTCAGGATAACCACTTATGTTTGGAATGGAAAGCAGGAGTAGTAACTGCACATAAATTGCATATTCCTCCAGTTTAGGTGAAAAGATCCAAAGAAATGTCTCTACTGAGTAGTCTTGAGTCTGTAGCATTTTCAGCGGTCATAAGTTAATTGATTAAAAGGAGTATGGAAGACGATGTCTGTGCTCAGTCTTACGTACAGTTAGAAAAGGAAAAGCCACCTGCATTGAGATGCTTGCTAGCAGTGCGCAAGGGAGGACTGGAAAGATGACAGGCTTTAGAGTACCACGTGCTTGGGTTAGAATTCCGGTTCCACCACTTCCTCTGTGACCTTGGGTCAGGTACTTAACCTTTCTGTGCAAGAAGTGTTTTCATTCATAAAAAACAGATATGCTTATCATGAAACGTTGCTGGGGAACTTAAATGACATCTGATATCAAGACATAGTCATTGGTACTTACGTATTTAACCTAAATGCCAGAGAAAGGATTTCACAGAAGAGAATTTTTTTTTTTTTTTATTTTTATTTTTTTGCGGTACGTGGGCCTCTCCCTGTTGTGGCCCCTCCCGTTGCGGAGCATGGGCTCCAGACGTGCTGGGCCCAGCCGCTCCGCGGCATGTGGGATCCTCCCAGACCGGGGCACGAACCCGTGTCCCCTGCATCGGCAGGTGGACTCTCAACCACTGCGCCACCAGGGAAGCCCGGGAGAGAGAATTTAAACCATTCTTTTTAGTCAGATGGGATTAGCAAAGTATGTTTTATACGTGGAGAGTCAGCTTTTGAGGTATCTTGGTTGACTACCTTCCCACTCATGACTTTGCTCTGTGTTTTTCTAACTTTCTTCCTGCTCTAGGATTAACACAGATTCCTCAGATCCAAAAGACTGAAATTGCCTTTCGTCCTAACGATCCCAAGAGCTATGAGGCATACGTGCTGAACATAGTTAGGTTCCTGGAGAAGTACAAAGATTCGGCCCAGAAGGATGATATGATTTTTGAAGATTGTGGCAGTAAGTAGACATATTTTGGATGTTTGTGGTTGGTTAATTCTGATTTCCTGTTTCTATTTGTTACTTAATGATTGAAAGATACTCCTGAAATAATTAAAAGATTGAACTCTGGCCATACTGAGAGGATAGTATTTTTGTTTTGTTTTGTTTTTAAAGCAGGAACACTTTATGGGTTAGGCTTGGATACAATGAAATAAACAGTATAGCCTCAAGTATTACTTTTACCTGTATTTGAAAGGTGTCTTACTTTTGAACACTCCCAAATATCTGTTTTTACTACTCAGACTCAAAGACCACAGTTACAGATTTGATTCTCTCACATCCATTGATTTTGAGAAATACAATTGCTTATATTTCCAGATTTCTGTCCCCCTCCCTCCCCATCCAACCCCTGGCCCCTACAGAAGAGTTCACAGGACCTTCTGTCACCAAAATGAACCTTTGGTGTGATTAGCTATAGCCACACTGATACCGATGGAGGAGGGTTTATGGTCAGGGTATATCTTAGAGACCCTGGCCGGGATGGATAATGAAGTATGTCTTATCCTATGTCCATCATATGGATAAGGGAATGACTGATGAATGTAAACAATGGCTCTTAGTTTCATTAAGCCATTGACAGAATGCACATCTTCCTCCTTGCTACCTGGAGTGTGAATTTCCCAGCCTTGTTGTCACGCCTACCAAAACAAGACGCCACTCTGAGTTACCAGGTGATACCAGTTTTTCTGATTCAGTTCAAGCATTTATCACCTCCAGTTCTTTAAATGGCAGACCGTTGTGTAATATGGGGTGAATTGCCATTTTAAGTCATTTTGAAAAGATTTAGTAATTTAAAAGAAACTCTTTCACTAAATTTTTCTCATTAGAATTTAAATGAGGTTTTCATCTTACTTTGTAGTAATTAAAAGGCCCGTATGATAGATACTTAGAGTGAATCACTTCTCAGGAGATGGACTGAATTGAGGCACTTTATTTGAAGGGAAAATAGTTAGTTTGTGGACTTAAAAATATGTATATACTTTATGGTATTTGCATCCATTTCCTGCAGGATGCTTTAATCTTGAATTCTGTTCTCATTTATTCTTTCTCTGGCTTTGAAATAAAAAATGCAACAATACAATTTCTCACTTGAACAAATGCTTATAAGAACTCAGTGCTGAAAGACAAAAACTCAAAAAGAAATTTTTTTTAAACCTTGAATGGTGGTTGAAAAGGAAAAACAATTCTTTCCTACTCCCTTTTTACTGTTTAACATGTTAATTAGAGGCATAGCTCCGAGAAATCCCGACCATGAAACTTCCAGTTCTGAAAATTATTGGCAGTCCTTTTGTGCTCTAATTATAAACGTCCCTGTTATTGAGCTGAGCTGATGTCGACCTGTGCAAATGATGCTACTCCTGAAGAGAGATCCAGTTTCCTTTCAGTCTTCTAATTAGTGGAGTCATCCATTATTTAAAGAAAGAAAAATCGGCAGAGACCCAACATCATGTGCTGCTCATCGAGCACTGTGAAGCTTTGGTACTGGCTGTTGCTTTTGGTAAAATACCTTTTTAAGGTCAGTGGAGAGAGGAGAGATGGCCTGCTGGAAATCCTTTCTTAATTCAGGTGATATAATACATTAAGTGCAGGATAGCCCTGTCTTCGAATAAGTCATTGTGACAAGGAAGAGAGCCCTGTCCTTTCTCAGTGGTGCTCAGGGAATTGTTGGTACAATGTGAAAATGGCGTTTGCATTTTCAGATGTGCCCAGCGAACTCAAAGAGCGAGGAGAATTTAACAACGAAAGAGGAGAGCGAAAAGTCTGCAGGTTCAAGCTTGAATGGTTGGGAAATTGCTCTGGAATAAATGATGAAACTTACGGCTACAAAGAGGGCAAACCATGTGTCATTATAAAGCTCAACCGAGTTTTGGGCTTCAAACCTAAGGCAAGTAATATTTTAAATCACAGAATTTAGATGAGCCATTCACAATTCCATGTAGTCCTTAATTGGTATGAAAAGAGACCCTAACAGACGTTTAAAGGATACTCAGTGACAGTTTTGAAGCCTGATCAGTAGAGTAACACTGAAAAACCTCTGTGGCCACCTTGGAATTCTTAGGGTTAGGTCATTAATCTCATTTCCTAAAGTTAGAGAAATTCTGTGTGGCAAAGCCAAATTCTGAAGTAAGTCCTGTGGCCCTGTTCTGGATTTCTATTATGTAATTCTATAACGTAAACTCTTTAAAAGTAAAAAAGAGAAAAAGATGTCTTTAAATTTAAAACCTACCTGAACTGTAGGAGCCACAGTATTTAAAACAAACAAACAAAAATCTCGTAATCTGAAATAATTATCTGGTCATCAGAAAAAATGTTTTTTTGTTTTTTTTTCTGAATGAAGATTCCGTTAGAACTTCTAATTCAAAATTAGAAGTTGAATACTGTCTAGGTTGAACTTTTAGAACCATGCCATTGGCTTTTGCCATTATTGCAACTTATAATGGGTAAATACTACTAGAGATCATTGAACAATTGCAAATTGCCTTCGCTCACCATTTGGTGGGATGGTAGCAATTCTTTAAAATTAGGAGAAAAAATTGTATGGGTGTTATCTCTGTTTTTATAAGACTGCTTATTTCATTCTCTCCCCCAGCTCATGAAGTAAAAAATGCTGTCCTTTTCTCTTAAGCGTGGATTCTTACAGAAGATTTCTCCCATTTGCTCATGAGAGCATTGCCATTAAGAGGGTAGTTTTTGGTTCTGATAGGAATTGACTGCAGTATACAGAGTTATATGAACAAACTTACTTCATTTCTGGAATCTGGCTCTTTTGTTCATTAACTTTCTATTATATGCTCTTTATTTCTGCAATGCTTATTACCCATGAATAATATTTTCAAAAGAAAGTCAATGTAGAGATGAAAAGTTTTATTAACATAACTGAAGGATACATCAAAACTCCTTTACTGCCACCAGAGGCAAAAATGGATGAGTGGGTGCATGGATGTTTGCCTGGCTGGCTTGTTGGATCTCCTACAGAAATTAATGTACCTCTCAACAGAATTTTAATCTTCGTTCCACGTAGACTAGGAGGTAATCGAAGAAGAATGGTGAAAGCCATTATGTCACACTTAGAGTTGATATTCATATTGCTAGGAAATTCTTCACCAAGATAAACAAGCTATTTGGCAATGACAGGAATTGGTGCAGTGTATCCAAAGGACTAATCGTGATCTTTGCTCTCCGAATCCCTCACTTTTGATGATTCCTTTTCCTAGACATTGAATGATATTTGTCCCCCACAGAGTCTGTTGTGATTCACATCTCTTCCCATATTTATAAAGATATTCTGTTAAAGTGATGAATTCAGCTACTCTTTCTTTTCAGTCTTTTTTTTTTTTTTTTCCTTTGGATTCCCCTTGGTTATCCATTGCCACTTTCTGATTCAGCCCCGCATCCCAAATCCCCAACTCTTTCGTTGCTGGAATTACAGAGGTTGCAGTACTCCACATCTCACTTGATGTGCCCGTTCCCTCACTCCCCGAGGACAGATTCTGGTAACTTCTTTATCAATGTGTATTTTCTCTTCATATTTTTAAAGATAAATCTATTGCTGGCAGAAAGTTCCAAGAAGCAAATCTAGATGATCATTTTCTTATATTCCAAAAGAAAGAGCAGTACCAAAAATAGTCCTTTACTGATATAGAGAATTGTGCATTTTATCTGACTTTGATTAGGCTATGTATGTGTTACATCTCATGTCAGGACTCACATACTCTGCTGATGTGAGTAAGCAAGTGACTGTCTGTCTTCCAGGGGGTAGATGTCCATCACACTTCTCCTGAGATGGATTTGAGCCAGGGATCTAGGAAGGCAGGCCCTGGATATTTCACTACAGCAGTAATTTTCAACGTGTACTATGGGTCCCTTCGATGGAGTTACCCCTTCATTGAGGGCAATGCCACTTTAATCTGTTTTACATGCTGGACTTGCCTAACAAAACTGGGACTTAAATGACAGGGCCTCCACTGGAGATTTAAAAAAAGAAGAAAAAAGAAAAAAAAAAAAAGGAAAGCTTACTTGAAGAAGGCATGCTTGAGGGAGAAGGATGGCATTATTTATTCACGGCTCGGGAGGAAAGCCCAAGTTTTATAAAAACAGAAATGTCAACCAACCTTTCCATCTAATTATAATCTTAGCAAATGAGAAGAGAGCATTATTTCTGAGTTGGCTCTTATTTTTCAGTGTCCTTGAATAAAGCTTCTAATGGGTTGCCATTAGAAGTTCCATTTAGTACCGGGCTACACATCACAGCTTAATTGTAGTGGTCACAAAACTTGGGCATTTAGTTTCAAGAAAATCACAGCATGACCTTTCCTAGATTGGTTACGAGAGTCATTCATTCTGCTGTCTTCAGGTGTTTGGTTATTATTTCAATTGACCAAAGTGTACTTGTTTGGGCTACAAGCTCGTTTTATTTTTCAGAAGTTAAAGGAATTATTTACAAACTTATTGACCAACATGGATTTTATTTTTAGCCTCCCAAGAATGAGTCCTTGGATACTTACCCAGTGATGAAGTACAATCCATATGTCCTGCCTGTTCAGTGCACTGGCAAGGTAAGGAGACCTTTAGAGTTACTGAGGGTGGGGCAGGAGAGAGGGGAGAATGAATGAGATTGTTTTAAATTAGAGGTAAAACTTTAACACGGGAAATAAGAAGCACTGCTTCCAGGAATCAGTCTCAGCTGATGGAATTGTAGCTACACTGGGTAAAACTTCTTAAAAGAACAGAAAGATGTAACAAGAATAAAAACATCTGTCAGTTTCTCCAACTGGAACAAGAAACCGAAATATCTGAATTTAATCAGTTGGAATATTGGTTTACAGAACTGAGGTGAACTAGCCCACGTGAGTGCTTCTCTGGCTCACATGGTGTGTTAAAAACTTGAGGCCAACGTTTTTGGTTTTTTTTTTTAATAATTTTACATTGAAAAATTGCTTCTGGCTTTTCTTTAAAAACAATATTGAAATATTAAGGTAACCATCAATGTGTATTCCCTTTAAATCTGAAGACAGGTACCTGATGGATTGTTTAGAGAGAGAAGCAGAATAAAGAAAGGGAAATCTCCAAACAGTTCAAATTTATGTTGGCACCAAGAAAGGAAATGGACACAAGAAAATGAAAGGCAAATAGTTAAACTTTTGGAGGTAATGTCATTGAAAATATCCACTGGGCCAACACTGAAGAGTTTCTTTCAGTGCTGGCCCTACTTCTAGGAGGTTGTGTTGGCTTGAAGAAAGGCCTTAGTTGGCTCTTGCTGCAGTTTCCCATTTGTACAGTGAGGAAAGCCTCCTTTTAGTGACCGTTTCTCAAGGCTACTAAGGATTAGGCTGAGTGTGTCTCTTCCTCTCGCGGGAGATGCGGTTCCCGTATCCTCCAGTGGTTAGTGCTCACCTCCTCCCGCGAGGGGTTTGAGCTGGCATGTCCGCGGATGACCCGCTTCCTCTAGCAGTAGCTTGCAGACTGCTTTGTGGGACTGAGAGTCTCATTTGTATGTGAGTACAAATCGTCATCCAGGATGTGAGCCCTGAAAAATCTCATTTCCTCTCTGGTTTCCAGCGAGACGAAGATAAGGAGAAAATTGGAACCGTGGAGTATTTTGGACTGGGCAGCTACCCTGGTTTCCCGCTGCAGTATTATCCCTACTACGGCAAGCTCCTGCAGCCCAAGTACCTGCAGCCCCTGCTGGCTGTACAGTTCACCAACCTCACCATGGACACGGAAATCCGCATAGAGTGTAAGGCGTACGGTGAGAACATTGGGTACAGTGAGAAAGACCGTTTTCAGGGACGCTTTGACGTAAAAATTGAAGTTAAGAGCTGATCACAAGCACAGATCTTTCCCACTAGCCATTTAAAAAAGTTAAAAAAGATACAAAAACCTACTAGTCTTGAACAAACCGTAATACGTATGGGACCTACACTTAATCTATATGCTTTACACTAGCTTTCTGCATTTAATAGGTTAGAATGTAAATTTAAAGTGTAGCAATAGCAACAAAATATTTATTCTACTGTAAATGACAAAAGAAAAATAAAAATTGAGCCTTGGGACGTGCCCATTTTTACTGTAAATTATGATTCCATAACTGACTTATAGTAAGCAGTGTTTCTGGCCCCTAAGTATTGCTGCCTTGTGTATTTTATTTAGTGTACAGTACTCTCGGTGCACACACTCTGGTCATTTTTCAAGCCATGTTTTATCGTATCTGTTTTCTACTTAACGTGAGCAAAGTTTGCTGTCCAAGGTGTAAATATTCAATGGGAATAAAACTGGCATGGTACTTTATTTTTCCTTTTTGGGTTTGGCTCTTTCAAAGATGATAATGGCCCATCGATGAGCATTTTTAACACACTCCATAGTCTTTCCCTGTGGTGTTTGTTAGGTCTTTATTATTATTATTATTATTTTTCCTGGGTCTGGGTTGCGGGGGTGGGGTGGGCTGTTATGGGGGAACTGCCCTTTAAATTTTAAGTGACACTACAGAAACACACACAAAGGTGATGGGTTGTGTTGTGCTTTGTACTGAATGCTGTCCTGACTCCTCTTCCCCTGTCCTCCAGTCTGTTCTGAAGCCGTGTATGAGATCTGGAGCGCCCGTCACTTTGGCTAGTGACAGGGCTGATTAATTTGCTTTGTACATTTTCTTTCACTTTCCTTTTTTCCTTTCTCTGGAGGCATCACCTGCTGGTGCTGTGTCTTTATGAATGTTTTAACCATTTTCATGGTGGAAGAATTTTATATTTATGCAGTTGTACAATTTTATTTTTTTCTGCGAGAAAAAGTGTAATGTATGAAATAAACCAAAGTCACTTGTTTGAAAATAAATCTTTATTTTGGACTTTATAAAAAGCAATGCAGTACCCCATAGACTGGTGTTAAATGTTGTCTGCAGTGCAAAATCCATGTTCTAACATATGTCATAATTGCCAGGAGTACAGTGCTCTTGTTGATCTTGTATTCAGTCAGGTTAAAACAATGGACAATAAAAGAATGAACACATTCCTCATGTGTGATTCACTCTTGTCTAAACACCACAACCTGTGACTTCTTTACTTTCTAAGCTGCTAGTTATCCAAGATCTTGAAGAAATACTGAACCTGAAAGACAAACACGTGATTTCATCAGTTCACATGGAAGTTCAGACTTTTCTACCCGACAGAGGCCAAGAGCTGGGTCAGGACTCTGAACACCAAGGTGCACGCCCCTTCCCAGTGAGACAACCAGGTTAGTTGGAGGCAGAGGCTCAATCAGCGAAGTTTTGAAGTTCAAGTTTAGAAATATTTTGCAGTGATACTCAGTTTAGAAAACATGAAATTTTGGTTCCTGCTAGCGCTTCACGAGATATGGTTGTTAGTAGTTCAGTTAAAAAAAAAAAAATGAGGTTAGCAATCAAAAAATGGACAGAAGAACTAAACAGACATTTCTCCAAAGAAGACATATAGACGGCCAAGAGGCACATGAAAAGCTGCTCAACGTCACTAATTATTAGAGAAATGGAAATCAAAACTACAATGAGGAATCACCTCACACTGGTTAGAATGGGAATCATCAGAAAATCTACTAACAACAAGTGCTGGAGAGGGTGTGGAGAAAAGGGAACCCTCTTGCACTGTTGGTGGAAATGTAAATTGATACAGCCACTATGGAGAACAGTATGGAGGTTCCTTAAAAAACTAAAAATAGAGTTGCCATATGATCTAGCAGTCCCACAGCTGGGCATATATCCTGACAAAACTGTAATTTGAAAATACACATGCCCCCGTATGTTCACAGCAGCACTATTCACAATAGCCAAGACATGGAAACAACCTAAATGTCCATCGAGGATGAATGAATAAAGAAAATGTAGTATATATACAAACGGAATATTACTCAGCCATAAAAAAGAACATAATAATGCCATTTGCGGCGACATGAATGGACCTAGAGATGATCATACTAAGTGAAGTTAAGTCAAAGACAAATATCATATCACATATGTAGAATCTAAAATAGGACATAAATGAGCTTACCTACAAAACAAACAGACTCACAGACATAGAGAATAGACTTGTGGTTGCCAAGGGGTGGCAGGGTGGGGGAGGGATGGATTGGGAGTTTAGGATTAACGGATGCAAACTATTACATACAGAATAACACTGTATAGCAGAGAGAACTATATTCAATATCCTGTGATAAACCATAATGGAAAAGAATATGAAAAATAATGTGTATATATATGTGTGTAACTGAAAAAATTAGCATGTGCCAAAAAAAAAGGTAGGGCTTGAGGTTCAGTAAATTAAGAAGGTTTATACCTTGCTTTTTGGTTCATGGTTTGGCCTAAGTCCATATTTAGCCATATATTTAAAAATTAGCCTTAGAGTGAAAGGAGATGAAAATGAGCTTTCTGAAAAACATTCTCCAGGTATAACGGAGCTGAAGATTTAGTATCCCTTAACCCACGTGGGAAGTACCCAAACTAAAATCTTGGCATCATCATATTTCAGAAAATGGAAACCTTTCACAAAGCCTGTGCAGCCAAAGCTTACATCAATCCTTCCTGCCTTCAGGCTGGTCCCGAGAAATCCTTTGGGACCTGAAATGCTGAAATGCCTCCTCAGTTGGGCTCTCCTCTTACAGAAACAGACCCAGAGGCCCATGGCCATTTCTGTGACAGCACAACTTGTTCAGAAATAGTAACAGCTTAAATTCCCACCTTATTGCCCCACATTTAGTACCCTGCCAATCTGCTTCTCTTGTTTATTCTTTAAAAATACTACCTGAGACTTTGCTATCTCTAGAGCAGCAAATTGTGTGATGGTAAATTAATACCAGAGAAACAATGACTCCATTTAACAAAAAACAGCAAAGGGAACTGTGAGAAATGGCACGACTGCTTAGCTGCAAAGATTTTAGGAGCCCTCCTTAACAACTGAGGAAATACGGCAAAAATCCGTAAACGGACAACATATCTACCTAAAGCTGGGTTTCTCAAAAAGCAACCTCCACGTACATTGAAACGGAAGGTATCGTTCCTTTAACAGAAGATGGTTTGTTTTGCTGAAACATCGACACTTTTTGCAGTGTACATGAGTCTTAAACGTGTGATGTTTATGAACAAGAAGTGGGGAATGGCTTTACGTCTGAGGAAAGGGGAGTATTTATTCAAATTGGAAGGTCGTTTGTATTTTTGAGACTGTTCTCAGGTCACAACCTCGGTCAGACACACTTAACCCCCTGCTTTCACATGAACCTTGTACCTTCTGTTCTAAGACACTGTGTGTATGTGCATATATGTGTGTGCATGTGCACCTGTGTATGTATGTGTGTGCTCTCTGCCTATTCCTTCCTTCAAGATTCTGTCCAAATCTTGCTTCCCTGTAGCCTTTCCAGATGGTGCCAACCTATTCCCTGCCCGTGCGAGTGCTTATACCTCCACTAGGAGACTGGGGAATTGACTCCGTACTTATTTTTGACTATTTTTGACTCCGTACTTATTCGTTGGCTGCCTAGTCTGCTAAGTACTCCTCAACTGCCCCGGAAAGACCCTCGAGTGACCCTCTGCCACTCACATTCTAGTATGAAGTACCTGCATATTTCTGGAACTCTTGCTGCTACACATTTATCATGATTTGCTCTCCTCGTATTATTAGATGACACGTTTCTTGGGTGTAGGAACAGTGCCATCTACTTTTGGGGTGTCCTTACATCCTGAAAAGGGGTTTTCATACAAGTCCAGTCAATCAAATATTGAATTCCTCACACAGAATATAAAAGGAATGAGTTTTTCAAAGGCAGGGTTTCTCACACGTTGGCTAAGTACCACTTGGAATCAAAAGCATTGGAATAATTACTAAATAGAGGAAAAAGGATTCTTTCTTTCTTTTTTTTTTTTTTTTCAATCCATCACATTCCCTGAAGGAGAGCTTCAATGTGGTGCTAGTATGGCTTCAACCCAGGTTACTACCCTTTCAAATAAAGGGAGATAGGCCTGGGGCTCAGAACCTTTTGCAAGCAATAGTATCTAGCTAGAATTTAATAACTTTTCTTTTCATTGTATTTATTACCTTCAATTAAGGACAAGTAATACTAGTTTCCCACTTATGCTAAATAAATACTTCCATGATGGAAAATAAACTTATTCAAGTATCACAGCGAATGAATTTAAAGAAAAATAGTAAATACAATTTCAGGTGGTACTCAGATATGGTAAAACTCATGAAGGCAATAAAGGCCAACTAGACTTTAGGAACCTTTGCCCCAAAATACAGCATTAACGGAAGCCAAGGTTTTCGGTTCTGTACCTGTTTGGGCAAAATCTAATCCGAGCTCTGTTTTAGAACAATAGCATGCCCTGTCTGCCCAAGCTGCATTTATTACCAGAGGGAACTGCTCCAACTCCAAATTAAAAACATTATCAGTGATCAGAGACGAAAATCTAGTTATTAAAATCTTTCAAAGTCCAATGAAAGCTCAAACTCCTGGCATTTTAAAGGATTAGTAACACTTCAATATCAGTATATATTTGGCCCATGGAGGAGAACTAAGTGAGGTTACTTCGAAAATCCATGACTAAGGACAGAGGGAAACATAATACAGAGGGAAACTATCCAAGGAGCATTTAAGAACAGCTGTAATCAAGTGAATAAAGTGATCTTGGTTTCAAATTCAGAGAAAATGTGACTCTGTCTTTTCTTCTTCAAGAGGAAACTAGCATTAGCCAGACATGTTATCCGCCATTTCTAGGCTCTGCACTGGAAAAGATGAACAGGAAAGAGAGAGATAAACCTGTTATTCTCCCAACTGACGCCTGCAATCACCAGCATCTATAGCCTACCCAATGTGAAACAGAGAGATTGGACCAAGGCAGATATCTTGGTTCATATTTTAATTCTCTATTTTTCTCCCAGAGACTGTCAGCATTGGTCTGTTCTGAGAGATTAAGTACCTCATGAAGGTACTGATTTTTATTGACTACAGAACCCAGCTATTTTATTTAGCCACAAATGAATCCCACACCCTAAGAAAAGGCCCACATTGTAATAAAACTGTGACTTACTATCTCCAGCTGGCTCTACCACAAAACCTTTAAAAAACTGGGATTTCATAAAATCGGCACCCTTACAAGCAGTCTGTAAAGCACTACCTTTTCCAAGGAAATGCTCACCTTCTTCCTCTAGTGCTTGTCCCATACAGGCCAGGTAGGAGGAGACACTGAGTGATTTGAAACCCACCTATTCAGTTATCCACAATGTCTGATATACTCAGTATTCATTCCTCTGTAAGGTGGCCCTTTAGTGCCCATAACTTGTTACAGGGATTTATGGTCACTAAATTAGCAAGTACTGGAGGAGCATGGAACAGTCCTATAGCAATAGGATATAGGGTCTATTCCTTTACATAGGAACAGGGGTTCTAAAATGACTAGTGGGTGAGGATCAGGTATTGGGGAGGTGCGGATAATTCAGCACTGGAACCTCTGGGGGGCAAGGGAATAGAATAAGGTTAACAGACACTTTGGGATTGTACTACCAAAAGTGAAACATGGCACGAGAAGTCCATGCTGACGGAAACCTGTGCCTAGAGCTGGCCTTTCTCCTTTTCTTTGACTTGCAAATGTCTTCCAAGCTACCTACTATGTGCCCAGCACCGACTATAAGTGGGGGAGGGAAGGGTTCAGGCATACAAGATCCCTGTTCTTATGAAAATTTTGCCTTCACGCTTCTAAATGTCTTAAATGCCCTAAACTACTCTCACCTATACTTAATTCATTCTTTCCCTCCTCTGTCAATCATTCATTCAACATTGAGCACATCCCATTCATGATAATTCAGTGATGGGTGAGACCTGGTCCTCAGAAAGCTTATAGACTGAAAAGAGGAAAACCCGTGTAATCAAATAAAATCACTATCGTGTGCTAAGGTATGAGTGGGAATAATTAACTGCTAGTGGGAACACAAAATGTTTCATAAAGTGGTTAACATTTGAGTTCTCAGGATGAGTTGGAAGTGACACAGAGGAAGGAGCAGCGAATTTTAGCTGAATATACAATTGCTATGCCAATGGGCAATGATACTTTAATAATCAGATTAACTTGAGGATTTGTTCTGTCTTTATCACTGTTAAATAAGAACAACAGCTTACATTTATGAACTACTTCACAGTGTATGGTCTAATTTCATATATAAACCATCTCCTTCACACCAGCTCTGTGAAGCTGGTCCCCTTATCCCCATACAGAGCAGGATCCTGAGACTCAGAGGTCCATGACTTCCCTCTATAGTAAGCTGAGGAACTTGCTCAGTTGGCAAGGCTGGAACTTGAATCTGTGTCTTCCAACTCTAAGCCACAGTGGCACTGTGACCTTCCATGGAGTAGCCCCTGCCTTTGCTGATGACCGTATATAAATTATTGCCAATTCTGTAAGAATGTAATTCAAATAAATGTACATTTTCTGTAATTGCTTCAAGTGTAGACTCAAGGAAAGCTTCCAGAGAATGTCTCGTCTTTGCCCTGAGTACGGTGCATAACAAAAACGGGTCTCAAGGCTAGTGATTCCCTGTCCACCACTCCCCCAGAGGAACTTCTAGTATATGCAGCAAGCGT
The DNA here is from genome assembly GCF_937001465.1 of Orcinus orca. Classification (NCBI taxonomy): domain Eukaryota; kingdom Metazoa; phylum Chordata; class Mammalia; order Artiodactyla; family Delphinidae; genus Orcinus; species Orcinus orca. The sequence goes on along the minus strand of NC_064559.1, from coordinate 61,128,914 downwards.
GAAATCTCCTTGCATGTTTTATTAACTCTGGCTTTGTATCAGAGTCTCTAGTGTAGCTTACTGCTCCTGATGCCTGGGCTCCGCCACAGATAGCTGAATCAGACACTTTGGAGGTAGAGTGCAGGTGTCTGTTTTCCAGTGGTTCTTAATGTGAGCTGAGCAACAAAAATGCCTGTGGAGCTTTCTTTTTTCTTTTTTTTCTCCTTTGAAATCAGAGTATAGATGTGCTCGAACATTTACAGAATTTATCCATCCTACTGTCGTGGAGTTCAGCACCAAACTAAAATATATGTACCTGTGCCATTATACTAGATAGATTTTCAGTACAGTTTTGTTAGTGTTCCAATAATATACTGATTTTTAAATACATCAGCCTATTCAGAAAGGAAACAACTTTCTACTCACTTGGGGCCCTTATAGCCAAGGCTGGCTTCATGGATGTGTAACCTGTGCTGACACACAGGGCCACATGCTTAGAAGGGCCTATGCCTGGTTTAGTGTTCCACTGTCTCTCTCTTGAAATTCTTAATAATTCTTGAACCAGGGGCCCTACATTTCCATTCTGTAACAGTTCTGCTTACAGCCATGGGCCTCTGTGCTAGGGCTACTTTGGCCTGGTTTTCCTATCGGGTGAGTGGAAAATGTGGTTGAAAAGGCTGCTTGTAAAATAAGCAATGAACAGATCCATGGTGAGAGGTGGCGGGTTGGGGAAGGTGCAAGGTGAGGCTGGCTATGGAAGATGGGAGCCGCCAGACTTGCTAGGAGAGAAACAGAGGCCCAGGAGGGCAGGCCGAAGCCTTGGGGCAGGGGTGAGGGGGAGAGGGCCTCTGCTGTGGGGATGGTTGGAGGAGGCTACCAGCAGGCCTTTAACATGTGAGCTGGAATCCTTTCTGAACTCTTCCCACGCTCCCTCTCTCCCTCTTTGTCTTCTCCCTACAAGTCACCACGTGTTTTCAGCTCTCCAGATAATGGAGTTCAGAAGTAAACAGTTGTGAGGAAAAAGGTTGTGGGTAAAGGACCTCTGTTCTCCAGACATAAGGTCTCAGAGGAAACATCCTCGCCTTGATATAAAGAAAAAAAAAAGAAAGAGATGAAAAATCTGTTCCCGCTTACTGTCTCAGCTACAGAGCCCAGAACGTCCTTGGGCTGCAGAGGTACCCCCTCAAATCTATTTATAGGCTACAAAATATTAATAATAAAGTTGAACCTACTGTAGTTATCTCCTTCATATGTTTATCTTCTCCATGGGTTCGGAGGCCATATTTGAAGTCTTTTTTGTTTTTTTAAATTGGAGTATAGTTGATTTACAATGTTGTGTTAGTTTCAGGTGTATATAAAAGAGATAACTAGGGCTTCCCTGGTGGCGCAGTGGTTGAGAGTCCGCCTGCCGATGCAGGGGACACGGGTTCGTGCCACGGTCTGGGAAGGTCCCACATGCCGCGGAGCGGCTGGGCCTGTGAGTCATGGCCGCTGAGCCTGCGCGTCCGGAGCCTGTGCTCCGCAACGGGAGAGGCCACAACAGTGAGAGGCCCGCGTACTGCAAAAAAAAAAAAAAAAAAAAAAAAAAAGAAGATAACTAATAAGGACCTACTGTATAGCACAGGGAACTCTATTCAATACCCTGTAATTACCCATATGGGAAAATAGTCTTAAAAATGAGTGGATATATGTATATGTATAATTGATTCACTTTGCTGTACACCTGAAACTAACATTATAAATCAACTATACTGCAATAAAAATTAATTTAAAAAATTAAAAAAATAAAAACAAAACTAATAAGGACCTCCTGTATAGCACAGGGAACTCTGCTCAATATTCTGTAATAACCTATATGGGAAAAGAAACTAAAAAAGAATGGATATAAGTATAACTGATTCACTTTGCTATACACCAGAAGTCTTTTAAGACAAAATGAAAATTTCACATTGAAATGACTAGACATTTCAGTAATTCTGTAAACCCAATATTCTCAGTTTTCTTATAAAGATCTGATTCTTCTGCTGCCACCCACTAATGAGAGCAACTGTCTTTTTAAAGCTAGAAGGAAAATACACCTCAGCCCAGAATAGAGTGGTGCTGACCTTTCTCTCTATAGGAAATATATACCATTTTTTCTAATATATCTAACAGGAGTCCTTTCTAGAAATTCATTCTAAAATTGTGTTTTGTGACTCATTCTTATCTGGCCTCTTCTGCCCTGAAGGTGGTTCTGGTTGCAGCTAGTCCCTCCCCAGGCCCTCAAAAAACCTAAAAGTGTGAATAGGGAACTTCTGTTCCCTTCTCCCTACCCTCAATGATTAAAAAAGTACTCTCTGAGGGTCACCATATGAGAGCCACGGATAATTTTTCAAAGTTTACATTTAAAATTTTACTTACTCTTAAAAAGTGGAGTCCTTGTTATATATCAAATGCTTTCATAAATTATCTTGTGTCATCCTTAGAACTGAAACAGATGTATTAGTCCCATTTTTCAGTTGATGAGACTGAGGTTAGAGCTAGCAGCTTGCCTGAGGACGCGTGATTCAGTTGAGTGCCTCAGGCTTTGCTCACGCTGGTGAAGAGCTCAAGGTAAAGATGGAGCCTGGCTGCGGTGGGGATGGGTTTGACTCCTGGCCTTGCCATTTCCTGGCTGGCTGACCTTGAGGAAGTCATAACTTCTTGGTTTCTCATATTGCACATCTCTAATATAATAATACTGATTACATAAGGTTGTTGTAAAGATTAAATGAGTTAATATACGGAAAGCATTTAAAACAGTGCCCAGCATATAGTAAATATTACAAAATAATTATCATTATCAGTTCTCCCATATCCTCACAATGCTGTGGTCTGTCCTGCTGTATGTCAGTGAAGCCATGGGTTTCTGAGCAATTCCATCCGGCTCTGAGAGCCAAAACTGCCAGGGCAATTCCAGCTTACTAGGGGACAGCCTACATAATTAACCAGGTCATGAATGACAAAGGCAGACTGAGGACCTTTGCAAACAAAGACAGTAAAGAGACACAGAACCAAACACAACATGTAATCCCTGAATGGATCCTAGAGCAGAAACATTTTTTTTTTCTTGTGCTACAAGACATTTGTGAGTGAAACTGGTAAGATTTGAATGTCTGTACATAGTATAGTGCTGTATTAATTTCCTGATTTCTAATCATTATTCTGTGGGGAAGGAAGAGAATATCTGTGTTTTAGGAAATATACACTGAAGTATTGAGAGATAAAAGGGAATCATAACTGTAATTTACTGTCAAATATATATACATATATGTAATAAATAATGCACACATACACAAGGAGAGAAAAGAGAATGATTAACATGGTAAAACGTTAACATCTGGGGAATGTGGGTAAATGGTTTAGAGACGTTCCTTGAATTGTTATTTTTTTGCAGTTTTTAAAAATAAGTCTAAAATTATTTCAAAATAAAATGATAATATTAATCAGTAGAAAAAACAGCCTAGTATAGTGAAAGAGTACTGAATTTGGACTTGGAAGAACTTTGTTTGATTCTAGTCACTATTTCCTCGTGCTGTTAGGCAAGTCATGTAAACTCTCTCAGGCTGTTCCTGAAACCGTGGACCTCAGATTGGGACTTGAATCCACAGTCTTTTAACTGAGATAACACACCTGGTCTCAGGACTTAATGAAGCTCAGGTTCTTGACGTCTTGTCACAGAAATAATTCAGTGAGAGATAAAGTGATAGGTAAAGAAGTGGATTTATTTAGAGAGAAACACACTCCACAGACACAGTGTGGGTCATGTCAGAAGGTGAGAAAGGCACCAGGGTATGGGGTTGTCAGTTTTTATAGGGGTGGGTAATTTCATAGGCTAATGAGTGGGAGAAGTATTCCAGCTATTTTAGGAAGGGGCGGGGATTTCCAGGAATTGGGCCACCACCCACTTTTTGACCTTAAAGGTCAGCCTTGGATCTGCTGATGTGTTACAATGAGAGTATACTGAGGGTCAAGGTCTAGTGGAAGTCATTGACTCATCTGCCATCTTGGACCTATTTGGTTCTAATCAGTTTGTCGTGTCCTTGGGCTATGTCCAACCTTGGGCTAAAGGTTGTGCCCTGCCCCCTTCCCTCCTGTTTCATTCCTAAATCTAAAAATTGAGAACAATAAGATCTACCTCATTGGGATGAATGTGTATATACGTTGATGAGTGGATTTATAAATTCGCAGCTCAGGATGGGCTTTGCTACAAGTCAGTTTACGGTGAAGCTAAGAGGCTCACCTGGGAATATCAGTCAAGAAGGGGAGAAAACTCAGGTGAACTTGTCATTTCATGTTCGAAATTCATTTTTGCTGACCCCCCTACAGAAAAAAAGGTTTTGATAGGGAACATATTCTGTCCTTAAAACTTAAAAAATGTCTTCAAGTAAGAAAAGGAAATGTAAATATGATGATCAATTGGAGAAGGAGTGATTCTCCATCTGGCTGTAGATCAGAGTCACCCTTTAGATCTCTAAAAAACAACAAACGGATGCTTGGACCCCATTCCCAGAGAGTATGATTCATTAGGTCTTGGGAAGGTCCAGGATATATGCACTTCAAATAGCTCCACAGATACTTCTGATGTTCATGGGGGTTGCAAACCACTGCCCTAGACAGTTAGTAAAAGTAGGTGCCCTAGAAATCAGGGCTGGAACCAAGCCCATCTGATACTGCCACAAGTGATCTGAAGGAAAGAATGAAATCTCCCAGTTAACTTGGCTTTTCCTAGTACACTGGTGGCTCTCAACATGAATAATGTGCCCAAGAGATGGGTAAGGCCTCACATGATGAAATGGGGAATATGGGCAAAAAAAAGGAGACTGAACTTCAACAGGCTCATCTTGGGTATTCATGAGAAAGAAATCAAAGTAGCCTCACAGAGTGAGTTCTAATACAATAAACGGTGACTTGGGAAAGGGATCTTGGAGTGTGTCCTGGTGGTCCCCTAAAGACTTGGGCCCAAGGGGCAAATGCTGTCTGGGAGGCCATCTTTGCAGACTGACCTCATAAAGGATACTGGAAGTTAAAACCCAAGGAAGTACAGTACCTTTAAAAAAACAAAAAACAAAAAACCCACAGGTATTCGTTTCTTGGGAAGTTCTTGTTGCTATACTTCACACACATTTCACTTTGAAAAGCTCCAAGAGGAAAATGATTAAATTAGAAAATAGCAACTAAAGTTATTTAGAAGATACGGCATCACTTTTATAAAAACATGTTAGAAAAGTTTAAAAAGCTCTTAAATTAGATCAAAGCAGATAGAATATATAATCAGAATATACAATTAGCTAATGATGGGAATAGTTGGGATGGACTTTTCCACTAAATCCAGAAAGAACTGGAGAGGGTAAATGTTGAGATAATTTAAGATTAAAGAAAAAAAGACCTCCTTACATCCAAAGATTTAAAGGGTCAAAATGGCTAGAATCATATGTTAATAATATCTTTTGAAGGGCAAATTGGAGATGTGGAAGGAATATTTTTAATCTTTGATAACAATGTTATAAAAGGCAATTGCCATATTTTTCCATAAAACTTTCCTCACTGTTACTAACAAAAAAGTTATTCTGGGCTAAATATATTCCAGTGAAATTTCAACCTTCTTATTATGTATTTAAAGAGCTTGTTGCACAGTTCCTGGGAAAGATGAATTGAGACAATGGCCCTGAGCCGAGATGGCCAGTGCTCCTGGTAGGGAGATAACAGCCTGGAAGACAACTGCATGCGAAGAAAGAGATGAGTTGCCAGCTAATTCTAAGACAGGGAGGCTCCCATCTCCACCTGTGCTCCAGCCACCACCACTGTCATTGCCCAAAGCAACCTCTGAATCTCACACACCTTCCCCAGCTCAAAACCTCCACTGGCTCCCTGTTTCCCACTGTATTATGTCAAACCTTCCTGGCTTGGCTTTCATAAAGCCCAACATTACAGCCCCCTAAAACCAGCATGCTTTTGGCTCCAGTCATTCTTCCTTTTCTGATGCCCAGGGACAAAGAAAGGACTTTACCACTTCAAATGTCCTTTCTTTTATTCTTTCAGCGCAAGGGATTTTATGCTTCAGGGCAAGGGATGCTCCTTTTACTTCTTTTGTATATGTCAGAATTCTTCATATACAGTAGTCCATAAAGTCTTGATAATTAAATATCTGTATCGTGTTCTCTATTTCTCTTCTTTATCACACCCTCATCACCCACTCTTTCTCAAAGTCGGCTATAGATAAAAAAGAAACTTCTTACCTAAATGGACATTTCCCCAAAGAAGACATACAGATGGCCAACAGGCATATGAAAAGATGTTCAACATCACTAATTACTAGAGAAATGCAAATCAAAACTACAGTGAGGTACCACCTCACACTGGTCAGAATGGCCATCGTTAAAAAGTCTACAAATAACAAATGCTGGAGAGGGTGTGGAGAAAAGGGAACTTTCCTACACTGTTGGTGGGAATGTAAATTGGTGCAGCCACTATGGAAAACAGTATGGAAGTTCCTCAAAAAACTAAAAACAGAATTGCCATATGATCCAGCAATCCTACTCCTGGGCATATATCTGGACAAAACTATAATTCAAAAAGATACATGGGGACTTCCCTGGTGGCACAGTGGTTAAGAATCTGCCTGCCAATGCAGGAGACACAGGTTCGATCCCTGGCCCAGGAAGATCCCACATGCCACGGAGCAACTAAGCTCGTGCGCCACAACTACTGAGGCTGTGCTCTAGAGCCTGCAAGCCACAACTACTGAGCCTGCGTGCCACAACTACTGAAGCCCGCGCACCTAGAGCCCGTGCTCCACAACAAGAGAAGCTACTGCAATAAGAAGCAAGCACACAGCAATGAAGACCCAGTGCAGCCAAAAATAAATAAATAAATTTTTTAAAGAAGTCCCCTTGTAAAAAAAAAAAAGATACATGCACCCCTATGTTCACAGCAGCACTATTCACAATAGTGAATAAGATGTGGAAACAACCTAAATATCCATCATCAGATGAATGGATAAAGAAGATGTGGGACATATATACAATGGAATACTACTCAACCATAAAAAAGAACGAAATAATGCCATTTGCGGCAACATGAATGGACCTAGAGATTATCATACTAAGTGAAATAAATCAGAATGAGAAAGACAGATACCATATGATATCACTGATACGTGGAATCTAAAATACGACACAAATGAACTTATCTATGAAACAGACACAGACTCACAGACATAGAGAACAGACTTGTGGTTGCCAAGGAGGGAGTGAGGGTATAGGAGTTTGGGATGAGCAGATGCAAACTATTATATACAGAATGGATAAACAAGGTCCTACTGTATAGCACAGGGACCTATATTCAGTATGCTGTGATAAACCATAATGGAAAAGAATATGAAAAAGAATGTATATACGACTGAATCACTTTGCTGTACAGCAGAAATTGACACATTATAAATCAACTATACTTCAATAAAATACATTAAAAAAGAAAAAGAAGCTTCTTGCACAATCTCCATCACTGGCTTCTGCCAATCACGCTGATATAACAACAAACACTGACATTCATGAACAGAATGGAAAGAACTCTGTCCCTAGGCCAGCAAAGACCATGGTTGGTTTGCAATGAACAATTTAGGGCAGTAGAGAACTGGAGAGGATTTCAGGAGGGTAAGAAATGAGTGACTATATTCCTATCAAAGAAGAGTAAATAGGCTTCTAGAAAGAGGCAATTATGACAGAGACATGCTTCAGGCAAAATATCATGAATTAATTTATTTTCAAACAAGAATATCAGTGGCCCGTAAATACTCCAAAAGTTCTTTAAGTTTCTAGAATAGTATAAAACAATGAATTATTTAAAGCCTTATCAGTTTAAAGATTTCATTTAGAGTAGCTTGGATCTTAGTTTCTAAGCCTTACTTTGAATGGTATAACCCTGTCTTGGTCCTATCAAAAATCTAGATAATTTATTTTATTTAATGTTTCATATTCTCTCAAACTACTTAGAACAGAACAGTGATGTCAAAGACTGAAACAGAACCCAATCAATTAAAATATAGGTGACTTACTATTGGCATATTCCTCTGGTGCTATTTTCAAGAATAATATTGACAGACTGAAGAAGTGTTTTAAAACAAAGAGAGAGATTTTCCATGGATTCTGTCACTGGGAAATTTACAGCAGAGAAAGATGACAGTGTTTCAAGATATAGCAGTGATGGCAGCAATAACAACAACATTGAAAATAATGTGGTAGAGACTGCCAGTGCCCACCCAATACTCATTCTCCCTTTCTCCTTTACAAAGAGGATTTTGATTTTGTTGGCGCATAACAAAGTGCATAGCCTCTGTTACAGGTGAGGGGCAGGGAGGGGAGGATGGTGATTCATTTCTCACTAATGTCACATATGCAAAAGTTGTTGGGTAGGGCTTATAGGAAAGCTCCTTAAAAGCAGGCACACTCAGCTGGTAGTATCCTGTTGCCCTCTGCCCTTCAGTTCTTTCTGCCTGGAATGAGCACATGATGTTAGAGACAGAGTAGCCACCTTGGAACTAAGGGGCAGTCACAAGGGAAAGGCCAAGATTACTGCAGAGATCTTGGGCCTGGATTGTTGAGCGGCTAAACCAAAGCCTATCATGGCCTGCGTCCTCACTTCTTGTTTCACAGTAAGAAAACCTTTAATTTGTTCTCTTTTTGGCACTTCTGTTCCTAGCAGCCAAATTCTTAACGGATATAAATAACAGTAATAACTACAATAATAATGGTGATAACAATAGCACTGTTCTAAATGCTTTGCATTATCTCATTTAATACTTACTGATCTATGACTGTTATCTCTGTATGACAGTTCAGGAAACTGAGATTTAGGCCCCATAGCTAGCTAAGAAGCAGAGTTAGGATTTGAGCCCTGGCAATCTAATTTTTTTTAAATTAATTAATTAATTTTTGGCTGCGTTGGGTCTTTGTTGCTGCGCGCAGGCTTTTCTCTAGTTGCAGCGAGCAGGGGCTACTCTTCATTGCGGTGCGCGGGCTTCTCATTGCAGAGGCTTCTCTTGTTGTGGAGCATGGGTTCTAGGCGCACAGGCTTCAGTAGTTGTGGCACGCGGGCTCAGTAATTGTGGCGCACGGGCTTAGTTGCTCCATGGCATGTGGGATCTTCCTGGACCAGGGCTCGAACCCATGTCTCCTGCATTGGCAGGTGGATTCTTAACCACTGCACCACCAGGGAAGCCCTGGCAATCTAATTTTAACTGTTTGTATTGTGATTTCTATTACCCTACTAAGTGAAGGAAAACATCAAGTAGCTCAATTGAGATTCTGGGGTCATGGATGCTGTTCTCCGTTGCTATTCTCCTTTATGCCAAATACACACATCTCTAATCTAGGCATTTCCAATAAAGATTCCTAAAACATTCAGAATTCATGCTTAAAAAGAGTAAAGTCAGATCAAATAGATTTTCCAGAAGAAAATCTCCCCTATGTGAGGATTTAGAACTACCTGCCCTGTGTCTGTCAACTCCCTTTCACTTCATCATTCATCAGCCTGAACATTTTAGCCAGACATCATCCTCACCTTGTAAGAGTCTGGGATGAGATCTTCATTGATTTACTAAATCCCTACCCTTTCAGTTGAAATCATACCAAAGGAGCAATTTAGTGCCAACTTCAGTGGTTGTTTTCTTTGGTGCAGGCACCATGCCTACTCCCTGGGACCTATAACTCCCCTAACCCAAGTGGAAATGATCTATCTTCAGCGGGATACACTTGGGTTGATTTAGGAAAAAACAAAACCAAACCAAAAGCAAACCACTCCAAAACTGCTTATGATATTTCCTGAGAAGATTTTTCGGAGGTCCTTTCCAAGCAGTTTCTGATCACCACTGCTCTTTGACTCAGTCATAACAGCAGTAAATTTGAGGGAACTTTTGCAATACTAGTTATTATGGTTAGGCCAACTAAAAATTAATTGAATTGCTTGGAAAATCAGAATCACAAAAGTTAAGCACTGAGTACCAAAAGAATTTTGTACAATCTTCTCAATTATATTGCTTTCTCTTTCTTGTGCACTTTCCATCTCCTAAAGATGAATAATAGCAGAAAATGCTGATGTTTAACATTTCTAGCTAGAATACATTTTGAACACGTAAAACTAGAGATGCTTATGACAAAATTCATTTAGAGGTAGGAGGTCCCAGTTTCCTAGCTATTCTACTTTTGATCTTCCTCCAACCCATTCTCTCTACTGCCACTAGAGTTTTCTTCCATTGCTCCTTATTTAAAAAACAAAACACAACCCATCACAACCTGGACCTAGTCTACTATTCCAAATGCTACCATAACCACTTTTCCCTTCATATTTTAAACTCTAGCCACAATCATTTCAAATAATTACCTGGATACTCCATCTTCTGGCATATATCTGGGACTCTAGGCATGCAATTTCCTCTGCCCAAATGCTCTTCCTGTACCCTCTTCCCCCCATCGCACTTTTCACTTTGTAACCTTAGAATCTCTACTTTAAGCCATCAACCAATCAACCAACAGAAAACAAGGAAAAACCCTTGTGGAACTTAAAAAGAAACTGATAAAGGCCAAACTAATCATCTAAATCAGGGGTCACCAAACTTCTTCTGTTAAGGGACAGAGTAGTAAATATTTTAGGCATTGTGGGCCATACAATCTCTGTCGCAACTACTCAATTTTGCTGATGTAGCTGCAGAGCAGTCATAGACATTATGTAAATAAAGTGTGGCTGTGTTCTAATAAAACTTTATTTAAAAAAACAGGCAGAGGGCCAGATTTGACTGGTGGGCCATCGTTTGCTGACCCTCATCTAAAGCATGCTATGTCTAAATAGCACACATATCTCTAGCTGGCAAAATACATCATTTTCCATGAGTATATTCATAAATAGCAAAATCATACTGATCATACACAAGAGAATATATTTTGTTACAAATTGTATCCGCCATGTGGGATGCACTCATATTTCTTACCAAAAAATCTAGTTATAAATAATTTTACAACCCATGAAAGCTAATTTTTTAGGGTAGGGATTATTGATTATACTTGAGTAAATGATATAATGTACATGATATCATTTAACACTTCTTGGTACTTAACAAATGCTTAATTGAACCAAAACAGAATACAAATTCACCTTGTTACTGGAGAATTGTGCAAGGTTTTTGTGTTGTTTTTTCATGTGGCTTCCTCCCTCCCTCTTTTCCTTCCTTCCTTTCTTCAAGAAAAATTTCTGACTCAGAGAAGGAGCCAAAAACCCACTCCAACTTTGGTCACTGCAAAGCCATAACAACTGTAGCTTAGAGAGAGCAAGGACTGAGAATTTGGTACTAGTGAAACTGATGTTATATTTCTTTAATTGATACTCAAGGTTTTGTAGGTTGTCATCACAGCAGTGATCTAAGGAAGTGGTCTTATTTGTTTTCTACAAAGATTAAATATGCTGCCTTTGTATAAGTTCTTTTCACTGATATACTATAATCCAAAAAACACTCCTTGCTTTCGGAAAAAGGGCTTAAGTGTTTCAAAACTATTTCCCCATTTAGTTCAGTATTGCTAAATCACTCAATATTAAATATGCAGTTAGCGCCTTCTTTCCCCCATTTCTCTTCTTTAGCACACTTTGGGTGGCAGCTAGTCTCTAAGGATGATCTTTATGAGTCACACTGTCCAGTGTTCGTGGCCTTGGGTTTCCCCCCTTACACTGAATATGGGCCTGAGATTCACTTTAACTAAGAGAATGTGATGGAAGGGATGTTATGCCAGTTCTTGACCTAAGATTTAAGAAGGCCTAGCAGCTTCTGCTTTTGGCAGTCCTAAGCTGCCATGTAAGGAGTCTCTGCTGGAGAGATGACCATGTGAAGAGGCAGTTCTGAGCTGACATGGAGAGAAAGGGACACTCAGCTGTCTGAGCTGAGCTCTCTTGTGGTTCTCCTCCAAAATGTCAGAGATTAGAAGGAGCTATCTTGAACACTCTAGCCCCTTTGAACCGCTAGGTGACTGCAGCTCCAGCCAGCATCACAGAGAACAAATAAACCACCCAACAGAACCCAGTAAACCACAGAAGTGTGAGAGAGAAAATGATTACTTTTTCAAGCCACTAAGTTTTGGGGTAGTTTACAACACAGCAATATAGATAATCAAAATACTTTGAAATGATTAAAAAGAATATATTAATAGTGTTTCTTTTCTGGGAATCATTGCAGTGAATATTCTAACCATACAGAGTTCCACCTGGAGTTAGTAGAAAAAGAAAAAAAAAATTTTTTTCCTGAAGAAAGTTTACTGACCTGGTCTTGACTTGGCCAAGAGGAACACGAAGTGAAAAACTAGATCTTCAGAATAGGGTAATTTGGGGATTACCTATAACAAGTGATCAATCAACACATTTGTTTTCTACAGAGAGAAGCAAACAGGTGCTATGGAAAAATCATCACTGTTGGAGTCAGATGTAGATCTGGATTTGAATCCCAGCATTTTTGTTTACTTGCTGTGGGATCTTGAGCAAATCATTCAGTATTGCCAAACCTTGGTTTCCTCAGCTCCCAAATGAGAATACTGGCAGCTCCCACCTTTTAGGACTATTTTAAGGATTCAGTTAGACAAATGTATGTAAAATGCCTAGCACAGTGCTGGTACATAACTGTACCAGCAAATCTTATTTCGTTGCCCTTATAGAGGCGTCATGACAAGAACCTGGCTGAATGGAAGGCCTAAGTCTTGGGGCGTGCCTCTGATGCTGGATTACCTTCCTCCCACCCTAGTTCCTCTGATCACCCAAGAAGGTCAATAGGATGTGAAGAATTGAATCCTGCCTCTAACTGACAAGTATTACGATATCCATCTTGGGCTACTGTTATGGGAGGGACTGTGTTCCCCCCACATTCATATGTGCCCCAATTATCTCAGAATGTGACTGTATTTGGAGAAGGATCTTTAAACTGGTGATTAAATTAAGCTGGGGTTGTTAGGGTGGATCCTAATCCAATATGACTGGTATTCTTGTAAGAAGAGGAGATTAGGACACAAAAACACACAGAAGAAAGACTATGTGAAAACAGGGAGAAGACAGCCATCTACCAACCAAGGAACGAAGGCCTCAGAAGAAACCAAGACTGCCGACACCTTCATCTTAGACTTCTAGCCTCCAGAAATGTGAGGAAATAAAGTTATGTTGTCTAAGCCACCCAGTCTGTGGCACTTTATTATGGCAGACATAGTAAACTAATCTAGCTACTCTGAAAATGATTAAGGTACATGAGGCGAGCGAATAAATCACAGGTTACAGAGAGAGTGGAAAGGAACATAGCAGAAGGAGAGAGGCGGGAAACAAAGATAGGGTGGCGACAGGCCTTGCCCCTTTGGGAGCTCAGGTTGTGATGGTCATTTGGGATCTGCCTAAGTCCATGCCTGAGCCTGGTAGGTAAAAGGTTCACCTAAAGACACTGAACATCAGAAAGAAAATAACACTTCTACACCAAATGCAGAAAGAGATAAAACTCTGTCACTCGGGACCCTCTTTCTTATGAAAAGTTTTAAAACATCTTAGAGTACAAGTAAAAATGGAAAATGCTTTGCTATTTTGAGACTCGTTCACTCTTGTAAATGAAAGCTAATTTTTTAGGGTAGGGATTATTGATTATACTTGAGTAAATGATATAATGTACATGATATCATTTAACACTTCTTGGTACTTAACAAATGCTTAATTGAACCAAAACAGAATACAAATTCACCTTGTTACTGGAGAATTGTTCACTCTTGTAAATGACATCTGTGATGTCAACATTCAATGAGAGCTATTCAGAATCCGGCACTTTTAATTCATGTGAGAATGCCAATTCCACCGAGTAAAGAGGATATTAGAGTTACATTGAACATAGAGTGCAAATATTGCATTGGAGTAGGTTAGGGATAAAAATGTCAATTATATGTAAAATTAAATACCACCTTTTTGAATCATTTGCCTTGGCATCATGGAAAATTTTCTAGCCTTCTCCAAGAGTGTCACATTTGGTAACAGTAATTCATAAATGGCCTGATTCCCCAGTGAGTCACAGTGACTAAAATACTTTGAATAAATGTTTCACTTATTTATATTGTTGGGTCAAAATCACAATTTACTGAATTATCTGTGTTGGTAACATTTTTTAAAGAGTTACAATTACCACTTGCAACCTCTCAGTGCTCCATATGTTGTTGACACGTACAAGAAAGTGAGTAGATAGGATTAATGGATAATGATTGTGTACCCCCATGTCTTAAAACTCAACAAAAAATAGATGAATTAAATAGGCAGCCACAGTGATTATATTTAAAAATAGAGCTTATTCCCATGAACAAATGATACTGAGCACCAAAGCAGGGCATTACTAAATCTTTGAACCTGGAAATTGTAAAATAACTTCTTTTTTTGTTTCTTTTTAAATAAGTGCTCATTTATTTTTCAGCTGGTAATATGTACATGTGAAATTTTACTTTCTTTCTTTTTCTTTTAACAGATCTTTATTGGAGTATAATTGCTTCACAATACTGTGCTAGTTTCTGTTGCACAACAAAGCGAGTCAGCCATATGCATACACATGTCCCCATATCCCCTCCCTCTTGAGCCTCCCTCCCACCCTCCCTATCCCATCCCTCTAGGTCATCACAAAGCACTGAGCCGATTTCCCTGTGCTATGCGGCTGCTTCCCACCAGCCAACTATTTTACATTCAGTAGTGTATATATGTCGATGCTACTCTCACTTCACCCCAGCTTCACCCTCATACCCCATGTCCTCAAGTCCATTTTCTATGTCTATCTCTTTACTCCTGCCCTGTAACTAGGTTTATCAGTACCATTCTACGTTTTTTTAGATTCCATATATATGTGTTAGCATACGGTATTTATTTTTCCCTTTCTGACTTACTTCACTCTGTATGACAGACTATCCACCTCACTACAAATAACTCAATTTCATTTATTTGAATGGCTGAGTAATATTCCATTGTGTACATGTGCCGCATCTTCTTTATCCATTCATCTGTCGATGGACACTTAGGTTGTTTCCATGTCCTGGTTATTGTAAATAGTGCTGCAATGAACATTGTGGTACATGTCTCTCTTTGGATTATGGTTTTCACAGGGTATATGCCCAGTACTGGGATTGCTGGGTCATACGGTAGTTCTATTCTTAGATTTTAAGGAAACGCCACACTGTTTTCCATAGTGGTTGCATCAATTTACATTCTCACCAACAGTGCAAGAGGGTTCCCTTTTCACCACACCCTTTCCAGCATTTATTGTTTCTAGATTTTTGATAATGGCCACTCTGACTGGTGTGAGGTGATATCTCATTGCAGTTTTGATTTGCACTTCTCTAATAATTAGTGATGTTGAGCATCTTTTCATGTGCTTCTTGGCCATCTGTATGTCTTCCTTGGTGAAATGTCTATTTAGGTCTTCTGCCCATTTTTTAACTGTATGGTTTGTTTTTTTGATATTGAGCTCCATGAGCTGTTTGTATATTTTGGAGATTAATGCTTTGTCTGTTGTTTCATTTGCAAATATTTTCTCCCATTCTAAGGGTTGTCTTTTTGTCTTGTTTATGGTTTCCTTTGCTGTGCAAAAGCTTTTAAGTTTAATGAAGTCCCATTTGTTTATTTTTATTTGTTACTCTAGGAGGTGGGTCAAAAAAGATCTTGCTGTAATTTATATCAAAGAGTGTTCTTCCTATGTTTTCCTCTAAGAGTTTTATAGCGTCTGGTCTTACATTTAAGTCTTTAATCCATTTGTGGTTTATTTTTCTGTATGGTGTTAGGCATTGTTGTAATTTCATTCTTTTACATGTAGCTGTGCAGTTTTCCCAGCACGACTTATTGAAGAGGCTGTCTTTTCTCCATTGTATGTTCTTGCCTCCTTTGTCATAAATTAGGTGCCCATAAGTGCGTGGGTTTATCTCTGGGCATTCTATCCTGTACCATTGATCTATATTTCTGTTTTTGTGCCAGTAACATACTGTCTTGATTACTGTACCTTCGTGGTATAGTTTGAGGTTGGGGAGTCTGATTCCTCCAACTCCATTTTTCTTTCTCAAGATTGCTTTGGCTATTCGGGGACTTTTGTGTTTCCATATGAATTGTAATTTTTTTTTTCTAATTCTAATTCTAATTCTGTAAAGAATGCCATTGGTAGTTTGAAAGGGATTGCATTGAATCTGTAGATTGCTTTGGGTAGTATAGTCATTTTCACAATATTGATTCTTCCAATCGAAGAACATGGTATATCTCTCCATCTGTTTGTGTCATCTTTGATTTCTTTCATCAGTGTCTTATAGTTTTCTGAGTACAAGTCTTTTACCTCCTTAGGTAGATTTATTCCTAGGTATTTTATTCTTTTTGTTGCATTGGTAAATGGGAGTATTTCCTTAATTTCTCTTTCAGATTTTTCATCATTAGTGTATAGGAATGCAAGAGATTTCTGTGCATTAATTTTATATCCTGCAACTTTACCAAATTCATTGATTAGCTCTAGTAGTTTTCTGTTGACATCTTTAGGATTCTCTGTGTATAGTATCATGTCATCTGCAAACAGTGGCAGTTTTACTTCTTTTCCAATTTGTATTTCTTTTTCTTCTCTGATTGCCATGGCTAGGACTTCCCAAACTACGTTCAATAATAGTGGTAAGAGTGGACATCCTTGTCTTGTTCCTGAGCTTAGAGAAATGCTTTCAGTTTTTCACCATTGAGAATGATGTTTGCTGTGGGTCTGTCATATATGGCCTTTATTATGTTGAGGTAGGTTCCCTCTATGCCCACTTTCTGGAGAGTTTTTTATCATAAATGGGTATTGAATTTTGTCAAAAGCTTTTTCTGCATCTATTGAGATGATCATGTGGTTTTTATTCTTCAATTTGTTAATATGGTATATCACATTGATTGATTTGTGTATATTGAAGAATTCTTGCATCACTGGGATAAATCCCACTTGATCATGGTGTATGATCCCTTTAATGTGTTGTTGGATTCTGTTTGCTAGTATTTTGTTCAGGATTTCTGCATCTATATTCATCAGTGATATTGTTCTGTAATTTTCTTTTTTTTGTAGTATCTTTGTCTGGTTTTGGTATGAGGGTGATGGTGGCCTCATAGAATGAGTTTGGGAGTGTTCCTTCTTCTGCAATTTTTTGGAAGAGTTTGAGAAGGATGGGTGTTACCTCTTCTCTAAATGTTTCATAGAATTCTCCTGTGAAGCCATCTGGTCCTGGACTTCTGTTTGAGGGAAGATTTTTAATTACAGTTTCAATTTCATTACTTGTGATAGGTCTGTTTATATTTTCTAATTCTTCCTGGTTCAGTCTTGGAAAATTGTACCTTTCCAAGAATTTGTCCATTTCTTCGTGGTTGTCCATTTCATTGGCATATAGCTGTTTGTAGAAGTCTCTTATAATCCTTTGTATTTCTACACTGTGAGTTGTGATTTCTCCTTTTTCATTTCTGATTTTATTGATTTGCATCCTCTCCCTTTTTTTCTTGATGAGTCTGGCTAAGGGTTTATCAATTTTGTTTAACTTGTCAAAGAACCAGCTTTTCGTTTTATTGAACTTTGCTGTTTTCTTTGTTTCTATTTCATTTATTTCTGCTCTGATCTTTAAGATTTCTTTCCTTCTACTGCCTTTGGGCTTTCTTTGTTCTTCTTTCTCTAGTTGTTTTAAGTGTAGGGTTAGATTGAGATTTTTTTGTTTCCTGAGGTGAGATTGTATTGCTATAAACTTCCCTCTTAGAACTGCTTTTGATGCATCCCATAGGTTTTGGGTCATTATGCTTTTTTTTTTCTCTTTAAATTTATTCATTTATTTTATTTATTTATTTTTGGCTGCATTGGGTCTTCGTTGCTGCATGTGGGCTTTCTGTAGTTGAAGTGAGCGGGGGCTACTCTTTGTTGCAGTCCACGGGCTCCTCTTTGTGGTGGCTTTTCTTGTGGCGGAGCATGGGCTCTAGGCACGTGGGCTTCCGTAGTTGTGGCTCACGGGCTCTAGAGCGCAGGCTCAGTAGTTGTAGCACACAGGCTTCGTTGCTCTGCAGCATGTGGGAACTTCCCAGACCAGGGCTTGAACCTGTGTCCCCTGCATTGGTAGGCAGATTCTTAACCACTGAGCCACCAGGGAAGCCCTGGGTCATTGTGTTTTTTTTTTTTTTTTGGCAGTTCTGTTGATTGTTTAGTCCTCATAAACACTTGTTTCTACAGTACAATTCAGAGAATAAATAGAGGCACACGGCTCTAATTTCCACCACAATCTGCTGTTGAGGAGACATTCAGTGTGAGGATAAGGAGCTGGGGGGGGCATGTTTGGGTCACAGGGTAACTGGAGGCCTCTGTGATGAACTGTGCAGGGATCCAGTCGATCAAGATCTGATCCCTAGGCCTGATGGCCAAGGCTCATGGTGCAAGAGTTACAGTGAACCAAATGCTCTTTTAGTTCACTGCCATCCCAAGATGGGTCCAATTCTACCTGAACCCCAAGGGGTTGAGGTGGGTCTGACCTGGTCCACTGGGAAGAAGCTGTGTCAGCCCAAGCCATCTTAAGGATTTAGTTCACTACATGACAGGGCCTGATGGGACCCACAGATATCTACCCTTGCCCTGGAGTTAGTTATAAATACAAGTTATAAGATGACTTTATATCGGTTTCTTTCTGACTAAAGGGATCCTTTCCCATGTCTAAGGAAGGAGAGAGGAACACAAATTATCTGTTTGTAAAGTCAAGGGAGAGGGAAATAGCATTCACTGAACCCTTCACAGGGGCAATAAGCAGACACGAGGACCAGTCTGGTCAGACAAAGTGGAAGGCCTGGGGCCATGATGCCAACCAGAAGCGAATGCAGGGGTAACATACAGAAAAGCTCTGGCCTTGACTTTCTCAGGACCGCTGTACTGTCTAAGCCACTCCTATCGTTTTCCTTATTTCTCCAGGGCAGCACAGAGCACTGGCCCTAATCTGGGGCTGGGATCATCTGCCCCAAATAGAGGTGGAAGGAAGAGACTCTGTATCACTTGGCAGAAAATGAAGTAGCAGGTCTGCACCGGGTGACCCACGGTGTTAGGGACAGAGAGTACCAACGAGCAAGAGAAGGGCAGGGCACACCGGGTACCACTGCTGCAAGGCCAGCGGCCCGAGCCTCAGACCTTCTGTAACCGAAGCCCTGCCTGGCAGGTGACGGGGCCCCTCCCGGGACTTCTGCTCCATGGTCATTCTCATCTCCTCTCACATCGGATTCTTTTGTTCACCCCCAGCGGGTGGTGGGGCGTTGCTGTCAGCTGGGCGCAGCGCCACGTCAGGCGGTGAGGCTCCGGGCTGACTTGGAGGTGCTCTGGGCCCGCTGAACCACCGCCGAGCACTTCTCGCGCCGCAAAAGCTTGTTGTTCTCGAACAGACCTTCGTTGCGGGGTATTCCGTGAGAACCATCGGGGAAAGTCAGCAGGCCCAAACCATCCACTCTGCCGTTTTTAAATTCCCCCTCAAAGGTCATGTTGTCATGTCGAATGAAGACTCCCACGCCGTTGAACTTGCCCTGGGCAAACTCCCCCTCATACCTCGAGCCATCTGAGAAGGTTAGTACCCCGAAGCCATTAAAGAGCCCATTCTCAAAATGGCCCAGGTACGCGCCACCATCTGCAAACATCAGCTGACCAAAACCATGTCTGCGGCCCTCCTTCCACTCGCCACGATATTCCTCCCCACTGGAGTAGGTGAAGGAACCTTTTGTCAGGGTCATGGTGACAGCTTACAGAAGGATGAAAACTGGGCTTGGCCTTCCGGGATGACCGTCTCGCCCTGACGCGGGGCGGACCTCCGCTCCGCCGGGCTCGCCCCTGCCACCTGCCTCTCCGCCACCACCTCCAGTGCCTGCCGCACTTGACGCCGCCATCCCGGGCCTCATTGTGTTTTTTTTTTTTTTTTTTTTTTTTTTTTCCGTCCATGTTGTAGCATGTATCAGTACTTCATTCTTTTTTTTTTTTTTTTACCAACAAGTAACCTTTTATTCAGTTAGGTGTTTAGTTTTTATTTTATGCCTTATCATCATTTATGCTAATTTTTTTTTTTTTTAAACATCTTTATTGGAGCATAATTGCTTTACAATGGTATGTTAGTTTCAGCTTCACAACAAAATGAATCAGTTATATATATACATATGTTCCCATATCTCTTCCTGCTTGCGTCACCCTCCCTCCCACCCTCCCTATCCCACCCCTCCAGGCGGTCACAAAGCACCGAGCTGATCTCCCTGTGCTATGCGGCTGCTTCCCACTAGCTATCTACCTTACGTTTGGTAGTGTATACATGTCCATGCCTCTTTATTGCTTTGTCACCGTTTACCCTTCCCCCTCCCCATAGCCTCAAGTCCATTCTCTAGTAAGTCTGTGTCTTTATTCCTGTTTCACCCCTAGGTTTTTCATGACATTTTTTTTTTCTTAAATTCCATATATATGTGTTAGCATATGGTATTTGTCTCTCTCTTTCTGACTTACTTCACTCTGTATGACAGACTCTAGGTCTATCCACCTCATTACAAATAGCTCAATTTCGTCTCTTTTTATGGCTGAGTAATATTCCATTGTATATATGTGCCACATCTTTATCCATTCATCCGATGATGGACACTTAGGTTGTTTCCATCTCTGGGCTATTGTAAATAGAGCTGCAATGAACATTTTGGTACATGACTCTTTTTGAATTATGGTTTTCTCAGGGTATATGCCCAGTAGTGGGATTGCTGGGTCATATGGTAGTTCTATTTGTAGCTTTTTAAGGAACCTCCATACTGTTCTCCACAGTGGCTGTATCAATTTACATTCCCACCAACAGTGTAAGAGGGTTCCCTTTTCTCCACACCCTCTCCAGCATTTATTGTTTCTAGATTTTTTGATGATGGCCATTCTGACTGGTGTGAGATGATATCTCATTGTAGTTTTGATTTGCATTTCTCTAATGATTAGTGATGTTGAGCATTCTTTCATGTGTTTGTTGGCACTCTGTATATCTTCTTTGGAGAAATGTCTATTTAGGTCTTCTGCCCATTTTTGGATTGGGTTGTTTGTTCTTTTGTTATTAAGCTGCATGAGCTGCTTATAAATTTTGGAGATTAATCCTTTGTCAGTTGCTTCATTTGCAAATATTTTCTCCCATTCTGAGGGTTGTCTTTTGGTCTTCTTTATGGTTTCCTTTGCTGCGCAAAAGCTTTGAAGTTTCATTAGGTCCCATTTGTTTACTTTTGTTTTTATTTCCATTTCTCTAGGAGGTGGGTCAAAAAGGATCTTGCTGTGATTTATGTCATAGAGTGTTCTGCCTATGTTTT
The DNA here is from genome assembly GCF_937001465.1 of Orcinus orca. Taxonomy (NCBI): domain Eukaryota; kingdom Metazoa; phylum Chordata; class Mammalia; order Artiodactyla; family Delphinidae; genus Orcinus; species Orcinus orca. The sequence continues at coordinate 61,107,569 of NC_064559.1, read as the reverse complement.
CCTCTAAGAGTTTGATAGTTTCTGGCCTTACATTTAGGTCTTTAATCCATTTTGAGCTTATTTTTGTGTATGGTGTTAGGGAGTGATCTAATCTCATACTTTTACATGTAGCTGTCCAGTTTTCCCAGCACCACTTATTGAATAGGCTGTCCTTTCTCCACTGTACATTTCTGCCTCCTTTGTCAAAGATAAGGTGACCATATGTGCGTGGGTTTATCTCTGGGCTTTCTATCCTGTTCCATTGATCTATATTTCTGTTTTTGTGCCAGTACCATACTGTCTTGATTACTGTAGCTTTGTAGTATAGTCTGAAGTCAGGAAGCCTGATTCCTCCAGCTCCATTTTTCGTTCTCAAGATTGCTTTGGCTATTCGGGGTCTTTTGTGTTTCCATAGAAATTGTGAGATTTTTTGTTCTAGTTCTGTGAAAAATGCCAGTGGTAGTTTCATAGGGATTGCATTGAATCTGTAGATTGCTTTGGGTAGTAGAGTCATTTTCACAATGTTGATTCTTCCAATCCAAGAACATGGTATATCTCTCCATCTATTTGTATCATTTTTAATTTCTTTCATCAGTGTCTTATAATTTTCTGCATACAGGTCTTTTGTCTCCTTAGGTAGGTTTATTCCTAGGTATTTTATTCTTTTTGTTGCAATGGTAAATGGGAGTGTTTTCTTGATTTCACTTTCAGATTTTTCATCCTTAGTGTATAGGAATGCCAGAGATTTCTGTGCATTAATTTTGTATCCTGCTACTTTACCAAATTCATTGATTAGCTCTAGTAGTTTTCTGGTAGCATCTTTAGGATTCTGTATGTATAGTATCATGTCATCTGCAAACAGTGACAGCTTTACTTCTTCTTTTCCGATTTGGATTCCTTTTATTTCCTTTTCTTCTCTGATTGCTGTGGCTAAAACTTCCAAAACTATGTTGAATAAGAGTGGTGAGAGTGGGCAACCTTGTCTTGTTCCTGATCTTAGTGGAAATGCTTTCAGTTTTTCACCATTGAGGACGATGTTGGCTGTGGGTTTGTTATATATGGCCTTTATTATGTTGAGGAAAGTTCCCTCTATGCCTACTTTCTGCAGGGTTTTTATCATAAATGGGTGTTGAATTTTGTCAAAAGCTTTCTCTGCATCTATTGAGATGATCATATGGTTTTTCTCCTTCAATTTATTAATATGGTGTATCACGTTGATTGATTTGCGTATATTGAAGAATCCTTGCATTCCTGGAATAAACCCCACTTGATCATGGTGTATGATCCGTTTAATGTGCTGTTGGATTCTGTTTGCTAGTATTTTGTTGAGGATCTTTGCATCTATGTTCATCAGTGATATTGGCCTGTAGTTTTCTTTCTTTGTGACATCCTTGTCTGGTTTTGGTATCAGGGTGATGGTGGCCTCGTAGAATGAGTTTGGGAGTGTTCCTCCCTCTGCTATATTTTGGAAGAGTCTGAGAAGGATAGGTGTTAACTCTTCTCTAAATGTTTGATAGAATTCGCCTGTGAAGCCATCTGGTCCTGGGCTTTTGCTTGTTGGAAGATTTTTAATCACAGTTTCAATTTCAGTGCTTGTGATTGGTCTGTTCATATTTTCTATTTCTTCCTGATTCAGTCTTGGCAGGTTGTGCCTTTCTAAGAATTTGTCCATTTCTTCCACGTTGTCCATTTTATTGGCTTAGAGTTGCTTGTAGTAATCTCTCATGATCTTTTGTATTTCTGCAGTGTCAGTTGTTACTTCTCCTTTTTCATTTCTAATTCTATTGATTTGAGTCTTCTCCCTTTTTTTCTTGATGAGTCTGGCTAATGGTTTATCAATTTTGTTTATCCTTTCAAAGAACCAGCTTTTAGTTTTATTGATCTTTGCTATCGTTTCCTTCATTTCTTTTTCATTTATTTCTGATCTGATTTTTATGATTTCTTTCCTCCTGCTAACTTTGGGGTTTTTTTGTTCTTCTTTCTCTAATTGCTTTAGGTGCAAGGTTAGGTTGTTTATTCGAGATGTTTCCTGTTTCTTAAGGTAAGATTGTATTGCTATAAACTTCCCTCTTAGAACTGCTTTTGCTGCATCCCATAGATTTTGAGTCGTCGTGTCTCCATTGTCATTTGTTTCTAGGTATTTTTTGATTTCCCCTTTGATTTCTTCAGTGATCACTTCGTTATTAAGTAGTGTATTGTTTAGCCTCCATGTGTTTGTATTTTTTACAGATCTTCTCCTGTGATTGATATCGAGTCTCATAGCGTTGTGGTCGCCTCATTGTGTTTTTATTGTCATTTGTTTCTATGTATTTTTAAAATTTCTTCTTTGATTTCTTCAGCGATGTCTTGGTTATTTAGTAGTACACTGGTTAGCCTCCATGAATTTGTGTTTTTTACAGTTTTTTCCCTGTAACTGATTTCCAGTCTCATAGCACTGTGGTCAGAAAAGATGCTTGATATGATTTCAATTTTCTTAAATTTTCTGAGGCTTGATTTGTGACCCAAGATGTGATCTATCCTGGAGAATATTCCATGTGCACTTGAGAACACAGTGTACTCTGCCACTTTTGGGTGGAACGTTCTATAAATATCAGTTAGATCTATCTGGTCTATTGTGTCATTTAAAGCTTGTGTTTCCTCATTTATTTCCAGTTTGGATGATCTGTCCATTGGTGTAAATGGGCTGTTAAAGTCCCCTACTCTTATTGTGTTACTGTCAATTTCTCCTTTCATGGTTGTCAGCATTTGCCTTATGTATTGAGGTGCTCCTATGTTGGGTTCATAAACATTTATAATTGTTATATCTTCTTCTCAGATTGATCCTTTGATCATTATATAGTGTCCCTCCTTATCTCTTGTAACTGTCTTTATTTTAAAGTCTATTTTATACAATTATTGCTACTCCAGCTTTCTTTTAACTTCCATTTGGATGGAATATCTTTTTCTATCCTTTCACTTTCAGTCTGTATGTGTCCCTAGGTCTGAAGTGGGTCTCTTGTAGACAGCATATATATGGGTCTTGTTTTTATATCCATTCAGCCAGTCTCTATCTTTTGGTTGGGGCATTTAATCCATTTACATTCAAGGTTATTATTGATATGTATGTTCCTACTGTCATTTTCTTAATTGTTTTGGGTTTGTTTTTGTGGCTCATTTTCTTCTCGTGTTTCCCGCTTAGAGAAGTTTCTTTAGCATTTATTGTAAAGCTGGTTTGGTGGTGTTGCATTCACTTAGCTTTTGCTTGTCTGAAAAGTTTTTGACTTCTCCATCGAATCTGAATGAGATCCTTGCTGGGTACAGTAATCTTGGTTGTAGGTTTTTCTCTTTCATCACTTTATGTATATCCTGCCACTCCCTTCTGGGCTGCAGTGTTTCCACTGAAAAATCAGCTGATAACCTTATGGGGATTCCTTTGTATGTTATTTTTTGTTTTTCCCTTGCTGCTTTTAATATTTTTTCTTTGAATTAATTTTTGTTAGTTTGATTAATATGTGTCTTGGTTTATTTTTCCTAGGGTTTATTCTGTATGGGAGTCTCTGTGCTTCCTGGACTTGGGTGACTATTTCCTTTCCCATGTTAGGGAAGTTTTCAACTATAATAGATAAATCAACAACCGGAAGGTATATCAGTACCACAATAGTAAAAACGAGGAGGATGGAAAAGAAAACTGGGGGGGGGGGGGGGGCGGGGGAAGGCCTTGGCTGTGGAGGGCGGAGCCTAAGCAAGGGCAAGGTTTGGGTAGTGGGCGGGGCCAATGCTCAGGACCCACAGGGCTGGAAAAGGCCCTGGGGGCTGTGACTTAGGCTCAAGGAAGAGAAGGGGTCCAGTCGTGCCCCCCACCCCTGGTCTTAGAGGGCAGGGGATCTCACCTGGGAGCCCAGCAGGCTTCCTGGGCTCGAGTGGGTGGGTCAAAGGTCCTCCTCTCCTCTACTGCTCCTCCAGTCTGGGAGGGCCCCTCCCTCCTGCCTCACCTGTTCTCCCCTTGGCCTCCTTCCTATGTCCCCAAGGACCCTTGCGACATAGAGGGGACTCTGGAGAGCATGGGATTGGCCTGGGAGCTTAGCAGGCTCCCCGAGCCCGAGTGGGCGGGGCAATCGCCCTTTGCTCCTCTTCTCCTCTTCCAGAGGGCCCCTCCCGCCTGCCTCTCCTGATCTCCCCAGCCTCCCTCCTATGCCTCCAGGACCCACGCAGCCTGGATGGGGCTTTGAAGGAGGGGCACCAGCTTTGGAGCTCAGCAGGCTCCCTGGCCCAAGTGGGACAGGTGATCACCCTCCAGTCCTCTCCTGCTCTTCCTGGAGAGTCCCCGCCACCCCCGCCTGCCTCTCCTGATCTCCCTGGCCTCAGGGGTGCCAATCCTGTCTGGCCTCCACTTCTCCAACCCCCTCAGTCCCCCTACGTCCTACCGGTTCACTTTGGGGTTCCTCCCGTCTCTTTGGGCATCAGAGTCCCTGACCAGCGGCCAGCAGGTACCCTAGTTGTGGGGAGATGCTAACTCCAAGTCTTTCCACACCACCATCTTGACTCTGCCTCCTAAAATAACTTCTTTTAGTGAACAAGGGGCATTATATTGAAACTTGAAATTATGGGAGATTATGAGAATAGAGCTTTTAATTAACAAAACCAAGCCACAAAAATCTAAGATTTTACTGTAAGTTCTTTTACTTCCTTTTAAAACTGACGTTCTTCAGATCATATAGAAACTTAATTTCCAGTTTAAAATTTAGTGCTAATTGTGAACTAAAGGTTTAAGGACAATGAAGCTGACATTAAACATATCCTCTTTCAAATTAGTCCTGATGGCTGTTAGAGTCATAAAATATTCATAAAAGTTACTAATTCATAAAAGTTACTAATCCATGTGGTTTTATAATTTTATGATTAACTAATTTAATGATTCTCTTATTTGTCAGCTTAATTAGTAGTGGAGGGAACTTTCTGAGTCCTTCAGTGACAGTGTGGAACTCTGCCTTGCTTCTAATTTGGAAACTAATATACAAAATAATAAATCAAAAATATTGCTCTTTACTTGCCTAGGTTATTATTCCCTTTTGTTTTTGCCTATATTTATTAATTTAAATGTAAAACAACATTTTTAAGTTGGGGAAATCTGAATCTAACCTCTGAATATGTTAGGGAAAAAATGCCCCACAGGCCAGTGTGACAGTTACTGAATGACTAAAATATCATATACTTGAATGAGAAAAACTAATATGTATTCACCTCAGTGGAATGAAATTAGTTATAAAATCTCTAGTTGTAAAATGCTTATCACTTGATTTTCTATCATTTCCAAAGGATGAGTGAAAATCCCTATTTATACTACTATGAATAGAAAATAAATTCTTTGCTTCATTTCCTTTAGCTTATAAATTATTTATATCTTTCTTTTAAAAATTGTATCCTTGGGACTTCCCTGGTTGGTGCAGTGGTTAAGAACCCACCTGCTGGTGCGGGGGACACGGGTATGATCCCTGGTCTGGGAAGATCCCACATGGTGCGGAGCAACTAAGCCCACGTGCCACAACTACTGAGCCTGTGCTCTAGAGCCCGCGAGCCACAACTACTGAGCCCATGCACCACAACTACTGAAACCCGCATGCCCTAGAGCCAGTGCACCACAACTACTGAAGCCCAGGCACTCTAGGGCCTGCATGCGGCAACTACTGAGCCTGAGTGCTGCAATTACCGAAGCCTGCATGCCTAGAGCCCGGGGTTCCCCCACAAGAGAAGCCACCGCAATGAGAAGCACATGCATCACAATGAAGAGTAGCCCCCACTCACCACAAACTAGAGAAAGCCCACGCACAGCAACAAAAACCCAATGCAGCCAATAAATAAACAAACAAACAAACTGTATCCTCATTTGGATGGCACTGGAAAGGTGTAGACTACAAATAAAAATTTCTTAAGTAGGTTTCATTTAAAATATTGTTGACCTGAAATTATAATGCTGTTATCAATGCTCAGTGGTATTTTGTGGTACAGCCCTTAAGTAATGAAGCTAACTTCTATTGGGTTGGCTAAAAGCTTCGCTTGTTATTTTCCATAAGATGGCTCTAGTAGCACTTTAACTTCATTTGAAACAATTTTGTTAGACTGTATGTGACAGCTGTCACATCAACGTGCACTTAAAAAAAAGACTTACCAGGACTTCCCTGGTGGTGCAGTGGTTGAGAGTCCGCCTGCCGATGCAGGGGACACGGGTTCGTGCCCCGGTCTGGGAAGATCCCACATGCAGCGGAGCGGCTGGGCCCGTGAGCCATGGCCGCTGAGCCTGTGCTCCGCAAGGGGAGAGGCCACAACAGTGAGAGTCCCGCGTACCGCAAAAAAAAAAAAAAAAAAAAAAAAGACTTACCAAAATTGGTGAATTTTTGTGTAGCCATTTTAATATTGAAGATGGAAGAAAAAGCAACATTTTCAGCATATTATGCTTTGTTATTTCAAGAAAGGTGAGAACGTAACCAAAACGCAAAAAAAGGTTTGTGCAGTGTATGGAGAAGGTGCTGTGACTGATCTAACACGTCAAAAGTGGTATGAGAAGTTTCGTGCTGGAGATTTCTCGCTGGACAATGCTTCACAGTTGGGTAGACCAGCTGAACTTGATAACGATCAAATCGAGACATTAATTGAGAACAATCAACGTTAGACCACGAGGGAGATAGCCAACATACTCAAAATATCCAAATCAAGCATTGAAAATCCTTTGCACCAGGTTGGTTTGTTAATCACTTTGATGTTTGGGTTCCACATAAGTTAAACAAAAAAACCTTCTTTACCATATGTGATTCTCTACTGAAACGTAATGAAAATGTTACCTTTTTAAAACAAATTTTGATGGGCAATGAAAAGTGGATACTGTACAGTAATGTGGAATGGAAGAGATCATGGGGCAAGTGAAATGAACCACCACCAACCACATCAAAGGCTGGTCTTCATCCAAAGAAGGTGATGTTGTGTATATGGTGGGATTGGAAGGGAGTCGTCTATTATGAGCTCCTTCCAGAAAACCAAACGATTAATTCCAACAAGTAATGCTCCCAGATAGACCAACTGAAAGCAGCACTTGGCGAAAAGTGTCCAGAATTAGTCAACAGAAAATGCGTAATCTTCCATTAGGATAACACAAGACCGCATGTTTCTTTGATGACCAGGCAAAAACTGTTACAGCTTAGCTGGGAAGTTCTGATTCACCTGCCGTATTCCCCAGACATTGCACCTTCAGATTTCCATTTACTTTGGTCTTTACAAAATTCTCTTAATGGAAAAAATTTCAATTCCCTGGAAGACTGTAAACGGCACCTGGAACAGTTCTTCACTCAAAAAGATAAAAAGTTTTGGGAAGATGAAATTATGAAGTTGTCTGAAAAATGGTAGAGGTAGTGGAACAAAAGGGTGAATATGTTGTTTAATAAAGTTCTTGGTGAAAATGAAAAATGTGTCTTTTATTTTTACGTAAATACCAAAGCATTAAAAAAAATTTTTTTTTACATTTTTGTTGAAGTATAATTGCTTTACATTGTTGTTAGTTTCTGCTGTATAACAAAGTGAATCAGCTATATACATATACCTATATTCTCATATCCCCTCGCTCTTGCGTCTCCCTCCCACCCTCCCTACCCCACCCTTCTAGGTGGTCACAAAGCACCAAGCTTTGATCTCCCTGTGCCATGTGGCTGCTTCCCACTAGCTAGCTATTTTACATTTGGTAGTGTATATATGGCAATGCCTCTCTCTCACTTCTTCTCAGCTTACCCTTCCCCCTCCCCATGTCCTCAAGTCCATTTTCTATGTCTGCGTCTTTATTCCTGTCCTGTACCTAGGTTCTTCAGAACCATTTTTTTTTTTTTTTAGATTCCATATACATGTGTTAGCATACGGTATTTGTTATTCTCCTTCTGACTTACTTCACTCTGTACGACAGACTCTAGGTCCATCCACCTCACTACAAATAACTCAATTTCGTTTCTTTTTATGGCTGAGTAATATTCCATTGTATATATGTGCCACATCTTCTTTATCCATTCATCTGTCAATGGACACTTGGATTGCTTCTATGTCCTGGCTATTGTAAACAGTGTGGCAATGAACATTGTGGTACATGTCTCCTTTTGAATTACGGTTTTCTCAGGGTATATGCCCAGTAGTGGGATTGCTGGGTCATATGGTAGTTCTATTTTTTTTTTTTTTTTTTTTTTTTTTTGGCGGTACGCGGGCCTCTCACTGTTGTGGCCTCTCCCGTTGGCTCCGGACGCGCAGGCCCAGCGGCCATGACTCACGGGTCCAGCCGCTCCGCGGCATGTGGGATCTTCCCAGACCGGGGCACGAACCCGTGTCCCCTGCATTAGCAGGCAGACTCTCAACCACTGCACCACCAGGGGAGCCCCGGTAGTTCTATTTTTAGTTTTTTAAGGAACCTCCATACTGTTCTCCATAGTGGCTGTATCAATTTACATTTCCACCAACAGTGCAGGAGGGTTCCCTTTTCTCCACACCCTCTCCAGCATTTATTGTTTGTAGCTTTTTCATGATGGCCATTCTGACCAGTGTGAAGTGATAGAGATACCTCATTGTGGTTTTGATTTGCATTTCTCTAATGATTAGTGATGTTGAGCATCCTTTCATGTGTTTGTTGGCAGTCTGTATGTCTTCTTTGGAGAAATGTCTGTTTAGGTCTTCTGCCCATTTTTGGATTGGGTTGCTTGGTTTTTTTTGATATTGAGCTGCATGAGCTGCTTGTATATATTGGAGATTAATCCTTTGTCAGTTGCTTCGTTTGCAAATATTTTCTCCCATTCTGAGGGTTGTCTTTTCATCTTGTTTATGGTTTCCCTTGCTGTGCAAAAGCTTTTAAGTTTCATTAGGTCCCATTTGTTTATTTTTGTTTTTATTTCCATTTCTCTAGGAGGTGGGTCAAAAAGGATCTTGCTGTGATTTATATCACAGAGTGTTCTGCCTATGTTTTCCTCTAAGAGTTTTACAGTGCCTGGCCTTACATTTAGGTCTTTAATCCACTTGGAGTTTATTTTTGTGTATGGTGTTAGGGCATGTTCTAATTTCATTCTTTTACATGCAGCTAGCAGGTTCTTATTAGTTATCCATTTTATACATATTAGTATATACATGTCAATCCCAATCTCCCAGTTCATCCCATCACCACCACCACCACCACCCCCGCTTTCCCCCCTTGGTGTCCATGATACACCCACTTTAGAAGAGAGTTTGATAAAGCATACTCTTACCAAATGATCCAGCAATCGCACTCTTTGGTATTTACCCAAAGAAGTTGAAAACTTATATCCACACGAAAGCCTGCACACAGATGTCTGTAGCGTTTTATTCATAAAGGCCAAAACTTGGAAGAAACCAAGATGTTCTTCACTAGGTGAATGGATGTATTAACTATGGTACATCCAGAAAATGGAATACTACTCAGTACTAAAAGGAAATGATCTATCAAGCCATGAAAAGATACGGAGGAACCTTAAATGCTTATTACTAAGTAAAAGAAGCCAATCTGAAAAGGCTATACACGGTATGCTTACAAATATATGACATTCTGGAAAAGATAAAACTATGGAGACAGTAAAAAGACCAGTGATTGCCAGGGGGGCTGGGGAGAAGGAGAGATGAATACAAATAGCACAGAGGATTTTTAAGGCAGTGAAACTACTCTGTATGATACCATAGTGGTGGCTATGTGCCATTATACATTTGTCCAAACCCACAGAATGTACAGCACCAAAGGTGTAAACTTTGGTGAACTCTAATGTAAACTACAGACTTTGGGTGATAATAATGTGTCAGTGTGAGTTCATCAGTTGTAATAAATGTACCACTCTGGGTCAAGGCTATTGACAATGGGGAGGCAATGCACGTGTCAGGGGAGCGGGTATTTCAGAAATCCCTGTACCTTCCCCTTCATTGTGCTGTGATCCTAAAGCTGCTCTAAAAAATAGAGTTTATTAAACAAGAAAACAACAAAAACAAAAAGCATAATGTTCATAATGCTAGATCATTAACTCATTGTTTAGCAGCACTTAATCTATTAAGTTATATATAATACTGTTTTGCCAATTGTCATGTATGTGTAATTGTTTCATCTTCTTAGAATGTTAGCCCCATGAGGTAATGGACTATAGCTTACATAGTCATTCCCTAGTGATATGTCTAAAGGTAAATATATATATATTTTAGCGAAGGAATTACATTTAAAGTCCTTAACGTATGATGCAAAGAAATAATACAATGTAGAAAGTTTTTTGGATTTTAAATGTAGTTAAGCAGGTATCCAAGAAATATTTCTTAAATAAATAAATGACGGAATAAAAGGTGTTTTCAATTTTACTGACTCTAAACATTTAAATTTCAATTTCTTATACTGATTCTGAAGATAAGCATCCTTCTTTCTAAATGTGATTGGTTGGAAAACATAAAATAATGAAATACAAATAGTTTAAGAAAAATTTATGCCACAAACTAAATGTAGGAGGAAAGGCATGTTACCCTTACCCTTTGCTTGACTTTCAAAAGACAGGTCAGATGCCTAAACTACTCTTCCAGGTATGTTCAGTTAGTTGCAAAAGTGCTGTAAGTGCTCTTCCTGTAAGTCACTTCTGATTAAATCTTCCCTTCCTTAAGCAAAAACAGAGTACAATCTAAGCATATCTAGGTGAAAAGGCGCATTTGGAAAACAAGTGTCCTTGCGTCAGAAAAACCAGGCAAGTCTGTAACTGTCCTACTGTTCTATGGGTTTGTTCTCATCCTAAAATGACGATGGAAAGAGCGACACAGACGTTTTGTTATTAGGGTTTCTGGGTGCCAAAGGCTTATCAGAATAGAAGGAAATGAGTAGGGAAAATAAATAAATAACAGGGGAATAATGAAAATAATGGTGGCGAAAGCATGGCACTACTGATACAATTATATCTTTTCATTAGTATTAGAAAATAATAATTTCAAAATGATTGTACCATTGCCAGTTTATTATAGGAAAGAAGGTTTAGTTTGTGTCTAGGCACCCAATAAGATCAATCAGCTGTTTACACCTGAATGCAGCAAGGCATATCCTGTCACAAAACAGTTAACTGAATTGAGTCCTATTGTTTTAATTCAGTGATTATGTTAACTGAATCAGACAATACATAGAACTTTGCTTTATTAGGTACTGCCATCTTGACCGGGAGAAAAAGGGATCTTATAAATAATGGGCTGACAACATAGATGAAGATTTATATTGAATTGCATCCTTGGTGCATCCCCTAAGGATAGAAGCAAATCAACATCTTAAGGTTAATAAAAGTTTACAAGTAAACTACGTATTGAGATTTAGTGATACCTGTACTCCTGCTACTAATATACCAACAGCAACAAAACCAACAGTAACTATCATTTATTGGGCATCTGCTGTATGCCACACCCTGGGCTCTACCGTTGTGGCAGATACTTAGATTGGGTCTCTCAATTTCTATTTCATCCTCCTTCTGTTTGGTAGCTAGAAAGCTACAAACTACATTTCCCACACTCCTCTGCAGCTAAAGCTCTTATTACAAATTAGGCTCCACGAGTCAGATGCATCCATGTGAAATTTGGAAGAGAGAGGCAAGACAAAGGCCATCTTCTTACTGCTCTGAATACTGGCAAGCAAGTCAGAAAGATAAGTGTTTGTAGTGGCTGGACTCAGCCTTCCAGTGTCTTGTCATCAGGTTCACGGCTGTGAGACTGCAGTTATGTCAGCAGTTGTGGCCGAGGTGGCATCAAGAGCAGCTGCCTGACCTCTGCATAGTAGTGTGGTGTGAAATCAGTGGCCCTGTGGCATCCCCTTCCTTCCATTGATTTCCCCTGTATTAAACCCCTTTCTTATTGAAACACCTAGTTTCTGTTTTCTATACTGAACTCTGATGAAACAGTCCTTTTTATATATTGTCTCATTCAATGCTTACTGTGAAATGTCATTATCTCTATTCTGCAAATGGGGAAAATGAGTCTGAGAAAGGTAATTTTTCCTAAGTCCCAAAGTTGGTAGGTGGAGAAGTTAGAGGTTTGAACTCAGGTTACTCGACTCCAGAGCCTGTGCTCAGAAGCACTATACTCCCCAGCCTGCCTCATACTTTAGATTCAAATTCAACTTTAAACTTTTGATTCACCTTTGAATGCAAGTTCAAATCAAGTAAAAAGCTATTGAAAGCTCAGCTAATTTCTCTTTCTACTCATCATTTCTGTATGCTTACAGACTTTGGACTGACTTAGAAATAGAAATGCTGGTCTTGTAATACTTTCAGCTTAGTCAGAATAAAATAAGAAGTGTGTTCTCCTGGGAAGTCACTTCTCCGAAGTTTTCAAGCTTCCAGTTTTAGTAAAATGATGTTTGATATCTCAGAGTAATAAATTTTTACCAGTCATTGAAAAAAATATAAAATATATTTCTGTACATAACTAAGGAAAGAAAAAACACCTGCAATCTTCAGAATTATAATAATAACCAATTACCTGATCACAATGAGTATGAAGACAGTATGCATATTAGAAAAACCCAGCATTCCTGGTTAGGAGACTAATGTTCTATACACCGAGCTATGCAATCTCAGGTAAGCCACTTCCTTCTTTAGGCCACACTCTCCTCACTGGTGAAAAACAAGGGGGTTAGATTGGAATCTGAGTTCCTCAAAACCCCGAATCAGGAAATGTTAGTGCACAAAAGGGGTTTAGAGCGGGACTCTCAATCTTTGTCACCTCACGGCACACAGAGAAAACGCTAATTCTTGTGTGACATACTGAAGCCACAGCTGGAAGCAGTTCAGGATTGAAGAAACTGCTCTTAGGCCTCCAAAGATCAATTTCTCAGCTCACTTGTGGAGAAGTCTGAGCTTAGAGAACCACCCGTTCAGCCTCATCAGTTTCCATGTGGAGAAACTAAAGTGACTTTACAACAACCTGTAAGTTAAAGTATATGGTATCGATGTATATTATCAGCTGTTACACTCATATATTATTTAATAATTTTTCCCCAACTTGTCCCCACTTCAGTTCATTTTCTACGCAGCAACCAGGGAGCTCTCTTAAAAAATACAGATCTGATCACGTCAGCCCCCACTTTCCCTCTCATTGTTCTTAGGATAAAGACCCATGTTCTTTATCATAATAAAATAGCCCACTAGGCCCTGCATGTCCCAACCTCTATTTCTCCAGGGTCATCTCACACCATTCTCCCCACTGCACTTTATATCCCTTTTTTCCTTTCCTAAAACGGCCCAAGCACTTTCCTGCATCAGAGCTTTAGACTCTGGGGTCCCTTTTACTTTCTTCCCTAGCTGACACTTAACTCATTTCGATAGATCTCAGTTCAAGTGTTGTTTCCTCAAGAAAACCTTCCCTAATCTCCCTTCTATATCAGGTTCCCCTACTACATCTCATCCTTTCTTTTACTACACAGCACCGATGACGTTTTGAACTCGCTCATTTCCTTTTGCGATTATCTGATTAACGTCTGCTTTCCTCATTAGACTCTAAGCTCTGAAAAGGGCCAGCAACTCTTTTGCTTTTACTGTCTCCTCAGTGCCTACTGCTGTGTCATAGGTCATTTATGAATAATTGTTACCAAGATCTGACACTCTCACTGGAGAAGGCTGGAAAATTTTCCATGATGCCAGGACAAATGACTTAAGAGTATGTTTCAATTAAATATTTGTTTAATGGATAAATTTATGGTTTTGTTTGGGCTATATGTAGGAGTCTTCCTGGCAACTCTAATCTTTGAACTGACATAGTTCTGTACATCAAATTTCTTATGATGTGAAATATGGATATGGTGATGCTTTATTCTAATTAATGAACAGTATGGTCATTCACTTAAAAGCTTTCAGTGCAAATATTCTTAATTTTTGGATCGTGGAATACTTAAAAGCTTTGGACACTTTTTTCAAGAAAATGGATACATTCACAACATTCTGCAAACAATCTCAGGCAGTTAGTCCATGGACTAACCCTATGAATAAATTTCAAGTGCCTAAATATGGCATAAAATTACTTTTTCTTGATCCTTTTGACTTGATTTGACTTGATCCTTTGATACCTTTCCAAGTTCGCCTGCCATTCTCTAATATTATTTTAAACTCTAATATATCACAGTCCATGTGGTTTCCCAGAATATATACCATTTCCCTTCCTGGAATTCCATTCTCACTTTTTCTTTTTAACATATCCTCCAATACTTGGAACGAAGCTTGTATCTTCCAGGAGCCTCACCTGACTCCCATGCTGGGAAATGGGTACCTCTTTACCATGACACCTGGTAGAGATCAGCCTCCTAGCATTTACTTCCTAATGTCAAAATTATAGTCTTTCCTGGAGAATTAAATTCTTTGAGTGTAGGGACCACGCCTTAAACCCCCCAACTCCCCACACCCCAGTGTTTGGAACAGTGAATGACACAAACAGATCTTCAATAAATGTATGTTAATCTGAACTGCTGAAGAACAATAGTAGAAGAGCTAAGAGAACCCATAGATAATATCCCTCAATTGAGAGGACAAACTGTAATACTAATAAATAAATTGAACATCTACAATGTATAATCATCGTCAAAGGCTATTAACACAAAAGACGCATAACAAAGTTATTTTACTGTTAAAAAAATATCTAGTCTAAGATATCAGTGTCTGTATGGGTGTCCATTACAGAAAATCATCATACAACTAATAGAACAATGGATTCTTTATTAAAATAGTTTGAAGGTAATACTCAGAAAATGTATCATTACGACGCCCTCATGGAAGGGTTCGGTACCATGCTACGTGCTACTGCTGTACAATGTTTTACAATTCTCATTGCCCCATGAATAGTAAGCTGCAGATTTCAGCTCTCAGATGGTGACTGTACGGTAACAAAAAGTTAATGTATAACAAGCAAAAAGGAGAACTTTGCACAGAAAGTTATGTACACTGATATTCCAAGCAAAGAAATTAGTTTTGCTGTTTTAAACCTGCAGTTGTTATTCATTTACCCAACAGATAAGGTATCTGTAATTCTACAGCTGATACCAAAGGGGACCAGTAGTTATCACTGGAAGGATGACCATTCATGACACAATAGACTATGAGCATAATGCAGAATGTGATTGGGAAGGGTCCAATGAGATGGCCAATTCACACATTTCTGTTTCACTGGCTCTAGAACTCCTCTCTTATGCCAGATTCACAGGCTGTCATAAGTCAGATATTGCAGCATGGGGTTGGGGGTTGGAGGCAAGGGATGGAAGCATTATCAGAGGATTCAGAGAATAACGATCTTTTAACACCCCCTCATCCCTGCTTAGAGGTGATATGCTGATTTCCTCTCTCAGCCTCATTCCAGCCCCCACCCCACTCAAACTGCTGGGAGAATGAGAGATATCACTGATGGAGCAGACTATTTTCTTTCTTTTTTTTTACATCTTTATTGGAGTATAATTGCTTTACAATGGTGTGCTAGTTTCTGCTTTATAACAAAGTGAATCAGTTATACATATACATATGTTCCCATATCTCTTCCCGCTTGCGTCTCCCTCCCTCCCACCCTCCCTATCCCACCCCTCTAGGTGGTCACAAAGCACCGAGCTGATCTCCCTGTGTTATGCGGCTGCTTCCCACTAGCTGTTTTACATTTGGTAGTGTATATATGTCCATGCCACTCTCTCACTTTGTCACAGCTTACCCTTCCCCCCCCATATCCTCAAGTCCATTCTCTAGTAGGTCTGTGTCTTTATTTCCGTCTTACCCCTAGGTTCTTCATGACTCTTTTTTTTTTCCTTAGATTCCATATATATGTGTTAGCATACAGTATTTGTTTTTCTCTTTCTGACTTACTTCACTCTGTATGACAGACTCTAGGTCCATCCACCTCACTACAAGTAACTCAATTTTGTTTCTTTTTATGGCTGAGTAATATTCCATTGTATATATGTGCCACATCTTCTTTATCCATTCATCTGTTGATGGACAAAATGGGCAGACCTAAATAGACACTTCTCCAAAGAAGATATACAGATTGCCAACAAACACATGAAAGAATGCTCAACATCAGACTATGTTTTGTATACAAAATGCCAGGAGCAGTAACAAAGATAGAAAAACACCAAACAAGAGTGGGCTTACAACAAAGATGGCAGCTGTCATTTATGCTGAATTTAAAAACAACAACAACAACAGCAAATTGAATTATGTAGGAAGAAAGAACATTTTAAAACCCTTAGGAACAAAAATGGTGTCCAGCACAATTGTGGGTACACAGCGCAAAACGTAAGTGATACGAACTAAAATGTGGTGAATTATGAGAGTATGGTCGAGACAGGGAGAAAAGGGAGGAAGGAAGCAGAGAGAGACAGTATTTGATATTATCGGGAGAAAAATCACCCAGTGCTGCACATTTGTCTCAAATAATAAACAAATCTGTGGTTTTTTCAAAGAATCAGCCATATTTTCTAAGGCAGACTTCCTAGCCTATTCCTACATTATGAGATAGAAATTTGGATGCTGCAACGATTTGGGGGCACCTACATA
Organism: Orcinus orca; assembly: GCF_937001465.1. Lineage (NCBI taxonomy): Eukaryota > Metazoa > Chordata > Mammalia > Artiodactyla > Delphinidae > Orcinus > Orcinus orca. Next base: position 61,091,058 of record NC_064559.1, on the reverse strand, counting down.
GGCATTCTGTATAAATTAAGCAAAAATGAATGTGCTTATCAATAATCACATGTGAATTCACCAAGAGTTCTGCCAAAGCCCTGGTGACAATGTAAGCAGCCTGCTGGTTGTGTGTTTTTTGAGGAATAAGTAATTTTAATTTTTCATCTAAAACTTAGGGGGAACAAGTTCATGAATAAAAATATAAGTTAATGAAGATAAAACATAAGTAAATATCCAATTATCCTAATTATTGATGGAGGCCAAATATTCTTCCCCCAAGCTTAATTTTCTGCTCTCACCCATCATTCCATTGCGAACTCCATAGAAGTAATACTCATTACATTTAAGTTTGTAATATAAAGGTGGTGAAGTTAGAAAGTGGAAATTCTGGACCCAGACTGCCTGGATTCAATCTCAGTTCTGCTATGTTCTAGCTGTATGACTTTGGGAAAGTTGCTTAACCCTTCTGTGCTTCAGTTACTCATCTGCAAATGAGGTAGTAACATTTACATCATTGAGAGATACACAAGTTAATGCATGTAACACACTTAGAACAATGCTTGGCACATAGTAAGTACCCCCTGAAGCTAGTTAATACTGACACCATATAAATACATAAAAATACAAAATTCATAAGCAAATGACACAAAGGAGTTAATACAAATAAATTTTATAACATAGGTATCTTTTAAAATTAGCTACAAACATGATTGTACTGAGTTCTTAACTCATTATGACATAAAGATTTGTCCAATATAAGATTTTTTTAAAAAGTAACTATAGTAGTTTGGATTTCATCTGTACATGCAGCAAGAAAAGAATGTGCGACTTTGCTGTGAACAAGATACTTTCAAGATGTTGTCTAGTTGCTACCTTTGTCGGTAAAGGAATGTTCAGGTTAAAGGAGAACAGGAAATAGCTACCATTGTCATTCTTTCACAGAAAGTTACAGAATTATCACAGGAAACTGCTTACACAACATTAGTATTTATGTGATAGTGGAGGTATTTGACCTTTGAAGATTAAAGCCCTTTCAGGTTTCTTTAGAAGCTTTCTATAACCTTTAGAATCTCAATACATTTGTTCTTGAAAACATTAGGAGGAATATTTTCCTTCTGTTCGATTATTCCATAGTTTTCTCTCTTGTTAAAACAGAAATATCCATAACTGTCTAATGGGCAAAGAACAGTAGTGGGTTTAGCAACTTTTCCTCTGACACCAAAGTGGGAGTAGTAGTAATATTTTATGAATGAAAAAGAGGATGAATTTGATTAGGTCAACAATGCTTTAGGCTCCTTTCTAGGCCCTCTTTAAGGACCTTCAATTAGTCACCTGAGAGTTACTCATTAACTCAGATCATGCTTAGTCACTGGCTGAAAAAATGAAGGATCATGCAGACCGAAGACAAGAGTTCAGGGTCAAACTGCAGAGAGCAAAGGACAATGAGTGGATGGTTATACCTTCCTCCTCATTCTTTCAGAGTCAGGGAAATGAGGCAACCAGGCAGCCTTTGGAGGTACTAATGTGAATGCAATATCAGGTGTGCTAGTGAAGACATAAATACCTCCAGTTAAAAAGGGCACTTTGTTTCCCTTACTTGAGATCAGGATCAGAGCCATGAAACCCTTATGAGTGCTGGGTTTGGTACCTTTTTTCTTTTACAGGATGCCTGTACACAAAGCAGACACCATGCCAATGCTATTCTGGAAGTTCTTTTGACTCTAGGATTACTGGAAATAAGAGTAGCAGAGAGCATATTTATTAGTTTTAAATAATATTTAATTCAGAGAGGTTACTATTTTAGGTACACATTTCTATCACTAGAGGATTATACTTGATGATAATGTAACCTTATCAAATCTAGATTATATAATTCTGGGATGAGTCAGTCTTTTAACTTCTAGTTTGTGACTTATTTGGGTCCCTTCATAATTCTTAATCACGTTCATTTGATTGTAAAATATTTATTTTAAGCCCACAACAAGTATATTTGTGCTCTATAAGAAGATGGCTAAAAATAACAAATTTAAGAGCAAAAGAGCAAATATTCCACTTGGATATTTATTACCAAAAAAGTTAAATGTCACATGGTGAACAGGTTGCACTTAATAGACAAATGGTTGCTGATCTCTCTCTGGATTTCAAGTGCCCTTGCTAACCTCTTCATTTCTCCATTCTGGTAAATGACCAAGAATTGACCATACTCATTCAAATTCATATGTCAACATAACTGAAGATCATCACGGTGAAGGGCTACAAACTAGAGACAAGCACCACTCAGTGGGAATGGAAGGACATTTTAATTTTTTTAAATTTTTATTGGAGTATAGCTGATTTACAACGTTGTGCTTTTAACAGAGTCGGCAAAGGGAAGTTTTGCTTCTCTAGATAAAGTGTGTATTCTCACTCCATCGCTATTGGCTTATCTAGCTTTGGCCTCTCAAACCTCAGCTAAAAAAGGAATCATCCATGAGTTTCATTTTACTGCCAGGTGGTAGACGACAGAGTCGTCTACAATGAGACAAGAGGTTGGAAAACAGAAAAACAAGAGGACCAAGTATAGCTGCTATGGCACTGAGGCTAGCTAGCACCTGGGTACTGACCTTTGGATTGCTTGCAAAGGAATACAATCTGATACTCAGTCATAAAGAGCTACACTAAAAATGAAAGCCTTCTTTTATTTATACTTAAAAATGTATTATTTGAAACCAGATCTGTATGTGCTTTGTATTTGGTAAAAATAGAATTAAGTGGTTTCTGACAGTGAAATTATACCTAGAGGTTTAGCTTTTTTTTTTTTTTTTTTTTTTTTTTTTTTTTTTTCCGGCTGCGCCCCACACGGTTTGCAGGATCTTGGTTCCCAGACTAGGGATCGAACCGGGCTCTGGCAGTGAAAGCGCCGAGTCCTAACCACTGGACTGCCAGGGAATTCCCTCTTATAGTTTTAATTTAACTGGGATATTGTTTGTGAAAGAGCCTAACAGTACTTACACTTAATGGGCACAACATAACAAAACTTATAGTCTTCCTGTTGACTCTGATATATTTATTTTCCAATAGCCAAATGTAATGGTAAAGATTATGATAATGATAAATATAATATTAACTAATAATATTTATTGAATACTTCCTATTCTTATTGATTTACATATATCAACTAATTTATGTCTTGTAACTACCCTTGGAGATAAGTATTACTATGTTCATCTTAAAGGTGAGGGAGTTGAGGCACAAGATTTTAAGCAACTTCCTTAAACAGCTAGTAAGTGGCAGAGCTGAATTTAAACCCAGGTAGTCTGGCGCCAGATGTACTCACTGTACTGAGAACACTTAGCATGGTACCTGGCAGAAAGTGAATGCTTAATATTATTATCATTACTTTCAACATTACTAGATTTAAGAAAAATGCATTGAGTGCCTAAGCACTGGGAAAGTAAGCAATGACCCAAAAAATGCAAGGTCACTGTTCTCATTAAGCATAGCATTTAGTGGAGGAGACAGATATTATTCAAAGAATTGTACCCTGTAAAGCAGCAATGATTACTTGAAGTAGAAGAATATTTCTAAATATTTTAGACCACTAACTGACAAGGGATTAATTTCCAAATTACACAAAAAGCTCATACTGATCAATATAAAAAAAACCAGGGCTTCCCTGGTGGCGCAGTGGTTGAGAGTCCGCCTGCCGATGCAGGGGACACGGGTTCGTGCCCCAGTCCGGGAAGATCCCACATGCCGCAGAGTGGCTGGGCTCGTGGGCCATGGCCACTGAGCCTGCGTGTCCGGAGCCTGTGCTCCGCAACAGGAGAGGCCACAACAAAGAGAGGCCCGCATACTGCAAAAAACAAAACAAAAAAAGAACTAAACAACCCAATCAAAAAATGGGCAGAAGATCTAAACAGACATTTCTCCAAAAAGACACACACAGATAGCCAACAGGCACATGAAAAAATGCTCAACATTGCTAATTATTACAGAAATGCAAAGCGAAACTAGAGTAAGGTATCACCTCACTCCAGTCAGAATGGCCACATGAAAAAGTCTACAAATAATAAATGTTGAAGAGGGTGTAGGAAAAAAGGAACCCTCTTACACTATTGGTGGGAATGTAAATTGGTGCAGCCACTATGGAGAACAGTACGGAGGTTCCTTAAAAAACTAAAAATAGAGCTACCATAGAGCTGCAGTCCCACTCCTGGGCATATATCTGGAGAAAACTCTAATTTGAAAAGATACATGCATCTCAATGTTCACTGCAGCACTATTTACAATAGCCAAGACATGGAAGCAACCTAAATGTCCATCAACAGATGAATAAAGAAGATGTGGTATATATACACAATGTAATATTACTCAGCCATAAAAAAGAATGAAATAATGCCATTTGCAGCAACATGGCTGGACCCAGAGATTATCATACTAAGTGAAGTCAGTCAGAGAAAGACAAATATCATATGATATCACTTATACGTGGAATCTAAAAAAAAAAAAAAGAATTTATTTACAAAACAGATATAGACCCACAGACATAGAAAAATAGAAAACAAACTTACGGTTACCAAAGGGGAAAGAGTAGGGGAAGGATAAATAGGAATTTGGGGTTAACATATACACACTACTATGTACAAAATAAACAACTTACTGTATAGCACAGGGAACTATACTCAATATTTTGTAATAACTTATAAGGAAAAATAATCTGAAAAAGAACATATATATGTATATGTGTGTGTGTGTACTGTACACCTGAAACTAACACAACACTGTAAATCAACTATACTTCAATTAAAAAAAATAATAATAAATAAATATTTTAGACTGCTATACTGGATGATTAAAGCATATGCTTCTATTACTCTTATTATCTATTCACTTAAACTCTGCTGCCTGGTTAAAGCTTTGGAAACTCCACTTTGTCAGGTCATTGCCCTATTCAGAAACCTTTGATTGCTTCCAGTTTTGTAGAGCCTAAGGAGCCACTGTGTGTCATACATACCAACAAACTCCCATCCTCCATTTATGGCAGATGTTAGTATTCCATGATGGCATATCTTTTTCTCTTTAGTTGTGGTCTTGCAATCTTATAATAAATCAAGGGTTGGTACTTGAATTGAAACCTTTTTGCCATTGCTGACCCAGTTTTCTGGACAGAGTATTGGTTCTGAACTCAAACAGGTTTAAATTTCAGCTCTCGGCCACTTATTTGTGGTGTGATGCTGGGCCAAGTCATTTCACCTATGCGAGCACCACTCTCCTTACATGTAAAGAGGGGATAATAAAAACTACCCAATAAGGTTTTTAGGTAATGCAGTTAAGACATTTAGCATAGTGCCTGGTATATATTGCTCAGTAAACTGCAGTTACTATTTTTATCACCATAATCCTAATGTTCATTATTGCCATCAGAAAAAAAAGCCTTCAGAAACCTCCATAATCTAGCCCTAATTTACATTTCCAAATTTATCTCCCGTAATCTACTAAAGGAGCCCTCCACTTTAACTAGATTTGGGTAACTCATTGTTCTCCCAAAACTAGCCTGCCGTTCCCTCTTCCTCTCTGCATATAAAAATCTGCCTTATTCAAGACCCTTCTCAAGTGCAATTTCATTAATGAAATTCCCCTGATCCCTTCAGCCACAGTCACACTGCTCTCCATTATACTCTCACCATACTTACTGTCTGTTCCTGACATTTCATCATACCCTCACTGCCTGACCACATTCTCTCATGCTGATGTTTAATTTTATATTACAATTTAACTGTATATGTGTATTTATCTTGTTTTCCTAGCTAAAATTTCAATTCCTTGGAAGGCAGCTATGCTAACCACGATATCATCAACGCTTCAACTCCTTAAAGGCTGGGACTATATAATACTTGTGTCCTCAAAATAATACGTAATCAAATGATCGCACATTATCATCAGTGAATGAATGAAATAAAATGTACGCACATGTGTTTCAGTTAACTTAAAAATGAGTCATGGATTAAGAAGAGAAATTTATTTTTTAATTCTTCATATGATGTTTAAGGACTCAATGTTATAAGAAAAATCTCTGGCTTTCTACTTTGAATTATTCTCCCTTTGCTAGTCATACTTAAAGATTTTTTTTTTATATTCACACCTATATCATCATATTTGAGCCTACGTAGTATAAGTGTTAGAAGAAGACTCTGCCTCTCCAAACAAATTAGAAAGGCTTTTTGTTTTTATGTGTTTTTAAAATTTGTACAGTTTTCTTTAATATACATAGAATCATCATTCAGTACTAAAGAAATCTCAAGTAATTATATTCCTCTTTGACCTAAGAAACATGATACATGTTTTTCATATCGGGTTTGAGTAAAATAAGGAATCCAAAGGCTCCATAATCACATGTAACTTAGCCCAGTGGCTCCTGTCACCACTCTGCAGGTGCTATGGGATGGGGCCGGGATGACATTTCACTGCTCTCTAGCAAAATGGGAGAAATCAGGGCACTAAAGCAGTGATGAACCAAGGGCTGGCAGGAGTAGTCCACTCTGAGGAGGGGACAGTATTTTCTTACTGACATTGGAACTGCCTGTACAGGGTAGATAAAAAGCAGACAAACTTTTAGTGGATTCTACTATTGTTTTAAAAGTATCTACAGAAAATGCAACCACATTTTGTCTGTACCTGTAGCAGACTGCTTCTACTATCGTGCCCTTGATGTGTCATAGCAATAAAGTGAGCTTTGAGTAAAGCTAAATTTATCCAGTTGAAGAGACAGGCCATTATTGTGCAATTAAATGATGTTGGCAATTAAATGTCCTTTCAAAACAAAATGGTAGTGATGACGGGAAACAATTTTTTTTTTTTTTGGCCACGCCACACAGCTTATGGGATCTTAGTTCCCTGGCCAGGGATGGAACCTGTGCCCCCTGCAATGGAAGTGTGCAGCCCCAACCACTGGACCACCAGGGAATTCCCAGAAACAATTATTTTAAATATCCTCATTTGGTCAATTTTTAAAAAGTTGATTGTTATGCCTATCCCCAATGTGGGCTTTGTTACTGTTGCTCATTGCTTGGTTTAGTTTTGGAAATGTCCCTAGTCTTTGAAATTCCATGTCTGAGAACAATTAACCAAGACAACAACTTGACCTAACAGTGACTTTTGGCCTAAGGCAATGGTTCTCAAAGTGTGGGGCTCTGGACCCATGGCATCAGTGTTAACTGGAAACTCTTTAGAACTGCAATTTAGATCTACTGAATCAGAAACTTTGGAGTGGAGACCAGCAATCTGTGTGTTTAAAAAGCGCTCTACTGGATTCTGCTGCTGCTAAAGTTTGAGAACCAGTCAACCTTCCAACTAGGTAGGGAAGATGAAAAAGTGCTGAGACAAAATACCTGGAGATTTTTAAATGCCCCTGTAATGTCCAGTGATTCTTCATCTTATTTATTTTGTATGGATTTTCCATAGTTATTAATTAATCAATATTTCCAAAGGAATTAATCTAGATTTATTTCCTAGAGTCTACAGTGAATGACTTCATAAGTGCCTATTCAAAGTGGGAAAAATAATGCTAAATATAGACCTTAAGTGATTAGGCTAATTATTCTTCAGAATGAGAAGTCAGTCAATCTAAAGAAAGTTGGAGCTGAGGCTGTATTTGAGGAACTGAAAGACCTGTGGACCTGTGAACTCCCTTTGTGCAATGTCATTTCAGTCATTATAACGATTGCATGGTTATTATAGTATTAATGTCTATAGAAATTTCCATGAAGTAAACAGGTATTATGACTGTTTAGGATAAATTATTCTAGCACTTTATTAATAGAGATCTGCTGTCTTGAATAAAAAATTAAACTCCTACCTATGCTAAATGAGGGAAATATTGGAGATCCATTTATTACTGAGATAGTGTGAGGACTGTCTGGGGTGAAAGTAACTGAAGTAATCTAGCAAGGAACATGAGCTCCACATATGGCAGAATACAGGAGGGAACGTGAAATTGTGCCTTACAGATGCTTTTATCCAAGAAAACAACCAATTCTGATGAAATACTAACTGGACTGTAAAGAATTATAATTTGATAGCCTAATGCTTCTTATATTTTCAGGATGTTTTTAAGGTTAATGTAGAGACTTTGAAATATTATGTTTGAGAAGGAAGAAAATTCTATGCAAACCATCAGCTTTCCACATGCACATGTATCAGGTTTGACCTGCATACACAGTCAGCAATAAAAGATGCTGGCAGCAGTAGACTTTTCTGACAACTGGTAAGTGGAGGGAATAGTGGGTGTGGCCCTTGAAAGTAGGGCTCACCCTCATCAGGCTGTGACTTTTTAGCCATATGAAGAGAGAAAGGGGGATGAAGATGCACTGACCCCATTCATGATACCTTCTCCCAGTTCCCCCCTGCACTGACTCAACAGACATTGACTAAAAGCCTGCAATATGGAAGGAAGGAGCTAGAGAGACAAAAATCTATGAGAGGTCCAGGCCCTCAAGGCACTTACACAACCAGCAGGGTGGAAAGACATGACTTAGTTCCTGGCACAGCTGTGAACCACATGCCCAAGCTAATTTGCGGGTGCAGATGTGAAGGATCTGAGAACTGTTTTCAGCTGTGAGAGACCCAGGGCCTCTGTCCTTGTTAGCCTTAGCATGAATCAACACTCACATGTACACACACATGTACCCCAGGCCTCTAGTTACTCCTGGAGGGGCATTTTGGCAGCCTCAACATTGAGCCTTTCCCCAAGAAACCCAGGTCCTCAACCAAGTCATGGCTGCCTTCTTCCTGGGAAGCCAAAGATGTCCCCAATCAGAGACTGGGACTCCCTTGGGAGTGTAATAACCCTTGGCTGCAGCTGAACCCATTGACAGAGGCTACAGATCCCCTCAAATTTCAGAGGTTGTTCCTATTTCCAATTCTCACTGAATCTTCCAAGCAAAATAATCCCTTTGCTGGCTTGCCCACAGGGTCTAGGTTTCCCTCAAAAGCAGAATCATGACCAACTTTTTCCAAAAAGTCCGAAGGGCAGTGGTTTCCAAATGGTAGTTTAATTGTTAGCTATATCAAAATCACCTGCAACATTAAAAATACAGATACAGGAAGCTCATCCAAGACCTACTTAACCCAGAACTTTCTATGATGGAGCTCCAGGCTCATGTAGTTTAAAAACTTCCACAGGTGATACTGATGCGTGCCATCAGCTGGGAACCACTGCCCTAGGGCAGTGGTTCTCAAACATTAGGGGCATCAGAATCAAAATACAGATTCCTGGGCGCGAGCCCCAGAATTTCTGAGTCCATAGCTCTATGGTGGGGCCAGAGAATTTCATTCCCACCGAGTTCTCAGGTGATGCAGATGCTGCTGATCAGGGGAGGAGCTTGAGAACGACCATACTAGGGAAGGGCAGGGGCCAACTCTACCAGAAAGCCGGTCGCTGGCTGAATACCCGTTACCCTGTTGACCTCCTATGGCAGATACTGCTCGTCACCTCTCCAGTGCTCGTCCTGCCTTTCTGCGTTCTAGCAGAAACTTGATTTCGCTGGAGGTACTAATGATTCTCAACTAACAGAACTCCATTTACCAGCTTCCCTTGAAGGAGGGGGTGCTTGTAGAACGAAATTCCAGCAAATAAATCATAAGCAGAAGTTGTTGGCTGGGGCTTCTGGAAAAGCTTTTTAAAGTGGGTGGGGAGGAGGGTGCTGGCTGAGCTGGCATTTTCCACCTTTTGTCCCCTGCTCTTCCCCTTTTTCAAGCCTGGAACACAGAGGTGATAACTGTAGTTCTCACAACCATCCTGGGATATATTATACAAAGAATCTGGGAAGTTCCCCCACTATTTAATACATTAATATTTCTTCAGCAGTGTGAACAGTCACGTTAAATGAGTTATATAAAAATTATATATGTGGGTTCTGCATTCACGGGTACAAAGGGGGGATTGTACTATGCCATTTGACATAAGGGACTTGAGCATCCACAGATTTTGGTATCCTGGAAACAATCCCCTGTGGATACCGAGGGAGGATCAGGTTAGGCTTTGCCCTCAAGCTTATGAAAAAACTTTGGTTTCCAGAAATTTTAGCATCACAAGGATGGTAGTCTCTGTACCACCATCTTCACTGGGAGATAGGAGTTAATCTAGTCTCCTTCTCCTTGGATGTGTTAATCCTTCACATCCAGTCAGTCTCTGGGGCTGTCACGTCTACCCCCCTAAAAGTCTTTTGACACTTCCTGCTTCTGGCTATCCAAACTGTCATAGCCGTTCAGACTACCAGGATCTTTCCCTGAATTATCTTAATAGCCTTCTCCCTGGTCTGTCTCCCTCCCAACCCCGCTTTGATTTGCTCTCCACACTGCAGCCAGAGTGACGCCTATAACATAGGGATGATTGTGCTAATCCCCTGTGTAAAACGTTTCTATTGCCCTCTGGATAAAGTTCAGACGTCTTAATACGACTTTACAGGGCCCTTGCTGGTTTTTCAACCCTTATCTCTTGTCATTTTCCATGTCAAGTTCAAAGCCCCTGCCTTACTAAACTATTTTTAGATCTCTAAGAGAAAGCTATTTGCTCTTGTCCTTGTACAAGTTGTTCCCTCTTGGACAATGTACTAGTAAAAATCATAACTCTTCATTCAACACAGAAACTAAACCTAAAGATAAATTATGAGTATTAGTGTTCAGAGGCCTACACTAACCACAGCCAAGAAATCCAGGCCTGTCCAATCATCTTATAAACTATACACCTATGTTTATTTCTGGTAAATGCTTGATTCTTTTTTTTCTAGAGTGTACCAGAACAAGAATCAATGCAGAAATAATTACATATCCAAATTCAGACTTGTTTTGATTGACTAGTCATACATACAATTAAATATTTTATATATTTCTTAAATTTTTATTTTACAACCACAGAAGTGATATAACCAAGTTATAGAATATTTGGAAAAGAAAAACAGAGGAAAGACCCGTATTTTCATCATTCTAGAAAACAATTACTATGATTATTATCTCCTAGAAGGTGAGCTCTGTAAAGCCAAGAGCTACGCATACCCTGTTTATTGCTATGTCCCCAGTGCTGTTTTTAGTTTTAAAAAAATGTAAATACCTGGATGAATGACTGATGAATCTGGATGAATGACCAATGTATCATTTTGGTGTACAGAATTCAAACTTCAAACACACTTGAATTTTCTACCATATACCTATTAGGCAACTTTGAGAATTTCAATTACAGTACATGTAAAGTGTTGAAGATAATCAGAGAAAGACAGTCCTGGGAACAGACTACAGAAGTAAAAACGAAAGGCAGAGGAATATATATATTTTTTCAATAAAGCTTTGGGAGAGATAAAGAAAGCAAGAAGAAAGTAAAACTGACCCTCAGAAGTATCATCAGTGACATGGGTGAGAGGAGGGCTAATGCTGAAGGGGATAGAGGGGAGGAAGACACAATGCGGAGTCACAACATCAAAAAGGCATCACACATTTTCATGGACAACGGAAAGCCAACAAATGACTTTGCATAAAGAGTATATGCCATACAATAAAATAAATATGTCAGTATCTTGTTTGAACTGTAGGTGCAAGCCATCTAGAAAAGTTTCTGATGAGCAAAGGAATGAATGACTCAATTGAATTAGAATCTCTACTTATTATCTTCAAAGGTGTCAGGGTCACAAAAGTCAAGGAAAATCTGAGGAACTGCTCTAGATTGTAAGAAAGTAAGGGCAAAACTAAACGCAATGCATGATTCTGACCTGAACCCTTTTGCTACTAAAGATCCATTGGTTATTGACTGGCAAAACTTGAATGGAGTTTGAAGATTCGATAGTGGTAATGTATCAACATTAATTTCCTAATTTAGATGCTTGTGATGTGGTTAGGTAGGAAAATGTCCCTGTATGTTAAAAATACACACTAAAGTACTCAGAAAAATGGGACATTATGTTGGCAACTTAATCCCAGACATTTATTTTTAAAAAGTTTTGTATACTAAGCTTGAAATTACTTTTTTAAAAAAATTAGGATCTTTAAAGGTGGGTCTGGACATCAGTATTTTAAAAACTGTTCAGGTGATTCTAACATGCAACCAAGGCTAGAAACCACTGCTACAGAGTCTTCATTTATCAACCTTAAAGAAAAAAGGTTACATACTTTGGTACTGAGTACATGAACTACAATTTATTTAACCAAACTCTTCTGTCTTTTCCTTCAAAAATGACTTATTAAAGTTTTTATAGGCCAGGCAAGACAGAATCTCTTCCCTATGAGCACTAAGTCTCATGGGGAAATATCTACAAGCCAACAAAATGTGCTGTAATAATAATAATAATAATATAATTGTTATCATTTGTTCAGCAATTACTGTGTGCTAGACACTATGCCACCTGAAAGGTCAGGCACTGCTATCATCTTCCTTTTACAGAATAAGGAATCCTAGGCACAATGAAATAAGTCACTCACCCTGGAGTACAGATCTATGTTGACTCTTGACTACACTACTGTATTAGAGGAAAGCAAAGCACTATGAAAACACACAGATGAGCCTCCGATGCAGACTACGGGTGTCATGGAAGCCTAATCAGAGGAAAGAACATCAGATATATCTTTAGACATGCACCCTATCTCCAATTTTAATTACCACAAATATTTCTTAAGTGAACATCTGTGCAGAAAACTTTCCATTTAGTAGTCCTGCTTCTATTCCTACTCCTTCGGTGAGATTCTAAGAAGCAGAATTCTGGGACAACGTGTATGGAAAAACCCCATGGCTTTCAATACCTGCTGCCACATAGCTGTCATCAGCAATACGAGGGTATCTATTTTACTGTAACCTTACCAGAAGTGGGCACTGATACTTTAAAAATTCTTTTCCATTAGTGGAAAACGAGTATTTCTTTATTACAAGTTAAGCTAAACATTTTTTTCCACTAATGCTTTCTCTAAAGCACAAATTTAAGATCTTCATAATTACTACCAATAGAGTCTCAGTGCATGTTACCAGCAAAATAACATCTTAGAATGTCTCATACTATACAGATGCTGTCATTTTTCCCTATAACCACAAAAGTGGCTGTGTCACAACAGCAGCATGTAATGAAATCAGATTTCAATATTCATGCTAAGATCCTTGACCTCTAAAACTTTGTGAGCTCATTGAGGACAGAGGAAATATCTTGCTTGATTTTGAAATCCTATCACAATGTTAGCAAGTAAAACACACTCTATAACTGTTTGCTGTTAAGAGTAAGTAAATAAAATCATGGATGGTGACAAAATATAAATGGAAACCATACTTTCTGAGCTCTACACGTATGACACAAAAAACCTAGGTCAGTAAACATCACATGAGAAAAAGGAGAAGTAGGTTGCTCCCTTTTTTCCCTTCTTGCCATATAATTAGGGAACCCATGACACCAGTGTGCTGATGACAGTTCTTGTTTATACCTTTTGGCCTAACATCCTGGCTGATTAATTCTAGATTGGGCGATACATTTCATGGTCACTCTACATCTAAAGGATGTTCCTTTAATGAATAGTAGATCTAAGTACAAAGTGCTTCCCTGATCAGAGAGCTTGTCTTTGTGTCACTTTAAATTTCACTTTAAAAACCTATGAGCAGATAACTCTTCGGGCCTCATAGTGTTTTGTTTTGTTTTAATAAAATTTTACCATTTAAAGCTAAGTGATAATCTGCAAATAGTTAATCCCTAACTAACAGAACATCCCTTGACAGTATCAGCACTCTTAATTCCATTTTATTGATAAGAGAAGGGAGGCATGGAAAGTGACTTATTCCAGGGCACATCAAGTATGAATCATCAGCAAGGTGAAAGGAGGCTGTTGGAGCTCTAACTTCCGTTTTTGATTAATTCTCTGAACCACACAGGCATTAATTTGCAATTAAATCTCCTGTGTAGTTTGGTTAGAAAGATTTTAATCATTTAGAAAATGGCTCTGTAAACTGCAGGCAGTAATATCTATTTCAAATTGTATGAGCAAAATCACAAGCATACCTTCAGTAACATTTTTTAATGGGCATAAAATTCACGGTTAATAATTTTTCAATTTCCCTGAACAACAGTCTGAATTCAAGCCTCACCTATAGGTCCTAAGTTTTCAGAAGGTAAAGGGAATATTTATAAAATAAGTTAAAGTATAAAGTAAATATTTAATCCTTTGTGTAATAAAAATAAAATTTGTTACAGTTTTATGTTTCAGAAGTATGCATGTCTACATTTCATATTACGGTGCAGTTTGGATAAGATTTTAGCAGATTAACATCTTGGATTATGACAGAAAATCTTAATGGAGGTAGCAAAGTCACTCTTTATAGCAACTAAAACAAAAACTCATAGAAATAAATTTAATAGGCTATATGTCTAAGACCCATATAAAAAAAGAGGTATAAAAGAAGAGGCAATACCACATACACAGCTGGAGAACTATTATTATAGTTATGTCACACCCACATTAATTTATAAACATACTGTAATGTCAGTCAAGGTTCCATTGGCATCTTGTGGGGGTGGGTTAAAGCAGGGGTCCCCAACCCCTGGCCCATGGACCGGTACCTGTCCGAGGCCTGTTAGGAACCGGGCCGCACAGCAGGAGGTGAGCAGCGGTCAAGCCTGCAAAGCTTCATCTGCCACTCCCCATCACTACTCATAGCTCGCATTACCGCCTGAACCATTGCCCCCATCACTCGGCCTACAGCCTGAATCATCCTCCCCCTCTCCCCACAGTCCATTGGAAAATTGTCTTCCACTAAACTGGTCCCTGGTGCCAAAAAGGCTGGGGACCGCTACGTTAAAGAACTTGGTAAACTCATGTAAAGTTCATTTGGAGGAATAAATTTAAGAGAATAACCAAGAAAACTTTTTAAAAGTATAAAGTGCAATAATAAAAATAGTATTTTGCTGGCACAGACCAATAGAATAAAACTGAAAGTTCGAAACAGGCACAGGTGTATATAAGTATTCAATAAATGAGAAATAACAATCAAAGAATAAAAGGATTTAATAAGCAATGTTGTGACAGCTGACTAGACCCATACCTCACACCATTCAGCAAATTAATTCCAGGCTTTCCAGGCTAGTTGAATGTTTCAGTGCAAGATAATGAAACGAAATATTGGGAAAGGCTTTAAAGATACAAAAAAAAAAAAAAAAAAAAAACGACTGATAGATTTGATATAAAACATATTACTCACTAAAATAAATATGTATTAAGGATATCAACCATTTTTCTGTCATTCATGCTTTAATCACTTAAATTTATCAGTTGTCTTTTAATTTCATTTAGCTCCTCCTGACACAAAACTATAAGAAGTTAAACTATAAGAAGTTAAAAATACCAATCTTTTCTTTAAGGCCTCCTTCCCTTGGCTGTGAAGTGACTTTCTTAATCCCAAACCACACCAATTTTTCACTTATATCTTCTTATAATTCTTTTCATTGTTTCTTATGTTATGTTAATTACACAGACGAGAAATCAAAATATGGCCTCGTCCTTTATTAACTGTTTGATTTGAGGATGTTACGTAACCTCTCTGAGTCTCAATTTCATTTTTCTGATAAAACAGACATGATAATGCCAACCTATCAGAGTTGCTGTGGAGATTAAAAAAAAAATTTATACAAAGCATTTATCATAATTATTACAGAACCTGGTATATAAAAAGTCAAAATTCTTTGTTTTTCTAAGTTAAAATGGTAGCTATTACTTTTAATGCTATCACATTGCACAATTTCATTGATAAATCATGACTAGAAACCTAAGGTAATGGTGTTTTTACCTGATTTTTAAATAAATTTCACATTATTTAATCAATGCTATAGCTTTTTACTTTTTAAACCATACTATATGCCAATCAGAAAAATACCTTACTTCTTTGAAGACTACCCCATTACTACAGCATCCTACAATTTGGTCTTTTAAAGTTGCAGTCTAAAGTTATCCGCCAAAGAACATTGTAATCCAAGAGTATTAAAAGGTTCCTTACACACTAGACCTGCTGAGATTATTTATGAGTTTGAAATATAAATAGGATGCTTACCCTTCTTCATCTTACCTCTAATAGGCCATCCTCTGGTAGATCAGTGCAGTGGATAGCATTCTGGATCTTAGTTTTACCAAAGATTGCTCGGAGGGTTCCAGGGCGTAAATGCCGGGCAATTTCCTATTAAATAAATACACATTCACATATAGATTAAAGTCAGCCATGTAGTGTCAATTAAAAAAAAAACACCAGCTGTACGAAATACGTTCATTAATTATTCATTACATGTACATGTATACATTGTTGGTAATGATTTTTCCTGGAAACAGGATGAATGCATGAAAACTGAGCAATGAAAATTCTCAGTTCACTCATAAAGCTTTTTCTCTGGCCCAATGTAAAGTCCACTGTAATCTATGTCGAGGGCAATAATAATTATATCTCTTTTTATCAACAGATTATGGAAATCACATAAATATGAACCCAGCTCATTATTGTGAAAGACTTGTATTTTTTTTTTTTTTTTTTTTTGCGGTACGCGGGCCTCCCACTGCTGTGGCCTCTCCCGCTGCGGAGCAACAGGCTCCGGACGCGCAGGCTCAGTGGCCATGGCTCACGGGCCCAGCCGCTCCGCGGCACGTGGGTTCCCCCCGGACCGGGGCACGAACCCGTGTCCCCCGCATCGGCAGGCGGACTCTCAACCACTGCGCCACCAGGGAAGCCCCAAAGACTTGTATTTTATAAAGACAATAGAGATCCTAACAATTTAATTTAAAATGAACTAGTTTGATGGCACTGATTGCAAAAGACTTTTTAAAATGTTACAGTTTTATCAGTTTAGTGCTATCTTACATTTAAGGGAAAAAAATGGTTACAAATAACTCATAAAATTTTGGGTAAAAGAAACAAGAGGTTAAAAAAAAAATTGAAGATGTGGGCTTCCCTGGTGGCACAGTGGTTGAGAGCCCGCCTGCCGATGCAGGGGACACGGGTTCGTGCCCCGGTCCGGGAAGATCCCACATGCCGCGGAGCGGCTGGGCCCGTGAGCCATGGCCGCTGAGCCTGTGCATCCGGAGCCTGTGCTCCGCAACGGGAGAGGCCACAACAGTGAGAGGCCCGCGTACAGAAAAAAAAAAAAAAAAATTGAAGATGTGGGAGTATCAATGACCTACTTAATAGTCTGTTTTTCTAAGTTAAAATTTTTCTAAAATCCTATTTTGATTTTGAAATATACATACAAAAAAGGCATTTACTACACATATTTAAAAATAATAATGAAACAAATACTTGTGTGCCCACTATTAAGCTGAATTAAAATAATATTACAATAACTTTCAAGGTCCCGGTGTGCTCCATCTTCATTCCATCCCATCCCTATCTGCACCCAGAGGTTACCATTAATATCAATTTTACTTAAATATTCCCTTGTTTTACTTAGTTTTCAAGGCAGTTTTTCATATTTGTCCATGTAAATATGTGTAACTGTAATTCATTTGTTTTTATTACCATATATATTCCAATGTATGATAGAGCATACTTTATCCATTTTCCTGATGATTGACATTCAATTAATTTCTTCTCTCTCTCCCCACCTCTCTGTCCTCCCATCTCTCTCTCCTCACACACGCTCACGCTCACACTCACACACACACACACACACGATCACAAACAATTCTGCTACAAGCATTCTTGTACATGGTGCACATGTGCAAGAGTTTTTCTGTAATCTTGGGGGCACATACATATTCAGTTTTGCTAAGTACTGTCAGACTATTTTCTTAAATGGCTGTAACAATTTGCCCTCAACCATCAATGCACAAGAATTCCCACTATCCATACCAAAGCCAGCATTTGAAAGTAGCTGACTTTTTACTTTTGCCATTAGGCAAGCATGAAATGGTATCTCATTGTGTTAGTACGAATTTCCTTGATAACTAAAGAAATTGAGTGTCTTTTCATATATATCCTTTTCTGTAAAATGCCTATTCTTGACTTTTTTCCATTTTTCTATTGGGTTATTCTTTTTCCTTTTGTTATTCTTAATACCTTCTGAATTCTAATTTTTTGTCACTTATATATGATGCAAATATCTTTTCCCAATATGTAGCTTGTCTTTGAGTTTTGTGTTTTCTGATGACCAGAAATACTAAAATTTAATGAAATCAAATTTATCAATTTACGATTTGTGCTTTTTGTTTCTTAAGGAATTATTCCCTACTCCAAGGGCATAATGATACTCATCTCTATTGTCTTCTAAAATCTTCAAAGTTTTGCCTTCCACACTAAGTTCTTGATCCATCTAGAACTGACTTTGGCTATCATGTGAGGAAGATGTCCATTTTCATTTTTCCCATATGGATGTTTAATTGCCCTAGCACCATTTTTTGAGTTATTTCTCTCTTTCCCCCGCAATCTCCAATGAGATTGATAGCTCTGTTATATGAAAGGTTTCCCTGGATGTATGGGTCTGTTTCTTGCTTTACTATTTGATTCCATTGGACTTTTTGTCTATTTTTACATCTATGCTGTCTTAATTATTATAACTTTATGATAAGTCTTCACCTGGTAACACAAGTCCCCCAGATTTTGGTTTTGAATGCATTAAGTTTGCGTTCCATTAGACATCCAAGTGAAGGTGTCAAATACATGATTGGCTGAGTCTAGAGTTCAGAGGAGTGTTCCACACTGCAAATAACAATTTGGGGGTCAATAGCATATATATGGTATGTAAAGTTACAGGTTAGATGAGATCATGAAGGCAGTGAGTATAAACAAAGGAGAGGAAGCACAGGGACACCACGTCATTAAAAAGTCAAGGAGATGAGGAGAGATGAACAAAGAAGACTGAGAAGGAACGGCCAGCTTGGTAAGAAGAAATGCAGCAGCAACCTTTCCTAGAAGACAGTGAAGAAAAATGTCAAGGACAGAGAGTTATCAACAGTGTCAAATGTTAAGTCATATAGGGTTAGGACTTCCCTGGTGGCACAGTGGTTAGGAATCCGCCTTCCAATGCAGGGGACACAGGTTCAATCCCTGGTACGGGAAGATCCCTCATACCACAGAGCACCTAAGCCCGTGTGCTACAACTACTGAGCCTGTACTCTAGAGCCTCTGAACCACAACTACTGAGCCTGCGTGCCTAGAGCTCGTGCTCCACAACAAGAGAAGCCACAGCAATGAGAAGCCCACACACCTCAACGAAGAAGAACAGCCCCCACTCGCCGCAACTAGAGAGCCTGCACGCAGCAAGACCCAATGTAGCCAAAAAGAAAAAAAAAAAAATCACAGGGTTAAAGACGGAGAACTGGCCACTAGACCACGTGGAGTCACTGCTATCCTTGACGAGAGCAGTTTCTGAGGAGTGGAGAAAAGCTAAAGACTTATTATTGTGGTTTCAAGAGAGAATGAGAGAGGAAGAACGGGCACAAGTGAATACAGGCAACTACGTTGAGGAATTTTACTGCAAAGGGGAGGAGAAAAATGGAGCAGTAACTGGAGAGGGAAGTAGAATCAAGAGAGGGTTTCTCATTAAATGCTGCAGAGGGTGTGGAGAAAGGGAACCCTCCTGCACTGTTGGTGGGAATGTAAATTGATACAGCCACTATGGAGAACAGTATGGAAGTTCCTTAAAAAACTAAAAATAGAACTACCATATGACCCAGGAATTCCACTACCGGGCATATACCCTGAGAAAACCATAATTCAAAAAGAGTCACGTACCACAATGTTCACTGCAGCTCTATTTACAATAGCTAGGACATGGAAGCAACCTAAGTGTCCATCGACAGATGAATGGATAAAGAAGATGTGGCACATATATACAATGGAATATTACTCAGCCATAAAATGGAATGAAACTGAGTTATTTGTAGTGAGGTGGATGGACCTAGAGTCTGTCATACAGAGTGAAGTAAGTCAGAAAGAGAAAAACAAATACCGTATGCTAATGCACATATATGGAATATAAAAAAATGGTACTGATGAACCTAGTGGCAGGGCAGGAAGAAAGACGCAGATGTAGAGCATGGACTTGAGGACACAGGGGAGGACAGGGAAGCTGGAACAAAGTGAGACAGTAGCATGGACATATATACACTACCAAATGTAAAACAGATAGCTAGTGGGAAGCAGCCGTATAGCACAGGGAGATCAGCTCGGTGCTTTGTGACCGCCTGGAGGGGTGGGATAGGGAGGGTGGGAGGGAGGCTCAAGAGGGAGGAGATATGGGGACATATGTATACATATAGCTGATTCACTTTGTTGTACAACAGAAACTAACAACATTGTAAAGCAATTATATTCCAATAAAGATATTTAAAAAAAAGAGAGGGTTTTCTTTTTTTGAGGGGGAGGGGATGCTGTTTTAAAGTGGGAGAAATAATAATACCTTTCCAGGCTGATAGGAATCACCCAACAAAGGGAAAAACTGATGAAACAGAAAGGAGAAGAGAGAATTGCTGGAGTGATGGAAGCAAGTGACAAAGTAGAGGAGTTGGCCTTATATCTAAGAGTGTGGAACATTCACCCTGAGCATCAAGACAGTACATGGGCCCAGTTATAGCTATGTGGGTTTATGCAGTGGCTGGAACTTATGGAAGTTCTTTCTCTATTTTTCGTTTTTATTGAGATATGACTTACATACGATAGCATGCATAGGTTTTAACTGCACTGCCCCATGAATTCAGTCAAATGTATATACTCAGCAACCACCATCTTCAACAAGATATAGAACATCTCTAAAGTTCCCTCTAGACTTTATTTTTTTGACTCATTCTATTTTCCAGTGAAAAAGTCAGCAAGATTGTCACCAGCTGAGAGGAAGGATGGGGAAGAGGTTTTGGGGATCTGAGGACAGAAAAGGAGGTACAAGACATTTTAAGAGAGGAGAAGAGTGAATGGACTAGAAAAATGAATGTGACTGCTCGGCAGCACTGAGGGCCCTCTTGAGGTTAATGATCATGAAGGTAAAGGGAGATCGTTCAGGACGCCTGAGTGTTCTCCAGTCATGGGTGCAGGCAAAGGTTAGGTAGAAGGCTGAATTTAATGAGGGTTGGGGTTCTTTTTTTTTTTTTTTTTTTTTTGCGGTACTCGGGCCTCTCACTGCTGTGGTCTCTCCCGCTGTGGAGCACAGGCTCCGGACGCGCAGGCTCAGCGGCCATGGCTCACGGGCCCAGCCCGCTCCACAGCACGTGGGATCTTCCCGGACCGGGGCACGAACCCACGTCCCCTGCATCGGCAGGCGGACTCTCAACCACTGCGCCACCAGGGAAGCCCTGAGGGTTGGGGTTTTACCAAGAGAAAACAACAAAGTAAGAGAGGGGTAAGGGGGCTGAAACTGTATGTAAGGAAACAGTGATAATGATAGACAAAAGAAATTTTAATTGAGGATGAAAGTAAGTGAGACCCTGGGGGGTGGAGGGGGGGTTAGAGACAATGAAAAGGTAGGTCAATGGATTAGAGCTCCTAGTGGGATGGGATGATTATGGAAATCGGTGTGTTATAAGAAGTGAGCTGGAAAGTCAAGAGATAGGATACCTGAAATTGGAATTACTGGAGGTGCACAGAGAGGGGGTTATAGATATTTATAATGACCAGTTTTAAGATATAACCATGGCTGAGGTCAGGTGGAGGGCAAGAAGGTTACAAGAAAGGAGGACAACAGATGGAAAGGTAACGTATGGAATGGATTACCCGTATGAATATGGAAATCACCAAAAATTATGACAGGTGTAGCGTATGGTGCAAGGATGCTGAGCAGCGTTCACACCCGTGATTCCGTCACTTAAGCAATTTTAAAGGCATGGGTTTATTTATTCTTACTTCCAAGGTTTCTATCAAATGTCAGTTATAAGTGTATCAAGTTTAAGAAAAACATTTTGATAAACTAAGAAATAAGGATGACCTTATATTTTATTTCATATTCATTACTTTCATTCTGTTCTCCATAATTTTCCTGGGAATGAAGTACCCAATATTAAACACCTACTCTACTTACGTGGTGGTAAGCTGCCATTCTGTGAAAAAAGATGTACTTTGTAAAATTATGAAAGGTGAATGAAAGGTGAGTACTTATTTTCCTTTCCTTATTGTTTCAGATTAGGGGGAAAACTTTAAAGTGACTCACTTTGATTAAACTGCTTCATAAGAACTTATTCTCTACCCACTTTTATTTGGAAATCACCATGTTCATTAAAATATTTTCTTGTAGGTGTCTGCTACACGCACAGCACTTGAACTCAAAAGATGTTCATGTGTGTGTGTAGGCGGTGGGTGGGTGTTGTACTGTGGTCAGAGAAGGCAGTCTCTTTGTTCTTCTTTTGAAGGAATTTGTTGAGATTTTCTTTGCATCCTAATACATAGTCAATTATAGTGAATGTCTCATGGGTAGTGGAAAAGAATATTGTCACAGGTTGCATTTCTCCGGGAAACCAACTCTGAGGTGGAGATTTGCATGCAGGAAGTTCGTTGGGGAGTGGCTTCAGGGAAGTTTATTGTGGGGAAGTGAGGAAAACAGGATTAGGCAGAGAGAGAAGTTGAAGTTCAATGCAGTTACAACAGTTGCCCCAGATCATCCTACAGGAAGCTCTGGAGCTTCAGACTTGTCCTCAGTTGAAGCAAAGGGGTCAGACCTTTATCTCTCTAAATTGACAAGTCACTGGACATATGCCATTCCAGGGAAGGGGGCATGTCCTTGGGCAGATGACTTTCTTTGGCAGAGAGAAATGTCTGGAGAGGGACTTATTGTATTACAGTCAGCAGCCAACACTTCCAGAGCTGGGAAATGGGCACTGCAGTTGTGAAGGGCAGAGGGGAGTCTGAGTGGCCCTCCACAGCATCTACTAATTACATACATACAAACATACACACACAGACATGCACACATGCATATGTGATACGTTCAGTACATATAGCATATATGACAAATACGGCATTGCAGACTATTGCAATCTGATTACCATTCTTTTTAGGTAACTAATTTTTTCTGCAAGGTTTTGTATTATCTCTCTATCTAGGCATTGGTCATTTACTGGTCATTCCTCTCTGTACTCAACAGTCCAATCCTATTTGAAGATACACACCTTCAGTCTATTATTTCTTTTATTGTTTTCTCTCCTCCATTTTATTTCTTCTTTCCTTTCGCTGTTTCTATGTAATAGATATTGAAACTTCTGGTTCTATACTCCCTCTCTCTTTTCTTTTATACTTTCCATCTAATTGTCTTTTTGTGTTATATTCTGGGAGAATTCCTCCATTTGATCTGTCACCTCACTAATTTGTTTTTAAACTTTTGTTTTTAGGTCCACTGCACAATTCTACTCATTTACTGAATATTTTTAATATTTCAAAAATTATATTTTAAGTTTTTCATATCTATAATTATTTTTATGGATCCAGTATTCTCTTTCTGGGGCTACTGACTGTATAATTTTAAAGACTTTTGTTAGCTCTATTAACTTGCTTTCCTTAGGTACTGATTCCCTTTGTTGTGTTTGGTGTCTTCTTTATGGTATGGGTTACCTTCAAATGGTTGGTAATTCCTGGCTCTTTATCTTTGTTTGGAATTTTCTGTTTACCTGTCATAGAGGTCAGGGACATACTGACAGGCAGGGTATGCTGGTTGTTTTTCTTAAGGAAGTAGGGCGTCCCATTTTTTCCTAGGTGTCACTAGCTACCTACCCACCACATTGCCTCCAGCTAAAGCCCCACATTCGCGGCCTTGGGCTGTAGTTAACAGCATCAGTTGTCCTCTACTCAGCGTAAGCAAGCAAAGGGGAAAGGGCTGATTTATTCTGCTGCTCTTTATGCAGTCTCCTCACTCATCACCCTGCTGACGGCTCCAGGTCCCTCCTTAGCATTGCATCCACTGTGGCTGATGTGCAGCCAGACCCCCTGCCCCTTCTGAGCAATCCTCTCCTGCATGCTTTAGAATATGCTTCTCTTTAACAGTCCAATCCTACCTGCTTTTTGCCTTTCAAAGTTAATGTTCTGCTAATGGTAGGCACTCTTTCTTGTTTTCCAGAGTGGCTGGAGATTTACTCTTTAAAATAAAACAAGATAAAATAAAATATATCTCCCATAATTTCTAAGGATTGGAAAGGCAGGGAATGATGGGCACACACGGTTATCTGCCACACTGATGAAAACTCATCTTACTGACATTTCCATTTCCCCAAACTCAGTAAGTTACCTTCAATTCATATTAGCTGCTATCATTTTGTGTCTAAAAATTGAATTCCTTCCAGAGTAATCCTTCATTTCCCACTGCTCCTATAGGAATTTATGCTCCTATTGTAACCCCTGACTTGCAATTCATATAGTTTTTCTGTGTGCCTATTTCAGTAAGTTTCCATTAGACTCTCAACCCTTTAACACAATACAAAAATTCCTTAATATTCTATGCCTTACTATGAGCACACAATAAATGTTTGCTAAATATTTTTTGACTGACATAAAATGGCAAACTTCTATTTAAGGAGCCAGGATGGAGCAGAATGAAGAATAAGGGCTGTGAAGGAAGGCAATGTGGATTTGAATTTGGCCTCTGTCACTTACTAGTTGTGTGGTCATGCCACGTTGCTTAACCTTTCTGCCTGTTGTAAGGTTTTCATTTGCAAAACAGGGATAAAAATAGGACTTAGCTGGACTTAACTATGATGTTTTTGTGAGAATTATAATAAGTAAAAGTATTTAGAGCAGTGTCTGTCATATGGTAAACAATCAATAGATAATGGCTATGAGTTTTATTAATGTAGCCTTAGAATTAAAAGGAAACTAAGATGAGAGTTCTTAAAGAGATAAAGAACGGTATATTTTGATATAGTCAAAGATGATCCAACCAAATAGTCATGTATCTTTTAATAAATATACAACATTTTTCAAGAATATTAATGATAGTTTTAGAATAAAGGTAAAAGTTTAAATAATCAAGTAATAAGACATTTAGATTTGATAATACTAATCTATAAACAAACCTCAGAAAATATGAAGTAGTTTTACGTATATAATGTATTTTGTTTAGGTAAATGATAATGATAAAGAATAGAACAACAAGTATTTTCTTATATCTGTTGTTAAAATTTAGGCTTTCATTTTGGATCATCTTCTTTAAAAAGGTAATACATTTATTTTGGTTTTGACAATTGTAAAATATCAAATATGTCTATATAAGTAAAAAATACTGAAATGTTTAAAGCCTAGAAAAATCCTCCATGGATCATCTCCCCCCTTCCTTTCCTGGCAGATTTTCCCTAATTATTCCCAATAGGTCCATGCTGCTCTGGCTCCTTGCATTGTACGGTGAAAGTCATCCTACTATGCACAGTCCCACTCCCATGATGAAGCAGAGAGGAGTACCGGGTAAATAAAAGCAACAAAAGTACCAAAAATGCAATTTAAATTTAATATGATAATTTTTAAGTTACCACAATATTAATAAGTGAGGGGTTATGCTGAGAAAATAAGACTCTTTAAAGAACAATATTTATTTGTACTTAAAAGGTCAGAAGACTTTCAAACTCTACCAAATTCCTGGCATACCCATCCCCCACTACCACCTTGCCTTCTCAGTTCCGTCAAGTCAAATGCTTGGTTATTGAACAGCTCATTTTAAGTACTAAAAATTCCGCTTGGGTAATCCTGTAGGGGAAGAAATCTGGCTTAGAGAATGACCTCTAAATCTAAGACACGGAGGAAAAAAATGCACTAAGTAGAATGGTAATTAGCAGGATACTGAAAACGAAGAAGAGAAAGTTTATATAGCTATTCTATTACCATGTGCATTATAAAGAATATTGTTGTTTACTGAATAATAGGTCTATCAGACCGATAAAATATGACTGGACAAAGAAAACAAACTGCTTCCCTGGAAAGCTATTCTCTTTCAGTTCTCCATGATACAGGAGAGATATGCAAGAATGAAAATGACCTTCCATTTAAGAAATGAATTAAATTTGGAAAAGATTTGTAAAATTTACTGATTATGGAAATTTGAAGAAAGACAACTTTGTGATCAACCTTAGAATATATTTATATAATGAGTGACACATGGTACAGAATCACACCTGGTCATTAGCCTAATTTTGGGAAAATTCTAAGTAAAAGGAAAAAAAGTCTTGCCTAATCTATAGGATAACCATGTTAGCAGTGATATAGATAAGTGGATAAATCTTAACAGAGGAAGTAGCATGGCTCCAGTCTTAGCAATGCTAAAGGAGCTGTGAAACAAAACAAAAAATCATGTTACAATCATTGCCTTCATTTTACAGGCAACAAGGGTAACAGAATTTAATATCAAAGGCCAATGAAGCAACCACTATAATTAAAACAGTAAACATCCATGTTTCTAGCCATTACTGGTACCCCTTGGCAGACTCCTATAATATTAAAAAATACATGCTTAGTCCTCTTCTTGACTCCTCTGGTACTCCAAAAATATTTTACCAAAGCTTATCCTCCAACCATTTTTCCCAGTTACATGCAACTTTGTATTAACTAATGCAGTTACAGTTTTATATTCCTGGGAGAAGAGCAATATCAAGCTAATTCACAACTAAAAGAAGATAATGAAACACTGGAAGGAATTGCAAGTAGGAAAGGAAACGAGAGAAGAGATCCAGCGTCTACTTTCTGTAAATCTAAGGATCCTTCTAGAACCTACGCATAGGATTCAGAAAGAGGAACTACAAAATTGAACTCAACTACTTCTGTGTTAGTCTCACTGAATGAGCTACTGAAGAATTCACAGTAAATACTCTTATCTTGTTAGCTCTGGAGACCACATGAATTATTTATATGAGGAATCATTAAAACCTGGCTTGTGAACTCTGACAAGCTTCACATCTCACCTTTAATTAAGTAGGAATTAGCTGTAATGTAAATGTATAGAACCTGAAGACGGTCATAATCAAATGTAATTTCAGGTGAAACATTTAGACAATTCAATCCTATCTTTTCCACTAGGTTTCAGCAGACCACATGCCATAGTAATCACTGCCTCTTAACGAGCTGTTTGCTCCTGCTGTCAATAATAGGCTCTGGCTGAAATAAACTCTCATTTGACAGAGGTATTATTTTTAAATGTAAAATGATGATCCCCTGGTTCTACTCTTTTCAAATTGTTGGGCAAATCTTTTTGCTTGCTCTTCATGTGAATTACTTCGTATTTTGGCAAAAACCACAAGGACTTGCTTATGTAAGTAAAGTCTGAGAACATAAACATTAGTATAGAGGAAAATGAAATTCCTTTTCGGTAAACATTTTCCTAGTGCTTTTCTGTTTTTCCCAAACACTGCATCATAGGAGATTTAACCTTTGAAGTACAGGCATTACCGGGAGATATTGTGGGTTTGATTCCAGACCACCACAATAGAATGAGTATCACAATAAAGCGAGTCACATGAATTTTTTGATTTCCCAGTGGATATAAAAGTTATGTTTGCAATATACTGTAGTCTATTAAGTGTGCAATAGCATTATGTCTAAAAAAATGAACATACCTTAATTAAAAAATAATCTATTGCCAAAAATGCTAGCCACCATCTGAGCCTTCAGCAAGTTGTAATAGTAACATCAAAGATCACTGGTTACAGATCACTGTAACAAATGTAACAGTAATGAAACATATGAAATATTGAGAGAATTGCCAAAATGTAACAGAGAGACAAGAAGTGAGCAAATGCTATTGGAAAAATGGTGCTGTTAGACTTGCCTGTGGCAGAGTTGCCACAAACCTTCGGTTTGTTAAAACAAACAAACAAAAAAACCCCCCCACAATGTTAGTGAAGCACAATGAAGTGAAGCACGATAAAACAAGGTATGCCTGTATAGACACATAACTACTGAGAAACTTGAGAGGCGTTCTCAGTCTCCCCCTACAAAAACAGTGTCCTGCACAGTCTACCACACCCTGATAAAATAACTGCCACTCAATCTTTCTCTACTCTCCTAAAGAAATGTATAGCTCAATACTCAGAAACCCCTCTAAAGGAATAAAATAATGAAATAGCTGGGACCCATTCCTGGCATCTCTAACACCCCATTCCTTGCCATATCCTGTCATTACAAATGCTGACATATGGCCCATATCAGTCTACTTTACTTTTTTTTTATTATTATTTTATTGTATTTTATTTTTGCGGTACGCAGGCCTCTCACTATTGTGGTCTCTCCCATTGTGGAGCACAGGCTCCGGACGTGCAGGCTCAGTGGCCATTGCTCACGGGCCCAGCCGCTCTGCGGCATGTGGGATCTTCCCAGACCGGGGTACGAACCTGTGTCCCCTGCATCGGCAGGCGGACTCTCAACCACTGCGCCACCAGGGAAGCCCTATCAGTCTACTTTCTATCTTCACTCTGCCACCATATTCTCGTACATAGACTATTGGTTCCTTCCTGGTTTATCTAGTCTCCTAGATTCCACTGCTTTTGATAAATACATTCTCCACAAAATAGTCAGGGTAGCCTTTATAAAACATAAGTTGAGTTATACCATTTTCCTACCTTACACCCTCTGATGCTTTCCTTCTTAAGAGAAAATCCAAAAATTTTAACCTAAGCTATACAATCTTGCATGATCTCATCTCTGCTTACCTCTCCACCCTCACCTGAAATGGTCTAGTCACAACAACCTCTTCCAATTTTTCAAAGCCACCAAGCTCTTCCCTACTTCAAGCATGAAAACACATATTATTCCCTTTCAATATTCTGGCTCAGAAATTCTTCTCCCTCTTCTCAAGAAGTTTATGTTCTTTATAAATGGTTCAGAATAAGCAACGTAAATCAGCTGTGGTAGATTCTGCAGAGTGGCTCTCTCAACCCTTCATTCTGTCTGCCTTCTAGTTGGAAAAACTACATTCTCCAGACACCCTTTTGCCTAGAGTTCTTGATGCAAATTATGTTCCACCAGTGAGGTCTGGAAGGCAGAACTGAGCAGAGGCCATCTTTCTGCTGATGGTGCCACAGTCAGACAAGGTAGGAGACGAGTGTTTGGAGGCAGCTGTGGTAGCCAAACTCAGTGCCTGAGTCACCAGATTTTTGGGAATGAGAGTCAGTGATGGTGGCAGCAGTGGAGGCGGTAGCAGCAGCAACTTCTGGCTTCTAGAGGCAGAAATGCCCTTAAAATCAATAACTCCAACAGCAGCTCCTGACTCAGGCCTTGCAGCCTTCCTAAGGAGTTTGTAAACTTCTTCCCTTTATTAAATCCCTTTTTAAAAAATCCCTAGGCTGGTTTGTTTCCTGCTCTGAACTTTCAGTGATACTTTGAGGTTCCATCTCTCTTCCTCATCTCTACACAAAAGGACAATCCCTGCTGCTACTTAGTAAGTACCTTCTTGGCATCTGGCTTTCACCACCACTCTCTTGAAACTACTCTCTCAAAAGTCATCTATAATAATCTGTCTTCTTGCTGAAATCTCTTATATAGCAGCAAAGTTATAAAAGTACCATCAGAAGTAGCATCTTAGTATGGGTATACTTCAATTTATAAAATAGGACAGAGAGTTTATAAAATTTAAGATTATTGATCCCAGAAGCAACATAAATCTCAACAGTTAGTGGAAATATCTTGGTGTCTTAAAGGCTTAGGTTCAGCCTACTAGACTGAGTTAAGTGAGGTAATGCCCATAAAATGTCTAGTTCTGTCTGGCCAACTTGGAGGCACACAGCAGTAGATAAACTCATCTTCATATTGTTAAAAAATAAACTTAAAACTATAGCTAACCATGAGGCACTCACATAATCTTTTCATTTGAAAAAGCACGTAGTATTTCCTATGAATCTCACAACTGCCTATTGGGCTGACAATGCAGATGGTTTTCACCTTTTGTAGATATGGATAACCGGGTTCTATGGACAGTCTTAGATCTCCTATCCAGCACTAAAGAAAGGGTGTAGTCAAAGATCCAACCACTTTGGGCAAACTCTTTTCAAAAGGCTAATTTCCTAAACTGCCCCAGGTGTGCTATAATCCCCTTTAGAGTCGCTATGAGCAGCTAAGATTCCAGACTGAGGTTAGTAGCACTTCCGAAACCATCTAACTGCCTCCTGTAATTACCAAGAGCAGCTCAGTCCAACAGAAATATAACAGGAGCCACATTAAAAAGCAAAAACAAACAAGTGAAATTAATTTTAATAATATAATTTATTTAACCCTATATATCCAAAATATTATCATTCCAATGAGTAATTAATATAAAAATTATTAATGAGCTGTTTTACATTATTTCATACTACATCTTCAAAGTCCTGGGTGTATATCACCTGTAAAACACATCTCAATTTGAACCAGTCATGTTTCAAGTGCTTGAGAGCAGTAAGTGCCTAGTGGCCATCATGTTGGATAATGGAGACCTAGAGACCGGTAGCTCTCTTTTTTGACCCAGGGTAACTTCTAAGCAACATTCTACTTAAAAGCTGAGCCAAGACTGCTAATATCTATAGTATTAACCTTTCTGACCTAAAGGAGACCTTAGTCTACACAGGACCATAACCTTTAGGGCAATCTAGCCATGCTACTCACACTGCCATCCTAGGCTATAATCTAATCTTATCTATCTATCTACCTATCAATTAATCATGTCTGCTGCCCACTTCTCCTCCACAGCTAACATTACAAATGTACACCATTATCCTCAAGCCTGTATCCTTAGCTACATCTTTTCACTCAGCAGACAACTTTGTTTCCTGCTTCACAGAGAAAATTGAGATTATCAAGAATCATCTCCTTAAAATTCCTATACCCACAGTTTTATATATATATATATACAAACACACACATATATATGTATATATTTTATCCTCTCCTCTCCTATTCAGTGTCAAAAGAAGAAGTATTTCTTTTCCTTTTAATAATTAACCCTCCTTGGCCACTCTTAAGTCAGGAAATTTGCTCCATTACAATTTCAACATTTCTCTTTCCAATAGCTTCTTTCCTGCCTCCTATATAAATGCTCAAGTCTCTCCCATCACACACACACACACACACACACACACACAGCTTTAATTACTCCCCCATCTCTTCCCTTCCCTTTTTAGAAGTCTTAATAATCTCTATGCCCATTTACTCTTTAAACTTGTGCCCCACAACTCTACCTAAACTGCTTTGGCAAAGGACACCAATAATCTAATTGGTCATAGAATCTCTGCATTCGCCACTTCTCTCCAGCTTTTAGCACTGTGGACCATTCCCTCATTCCTGAATCTCTCCCTTTACTCAGCCCACATGACACCACAGCCCAGGTTCTCCTCCTGACTGTTCCTCCTCAGCCTCCTTTATTTACACATTCCTCCCGCCAAGAGTTCTCTCTTTGCTCTCTTCTTAACTTTTGGCTCTCCCTGGGCAATCTGTTCACTACTAATCATGTCTTTTCAGAGGACTCTTTAATCCTTAAGTTCAGCCCAGTCCTCTTTTCTAAATTCCAAACTGGAATATACAACTGTCTAACCAACATCACCTGGTTATCCCACAGGACTCAATTTGTCCAAAACTAATCTCATTATCTCCCTCCCCCCCACAAATCCTCCTCCTCCTAAATTCCTTCTCTTCATGAGTAGCACCACCACTCAACCAAGTTATCTAGGCCAAAAGTGTGGGAGTCATTCTAAGACCCCTCTCTCTCTCCCCCTTGGGCCCCATAGCCAATCCATGTCAATCACATGGATTTATTTCTTTAACAAAGCATCCTTTTCTTAACTTTCCTAGTCTACCCCAACTGCCACAGTTCACCCTCTCATCTTGTGATGAGAACACCATAGTGGTCTCCTAACAAGCCAGCTTGCCTCTACCACCAAAAATGCCACTTATTTGTTCACATATCTGTTTTACTATTGTAATCTGTAAACTCCTTAAGGACAAGGACTATGACCTTTTCATATCCAACACACAGAGAATGCTCATAAAAGAATCACTGAGTAGGGACCTCCCTGGTGGTCCAGTGGTTAAGACTCCACACTCCCAACAAAGGGGGCCCGTGTTCAAGCCCTGGTCAGGGAACTAGATCCCGCGTGCCGCAACTAAGACCCCACATGCCTCAACTAAAAGATCCTGCATGCTGCAACTAAGACCCAGCGCAGCCAAATAAATAAATATTAAAAAAAAAAAAGAATCACTGAGTAATAGTAGTAATGATTTAGTGCAAGAGAGAAAAAATGAATGAAATCACTAACTTGCCCAAATTTATACACTTCATTAACCTGGTTAATGATAGGCAGTGAAATTAGGCCTCTTGGTTACCAATAGTCCAGCTCCCTTTGGCTAAATTACACTCTTCAGAAGTGCCTATTTTAAGGAACTCTGAAGCAGATCCTTTTGAAATGCAAGTAATCACCCTTAATTTATCTATTTTGTGAACTGATAGTTTTGTATATCAGATTTTTTCCAACTAGGGCACACCTGAGAATGGAATCAAAAACCATTAGCACTGATCCCAAAGCTCTGATAGTGACTTGGTCTGTGACCTTGATTGAGGATAATATTACTATTTTATCACAGATACGAAACACCATGTGGTGAATATAAAATGAGGTGGGAGCAATCCACCAGCGTGGCATTAGATTTATAAGTGCAAGCTTACAAGTGACTTTTCCAGTGGGGATATAAAGACATGCCTAATTCCCTGAAGAACTATTGAATCTTATGGTGAATATACATAGCGTAGACAAGACCAACTCACTGCAAACATTAGAGTTCACATTATAGTAAATGATCTTTCATTTTATGTTTAACTTCTCCATTACTTATTTTTAAGATATGTACTCCTCCATTGCTCTATAATGCAATAACTCACATTCTTAAGTATGATCTTGAGGCAAGATCCTCATTTAAAAATGAAACAATAAACTCTGTTTACCATAGTTGCAATATCAACATTTACTTGGTTATATATTTTAAAACCACTCATTTGTGTACAGAATATACTGAATTATTCTATTAATGAGAATATTTCAAAATCAGACTATCCCTTTATCTAGATAATTCAGATTCAAGTTGTTGCCCTCAGAAGTATCTTGTTTTCCTTCCCCAAGGCTTTATGGTACAAAGACGTTTCTTTCTCATCTTTAGTCTTTAACTATAATAGCTTTTTTAGAAAGAAAATTTTTTCTTCAGGAGTTATATTCTAAAAGATAACTTCATCCTCCCCCCAAATTCATTTTCTCTTCCCAGGATTACTGTAAACTATCATCTTGAAATACAAAATTTACATTGTTAAAAAGAAAAACAAATTCCTCATTCTCTTTTCTCTGCCAAAGCAATATTAAGAATGCATTATAGAAATTTTATTTTGTCTTATACTCTGGAATGAAGCAATGTTTTTTTTAAACAAATAAATTTGAACTTTAGTCTGTAGAGGTGAGTATTTTAGAAAACACCATAAAAAATAATTTCAAAACTGTCATTGGATAGTAATTGGAATAAATGCTGGTCATCTGCAACCTTGGTCTTCTGCTAGCACTCAAACCCATGTCCCAAAACAATTATCTTTCACTAATTCCCCAACCCCCCATCCCAGACAACGCTAATGCCATTTTACTTCTTTCGTTCCTAGTGGCATCACTATCTTTCCAAATGTTCAGGTTAGATAATTTAGAGCTATTTCTAACAATTTCATCATTACCCACAACCAATTGGTCACTACCTAATTTGCTAATCTCATTTGTTAATCTGCCCCTCCATTTATTCAATGATTATTTATTTATACCTATAATATGTGAAGTACTGGTGCTAAAGTAAGGAAATAAAGATTAATAAGACATTTTTACTCTAAGAGATCACAGCCTTAAAGGAAGTCAGACAGGTAAATAAACAACTAGTGATGTGTCAAGAATTGTTTAACCACCAGCTATCAAAAAACAAACTGATTTGTATTATTTGCCCATTTCCATGGTGTAAATATGCCCACTGGGACGGAACATGAAGTTGGGAAGTGATGCTAAAACTGTACCTTTGCAAGTTCGTGCAAATGACTCCAACATACCACTATAAAACCCCTCATAGCGTGACAGATTCTTCCCTGGCTCAAACACCTTTGATAGCTCCCCACTCCATACAAAATAAGTTCAAAGTTATAAGGCGTGGTAATTCAAGGTGCTTCAACTTTGCCCTGAGGTCCTCTTTTAGTCTCATCACTTCATGCATATCTGTATAATGTATGTTTTAGAAAATATTTAGAAATGAAAAAGGCTAATGAAAGAGAAGCAAATATTTGTGCATGGACCCAGGATATAAAAGAGGACATACATATTTGCCATAATAGTAAAGAGTTGGTTTGAATCTTCTCTACGAATTTCATTTTTTTAAGTAATCAAAAACCATATTCCACGAATTATGAAATAAAAGTATTTCTAAAAATATGCAAAAAATACACCAACAAACTGAATTTCTAAAGGTGTGAAGATGAAGTCTGGGCAATATAGATAGGAGACCAACCAGAATTTACACTGGAGAATCTCAATAAAATTAGAATATTTCTATTGCACGAGGGAAGAGCTGTGACCATGTCTCCAGCTATTGCTTTTAGAAGACACTTTACCGGGTTCAAAGTGAAACCTGGGACTTGTACAAATAACAAAATGTCACCACAAACAGGACCCCAGGCTCTAGACATCATTTTGCAGCTCTTTTTGGAGGAGCTTCATGAGAACCCACAGAACGGGGATCTGAATACTTTATTGCTCTGTGGGTTTGGATATGTGCAATATATTTCTTACTTATTTCAGAGGTTTTATTGATTCCACACCCTATGTGGTGAGTGAATTCATTCAAAGACCTAAAGGTACATTTTGTAACAAGTTCATCTTGAAGAGTACACTGGAATAAAACAAGATTCAAGGACAAATGTTCTATGGGTACTTAGAGGTTTTGTTCTGTTTTGTTTGAATGTTTGTGTTCTATCTCAGGCAGGGATAAGTATTTGATCACACGTGTTTTTTTTTTTTTTTTTTTGATCACACGTGTTTTTTAAAAAAACATTCCAGACTAAAACTATACAGTCATGCTTCATGCTACAGAGCTTTGGTGACTTGATTCTTCCAATAGTTTCTATGCAACAAATGACGGGAAATAAATCCAGGCCCTGCCTGTGGGTACTTCCTGGGCCTGTCTCATTATGCGCTTACCTCCATTCAAGTGAATGTCCAGGTTATTCTCCTTAAACTCCAAAAGAAGTGCACCTGGCTTGGCTAAGAGGTGAAGCACACCCGTCTGTACTTGCCCGAGGACAGAGAATAACCACATTCCAGTTATTTTCCAGGGAGTTTAACCTTGAACTTGGTGCCACTCAGTATTACCAAAATACTTAAAGAAGAAAATGTATAGAGATCACTTCAAGAAAATACAAACAACATATCCTTCCTTTTAGAACTCTGTCCCTATACTGCACCACATCCTACAGTATAGGAATAGAAATCACGCTGATTTCTCATACAGTTGTTGCCCACTGGGTGATACCGTCAGCTTCTTATAAGGAACAGACTAGGAAACTTGCTGCCATGGAAGACAGTGAGTGCTAGATTACATAGTGCCTTCTTCTGGGATCCATGAAGGAACTTCCTCCTAGGTATCAGGAAAAGTTAGGATTTTTTTTTTTAAGAAACTAGTTTATCTTATGGACACGGCCAGTCATATATAATTTGATTGCCTGGACGTCTCAAAACTAAGAGCCACATTGTGGCGCCCTGTAACAAAAGGACAGGATTTCGTGGCATGCATTTTATCATGTGTAGTCTCATTTCCTCACTTATTTTAATTTACCTTATCATCTTGCATAAATGCTCCTAAACTACCTTAAATCATAACTGGAGAAAAGGAAATTTAAAATAAATAAATAAATAAATGTATTAATGCCAATGTTGTATGCTTTTTAAAAGATAGTGTTAACTTATAATAAAATACCTGTTTATATATAATTGCAACTATTATATTGATATGTAACTGCAGGCATTCTTGTTGCAGGCACCCAAACAATGAATGTTTAAAAATCACAAAACTTCCATTCATGGGCTAAATATCTCACTTTTTGAAAGATTTATTTACTTTTATAAAACTAAACTCATAAAATAGTTGTATGACCATTTGCTTTATTTATTCAACAAGCTGTATCAAAAGGAGTCCTGGGGCTTCCCTGGTGGCGCAGTGGTTGAGCGTCTGCCTGCCAATGCAGGGGACACGGGTTCGTGCCCCGGTCCGGGAAGATCCCACGTGCCGTGGAGTGGCTGGGCCCGTGAGCCATGGCCGCTGAGCTTGTGCGTCCGGAGCCTGTGCTCCGCAACGGGAGAGGCCACGGCAGTGAGAGACCAGCATACCTCAAAGAAAAAAAAAAAAAAAAAAGGAGTCCTATATTTAAATCAATTCTGTGGTACATCAGCTCATGTAACTCAGCCATTTTCAAAATATAATCATTTATATATTTGATTCTGCTTTTAAAACATGATAAAAAGCTGGTTTTGAAAGGCAACAAATAGTATATACAGTGTGTTTACCAAATAGAATTCTCTGCATAAGGGGGAAAAAACTTCAAAGACAAATTATTGCTTTGGCACGCAGCCATTCATTCTTAGTTAAAATTCATGTTTAAGTTGTTTTGCGTATTGTTTGTACAACCCAAAGACTCAAATGTGACAAGACCATAACAGAACTAGGCACTGTATGTTGGTAAGTCAAATAGATGAATGCTGCTCACTGTAATGCCTACTGTTTACTATCTCCTCAGGTTAATTAGTGTTCTAAATATTACATAACTCTCGTGTATATTGACGCACTTCAGGAACCAACATAAGCCCTGCTATTCAAAGAAAATACTCTACAAAGGAAACCATGTAATCATTTAAGTCAAAGTCTATTAAGCTACTACTGTGGTTTTAGAAAGGACAAAAGTTGTAAATGAATAAATACCTTTTATCTTCTGACCTAGTAATTTCACCTGTAGGAATTTATTCTAAGGTAATAATAAAAACCTGTGCAAACATTTATTTATAAATCTGATCTCTGCAATGCCCTTGACATAATAAATCAACAGTAGGGGAATGGTTAACTAATCCATATGCTGGAATATTACGGAAGTCTTAATAACCAGGTTATGGAAGTATATTTAACGACATTAGAAAAGATCACAACTTATATTTTAATTAAATAAGGAAGCTACATAATTGTAAATATTGTATGATTGTAATTTTTTATAATATGCATAAAAATGGTTTGAGGCCAAAATGTGTTTATTTCTGGAAAGTAGAGAAACAACAGTAGTTTTTAAATTTTTTTATAGTTGGCTCTTGGTTCTTTTACATAATTGTCCTTATTTTTGTGCGGTTTTTTTGGGGTGGGGGTAATAAACATGAACTACTTCAGTAATTCAGAAAAAAATGATAAAAATTCCATTAAAAATGATTCATTTCACTAGTTGCAGAACAGAGGTGTCTTCAGTTTTAGTGTGCCTGATTTCACTTGTGAGGAATTATATTGAAGTAGATTTGGGGCCTGGGGAGAGAGGCAATATAAAAAAGTATAGGCCAGGAAGACTCACACCAAATAACATCTGGCACTTACATTTCACAGGAAGGAAGCAAGTGACTATTTCTACCAAAATAACCAGAAATATGAGTCCTATCTGGATACTTTAATATTGGCAATCAAAGTTTGAAGTGCACATAATCTCCTAGATTAGTGTGTTCTCTATTTGGGGAAATAAGGGAAATCAACAATGGACTCTGTGGTAATGAACATGAGTTTCTTGGTTGCCATTATAGCCTGGGGACTCAGTCATTGCTTGTTGATAATTCTTTTTTTTTTTTTTTTTTGCGGTATGCAGGCCTCTCACTGTTGTGGCCTCTCCCGTTGCGGAGCACAGGCTCCGGACGTGCAGGCTCAGGGGCCATGGCGCACGGGCCCAGTCGCTCCGCGGCATGTGGGATCTTCCCAGACCGGGGCACAAACCCGCGTCCCCTGCATCGGCAGGCGGACTCTCAACCACTGCGCCACCAGGGAAGCCCTTGTTGATAATTCTGAATGGTCCCCTTTTGAATTCCATCAAAAATAGGAAGGAAAAATTTTATAAAGTTTAGAGTAAGTTTATGCATAATTCTTGACCCTGAAATGTGATACCCATAGGATTTGAGTCTACCAGGAAAACTGCATCTGCTCCTCAAAGCTAGATATCTCAAGTAAGAGCAAAAGTTAGAAAAAGACTGGATAACTCAGATGACTGAAAATGTGTTATAAAGGCCTTTGCTTTTAAGTCTAAATTAAGTGAAGCCAGAAGTAGAAGGTATTCACATACAATCTCAACCAGTCTGGTATCTGTTAAAATAAGTAAGCTAAACTCCATTCCCATTGATCAGGTAGAGAAATCAGAAAAAAGAAAAAAAAAGACATCTCACACCTTCAATTATTCACAGAAACTGACTTAAATCTATGTTTACATCTTAGTGCTGTTTTAATATTGCAGGCAAATGAAGCATTTAACAAAATTTATATCTTTTGTCCTTTCATGAAACAAATAACATCATTGACAGACATTTGTTGAAAGTCTGTTAAAGACTTGGCACTTGAAGTGTCATCTGTAGACCAACTGTACCACATCACTTGAGAATGTCATAAATAGAGAATTTCAGGCCCCACCCTACACTGACTGAATCACAACCTACAGTTCAACAAGATCCCAAGGGGTTTCCTATGTTCATGAAAGTTGGAGAAATACTGTGTTAGAGTATTTTGGGGGGTACTGGAGATGACAAAAAGGTGTAACACAGGTCCTCTAATTAGTATCTAGACCAGGAGGTGAGGAACATTCATAAAAGAAAATTATACAAGGAGCATATGCCAACTGCCAGATAACAAGTGTAGACAATGAGTGATATAGGAGTTCAAAGGAAGGCAAAAGTCACTCAAGGTTGGGGCAATTTGTGGTATCTTAAAGGAAAAAGAATACTTGGAAAAGAAGGAAAAAGTGAATATGGTATACCCAACCCAACTTTGGGTAAATCTACTCTCTAGAAGTTTTGTAACTATGACATAACTAGAGCTCTGAGGATTGAGTAGGGTCAGGAGAGAAAGAGTTAGCAGGCACTTGGTCTTGTCCAAAATATCGGTAAGACATTTACTTCATAAGACATTTGGTCCACATCAAAAAGGTCCTTGAAATTTGGTTCTATCCAGAATGTCCATGAGCATATCTGGTTCATGCCAAATGGTTCTGGACAGGACCTTTTGGCATGGATCAAATTCCTTATGGACATTTTAGACAGGACCATATGGTCCTACAAATATCAGGGACCTTTTTGTGTGGACCAAATGTCTAATGGATGTTTTAGAGAGGACAAGATGTCCTGCAAAGACAGAAACTATTAAGTCTGAGTAACTTACAGCAAAATATGCTTGAAAATAGCATACCAATCAGGTAGCAAAGCTTCAGAAGATAAAGGAGTGAGGAATCTTGAGAGATCACATTGGTTTATTCTGAAATGTACAACCTTCTATGAGTGAGAACAAGTTTTTTAAATCCATATATATTTTATTTTTTACATTAAATGTCTTAAAAAAAATTTGAGTTTTACTTAAAATATAGGGAAACCTCTTTTTTAAGCACTACTGAAAGGGTTCTACTGCAAAGTACAGAAGCCTTTTATGATATACGTAGTCAATTCCTAAATTATATGTACTTTGAGTTAATATTTTCATTTATTTTAATTTCTTTCAAAAAGATCATACTTGTACTTACTACAGAGGAGCAATGATTACTGTTTTGCTATCTAGTGTCACCAATCAAAAATCAATATACAAAGGAGAAAGGGTGGCACTTACTTGCATGGGTTTTTTAAGGGCCCCTAAAATCCCTCTTTTGGGCCCTGCAAGTGGTAGGACTGTCTCACTGAGATATAAATAAAATGCTTTACTAACAACATCCTGAGAACACCATGGCTCAGTACTATTCATGCCAACTGTAACTGATCCTGGGCTCAAACTTGGCGCTAGTGTCAGTGGCTTTTACCTATTGAGAAACTGGTAAGGTGGCAGGCTCTTACGTGTCCAAAAATGGTAATTCCCCAGAGACTCAAGAAGGTTTAAAAATATCTTCCTTCCATCTCAACACAAAGACTACTGTCTTTAAGTTGTACCACTAGCGCTGACATTTGAAACTGACAAGTAGCACATGTGCATTAGGGAGATAAGGCCTGGCACATGTTGCTGTAGCCTCCTGGGATTTTAGAATGCTAGCAGCTCCAGCTGGTGGCTGTGCCCCATTCCCCAGTGTGCACTGCTGCTTTGGGGAAACTAGCCCCTCCTTCTAACTGTGATGGGGATGTGTCTGATTGTAATACGGCTATTTTTGAAGACCTTCAAAACAAGCGATCTCCTCTATGAATAAGAAAACGGAAAGAAAAAAAGAGGTAAAATGTTAAGCTAAGAGATCTTAATGGAAAAAATATTGCCTGGTAGAAAACAGTTAAAGCAGCCAAAGGGAGATAAAAGAATCCCTAGGGAGGAATATTTTTTGAAATAAAAAGGAAAATAAATGAGAGGAAAACGAGACTAAAAGGGAAAATTCCTTGTGAGAATCATTCAGAAAAACGTACTGGAAAAAAGTGCTGATATGTGAAGAGGGAAATGAAAACAAGTCAAATGCCAAAATTACAGGAAGGAAAGAAAGAAAGAAAGGATAAAGGCCCATTATGGAAGAAAAAAGATAGTTACCAAAATTTTCCAATCCCTGTGGGGACCAAGGTGGCAATTATGGAATAAAAGACAAGAAGCTGGGGTGGGGGGGAAGTAGAGAAGAGGACACAGTACTTCTCCATGATAGAAGATGCTAGGGCCAGAGGAGCAAGCAAAGCCAAAAACCTTGCAGGGAAATCAAAATTCAAAATACTAGGAGAGTCAGAAAAAGTGCCAAACCCAAAAGGATACATAGGCAAGGGTCTTCAAAAAAGTTAAAATTTTATGGGTGACAGTTTCATGATGTGTTATCGAAATGAACTGGAATGTCATAAAGCTAATGTCATATAGCAATGACTGGATATAGCAGCCACAATAAATAGTACATAAAGTACGTATTTAAGCAATAGAAAATGGAAATGTAATTAATATAATTAATATTCATCTTTCGAAAGAAAAAGTACAATGAGTACCTACTATATGCCAGATACTCTTCCTGATATATTGGTGAGAAAATAAAAAATCCCTTCCTTCCTGGAGTTTATATGCTAGTGGGAGAAAACAAAAAATACATGTGTTCAATAGGTAAATGATAACGTATGTTTAGAAGCTAACACTTGTTACAGAAAAAAGTAAAACAAAATAGGGCAAGATAAGCAATTGAGAATGTCAGGGTGTTGCAACTGTAAAGGGCAGGGGGGTTGGGGCAGGTTAGACCTCTTTTACGTACAAGTACAAGTGCTACTAAGCACAAATAACTGATGTAACAAAGAACCAATTTGGATTTCTGTAAGCAAATTGTGTTTGATACATGGATGGCATTTTGGTATTGTTGTTATCCAAAGGCTTAAATAAGCTATATTTGCTGTAAGAATTTTACCTTGAAATATTCTAACAAATATATTCCACTTTTCATGTTATTCTTAACTTCTCTTTTGTCAATCTGAAGAAAATGAAAACACTAATTAAAAATATATATGGGGCTTCCCTGGTGGC
Organism: Orcinus orca; assembly: GCF_937001465.1. NCBI lineage: Eukaryota > Metazoa > Chordata > Mammalia > Artiodactyla > Delphinidae > Orcinus > Orcinus orca. The sequence goes on along the minus strand of NC_064559.1, from coordinate 61,049,456 downwards.
ACAGTGGTTAAGAGTCCGCCTGCTGATGCAGGGGACATGGGTTCGTGCCCCGGTCCGGGAGGATCCCACATGCTGCGGAGCGGCTGGGCCCGTGAGCCATGGCCGCTGAGCCTGCGCGTCCAGAGCCTGTGCTCTGCAGCGCGAGAGGCCACAACAGTGAGAGGCCCGTGTACCGCAAAAAAAAAAAAAAAAAAAAAGATACATGCACTGCAATGTTCATAGCAGGATTAGTTACAATAGTCAAAATATGGAAGCAACCTAAGTGTCCATCAACAGACGAATGGATAAAGATGTGGTGTGTATATATATACATATATATATACACACACACATAGACACACACACACAATGGAATATTAACCATAAAAAAGAATGAAATTTTGCCATTTGCAATAACATGGATGGATCTGGAGGGTATTATGCTCAGTGAGGTAAGTCAGACAGAGACAAATACTATATGTTTTTACTTATACGTGGAATACAAAAAATAAAACAAACTAATGAATATACCAAAACACAAATAGACTCACAGATACAAGAACAAACTAGTGGTTACTAGTGAAGAGAGGGAAGTGGGGAGGGGCAAGACAGGGGTAGAGGATTAAGAGCTACACACTACTATGTATAAAATAAATAAGCTACAGGGCTTCCCTGGTGGTGCAGTGGTTGAGAGTCTGCCTGCTGACACAGGGGACACGGGTTCGTGCCCCAGTCCGGGAAGATCCCACATGCCGCGGAGCGGCTGGGCCCGTGAGCCATGGCCGCTGAGCCTGCGCATCTGGAGCCTGTGCTCTGCAACGGGGGAGGCCACAACAGTGAGAGGCCCGCATACCGCAAAAAAAATAATAATAATAAAATAAATAAATAAGCTACAAAGATATATTGTACAGCACATGGAATATAGCCAGTATTTTATAATAACTTTAAATGGAGTACAACTATAAAAATATTGAATCACTGTGTTGTATAGCTGAAACTAATATTGTAAATCAACTATACTTCAGTTAAAATAATTAATTAAAAATAAGTAAAGCAGAACCATTTATTTTGACCTTGTAGCAACAGTACTCATTAAGGCCATGTTCACTGTCAGTCTTCAGAAGCTGTCCTTAAAGTGCTCCCCATCTTCCTGTTGTCTTATTTTACTTATCTTTTGTTGTCTGTCTTCCCATTAGAACAAAAACTCTGTGAAGGCAGGGATTTTTTTTTTTTAAGTGCAGTATCCCCTGGCCTAATATTGCCTGACATATAAAAAGTACTTGGTAAATGGCTGAATGAATGAAAGCAGGTAATTAAGAATTGTTTTTAGAAAGAAACAGCCATTTGGTAAATTATTAGGATACTTCCATAATTAACAAAAGGCTTGGAATTCGGAGATTAAACATTTGTGGTTTCAAGTACTTAAAATATTGAAGGTGTGTGACATGCAATAAAACATTGCAGAGGCTTGTGAATGGGAGCAAATCACTTACCAAGGGAGCTGCTCAGCCTCTGACATGAAAGATGGCTTTGTCATTTTCTACTAGTGACTGAGCACATCCGTATGGAGCAAGTTATTTGCTAAAGTGGTGCAAGAACTGGAGAGTCAAGATCTCAGGATGTAGCCCTCTTACTTTACAAAGAGCTTTTAATATAATAAAATTCCAGTCCCTAATCTAACCGTATGGAAGCAGCCTGGTAAAGTGGTCAGAGTACAGAAATGGCTTGAACTTAGTGAGTGACCCTGGACAGGTCACTGCATATTTCAATGCAGTTTCCTCATAGGTAAAAAGGAAAAGACAGTAATATCAGTAAATAACAGTACTTATATCTCAACATTTTTAGGACCAAGTGAAGTAATGTGTATTTAATTGCTTTAAAAATTGAAAAAGAACTTTGGAAAAATATATTCTCAAAATAAAAACTATGATTAATACTCAGAAAAACTCCAGGTTTATGCAATACCTGGAATTTGTATTCTTATTTATATTTAACTATACAATTTTGAATGAGTCATTACTTCTCAGGTCTGGTTAACTCCATCATCATGACTATAAAATTGTACATTATTCAAAAACTGTAAAAAACAGACAAACAAACAAATCTTATATATCTTCTTGGATGTCAACATTCTTTAAAAGAAAGACAAGACAAAAAAATAAAACAATAAAATGTCTTAAAATCAAATCAAATGTATGTCTGGAACAAGGACAGACATATAAATCAATGAGAGAGCACAGACATAAACCGATACATCTACTGTCAACTGATTTCCAACAAGGGTGCCAAAACCATCCAATGGGGAAACAACAGTCTTTTCAACAAATGATTCTACAACAACGGAATAACCACATGCAAAAGAATGAAGCTTAATCCTTATCTCACACCAAGTACAAATATTAACTAAAAATAGATTAAGACCTAAAAGTAAAAACTAAAACTATAAAACTTTTAGAAGACAACATAGGGGTAAAACCTTCATGACCTTGGTTGTGGAAAATGATTTTTAAATACAACACAAAAAGCACAAGCATCAAAAGAAAAAAATATATAAATTAGACTTTGTTAAAATTGAAAACCTGTTTTTAAGCTTCAAAGGACACCATCAAGAAAGTTAAAGGACAACCCAGAGAATGGGAAAAACAATATCAATATTTGCAAATTGCATACCAGATAAGAGACTCGTATCAAGAATATACAAAGAGCTCTTACAGCTCAGTAATAAAAAGACAGATGCACCAGTTAAAAAATAGGCAAAAGAACTAAATAGATAATTCCTCCAAGGAAGATACACAAATGGACAGTAGTACAAGAAAAGATGCTTGACATCATTACTCAACAGGGAAATGCAAATCAAAACCACTGGGATGGTTAACATCAAAAAGTCAGGTAACAGGGGTTTCCCTGGTGGCGCAGTGGTTGAGAGTCCGCCTGCTAATGCAGGCAGAGGACATGGGTTCGTGCCCCGGTCCAGGAGGATCCCACATGCCGCGAAGCGGCTGAGCCCATGAGCCATGGCTGCTGGGCCTGTGCGTCTGGAGTCTGTGCTCCGCAACGGGAGAGGCCACAACAGTGAGAGGCCCGTGTACCGCAAAAAAAAAAAAAAAAAAAAAAAAAAAAAAAAGCCAGGTAACAGGCCAGATGGCAGACAGCAGAAGCAAGAAGAACTACAATCCTGCAGCCTGTGGAACAAAAACCACATTCACAGAAAGACAGACAAGATGAAAAGGCAGAGGGCTATATACCATATGAAGGAAGAAGATAAAAAACCCAGAAAAACAACCAAATGAAGTGGAGACAGGCAACCTTCCAGAAAAAGAATTCAGAGTAATAATAGTGAAGATGATCCAGGACCTTGGAAAAAGAATGCAGGCAAAGATCGAGAAGATGCAAGAAATGTTTAACAAACACCTAGAGGAATTAAAGAACAAACAAACAGAGATGAACAATACAATAACTAAAATGAAAAATACACTAGAAGGAATTAACAGCAGAATAACTGAGGCAGAAAAACAGAAAAGTAACCTGGAAGACAGAATGGTGGAATTCACTGCTGCGGAACAGAATAAAGAAAAAAGAAAGAAAAGAAATGACGACAGCCTAAGAGACCTCTGGGACAACATTAAAAGCAACAACATTCGCATTATAGGGGTCTCAGAAGGAGAAGAGAGAGAGAAAGGACCCGAGAAAATATTTGAAGGAATTACAGTCAAAAACTTCCCTAACCTGGGAAAGGAAATAGCCACCCAAGTCCAGGAAGCGTAGAGAGTCCCATAAAGGATAAACCTAAGGAGAAACACATCAAGACACATAGTAATCAAACTGGCAAAAATTAAAGACAAAGAAAAATTATTGAAAGCAGCAAGGGAAAAATGACAAATAACATACAAGGGAACTCCCATAAGGTTAACAGCTGATTTCTCAGCAGAAACTCTACAAGCCAGAAGGGAGTGGCATGATACACTTAAAGTGATGAAAGGGAAGAACCTACAACCAAGATTACTCTACCTGGCAAGAATCTCATTCAGATTCGATGGAGAAATCAAAAGCTTTACAGACAAGCAAAAGCTAACAAAATTCAGCACCACCAAACCAGCTCTACAACAAATGCTAAAGGAACTTCTCTAAGTGGGAAACACAAGAGAAGAAAAGGACCTACAAAAACAAACACTAAACAATTAAGAAAATGGTCACAGGAACATAATTATATATAATATAATATAATATATATAATTACTGTAAATGTGAATGGATTAAATGCTCCAATCAAAAGACAAAGGCTTGCTAAATGGATACAAAAACAAGACCCATATATATGCTGTCTACAAGAGACCCACTTCAGACCTAAGGACACATACAAACTGAAAGTGAGGGGATGGAAAAATATATTCAATTCAAATGGAAATTAAAAGAAAGCTGGAGTAGCAATACTCATATCAGATAAAATAGACTTTAAAGACTGTTACAAGAGACAAGGAAGGACACTACAAAGTGATCAAGGGATCAATCCAAGAAGAAGATATAACATTTATAAATATATATGCACCCAACATAGGAACACCTCAATACATAAGGCAAGTGATAGCAGCTATAAAAGAGGAAACCGAGAGTAACACAATAATAGTGGGGGACTTTTAACACCTCACTTACACCCATGGACAGATCATCCAAAACGAAAATAAATAAGGAAAGAGAAGCTGAAAATGACACAAGAAACCAGAAAGATTTAATTGATATTTATAGGACATTCCATCCAAAAACAGAAGATTACACTTTCTTCTCAAGTGCGCACAGAACATTCTCCAGGATACATCACATCTTGGGTCACAAATCAAGCCTCAGTAAATTTAAGAAAACTGAAATCATATCAAGCATCTTTTCTGACCACAATGCTATGAGATTAGAAATCAATTACAGGGAAAAAAAACGTAAAAAACACAAACACATGGAGGCTAAACAATACGTTACTAAATAACCAAGAGATCACTGAAGAAATCAAAGAGGAAATCAAAACACCTAGAGACAAATGACAATGAAAACACTACAATCCAAAACCTATGGGATGCAGCAAAAGCAGTTCTAAGAGGGAAGTTTATAGCTATACAAGCCTACCTCAAGAAACAAGAAAAATCTCAAATAAACAATCTTACCTTACACCTAAAGGAACTAGAGAAAGAAGAACAAACAAAACCCAAGTTAGCAGAAGGAAAGAAATCATAAAGATCAGAGCAGAAATAAATGAAATAGAAACGAAGAAAACAATAGCAAAGATAAATACAACTAAAAGCTGGTTCTTTGAGAAGATAAACAAAATTGATAAACCATTAGCCAGACTCATCAAGAAAAAGAGGGAGAGGACTCAAATCAAAAAATTAGAAATGAAAAAGGAGAAGTTAACAACAGACACTGCAGAAATACAAAGCATCCTAAGAGACAAGCATCTCTATGCCAATAAAATGGACAACCTGGAAGAAATGGACAAATTCTTAGAAAGGCATAACCTTCCAAGACTGAACCAGGAAGAAATGGAAAATATGAACAGACCAATCACAAGTAATGAAATTGAAACTGTGATTAAAAATCTTCCAACAAACAAAAGTCCAGGACCATATGGCTTCACAGGTGAATTCTATCAAACATTTAGAGGAGAGCTAACACCCATCCTTCTCAAACTCTTCCAAAAAATTTCAGATGAAGGAACACTCCCAAACTCATTCTATGAGCCCACCATCACCCTCATACCAAAACCAGACAAAGATACTACAAAAATGAAAATTACAGAACAATATCACTGATGAATATAGATACAGAAATCCTGAACAAAATACTAGCAAACAGAATTCAGCAACACATTAAAGGGATCATACACCATGATCAAGTGGGATTTATCCCAGGGATGCAAGGGTTCTTCAATATACGCAAATCAATCAATGTGATATACCATATTAACAAATTGAAGAAGAGAAACCATATGATCATCTCAATAGATGCAGAAAAAGCTTTTGACAAAATTCAACACCCATTTATGATAAAAACTCTCCAGACAGTGGGCATAGAGGGAAGCTACCTCAACATAATAAAGGCCATATATGACAAACCCACAGCCAACATCATTCTCAATGGTGAAAAACTGAAAGCATTTCCTCTAAGATCAGGAACAAGACAAGGATGTCCACGCTCGCCACTATTATTCAACACAGTTTTGGAAGTCCTAACCACAGCAATCAGAAAAGAAAAAGAAATAAAAGGAATTCAAATTGGAAAAGAAGTAAAACTGTCACTGTTTGCAGATGACAGGATACTATATATAGAGAATCCTAAAGATGTCACCAGAAAACTACTAGAGCTAATCAATAAATTTGGTAATGTTGCAGGATACAAAATTAATGCACAGAAATCTCTTGCATTCCTATATGCTAACGATGAAAAATCTGAAAGAGAAATTAAGGAAACACTCCCATTTACCACTGCAACAAAAAGAATAAAATACCTTGGAATAAACCTACCTAGGGAGACAAAAGACCTGTATGCAGAAACCTATAAGACACTGATGAAAGAAATTAAAGATGATACAAACAGATGGAGAAATATAAGATGTTCTTGGATGGGAAGAGTCAATATTATGAAAATGTCTATACTACCCAAAGCAATCTACAGATTCAATGCAATCCCTATCAAATTACCGATGGCATTTTTTACAGAACTAAAACAAAAAATCTTAAAATTTGTATGGAGACAGAAAGGATCCTGTATAGCCAAAGCAGTCTTGAGGGAAAAAAACCGAGCTGGAGGAGTCAGACTCCTTCAGACTATACTACAAATCTACAGTATTCAAGACAGTATGGTACTGGCACAAAAACAGAAACAGATCAATGGAAGAAGATAGATAGCCCAGAGAGAAACCCATGCACCTAAGGTCAACTAATCTATGACAAAGTAGGGAAGGATATACAATGGAGAAAAGACAGTCTCTTCAATAAGTGCTGCTGGGAAAACTGGACAGCTACATGTAAAAGAATGAAATTAGAACACTCTCTAACACCATACACAAAAACACACTCAAAATGGATTAGAGACCTAAATGTAAGACCAGACACTATAAAACTCTTAGAGGAAAACATAGGACGAACACTCTATGACATAAATCACAGCAAGATCCTTTTTGACCCACCTCCTAAAGAAATGGAAATAAAAACAAAAATAAACAAATGGGACCTAATGAAACTTAAAAGCTTTTGCACAGCAAAGGAAACTAAAAACAAGACAAAAAGACAACCCTCAGAATGGGAGAAAATATTTGCAAATGACTCAATGGACAAAGGATTAATCTCCAAAATATATAAAGAGTTCATGCAGCTCCATATTAAATAAACAAACAACCCAATCCAAAAATGGGTGGAAGTCCTAAATAGACATTTCTCCAAAGAAGACATACAGATGGCCAAGAAGTACATGAAGAGCTGCTCAACATCACTAATTATTAGAGAAATGCGAATCAAACCTACAATGAGGTATCACCTCACACCAGTTAGAATGGGCATCATCAGAAAATCTACAAACAACAAATCCTGGAGAGGGTGTGGAGAAAAGGGAACCCTCTTGCACTGTTGGTGGGAATATAAATTGATACAGCCACTATGGCGAACAGTATGGAGTTTCCTTAAAAAACTAAAAATAGAATTACCATATGATCCAGCAATCCCACTACTGGGCATGTACTCAGAGAAAACCATAATTCAATAAGACACATGCACCCCAATGTTCACTGCAGCACTATTTACAATAGCCAGGTCATGGAAGCAACCTAAGTGCCCATTGACGGACGAATGGATAAAGAAGTTGTGGTACATATATACAATGGAATATTACTCAGCCATAAAAAGGAACGAAACTGGGTCATTTGTTGAGACGTGGATGGATCTAGAGACTGTCATACAGAGTGAAGTAAGTCAGAAAGAGAAAAACAAATATCGTATATTAACGGATATATGTGGAACCTATAGAAATGGTACAGATGAACCGGTTTTCAGGACAGAAGTTTAGATACAGATGTAGAGAATAAACATATGGTCAGTAAGCAGCGAAAGCCATGGTGGGGTGGTGGTGGTGGTGGGATGAATTGGGCGATTGGTATTGACATGTATACACTGTTGTGTATAAAATTGATGACTAATAAGAAAAAAAAAAGAAAGAAAAGCTGAGATGAAATGAGACCTGACTATTGGAAGGAAAGGGGAGTGAAGGGAGAAAAAAAGATGGAGAAGGAAAACTTATAAAATAAACATGAAAATTTTATTTGGAAACAATGAAAGTTTGTGGTAAATAAAGGTTTTTATTTTAGAAACACACACACACACACACACACACACACACAAATAGCTTCTAAAAAAATCAGTAATATTCTAGATTGAAACTTTGTATATAGAAATTTTACATTTCCTCAAAATGTTTACCTGGTAATATTTTTGGATCTTGGAACTACTTAACCAGTGAGACCTTTCTGTATGAACAGCTAATCATAAGAATGGGGTATGTAATGGTACAAGTCTGTACTCCCCTATAGATTTTCAACACTCTCTCCTCAACAACCAATTCTGTATAATAATTCGGCTTTAAATTTGCTTCTGTTGAAATGAAAATAAAAGCAAATAGGTTTGGGGAAAAACAAAAAAGTCAGGTAACAAGTATCAGTGCGGATGTGGAGAAACCAAGACTTTCATATACTGCTAGTGGTAATGTCAAATGGTGCAGTAACTTTGGAAAACTTGTCTGGCTGATCTTCAATTAAACATAGGGTTACTATATGATCCAGCAATACTCATCTCAGGCATACACCCAAGAGAACTGAAAACATACATCCCCACAAACCTGTACACAGCGTTTACAGCAGCATTATTCATAATGACCAAGGAAAGGAAACAACACAAATGTCCATCAACTGACAAACGGATAAACAAAATGTGGTATATCTATAAAATGAATGCTATCCAGCCATAAAAAGAAAGTACTGAATACATGGTACATCATGGATGAACCTTGAAAACGTTATGCTATGAGAAAGAAGCCAGTCACAATAGATCACGTATTAAATGATTCCATTCATATGAAATGTCCAGAGCAGGGAAATCTACAGAGGTGGGGAGCAGATCAGTGGCTGCACAGGGCTGTGGGGTAGGAAGGAAATAGCATAAGGTATGGGGTTTTTTTTTGAGGTGATATTCTAAATGTTCTAAAACAGACTGTGATAATGGTTGCACATATGTGTAAATATACTAAAAACTATTGGACCGTACATTTTAAAACAGGTAAATTGTATTGGTATGTGATTTATATCTCTATAGTGCTATTTAAAAAGCAAATGTATATAACTTACTCAGTTTTTTACAAACTTCACAAGATTTTCTTTCTCTTCCCCTCACCCCCTTTTTTCAACCTCTCTGAAAGAATTAATTTACCAGACAGCCTATCAAGATAATTATTTCTTTAAAAAGATGTTCTTGGGCTTCCCTGGTGGCGCAGTGGTTGGGAGTCCGCCTGCCAATGCAGGGGACACGGGCTCGTGCCCCGGTCCTGGAGGATCCCACATGCCGCGGAGCGGCTGGGCCCGTGAGCCATGGCCGCTGGGCCTGCGCATCTGGAGCCTGTGCTCCGCAACGGGAGAGGCCACAACAGTGAGAGGCCCGCGTAAAAAAAAAAAAGATATTCTTTCATTGTCTTTGTTTTGATTATGCAAAATGTGACAGATAATAATACTTAAAAATGGTTAAAGCTAAATACTTAAAGCTAAATGTATATTTTTTTCTTCCACATTTCTCAAAAATAATGCCACTGCACCCTTTAGACCTTGGCCAGTATCATACTGTAAGGGTGCAGTATATGATTGAGTAGTGATTATCATAATAATCTCCATTACACCAATGACAGTAATAATGCTAGCTAATATCAATTACACGTTCACTATGCTAGGGAGTTTACATGAATAATCTCATTTATTCTTTACAATAATAATCCCAAGCAGTAGATATCATTATTATCCCAATTTCACAGATGAAGAAATTAAAATTTTGAGAGGTTTCCTACTTGGACCAAGAGCAATTGGTGTAGGTGGGATGTGAACTCAGATAACAGAACCCAAGTTCTTAACCACCTTGATATACTTCTTGTATATTATACATACAAATAAAAATCATGTACCACATTTTCTAGAGTTTCAACTTTTAAAATTGTAAATTATACTTCTAAGCCATGTAAAGGGAAAGGGAAAGGTATAATTCACCAAAAGTTCAGCAAAAAAATCAAAATTTTACAGTTGGAAGGAATAGCATAAATCATTTGGTTTGATGACAATTTCATGGACGTAATAAAACCTGAGGATTTGGGGACTTTTGCCTAACTCTTACAAAATAAAGAAATCTCATTAATGATGCCTTTCTACAGTTAAGACTGATTTAGAACTCATTCATTCATTCACTTATTCATTTAGTCATTTTTCATTTCAGTCAACAAATATATATTAAATGTCAACTATGTGCTAGGTTACACACTCCAGAAAGTCAAAGAGGAATACAACAGTTCTAGCTCTCAAGGGGCTCACAGTCTGACTGGGAGGGGAGGTGGTCTTAAGCAACACATGTAAACTAATAATTACAATATAATGTGATAAGCAACACTGAATAAACATGGCAGGGCCTTGTGAGTCTGTTGGAAAGGTCAGGGAAGCCTTCACCAAGAAAATCATTAAGAGATAAATTTTCTCTCCCAGGAAGATGGTATGGAACTTTAGCATGGAATGGTCAGAAATTGCAAGTCATTTAGCATTAATTGGAGCACAGCCAGTGAGAGTGGGAGACTGTATTAAGCATGTCTCTTTATTGTGATGTTCTGACATCTGGGGCTTTACTGACCCTGGAAAGAACCACCAATCCAGAGCCCCACACACAACCTCACCTCCTCTATCACATTTATACCCCAGGCCAGTTTTCCTCTGCCCTTATCACCCCAGGGCCAGGTACCAGACAACTCAGAACAGCCGCCTACACCCTAGGTCCCACTAAAATTATTAAAACCAGTCAATACAAAGCCTGCTTACCCTGTCCTGCCTATCCTTCCACAGAAGCCACAATAAAGGCTCTTGCCCACGTACCCCACTGCCACCCCACTCCTTCTGCTTCCTGACTAACCCCAGTGTTTTCCCTGTGGCTCTGTGTGGGACAGCACACCCCTTCCACTTGAGAACTGTAAATACCTTTCAACAGCAATCGTCTCCTGATCTGCGGACTTCACCATGTCTGAATAATAATAAAACCTACATTTTAAAACAGAGACACAGTAAGTGCAACTACATAGCTAGAAAAGGAGAAAGATAGTGTATGGCCTTGTCTGTCTTGCTGAGGAGTTTTTAACTACGCAGTAAACACTGGAAGCAAAAGAATGGTTTTAAGAAGGGGAATGACGTGATGAGATTTACATTTAAAAAAATTACTCAGGTAGCTGTGTGGTTACTGAATTGGAGGGAGGTAATTCTGAAAGCAAGGAGACTAGGTAGAAGGTTATTGTCTAAAATAGTCAGGAAGTGGAGAAAATCTCAAGATTTTTCTATTTTTTTTCTGTTCTTGTACTGTTTCATCTATTCTCCACGTAGAAACTAGAGATAGTGCTAAAACACATCAGATCGTGTTGGTCCTTTGCTCAAACTTGTCAACGGCCTCTCTTTCACTCAAAGTCCTTTCAGTGGTATGCAATGCTCCAACCTGGGTATTTCTTCCCATCCCTTACCAACTTGACCTCACCTCCTGCTGTTCTCCCCGTGGTCACTCTGCTCCAGCCACACTGGGCTCCTGGCTTTTTCCAACATACCAGGCACTCTGCAACTTTGGGACTTGATGTTCCCTTGACCTAGACTGCTAAATGACTCTTACCCTTACCTCCTTCAAGTCTGTATCCAATGTTACAGCCTTCCTTGTCCACTCCCTTTAAAAGCTGCAAATTCCTCCCCTTCTGGGAGAACCCTATTTCCTTCCCTGATTGATTCCCCCCTACAGCACTTACCATCATTGGCCATACTAAACATTTTACTTATTTATTCTGTTTGTGGTATATCTCCCTCCATTGGAACGTAATGTCTGTGAGGACAAGGTTCATTGCTTGTTTTGTTTATTGCTATATCTCCATAGTCTACTCAGTACATAATAGGTACCCCCCAAATATTTGTTGAATGAATGAGTGAATTCATCCAAATATCTGTATAGAAGTTGGAGCAGGTGTTAAGAGAATGAACAATAAGTATGGGATACAAGTCTTGTAAGTTCTCAGAAGCTTAGAGTGGCAAGGATGGGGAGGATTCATGCTGGAAAAAGGAATAAAATAGAAGAAGCTGCCTTGGGTACTACTCTGTCTTCTAACTCCAGGGCTCCTTGTTTATCTTTATTTGACCCTGTGTATCTTCCTCTGGCCTTCATTTTGTCTTATGCTTGGGTCCTCTTTTGGCAGCCTGATGAAGTCTAAAAACCTTTCTCAGAGCAATGCTTTTAAATGCATAAAACACACAGGATTACAAAGGAAACATTATTTTGAAATATAATTATCAAAATAGTTTTTAAGTGGTAATATAAAAACATAATGTGCATCTTTATTAAGATCTAGCAGCTCTTCTAACAGCTCCTATACTTTTAAAGTAGCAATGGTTGTAAATGATATTCTATGATCTCTACAATTGTAACGTGATACAAAAATGTTTGTAATTTCTAATGATTGCAAAGTCAAGGTATAGCCATTACAGTGGTTTATTGCTTGTATTCACAGGAATTCTAACTTTCATTCAGAGATCGGTGAAAATAAGTACATGATTTTTTTTTCACATCCAAGGTCACAGACTCCTGAATTCTATTCCCCAAAACTTTAGGGGTCTGTAGACAACAGGATAAGAATCCCTGCTCTAGGTTCAGTCTCAGGCTACATTCAAAGGGGAAGGAGAGGATCAAAACTAAGTACCCCTCCATACACACAATGCAATACTACTCAGCTATAAAAAAGAATAAAACAATGCCATTTGCAGCAACATGGATGGACCCAAAGATTATCATACTAAGTGAAGTAAGTCAGAAAGAGAAATACAAATACCATATGATATCACTTATATGTGGAATCTAAAATATGACACCAATGAACTTATCTACAAAACAGAACCAGACTCACAGACATAGAGAACAGACTTGTGGTTGCCAAGGGGGTGGGGGAGTAGGGGAAGAATGGATTGGCAGTTTGGGGTTAGCAGATGAAAACTATTATATACAGAATGGATAAACAACAAGGTCCTACTGTGTAGCACAAAGAACTATATTCAATATCCTGTGATAAACCATAATGGAAAAGAATGTGAAAAAGAATGTATATACATATATAACTGAATCACTCTGCTGTACAGCAGAAATTAACATAACATTGTAAATCAACTATACTTCAATAAAATAAATTTAAAAATGATAAAATAAAATAAAAGCTAAGTACCCTTCTGTCCTCTCAGCACCTGAAACTTGGGGGAGGGGGGAGGAGAAAACAAAAGCAAAACAAAACTATTTTTCCAAATTCCTTTAACTGTAGATAATCCTTTTCATTCAATACTTAGAGAATAGACCTAAAAATGCAAGAATTTGTGAATGTTAGAATATCAGGATGAATGAGTTTCAACAACAGTACAAATGGTTACTTTTTAACACTCTTGAGAAATTCAAAAGCACAGAAGCATGGGAGACTCAAAATCAGTGTAAAAATCCATAGCACGGGGAAGGGAGTGTGCTGGGATGAGTAAGCGGGAAAGAAAGAAGAGAAATTTTGAAATTTAGATTTATGTAGCCCTGTTTACCTTTCTCTCTTCCCTAAAAAGGAAAAGCTGTGTTTCAAAATTCTTTATGTTCTCTTCATGGTCCCTGCAGGAAGCTTAGCAAGAATTATATGGTCTGCAATTTCTTCTTATCCTGATTGTCATCTCTTACTTTTGGCAACAAAGTTGGAATATACTTCATGCCAGATGCCCTTTTTGGAGATTCACAATTTATGTTAGCATTCAAAATGTTCTAGAGTCCTGTACTAGACAAATTTGCTTAACGTCATTTAACCCAGTATTTCCTAATCTTTTTGCTTGTCTTTTCAGTTGTTGGAAATTTATCAATTTTTTCTTCCAGTTTTATTGGGATATAACTAACAGATAGCACTGTACAAGTTTAAGGTGTACGGTGTAATGATTTGCCTTACATATATCTGGAAATGATAACCACAATAAGTTTAGTGAATATCCGTCATCTCATATAAATACAAAATTTTAAAAACAGGAAATTTTTTTTTTTCCTTGTGAGGAGAACTCTTAGGATTCACACTCTTTGATATAGAACTTACATCAGTGTTAGTTATGTTTATCATGTTGTACATTAACATTCCTAGTACTTATTTATCTTATAACTGTACCTTTTGACTACCTTCATCCTACTATCCTTCATCCCCTACCTGCTGCCTCTCATAATCACAAATCTTATCTCTTTCTATGAGTTTTTTAAAAAAATAAATTTATTTATTTAATTTATTTATTTTTGGCCGTATTGGGTCTTCACTGCTTTGCGTGGGCTTTCTCTAGTTGTGGCGAGCGGGGGCTCTTACTCTTTGCTGCAGCGTGTGGCATCTCATTGCGGTGGCTTCTCTTGTTGCAGAGCACGGGCTTCAGAAGTTGTGGCACGTGGGCTCAGTAGTTGTGGCTTGCGGCCTCTAGAGCTCAGGCTCAGTAGTTGTGGCACACGGCTTAGTTGCTCTGCGGCATGTGGGATCTTCCCGGACCAGAGCTTGAACCCGTGTCCCCTGCACTGGCAGGCGGATTCTTAACCACTGCACCACCAGGAAGGCCTATGAGTTTGTTTTTGAAATATAATTGACCTACAACACTATATTAGTTGTTGGTATACAACATAGAGATTCAATACTTCTATACATTTCAAAATGATCACTGTAATAAGTCTAGTTACCATCTGTCACCATACAAAAATATTACATAATTATTGACTTTATTCCCCACACTGCACATTTCATACCCATGACTCATTTATTTTGTAACTAGAAGTCTGTACCTCTTAATCTCCCTCACCTATTTCTGTCCTCCCCCAACCCTACTCTCCCCTTTGGCAACCACCTGTTTGTTCTCTGTATCTATGACTGCTTCTGTTTTGTTGTATGTGTTCATTTGTTTTGTTTTTTAGATTCCACATATGAGTGAAATCATATAGTATTTGTCTTTCTCTGTCTGACTTCACTTAGCATAAGACCCTCAAGGTCCATCATGTTGTCGCAAATGACAATATTTCATTCTTTTTTACGGCTAATATTCGATTGTATATATAGCCCACATCCATTCATCTATTGATGGGCACTTAAGGTTGCTTCCATATCTTGCCAATTGTAAATAATGCTGCTATGAAAATGGGGTGCGTATATCTTTTCAAATTAGTGTTTCAGTATTTCTCAATCTTATTTGATCACAAACTTTTTTCCATTTGATACATATGTCTATCATGGCAATTATAAGACTTTATTGCAATTATTGACTGTGCAGAGATTTCCTTCCACTAGGACATAAGTTCCTTTGGCTCAGGGAAAATGTGTTTTCATCTTCTCATTGTCAAGGCCTAAGAATTCTAGACACCTAGATGGTTTGTAAATGTTGTTTGGTGGTTGGTGGGTGGGTTGATTGAATGAATAAATCAGAGAGATAAAAAGAAATGCTTTGAGCCAAATTCTTGTAAGGAACCTTCAGAAGCCTGACAAAGTAAGGTTAACAGTAGGAGAGGATAACAAAGATCAGTGGCTATTATCAGTAAAAGTCAACATGCACAGTTATATTTAATCTAAAATAATAGTGAAATCTCAGTTAAGAAAAGGAAGGCACATTTCTATTCTAATCATTTCCACAGCTTTGAAATTAGAAAGACTATGTCATTAATGATTTAATCAGCATCTCATTTGCATTCCATGCAAGATTAATTGTGACATCTCAGTAAGTGTCACATTTACTAGCAATAAATTATGGTAATTAATAGGAAGGCTTAAAGGCCAAAACTGGGACCAATCTCAAATAGTTTATAAATGTAATCTTTAATGGCTTGGATCACATTTATAGGAGACAATAAATTAGTAAATAGATATCCACAGAGTTACAGGTTTAGGAAAAAATATTATTAGTATTTGGCTTTCAACTCCACAAGGTTTTAAAGAATGTTTTTTCATAGTCTATCTGTTTTTGGATCCTAATCAACTAATTCCACCTACTTCTGATTCCCCAAAGCAGAACTAACAAGCAAGCAACACCTGCTAGTTACAGCAGGATGATGTATAGCATTTTTCTTTTTACCAAACCCGAGTTCCAAAAAAAATCTTCAAAATTAGAATTAACATTGAAGGAGCTGAATAAGGGCCCATTACTGCCAGACTACTTTCTTTAAGAACAAAACAGGGGCTTCCCTGGTGGCACAGTGGTTAAGAATCCACCTGCCAATGCAGTTCGAGCCCTGGTCCAGGAAAGATCCCACATGCCGCAGAGCAACTGAGCACGTGCACCACAACTACTGAGCCTGCACTCTAGAGCCCATGCTCCGCAACGAGAAGACACTGCAATGAGATGCCTGTGCACTGCAACGATTGTAGCCCTGCTCACAGCAACTAGAGAGAGCCTGCATGCAGCAACAAAGACCCAATACAGCCAAAAACTAAATAAATAAAATAAATAAATTTATTTAAAAAAAACAAAAACAAAAAAACGGACATACTCGAGAACTTTACCAAGGGATTCTAAATTTACTAAAAGCTGATAGATGTCTAAGAAACATAGTTTAAACTCAAGATTGAATGCTTTTTCTCTATTCCTATCTCCTACTTTTGAGAGTAGAAGCTATTTATGTGTATCTAAAATTTAAACTGATAGCTCAGGAAGAGTATTTAAATAATGAATAGTTAAATAGGCTTTGGTGTTTTAATCACTGTTTTTGTATCTCTTCTAAAATACATATGTATAACTGAATCTTTGAATTTTGTATCTCTTCTAGAATACGTATTTATAACTGAATCTTTGTACTTTGCTGTACACCTGAAACTAACACAACATTGTTAAGCAACTATACTCCAATATAAAATAAAAATTAAAAAATAAATAAAATATGAGTCCCTTCTATCACCAATTTGTTTATCTATAGTAGATAAACTACCTAACTCTTCATACCCAAGTTCTGCAAGCTCTCCTTTCCAATAGTATATTTCAAAACCTCCCACTGTCACCA
Organism: Orcinus orca; assembly: GCF_937001465.1. NCBI lineage: Eukaryota > Metazoa > Chordata > Mammalia > Artiodactyla > Delphinidae > Orcinus > Orcinus orca. The sequence goes on along the minus strand of NC_064559.1, from coordinate 61,032,168 downwards.
TCCAATGATGGTTATAAGCCCAGGGTCTCATAATCTCTAGTCAGAATTATTTTACCCTGCTCCAACCAATTTTCCACATGGTAGAGTGATATTTTAAAATACAAATTTAATCATATTGACCCCTCGCTGAAACTTTTCCATAGAACTTCCCACTGTACTTGAATAAACACAAACTAGTTAATGTGGCCTTCATAACCTGCCTAAACTATCTCTTCAGTCACACCGTAGGCTACCCTCCTCTTTGTACTGTAAGTAGAGCCAAACTGGACTTCTCTGAATTCCTAGAATATGCTAGGTTCTCCCCAGATTTAGGGTCTCCACACATGGCTGTTCTCTATCCTTCAAATTTGGAATAAATGAGAATGTTTCAGGAATCTCTCCACTTCAACTAAGCTACAGCCTTCTGTTATAAGCTCTTGCACAATGATGACACTCTGTTATAGCACTTAATGTAGTTCTAATACATACATATTCATATAATCATTTGTTTAACAGCCATATTCCTCATTAGACTATCAATTCCACATTGACAGAACTAACATCTATCATCCTACTGCTGAATACCACCCCCACACACAATGTACTCAATAATTTTAGTTGAGTGAAACAAAGTAAATCCCAATCTACCAAAAATGTAGGTAAAAGGTAAAAACCTCTTAAAGGGAGATTTATTTCTAGTATACCCTAAGTCTACACCATAGTCAATCTCTAGAAGTTTTATTCACAAAGGATACTTTCCTATATTCTCCATGCCACTAGAAGATAGATAGACAGACAGAGAGATAGAGATGTATATCTGTAAAACATTATTCTTTGTATGATTTTTTTTTAGATTCCACATATAAATGAGATTATATGGTATATGTCTTTTTCTGTGTGACTCATTTCATTTAGCATAATGCCCTCAAGATTGAGCCATTTTGTCACAAGTGGCAGGATTTCCTTCCTTTTTTCTTTGCCTGAATAATAATATTCCACTGTGTCTACATACCACATTTTCATTATCTATTAATCCATCAAAGGACACTTAGGTTGTTTCCATGTCTTGGCCATTGATTCTGCAATAAATATGGGGATGCAAATATGTTTTCAAGTTAGTGTCATTTCCTTTGGATATATACCTAGAAGTGGAATTGCTGGATCATATGGAGGACCACCCACACTGTTTTTCATAGTGGCTACACCAATTTACATTCCCACCAAAGTGCACAAGGGTTCCCTTTTCTCCACATCCTTGTCAACACTTGTTATTTCTTGTCTTTTTGATAGTAGCCATTCTGACAGGTGTGAGGTGATATCTCATTACGGTTTTAATTTGCATTTCTCTGATAATTAGTGATAATTAGTGATGCAGAGTACCTTTTCACATACCTGCTGGCCATCTGCATGTCTTCTCTGGAAAAATGTCTTCAGATCCTCTGCCCATTTTTTTAATCAGATTTTTTTTTGCTATTGAATTGTATGAGTTCTTTATATATTTTAGATATTAACTCTTCTAAAAATATCATTCTCGGGCTTCCCTGGTGGCACAGTGGTTGAGAGTCTGCCTGCCGATGCAGGGGACACGGGTTCGTGCCCCAGTCTGGGAGGATCCCACATGCCGCGGAGCGGCTGGGCTGGTGAGCCACAGCCGCTGAGCCTGTGCGTCCGGAGCCTGTGCTCCGCAATGGGAGAGGCCGTAACAGTGAGAGGCTCGCGTACCGCAAAAATAAATAAATAAATAAATAAATAAAAATATCATTCTCAATATCACTATATTTTTTTTCTGTCAGAATAAAAGAGTGTACTCTAAATGTAATGTGCCAAAACAAGAATTGTAATGTTATTATAGAATAACAGACTTTCCCAGTTATAATCACAAATAAAATGGGGGGAAAAAAGGGGAGTGGGGGGAAGAGGTTTCATGATCAAAGGACAGTGTAATACCCCTAGAGAATCAGTCAATGAACAGTTCTCACCAGCTAAGCTAGCCCAATCATGTTTGGTGGACTTACAATGCAGATGCTAGAGAAACATTTGGATATATTAAAAAGAAACTTTTGGAAAAGAATTAACCATAAACACTATTCATCATAAAAGTATAAAAATGGTGTTTAAATGGTTTTACAGGGGAAAACATTATTTTATTTCTGAATATACAATATGTAATAGCTAGGAGTTAAAGTGAGATAGTATAAAGTTCCTTTTGTCTTTAATCCAACTTTTTACTGTTTTCTTGGGTTTTGGGCATCTATTCGTAATATAAGTAACTATGATATATGTGAAATAAGGCAAACACTGTCATTTATTTTGTGGCTTTTGGGTCAGCTTACAGCTAAATCACTCAGAAAAAGGATTACACAATCTCTCGTTTTAAAACTTTATAGAGAAGAAAGTACTTCTGTATCTAATTTTCAAAAGTCATTTGATTTGTACATGTTTAATGCCTTGGTAATGTGACAGGGTCTCGCAGACAAGTAATAAGACTTGTATAATATTGATAAAATGGTTAAAAGCATGAACTCTGAATCCCAGTTCAAACGTTTGGATCCCAGTTCTGACACTTAATGGCTGGAACAAAAACAAAAAAAAAGAGGAGAAAATATTTCATGTTAACTTAGTTGAAAAATCTACACATTACCAGAAGAAGATATGTAATAATTTTAAACATCTTCCTTGTAAATTTGAATTACATCTCCTGCCTTTTCAGGAAAATACTGCTTGAACCAGTAATACTAATATATTTGAATAAAGCTTTATTTTGTCATTGAAAAGTATTATAAAATATTGTTTTATTTCAGTAGTTTAATGTCAACTGCTTTTCTATTACTCTCTTATTAGATCACATTGTTTCATCTTTTTTAAAAAATAAATCTATTTATTTAATTAACTTATTTTTGGCTGCATTGGGTCTTCGTTGCTGCACGTGGGCTTTCTCTGGTTGCGGTGAGTGGGGCCTACTCTTGGTTGTGGTGCGCGGGCTTCTCATTGCGGTGGCTTCTCTTGTTGCAGAGCACGGGCTCTAGGTGCACACGCTTCAGTAGTTGTGGTGTGTGGGCTTCAGTAGTTGTGGCCCGTGGGCTCTAGTGTGCAGGCTCAGTAGTTGTGGTGCACAGGCTTAGTTGCTCCACGGCATGTGGGATCTTCCCAGACCAGAGATCGAGCCCGCGTCCCCTGCACTGGCAGGCGGATTGTTAACTACTGCGCCACTAGGCAAGTCCTCATATTTTTATAATCACAAAGAGAGTTACGATCTTTGCTAAGTTTCTGAGCTGAGTGTTATTTGACACCAAAACAAAAGAAATCCAAAACAATAGTTATTCTGAAATGTAAGAATTTTCTACTATGTATTTTGTACTTTGAGCTAATTATATTAAACACTATCTATACTCTTCATGAAAAATTATTTTCTTTAGCCAGGATATTTTATTAATCAGGCATTGTTAATTATATTCTCTACTTTTATGAAAGTCATTCGAGCTTACTATTTTAAAAATGTAAAAAATACAGTCAATCCTTATTATTCATGGATTCCATATTTGCAAATTCACTTACTCACTAAAATATGTAACTCCAAATTAATACTTGGAGCACTTTCATTGTCATTCATGGACATGCAGAGAGTGGCAAAAATTTGAATTACCTGCCATGAAAGTTCCCAGCTAAGGCTGAACAAAGCAACAGTATGCCTTCTTGTTTTACTCATACTATAAGCAAGTATCCTTTCTGCAGGCTATTTAGTGCCACACTTTTTGCATTTTTGTACTTTTTGCTGATTTCACTATTTACAATGGCCCCTAAGCATAGGACTTAAGTGCTGTCTAGTGCTCCTAAGTGCAAGGAGACTGTGATGTGCCTTACAGAGAAAACACATGTGCATTACAAGCATCATTCGAGAATGAGTTACGGTGCTGTTGGCTGTGAGTTCAATGTTACTGAATCAACAATACATGTTAAATAAGGTGTCAGTAAACAGAAAAACACAAAAAACAAGGTTATGTGTTGACTGCTTGACAAAAATGCATCTAGAAGCTCATGGAAACCTAACCCTGTACTTCTCCACTAGGCAATATTTCAGTATTCACTAATTCAGTGTTCATAATGACTTTACAGACCATAACTATTGTGAATAGTAAGAATCAACTGTAGAAAAATGAAAGAACATCTCAATCATAGTACTACAACCTAGATTGCCTTTTCTACCACATGGTTGCCAATGCTGGATCTTATGTACCATATTATATTTTGTCAAACTCACCAGTTTAAGAAAATTCTATTATTCTGTTTTAATATGCATTTCCCTGATTAATAAGACTAAGCATATGTTATATGAAATAGGCATCTCTTCTGTGAATTGTTCCCCATTGTTTTGTCTTCCTCAAGTATGGAATTATAACCAACAAATCTTTAAATATATCTAACAGAGAATGGGTACCGAAGAAATTTCCCTGGTTGATTGTCCAAAGTGATTTAGATGACTGCTTAGACCTAGCCAAGAGAGACCCATCCTGGTCAGACAGAGGTCCGAGTTTAAATGATTTCAGTTGTTTGCCAACAGAATCATCTCATAAAAATGGTAAAGTCTCCTTGAAAGAAAATATATGTACACACACAGTGGAAACTCTGTTAACTAATCTCCAGTTAAAAGACTGTCCAAATTTCCCAATGCTATACACTCATTCCCTTTGTAATACACATTGACTGGTGGTACGAGCACACAGACATCCATAGCAGTAAGCTACTTTCTGGTAGTGTATCACTCGAAGATCTGTATAAGCAGTCCTACTTATCATCTGAGAATTTCAAAAGTGAATTATGAGATAAGAGAACCTTAGTCCTCATTAGGTTTTGGTAGCTGTGAGACAAACCAAGCATAGAGGATTTGGGTGAAAAAGGGCTCTCCAAGATGAAACTTAGGAAATATGCTAGAAGCAAGTGGTTTGAAGAAGAGCTTATATGTGAGATTAGAATTAAATTGGGCAGAAGCCCTAGAAAAAAAGCCTCAATATTGTTCTCCATCATTATGCCTTTTAAAAAGATTGGCAGATCCTTTTCCAAGGTGTTCTCTGAGCCTGAGCCTGGTGAAGAAGGGGATAACCTGGTTTGAAAACATGACTATGGAACCTGCAGTGGCTCCTCCAACTCCCTTGGCTCCTCTATTCATTTGGAAAAACACAAAGCTTTTATGTGATTTTTCTACCATTTCAAAAAATGAAAAGAGGTCCAAGTTAAATTATCTTAAGAACATCAAAGAGTCTTTTGACTAGGAAAGAAGACCCCTGGGCATTAGGTAAGGCTTTCTTCTTAGGATTATTTTATTTGCAGAGAAAGAAGTCTTCCTTTCTCCAGGTCCATGTTAACATACAGAGGTGGTATAAAGAAGTGATAGGATTAATGTCAAACTGGAACAAAGAAAGAGATGACTCATTTTTTTCAAATTTGAGGAATACTAGCTTAGCACCATATTTTGAGCTTTAGAAAGTAGGAACACAACTGGGAAGCAAAGAGGAAGTTAGTTCTAAAGGTAGGCTAAGGCCTTAGCCCAAAAAGATGATAATATTGACCAGAGCCCTAGGAAAGCTACATAAAGAACCTTAGAGCTTATTACCCATAAGAATAATAATCACATGCTAATCAATTACTGGAAGTAGAATGGGGAATGAAGAATTTATGTGGGAGAGGCATATTACAGTTAAATAGAATGGTCCTGGTAAGTTTGATTGAGAAGGTTTCATGTGAGTGGAGACTTGAAGAAGGTGAGGCAGTTTGACATGTGGCTCACTGTGGGAACAGCATTATAGGCAGAAAGGACAACCAGGATAAAGGCCTGAGCATATGAGCAACACGATCCAGATGTCATATGCTTGGCCTAGAGACTTCTCTCATATCATGTTGATATCACAGGAGGAACACCCAGCCATTTGCCACAGATATTTTGCTTGTTTAAACACCACTGTAAAATAACTAAAAACAACAAAGACTCAAAATTCAGTGTGATTTGATACTGATCAGGATTATCAGCAGATGGCAGGACAACTTGATTTATTAAAACTTCAGAAACCTGGCCATGGATGTTCTAAGGCAACTATATTCATAAAAACATATGAGAAGATTCAATACCATAAAGTTTCTTGCCATAACTGAACCAGAGATATTACGTCTGTGGGTCCTTCCCTAAGAGGAACCTCCTACTTAATATGCAGGCTTTGGAATTAAAGTTCAAATCTGTGAGTTCAAGTCTGTCACTTAACTGCATGACATTAGGTCACACATTCACATTCTCTCAGGACCTGAGTTTTCTCATCTGTGCATTGGACTAAATCATAATGATCTCATAGGATTGCTGAGAGAATTAAATGATTAAATGGTTTTTAGCACAGGGATAGGCAAATACAAATGCTTAATAAACAATGGATAGTATCTACCATACCTTTCCCCTTTAGAAAGTCACAACTGTTTAAATGGCTTGCTCACTTAAAGATTTTAAATATAACAAAACTCATAATTTCAGATCCTCTAACAAAGGAACTAGACTGATGTATGATACAAAGAAAAAATATTTCTAGTAACTGAGGGAACCTATTTCTAGTAACTGAGGGAACTGAGGGAACCTAGACTGATGTATGATACAAAGAAAAAATATTTCTAGTAACTGAGGGAACCTATTAGTACATGTAATATTCCTGATCCCAAGAAGGAATTTTATTCTGTGAGTCTTTACATTTACTTAGGTGAATCAGCAAAGAAAGAAATGGAGGATCAATGAAAGTAATTTCTAAGAGAAGCAAGAAGAACTACAATCCTTTAGCCTGTGGAACAAAAACCACATTCACAGAAAAACAGACAAAATGAAAAGGGAGAGGACTATGTACCAGGTGGAGGAACAAGATAAAACACCAGGAAAAAAAACTAAATTAAGTGGAGGTAGGCAACCTTCCAGAAAAAGAATTCAGAATAATGAGAGTGAAAATGATCCAGGACCTCGGAAAAAGGAGGGAGACAAAGATCGAGAAGATGCAAGAAATGTTTAGCAAAGACCTAGGAGAATTAAAGAACAAACACTTAGAAGAATTAAAGAACAAACAAAAAGAGATGAACAATCCAATAACTGAAATGAAAAATATACTAGAAGGAATCAATAGTAGAATAACTAAGGCAGAAGAACAGATAAGTGACCTGGAAGACAGAATGGTGGAATTCACTGCTGTGGAACAGAATAAAGAAAAAAGAATGAAAAGAAATGAAGACAGCCTAAGAGACCTCTGGGACAACACTAAGTACATCAACATTCACATTATAGAAGTCCCAGAAGGAGAAGAGAGAGAGAAAATATTTGAAGAGATTATAGTCAAAAACTTCCCTAACATGGGAAAGGAAATAGACACTCAAGTCCAGGAAGTACAGAGCATTCCAGGCAGGATAAATCCAAGGAGTAACATGCCAAGACACATAGTAATAAAACTGACAAAAATTAAAGATAAAGAAAAATTATTAAAAGCAACAAGGGCAAAACAACAAATAACATACAAAGAACTCCCGTAAGTTTAACAGCTGATCTTTCAGCAGAAACTCTGCAAGCCAGAATGGAGTAGCAGGACATATTTAAAGTGATGAAAGGGAAAAACCTACAATCAAGATTACTCTGCCCAGCAAGGACCTTATTCAGATTGGACAGAGAAATCAAAAGCTTTACAGGGACTTCCCTGCTGGCAGAGTGGTTAAGAATCCGCCTGCCAATGCAGGGGACACGGGTTTGAGGCGGGGTCCAGGAAGATCCCACATGCCACGGAGCAACTAAGCCTGGGCTTGACAGCTACTGAGCCTGCGCTGTAGAGCCCGCAAGCCACAACTAGTGAGCCCGCATGCCTAGAGCCTGTGCTCTGCAACAAGAGAAGCCACCGCAATGAGAGGCCCGTGCACCACAGTGAAGAGTAGCCCCTGCTCCCCACAAACAGAGAAAGCCCATGCACAGCAATGAAGACCCAAGGCAGCAAAAATAAATTAAAAAAAAATTTTTAATTAAAAAAAAAAGCTTTACAGACAAGCAAAAGCTAAGAGAATTCAGCACCACCAAACTAGCTCTACAACAAATGCTAAAGGACCTTCTCTAAGTGGGAAAAACAAGGAAGAAAAAGACCTACAAAAACACCCCAAAACAATTAAGAAAATGGTCAAAGGAACATACATATCGATAACTACCTTAAATGTGAATGGATTAAATGTTCCAACCAAAAGACACAGGCTTGCTGAATGGATACAAAAACAAGACCCATATATACACTGTCGACAAGAGACCCACTTCAGACCTAGGGACACATACAGACTGAAAGGGAGGGGATGGAAAAAGATATTCCATGCAAATGGAAATCAAAAGAAAGCTACAGTAGCAGTACTCATGTCAGATGAAATAGACTTTAAAATAAAGAATGTTACAAGAGACAAGGAAGGACACTACATAATGATCAAGGGATCAATCCAAGAAGAAGATACAACAATTATAAATATATATGTACCCAACATAGGAGCACCTCAATACATAAGGCAAATGCTAACAGCTATAACAGAGGAAATTGACAGTAACACAATAATAGTGTGGACTTTAACACCTCAATTACACCAATGGACAGATCAGACAGAAAATTAATAAGGAAACACACTTTAAATGACACAATAGACCACATAGATTTAACTGATATTTATAGGACATTCCATCAGAAAACAGCAGATTACACTTTCTTCCCAAGTGCACAAGGAACATTCTCCAGGATAGATCACAGCTTGGGGCACAAATCAACCCTCGGTAAATTTAAGAAACTGAAACCATATCAAGCATCTTTTCCTACCACAATGCTGTGAGATTAGAAATAAATTACAAGGCAAAAAAGTAAAAAACACAAACACATGGAGGCTAAACGATACGTTACTAAATAACCAAGAGATCAATGAAGAAATAAAAGAGGAAATCAAAAAAATACCTAGAAACAAACAACAATGAAAACACGACTACCCAAAACCTATGGGATGCCTCAAAAGCAGTTCTAAGAGGGAAGTTTATAGCACTACAATCCTACCTCAAAAAACAAGAAAAATCTCAAATAAATAATCTAACCTTACACCTAAAGGAACTAGAGAAAGAAGAACAAACAAAGCCCAAAGTTAATAGAAGGAAAGAAGTCATAAAAATCAGAGCAGAAATAAATGAAACAGAAACAAAGAAAACAATAGCAAAGATAAATAAAACTAAAAGCTGGTCATTTGAGAAGATAAACAAAATTGATAAACCTTTAGCCAGACAGATCAAGAAAAAGAGGGAGAGGACTCAAATCAATAAAAGTAGAAATGAAGGAAGAGAAGTTACAACGGACACCACAGAAATACAAAGCATCATAAGAGACTACTACAAGCAACTCTATGACAATAAAATGAACAACCTGGAAGAAATGGACAAACTCGTAGAAAGGTATAACCTTCCAAGACTGAACCAGGAAGAAAGAGAAAATATGAACAGACCAATCACAAGTAATGAAATTGAAACTGTGATTAAAAGTCTTCCAACAAACAAAAGGCCAGGACCAGATGGTTTCACAGGTGAATTCTATCAAACATTTAGAGAAGAACTAACACCCATGCTTCTCAAACTCTTCCAAAACTGTAGAGGAAGGAACCCCCAAACTCATTCTATGAGGTCACCAGCACGCTGACACCAAAACCAGACAGAGGTACAACAAAAAAAGGAAATTACAGACCAACATCACTGATGAAAATAGATGCAGAAATCCTGAACAAATTACTAGCAAACAGAATCCAACAACACATTAAAAGGATCATACACCATGATCAAGTGGAATTTATCCCAGGGATGCATAATTCCTCAGTATATGCAAATCAATCAATGTGATATACCATATTAACAAATTGAAGAATAAAAACCATACGATCATCTCAATAGATGCAGAAAAAGGTTTTGACAAAATTCAACACCAATTTATGATAAAGACTCTCCAGAAAGTGGGCATAAAGGGAACCTACCTCAACATAGTAAAGGCCATATACAACAAACCCACAGCAAACATCATTCTCAATGGTGAAAAACTGAAAGCATTTCCTCTAATATCAGGAACAAGACAAGGATGTCCACTCTCACCACTATTATTCAACATAGTTTTGGAAGTCCTAGCCAGGGCAATCAGAGAAGAAAAAGAAATAAGGAATACAAACTGAAAAAGAAGAAGTAAAACTGTTACTGTTTGCAGATGACATGAAACTATACACAGAGAATCCTAAAGATGTCACCAGAAAACTACTAGAGCTAATCAATGAATTTGGTAAAGTTGCAGGATACAAAATTAATGCACAGAAATCTCTTGCATTCCTATACACTAATGATGAAAAACCTGAAAGAGAAATTAAGGAAACACTCCCATTTACCAAGGCAACAAGAAGAATACAATACCTAGGAATAAACCTACCTAGGGAGACAAAAGACCTGTATGCAGAAACCTATAAGACAATGATGAAAGAAATCAAAGATGATACAAACAGATGGAGAGATATACCATGTTCCTGGATTGGAAGAATCAATATTGTGAAAATGACTACTACCCAAAGCAATCTACAGAATCAATGCCATCCCTATCAAATTACCAATGGCATTTTTTACAGAACTAGAACAAAAAATCTTAAAAGTTGTATAGAGACACAAAAGACCCTGAATAGCCAAAGCAATCTTGAGGGAAAAAAAACAGAGCTGGAGGAGTCAGACTTCCTGACTTCAGGCTATACTACAAAGCTACATTAATCAAGACAATATGGTACTAGAATGAAAGCAGAAATATAGATCAATGGAACAGGACAGAATGCCCAGAGATAAACCCATGCACCTAAGGTTAACTAATCTATGACAAAGGAGGCAAGGATATACAATGGAGAAAAGACAGTCTCTCCAATAACTGGTGCTGGGAAAACTGGACAGCTACATGTAAAAGAATGAAATTAGAACACTCCCTAACACCATACACAAAAATAAACTCAACATGCATTAGAGACCTAAACATAAGACCAGAGAGTATAAAACTCTTCGAAGAAAACATAGGAGGAACACTCTTTGACATAAATCACAGCAAGATCTTTTTTGACCTACCTCCTAGAGTAATGGAAATAAAAACTAAAATAAACAAATGGGACCTAATGAAACTTAAAACCTTTTGCACAGCAAAGGAAACTATAAACAAGACGAAAATACAACCCTGAGAATGGGAGAAAATATTTGCAAATGAATCAACGGACAAATGATTAATCTCCAAAATATATAAATAGCTCATGTAGCTCAATATTAAAAAAACAACCCAATTCAAAAATGGGTAAAAGACCTAAATAGACATTTCACCAAGGAAGACATACAGTTGGCCAAGAGGCACATGAAAAGCTGCTCAACATCACTAATTATTAGAGAAATGCAAATCAAAACTACCACGAGTTATCACCTCACACCGGTTAGAATGGGAATCATCAGAAAATCTACAAACAACAAATGCTGGAGAAGGTATGGGAAAAAGGGAACCCTCTTGCACTGTTGGTGGGAATGTAAATTGATACAGCCACTATGGAGAACAGTGTGGAAGTTCCTTGAAAACCTAAAAATAGAACTACCACACGACCCAGCAATCCTACTACTGGGCATATACCCTGAGAAAACCATATTTCAAAAAGAGTCATGTACCACAATGTTCACTGCAGCTCTATGTACAATAGCCAGGACATGGAAGCAACCTAAGTGTCCATCGACAGATGAATGGATATAGAAGATGTGGCACATATATACAATGGAATATTACAGCCATAAAAAGAAATGAAATTGAGTTATTTGTAGTGAGGTGGAAGGACCTAGAGTCTGTTATACAGAGTGAAGTAAGTAAGAAAAGAAAAACAAATACAGTATGCTAACACATATACATGGAATCTGAAAAAAAGGTTCTGAAGAACCTAGGTGCAGGACAGGAATAAAGACGCAGGCATAGAGAATGGACTTGAGGACACTGGGAGTGGGAACGGTAAGCTGGGACAAAGTGAGAGAGTGACATAGACATATATACACTACCAAATGTAAAATAGCTAGTGGGAAGCAGCCGCATAGCACAGGGAGATCAGCTTGGTGCTTTGTTACCACCTAGAGGGGTGGGATAGCGAGGGTGGGAGGGAGACACAAGAGGGAGGAGATATGGGGATATATGTATATGTATAGCTGATTCACTTTGTTATAAAGCAGAAACTAACACACCATTGTAAAGCAATTATACTCCAATAAAGATGTTTAAAAAAAAAACACACTGTTTGGGGAGGGAAGGAGATGCACACGACTCTACAGGGTTAGAAAAATAAAAATTAAAAAATAAAAATAGAATAACCATATGACCCAACAACCCACTACTGGGCATATACCCAGAGAAAACCATAATTCAAAAAGACACACCCATCCCAATGTTTATTGCAGCACTATTTACAACAGCCAGGTCATGTAAACAACCTAAATCTGCCCATTGACAGATGAATGGATAAAGAAGATGTGGTACATATACACAATGGAATATTACTCAGCCATAAAAAGGAATGAAATTGGTTTATCTGTAGAGATGTGGATGGACCTCTTAGAGCCTGTCATACAGAGTGAAGTGAGTCAGAAAGTGAAAAACAAATATCGTTTATTAATGCATATATGTGGAATGGAGAAAAATGGTACTGATGAACCAGTTTGCAAGGCAGAAGTAGAAACACAGATGTAGAGATCAAATGTATGGACACCAAGGGGGGAAACTGGGGTGGGTGATGGTGGTGGTGGTGGGATGAACTGGGAGATTGGGATTGACATATATATACTAATATGTATAAAATACGTACGTAATAAGAACCTGCTGTATAGAAAATACATAAATAGAATTCAAAAAAAAAGTAACTTATAAGACTGTCAGGCTGCTAAAGGGTCAACAACAGGAGATGAAAATGATACAAAAGACATGAAAAGGGGTTAAAAGCTATAAATATAGAAATTATGAAACAATAAAAATAGCAGGCTAAAGTAAGCTGAAAAGAATATACAAACAATATACAGCTAAAAATAATTGTATAATTTATAAAACCATAGGATGTAGTGTAAAACCCTAGAGGGATAAAAAGGTCAAGTAGGTAACAGCATATAATCCTTGGATTTTAAAAATTCCTTAGACTTACAGAAATAAAACAAGTTCTCTACACCAGTGCAGTCTAATAGAACTTTCTGTAACAACAGAAATGTTGTATAGTCTACGCGATCCAATATGGTGGCCCTTAACCACATATGGTTATTAAGCACTTGAAATGTGGTGGTGTGACTGAGGAGTTAAATTTTAAATTTTATTTAATTGTAATTAAATGTAAATAGATACAAGTGGCTAGTTGGTGGCTACTGTACTGGACAATGTATCTGTAGACAGAAGTAGCTCCCACAGCCTGTGTTCAGGGCTCAGAGGAGGCACCTTCCTCTACTGCAGCCCTTTATTAACTGTGGCCCCTTGGCAGCCTTCACAAATCTCTAACTTGTGAAAAAACCTGATAGCACCACAAACACAGGGTTGAAATGATTTTCCTTCTTCAGTCTTTTTTTTTTTTTTTTTTTTCCTTCTTCAGTCTTTGACTCGGCTAGAAGAGGGAAAAGTTTTCCACATGTGCTCTACAGGATGCAACATGGACCCTAAATAACCTTTTAACAGAAAAAAAAACATGTTAAGATAACTCATTCTTATGTCTAGCACTCCGGTCACTCTCCCTGCCCCTTTACCACAAGTTCACTGAAAGACTGGTTCTAACCCCTTAGAGGTCAGTGACCTTTCTGTATGCTCTCACAGAGCCATGTGGTGACTATCTTAACCATTCATGTCTTTTAAATGTTGGTTTATTTGTGGCTTCTCCCACCCCCACAGAAAACTGCTTGAGTTCAGATACTATATTATTCATGAGTGTATTCCCAATATACATTCCAATGCATCTTAAATTATAATTAATATTTGTTATAAGAATAAATTGAATATACTATGCTTTCTCAAAATCTTTCATTCATTCCTCAACACATTTATAGCCTGGCTTTTGTCCTCACTATTCCACTGTAATTACTTTTACCACTTTCATCAGGTTTCCCGATATGCTAAGTTGGATACTTTTCAAACACTACTCTCTACACTCCAAAGTCAGTATGCACCAAAATGAAATTCAACATTTCATCTCAAACTGGCTTCCCTTCCTATATTTTCTAGTTTAATTAATGGTACTACTTATAATCCAAGTTGCTTAAGATAAAATTTTTTTTAAAGCTAGGAGTCATCCTTGATAGATTTTCTTATACCACACTTAATTGATACCAAGCACTGTGGATTCTATAGCCTTCCTTAATATCTCTTAACCTGCCCTCTCTTCTCTGTCTGCACTGCTACTACCTTAGTTTATCCCTTCATCACTTCTTATCCACATTTTTATAGGATGTAAAAAAATAAAAACAAATGGAAACCTCAAATAAAGTTGGGAGACCAGAAGGGGGAGCTCTCACTCCCTGTGAAGATAGCAGAGCCCAAAAGGCAGAAAGACTCTTCCTCTTTCCTGGCAAGGATTCAGTTAATGAAAAGCCACGGACTCTTTACTATACCCCTCCCACTTTCCTTTTCCTCTCTATAAAAGTGTTCTCTTTCCCTTGCCGTTTGCATATTTGCACATGGCTCACCAAGGTTGCAGACTCCAAATTGCAATTCTCTGCTGATCCTGAATAAACCCATCCTTGCTACAGAAACATCTGGCAGTCTATTTGTTTCAGGTCAGTAAGGACCTTCTCTTTGCTTCTAATCAAGCTGCCCTATTATGGGTCCTCCACACTACCATAATATTAACTTCTCTAAAATGCAAAAATGATCACATAATGGCCCTCACTAACTCCTCCCTCTTTCCCACCCTTCAGCCTCTGGAATTAAATCCCAACCCTTTAGCATAATTTATAAAGCCTTTTCTAATCTGGCCTTTGCCTACCCCCAACTGCATGGTCCAGTGAAACACGCAGTGAGAACTCAGGGTAAGATAGATTAATGATATTCTGGCCAAGAGATCTGACTCCTACCTAAGACTTTGGCTAATTCTCTCTAAAGTACCTGAGAGAAATATGCACAAAGGAATTAAAACTATTCATTATAACACTTTATTGTTTGTATTGTTTACCCAGTGTAGCACTCCAATAATCTCAGCTACACTATGGGAGAAGGTTCTTTATTCATAAGTAAGGTCTACTGGAATGGCCCAGATTTGCACTGTCCAATATGGTAGCCACTAGCCACATGTGACTATTAAGTACTTGATATGTGGCTAGTTTAAATTGAGATGTGCTCTAAGTGTAAAATAAATGCAAGATTTCAAAGACAGTAAAAAAGAACAGGTGTAGTATCTTGCACAAGATCCAGACTTTTCTGAGGGAAGTAATAGTGAAGGCAGATGGTAGGAGCTTTGATCTCCCATTACAAGCCAGCTCAAACCATGCTCTCTCACCCTACTGTGATGAACAGGATTCATTCTTTACCTAGGCAAATTTTACTCTCTAAATTATACCTCCAGGGACTTCCCTGGTGGTCCAGTGGTAAAGAATCCACCTTCCAATGCAAGGGATGCGGGTTCGATCCCTGGTCGGGGAACTAAGATCCCATATGCTGTGGGGCAACAAAGCCCACACACCTCAACTAGAGGGCATGTGTCCCACAAACTACAGAACCAACACGCTCTGAAGCCCGCGTGCCACAGCTAGAGAGAGAAAACCTGCATGTCACGACTTGAGAGAAGCTCACGTGCTGCAACAAAGAGCCCACGTGCCGCAACAACAAAAAAAACTCTCATGCCACAATGAAGATCCTGCACACCACAATGAAGACCCGATGTAGCCAAAAATATAAATAAATAAATAAATTATACCTCCTGGCATCATTTCCTCTGGGAAGTCTCTCCTGAATAGTCTCTTCCCTGGGCCCCCATCCCACCTCCTCTCTACCCAACACTGGCTGAGTTGTGTGTTCTTTCTATGTATTTCCTTAGCATCCTGTACTTTCCTCTAAGATAGGTTTCATCATGTCTGACTGAAATTTGTCTGATTCTCCTATTAGACTGTGAACTCCTGAGGGTCCCAACTGTGCAGAACCCATCTTTGAATCCCCAAGAGATAAGCATGATGCTAGGTTCATATCAATTCTTCAGTAAATGCTTGAATTTATGAATAAACAATGACAGGTGAAATGAACAAGATAATATTTACTCTATTTCTCCCATTCTGAAACATGTTCCAATATCCACTTTCAATGATAAAGAAGCTACAGAAACTTGATGTAAGGAAGGTCAGGAAGATCTTCTGAGACAGTTTTTCCTTATTTTCCTTTCATTTTGGTTCTCATCCTTCATGAAAGATTTTCATAAGTCATAACTTTAAGTACTTACTTACATTTCAGTTCCAAAGTCTACGCTTTCAATCCCATTTGTTTTAGGAAATGGGCCTCTACTTAATATCCCTACATGTAAACAAATTCTAGTAAAAGGGTAACTTGTAAAGTAAATACAGCTGAGTTCAACACTTCACCAATTTTCACCTTTAAAACTGAAACTAACTGACCATCTCTCTAGGTGAGTGGAAGCATTTTAACTGTATTTCTGTATATCTTCTGACCTTTATAACTTAATACAACATCCATTTAAAAATTCTTTTAAAATGAATACGAATAGTTAAACCTTAGTTACAGTTTGTTTTTAAGAGATATCGTGCAATAACGTGGTAAATTTTTTCAAGTGATCTACCATCTATCTCAGTTTTCCTGGGATTCAGAGATTTCTCAGGACTCTGCTCTTTTGGTGCTAAACCTGGGAGAGTCCTGGGCAAACTAAGACAGTGTTTGTCACTCTAGCTGGTATACAACACTGAGATAAGTGGTTTCTGTTTTGTTTTCTTTTTCTGTTAGAGAAATAATTCTTCATTAAAAACATGATAATTCACAATAGGATTATTTTTAAATACTGAATCACTTAATAGGTATTGTAAATTACTGCACACAATTACTTCAAATTAAGTAAATTACTTTCACATAGTATTTTTGCATACTACTCTACGTTCTTATTGTACTTGGAATACTTTCAATGTTCTTTATTCTTTTAAATGCATTTAAGTCACTTAATACTTTTCTGAAAATGTATTTTTAAATCATTTTTATACTTTCTAAAATCAGTAAAATGCTTATAAAATAATTAAGTTGATTAACCTTAAAAAAAAAAAAGTATTGCTTATATTTTTACCAAAAACTAGCAACAGAAATTCTTGGCCTGTTTTGATCTGCAAATAGGTCTTCTATCCCTGGTCAGGCATAAATGTCTTCTCTAATTGTTGCTATGCACTAAACTGACAGAGGAGAAATATGGATTCACCTTCCACTTGTCTCATCAATAGACTGAGATGAAACCAGAAAAGAATGAAGAGAATTCTGTTCCGTTCTAGTCCCATCACTTAGATCTAAGGATTCCTCCACATCCCTTCTCTAGGTTTTCGTCAATTTTAACCTTCATCCATTCATCCACTAGAGATAAAGAGAAGCAAAAGGTAAGAAACAATGGTAAACAACACCTGGCTGCCTCTCAGCACATCCACTGCTACCATCCTGGGCATAGTCAACATCATCTTGGTCCTGGATTGCAACTTCTACCCTTGTTTCCCTTTAGACTATTCTCAACACAATTGTCAGAATGATCTTTTTTTTTAATTATTTTTTGCAGTACGCGGGCTTCTCACTGCTGTGGCCTCTCCCGTCGCGGAGCACAGGCTCCGGACGCGCAGGCTCAGTGGCCATGGCTCACAGGCCCAGCCGCTCCATGGCATGTAGGATCCTCCCGGACCGAGGCACGAACCCCCGTCCCCTGCATCGGCAGGCAGACTCTCAACCACTGCGCCACCAGGGAAACCCCAGAATGATCCTTTTAAAAGTCAAATCATGTCACTACTCTGCTCAAACCCTTTGAAAACATATGGTCTCATATAGAGTAAAAGCTAAAGTCATTACAAGGGTCTACAAGATCTTCCCAGTCTTTATCTCTCTCAGTGACCTTATCTCCCACCTTGCTTATTCCCCCAAGTTCTGGGATTACCTCAAGCAAGCTCCTCTCCCAGAGCCTTCACAATGCCTGTTCCCTCTGCCTATGATGCTCTTCATCCAGAAATGGGTATGGCTGGCTCTTTTCTCTTCCTTCTTTCATCCTTCTCTTATGACTCCAATTTAAAGCAGAATCCTATCTATACGTCCTTAACTCTAGTCCCCTTTCCTTGTTTCATTTTTATCCATGAGAAATACTATGCATTCTATTTTTTATTTATTTATTATCTGTCTTCAACTAAAATGTAAGCTCACTGCTCTGTGAGGAGACCGTGTGCTCTGTTTCACACACACATACAAACACATACACACACACAAACATACACACACACACACACACACACTTGTTTTGTTCACTGGTGTATCCCCAGTACCTAGAATATTGCCTGCACACAGTAGGCATTCAATTATTCATGGATGAATGAATGATTGAAAATTAAGAAGTCCCTTCAGTCAGTTTCTCTTTCCTCAGTCACCTTCCTGGGGCCTACAACTCCAAAGTTAGAACTGTTTTTCTTTTAAGACAAAAATAATGCACTCTGTTTAAAAAGGAAAAACCCTAGGAAGTGATAATATATTCATTCTGAGTAATAATTTGCATCTCAGTGTGACTGAATTTGCCAGAGCTGATTAGAGACGTCGTTGTGTTAAGAAAATGAGGAAGCCTAAGCCCAAGATCCTGGGATTGTGGAGAACGAAGGAAGGAGACAAAGAATCTAAGGAGGCAAAGAATATAATCTACTTCCTTCATACTTTTCAGGGTGCAAATGTGGAGGACAGAGGAGAGGAAAAACTGCAGCAAGAAATGAGGCTGGAAGTAGTAAGGACTACATCATGGAGGACTCTGTAACCTCCTAGGAAAAGTGAACTTTAACTGTAAGCAATAAGGAGCCACTGGCAGGGTTTTAAACTGAGAAGTGTTACTTATTTATATTTTAGAAAGAGTGTTGCATCAGGAATGTCGAAGAGTATATGAAGGATAAGACACTGCAAAATGGAGAAAACTTAAGATATAATAGAAATAGTGAGTATAAGCAATAAAAAAGTAGCACTGAGGATGGAGACAAGGAGACAGATACTTAGCTATGAAACGGTATCTGTTACCGGATTGGGACACAAACAAATATGTTGGGATAAAGGAGAAAAGAGAGTTTCAGCTGATTCTTCAGTTTCCAGGTAGGAAGGTATTACTGGCATTCATAAGGATAGGAGAATGTGTGAGAGGAGGGAGAAATGTGTAGGATGCACAGAGTTTTAGAAGCACATGAAACAGGAGAAAGGTCTGGGCTGCAGTTATGGATTTAGAGTCATCAGCATATTAATTCATAGAAAATGTACTGTTATATATAAATATTAATGCTATCACCCGAGAGCTGACAGACTTTGAACAGATGAAAGGATGAGGTCCTTTAGAACAGGGGTCCCCAACCCCTGGGCCACAGAGCAGCACTTGTCCATGGCCTGTTAGGAACTGGGCCGCACAGCAGGAGGTGAGCGGCGAGCAAGCAAGCAAAGCTTCATCTGTATTTACAGCCACTCCCCATTGCTCACATTACCGCCCAAGCTCCGCTTCCTGTCAGATCAGCCATGGCATTAGATTCTCATAGGAGCGCAAACCCTATTGTGAACTGTGCATGCGAGGGATCTAGGTTGCGCGCTCCTTATGAGAATCTAATGCCTGATGATCTGAGGTGGAGCTGAGGCAGTGATGCTAGAGCTGGGGAGTGACTGCAAATACAGATTATCATTAGCAGAGAGGTTTGACTGCACAGAGACCATAATAAATCAATTGCTTGCAGACTCATATCAAAACCCTATCAGTGAGTGGCGAGTGACAATTAAGCTGCATCTGGTGGCAGGCTTTACAGTGGCAAGTGAGTTGATGTACTTCAACTGTACAGCTGCATCTGGTGGCAGGCTTTACATCAGAATCCTACACTTATTTTAGTCTGCGTGTGGACCACCCATTATTTTATTTATCACTTCTGTCTGTGTCTCTTTCCTGTACTGCGCACTTGTCACAGTTTTGGTAAGCCCACAAGCTAACCCTAGCCAAAATGAGTAAAAAACAAATGTCACTGGAGAGCTTCTTTGAAAGGGGGAAAGACCCAATGAGACAGCCGAAGACTCTGACTGTCAACAAAAAGAAAGCTGCATTTAAAAGAAAATACCAAGAGTCCTACTTAAATTAGGGGTTCACTGCAACAGGTGATTCACATTCTCCAAGCCCATTTTGTACAATATGTGGCAACTGGCTATCCAACGAAGCCATGAAACCTTCAAAACTGCTTCGCCACATAGAGACCAAGCACCCTGCATTAAAAGACAAGCCTTTGCGGTTTGACCAAGCACCCTGCATTAAAAGACAAGCCTTTGCGGTTTTTCAAAACAAAAATATGTGAACAGGAAGAAAAGAAGCAATTATTGAAGGCTACCACTTCATCAAATGTGTCTGCACTGAGAGCATCATTCTCAGTGGCTAACCACATTGCTAAAGCTAAGAAGCCCTTTACTACTGGTGAAGAGTTGATCCTGCCTGCCGCTAAGGACATTTGTCATGAACTTTTAGGAGGCTGCAGTTCAAAAGGTGGCACATGTTCCTCTTTCAGCTAGCACCATAACTAGATGAACTGATGAAATAGCAGAGGTTAGTGAGGCACAATTGTTAGAGAGGATTAATGAGTTGCCGTGGTAGGCAATCCAGGTTGACGAATCTACTGATGTTCACAATAAGGCAACAATGCTTGTTTTTGTGCGATATATATTTCAGGAGGATGTGCATGAGGATATGTTATATACACTTTTGTTTCCAACCAACACCACAGCTGCAGAACTATTCAAGTCTTTGAATGATTATATATGAGGAAAACTGAATTGGTCATTTTGTGCCGGTATATGCATGGGCGGAGCAGCTGCCGTGACTGGACGGCTTTCTGGTTTCACTACTCGGATCACAGAGGTGGCTTCTGAATGTGAATCTATGCACTGTGTCATCCATAGAGAAATGCTGGTTAACTGAAAATGTCACCTGAACTTAACAACGTTTTGCAGGATGTGATTAAAATTATCAATCACATTAAAGTACATGTCCTTAACTCACGTCTGTTCGCGCAGCTCTGTGAGGAGATGGACATAGGGCACACACGTCTTCTCTTATACACAGAAGTGAGATAGCTTTCTAAAGGTAGATCACTGGCCAGAGTTTTTGAGTTACAAGAGCCACTCCAGAGATTTCTTTTAGAAAAACAGTCACCACTGGCAGCACATTTCAGTGACATAGAATGGGTCGCAAAACTTGCTTATTTGTGTGACACATTCAACCTGCTCAACAAACTCAATCTGTCACTTCAGGGGAGAATGACAACTGTGTTCAAGTCGGCAGATAAGGTGGCTGCATTCAAAGCCAAACTGGAATTATGGGGGTGACTAGTGAACACTGGGATTTTTGACACGTTTCAAACATTAGCAGAGATTTTGAAAGAGACTGAGCCAGGGCCTTCTTTCTCCCAGCTGGTGCATGATCACCTATCTCAGCTTTCTAAAGAGTTGAACATTACTTTCCAACCACAAAAGACCCCAAAACTGGGAAGAAATGGATCCGCGACCCATTTGTGAATAAGCCAGGTGAAATCGACTTTGTACATGCTGGAAGAGGATCAACTGCTTAAGATGGCAAATGATGGTGGCCTTAAAAGTATGTTTGAGACAACTTCAAATCTCCATACGTTCTGGATTAAAGTCGAGGCAGAATATCCTGAGACTGCACAAAAGCACTGAAAAGCCTGCTTCCATTTCCAACACCCTATCTTTGTGAGGCAGGGTTTTCTGCTGTGACAGCCACCAAAACGAGATTACAGAGTAGACTGGACATAAACAACACACTTCAGGTGTCACTGCCTCCCATCACTCCCAGATGGGACCATCTAGTTGCAGGAAAACAAGCTCAGGGCTCCCACTGATTCTGCATTATGGTGAGTTGTATAATTATTTCATTATATATTACAACGTAATAATAATAGAAATAAAGTGCACAATAAACATAATGCGCTTGAATCATCCCTAAACCAGCCACCCCCCCACCCCAGTCCCTGGAAAAACTGTCTTCCACACAACTGGTCCCTGGTGCCAAAAAAGTTGGGGACCGCTGCTTTAGAACACCCTCACTTAAAAAATAGATAGTTAAAGAGTCTAGCTAAGGGGACCAAGTCTCAGCCTGTGATTTCTCCCAAGTGGAGAAAGTGAAAGTCTGTGAGTGAGCACCTGGCTTCCGCAGCACTGCAGGATGATGCCAAAGAAGCCCATTTCTCTCTCACTACATTCAAAGTACTGAATTGTGAGCTGCATGACTAGAGAGTGGGAACAGCTGGGAAAGCAGCAGATAAGCGCACTAAAAGGACACGGATCCTAAAAACTCTGTCACAGACTCCATCAAGAAGCATGTCCATGAGCTGCTGGGGATGCCTCACCAGGGGATCACCTCAACTAGCCCAGGGGCACCACCAGTACTCACACATGCCTCACCCACCATGTGAGGTGCTCACCCCGTGTGCTCCCTGTGTGCATTCCCAATGGCAGCAGTGAGAGAAAGTTTTGGCAAATGGCTAGTGAGCCTGTGCAGAAAGCCAAGAATTTGTGAGCCAGGGAGAGACCACAAACTTGAGCTTTAGTGTCATCTTTGAAAAAGCAGAAGGCAAGCTGTCGGCATCCAGCCTGGTGCATTTCAGGATCAAGAGAAGGCATACAAATTTAAGAATTCTGCCAGAAGAGGGAGCAAGAAGTGTGAAGCTCGTATATCCATACAAGTTCTAAGAAACCCCGGAATCCCTAGCAGGGCTGATGGAAGATATTTCTCTCCAAAAGGTAGTTAATAAAGAAGAAAAGAGGTGAGTTCTACTTCAAATGTGAAGACAGCAACACAAAACTGCAAGATGTATGAAAAAAAAAAATCAATGAAACATGACACAACCAAAGGATCACAATAATCTTCTAGTAACTGATCCCAAGACATGAAGATCTGTTACTTACCTGATAAAATCTTCAGAATACCTGTTTTAAGGAAGCTCAATGAGCTACAATAAAGCACAGAAAGGCGGGACTTCCCTGGTGGCACAGTGGTTAAGAATTTGCCTGCCAGTGCAGGGGACATGGGTTTGAGCCCTGGTCTGGGAAGATCCCACAAGCTGTGGAGCAACTAAGCCCGTGCACCACAACTACTGAGCCTGCACTCTAGAGCCTGTGAGCCATAACTACTGAGGCTGCGTGCCACAGCTACTGAAGCCTGCATGCCTAGAGCCCGTGCTCCTCAACAAGAGAAGCCACTGCAATGAGAAGCCCATGCACCACAATGCAGAATAGCCCCTGCTTGCCACAACTAGAGAAAGCCCACGCGCAGTAACGAAAACCCAACACAGCCTAAAATAAATAAATAAATTTAAAATATGTACAGCTTTAAAAAAAAAAAACACAGAAAGGCAATTCAAAAAAATCAGGAAAACAATACACACACAAAATGAGAAGTTTAACAAAGAGAGAGAAATTAAAAAAAAAAAAGAACCAAATTCTGAAGCTGAAGAATACAATGAATGAAAAGAAAAATGAGCTAGAGAGCATCACTCTCAGAATGAATCAAGCAGAAGAATCTTTGAGTTAGAAGAGAGAAACCAGGAAATCATCCAGTCAGAGGAGGACAAAAAAGAATGAGAAGAGTGAAGAAAGTCTACATGATCTATATTATCAAAAGCAATAACTCGCAAATTATTTGAATCTCAGAAAAAGAGAGGAACATGATGATAGAAAGCTTAAGTAAAGAAGGGATGGCTGGGAATTTCCCAAATCTAGAGAGGCTTGGATATCCAAGTTCATGAAGCTCATAGATCACCGAACAAACAAAACCTAAACAGATCCTGTCCAAGAGATATTATAATAAAACTCAAAAATCAAAGACAAAGAGAGAAACTTAAGAGCAGCAAGAGTAAAAAAAAGGTTGTAACTTACAAGGGGACCCCCATAAAGCTATTAATGAATTTCTCAGCAGAAAACTTATAGGCCAGGAGAGAGTGAGGTGATTCAAAGTGCTGAAAGAAAGAAAACAAAAAACAAAAAAATACCTGCCAATCATAAATACAATATCTGGCAAAGTTATCCTTCAGAAATAAAGGAGAGCTAAAAACTTTTCCAGACAAACAAAAGCTGAGGGAGCTCATCACCCCTAGACCTGCCTTACAATGCTGAAAGGAGTTCTTCAGGCTGAAATGAAAGAATGCTAAGTAGTAATATGAAAATATACAACACATGGGGTAAAGGTAAGTATGTAGTCAGATTCTGAATGCTCTAAAATTGTAACATGGTGGTGTATTAACCAGTTAACTGTAGTAGAAAGGTTAATAAACAAGAATATTAAAAATAACTAACCTAAGACATCAAAAACAAAAAAGGGGAGAGTCAAAGGGTAGAGTTTTTGTATGCAATCAAAGTTAAGTTGTTACTAGTGTAAAACAGACTGTCATATATTTAAATGTTTATGTAATACTCATGGTAACCAAAAAGCAAAAGCCTACAGTCCACTCACAAAAAACAGAGAAGGGAATCAAAGCACACCACTATGGAAAAATCATCAACACACACATAAAGACAGCAAAAGAGGGAGAAAGGAACACAGGAACTACAAAACAGAAAACAATAAGATGCCATTAGTAAATCCTTATCTATTAATAATTACTCTATATGTAAATGAATTGAATACTCAAAACAAAAGGCATAGAGAGGCTGGATGGATTAAAAAAAAAGATCGAACTATATTCTGCCTACCAGAGACTCACTTTAACTTTAAGGACATACACAGGCTCAGAGTAAAGGGACAGAAAATAATATTTCATGCAATTAGAAGTGAAAGAGAGAAGAGCTAGCAATATTTACTCAGAAAAAAAAAGATTTTACACCAAAAACTGTAACAAAAAACACAGATCATTATATAATGATAAAGGTTAATTTATCAAGGGGATAAAATAATCACAAATATATATACACCTAACATCAAAACACCTAAATATATTAAGCACATACCAACAGATCTGAAGGGAGAAACAGACAATATAATAATAGTAGGGGATATCAATACTCCACTTTCAACAATGGACAGATCATTCAGAGAGTAAGTCAATAATAAAACATTGGAGTTGAACTATACTTTAGACCAAATGAACCTAAGAGACATATACAGAACATTCCCTCCAACAGAAGCAGAATACACATTCTTTTCAACACACAGGGGAACTTCTCCAGGATAGATCATATAATAGGTAACAAAATAGGCCTTAGAAAATTTAAGAAAGTTGAAATACCAAATATCTTTTCTGACCACAATGGTATGAAACTAGAAATCAGTAACAGGAGGAAAACTGGAAAATCCATAAATACTTAGAAATTAAACACTCCTGAACAACCAATGGGTCAAAGAAGAAATCAGAAGGAAAATCAAAAGATATCTTGAAACAAATGAATATGGAAACACATATATTAAAATTTATGGGGGAAGTCTGGAAAGTGTTTGGGACTTGCCTTAGGTGATATCTATTTCCCTGACCCACTCCCTTCACCTCCAGTCATGGGTAGGTTCATGTCTTTTATGGTTCTTTATTATCTTCTACCCTCTAGTGTCTACACTCAGCACTTTGCATCCTACTTGTGTAAGTGACTATCTCTCCCTTTAGACACCAGGCAAAATTTTCTTGTACTGGCTCTCCAGATCAGGGTCTGGTATAACTTCTAAGTTCAATAAATGTTTGCTGAATAACTGCAAAAAAAAAAAAAAAAAAGCTTATGGAATGCAGCAAAAATAGATCTAAGAGGGAAACTCATAGTGATAAGTGCCTACATTAAGAGACAAGAAATACCTAAAAATGAACAACCTAACTTCTCATCTCAAGGAACTCAAGAAAGTAGAAATTAACTAAATCCAAAGTCAGCAGAAGCAAGAAAATAACAAAGGTCAGAGCAGAAATAAATAAAATAGAGACCACAAAAAACAATAAAAAGATAAATGAAACCAAAAGCAGCTGGTTTTTTGAAATGATAAACAGAACTGACAAACCTTTAGCTAGACTACTTAAAAAAAAAAAGTGAGAAGACTCAAAATCAGAAATGAAAGAGGAGACATTACAACTAATACCAAAGAAATAAAGGATCATAAGAGACTACTGTAAAATCATACACAACAAACCGGACAACCTAGAAGTACTGGATAAATTCCTAGAAATATGAAAGCTATGAAGAATGAATTATGAAGAAATAGAAAATCTGAACAGACCAATAATGAGGAGGTTGAATCAGCAACCAAAACTCTCCCAATGAAGAAAATCCTAGGACCAGATGGTTTCCCTGGTGAAATCTACCAAATATTTAAAGAAGCATTAACATCAATCCTTCTCAAATTCTTCCAAAAAATTGAAGAGGAATAGGAATGAATGCTTCCAAACTCATTCTATGAGGCCAGCATCACCCTGATACAAAAACCAGAAAGAGACACGATGATTAAAAAAAAATTACAGGCCAATATCACTGATTAACATAGATGCAAAAATACTCAACAAAATATTAGCAAACCAAATTTAACAATATATTAAAAAGGATCATACACCATGATCAAGCGAGATTTATCCCAAGGATGCAGTATGGTTCAATATCTGCAAATCAATGTGATACAACACATAAACTAAAGAATAAAAATCATATAAACATCTCAATAGATGCAGAAAAAGTTTCTGACAAAATTCAACATCTATTTATCATAAAAACTCTCAACAAAGTGGGTGTAGAGAATACATACCTCAACATAATAAGTGTCATAGATGACGAACCTACAACCAATATCATACTCAATGGTGAAAATCTGAAAGGATTTCCTCTATGATTGGGAGCAAGATATGATGCCTACTCTCACCATTTTTACTCAACAGAGTACTGGAAATCCTAGCTACAGCAAAGGCAAGAAAAAGAAATAAAAGGAATCCAAATTAGAAAGGAAGAATTAAAACTGTCACTATTTGCAGATGACATGATACTATACATAGAAAATCCTGAACACCACCAAAAAACGAGTAAAATGAATTTAGTAAAGTTGCAGGATAAAAAAAAATCAATATATAGAAATCTGTTGCATTTTTATACACCAATAGTGAACTATCAGAAAGAGAAAATAAGAAAATAATCCCATTTACAATCACATCAAAAGTAATACAATACCTAGGAATAAACCTAACCAAAGGGGTAAAAGATTCATACTCAAAAAACTATAAGACATTGATTTAAAAAAACCTGAAAATGACAAAAAAAAATGGAAAGATATAACATGCTCATGGATTGAAGAATATTGCTTAAATGTCCATACTACCCAAAGCAATCTACAGATTCAAGGTAATCCCTATCAAAATTTCGATAGCACTTTTCGCAGAAATAGAACAAACAATCTTAAAATTTTAGGGAACCACAGAAGACCCCGGGTAGTCAAAGTAACCTTAAGAACAACAAAGCTGGTGGCATCACACGTCCTGATTTCAAACTACAGTACAAAACTATAGTAATCAAAATAGTATGGTATTGGCATAAAAACAGACATACAGATCAATGGAACAGAATAGAGAACACAGAAATAAACCCATGCATATACGGTCAGTTAATTTACAACAAAGGAGCCAAGAATACACAACAGGAAGAAGATAGTATTTCTGCAATAAATAATATTGGGAAAACTGGACAGCCACATGCAAAAGAATGAAACTGGACACTATCCTATACCATACACAAAAATTAATGCAACATGAATTAAAGACTTAATCCATAAAACTCCTAGAAGAAGACACAGGCAGTAAGCTCCTTGCTATCGATCTTGGCAATGATTTTTTGGATCTGACAGCTAAAGCAAAGGCAACAAAAGATAAACTAGTGGGACTACATTAAACTAAAAAGCTTTTGCACAGCAGGACTTCCCTGGCATCCAATGGTTAAGACTCTGTGCTTCCACTGCAGGGTTCAATCCCTGGTTGGGGAACTAAGATCGTGCATGCCATGTGGCCAAACAAACAAACAAAAATCCTTTGTACAGCAAACAAAACCGTTAACAAAATGAAAAGGCAGCCTACTGAGCAGGTGATGTTTGCAAATGATACATCCAATAAGGGGGTAATATCCAAAATATATAAAGAACTCACACAACTCAACACCCAAAAAACAACTGAAATAAAACAAACTGAAATAAAATACAAAATAAAATGCAAAATTAATACACAGAAATCTGCATTCCTATACACTAACAATGAAAGATCAGAAAGAGAGATTAAGGAAACAATCCCATTTACCACTGCATCAAAAAGAATAAAATATCTAGGAATAAATGTACCTAAGGAGGCAAAACACCTGTACCCAGAAAACTATAAGATACTGATGAAAGAAACAAAAGATGACACAAACAGATGGAGAGATATACCATGTTCTTGAACTGGAAGAATTAATATTGAGAAAATGACTATGCTACCCAAAGCAATCTACAAATTAAATGCAATCCCTATCAAATTACCAATGGCATTTTTCACAGAATTAGAACAAAAAAACTGTACAATTTGTATGGAAACACAAAAGACCACAAATAGCCAAAGCAATCTTGAGAAAGAAAAATGGAGCTGGTGGGGAACTCCCAGAAATACAGATCGATGGAACAGGATAGAAAGCCCAGAGATAAACCCACGCATATATGGACACCTAATCTACAACAAAGGAGGCAAGAACATACAATGGAGAAAAGACAGCCTCTTCAATAGCGGTGCTGGGAAAACTAGACAGCTACATGTAAAAGAATGATATTAGAACACACCATAACACCATACACAAAAATAAATTCAAAATGGATTAAAGAACTAAATGTAAGGCTGGATACTACAAAACTTTTAGAGGAAAACATACGGAAAATACTCTTTGACATAAATCACAGCAAGATCTTTTTCAATCCACCTCCTAGAGTATGAAAATAAAAACAAAAATAAACAAATGGGACCTAATGAAACTTAAAAGCTTTTGCACAGCAAAGGAAACCATAAACAGAATGAAAAGACAACCCTCAGAATGGGAGAAAATATTTGAAAACAAAGCAACCAACAAGGGATTAATCTCCAAAATACACAAGCAGCTCATGCAGCTCAATATCAAAAAAACCCAGCAACCCAATCAAAAAATGGGAAGATCGGGCTTCCCTGGTGGCGCAGTGGTTGAGAGTCCGCCTGCCGATGCAGGGGACACGGGTTCATGCCCCGGTCTGGGAAGATCCCACATGCCACGGAGCAGCTGGGCCCGTAAGCCATGGACGCTGAGCCTGCGCGTCTGGAGCCTGTGCTCCACAATGGGAGAGGCCACAGCAGTGAGAGGCCCGCATACTGCAAAAAAAGAAAAAAAAAAAAAGGGAAGATATAAACAGACATTTCTCTAAAGAAGACATACAGATGGTTAAAAAGCACTTGAAAAGATGCTCAACATCACTAATTATTAGAGAAATGCAAATCAAAATTCCAGTGAGGTATCACCTCATACCAGTCAGAATGGCCATCATCAAAAAATCTAGAAACAATAAATGCTAGAGAGGGTGTGGAGAAAAGGGAACCCTCCTACACTGTTGGTGGGAATGCAAACTGGTACAGCCACTATGGAGAACAGTATGGAGGTTCCTTAGAAAACTGAAAATAGAGCTACCATATGACCCAGCAATCTCACTCCTGGGCATATATCCAGAGAAAACCATATTCGAAAAGATACATGCACCCCAATGTTCACTGCAGCACTATTCACAATAGCCAGGACATGGAAGCAACCTAAATGTTCATCAACAGAGGAATGGAATATTACTCAGCCATAAAAATAGAACAAAATAATGCCATTTGCAGCAACATGGATGGACACTCATACGGAGAGAGATTCTCATAGTGAAGTAAGTCAGAAAGAGAAAGACAAATACCATATGATATCTCTTTTATGTGGAATCTAAAAAAAGGCTACAAATGAACTTATCTACAAAACCAAAACAGAGTCACAGATGTAGAAAATAAACTTATCGTTACCAGGGGGTAATGGGGGGAGGGATAAATTGGAAGATCAGGATTGACAGATACACACTACTATATATAAAATAGATAACTACAGTAAGTCCCCTACATACAAACGAGTTCAGTTCCAAGAGTGCATTCGTAAGTCCAATTTGTTCGTGAGTCCAACAAAGTTAGCCTAGGTACCCAACTAACACAATTGGCTGTACAGTACCGTACTGTAATAGGTTTATAATACTTTTCACACAATAATACAACAAACACACATACAAAATAAACAAAACATTTTTAATCTTACAGTACAGTACCTTGCAAAGCACAGTAGTACGGTACAACAGCTGGCATACAGGGGCTGCCATTACTGACTGGAGGAGGGAGAGGAGGTAGGAGATGGTAGAGCTGAAGGATTGTCAGCAATAAGAGATGGCGGGCAAGCTGCAATTTCACTCACGCCTGACGGTGATGGCTCAGGTTCTGGTTCCTTGCTGGATTCAATTCTATCTACCCTCTTGAAAAAAAAAAATCCAGTTTTTTTCATGCCTGGGTAGTAGCTAATTTTTTCTCATCATAGATGACATGGCAGCACTGGATTGCATTCTGAATGGCTGCTGTAACCTTTGTGTACCATTCTACATTCGGGTCCTGTGCCTCCTCAAATAAAGAAAATCCCCTTGCCATGTCCTGCACCGTGAATCTCTTCAGTTCTTCAGTTACTTCTTACTTCTATCTCTCTTTGTCCTTTCTCTGGGCCTCTAATTCCATCACTATCGCTTGGCACTTCTTAGCAGTAGCAGCTACATCACCGCTGCTTTTACACTTGCTTCCGGACATCCTGGGCTTGAAATAAAGATACTGTACTACTGTACTCTGTACAGTATTGTACAGTAAAGTACACAAAAGCACAACCACTTGTAGAGGATGCACGCGTGTGACAACATACGCCAGATACGCGAACTAACTTACATGATTGGACATGCGAACGCAGTTCTAATCTCTGAAAGTTCGCAACTTGAAGGTTTGTATGTAGGGGACTTGCTATAATAAGGACCTGCTGTATAGTACAGGGAACTCTAATTCAGTACTATGGGAAAAGAATCTAAAAAAAGAGTGGATATAGGTATTTGTATAATAGATTCACTTTGCTGTACAACTAAAACTAACACATTGTAAATCAATTATACTCCAATAAAAAGTAAAAAAAAAAAAAAAGGCAGAGAATCTGAATACATGCTTTTCTGTAGAAGACATACAGATGGACAATAGATACATGAAAAGATGCTCAACAACTACATAATGGAATATTACTCAATCATAAAAAGAAGAAATCTTGCCATTTATAACAACATGGATAAATCTAGTGTGTACTACACTAGTGAAATAAGTCAGACAGAGAAAGAGAAATACCACATGATCTCACTCATATGTGGACTCTTAACAAACAAATGGAACAAACAAAACAAAACAGAAACAGATTAATAGATACACAGAGCAAACTGGTGGTTGCCAGACAGGGTGGGGGTTGGGTGAAATAGGTGAAGAGGATTAAGAGGTACAAACCTCCATTTATATAATAAATAAATCATGATGAGTATAAGGAATATATATATAAGCATAAGGAATATGGTCAAAAATATAATTACTTTGCATGGGGACAGATGGTTACTAGATTTATCATGGTGATAATTTCACAATGTATGCAAATGTCAAATCACTACGTAGTACTCTGAAACTAACATAATGGGTAAGTCAACTATATTTCAATATTTTAAAAAAGCATTGAATATGGCTGTGGAAGAAAACTGAGAAGATAATTGACGGGAGCTGAGCTCTGAGGCCAGGTGTTGGGTGAATCTTCCACATGGATGTTATGGTAAGAAATGGGATGAAGAGCAGGACTATGATCATGGTTTCCAAGTCTTCAGTGAATAAAGGAATGTGACCAGAAAGTCAATAGAAGACAGAAGCAACAACTTCCAAGCATTTCTCTTCCAAGTTTCAACAACTTTCTGCACATGCATGAAGAAAGAACAGCCCTTCAAAATATCATACTTCTACTTTGATCCTGAAATCAGTGAAGGCCACTAGATAGCAGGTAAAGTATCCCTCTGGAAAATCAAATGAATGAAAAACTTCATTAAATTTGAAGAGCCACTTTTACTTTTTGTGTATGAAAATGACTCAATTCAATCTGGCAATGGGGTAAAGGTTTCAAAGTACGAAAGCAGATGAGGGTAGATATTCACTTGACAAAATAATTCAGATTCCCTTAAATAAGATCCTTTGCGTAAAATATTTTACGAACACATTTTTCATGTGTTCACATTTTTCGTAAAATACGGCATACCTATGTTAGGTTATTTTGGCTTGTCATACTCACCAGTCCAAGAACAAATATATTCTGCATGATTTTTCCAAACAATTTACCACTTCTTTGGTGACTCTTTCAGGTTCCTAATGGCTCAGCAGGAAAACTGCCAAGCTACTCAACAGTGAAATTCTTCAGCAGGTGCAATTAAAATCTCTTCCAGAGGCAAATCTGGAACCGATTTTCTG
Source organism: Orcinus orca (assembly GCF_937001465.1). Lineage (NCBI taxonomy): Eukaryota > Metazoa > Chordata > Mammalia > Artiodactyla > Delphinidae > Orcinus > Orcinus orca. The sequence continues at coordinate 60,999,374 of NC_064559.1, read as the reverse complement.
CCTAAGTGAATGTATTTTCTGCAGGTGATTGTGTGGTGAGTGAATACTTCTGTAATTGTAAAGGAATCTGTTGTGACAATTTTACCATTCTATATAGTAGCGTCCAACATTTTTCAAGCACCCTTATGAGTAGAATATGTACATACATCAAAATATGTATCTATTTTAATAGATTATTTACATGTACTCTTATTAGTCCACACATTAACTATATCAAACTTTAGTTTTTCTTATTTTTCATATGGTAAATAAATATAAATGGAAAGTCTAATAATCCCCACCCCACCCCCACACACACAATGTATTGTATTGTGCACCTCCCCCTCTTTGGAGACCACTTCTGGACAGACTGGAAGAAATTCCATTCATACATATGACTGTTTCCTTCCAGCTATGAGACCACAGAGAGGCAGAATCTCTGCCAATAGCAGATATCAATGATGAAAGTGATGTCAATATACAACATATACAGTTGACCCTTGGACAACAAGGGTTTGAACTGCTCAGGTCCACTAATATGCAGATTTTTTTCAACAGTAAATACTACACTACTACACAACTTGCGGTTGGTTCAATCTGTGGATTCAGAACATGGATATGGAGGAACCACAGATATGGGAGGATGACTATAAGTTACACATGGATTTCTGACTGCTCAGAGGCTTGGTGCCCCTCCACTCATTGTTCAAGGGTCAACTGTACGGTTATAAAGTGATCTAATGATCACTGTTAGGCCGAATCTTCTTTTGAATCAACTTAAAAAGTAGTTCTACATCTTAGAAAAGTATAAAGAAAAAAAGGACCCACTTTGTAGATTAAATACATTCAAACAATAAATTAGTACCAGTTGTTAAGTAGGTGTAAAAATACAGCCAGTGTATTCATTAATTCATCAAATATTAATTGTATGGCCATTATGTACCTGGCTTTCTTCCAAGTGCTAATTATATTGACGTGTATTGTAACCGAGGCTCTCACTTTATATGTGGGAATTACTAAGCAGTGAAGAAATAAATTTCTAAATTATTTTTATATAACACATGAACAGATTGGCACACCTGGCAGTTAAAAGTGAGATTGCTGTTTAATTATCAATTCTGCCTCCTAGAGCTAAACCATTAAGTTCCTCAAAGATAAGGACTGTATTTGTTTATTAATATAAACCTGGTAGCACCTAGCATAGTGGCTGGCATGTAGTAAACATTCAATATCGATTTACTGGAAAGGTGGGAGAAAAGGGAGAAAGAGAGAGGAAGAAGGATAAAATGAACTAAAGTCTGAGACCAAACTGTAAGAGCCATTTTATTGTCCCTAAAGCTTGACTGTAACTACTAATGGTGTTTCTTCTGACTTGAAAATACCCATCAATACCCATCAAAAGCATATGGTTGTGCACAGGGAACTAAACTCAATATTTTGTAATAACCTATAAGGGAAAAGAATCTGAAAAAGAAAAGATATTTATATATGTGTATAACTGAATCACTCTGCTGTACACCTAAAACTAAGACAACATTGTAAATCAACTATACTTCAATAAAATTAAGAAAAAAATAAAAACACCCCCAAATTAAACTAAATTTTAAAAAAGCATATGGTCCCCCTTGAAATCCTGTACCTATACTTAGGAACAGTACATAATTCAGGACCCTGAGACTAAAGAGGAGAAATCAGTCCTGAATCAGCCTCAACTGCTCATTTAGAAGTTCATTTACTTTCAGGTTTTATGATAAAATAAAATGTATTTTTCTAATTATAAACGTAATATAAATACTTTGAAGAAAATTTGTAAAATACAGGAAAGTAGAATTGAACATTATTATAATCCTACCACCCAGACAGCCACTGTTAACATTTTATATGTTAAACTAGTACCAAATTTTAAAATCCCTGTGATACAACTTTGTAGTGATATAATGCAATAAGGGGCTCATAAATAACTAAAATGAAAAAAATATAGTGGAGTAATTCCAACTATGCTTAATGACGCAAGACTTAGGACCCTGAAAGAGATTATGAGTTCCTTAAGGAAAGATACCTTGTTCTAGTCATCTTTGTTATAGCCCAGCCATGGGACCAAGCAGTGAGTCTTGTACATATTATACTATTCATTCCATAAATGTTCACTGAATAAATATCTAGAAAGAAAGGGAATCAGCAAATTTTTTATTGTCAGGACTCTTCCTTCTATGATTACTCACCTGCTCACTTTCCAACTCTTCCCCCAATGACCTTATTTCTATCATTCATTGCCCTGTACTTTAGCTACAGTAATAACAGTTTGCTGCAGCCCAAAAGTGATGCTGTTTTATGCATTCATAACTTTACTCCTATCATTCCCCACCTTCTTCACTTAGCTAACATCTACTCATTCCTCATAATTTAGCTCAGATGTCATGTTCTTCAAGAAGACTCCCCTGACCTCATCATCCATCCCCAGACTAAGCTAAATGCTATGATTCTGGGCTCCCATAGTACCCAATACAAACATCCAACAATGCAGTTGCCACAAAACATGGAAACTAACCACTTATGTATTTGTGTCCGCTCATAGAATGTAAGCTCTTTAAAGCTTCTTTCTTTATAGTCACAAATACCAGCACAGGTTCAATGAATATTTATTGAATGAATGAAAGAATGAACAAACTCATCTCATTCTTTTTTTTTTGTCTTAGTTTCTCTCTAATTTACCTCTGGTCAGCTGGCCACCCATAATTTTAATTACCTTAAAAAACAAATGAACAAAACCCCCTCTTGGTCATAAAACACAAATCAAAAATTAAAAACGGCAAACACTGAGTTCTGCTTATTCATCTAGCCAAAAAGTATTCCTTCTTAATATCTTACAATTAATATTTAATAAATAATTGATACCACCACCACTTTCTCCTAATGTCCTCTAAAGCAGAATCACATTTTAATAATCACTCTTTCACAATCACACATATTACTTACTTCTATTCTTCTTTCTCCCTGAAAAGATATAAAGTAGGTCCTGCCAACTCTTTCTCTAGTAATGTCATCAGGTCTGCTCCTCTCCTTTTCTATAGCCCCTGCCTTTAATCTCTTCCAATTTAGTTTGCTCTAGTTTCATCAAAGGAATAATTTAGTATATCCAAAATTAAACTACATACAAGGAATTCCTATTTTCTACTATACAGTATTCTAATTATACAGAATCCATAATTTTTAGCCTGGTTTTTAAAGCTATGCATCCCATACTCATCTCTACCAGTATTCCCTACCTTGTTTCCTCTCAGAAAACATATTTCCTTGTGTTTCTAGGTATGCATTTCCCATTGAAGCCAAGCAAATATTCCTGCTGTATACCATAGTAAATCTTCAAATTCTTTCATTGTTACCTTTGTACATAGAGTTTTACAGCTTTCCCTATTCTCTTCATGCCTTGATTCATCTTTAAAATCCCTGTTTACATCTCTCTTCCTCTTACAAAGATTCTTTAATTACCTTCAGGTCATACTAATTGCTCCCTTAATAAACAACCCTTCACCATTTGTATTTTACCTGAACTAACAATATTTTAGACCTTACTAGTATGTTGCTCTGTAAGTGTTTGGAAAGATCTTTATGTGTGTGCTTTTTTTTTTGTAAATTTATTTTATTTATTTACTTTTGGCTGCATTGGGTCTTCGTTGCTGTGCGCAGCCTTTCTCTAGTGGCGAGCAGGGGCTACTCTTCGTTGTGGTGTGCGGACTTCTCATTGTGGTGGCTTCTCTTGTTGCAGAGCACAGGCTGTAGGCACGCAGGCTTCAGTAGTTTTGGCACATGGGCTCAGTAGTTGTGGCACATGGGCTCTAGAGCGCAGGCTCAGTAGTTGGTGCACACGGGCTTAGCTGCTTCACAGCATGTGGGATCTTCCTGGGCCAGGGCTCAAACCCGTGTCCCCTGCATTGGCAGGCAGATTCTTAAACACTGCACCACCAGGGAAGTCCTGTATGCGCTTTTTGATTGTGGAGAACAGGTGTATTGTTTTTTCCTACAGGGCTTAATCTAGCAGCACTCTCATACAAGCTGGCTTCTTAATAGGTGCTGCTAATTTTTTATCTTACATTTAAGGGAACTCAATAAATTGTCTGAATTAAATTAAATTGAACTGGCTGTTCTTCATCAATAAAATTTACAAGTGATAGTGAAATAAAGGGTAAATTTAAATTATAGTTAGTGTTTAAAATTGGTAATACTTCCTATAATCCTACCCAGCTTATAACATTTGCATGGAGCTTTTGCATATGTATTCAAATGTTACTTCTGCTTTTCAGTCCCATCCCCGTCTCCATTCCCCTACCACCAAATGTCCATGTGAAGAAAACCTGAAGCAAACTGAAAGGCATACTAGAGACTATCACTTTTCACATAAGTCCCACTGCTCATATTTATTTACATATCTGGTATGAAGCCACCGTATCAACATTCTTCACATTGAGAGCTTTATTTATGGCCTCCCTATGTCAAAGGATAATTAATACTTTATAGACAATTTCAATCACAGAGCTTAACAAATTTACTTACCTACACAATTTAGCAACAAGAAACAATAAAAGAAAATGCCACAGTGTTTCTGCCCATTCTATATTGTCACGAGGCTAATAAAAATTCACTTTTGTGGCAATACTGTATAAGAAATAAAGGACGTAAAATGCGATTTTGAATAAAAATTTGTATCTATTACATTCATTTTGTATTATTTCTTTTAAAGAACTAAAACTATCAAAAACCTGTTAAGATATTTAGTTAATGGATAAAACAAACTTTATGTTTTAAACAATAACTTACAGGATCAGCAGGTCCACAGAATTCTCGAAATGTCACTGTAGGATTAGTCTGTTGAATCTCCATTGCTACACAAGGGCCAGAATACATTTCTGTCACCATTTCCTATAATATGTAATATAAAATAATATTAACAAACAAGTAGAATTTAATAATCTTTTACTCCTCCTCTTTTAACTGTACCACTATTCTACTGAACTCAAAATGTTAGAGTTATGTTTGACATCTTCTCTACCTGTACCCTCTATGACAAGCAGTTCCCACATTTTGTCCATTTTTCCTGCAAAAATGTATTTTAGATATGTCCCCTTTTCTCCATTCCTACCACTACCACTTTTAGTTTAATGCTTTACCACTTGACATGTTCACTATTTGAAATTAGCTTCTAGTACATCTTCCTTTTAAAAGGCTCTCTCCCCTTGAACACAGTACTGTCAAACGAACACTTCTAAAGATATAAATTCCAAAGTGTTTACCACAAAGAAACTTATAAAAATCATAATGAGTTCCAGCAATAAGGAAAAACAGGCACCAGATTTATTCTCTCACATTAAACATGTAGAAACTAAAAATATATATATATAAAACAACAGTTTTCAGACACTGGATGACAAACAGCACAGTACTATGATCCCCTAGAGGAGGAAAACAAAAGCTATATAACAGCCCCATCTTACTGCCTGAAGGCTTCCAGACAGTGGGATAGGTAGAGCAAACACAAAAGGGCCCAACATTCTCACTGAGTAGAAGAGACAAAGACTGGAGTTTAGGGAGACCAATGAGGCTAGAATTTGCAGGACAGAATACTACAGGAGGTGGGAGAGCTACAGGAGAGTAAGCTACAGGGATTTGCAGAGAAGTTCACTTGAGTCTTTGACTAAGAGTCTGTGTATGTATAAAGCATACTACCCAAGGCTGAAAAAAGAACTACCAGAAAGCAGAAAATGAAACAATTCACAAAGATAGCACAAGGCTGAGAAGAGTTTGTGCTTCTAACAGCCAGAATGGAAAGCCCTCATATGATACACAGGGCATCAGGTAGAGTCCTCAGAATGGTACTGCATCATAGTAATTGGCCTAAACTTGCTTTAGATATGGAATGCTCTATACATATCCTATAAAAGCTTAAAAGCAAGTCTCAGAAGGGTCCAATTGATCCCAAGTAACTTGACTGAGTGCCAGAACAAAGTCAAACATTCTTCAAAGGAATACAAAAATACCATGTAACACTGTAAGTTTCACAACATCAGCATATAGTAAAAACTACCAAGCATGCAAAGAAGTAAGAAAATATGAACCATCACCAGAAGGAAATAAATAGACCCAGCAATGACAGAAATGATGGATGTAATTACAGAAGAATTTTAAAACAGTCACTATAAATAGGTTCTATATGCTCAAAATATAGAAGGAAACATGGACATAATGCACAGAAAACAGAAGATATTAAAAAGATCCCAACAGAACTTCTAGAGATGAAAATTACATCTGAACTTAAAAATACACTTTATGGGATAAACAGGATAAGATTTTGTGGAAGATCAATGAATTTGAAGGCATGCAATAGAAACTATTAAAAAGCAAGCATGGAGAGAAAGAGAAATAAAGAAAAATTTAAAAACTAAAAAAAAAAAGACTTGTGGGACAATGACAAGCTGTGTAATTGGAGCCCCAAAAGAAGAAAGGGTGATGAACAGAAATATATTTCAAGAATTAATTGCTAAAAAGAGTTCAAATTTGATGAAATCCACAAACTCACATATCCAACAAAATCAAAGGAGAATAAATGGAAAGAAAAATAAAGTAGGGCACATCATAATCAAATTGGCTATAAAACAACAACAACAACAAATAAAACAACCCAGTGATAAACAGTAAAAACAAAAACCTTAGAAACATCCAAAAAAAGAAACATAACAGTAGAACAAAGATAAGGATAAAAACAAAAACAACAACCTATCTAGAATTCTATACCCGGTTGAGAAAACATTTGGAAAATATTTTCCAAAATGAATGAAAAATAAAGACTTTTTCAGAGTATAGGTCTTTAACCTCCTTGGTTAAGTTTATTCCTAGGTATTTTATTCTTTTTGATGCAACTTTATTCTTTTATTGTTTTTTTTTATGTTGGGGGTAGGAGTTTATTAATTAATTAATTTATTTTTGCTGTGTTGGGTCTTCGTTTCTGTGCGAGGGCTTTCTCTAGTTGTGGCAAGTGGGGGCGACTCTTCATCGTGGTGCGCGGGCCTCTCACTATCGCGGCCTCTCTTTTCGCGGAGCACAGGCTCCAGACGCGCAGGCTCAGTAGTTGTGGCTCACGGGCCTAGTTGCCCCGCGGCATGTGGTCCCTCCAGACCAGGGCTCGAACCCGTGTCCCCTGCATTAGCAGGCAGATTCTCAACCACTGCGCCACCAGGGAAGCCAATTTGATGCAACTTTAAATGGTGATTGTTTTCTTGCTTTCTCTTTCTGATAGTTCATCATTAGTGTATAGAAAAGCAACACATTTCTATATATTAATCTTATATCCTTCAACTTTACTGAATTCACTTATTAATTCTAATAGTTTTTTTTCGCAGAGACTTTAGAATTTTCTCTATATAGTACCATATCATCTGCAAATCATGACAGTTTTATTTCTTCCCTTCCAATCTGGATGCCTTGTATTTCCTTTTCTTGTCTGATTACTGTGACTAGGACTTCTAATACTATGTTAAATAAAATTTGGGAGAGTGGGCATCCTTGTCTTGGAAGTGAAAGACCTATACTATGAAAACCATAAAACACTGATGAAGGAAATTAAAGACAATACAAAGAAATGGAAAGACTGCAGAAATTAATATTATTAAAATGGCTATATTACCCAAAGCAATCTATAGATTTAATGCAATCCCTTTCAAAATAGCCATAAAATTTTGCACAGAATTCAAAGAAATAATCCTAAAATTTATATGGAACCACAAAGGACCCTGAATTGCCAAAGCAATCTTCAGGAAAAAAAGAACAAAGCTGGAGGTATCATGCTCCCTAACTTCAGACTATACAACAAAGCTACGGTAGTCAAAATAACATGGTACTGACACAAAAACAGACACATAGATCAAGGGAACAGAATAGAGAGCCCAGAATAAACCCACACTTATGGTCACTCCACAACAAAGGAGGCAAGAATATACAATGGAGAAAAGACAGTCCCTTTAACAAGTGGTGCTGGAAAAACTGTACAGCCACATGTAAAAGAGTGAAATGAGAACATTTCCTCATACCATATACAAAAGTATACTCAAAATGGATTAAAGGCCTAAGTGTAAGACCTGAAACCAAAAATTTCTAGAAAAAAACATAGGCTGAACACTTTAACATAAATCGTAGCAATATTTTTTTTGGATCTGTCTCCTATGGCGAAAGAAATAAAAGCAAAATAAATATATTGGACCTATTAAACTTAAAAGTTTTTATACAGCAAAGGAAACCATTGACAAAATGAAAAGACAACCTACTAAATGGGAGAAAATATTTGCAAATGCTATGACTGATAAGGGGTTAATATCAAAACATAAATAAAAAGCTCATAAATTCAATACCAAAAAAACAAACAACTCGATTAAAGAACTGAATAGACATTTTTCCAAAGAAGACCTACAGATGGCCAACAGGCACATGAAAAGATACTCAACACTGCTAATCATCAGAGAAATGCAAATCAAAACCACAATGAGATATCACCTCACATCTGCTAAAATAGCTATTATCAAAAAGTCTACAAACAACAAACACTGGTGAGGATGTGGAGAAAAGGGAACCCAAGTACACTGTCAGTGGGAATGTAAATTAGTGCAGCCACTATGGAAAACAGTACGGAAGTCCCTCAAAAAACTAAGAATAGAACTACCATATGATCCAGCAATTCCACTGCTGGGTATATATCTGAAGAAAATGGAAACACTAATTCAAAAACATACATGCATTCCAATAGCAGCATTATTTACAAAAGCCAAGATATGGAAGCAATCTAAGTATCCAACAACAGATGAATGGATAAGATGTGGTATATATACATACAATGGAATACTACCCAGTCATAAAAAAGAATGAAATTCTGCCATTGGCAACAATGTGCATGGACCTAGAGGCTTAGTGAAGTAAGCCACAGAAAGACAAATACTCTATATGTTATCATTCATATGCAGAATCTTAAAAATAAAAAAAACACATGTATATAACAAAAGAGAAACAGACTCACAGAGGTAGAGAACAAACTAATGGTTACCAGTACGGAGAGGGAAAGGAGTAGGGGCAAGTCAGGGGTATGGGATTAAGACATACAAACTGGCATACATAAAATAAGCAACAAGGATATACTGTCAGGGAAATATAGCCATTATTTTTAATAACTTTAAATGGAATATAATCTATAAAAATATTGAATCACTGTGTTGTACACCTGAAACTAATATAATATTGTAAATCACTGATCTTTCAATTAAAAAAAGACTTTTTCAGACAAACAAAATCTGAGAGAATTCACCACCACCAGCCACATACCACAGAAAATGTTAAAGGAAGTACTTCAGACAGAAGAAAAATAATGCCAGACAAAAATATGGATCTATACAAAACAATGGTAAACATGTGGGTAAATATAAAACATATTTCACAGCAACTAAAAAAGAAAAAATGTAATTGATTATTTAAAGCAAAAATATTAAAAATGTATTGCAGAATTTATAACATATATAGATGTAAAATGTATGACAACAGCATGTAGAATAGGAGAGAAGAAATGGAAGTATACTCTTTTAGGGTTCTTAACTCTATATGTGAAGTGGTTTAATGAAAAACATGGTCAAAGAAAAGTGCCTCTCACAGTGTCTGAAACGTTCAATGAACGGAACACTTCAGGCAGAAGTGAAAATACATATAAAGCCTGGAGGAAAAAGTACAGTTGGGGTATATGAAGATCAGTAAAGGAGCCATGGTATCAGGATCTGAGTGAGACCAGAGGAAAGCAGTTAAGAGACGAGGCCAGATCATGGAGGGCCATGTAAACCATTTTAATGACTTTTGAAGGTTTATGATACATAATGCCAAAGTAAAATAAAGGCAATTTATTACAGAATATTTAAATATTAATCCAAACTCAGTCATCATGCCTACTAGAAATGCCAGAAGTTAAAGGAGGGAGAGAACTTCACAATTAATATGGTACACAGAACCCTACTCATTAGAATCCCTAGATGTATGCCCCTGAAGTCACTTTACTATTTCACAAAGGTCATATGAAATTGATTTTTATGGATAGTTATGTTGAGTAGGATTTTCTGTCTAATGAAATTGAAGTACTGCCTACACATAAATGTCAAGAGCCAAGTTGTCAGTAGGGGTAGAAGAAGACATGAGCATGTTATCCAAAAACAGAAGTGTAAATTTTGTCCACCTTTCTTTCACCTGTCTCTCTTTCAGTATTAATAACAAATACCAGTAAAACAATAAACATAGAGGGCTGCACAAAATGCAAAGAAAAGGACTCCATCAATAGCAAAAAGTGTTCCTTAAAAAATGGACTTGAGAATTCTGTTAACAGATTAAGAGAATTAATTAATTAAAAGAATTAACAGAATTCTCAAGTCACCTAGGTCTTTACTTAAGCAAAACACTGTCAAACAAAAAAGCACTTGTTTCCTTCCTTAATAGCCCTTTGACTACCATTCTTAAGCAGTTGCAGTGGGATGTCTGATTTAATATCTCTCCTCACCAGGACATAAGCTCCATGAATGCAGGTAGTGTGCTTTTTTTGTTCATTTCTGTCTCCCTGGTAGCCAACACATTGTACGGCCCACAGGAGATACTCAATACATGTGTAGTAAATAATTGGATCATGATAACTCTATAAGATAGGAATTATTACCTTTTAATGACTGCAAATGCTGAAACAGCAAATTTAACTGTAAATGATCAACACAGAATCTACTATAAAGATTCTCAGCTACAGTAATAACAATAATAGTAGTAATAATAAAAATAGCTAATATTTACTAAAGCAATAGTCTCAGTATGTGAGACTGCTTTACATGGTTTATTTCATTTAATCACAATAACTTCATAAAGTAATAGTGTTGTTTCTATTTTATATATGGGTAAACTAAGGCTTAAAGAAGGTAAATAACTTCCATGGTCACACAGCTGGTGGGTGTGTTTGGGATTTGAACTTTGCATCTGACTCCATAGCCAAAAAAAAAAACAACAACAAAGGAAACTGAGGTCAGGAAGCTGTAAGCTGTTGCAATGAATTTTGGGAAACAGGAAAATTTTACAGTTTGAAGCAAGTAACATGGGAAAACCTAGAACTAGAGTAGAATTATTAAAAAATATCTGGTACAACAGTGTCAGTGATGCTGTACTATTTCACACTACATATTCTACATTTCATACCCTTACATCTTTAAGTCCAAAACAATAAAATGGATGAAACCACTAATATGACCTTATATATCTTATTTCTTTTATAAGTAAGAATCTGAAGACAAAGAGGGTAAAGTGCTGTACTAAAAGTCAGAGTAAGAATCAGATCACCTGTTTTTGTTTCTTTAGACTATGTTGCCTCTTAAGATTATTTTTACGTGGCCTACTTTATAGAATTAAATAAATCTCATAAAATTAAGAGACATCCTGTATCAGCATTTAAAAACTTACCTCTTCCTTGAACTTAAAACTTGAGTCCTAAATATTAACTGTCATGAAAAATAAGAGGCCCAAGAGGAAATACTACAATCACAATAGCAAATGAGACCCAGGATTTGCTATCTGATTCTTGCTATCCCAAACTACCCAATGTAAGATATCACAATCATATGCATTTCTAGTATACGAATACAGACCATCATACAACTTCCTTTGAATGAAATAGTCAGAATCATGAAATGGGAAAAGAACTTTAAAAGAATCAGAGGCTATATACCATTCATAAGAATATATTTACTTCAATAAAATATTACTGGGATAAAAACACTCTTTCCCTTTGGGGAAAATGTTCAAGGAAACAACATTTCTTAGCATAAATAAAATTTTATATCATATAAATGCAGTAACATCTCAAAGATACCTGGATATTGATATATCCTGGTTCATATATATAGTGCATTCTCCCATTAAGACACTGCTACAAACCAATAATCTGAAATACTTGTTTTCAGCGGAATAAGCCATTTTAAGCTGAATAAAAATCATAACCATTACTAAAAATTACTCACAAGACTAATAATTACTCTGAAATAAGGTAGTTTTTCCCCTTCCAAACAGTCCCTCTGTTCCTTCTCCTAAGTAGGTTCTTTTATTAATATTACAAGATTTAAATAGTAATTATAGACAATATCTTACTGAGAAGATTAAACCGAAGAAAGTACATCAATATCAATCATTCTGGGCTGTCCTGACATTAAAGTATAATATTGCTATTGCCATTCAAATTCCTGATTTCTCAGCGGAAATGACAAATACACTCAGTGATGTTTTTATCTTTATCTCCAGAATCCCAAGATCAAAAAATTCTAAGAGTAAATGTATAGTATATAAAAAAATTGCATGTATGGTATTTTCAAAGCACAGTATAGCACAGAAATATAATGTTGTACACATGAAACATATAATGTTATAAACCAATGTTACCTCAATAAAAAATAAAAGAAAAAGATGAGGCTTTTTTTTTAAAAAAAAGTTTTTTACCAAAGGGAAATATGGCCTACCTCAGATATGTACATAAAACATTAATGTCCTCAACTACTACTTGCTACCAAATTCAACACTACCTGATGTTGTATGAGAATGTAACTCAGGATCAAGGCTACTGTAAGATATGCCTCCACGAGTCTGTTCATCTTATGTACAATAAAACTATAATATAAGGTGCATTAATAAAGGTAGTTGCTTCTAACCATACTTTTTAAAAAGCCAATCAAACACACAAAAGAAGGAAAACGTAAAAAGGGATGATTTAAGAAATGGAAAACATCTGTCACTGGTTGAATAAATGATGTTAAGATAAGAACGGTGGAGGGGGACGTTCAAGATGGCGGAGGAGTAAGACGTGGAGATCACCATCCTCCCTGCAAAATACTTCAAAAAAAAAATCTCCACGTGGAACATCTCCTACAGAGCAAATACTGAATGCTGGCAGAAGACCTCAGATTTCCCAAAAGGCAAGAAACTCGCACCTGGGTAGGGCAAAAGAAAAAGCAGAGACAAAAGAATAGGGACAGGACCTGCACCCCTGGGAGGGAGCTGTGAAGGAGGAAAAGTTTCCACACACTAGGAAGCCCCTTCACTGGTGGAGATAGGGGGTGAGCTGGGGAGAAGCTTCAGAGCCACAAAAGACGGCGCAGCAACAGGGGTGCAGAGGGCGAAGCAGAGAGATTCCCACACAGAGGATCGGTGCCGACCAGCATTCAACAGCCTGAGAGGCTTGTCTGCTCACCTGCTGGGGAGGCTGGAGGCTGGGAGATGAGGCTCCAGCTTCAGAGGTCAGATCCCAGGGAGAGGACTGGGGTTGGCTGCGTGAACACAGCCTGAAGGGCGTGTATTCACCACAGCTAGCAGGGAGGGAGTCCAGAAAAAGTCTGGAACTGCTTAAGAGGCAAGAGACAAATGTTTCGGGGTGCACGAGGAGAGGGGATTCAGATCACTGCCTAAATGAGCTCCAGAGAAGGGTGCGAACCACAGCTATCGGCACAGACAGCAGAGGTGGGCATGAAATGCTAAGGCTGCTGCTGCAGCCACCAAGAAGCCTGTGTGCGAGCACAGGTCACTATCCACACCTCCTCTCCCAGGAGCCTGTGCAACCCACCACTGCCAGGGTCCCGTGATCCAGGGACAACTTTCCCGGGAAAACACATGGTGCACCTCAGGCTGGTGAAACGTCACGCCAGCCTCCTCTGCTGCAGGCTCGCCCTGCATTCTGTACCCGTCCCTGCCCCTGGCCTGAGTGAGCCAGAACCCCCTAATCAGCCACTCCTTTAACCCCATCCTGTCTGGGCGAAGAACAGATGCCAGAGGGCAACCTACACGCAGAGGCGGGGCCAAATCCAAAGCTGAACCCCAGGAGCTGTGCAAACAAAGAAGAGAAAGGGAAATCTCTCCCAGCAGCCTCAAGAGCAACAGATTAAATCTCCGCAATCAACCTGATGTACCCTGCACCTCTGGAATACCTGAATAGGCAATGGATCATCCCAAAACTGAGGCAGTAGACTTTGGGAATAACTGTAGACTTGGGGGTTGCTTTCTGCATCAATTTGTTTCTGGTTTTATGTTTATCTTAGTTTAGTACTTAGAGCTTATTATCACTGGTAGATTTGTTTATTGATTTGGTTGCTCTCTTCCTATTATATATATATTTTTTCTTTTTTTCCCTCCCTTCTTCTCTTTTTGGGAGTGTGTGTGTGCATGCTTCTTGTGTGATTTTGTCCGCATAGGCTTGCTTTTACCATTTGTCCTAGGATTCTGTCCGTTTTTTTCTTGTTCTTTCTTGTTTTAGTATAGTTTTTAGCGCTTGTTATCATTGGTGGATTAGTTTATTGGTTTGGTTGCTCTCTTCTTTCTTTTGGATTTTTATAACATTTTAATATTTGTATTTTAATAATATATTTTAATTATTTTATTTTATTTATTTAGTTTTTCTTTCTTTTTTTTTTCTCCCTTTTCTTCTGAGACATCTGGTTGACAGGGTCTTGGTGCTCTGGTCGGGTGTCAGGCCTGAGCCTCTGAGGTGGGAGGATGACTTCAGGACACTGGTCCCCCAAGGACCTCCCAGCCCCACATAATATCAATCGGCGAGAGCTCTCCCAGAGATCTCTGTTTCAACACTAAGACCCAGCTCCACTCAATTACCAGCTCCACTCTACGACCAGGATGCCCATGCCAAACAACTAGCAAGACAGGAACACAACCCCACACATTAGCAGATAGGCTGCCTAAAATCATAATAAGCTCACAGACACCCCAAACCACACCACCAGATGTGGTCCCTCCCATTAGAAAGGCAAGATCCAGCCTCATCCACCAGAACACAGGCAGCAGTCCCCTGCACGAATAAGCCTACACAACCCACTGAACAAACCTTAGCCACTGGGGACAGACACCAAAAACAACAAGAACTACAAACCTGCAGCCTGCGAAAAGGAGACCCCAAACAAGGTAAGTTAATCAAAATGAGAAGATAGAGAAACACGTAGCAGATGAAGGAGTAAGGTAAAAACCCACCAGACCAAACAAATGAAGATGAAACAGGCAGTCTACCAGAAAAAGAATTCAGAGTAATTATAGTTAAGATGATAAAAATCATGGAAATAGAATGGAGAAAATACAAGAAACGTTAAACAAGGACCTAGAATAACAGCAAACTGATGAACAACGAAATAAATGAAATTAAAAATTCTCTACAAGGAATCAAAAGCAGAATAACTGAGGCAGAAAATGGATAAGTGACCTGGAAGATAAAATAGTGGAAATAACTACCACAGAGCAGAATAAAGAAAAAAGAATGAAAAGAATTGAGGACATTCTCAGAGACCTCTGGGACAACATTAAATGCCCCAAAATTCAAATTATAGGGGTCCCAGAAGAAGAAGAGAAAAAGGACTGAGAAAATATTTGAATAGATTATAGTTGAAAAATTCCCTACTATGGGAAAGGAAGTAGTCAATCAAGTCCAGGAAGCACAGAGAGTCCCATACAAGATAAATCCAAGGAGAAACACACCAAGACACATATTTATAAAGCTATCAAAAATTAGATACAAAGGAAAAATATTAAAAGCAGCAAGAGAAAAGCAACAAATAACATACAAGGAAATCCCCATAAGGTTAACAGCTAATCTTTCAGCAGAAACTCTGGAAGCCAGATGGGTGTGGCAGGACATATTTAAAGTGATGAAAGGGACAAACCTACAACCAAGATAACTCTACCCAGGAGGGAGGGAGATGCAACAGTGAGGAGATATGGGGATATATGTATATGTATGGCTGATTCACTTGGTTATAAAGCAGAAACTAACACACCATTGTAAAGCAATTATACTCCAAAAAAGACGTTAAAAAAAAAAGATTACTCTACCCAGCAAGGACCACATTCAGATTCAATGGGGAAATTAAAACCTTTATAGACAAGCAAAGTTAAGAGAATTCAGCACCACCAAACCAGCTTTACAACGAATGCTAAAGGAACTTCTATAGGCAGGAAACACAAGAGAAGGAAAAGACCTACAATAACAAACCCAAAACAATTAAGAAAACGGTAATAGGAACATACATATCGATAATTACCTTAAATGTAAATGGATTAAATACTCCAACCGAAAGACACAGAAAGCTGAAAGCATACAAAAACAAAACCTGTATCTAGGCTGTCTACAAGAGACCCACTTCAGACCTAGGGACACATACAGACTGAAAGTGAGGGGATGGAAAAAGATATTCCATTCAAACGGTAATCAAAAGAAAGCTGGAGTAGCAATTCTCATATCAGACAAAATAGACTTTAAAATAAAGAACATTACAAGAGACAAAGAAGGACACTACATAATGATCAAGGGATCAATCTAAGAAGAAGATATAACAATTGTAACTATTTATACACCCAATATAGGAGCACCTCAATATATAGGGCAAATGCTAACAGCCATAAAAGGGGAAATCAACAATAACAAAATAATAGTAGAGGACTTTAACACCCCACTTTCACCATGGACAGATCATCCAAGATGAAAATAAATAAGGAAACACAAGCTTTAAATGACACATTAAACAAGATGGACTTAATTGATATTTATAGAACATTCCATCCAAAAACAACAGAATACACTTTCTTCTCAAGTGCTCATGGAATGTTCTCCAGGATAGATCATATCTTGGGTCACACATCAAGACTTGGTAAATTTAAGAAAACTGAAATCGTATCAAGTATCTTTTCTAACCACAACACTATGAAAGTAGATATCAATTACAGGAAAAAATATGTAAAGAATACAAACAGATGGAGGCTAAACAATACGCTATTAAATAACCAAGAGATCACTGAAGAAATCAAAGAGGAAATCAAAAAACACCTAGAAAAATATGACAATGAAAACACGATGACCCAAAACCTATGTGAAGCAGCAAAAGCAGTTCTAAGAGGGAAGTTTATAGCAACACAATCCTACCTCGAGGAAAAAGAAAAACCTCAAATAAACAACCTAACTTTACACCTTAAGCAATTAGAGAAAGAAGAACAAAAAAAACCCAAAGCTAGCAGAAGGAAAGAACTGATAAAGATCAGACCAGAAATAAATGAAAAAGAAATGAAGGAAACAATAGCAAGGATCAATAAAACGTAAAACTGGTTCTTTGAGAAGATAAACAAAATTGATAAACCATTAGCAAGACTCATCAAGAAAAAAGGGAGAAGACTCAAATCAATAGAATTAGAAATGAAAAAAGAGAACTAACAACTGACACTGCAGAAATACAAAGGATCATGAGAGATTACTGAAAACAACTATATACCAATAAAATGGAAAACCTGGAAAAAATGGACAAATTCTTAGAAAAGTACAACCTTCCAAGACTGAACCAAGAAGAAACAGAAAATATAAACAGACCAATCTCAAGCACTGAAATTGAAATTAAAAATCTTCCAACAAACAAAAGCCCAGGACCAGATGGCTTCACAGGCGAATTCTAACATTTACACAAGAGCTAACACCTATCCTTCTCAAACTCTTCCAAAATATAACAGAGGGAGGAACACCCCCAAACTCATTCTATAAGGCCACCATCACCCTGATACGAAAATCAGACAAAGATGTCACAAACAAAAAACTACAGGCCAATATCACTAATGAACACACATACAAAAATCCTCAACAAAATACTAGCAAACAGAAACCAACAGCATATTGAAAGGCTCATACACCATGATCAAGTGGGGTTTACCCCAGGAAAGCAAGGATTCTTCAATATATGCAAATCAATCAATGTGATAAACTGTATTAACAAATTGAAGGAGAAAAACCATATGATCATCTCAATAGACACAGAAAAAGCTTTTGACAAAATTCAACACCCATTTATGATAAAAACTCTCCAGAAAGTAGGCATAGAGGGAACCTACCTCAACATACTAAAGGCCATATATGACAAACCCACAGCCAACATCGTTCTCAATGGTGAAAAACTGAAACCATTTCCACTAAGATCAGGAACAACAAGGTTGCCCACTCTCGCCACTATTATTCTACATAGTTTTGGAAGTTTTAGCCACAGCAATCAGAGAAGAAAAATAAGTAAAAGGAATCCAAATTGGAAAAGAAGAAGTAAAACTGTTACTGTTTGCAGATGACATGATACTATACATAGAGAATCCTAAAGATGCTACCAGAAAACTACTAGAGCTAATCAATGAATCTGGTAAAGCAGCAGGATACAAAATTAATGCACAGAAATCTCTGGCATTCCTACACACTAATGATGAAAAATCTGAAAGAGAAATAAGGAAACATTCCCATTTACCACTACAACAAAAAGAATAAAATATCTAGGAATAAACCTACCTAAGAAGACAGAAGATCTGTATGCAGAAAACTATAAGACACTGATGAAAGAAATTAAAGATGATACAAACAGATGCAGAGATATACCATGTTCTTGGATTGGAAGAATCAACATTGTGAAAATGACTATACTACCCAAAGCAATCTACAGATTCAATTGCAGTTCCTATCAAACTATCAATGGCATCTTTCACAGAACTATAACAAAAAATTTCACAATTTGTATGGAAACACAAAAGACCCTGAATAGACAAAGCAATTTTGAGAAAGAAAAGCAGAGCTGGAGGAATCAGGCTCCCTGACTTCAGACTATACTACAAAGCTACAGTAATCAAGAAAGTATGGTACTGGCACAAAGACAGAAATATATATCAATGGAACAGGATAGAAAGCCCAGAGATAAACCCACACACATATGGTCACCTTATCTTTGATAAAGGAGGCAGGAATATACAATGGAGAAAAGACAGCCTCTCCAATAATTGGTGCTGGGAAAACTGGACAGCTACATGTAAAAGAATGAAATTAGAACACTCCCTAACACCATACACAAAAATAAACTCAAAATGGCTTAAAACCCTAAATGTAAGGCCAGATACTGTAAAACTCTTAGAGGAAAACATAGGCAGAACACTCTTTGACATAAATCACAGCAAGATTCTTTTTGACCTACCCCCTAGAGAAATGGAAATAAAAACTAAAATAAACAAATGGGACCTAATGAACCCTAAAAGCTTTTGCGCAGCAAAGGACATCATAAACAAGACAAAAAGACAACCCTCAGAATGGGAGAAAATATTTGCAAATGAAGCAATGACAAAGGATTAATCTCCAAAATTTACAAGCAGCTCATGCAGCTCAACATCAAAAAAACAAACAACCCAATCCAAAAATGGGCAGAAGATATACAGACTGCCAACAAACACATGAAAGGATGCTCAACATCACTAATCATTAGAGAAATGCAAATCAAAACTACAGTGAGCTATTACCTCACACCAGTCAGAATGGCCATCATCAAAAAATTTACAAACAATAAATGCTGGAGAGGATGTGGAGAAAAGTGAACTCTCTTGCACTGTTGGTGGGAATGTAAATTGATACAGCCACTATGGAGAACAGTATAGTTCTTAAAAACCTAAAAATAGAACTACCATATGACCCAGCAATCCCACTACTGGGCATATACCCTGAGAAAACCATAATTTAAAAAGAGTCATGTACCACAGTGTTCACTGCAGCTCTATTTACAATAGCCAGGACATGGAAGCAACCTAAGTGTCCATCGACAGATGAATGGATAAAGAAGATGTGGCACATATATGCAATGGAGTATTACTCAGCCATAAAAAGAAACGAAATTGAGTTATTTGTAGTGAGATGGATGGACCTAGAGACTGTCATATAGAGTGAAGTCAGTCAGAAAGAGAAAAACAAATACCATATGATAACACATATATATACAATCTAAAAAAAAAAAAAAGGTTCTGAAGAACCTAGGGGCAGGACAGGAATAAAGACACAGATGTAGAGAATGGACTTGAAGACACAGGGAGGGGGAAGTGTAAGCTGGGACGAAGTTACAAAGTGGCATGGACATAGATACACTACCAAATGTAAAATAGCTAGCTAGTGGAAAGCAGCCGCATAGCACAGGGAGATCAGCTTGGGCTTTGTGTCCACCTAGAGTCGTTGGCTAGGGAGGGTGGGAGGGAGACTCAAGAGGGAGGGGATGTGGGGATATATGTATACGTATAGCTGATTCACTTTGTTATACAGCAGAAACTAACACACCATTGTAAAGCAATTATACTCCAACAGAGATGTTAAAAAAAATAGGTAATAGCTAAATTCATAAGCCCTAAGAATTTGAGATGAGGTAATAAATTTAATTGAAAGCATACAAATTGTCATCAAAAATTGTAGCATAGTCAGACAGAAAAAGACAAACATCGTATGATATCACTTATATGTGGAATCTAAAAAAATGATACAAATGAACTTCCTTACAAAACAGAAACAGACTCACAGATTTAGAAAACACAATTACTGTTACTGAAAGGGAAATGGGGGGGGGAGAGATAAATTAGGAATTTGGGATTAACATATACACACACTACAATATATAAAATAGATAACCAACAAGGACTTATTTTATAGCTCAGGGAACTCTACTCAATATTCTGTAATAACCTGAATGGGAAAAGAATCTGGACAAGAATAGATATATGTATATGTATAACTGAATCACTTTGCTGTATACCTGAAACTGACACCACATTGTAAATCAACTATACTCCAATATAAAATGAAAATTTAAAAAATTTAAAAATAAATTAATAAAAAAATAAGAACACATTTTAAAATGTCTTCCATTTAAGAAAAGAAAGAGCATAACTCTAAAATCAGGAAGCTAATAAGATTAAAGTTCGATAACCTACAGCAAAAGAACACTGGTTCCTCTAAAGAAGGGTGGATCACTACCAGTATGCTGAATGCAAAATATAATATCTCATTATTGGTCTTTACTATGTAGGGCTAAATAAGACAAAGGCTCAGGTCATTTCTTAAAGTAGGTTGAAAGGAAAGGGCATAGAGAAGTGAGGAGAAGGGAATCTAGTTTCATTGTCAGGAATAGTGAACTTTATGCAAAAAAAAAAGCCAAAATTCTCTATAAAATAATGTGGGGGATGAGGCAGGCCACCAGCACAAACGTATCTAATTTGATAAAAGGCAAAAGAAACTAACTTTGATTAAATATCTATCATGTATTATTTTAAGAAACAACATTCAGTTTATCTGAATATAGTCTTGTTTTCAAGAATGAATTTCACTGCCCTCTAAACAACTCCCTTTAAGTCTAACCATTGCTTCAGTCTCTATCGCATTGTCAGATGATTCTATCTGCATTTGTAGCATTAAGTAGACACTAACTACCGCTATGAAGTTACATTAAGAACTATTTGCTCTCAACTTTTTAAAGTATTTTGGACAGTCTTCCACCCTGAGAATTTTATAATGTTCATAGATAATATCAAAATGTGTCAATATCTCAGCAAAGTGTTTTTTTGATTCCTGTATATTTTTGTTTCATAAATGAAATAGCATCATATTTTTAAAACTGAGCCAGTGGCTCTGAGGGATAAAAAAATGCCTCAGTCACTGGTATGATCAGTTGGCAATTGGCAGAATCATGAATACTTCAAGCAATACTTTCATGATTATAAATTATACTGAGATCTACAAGATTTGAGATACACAAGTTGTTTTCAGTACCAATGCTTTACATTTATTTTGATACTTACGTTATACTCAGACACGACTCCTTTATAAATTTCATAAAACTCTTCAACATTAACTCGATCCATGTTGAACTATATTTAAAAAAAAAAAAAAACATAAGCCAACCAACACAATAGAATGAGCCACACTTAGCACTCAACATTTATGATCTCTTGGACATATTTCCTTTAAAATGTATACCTTGAACAAATTAACAGTCTTTGAAGAAAAAGTGTTAAAGTGTTAAAGTTCAGATCATCAATAACAAATTATTGTTTATTAAAAATAAAAAATTATTTATAACATTTGAGTACTTAAATATATCAAGCATTGTTCTAGGTCCTGTAGGTACATCATCTCAGTTAATCGTAAAAATCACCCTACAAGGTAAGTAATGTTAATAGCCCCCATTTACAGATGAGGTGAAGACTCAGAGGGGTTATGTAGCCTTCAGTACTTGGCATTCCATCTTAAGCAGTCTGATCTCACTGACCATACTCTCAACCACTACACTCTACCTCGCTGAATAAAACCTCATTCCTGGTACAGAAACGACTTATGTATCTATACAATGTAATGTTGTTTATCGATAGATTAGTGGCACAAATAAGAAGCACAGGGAGATCAGCTCGATGCTTTGTGACGACCTAGAGGGGTGGGATAGGGAGGGTGGGAGGGAGGGGATATGGGGATATATTTATACATATAGCTGATTTGCTTTGTTGTACAGCAGAAACTAACACAACATTGTAAAGCAATTATACTCCAATAAAGATGTAAAAATAAATGAATAAATAAATTAAAAAAATTTTTTTTAAAAGAAATATTACTAAAGAAAAGTTCTTCAAATTTTGTAGAGAGGGCTGGAAATAATACCCTTTTCCTCCCAAGCATTCAGAAAAATCCCTAGTCTGGCTCATAATAAAGCACTGACACCATTCATCTGGAAATCCTACTCCTCTTCAAAAAGAATTGTCAGAATATGCTAATAAGGTAAACCTACATGAGTCATTCTTATCCAGGCTGGATTCAAACTTAGAAATAAAATTTCATTAAGTTCTACCATCTCAAGAACCAGAACCTTAAATTTTTAAAAAATAGCCTCAGACTTCCCAATTTTGTTTTCCTCCCCACTTTGCTTCTTTATTGTTGCCAGGATTGAAGATCACTAAGAAGTTTCTGTCTACCAAGACAATAGTTCAAACTAGGAAGATTTATTTTCATAGGCAACATAACTATTACAGGGAGGGAATTTTGTTTGATTTCAGTATATTATTTGATATTCATACAAATTCTTATATTACTAATACCATAAAATAATAACAGAAAATATAATTTATTAAATACTTAGTAACTTGTACTGGAAATTCTACAAAGTATTGTGTAGGGTTATTTCATTTATTCCATGAAATAATCCATTGAGGCAAATAATATTCTCATTGCCTAGCTGAGAAAACTGAAGATAAGAATGCTTAAAATCTGGCCAAGTTCACATACCTAGAAAGCAGAAGACACATGATTCAGAAATAGAGCTTTCTGATTCCAAAAATCACAACACGATTGCCACTAAACTACCATGCCTCCCCCATAAGTTCAATTGATTCTTTTTTTTTAATTATTTTTTTTCACTGAGCACCTACTATGGACAATCACTATTCTAGGTTGTAGGCCTAGAGTTAGATCAATGATTAATTCTAAAATTTCCACAAGGATTACTACTTAAGGAGGCTTAGGTCCTATAACCCTGCGACTACATCACCAAGCTAATACTTTGAGAACATTTTGGCTAACAATTTCATTATAGTCCTGGCTAAGATTCTTCAATTATTAACTTCCTCATCAGTCTCCAAGTTGTGCCTGATAACTCTGTAAACTAGCTGATATTTCTGATCTTTTCTCAGCTTATTAACATTCCCACCAATCTGGGATACAAAATAGGCAGAACCTCAGTTAGTGTCCTGACCTCTGATTTTGGGTGATCCTAAGACTTCATAGAAATCAAAAGCAGTTCCTTTTCAGAAAAAGAGCAAATAAATTATATTGGTAAGAAAATTCTTTCCAAAACTGGCATTTCACTGTCATAATAATGCAAACTTTCTGGCCTTCAAAAATTGTAAAATGTAAAGACAGACTAATTAAAGATGATTTTAAACCCTAAAACAACACTAAAAAAATTTTTAGAGGTATAAGTAATAAATCGATAGTGGAAATAAAATGGAATCATTAAAAACATCCCCATTAATGCAAAAAAAAGAGGAAAAATGAAACAAAAACAAAAAACAATTGTAAAATGTAAATTATTTGATTCCTATAATAATTTGTGCCCAATTTATCATCAAATGCACTGATAAGTATAGCACAAAGATATAGAAGGACTCTAGAAATTAATATTGTTTCTTCAGTGAAGGGTTTCCTAGAAATGTGCCAGCAGGGCAATTTTGAATGATTGTAGGCTCCGGAGATCCAGTGGTATGACTGCCAAGAGAGGGGCTGAAATGTGCTAACTCCAAAGAAGATCCTGAGGGAAACTCCAGAAACCAGCAAAGGTCCTGGGAAAAATCTGAATTGATTCTCTTCTTAGTCACAAATCCAGACAACAGAAAATTCATTATAACTACCTAGCTTAATTCTATATTTTGTTTGGAAGAACTAAATGTATTGTTTCAGTCTGCATTTATTTTGCAACTAAAGTTCCAGGAATTACATAAACCTGCTTTATAAGCTTAAATTAGATGTACCATTAGAATATTAGCTCTCTTAGTGAGAGATTATATAGGTAAAGTCAGTTCAAAAATATTTTTTTACTATAAGGTTATCAAGTTCAACAAATATATCTTTTTATTTTTAATGCATTGAGTTCACAAGTACACAGAGAAAATTCAGTGTAAAAAATTTTCAAGCATACTTCAAAAAAAAACACAGTTCCTCAGTAAGTTATGACCCATTGCAAACTACCTACCATCTGCATAGCTGAAATTTCAAAACCTGCATCTCGGATAGCCATCAGAATCTTTCCCAGCAGTCCTGAAAATACAGAACAAATGAGTGCAAAAAATATAAAATTTCTAAGGCATTTTAGTTTTAGAGAAATGCAAATTTTCTATATCAAATTACTTTGCTTACATTCTATAGGAAGGAATCACATATTTCTGAGGGAAACTAAACCCCTAATACTGTAATCCCATTTGATTCATTTAGTAAAGTGCTTCAGGAATACCAACAATGATCTTGAAGATTATGCAAAAAACTTTTAAGTTACTATTGCCTGTAAGGACCCTGAGGGCTAGTGATGTAAAGAATATGAAAATCAAACAATTAAAGTAATATTACCAAAAAAAATGTAATGTTCAAGTACCAGATACAGAAGGAGTTCACAGGAGCAGTTCAAAGAAGGAGAAATATCAAATTATAACTGAAGAGGGGAACAGAAGCTTCAAGGGGATATGAGAGCATGAACTGGCCCTTAAAGGCTATAGGTAGATGGCATTATATAGGGACAGAGGTATAAAAAGAGACAAGGCATAATTCTGGGAAAAATGTGAATATGTGTACAGAATAGTAAGAAGTCAAAAAAGAAAAAGATAAAAAAGGAAAAGAGATTTAATCCAAATTGATAAAGGCCTTAGATATCAACATGAGGAATTTGGTCTTTATCCCACGAATAGCAACATTTATAATGGTGTTTGTAGACTCTGGAGGTCTAGAACTGATTTTTTAGATTCCATTAGTCTTCTATAAAAATCTCCTAAGTTTCTTTTTTTCAAGTGAACTAAAATTCTCTCTCTCTCTCTCTCTCTCATACACACACACACACACACACACACACACTCTCCATATTCTGGATCATCTTGATGTTCACCTAATAACCCCCCAAAAACAAGTAGTATCAGTGCCCAAATGTGCATTTTTATTTACTATCTTACTGCTGCCAAATAGGCTATTTTAATTGTAGCTGGCTGATGAAAAAGAAAAAATGACAAGGACAGATCTATTTCTTAAATGATATGTTTGTACCAAGTGAAGGCCAAATGATACCATAATATGCTGTAGAAACAAAGGTTTCTCAGAAGTTTCAAGAGTAGAATAGGCCCGGTGGTGCAGTGGTTAAGACTTCAAGCTCCCAATGCAGGGGGCCCGGGTTCAATCCCTGGTCAGGGAACCAGATCCCACACGCATGCTGCAACTAAGAGTTTGCATGCCGCAACTAAGGAGCCCACCTGCTGCAACTAAGACCCAGTGCAACCTAATTAATTAATTAATTAAAAAAATAAAAGAGTAGAATAGGCCTGCGCCAAACTCAGAGCACTTAGTACCATATTCACGTTGAGCTTACTGATTACGTTTCAGCAAACATCTTTTGTCACATTAATGTTAACTTAAATTTTATCCATTTTATAGTTTTGTTTGTAATGAATTTGTAAACTGTTTTAGTTATACAATTTTATGTGCAAGCGTTTATATTTAGTTGTATATTTAAGTTACATTATAATTAAGATATTTTAATGTCAACACTGGGAATCCATTAGAAAATTTTTCCTTCAAAAGAAACACTGCCAAAAAAAAAAAAAGAAACACTGCCAAAAGAAATGGATCACTGAAAATGTTGAACAGGAGAATACAGGATAAATACAGTATTTTAGGAAGACTACTAATGTAATAATAATGGGCAAGCTGGTCTGAAGAAAAGAATAAGGAATAGAAAGAATAGCAAAGGCCGTTGAAGTCATCTACTGTGTTGACTAGACTTGGATGGCAGTAGTAGAGAAATAAAGAAGTAATGAATATAAGATATTTCCAAACAAAAAGTAACAAGACTAAAGTAACAAGACTCAAGTGAACACAGAGTGTGAACATGAAGGAATAAAGGTTTTGAGTCTAAGTAACTAGAAGAATGATAGCACTTTTAAGAAGAAAACAAGCTAAGAAACCAAATTAAGAAAAAAGTGAATGATTCTGGACATAGAAACAGAATTTTAGAGCAGAACGCTAATCAGCATTTGAGAAGACAGTATATCCAACGGCAATAAAAATCATCAAGGAATGAATGAATAAACTCCCTACACTACATTGGTAATATGGGGTTGTATTCCAATAGACAGACAGATACAATGAGGCTACAGAGAGGTTAGAGCTGAAGTGATGAGAATAGATGACTACTTGTTTGACAAAAAGAAGGGCAAAAGCAAAAAAAGGGAGGAATGAGTTTTGAGAAAATATCTAAAGTTTGGGGACATGTAAAAGGATACTTGCAAAAGAATAAAGAAGGAAAATATTACAGTAGTATCAAAAGGAGGAGGAAATTCTTAGAATACAGGGATAGTTAAGAATTAAAGGAGATTAAGCACCTTGGAACTAAGATAAATCCTTTGGCTTAAGCAAGATGGTATGATGATATTAAAGAAAGTCATATCAACAGAGTGTTAAGAAAGAGAAGTTAGATAACCTATTAGTAATCTGTACCAAACATTCAGATGGCATAGGACACAGGAATGTTAACCAAAATTCCAGGTCTTTTATCAATAGGAAAAGTATAGACAAAAGTTAGGAAAGAAGAAAGTAAATTAATTATTGGGGGCTGAGCCCTTTCATATGAAGTTATTCCACTTAATCCTTAAAGCAATACACTAAAACAGGGGCTACCATCCCACCATAAGGTGAGAATATATGAAGATTTGGAGAAGACAAATAACTTGCTCAACGTTACAAAATTAGTGGGTCTCCAAATCTCACTGTCTTTCTGCAAGTTTCAATAGAAAAACAGGAACGTGTATATGAAAGCCTGATATGTAAAACTCACTAGACAATATAACCCCGAGGCAAGGGCCGTGCTCATTTTAGGACTCATTTTATCTCCAGTGACACTAGCAAAGTGTCTAGCATGTAGTAGGTAGTTAACAAATATTGTTCACTGAATTACAAAGTTAATAAAAGAAATAACCAAAGGAAAAAACAGTCATAGCTCTCTGACTGATCCAAGTCTGAGAAACTCTAAAGCTCTTCAGAGCACCAGAAAATTGTAAAGGAGTAATTAAAATTAGAGAAGGGAAAAAAAATTTTAATTTTTTGGTTTAACAGTTTGAGAGAAAAAGTTCATACTGGCCTCATGCCACATACAAACATTAATCCTAATGAATTCAAGGTAAATGTAAAAAAAATAAAGGCAATTGATTAGAAAAACATATAGGTGATTATACTCATGATATAGGTAACCTTTTAAAAAGGAAAGAAAAAGGTTGGTTCCTTGGTGTAAGCTTCAATTCCAGCTCTGGATAGACTCACCCTCCTCCAATATGCAATCTTTTTTCATATCTTTTTCCATATATTTATTCCTTTCTACTTGGTCCATTTTTCCTCTCACCCTCACCATCAGTCCACCTTCTAAGTCTTTCCTCAGTGTCTTCTGAAGCCCTGAAGTATTTTGAACAGTTACCTTTATGCCCTCAGTCTCAGTTACCCCACCACAATCTCTCTTACTTAGAATTTAATCTTCATTTACCTGCAATTGTAGCAGGTTAAAGGCTTGCCTCCTTTTTCCCCTTGCTATGATTTAAATTTTTGTGTGCCAACCAACTTCATATGTAGCCCAATATGATGGTATTAGGAGGTGGGGCCTTTGGAAGGTGCTCAAGTCATGAGGCTGGAGCCCTCATAAATGAGATCAGTAAAGGCCGAGATTTTAGATGGATTAATAAAACAAGATCCAATTATATGATATCTATAAGAAAGCAAGTTTAAATATGAAGACACAGGTAGGCTGAAAGTAAATGGATGGAAAAATATATACCATGCAAACAATAAGTATAAGAAAGTTGTAATGATTATATTAATTTCAAATAAAGTAGAATTTATGGCAAACAGTATTACACAGATAAATGTCCCAAGAGGCATTGGGAGACAGTACTTTAGACAGAGAGCTAAAAGAAAACGGATATTCATGGCAAAAAGAGCACTGAGCAAAGGTACAGAGAGGTAAAACAACATGGTTCTTTTGATGAGGGGAAATGAGACAGAAGAGATCATAGGAGAGGTGGTAGCAGCCACTGATAGAAGGACTTTTGGACCACAGATGGAAGTTTGAATTTTACCCTATAGGCCAGAAGTTTCCAAAACATTTTGGTCTCATGGACCCCTTAGCTCTTAGAAATTATTAAAGACTCTAAAACACTTTTATGTAAATAGGTTATATTGATAAATATTTGTTGTATTAAACAGCAAATTTTAAAATATTAACTTAAATATAACCAAAAAATTTACATTTTAACATAAATACAATTTTTATGAGAAAAATGACTATTTTCCAAAACAATAAAAAAATCAGTGAGAAGAGAGATATTGTTTTACATTTTTTAAAATCTCTAATGTCTAATTTAATGAAAAGCAGCTGCATTCAACTTTCAACCTGCTGTTATGTGTTGTTTGCTTAATGTATATTTAGTTGGAAAATGGTGTAGTATTTTAATAGCTTTTAATATAATTGTATATATTCTTCTTCACTTGACAAGTGGTAGTTTCTTAAAAGCTCACTGCAACATATAATTTCAAACTTCTACCAACGACCTTTTTTTTAACCCTGTTGCATTAAAATCCACTGGTCAATCTTGTACTTTGTATAAATCTCTTTTTTTTTTTTTTTTTTGCGGTACGCGGCCCTCTCACTGTTGTTGCCTCTCCCGTTGCGGAACACAGGCTCCGGACGCGCAGGCTCAGCGGCCATGGCTCATGGGCCCAGCCGCTCCACGGCATGTGGGATCCTCCCGGACCGGGGCACGAACCCACGTCCCCCGCATCGGCAGGCAGACTCTCAACCACTACGCCACCAGGGAAGCCCTTGTATAAATCTTTTATCCATGCATGATTTTATAACATCATACACATTGATCATTTGGAAAATATTAGTTCACTGAGTTATGCAGATCTTCCAAATGCTGACTCTCTATTATACCACATCAAAAGAAAAAAAAAAAAATCCCATTTGTTAAATACCACCAACTTCATCAGAATAATCTAAGTATTGGAAAGCTGTTGAGTTCAAGGTGGTACATACAGTTTTCCAAGTTCCTAACTCTAATTTTTATTTGTAATTTTATCTTCTTTTGGATTTTTTTCTTGGGCAACAACTACTGTCAGTTGTCCTTTCTTTTAAATGATAGACTTATTTTAAAGAAAATGCCAGCCAAACATCCATATCTGAATGACCATAGTTTGTGAGTCATTCTTTCAAGTAAAAATGGTATTCTATGAAAAAGGCATTTAGTTCAGCTCACAACTCAAACAACTGTACATGTGCTTTTCCTAAAGATAGCATTATATTTCAGTATGTATCAAAAGTGCTTCATGTATACTTCCCACTTCTTCACACAGAATATTAAAAATATTTTGACTTGAGGGTAAAAAATTAATAAAATTAATAATTGTTATTGTTTCATCAAGGACACTCTTAAGTGAAAGTGGCTTTTTTTCTGCAAATGCAAGATGGTTAAAAACACACTACTAGTACACTCTGCTGCCACTATCCTGCTTTGTTCTAAGACACCAGCAGTTTTACCCACTGTTGCTTCTGCACCATCAGTCCAAATGTCAACATATTTTAAAAGGCAAATAAATTCTTAGTACTTATGAGATTTGATCTCAAGGATGCCTAAAAGAGGTCTTATTTATTATAATAAAGAAAATATTTTACATGATTACATAAGAATCCTGATCTAAAAAAAAAAAGAATCCTGATCTAAATATGAAAGTAGTATTTAGCTCTATGCATTAACTAACACAAAGAGAAATGTACAATCTATATCTATTCTAAATCTATAATCATATTAAACTATGACTTGTGGGATGTAACATTTGAACAGAATAATTCTATTCACAAATAAACCAATAAAATTATAGTCCAAGCAGCACTGACATTGTGCCAAGAACAGTCAGACCTGAGTCAAGGATACTGCTTTTTTTATACTCAGTTGGTTATGTGCAGAGGCAGGACAGAGAGGCATTTAAGAAACCTGTTCTGTGTTTAACAGCTTGAAATGACAAAGTGTCAATAACCATAATCCTTTACTTTGTTCTAGACAGAAAATGTTCAGGTGACTGAACAAATGACAATAACTATGTAAATGAAGTAGCAAAAGAAAAAGTAAAATTGCATGCCCCACAGCAAACATGTTCAAAAGGGTCAAACAAAGCAGATGGCTTATTTTATTTGGCTGGTGTTTGCATAGTTAATTTGTTTTTTAATAGTTTGCTTAGAACTCCATGAATGCTACCTAAATGTTTCGAGTGTCAAATCACCTCTCCATCTCTACTCTTTCACATACTCAGTTCATATCCTGATACCTTTTACCTGAATTGTTCTAAAGCCTTTTTAATAAGTGGCCACCCTGTATCCAATCATCAATATCAGACATCTATTACTTTGTCTTTCTAAAACCTCTTGCTTCTCCTGGAATTAGGAGCCCTCATTCTCTTTTAGGAAAACTAAACCATTTGACTGGAAAGGGAGTTGCCATCTTCTTACGTGACCCTATAACCATGGGCCTCAGCCAATGGTCAAAAGGTGGACACCAGACCTAAACAAGGTCAATCATAGCACTCTGCTCCCTGGGCAAAATAATTCACCCAGGAATTGGCCTAGAATTGGCACAAGCCAATCAGAGTCCTTCCCTGGAATTTTTTTTAGCTAGAACAGGGGGGAAAAAAAAGTTCTTTCCAGTGTGTTTCTAAGTATATGAGTCTTGCATTGCTGGAAACCCAACCTCTCTCTCAAGGTGCTGTTAAAAGCTAATCTGCAAGCATGAAATTGATAGTCAAGAGAAGCACATATGAAAGCCATAGAGAACAAGGATGTTGAACAAGTCTCCCTAAGCCTAGCTCGACCCCTATTCTTCTTCCAGCCCTAAAATGAGACAAACAGGGAATTCAAGTTGGGTTTCAACCAGTTGTACCAACAGTGTCCTCATTAAGCCCCCATTTTTATGTAGGATTTTTTATATAGGAGGTGACACACTGTACCCCGAGAAAGAAAGGTTGTAGGAGAAAGGGTGGAGAAAGAAGAAACAGTATATTTTGAAAGCTGTGGTATTCTTATGGGTGTTGATTATGACAAAAGAATTACAATCAGCAAATATCCCAGAAAAAAATCCTATGAATAGCCAAATGATCAAAAACTGGGATTAGAAGATCCCTCTTTCTGTCTATAAAGTTCATAAAGTGATCATGGTTGGAGAGTGGAAGAAAAGTAACTGACAATAAAATATTCAGGTACATTGAAGTTCAAACAGTATTTTTAGAAATAGCAGACTTAACAGTTTAAATAAAAATAGACTTGCACCAAGTAATGGAAACAAAATTGCAAGGCAATCGAATGAAACAGGCACTTTAACACTCACTGGTATCAATAAGATAAAAAGGACAGTAAAGGTTTTCATAATATAACATGGTTTGCACCACTTGGAAGAAAACAAATGGGCACCAGGCTTATATGCTCCAGGATGGATGCACAGGTACCACATAAGGTACCCTGGGTCACCCAAGCAGGTATAATGAGGTGCTAATATAATGTCTAAGGCTTTTTTAGGTATGAATGCAGCCACATTATTAGAGTCTTGAGGATTGGGAAAAGCTTCTCCCAAGAGTTACTGTGAAAATCTGGCTTGAATTTAAAATGGAAATAAAAATGGATTTTTTTCCAGTTTTAAATAAATACATAAATTGAAGTACAGTATATATTTTTGAGAATCCATTTTTTTCTCCCTCTGACCTGTATCTGGTCAGGGTAAATGAATCAATGTTAACAGATCTGCCTTGATTTGGCTCTGTTACCTATCGTCATCCCTGCAAAGAAGGCCACTTAGACTGAAAGGCAGCCCTTATGAGTTGAAATAGGATTATATTGCTCATAATAACCTTGAGTTGAAAACGAGTTGTTCTCTCTTTCTTTGCAGCTGCCAAAGAGGAGTAAAACCTCCCACAGTGTGGCACAGAGAGGAAGACCATCAACAATGACTACATATGAGATATTTGGCCAGGGACCAAGTGTGTCAATTTACTCTCCAGGCCACAGATGTAAGGGCTGGTAAATAATCCAGTCTGAAGAGACTTCTCCTTTGCCTATCTCAGCCTAACCTCTCTATGGTCTCAGTTTCTTTCCTTGTCTATAAAAGATGGTAATGCCTACCTCATAGAGGTTTTATGAGGATGTAATGTGTCTGTATATGTAAAATTCTGAGAACAGCCAGGGGCACACAACAGCACTATTAGCTAATGACAGCAGCAGTAGAGTAGTACCAGAGCCAAGAATAGCCTGAGTTAGGATGCATAGCTTTGCTTATAGAATGAGCACGAATTTAATTTTTAGCCGTACTGTTAAAATGCAAGCATTTTATATGTCTCGTTTCAAAGAGAATATTGTGTAACCGGTACACCACAAGGAGGCTAATGCTAGTGCCCAGGTCACACCAAATGAGATAGCCTCAATGACTGATGAGAAGCAGATAACAGGGTCAGGGCAATACCCAGCTACAGGCACAACAGGGCCTGGCAAACCCACCGGTTCTCAGGAGAAGGAAAGCCACTGTTGTCTAAGCCAGCAGTGCCTGGCAAACATTGCGATACAAGTTAGGGGAAGCAGAGCAAGAAAAGAAGGAAGAAGGGGGTCCTTACACAGCACTTGACAAAACAAGGCCTGTCTCTCCCACTACGAACCCCTAGAAATATTTGAGGTGCACTTTGTAGAGCACTCGAGCCCTGTCTTAGATGAGCGTGTGCATCAGTGAAACAATTTCTGTAGATTCATAAGGAATATGTAAAACTTTAAGCAGAATTTGAAACAGAAAGTTTGCCTGTAAAAACCCCTCCCAGGGGAAAAATGACAAGATGACACTTTATATTATATATTACATCAGATTTTTGAAATAGGGACTTGGTCCAGTGGTTGAGAATCTGCCTGCCAATGCAGGGGACACGGGTTCAAGCCCTGGTCCGGGAAGATCCCACATGCCACAGAGCAACTAAGCCCATGTACCACAACTACTGAGCCTGCGCTCTGGAGCCCACAAGCCACAACTACTGAGACTGCGTGCCACAACTACTGAAGCCTGGGCACCTAGAGCCCCTGCTCCACAACAAGAGAAGCCACCACAATGAGACGCCGTGCACTGCAACAAAGAGTAGCCCCTGCTCGCTGCAACTAGAGAAAGCCCATGCACAGCAATGAATACCCAATGCAGCCAAAAATAAATAAATAAATAAATTTATTTTTCAAAAAAATATAATGTAGCAGGTATTCTCATAGACATGCAGCTGTGGAAATATTTAATTGTTATCCTCTTTCTGGAGGATAAATTGGGATTTACTAAAAACTTTAAAATGTTTTTATTTGATGTAAGAATTTCTTGAAATTATTCTAAGGATAACTTAGGTGTTCACAAGGATTTATATAGGAAAATGTTAACTGCAGAATTATTAATAATAAAAATTTTAATTATAAATAATAAAACAAGAAAAAGATAAAAGTATATTCCTATAACTGACTATTATTCAGACTTTAAAATTATGTTTTCATAGATTATCTAATTGTCCATAAAAAATTCAAAATACAATGTGAGGTTTAAAAAGTGCAATATAAATTTATATAAATTGGATAATTCCAATTCATTTTATAAAACTAGTATTACCTTAATATCAAAATCAGAGTACAAAAATAAAACACACATCAATAACCCTCATGAATACAGATGCAAAGTCCTTAACAAAATATTAGCAAATAGAACCCAGCAATATTTAAAAAGAACTATAGTTCTTTTGGACAACAAGTGTTGTTAAAAATATATATATACCAATGTCATCTGCTATATTAAAAGGCTAAGGAAGAAAAATCACATAATCATATCAATTGATGCATAAAAAACATTCAAAAAAATTCAACACCCATTCATGATCAAAACTCTTAGAAGAAAACTAGAATAGATGGGAACTTCCTGAACTTCATAAAGGGCATCTACAAAAACAAAAACAAAACAACAACAATAAAACCACTACAGCTAACATTATGCCTAACAATGAAAGACAAGAATGTCCATTCTCATTGCTCTTACTTAATACAGTGCTGGAAGTGCAAGCTCCTGCAATAAGGCAAGAAGAAGAGAAGGTGAGAGGAAGGGAAGGGAGGAAAGGGGAGGAGATGGGAGAGGAGAGGGGAAGGAAAGGGAAAGGAAAATGGGAAGGGAAGGGGCAAGCAGATCAGAATGGAAGAAATATAAATCTCTTCATTTGCATATGACATAATTATCTAAAAAAGAAAATAAACTACAAAATATTCTAGAACTAATGACAGATTTCAGCAAAGTTGCAGGACATAAGATAAACATACAACAATTATATATCTATATATTAGAAATAAATAAGTGGACACTGAAATTAAAACTATAATACTATTTATAATAGCTCAAAAAGAAAAAAATTACTAGGTGTTAATCTAACAGAACTTGCACAGGACTTGTAAATGAAAACTACAAAATGCTGGATGGAAGACCTAAATAAATGGAGAGTCATATAGTGTCCATGATTTGGAAATTAACATAGTACAGATGTCAGTTGTCCTCAAATTGATAAATGGGTTTGGCACAATTCCTATCAAAATCCCAGCAAGATATTTTGTAAATACAGACAAGATTTTCTTTTTTCTTTTTTTTTTGGCCATGCTGCATGGCTTGTGGGATCTCAGTTCCCCGACCCTGAACTGAACCCAGGCCCCTGCAGTGAAAGCCCAGAATCCTAACCACTAGGTCACCAGGGAACTCCCTAGACAAGATTATTTTAATATTACAAGGAAAAATAAAGGAACTAGAATAACAAACAATTTCCAAAAAAAGGTAGGAAAAGTCAATCTACCCAATTTCCTGACATATTATGTAGCTATAGTAATCAAGACTGTGTAGTACTGGCAGAGTGGCACACACATAGATCAACGGAACAGAAGAGAAAACCAAAAATGAATATGCCCTGCTGATTTTTGATAAAGGTACAAGAGCAATTCAGTGAAAGAGAGATAGCCTTTCCAATAAACCCACTGACATGGCCGTACAAGGAAAGTTAGGAAATACAGTCTCTGACAGGACAGTCACTTATCAGAAACAAGCCTACACTGTAGAAGAACAAATTTAGGAAGAACAGCTAGTCTTCTCTCTCGTGTGTATTGTACATGCTACTCATATTATTCCTGCAATCATCAGAACAGCCCTATGAAGAAAGTACTATTATAATGTTCATTTTATAGATGTTTACTTTCTCTACTAAAAGGTTAAAACAACATGCCCAAATAGCTAGTAAGTAACTGAACTGAATTTTAAACACAGTTGTGCTTGCTCCCGATGATCTGAGATTGTTAGATTACAATAAAATAGGCAAAATATTTAATTGGTTTGTATAGATCATTCAATTAAATAATTCATGTATATTAAAGAGTTCAGAACATACCACCCCAAAATATGTTGCTCTGATATACTATTTTGACTTAAGGCAGCGTATAGAAGAAAAACACTGACCTTCCTTCCTTTTCTTAAAAGTGAGATAAAATTCCCATAAGAAAGTTGTCCTCCCTATGCCAGAAGGAAAACAACATTCTCATCACTAAGGATAAGAAGTTGAGATAAAGAGAATTCTATACAAACAGACCTTGTTAAAATAATTCTTATCTTCCTTTAACCTCCCCACATAGTTTAGTCACTTCTCCACAATAGGCACTATTGTCTCTCTTTTTTTTCAACCTAATATAAAAGCAAGTAGGTTTTCTCTATTTCTTTGGGTCTTCATTCCCTTATGAAGGAAAACTTGTATTAAAAACTTGTATTACATAAATTTGTATGCTTTTCTCCTGTTGATCTATCTGTCTCATGTCAATTTAATTCTCATGCCCAGCCAAAAAAACTAAGAGGGTAAGAGTTTGCCTCTCCTACAATATACAAAAAAAAATTTATTTATGTGTGCTACTTATATTTTTTGATCTTCTGAATATATAATGTAAAACCAGTAACAGAAGAATATAGAATTTTTACCTAGTAAATTTTGGATTGTTCAGAAGATCATTACCCAACTTACTGATTTTTCAATTTAAGGTTTCCTTCCTTCTTACCATTTTGAAGCTTAACAAATTTGAAGGAAAAAAGACAGGAAACAATTGATCATTTTACTATTTGTTTGTAGTTCTAGAAAACTGTTTTATAGAGAGAAAATAGTTAAGAGCAAAGTTAAGTTGTTAACAAGGTAAATGGACAATATTCTTCAAAATTATGACAAAATTGGTTTTCACGTTTAATAATCTAGTAGTTTCAATTTTGCCACCAAAAAATATTTTCTGTAGAAATAACTTATTCTGATGTTACGGTCTTTCCTGGAGTTGTGATATCTTCCCTTGATATTATAATATCTATACTCTACAGTAAACTGTACACTTGAAAGCAACCTTGCAGCCAATGAACCCACCCTTATACTGTGGAAAAGCCTGAAAAACACCTTTACTATGAATGTTAAACTTACTCCTTGCAATAATAAGGTATAAACATCCAAAAACAAGACCTTATTCAAAGAAATGAGTGCCCATGAAAAGGACATTTTGGCGAGCAAAACAACTTACAAAACTCAACATTAAAGAAGCAGCCAGTGTAGGAGTGTTCCCTTTTCTCCACACCCTCTCCAGCATTTAATGTTTGTAGATTTTTTGATGATGGCGTTCTGACTGGTGAGAGGTGATATTGATGGGAATGTAAATTGGTACAGCCACTATGGAGAACAGTATGGAGGTTCCTTAAAAAACTAAAAATAGAGCTACCATATGATCCAGCAATCCCACTCCTGGGCATATAACTGGAGAAAACCATAATTCAAAAAGATACACGCACCCCAATGTTCATTGCAGCACTCTTTACAATAGCCAAGACATGGACTATGTCCATCAACAGAGGAATGGATAAAGAAGATGTGGTACATATATAATAAAATAATGCCATTTGCAGCAACATGGATGGACCTAGAGATTGTCAGAGAAGTCAGAGAAAGACAAATATCATATGATATCACTTATATGTGGAATCTTAAAAAATGGTACAAATGAACTTATGTACAAAACAGAAATTGAGTCACAGATGTAGAAAACAAACTAATGGTTATCAAGGGGGAAAGAGGGGAGACATAAATTGGGAGACTGGGATTGACATATACACACCACTATATATAAAAGATAACTAATGAGAACCTACTGTATAACACAGGGAACTTTATTTGGCTCTCTGTAGTGACCTATATGGGAATGGAGTCTAGAAGAAAGTGGATATATGTATATGTATGGCTGATTCACTTTGCTGTACACCTGAAACTAACACAACATTGTAAATCAACTGTACTCCAATTAAAAAAGAAAAAGCAGCCAGTCTGTTGTACAAGACAACTCATCACAACCTGGATGATACGCTCCACAATACTGATACTAAATAGGGGTGGGTGAGATATAAAAATGGCGGATTAAGAAGTGTCAAAAAGAAATCTTGCATTTTACTTCGGTAGGATCTGTGAAAGAAAAGTTTTAATCTTGATACAGCCAAGAATGCATGAACTATACATAAACAGATGTTGTGTTTAATATTAATAACCAATTTAAATCAAATTGGAGAAATCTGATTTCTTTTAAAATTTAAATCTAATGAAATAAAAGACATTTTAACTAAAAAATAGGGCTGGTGTGTCATTAAAATGTAATTAGTGTAAAGCCAAGTTAAAGCTAGAGATTATAAGAGTTTAAGAGTTTAATTTTCAATGCCAAAATACAAAAGAAATCACAAGCATTACTGAATTCAACAGAAGGAATTTAGTACTAATCCTAGCAAACATGCATAACAAATCAATTTAGGCATAAAAGCCAGGTGGAAAAGCTTTCTGTTTCCTAGACAGGAATATGTTACTAGGCAATACCACTTCACTGACAATCTTCCAGTAATTTTTAATCCGATGAAAAGATAAACCCACAGATCAGTTTGGCTTCAAATGTCTGTTACGATTTTTTGCTGGCTAGTAAGCAAAAATATTGTAGAATCACATTAAATCAATTGCAGATGAGAGTTTGGATTCAGCAGAATTGTTAAACTGAGAGCTAGTAAGGCACTTAAGTCTTAAAGGATCTCAAATTAATTCATTAGCTGATCATAATTTATTCCAGTAGCAAGTAGGCTTATAAAATATAGACCTAATTCATCTAATAGCATTTCTGATTCTGCACTTGCACCACACACCCAGATCTAAAATGCACATTTTCCTTACCAATGTCCTAACAACCACAATCTGTAATTCCTTACAAAGCAATAAAAAGAGTAACCAATATAGCTTTACAGATGTACCCACAATATGGTAACTTGGTATATTAAAATTCATCATAACGTAATTAAGTGAGTAGAAAATAGTAAAGGCAGGCTCCACACCAATGCAGGAGCAACAGAGAAGACCCACAGGATCTAAAATCTCCAGGAAAAGGCCATCAATAACCCCTCCTTACTGGGAAGACAAGGATGGGCTCAGCATAGCAAAGGAAGCCAAGAACAGCTAGCATGGCTGAAATAAGAGCACAATTTTAAAACAAGCACAGTCCAGGAAAAACATAATAGGGTACCAGGATGACAAGGGAGAAAGTGAAAATTTAGTATTAGGCAAATAGGTCATCAGAAGCCCAAAGTTAATGCCAGGTTACCACGGAAAACAAGTTAATCACACAATCACAAAGCAATGTTACGTTTTTACAGCACAGGATACTGCCAACTTCTAGGTAGGGGGAGATCCTTCCTAATTTTAAAATAGGCCAGCCCCTCTTCTGGAGGGTGGAGTAAGCACAAGTCCCACTGGAAGTTGACTTCATGTTTGCAGGAGATTTTCATGAATTATACAAGTGCTATACATGTTATAACTCATCAATGGAAATCTGTTAGTTTTACAGGAAAGCACAGTGAAAAAGACTGAAAAAGTAAATCAAAACCATGGATCCACAAACTCTAACATGAACAAAACAAAGCAAATCTTTTCCCTTTCTTAAAATTAGTTCTGTTGTTTTGTATCTTTTTTTTAAAGACATATAAAGAAAAAGATTCTCAAAGCTTGTCTTTTGCACAATTTTCAAAATTATGAACATTTACTTTCTTTATTCCGGTTATCCAAAGTCACAGTTAAGGAGATCACAAATTTAGACATCTTACTACAAGAACATGGTTTCTTCCGTTGATTTTAAATGGCTCTGATTTCCTCAGCTGGCAAGACCTACATTGTCACTCACAGGCTTAAAAACAGACGTAATGCCACAACATGGGCCACAAATTTTATATAACTCTTACTCCTCGTCTGCTGGAAGCACATACTGTATGCACTGGGTATGGGCCTCCATTTTTGTTCTATTTTCCAGCATGTCCTTATGTAGGGGGCAGCTTTGCCATCTAGTGGTTCTCAAAATGTGATCCCTGCATAAGCAGCATTGTCCTGACCTGGGAACTTATTAGAAATGCAGACGTACCAAGTCAGACACTCTGAAGGTATAGCCCAGGAATGTGTATTTTAACAATCCAGATCCAGTGATATGGATGCTCACTAAAGTCCGAGAACCATGACTGGGAGCAAGATCTCTGAGGACAAGAGAATATCACAATAACCATTCTCCTGGCCATGAACAAGGGGAATGTTATCTGAAAAGCTTATGATTTTAATTTTCAGTCCAATTCTTCCTTAATCCTTCTACTCCAAACCTGCATCATCTTAAAAAGGAAGTCATTAAGGTATTAAATTCTCAAGTTTTGACTTTTTGGTCTTAATTTCCCCTACCCTCTCTCACATAATTTTTAAGAGCATTCCTCATTGGAAAACATGCAAAATGGAAGTAAAAGGGTATATGGTGAAAGTAAATCTCCCTCCCATCCCAGAATCTCAGTCTTTCTTCTTAGGGGAAATCACTGTCAGTAATTTCTTATATATTCTTCTAGAAATATTCAACATATGTACAAATATATGGATATGGCCTTTTTGTTTTTAAGGAAATAAGAACATACTATACCATCTATTCTATGCCTTGCCCAATTTCTAAATATTTACTGTAAAATATAAAATGTATATGTTTTATGGCAAAATATATAACAGATATGCTCAGTTTTATAATATTAAAGTGAACATATATGGTAACCTCCACTCAGGTCAAAAAAAAAAAAAAATCAGAACATTGCCAGGACCCTAGAAGCCCTCTGGGTGTGCCTCTCCAATCATCACCCTCTCTCCTCTCAGAGACTACCTGACTTTGGAATAACCTTTTCCATGTATTTCTTTTTTCTTTACTACCTACATATTCATTCTTGAAAAACACAGTTGACTTTTGCCTATATTTAAACTTATGAATAGCATTATATGGCTTCTAACTTTCTATGTCTTATTTTGTTCAACTTCAAGATTGTGAAATTCATCCATATTGTTGTGTTCAGCTGTTTGACAGAGAAGGAAGAACATGCCACATTGTAAACAGAATCTCTGAATGGTAGAAGTGATTTTTAAAACAAACATTTTTCTGTATTCCTATATTTTATGTAATGCATATTACTTCTGTTAATACAAGAGAAATTCCAATAAACGTTACTAAGACAAATTCCCGGCTAAAACTCAGCATGACCCACCTCTGTATCTCTTTGATGTCTATTCCTTAAAAGGAGCATTCTGGTATTTTCAATGCCTAAAGAACACAGTTCCTAAAGAAAACATTCAACTTTAATTACGTATCAATGTAAGATCTTAGAGTGATGACTTTTCCTAAAGATCTCAGATTGGTTTTATATATATTACCCAATTTATCCTCACGCTATAGTTGTTAAGAATTTAAGGCATGTGTTTTGAATCACATTAACTAATAGCAGTCAGGTTAAATGAAAACTATCATCATACAAAGCCAAACACCATAAAACTCATACTGGAGATTTCATCTTCTTTTTTTTTTTTTTTTTTTTTTTTTGCTGTATGCAGGCCTCTCACTGTTGTGGCCTCTCCCGTTGTGGAGCACAGGCTCCAAACGCGCAGGCCCAGTGGCCATGGCTCATGGGCCCAGCCACTCTGCAGCATGCGGGATCTTCCCAGACCGGGGCACGAACCCGTGTCCCCCGCATCGGCAGGCGGACTCTCAACCACCGTGCCACCAGGGAAGCCCCTGGAAATTTCATCCTCTGACTCAGCCTAATGCGTAAGTAAGATTTGGCTTAAAGTTTGCCTGCCCTCAAATCCAGGATACTCTAAAGAATAAAAATAAAGAGTAGAGAATCTGGGCATAAATCAATACCAAAAATCTCAAGATACACTTCAAGCACATCTGAGCTCTCTCCAGTCTGTTTAAACTAAAATCCTTTATTTTATATATATATGTATATATAAAACTGAACCACTTTGCTGTACACCAGAAACTAACACAACACTGTAAGTCAACTATACTTCAATAATGAAAAAACATCCTTAAGATTATCCTGAAGAGACATTGCAAACCAGTCCTTTGATAACTAAGCTATTCCATGATGACCACCATGAAAATGGCTGTGGAGAAATAACTTCCCACTTGGCACACACAAGCCACCGTACAGAGGTATAGTCGATGTAAGGTGGTAATAGGTTACAAATGAACTAACCACCAAAACAAGCAAGACCTTTGAACCACAGACTTTCTAGAGTAGGAAAGATGTGCGAATATGTAGAAAAGCAGGGTACCACTTATTAAACAACTCAAAAAGTAATTACAGCGATCATGTGCCTTCAGCATTTTTTCATAAGTATCTACTGCTCCCGTCTTTTAACATGTCATTTGCAAACCCAAGCTTTCCACCTTTGTAAGGTACCATCTTTTCATTAGATATGTGCCTTTTTTCTTCCTCATAAGAATCAACTGTAATCATATTGTCAGAATTTCAGCATTTATAATCCGTCATGTAACATGAATCATCTTTCAAAGTCTTACCACACGAGATCATGTGGCTTTTCATTTTTAAAATATTTCCTGATGAAGTAACACGATGTGGCCTGAATCCCTGGACCCCAGCTCCACAGAGATGGGTCCAGCTCCTGGGCTGGAGGAAGGAATCAGCTGGAAGAGCAGAACCACAGCCTAGTGGAAGCAAGTCCTGTCTTCCTTCTGTCACTGTGCAATTACATGGGCATTTTTGCAGAGGAGGAGTTAGGAGGAGATACATAAACCAGTACCAGAGATTCCTCCAAGGCAGAAGAATGGGAACACACTGTCTTTGCAAACTCTTTGAGACAGGTTTTCCTCAAGTCTAGACCATTTCTAGCTATGCTCAGCATTAGTTATGACATCTACAATGACATGGCCCTCTAACAGTCATATATGTGAAAAATAAGCAAGGGGAGTGGTATTTTGTCATCCAAGTTCTGCATTTAACCTTGAATTGATCCTGTTCCTCCCCAAAGACTCTGTGCATATCTAGAATCTAACAGGTCAACAGATCAATATCTCAAAGGCAAATGTGTCAAGTTGCTTCAATAACATCATTCCCTGAAAGGT
The DNA here is from genome assembly GCF_937001465.1 of Orcinus orca. Lineage (NCBI taxonomy): Eukaryota > Metazoa > Chordata > Mammalia > Artiodactyla > Delphinidae > Orcinus > Orcinus orca. The sequence continues at coordinate 60,956,163 of NC_064559.1, read as the reverse complement.
GACTCCTGAATCCTAATATACAAAAAAGTTGGAAAAAAGGAATGGGAAAATGAAGTTTCCAACTTATTTTCAAATAAAATAATCCTCCTGCCAATAAACATCATCCCTCAAGTAATATACATACAGGATGTCCCACAAGTCTTAGTGCAGTAACTTAGAAGTATAAATGCTCCAAATGTATAATAAAATATGATTTGAAAGTTAATTATATAAATTTCTTTTTAAAATACTTAGCAAAACATAAACTTTATGATTCAAAATACAAAAAATGGAATAACTATAAAAGAAGTTTAAATTAATTTTGTAAATGATATTTATTAAGTTTGTTGCATTTATAGTCCTAAAGTTTACAACTACACTAAGACTTCTGAGAGATCTTAGAAGTCACCTTCCTTAATGTTACACTTCTTCTAGCGCTCTTTCAATGAAAATGGGTTTCATTCTAATCTCACTAGAGAGAAATGTCAATCTAAGGACTGCCTAGCCACAGATAAACTCTTCTGTTATTTTTGTTAAACAACTGCTAAATAGAAATAAACAAGTATTTGAGATGCTACTTTGGTAAAGCAGAGTGCCCTGGATACCCAAATCTTCCATCACTCCAAGAAATTCTCACCAACCTGAAATCTAGCACAGGGAACTACCCCTGTAGAGTCATACGAATAATTGAAAACCAAAAGGTGACTCTTCCTTAACCTTCCCCATGGTTGCTATTAACCTGCCACAGAGAACAAGCTAGGAATCTTCCACTTGGTATAAAATTTCCTAAGGCCAGCCTCTGATAAATGCAGATCACCAGAGGAAATGCAGGGTGTTCCCTGTCCGCAAAATTTCTAATAAATGGTTCTCAAACTGGACATTAGGTGTTCATCAGGACAACCTGGGGAGACTATTTAAATGCTTATTTCTGGGCTCTAGTCCAGACTTACTAAACTAAGTTCTGAAGTTAGGGCCCACACATATGCATTTTAAAAGTCCCCCAAGTGGTTCTGGTGCACACTAAAGTTTGAGAAGCACTGTCTAGCATACAATTACACACCAGCACTGATTTGGGTTCGAGTACCACATTCCTACCATGTTAAGGTCTTAGGATGCTTTATACCACTTGAGGGAAACTGCTACATTGGCGGTCCCCAGTGAATCATGATCCCTGGTATTCATGCCTTTGTGTAATTCCTCTCATAATGATTTGGCCACAGGACTAGACTTAGCCATTGGGACATTAAGGCATGATGCAAGGAGAGGCTTGATTAGCACTTGCACAATGAAGATTGTCTTGGAATGCTCCTTTTGGAAGCCAGCAACCATGCCATAAAGAAGCTTAGGATAGACTACTGAATGGTGAGATGCCATGTGGAAAAAGTCTCTGAAGGATGAGAAACTATCTTGTACATTTCAGTTCCAGCACAGCTCCCAACTGAATGAAGCCACCCAAGTGACCCCAGGTATATACCACAGGAGAATTCCCAACTGAGCCCAGGTAATACACAGAATTGTGAGAAACCATTTTTAAGGAACTAAGTTTGGTGATGGCTGTTATAAAGCAATAGATAACTAAAACACAACTACTTCAGGTTTTTAAAAAATGTGTCATGTGATATAATCTCTAAAACTGCTACTGTTAATAGCTAACACTTTATTGTATACTTACTATGCAAATTATTCCAAGTGCATCACATGTATTAACTTATTTATGACGTAGGTTCTGTCACCTCCATTTTGCAGATCAAAAAAATGAAGCTTTAGGAGGTCAAGAAATGTCTTCAAGGCCACATAATTAGTGTCAAGCCATAGAATTATAACAGTCATTCCAAACATTATATCCTATGATCATCCTTGCCAGGTACTGTAGGATTTTCACTGAACTCTCTGCCATTCTTTTATCTATATCCTTGTTTCTTCTAATTCAGACATTTGAGTATAGATAGATCTTTTGCTTGTACTACACTTCACTAGGCTCTGAAGAGAGCCTACGATTCCTGATGCACACATCACAGTTGCTAGGTGCTAGTGCTTTGGCTGCCTAGCAACAGATGTTTCTTTATTCCAGTCAGGTGTGAAGAGCAAGCCCTGTCTTCCAACAATAAAAGACACAGTGATTTCTCATTGATTAAAAAAAAAAAAAAAAACTATAATCATAAAGGCACACAATTAAGCCTGGAATAAATCTATTCAATCCTCCTGCTTTCACATAGTAACATTCAAACAATCAAAACTACTCATCCTCTAAATGTCTGCAAGGAGACATCAACCAGGACCAACTTTATCCATTAAGAGGACTTCTTAACTCTAAGAGTTTTAGACACTGTATTACAGTGCTAGAAATGTACAATTAGAATGTGTGCATTTTATGTTACGTAAATTATACATCAATAAAGTTATTTAAAGTTAAAAAAGAAGGACATTCTCATACCAATAACTTGGAAGATGGGAAAAGAAGATTTCAGTGGCAGCTTAAAGCATTCTAAAGTCTTTGCCTTTGGAAAAATTTGGACAGAGTGAACAAGTTTAAATTTTATTAATAAAATTTAGAGTTAAGTATATATGCTAAAATTTAGGCAGAACTAATTTAAAAATATACACTCTATAACAGGTCAGGAAACTTTTTCTGTAAAGGGTCAGACTTTAGGTTTTACTCTTTTGAAGTTTTACTGTATCTGTCACAACTACTCAACCCTACTACTGTAGCAATAAAAGCAGCCATAGATAATACATAAATGAGTATGGCTGTGTTCCAGTAAAACTTTATTTATGAAACCAGGCAGATGACCCGACTTAGCCCAATGGCTATAGTCTGCTGATCCCCTGATCTAGGACTTTCAAACTAGCAGATAAACAAAAGAGAAAGAGGGCAATAAAGAAAAATTTGTCCATCCAACAGAAGGTGGAAAGGGGTGGGGGTTTAAGAGCAGGGGAAAATAATGAAAAAAAACCTTTAAGAAAGATCAAGAAATCCAAATCAGTTATCACAATAAATGGCAATGGGTTAAATTCAACTATTCTAAGACTACTAGATTGGATTGAAAAAGCAAAAATTCCTTAAATAGGAATGAAACAAAATTCAGTCATAGTGATTATAAGATATATATTATAAGCAAAAGGCTTAAAAAAATTGGGAAAAGACATGCCTCCCTTTAAGGTAAACAACAAAAAACAATTACTGGGACTAAAGTAAGACTAATGTAAGGAGCAAAAAGATAATCACACACAACAAAGCCTCAGGACATACAAAGCAAAAGCAGTCCAAATTAAAGGGAGAAATGACAAATTCATAATAATAGATAATTTTAATGTGGAAGAATTTAACAAAGTTTTTTTCAGAAGCTGATTATCCAAACAGACAAAAAAAAAAAAATTCAGTTTGGACAACAGGTTTGAATCAATAGCTATTTACATGTAAAGGGAGAACGATGCAACAATATCCTTCCTTTCAAACACACACTGGAATTTTTTTTTAATGAGCCATGAGTTAAGTCACAAAGGACATCAACAAATTTCAAAGAAATATCCATCATAGAGACCATATTCTCTGACAATGTTCAGATACTAAAGACTCCTAAATAACACATGGGCTAAAAGAAAAATTATGAGGAGTACAAAATATTTTTTAAAGTATGACAATGAAACAAATACTGTTCCTGTAATCAGTTTGTAATCTAGTAGAGGAAAAAGACAATGATCACTCAAAAATTAATATATATTATGCATTGTAGCTATAAATATATATGTACATATATATATACACACATACATACTAATTATACAATATATAATAGCAAAGCGTACTAAGGGCTATAAAAGAAAAGCACAGCATGCCAAGAGAACATGTCACTTGGGGTTTCTCTGAGAAAAATTATATTTTGGGGGCTGGGGGAAGGAGGAGGGGATGCACATCCCAGGCAAAGGGAAGAGCATGTAAAAAGGCCCTCAGGAGAGAAGGAACAAGGGGTATTAGAGAACTGAAAGGCAGGCAGCGGTGCTGGAGTGCAGGAGCAAGGGACAGAGTAACCTGATACAAATGGAAATAAATTACACCTAGGAAAAGGAGATTCTTGAAATATAAAAATAGGATAAAAGAAACAAGAACTGTTTTAGTCAAATTAAACATCCTTAGAAATATAAAAAGCATTATTCCCATTTAACTGGAAAAGTTCTAAGGAAGTATTCTAAATTTACAATTCTCAATAATTTGTTATTCATCTCTTAACTGCCATTACCTTGTCCAGAACAGCAGTCATTTCTCCAGGTCCCATCTTAAACCATAAGTATGTTAAGATTTTTTAAGGTATTAAAATCACCCTTCATACCTATCAAGAACATCTTTCCACAATCAATTGACCTCAATATTCATGGAATGGCACAAATAATTCCAGCTGTAGAATCAAATAGCCCTGGATTTCAAGATGTTACCTATCCCTTCTAATTCTTAGATTCCACATCTGTAAAATGGGGTTAATAATCAAATTTGATGATGGGGATTTATAGGGTCTAAGTGATAATGTATGAATGAAGAATGGTATAAACGAAGACAAACTTGGTGCAAATCTCAACTGCACCACTTAAGAGCTGTGTGACTTTGAGCAAGTTACTTAACATCTCACTGCCTAGGTTTCCTCCTCTGTGGCATATGTTTCAAACAGTACCTACCTTTACAGTTTTAAGAATTAAATAATTCATGTAAAGTACTTATCACTCCATAAATAAGAACTGCAATTAGTAATAAAATTTTTTATTGTTGTTCTATACTTAAGAAAAGTACTTTCTAACAGTCTCATTAACAAGATTTGAGACCTTCTTCCACTCTGCCCTCAGTCAAGTCATTAAAACTGACAATCCTAGGGACTCTCATTTTCCTCTAAGGGTTATTGGACGTTGGAAAATATTAACAGGTAAACTTTCATTATTTCTAAAAAATTTTTTCAGTAGCGTAATGCGCAACTACTTCGTTAGGACCATTAAATATAATCCTTCCTGAAGATTGGGATTCTTTTGTAGAACTAACAGAACTCTTGAGATTCCTTTTAAGTCAATAAATTAGTGATTTCATTTAAAGTTCCCACAACTTGCAAATTCATTAGATATTTTTACTGCCTATAATTTTGCATTTCAAAATGCATGCTAAGTTCCATAAAAAATCAGGGTCTTATATGTAGTTCAATGTATTTGGTGCATCTGTCATAAATTAGCTTCAACTCCTTCAGATAGAATAAAACAATCACAAAACTCCAAAACTGTGACATTCTAAGCAAAACTGGGCCACTCCAAGAATTTTTACTGAAATTGAGTTAGATTTACAATGTTAAATCCAATCTCTTTATTTATAATTAACATACAATCTATATTAGTTTCAGGTGTACAGCAATTCGACTTTATGAAATAATCACAATAAAACCAGTTATCATCTGACACCATACAAAGCTGTTACAGTATTACTGACTATATTCCCTACATGTACATTACAACCTCCTGACTTATTTATTTTATAGCTATAAATTTGTACCTTTTAATCCCCTTCACCTATTTTGCCCATACCCCTATGCCCCTCCCTTCTGGCAACCACCAGTTTGTTCTCTGAATCTATGAGTCTGTTTCTCTTTTGTTTATTTGTTTTTTAGATTCTACATGTAAGTCAAATCATATGTAAATCCAATCTCTCTACACCAAAAAATGTCACGGCTCTTCCATAGTATCCCAGAAGCTGAATTACTTGAAGGAAATCCAATACAAAAAAGCTGGGAACTTAACCAATTCAATCCGCCCAAATTCAGGGGGGTTCCACAGGGTGGACTGTCTCTTCTAGGGCTCTTGGCCTACCTAGCATCAAAACTACCATTCAGGGTGGAAATTAACACTCTCAAAGAGGTTCTGAGTAAGAATAGCTCAATTTTTAAAAGTGAGGAACTTGATAAATATGATCTTGCTGAAGATCTAGTCCTGTTTCAGTTAGTGTATCAGAGACCATTCTGGCATTAAATTTATAAACTGGCTAACATTCTAATAAGTAATTTGCTTCCTATTTAGTTAAATGTAAACAGACAACCTCCAAACTGTCTCTATATATCTTTTAAACATCTAAAATTGCTTTGAAATAGCTTCCATGAAAATAGAAATGTTACAGCCAAAACACAACATTGAGATACAGAATATAACTTTCTTTTATAAGAATTTTCAGTACAGTTCCACAGAATAATAGAATATCTGGGTTTAAAGGCTGAGAGGAAACTTTTTAAACCATCGTGACTCATTGTACTGAGGAGGAAACTAAAATCATACAATGCAGTAAAATCGTTTAATGCAGAAATCTGTTATAAGAAAGGAAAATTTCCAACAAAACTTCAGGGTTCTAATACTTCAAAAGGCTAATTTTTTTGGCCATTACAAGTGCAAAAGCAGCTCTCCCAGATTTGGCTACCACCTCCTGCCCAGTGCCAACCGTAATGGATGATCAGAATATGTAATTGCTGATCGCTGCTGAATCGACTAGATGGAAGCAATGATCCCACTTCATGGGCTTAAGTTAGACCCAGACTTTAAGAAAAATAAAATATTTTGTTCCTTACACACTAATAGGGATTTTCCTTCTCTCTGTGGATGATGGATTTTGTTAGCATTTTAAACTATTGCTTTGTTTCTAAGGAGTCATTCACCTTTACTTAAAAATTAAAAGATGATGATATTGGTAGTAGTAGTGGTAGTAGTAATAGAGCAGTAATCATAATAGTAATAATGTCTAACACTTATGTAGCACTTCAGTAAGTGCTGGGCACTGCTTAGGACATTAATCTCTACATTTAATCATTTAGTTATCTAACCATTACATAAAGTGCATTTAAACCTTACGATTACCTTGTGAAGAAGGTATACTATCATTCTCATCTTATAGATGAGGAAACATGGTACAAAGAGGTTAAGTAATTTATCCAATATCCTCATGGCTAGTAAGTAGCGGAGCCAGAATACAAACCTATACAGCCTGATTTCAGAGGAAAAATAATTCATTTCATCAATGGAATTAAACTAACTACATATAAATAATACTAAGGACATCAAAAACAAACACATTGCATAATTTTTAAGTTCGAAAAAAAACAGAAAAATTCACCTTGTTTTTCTTCCCTTTTAAAACCTGAGTCCCCAAAAGACAAAATATATTTCAATCTACATATGTAAAAAGACTGCAAATATCCTAGGATATCCTGTTATTTTCTTCCACCATCTATTCCACAAACTAAGCTCTTTTTTTCTAGCTCTCTTAGAAGTCAGAAGTGAATCACCGCATCCATGTAAATTAACTAAAGGACTAAGAATTAAGGCCGCCTACATCCACATGACATTATCATTTGTGCCAAGAAATTATTACCCACAAAGATAAAGCTGTAAATCATTAAATAACTTCATTGTTCACTTCAGGAACCTCCCAAAAGTTCATTTATCTCAACAATAGTCTATTCAAACAGTTCACAATATTCCCTCAACTGGGCAAATAACTCACTCATCAAACAAAATACTTTTAAGACTTGGTTAAAATCCTTGCCTCACTGTTTCTACTAATTCTAAACTATTATATCATAAATGTTGCCCCATTTCAATCATATCACCGCATTGACAGACCCACCTTACATATCTCAAGGTCACACCTGAAATTCTACAATATCTGCCCGTGACCTCTCCATTGTGAAGTCCACTAAGACTCCATCCAGGTGTGATCTCCTTACTGTAGTAGGCAGTAAACTCAGTCTTGCTTAATCAACAAGCCATTCAGGTCTTCTTTGGGGGAGTGGACAATCAACAGAAGGTAACACTCCCTGTTCCATTTCAGCTGCTCTCTTCATAACTCCTTTTTAAAAAATCTCTTCTTCTAGACCACAGGTGAAATTAAATATACCAGGAAATCAGATCATTATAGAAAAAGAAACATAAACCAGCAATTGAAAGGGGGCCAAGTAAAGCTAATAATAAATTCAACATGAAACTTCAAACTATATTTAATTGTAACCACAGTTTAAGCTGAATTGGGTTAACTACACATTTCAGAATGGTTTTAAAGCATCCCTAAAATTGAGGTTTAAAAAGAAACAAGGAAAAAATGCCCTGAAATGTCAAAGTTTAATTAAAGTATTCTGCCATCTGATTAGATTTAACAAAAATTTCTTATACTTTAACTCATATGCCTCTACTGTTACATATCAAATATGGGTATATGAAATATAGTTTTAATCTTTAAAGACTAAAAATTATTTAAACCCATATAATATTTAGAAAATGAAATTTTTAAAAATCCATTCATTCATCTATTATTTAGTATATTCTAGTTTTTTAAGGATGATCTTTTAAATTATACCCCATCCCATTTCCAAAAGGATTTGGGATGGCTGACAAAAATACATTGAGCAGACTAAAACAAACAGATGAAGGAAAATGAAGAAAAAATGTACAAACTCTCTCTCTCTCTCTCTCTCTCTCACACACACACACACACACACACACACACACACACACACACATCAGTCAAAGAACTTTGTTTCAGATACAGAGAACCAAAAGAAGTTTCTATAGCTTTCTCAGAAAGGGCATACTGCAGATATGGTAGATATTGTTCTAGATTAGGAGTGCTGTTTAAGTGAATTAAGTGAATCACAGTCATGTGGTTGGGAGGAGAGGAGGCAGAGTAAGTCAAGGAATCAAGACCAGTAACAAGACCAGTAAGCATGACCATAATCAGCAATCCAAGGAACACCTTTTAGAAATGCTCAGATACAAACAGAAAGATACAGATTCAGATAGATTTTGCCCTCATATTATGTCACCTTTATTCATGTGCCTTCAAAAAAAATGAATGAAAATATTAAAATTATACTTTAATTTCTATATATAAAATATATCAAGAAAAAACAAACATTAACAAAATAAGCTCCTATTAGCAAAATGTATTGGCTATATTGTATTCAACACAGCACTTACCTTCGCTGATGGCATGGGGCTTAACAATGCAACAAGTAGTACAGCTGGTAAATTTAGCAGTGTTTGCTGGCCCACAAACTCCACTCGAAGGAAAAAATAACTCCATTTCCTAAAGACAGAAAGAAATGACTTTGGCACATGTAATCTTGTTACAAATCTGTAAAACAACTCAGGAAATGTGCACAGAACACTATTATCCAGGTACTTCAGAGAGGAGCTAAGGCAGAGGATATGGGGGAAGTGTCTGCCTCAGGAAGGCCCCAGAGGGTCCTGCTCCATTACAATCTCTTCTCAAACTCCTAGAATATTTACGTGAGAGGAGAACTATGCAATTACTTTTAAAGTTTCACAACGTAAATTCTTTTCTTCAAATTTTCTAAAAATGCTTTTTACAAAGACTAACTGAACCTTGTTTTAAGTCTTAAAAGAACATATAAAGAAGTATTAAAGCAATGACAATATGTATCATTCTGTCTCAGGATTAAAGCTGAGAATGTCTTAACATATTTTGAATATTGGAAGTAATCAATACAAAGTTCTTATTTTACCCAAAGCATCAGTTTATGAGACACAGGTCCAATTTTAAACTTTTCATTAAAATATGTAAAATTCAATTAAAAATTAGGAAATCTTTATAGAAACAGATTAGTATTCAAGAATCAGAGCTACAGTTAAAACTAATTAACTACATATAGTGCTAAAGTCAAATCACATGAACCTTATTTTATAACCAGATTCAGGCTGTGCTATTTGCTTTGCACATAGTTCATTAAAATAACCACCCAGCAATTTGAACTAGCCACAAAGATGGCCACACTAATCAGTAAACTATTTAGACATATGCTTTCCTGCTTCTAAGCTTTTACTAGTATTATTTCTATTCCCTACAAAGCCCTCTGTTCCAAAGAACCATACCAACGTGTAAAGGGTCACTTTAAATATTATCTCCCCCAGGAGCCCCTTTTGATGCACCCCAATCAGTACACTGTACTCCTCCAAAGTTGTGGTTATTTTGGTAATTGCCCCCCATGAATTATAAATTTGAAGAAAAGAACTAACTTGCATAGCCGTGTAGGTCCTTTAGCATCTAAAACAAATAGCTCAAAGTAAATACTCACTTTTCACTGAATTTAAAAATTGAAAGATCGTAGGATGTCTTAGTGTACCACACTGGTGTTCATTAAAAAAAAAAAAAAACGATCTCGGGAAGATGAGGAAAGGTTCAAATAGTAGCGTATATACTTGAGTGATTCTGGGGTTAATGACACTTTAGAATTAAAATGTTCCATTCCTTAGACAAGTATCTTTCTATCGTATTGCTGCCTTTGCTTATTACTCTTCTTGATCAGTAACAGCAACTACCGCTTGTAGTCCTGCACCAGATGCTTTGATTACATGTTCTCAGAGAACGTGTAAGGTACAGGTGAAAACTCAGATACCTACAGGGTCCTGGTAGGTAATCAATGAGTGAATGAAGTAAACCTGGTGTGACAAGAAGGCAGGGTAGAGGGTTGCAAACTGGAAAGGGCGTGTCCCGTCTACAGTTCCCCTTTCTCTGCTTCCTTTGCAACAAAACTCCTCAAAAGAGATGTCTTTATTCTGTCTTTACTTCTTCTCTTCCATTTCCTCTTAAACTTACAACTAATTAGGCTTTCATTCCACAAAGGCTATTCATGAAAATCCCTAATCACCTCCACGTTGCCAAGTACCCTGGATAATTCTCAGACCTCACCTTACCTGACCCAACAGCATTTGACACAATTGATCCCTACGTCCTGGAATGCTTTCATCACCTGGTTTTCTTCCCACTGCTCCTTTTCAGTCTCCTTTGATGACTTTCTCCCCTTTGGCAGAGCCCTAAGTACTAGAGAGGGGTCTAGTACTATCTATTGTCACTATTCTACCTATTGTCACTCTCTTGTTGAGGCCCTCAAGTCCCATGGCTTTAAATGCTACCTGTATCCTGATGTCTCCTACATTTTAACCTCCAGCCCAACCTCCTCCCTAAATTCCACATCCATATCTACCACTTACAGACATTTCATATTTAAAACATCCAAAACAGACTTCGAATTTCCACTGTCTCCCATAAATCTGTTCAGTCCCACCCTTTTCCTTACCCTTCAACTGCGTAAGCCAAAAATAAATAACAAAAAACAAAAGCAAAGAACACAGTGGTTCTTGATCCCTCTCTACCTGTCCAATCTATCAGGAAATTCTTTAAAATATAACCAGAATCCAACCACCTACCTCCACATCTGTCACCTTGGTCCATGTGACATGCCACCACCATCTCTCCCTTTAATACCTGCACTAACCTCCTAACTGATCTCCCAGTCCAACTTTTCCCACAAGTACCCCTACCCTGCCTGGTCTATTATTAACACAGCAGTCAGAATGAAACTAATAAAAACAGATCATGTCACTCCTCTGCACAGAACCCTCCACGACCTCCTATCTCATTCAGAATGAATTTCAAAGTCCTAGGTATCCTAAAAGGCCTTATGTGACCCGGGCCCTGGCTATATCTGACCTAATCTCCAGCTATTTCCATGAAACACATCTCTGCCCCAGCATCACTGGCCTCACCTCCTCACTGTTCCTTGAACATAGCAAATATGCTCTCACCTCAGAGTTTTTGCATGTATTGTTCCCTTACTTGCTGGAACACTCTTTCCCCTAGACATTTGCTTGGATTTCTCCCTCACTTCCTTCTGATCGCTCCTCAAACCAGATATTATAAGGACTTTCTATATGCTATATTTAATAACATTCAACACCTCTACTCCACACACAATCCTGGTCTTTTTCTATATCCTTCCCCTGCTGTATTTTCTTCAGAGCAATTACTAATAGACATCAGAGTTATAGGTCTATTTATTTACTATCTGACATGCCCCCCATCAGAAAAGCTATAAGCTCCATGTGTCAGGACTTTGCGTTTTTCACAGTAGCTTCTCAATAAATAGTTTGGAATGACTGAAATTCAGAAACATTTTATTTAACATATGTAGAATTTATATGGACACAGACACTCCAAAAGATTAAGAAACAAGCCCTTGCAAGTTGGCAAGTGGCAAAGTGATGATTCAAATCCAGGTCATACTGATTCCGAAGTCCTGAACTTTTTCTATCACCTTTCTTTCAGACGTAAAAAGCTATGCTAGAGGGGAGACCTTCAAGATGGCAGAGGAGTAAGACGTGGAGATCACCGTCCTACCCACAAATACATTAGAAATACATCTACATGTGGAACATGGGGTTTGCTTTCTGCATCTAATTTGTTTCTGATTTTCTGCTTATCTTAGTTTAGTATTTACAGTTTATTACCATTGGTAGATTTGTTTATTGATTTGGTTGCTCTCTTCCTGTGTTTTTTTTTAATATATAGATATATATACATTTTTCCTTTTTCTCTTTTTGTGACTGTACATGTATATGCTTCTTTGTGTGATTATGTCTGTATAGTTTTGCATTTACCATTTGTCCTAGGGTTCTGTCTGTCCTTTTTTTTAGTATAGTTTTTAGTGGTTGTTATCATTGGTGGATCTCTTTTTTGCTTTGGGTGCTCTGCTCTTTCTTTTTTTTTTTTTTGCTTTCTTTTTTTTTTCTTTGCGGTACGCAGGCCTCTCACTGCTGTGGCCTCTCCCGTTGCGGAGCACAGGCCCCGGACGCGCAGGCTCAGCAGCCATGGTTCACAGGCCCAGGCGCTCCGCAGCAAGTGGGATCTTCCCGGCTCGGGGCACGAACCCATGTCCCCTGCATCGGCAGACGGACTCTCAACCACTGCGCCACCAGGGAAGCCCTTTTTGCTTTCTATTTAAATTACTTAATTTTTTAAATTCTTACTAATTATTTTTATTTTTCATAATTATTTCTTATTTTAATAACTTTTATTTTATTATTATTTTTCTTTCTTTCTTTCTGTTTTTCTCCCTTTTCTTCTGAGCCATGTGGCTGACAGGGTCTTAATGCTCCAGCCAGGTGTCAGGCCTGTGCCTCTGAGGTGGGAAAGCCAAGTTCAGGACATTGATCCACCAGAGACCTGCCGGCTCCACATAATATCAAATGGCAAAAGCTCTCCCAGAGACCTCCATCTCAACACTAAGACCCAGCACCACTCAACGACCAGCAAGCTACAGGGCTGGATACCCTATGCCAAACAACTAGCAAGACAGGAACACAACAGAGAACACAACCCATTAGCAGAGAGGCTGGCTAAAATCATAATAAGGTCACAAACACCCGAAAACACACCACCGGATGTGGTCCTGCCTACTAGAGAGACAAAATCCAGCCTCATACACCGGAACACAGGCACTAGTCCCCTCCACCAGGAAACCTACACAACCCACTAAACTAACCCTAGCCAATGGGGAAAGACACCAAAAACAACAAGAACTACAAACCTGCAGCCTGAGAAAAGGAGACCCCCAAACACAGTAAGATAAGCAAAATGAGAAGACACAGAAACACACAGCAGATGAAGGAGCAAAGTAAAAACCCAGCAGACCAAACAAATAGGAAATAGGCAGTCTACCAGAAAAAGAATTCAGACTAATGATAAAAAAAGATGATCCAAAACTTGGAAATAGAATGGGGAAAATACAATAAACGTTTAACAAGGACCTAGAAGAACTAAAGAGCAAACAAACAATGATGAACAACACAATAAATGAAATTAAAAATTCTGTAGAAGGAAGCAATAGCAGAATAACTGAGGCAGAGGAACGGATAAGTGACCTAGAAGATAAAATATGGGAAATAACTGCCACAGAGCAGAATAAAGAAAAAAGAATGAAAAGAATTGAGCACAGTCTTAGAGACCTCTGGGACAACATTAAACGCACCAACACTCGAATTATAGGAGGCCCAGAAGAAGAAGAGAAAAAGAAAGGGACTGGGAAAATATTTGAAGAGATTACAGTTGAAAACTTCCCTAATACGGGAAAGGAAATGGTTAATCAAGTTCAGGAAGCGCAGAGAGTCCCAACAGGATTAATTCAAGGATAAACACGCCAAGACACATATTAATCAAACTATCAAAAATTAAGTACAAAGAAAAAATATTAACAGCAGCAAGGGAAAAACAACAAATAACATACAAGGGAATCTCCATAAGGTTAACAGCTGATCTTTCAGCAGAAACTCTGCAAGCCAGATTGGAGGGGCAGGACATATTTAAAGTGATGAAATGGAAAAACCTACAACCAAGATTGCTCTACCCAGCAAGGATCTCATCCAGATTTGACGGCGAAATAAAAACCTTTAGAGACAAGCAAAAGCTAAGAGAATTCAGCACCAACAAACCAGCTTTACAACAAATGCTAAAGGAACTTCCCTAGGCAGGAAACACAAGAGAAGGAAAAGACCTACAATAACAAACCCAAAACAATTAAGAAAATGGTAACAGGAATATACATATCAATAACTACCTTAAATGTAAATGGACTAAATGCTCCCGAAAGACAAAGACTGGCTGAATGGGTACAAAAACAAGACCCATATATATGTTGTCTACAAGAGACCCACTTCAGACCTAGGGACACATACAGACTGAAAGGGAGGGGATGGAAAAAGATATTCCATGGAAATGGAAATCAAAAGAAAGCTGGAGTAGCAATTCTCATATCAGACAAAATACACTTTAAAATGAAGACTAAGACTATTACAAGAGAAAAAGAAGCAAACTACATAATGATCAAGGGATCAATCCAAGAAGAAGATATAACAATTGTAAATATTTATGCGCCCAACATAGGAGCACCTCAATACGTAAGGCAAATGCTAACAGCCATAAAAGGGGAAATCGACAGTAACACAATCATACTAGGGGACTTTAACACCCCATTTTCACCAATGGACAGATCATCCAAAATGAAAATAAATATGGAAACACAAGCATTAAATGACACATTAAACAAGATGGACTTAATTGATACTGATAGGACATTTCATCCAAAAACAACAGAATACACTTTCTTCTCAAGTGCTCACGGAACATTCTCCAGGATAGATCACATCTTGGGTCACAAATCAAGCCTTGGTAAATTTAAGAAAATTGAAATTGTATCAAGTATCTTTTCTGATCACAATGCTATGAGACTAGATATCAATTACAGGAAAACATCTGTAAAAAATACAAACACATGGAAGTTAAACAACACACTACTTAATAACCAAGAGATCACTGAAGAAATCAAAAAATACCTAGAGGGCTTCCCTGGTGGTGCAGTGGTTGAGAGTCCACCTGCCGACGCAGGGGACACGGGTTCGTGCCCCGGTCCGGGAAGATCCCACATGCCGCAGAGTGGCTAGGCCCGTGAGCCATGGCTGCTGAGCCTGCGCTCCGCAACGGGAGAGGCCACAAAGGTGAGAGGCTCGTGTACCACAAAAAAAAAAAAAAAAAAAACAAAACCTAGAAACAAATGACAATGAAAACACAATGACCCAAAACCTATGGGATGCAGCAAAAGCAGTTCTAAGACAGAAGTTTATAACAATATAATCCTACCTCAAGAAACAAGAAACATCTCAAATAAACAACCTCACTTTACACCTAAAGCAATTAGAGAAAGAAGAACAAGAATAACCCGAAGACAACAGAAGGAAATAAATCATAAAGGTCACATCAGAAATAAATGAAAAAGAAATGAAGGAAACAATAGCAAAGATCAATAAAACTAAAAGCTGGTTCTTTGAGAAGATAAACAAAATTGATAAACCATTAGCCAGACTCATCAAGAAAAAAAGGGAGAAGAAACAAATCAATAGAATTAGAAATGAAAAAGGAGAAGTAACAACTGACACTGCAGAAATACAAAGGATCATGAGAGATTACTACAAGCAAATCTATGCCAATAAAATGGAAAACCTGGAAGAAATAGAATTCTTAGAAAAGCACAACCTTCTGAGACCGACCCAGAAAGAAATAGAAAATATAAACAAAACAATCACGAGCACTGAAATTGAGACTGTGATTAAAAATCTTCCAACAAACTAAAGCCCAGGACCAGATGGCTTCACAGGCGAATTCTATCAAACATTTAGAGAACTAAAACCTATCCTTCTCAAACTCTTGCAAAATATAGCAGAGGGAGGAACACTCCCAAACTCATTCTACGAGGCCACCATCTCCCTGATACCAAAACCAGACAAAATGTCTCAAACAAAGAAAACGACAGGCCAATATCACTGATGAACATAGATGCAAAAATCCTCCCCAAAATACTAGCAAACAGAATCCAACAGCACATTAAAAGGATCATACACCATGATCAACTGGGGTTTATCCCAGGATGCAAGGGTTCTTCAGTATACGCAAATCAATCGATGTGATAAATCATACAAACAAATTGAAGGAGAAAAAAAATATCATCTCAAGAGATGCAGATAAAGCTTCCAACAAAATTCAACACCCATTTATGATAAAAGCCCTCCAGAAAGGAGGCATAGAGGGAATCTACCTCAACATAATAAAGGCCATAGATAACAAACACACAGCCAACATTGTTCTCAATTGTGAAAAACTGAAAGCATTTCCACTAAGATCAGGAACAAGACAATGTTGCCCACTCTCACCACTATTATTCCACATAGTTTTGGAAGTTTTAGCCACAGCAATCAGAGAAGAAAAATAAGTAAAAGTAATCTAAATTGGAAAAGAAGAAGTAAAGCTGTCACTGTTTGCAAATGACATGATACTATACACAGAGAATCCTAAAGATGCCACCAGAAAACTGCTAGAGCTAATCAATGAATTTGGTAAAGTAGCAGGACACAAAATTAATGCACAGAAATGTCTTGAATTCCTATACACTAATGATGAAAAAATCTAAAAATCTAAAAGAGAAATTAAGGAAACACTCCCGTTTACCATTGCAACAAAAAGAATAAAATACCTAGGAATAAACCTACCTAAGGAGACAAAAGACCTTTATGCAGAAAACTATAAGACACTCATGAAAGAAATCAAAGATGATATCAACAAATGGAGAGATATACCAGGCTTGTGCAAGTTTCCTGATGGGAGGGACTGGTGGTGGGTAAAGCTGACTGTTTCTCTGGTGGGCAGAGCTCAGTAAAACTTTAATCCGCTTAACTGCTGATGGGTGGGGCTGGGTTCCCTCCCTGTTGGTTGTTCGGCCTGAGGCAACCCAACACTGGAGCCTACCTGGGCTCTTCGGTGGGGGTAATGGCAGACTCTGGGAGGGCTCATGCCAAGGAGTACTTCTCAGAACTTCTGCTGCCAGTGTCCTTGTCCCCATGGTGAGCCACAACACCACCACCCCCCGCCTCTGCAGGAGACCCTCCAACACTAGCAGGTAGGTCTGGTTCAGTCTCCCCTGGGGTCACTGCTCCTTCCCCTGGGTCCCAACGTGCTCACTACTGTGTGTATGCCCTCCAAGAGTGGAGTCTCTGTTTCCCCCAGTCCTGTCAAAGTCCTGCCATCAAATCCCACTAACCTTCAAAGTCTGATTCTCTAGGAATTCCTCCTCCCATTGCCAGAGCCCCAGGTTGGGAAGCCTGACATGGGGCTCAGAACCTTCACTCCAGTGGGTGGACTTCTGTGGTATAAGTGTTCTCTAGTCTGTGAGTCACCCACGCAGCAGTTATTGGATTTGATTTTACTGTGATTGCGCCCCTCCTACTGTCTCACTGTGGCTTCTCCTTTGTCTTTGGATGTGGGGTATCTTTTTTGGTGAGTTCCAGTTCTCAATGATTGTCCAGCAGCTAGTTGTGATTCTGGTGTTCTCACAAGATGGAGTGAGAGCACGTCCTACTCCACCATCTTGGTTCAGGACCTGTTTTGGTTCTTTCACTTGAGTTTACTTTTTTAAGTTTCAATGAAAAACTTTGCTAGGATTTTGACTGGAATTGCACTGAACTTATAGATCAACTTGGAAAGAACTGACATCTTTATGATACTGAATCTTCCCATACATGAACATGTATATATGTTCATTTATTTCTTTTCTTACTGCCTAAAATAAAATTTATAGTTTTCTTGAAAAAGATCTCCCACATCTTTTCTTAGGTTCATCTTAGGTGTCATATAGTTTTTCACCATTGAATGGAAATCTTTTAACTCTGTATAAAATAGATAACTAATGAGAACCTAGTATAGCACAGGGAACTCTATTCAATGCTCTGTGGTGACATGAGTGGGAAGGAAATCCAAAACATAGGGGATATATGTATATGTATAGCTGATTCACTTTGCTTTACAGTAGAAACGAACAACATTTTACAGCAACTATACTCCAATAAAAAGTAGAAAAAAAATGGGAATCTTTTAAAATTATATTTTCTAATTGGTTATTTCACATATATCAAGAATACTAATGATTTTTATATATTGATATACGCAGTATAACATATAGATTTGGGAAGCACCATGAAAATGAAACAATAATATCAATATATAACATCTATTAAATACCATATTCCAGGCACTATGCCAAGCACTTAAATAATTTCACTTAATCCTTAGAAGAACACTATGATGTACTTACAACTACTACCTCATATTACAGACCAGGAGACTGAGAGCAATAATAGTAGCAGACAAAGGAACAAAGCCTGTACAACACCAACACTACCAAAGGATAGGTGAAGGGAAAAAATGCCAGTTAATAAGACATAGGGGCCGGAGGGGGAAGATGGCAGAAGAGTAAGATGCAGAGATCACCTTCCTCCCCACAGATACATCAGAAATACATCTACACGTGGAACAACTCCTACAACACACCTACTGAACGCTGGCAGAAGACCTCAGACCTCCCAAAAGGCAAGAAACTCCCCATGTACCTGGGTAGGGCAAAAGAAAAAAGAATAAACAGAGACAAAAGAATAGGGACGGGACCTGCACCAGTGGGAGGGAGCCATGAAGGAGGAAATGTGTCCACACACTAGAAGCCCCTTCGCGGGCAGAGACTGCGGGTGGCAGAGGGGGGGAGCTTCAGAGCCGCGGAGGAGAGAGCAGCAACAGGGGTGCAGAGGGCAAAGCGGAGAGATTTCCGCACAAAGGATCGGTGCCGACCAGCACTCACCAGCCCAAGAGGCTTGTCTGCTCACCCGCCAGGGCGGGCGGGGCTGGGAGCTGAGGCTCGGCTTTGGTTGGAGCGCAGGAAGAGGACTGGTGGCGTGAACACAGCCTGAAGGGGTTACTGCACCACGGCTACCCGGGAGGGAGTCCGGGAAAAAGTCTGCACCTGCCGAAGAGGCAAGAGACTTTTCTTCCCTCTTTGTTTCCTGGTGCACGAGGAGAGGGGATTAAAGGCGTTGCTTAAAGAAGGTCCAGAGACAGACGCGAGCCACGGCTAAAAGCGCGGACCCCAGAGACGAGCATGAGACGCTAAGGCTGCTGCTGCCGCCACCAAGAAGCCTGTGTGCGAGCACCAGTCACTATCCACACCCCCCTTCCGGGGAGCCTGTGCAGCCCGCCACTGCCAGGGTCCCGGGATCCAGGGACAACTTCCCCAGGAGAACGCACGTGGGACCTCAGGCTGGTGCAACGTCACGCCGGCGTCTGCCGCCGCAGGCCCGCCCCGCCCTCCGTGCCCCTCCCTCCCCCCGGCCTGAGTGAACCAGAGCCCCCGAATCAGCGGCTCCTTTAACCCCGTCCTAAGCAGACGCCCTCCGGTGACCTACACGCAGAGGCAGGTCCAAATCCAAAGCTGAACCCGGGAGCTGTGCGAACAAAGAAGAGAAAAGGAAATCTCTCCCAGCAGCCTCAGGAGCAGCAGATTAAATCTCCACAATCAACTTGATATACCCTGCATCTGTGGAATACCTGAATAGACAACGAATCATCCCAAATTGAGGAGGTGGACTTTGAGAGCAAGATTTATGATTTTTTCCCCTTTTCCTCTTTTTGTGAGGGTGTATGTGTATGCTTCTGTGTGAGATTTTGTCTGTATAGCTTTGCTTCCACCATTTGTCCTAGGGTTCAATCCGTCCATATTTTTTTTTCTTACTTTTTAAAAAATTTTTTTCTTAATAATTATTGTTTTATTTTAATAACTTTATTTTATTTTACCTTACGTTATTTTATTTTCCTTTATCCTCTTTCTTTCTTTCTACTTTTTCTCCCTTTTATTTGAGCCGTGTGGATGACAGGCTCTTGGTGCTGCAGCCAGGAGTCAGTGCTGTGTCTCTGAGGTGGGAGAGCCAACTTCAGGACACTGGTCCACAAGAGACCTCCCAGCTCCATGTAATATCAAATGGCGAAAATGTCCCAGAGACCTCCATCTCAACACCAACACCCAGCTTCACTCAACGACCAGCAAACTACAGTGCTGGACACCCTATGCCAAACAACTAGCAAGACAGGAACACAACCCCACCCATTAGCAGAGAGGCTGCCTAAAATCACAGTAAGTCCATAGACACCCCATAACACACCACCAGACGTGGACCTGCCCAGCAGAAAGACAAGATCCAGCCTCATCCACCAGAACACAGGCACTAGTCCCCTCCACCAGGAAGCCTACACAACCCACTGAACCAACCTTGGCCACTGGGGACAGACACCAAAAACAATGAGAACTACAAACCTGCAGTCTGCGAAAAGGAGACCCCAAAACACAGTAAGATAAGCAAAATAAGACAGAAAAACACACAGCAGATGAAGGAGCAAGATAAAAACCCACCAGACCTAACAAATGAAGAGGAAATAGGCAGTCTACCTGAAAAAGAATTCAGAATAATGATAGTGAAGATGATCCAAAATCTTGGAAATAGAATAGACAAAATGCAAGAAACATTTAACAAGGAACTGAAACAACTGAAGATGAAACAAGCAACGATGAAGAAAACAATAAATGAAATTTAAAATACTCTAGAAGGGATCAATAGCAGAATAACTGAGGCAGAAGAACGGATAAGCAACCTGAAAGATAAAGTAGTGGAAATAACTACTGCAGAGCAGAATAAAGAAAAAAGAATGAAAAGAATTGAGCACAGTCTTAGAGACCTCTGGGTCAACATCAAATGCACCAACATTCGAATTATAGGGGTTCCAGAAGAAGAAGAGCAAAAGAAAGGGACTGAGAAAATATTTGAAGAGATTATAGTTGAAAATTTCCCTAATATGGGAAAGGAAATAGTTAATCAAGTCCAGGAAGCACAGAGAGTCCCATACAGGATAACTCCAAGGAGAAACATGCCAGTACACATATTAATCAAACTACCAAAAATTAAATACAAAGAAAACATATTAAAAGCAGCAAGGGAAAAACAACAAATAACACACAAGGGAATTCCCATAAGGTTAACAGCTGATCTTTCAGCAGAAACTCTGCAAGCCAGAAGGGACTGGCAGGACATATTTAAAGTGATGAAGGAGAAAAACCTACAATCAAGATTACTCTACCCAGCAAGGATCTCATTCAGATTTGATGGAGAAATTAAAACCTTTAGAGACAAGCAAAAGCTGAAAGAGTACAGCACCACCAAACCAGCTTTACCACAAATGCTAAAGAATCTTCTCTAGGCAAGAAACACAAGAGAAGGAAAAGATCTATAATAACAAACCCAAAACAATTAAAATGGGAATAGGAACATACATATCGATAATTACCTTAAATGTAAATGGATTAAATGTTCCCACCAAAAGACATAGACTGGCTGAATGGATACAAAAACAAGACCCATATATATGCTGTCTACATGAGACCCACTTCAGACCTAGAGACACATACAGACTGAGAGTGAGGGGATGGAAAAAGATATTCCATGCGAATGAAAACCAAAAGAAAGCTGGAGTAGCAATTCTCATATCAGACAAAACAGACTTTAAAACACAGACTATTAGAAGAGACAAAGAAGGACACTACATAATGATCAAGGGATCGATCCAAGAAGAAGATATAACAATTGTAAATATTTATGCACCCAACATAGGAGCACCTCAATACATAAGGCAAATACTAACAGCAATAAAAGGGGAAATCAACAGTAACACATTCATAGTAGGGGACTTTAACACCCCACTTTCACCAATGGAAAGATCATCCAAAATGAAAATAAATAAGGAAACACAAGGTTTAAATGATACATTAAACAAGATGGACTTAATTGATATTTATAGGACATTCCATCCAAAAATGACAGAATACACATTTTTCTCTAGTGCTCATGGAAAATTCTCCAAGATAGATCATATCTTGGGTCACAAATCAAGCCTTGGTAAATTTAATAAAATTGAAATTGTATCAAGTACCTTTTCCGACCAAAATGCTATGAGACTAGATATCAATTACAGGAAAACATCTGCAAAAAATACAAACACATGGAGGCTAAACAATACACTACTTAATAACTAAGTGATCACTGAAGAAATCAAAGAGGAAATCAAAAAATACCTAGAAACAAATGACAATGGAGACATGACAACCCAAAACCTATGGGATGCAGCAAAAGCAGTTCTAAGAGGGAAGTTTATAGCAATACAATCCTACCTTAAAAAACATTAAACATCTCGAATATACAACCTAACCTTGCACCTAAAGCAATTAGAGAAACAAGAACAAAAAAACCCAAAAGTTAGAAGAAGGAAAGAAATCACAAAGATCAGATCAGAAATAAATGAAAAAGAAATGAAGGAAATGATAGCAAAGATCAATAAAACTAAAAGCTGGTTCTTTGAGAAGATAAACAAAATTGATAAACCATTAGCCAGACCCATCAAGAAAAAAAGGGAGAAGACACAAATCAATAGAATTAGAAATGAAAAAGGAGAAGTAACAACTGACACTGCAGAAATACAAAAGATCATGAGATTACTACAAGCAAATCTATGCCAATAAAATGGACAACCTGGAAGAAATGGACAACTTCTTAGAAATGCACAACGTGCCAAGACTGAATCAGGAAGAAACAGAAAATATGAACAGACCAATCACAAGCACTGAAATTGAAACTGTGATTAAAAATCTTCCAACAAACAAAAGCCCAGGACCAGATGGCTTCACAGGCGAATTCTTTCAAACATTTAGAGAAGAGCTAACACCTAACCTTCTCAAACTCTTCCAAAATATAGCAGAGGGAGGAACACTCCAAAACTCATTCTACGAGGCCACCATCACCCTGATACAAAAACAGACAAGGATGTCACAAACAAAGAAAACTACAGGCCAGTATCACTGATGAACATAGATGCAAAAATCCTCAACAAAATACTAGCAAACATAATCCAACAGCACATTAAAAGGATCATACACCATGATCAATTGGGGTTTATTCCAGGAATGCAAGGATTCTTCAATATACACAAATCAATCAATGTGATACACCATATTAACAAATTGAAGGGGAAAAACCATATGGTCATCTCAGTAGATGCAGAGAAAGCTTTCGACAAAATTCAACACCCATTTATGATAAAAGCCCTCCAGAAAGGAGGCATAGAGGGAACTTTCCTCAACATAATAAAGGCCATATATGACAAGCCCATAGCCACCATCGTCCTCAATGGTGAAAAACTGAAAGCATTTCCACTAAGATCAGGAACAAGACAAGGTTTCCCACTCTCACCACTCTTATTCAACATAGTTTTGGAAGTTTTAGCCACAGCAATCAGAGAAGAAAAGGAAATAAAAGGAATCCAAATCGGAAAAGAAGAAGTAAACCTGTCACTGTTTGCAGATGACATGATACTATACATAGAGAATCCTAAAGATGCTACCAGAAAACTACTAGAGCTAATCAATGAATTTGGTAAAGTAGCAGGATACAAAATTAATGCACAGAAATCTCTGGCATTCCTATACACTAATGATGAAAAATCTGAAAGAGAAATCAAGAAAACACTCCCATTTACCATTGCAACAAAAAGAATAAAATATCTAGGAATAAACCTACATAAGGAGACAAAAGACCTGTATGCAGAAAATTATAAGACACTGATGAAAGAAATTAAAGATGATACAAATAGATGGAGAGATATACCATGTTTTTGGATTGGAAGAATCAACATTGTGAAAATGACTATACTACCCAAAGCAATCTACAGATTCAATGCAATCTCTATCAAACTACCACTGGCATTTTTCACAGAACTAGAACAAAGAATTTCACAATTTGTATGGAAACACAAAAGACCCCGGATAGCCAAAGCAATCTTGAGAACGAAAAATGGAGCTGGAGGAATCAGGCTCCCTGACTTCAGACTATACTACAAAGCTACAGTAATCAAGACAGTATGGTACTGGCATAAAAACAGAAAGATAGATCAATGGAACAGGATAGAAAGCCCAGAGATAAACCCACGCACATATGGTCACCTTATCTTTGATAAAGGAGGCAGGAATGTACAGTGGAGAAAGGACAGCCTCTTCAATAAGTGGTGCTGGGAAAACTGGACAGGTACATGTAAAAGTATGAGATTAGATCACTCCCTAACACCATACACAAAAATAAGCTCAAAATGGATTAAAGTCCTAAATGTAAGGCCAGAAACTATCAAACTCTTAGAGGAAAACATAGGCAGAACACTCTATGACATAAATCACAGCAAGATCCTTTTTGACCCACCTCCTAGAGAAAAGGAAATAAAAACAAAAATAAACAAATGGGACCTAATGAAACTTCAAAGCTTTTGCACAGCAAAGGAAACCATAAACAAGACCAAAAGACAACCCTCAGAATGGGAGAAAATACTTGCAAATGAAGCAACTGACAAAGGATTAATCTCCAAAATTTACAAGCACCTCATGCAGCTCAATATCAAAAAAACAAACAACTCAATCCAAAAATGGGCAGAAGACCTAAATAGACATTTCTCCGAAGAAGATATACAGACTGCCAACAAACACATGAAAGAATGTTCAACATCAATAATCATTAGAGAAATGCAGATCAAAACTACAATGAGATATCAACTCACACCAGTCAGAATAGCCATTGTCAAAAAATCTAGAAACAATAAATGCTGGAGAGGTTGTGGAGAAAAGGGAACACTCTTGCACGGCTGGTGGGAATGTGAATTGGTACAGCCACTATGAAGAACGGTATGGAGGTTCCTTAAAGAACTGCAAATAGAACTACCATATGACCCAGCAATCCCACTACTGGGCATATACCCTGAGAAAACCAAAATTCAAAAAGAATCATGTACCAAAATGTTCATTGCAGCTCTATTTACAATAGACCGGAGATGGAAACAACCTAACTGCCCATCATCGGATGAATGGATAAAGAAGATGTGGCACATATATACAATGGAATATTACTCGCCATAAAAAGAAACGAAATTGAGCTATTTGTAATGAGGTGGATGGACCTAGAGTCTGTCATACAGAGCGAAGTAAGTCAGAAAGAGAAAGACAAATACCATATGCTAACACATATATATGGAATTTAAGAAAAAAAAATGTCATGAAGAACCTAGGGGTAAGACAGCAATAAAGACACAGACCTACTAGAGAATGGACTTAAGGATATGGGGAGGGGGAAGGCTAAGCTGTGACAAAGTGAGAGAGTGGCATGGACATATATACACTACCAAACGTAAAATAGATAGCTAGTGGGAAGCAGCAGCGTAGCACAGGGAGATCAGCTCAGTGCTTTGTGACCACCTAGAGGGGTGGGATAGGGAGGGTGGGAGGGAGGGAGATGCAAGAGGGAAGAGATATGGGAATATATGTATATGTATAACTGATTCACTTTGTTATAAAGCAGAAACTAATACACCATTATAAAGCAATTATATTCCAATAAAGATGTAAAATAAAAATAATAAAAATAAAAAAATAAAAAAATAAGACATAGATTGTGATCTGCTAAATATAAAACAAAAAAGGATAGTGAGATATCACAGAATTAAAATACTGTGGAATATTTCAAAAAGGAGAAAGTGTGCAAACCTGTTAAATGTTGCAGTAAAACACAGTAGATACAGTAAAATAAGAAATGATAATTTTTTCTTGGATTTTTTAATTAAGAGGACATAGGTTATCTTAGCCAAAATGATTTCAGTGGAATGAAAGGATGAAGCCAAATTGTAATGACTGCTCTCAATGTAGTCAAAGGCAACTGCAAACAGTGAGTATAGTCTAGGCTTTGGTGAAATCTGGGAAAGAAGGAAAAAAAGATTACACAGTAACTAATAGGAATTCAAGGTCAAAAAGAGGTGATTTGGGACTGCTTGTATAGTGTTTTTCAATCTTTTGTCAATATCTATGGTCCTTGCTTCCTCATGTATGCTACATGTTCCAGGTGCAGTATTTCTCCTTGATAGCTAGTCAGCTAACATAACGTCCACAATACTCACTCTTCCCAAGACAAACATCAAGAATATGTATAACCTAACGGGTTCATACAAATAATGGGGTATTTCTGAGATGAACATCAGAAATAGCTGAGAAAATTTAAGTGCACAAAATAGAAACAAATATGCTTAAGACACTTCTTTGAAGGAAGGATTATGGTAGCTAAAGTTGTAGAAGGTTCTCCACTACAAAAAAAACGGGAGGAAAGGTCATTCTGCAAACTGTATCTGCAAGTAGGAATTTTTCTACCAAGCTTAGCACATGCATTACGTATGTGCATGCATCAAAACACACAAATATATATACTTAAGATGAGTCTAGCTTTACCATGTTAATGTATAAAACTTCCCTTGCATTTCTAAATCTACTTATTTTCAGCATCAACGTATTATTCAAATAAATGTACAACCTATATCACTATCCGATAAAGATACGGTATAGCTGCACTTAGAGTCAAGGTTCATGTTATGGTAAAAGGCAAAGAACATCTGTAAGGTAAAGCATCTCGAGAAAAATACCAAAGTGATATGCTGACACTTTTCCCATTTTATTTATATTATATCAAAAGTTTTTCTTAAAAAAAAAAGACTTTGAAAAAATATTTTTTACTAACGGGAAGTAGCTAGGGAGCTTAATGACCAATTTATTGGATGAATGAATTCTCCTGATAAGTATTTACTGAGCATTTATTATGTAGCAGGCAGATTCTAATAATCAAAACAAAACAGAAAAAAAAAACCCTGCCCTCATGGAACTCCTTGGTGGAATCGTCTAATGTATAAATACATACAGAGCCTAAGTTATCTAAAATCTGACGGGTACATTTGTGCTCAAATTTATTAAATGAACTGGTGAAAATCAAGAACAGAGAAAGGGATGGGGTGAGATGCTCATGGGGGAAATAGGAGGAACGTATCAATGACTTTTCAGTTCAGCCCCCAATAATTTCCTTCATTAATTATTTATGTCATCATTTTTATAATATCTTACAATATCTGATTGGCATTTAACAATTGAAAATAATACTACATTTATAGTAAATGTCTACAAATAAGATCAAAGGTCAGGGACTATAATCACTCTTGCATATACCTTTGACAACCACAACCCTCCTATCATACTTGCTTCACAAAACCACAGCCATGGCTAAAGCAACCCTTCACCTACTCTGCACCTACACTCATGCAACTGAACATGGCTGGAGAACATCCACACTCATAGTTCATGACCATCAACTTCAGGTGAGCCATTCATTCAGTACAGCCATCATACCATATTTCCCTAATCTCTTCCTTTGCCTAGTCTTTCAGATGATTATTTCACATCCTCTCTTTTTTAACCAACCAATACCATCTCTCTCATCCTCACTTTTAGCTGTTTTTGACCTTGTTTCCTACTTTCCTATTGAGAAAACTGAGGCAATAAGTATCAGCATCAAAACCCACATACTCTGCCTTCCCATTTGCTGCTAAAGACAAGTACCTACGCACCACTGTGCAGTCAATCTGGTCTCTAATTTCCATTCCCTCTCACCTAATCAATGACATTGCTACAGTAAGTTTCCCCCTTTTCCCCAATCATTAATTTTGCACATCTGTAATTCTCATCTTAAAAAAAAATTTGACCCTGCTTTTCCTCATAGCTACCACCTCATTTCTCTGCTCACCTCTGCAGCAAAAACTGCCCCAAAAGAGTTGTCTAGATTCACTGTCTAGAATTCCTGTCCTCCAATTTTCTTTTAAATCCACTCCAAGCAGGGCTTTGCCTCCAACTCTCCATCAACATTGATCTTACCAAGTTTACCAGTGACCTCTGCATTGCAAAATCTAATTTTCAATTCCCAGTCCCCTTCTTACTTGATACATCTGCTTCATTTGACACTACTGATCATTCTCTCCTCATAGAATATTTTCTTCACTTGGCTCCAGGACACAACTATCTCTGAATTTTTTCCTTCTACCTCACTAAAGGCTCCTCCTTTACCTCCTTTGCTTCTTTCTCCTCTTTAACCCTTTACCAGGGCATAAAGGTTCCAACTCTGTTCTCTTTCTTTCTCTAGCTACACTCTCCTTGGTAATCTCAACCCAGTTTCACGTGGTTTCCAGACCTCTCCCCCAAACTCACATATTCAGTTTTTTCTTCAATCTCTCTACTTGGATAACTAACATACATGTTAAGTTTGCAGTGTCCAAAGTGTAACCTCTTATTTTCCATTCATACTGACTCTAGCCATAGCCTTCCTTATTTCAGTTTATTTCAATAAACCAAAGTTTATTTCAATGTTATCCTTTCAGTTGGTCAGTCCAAGAACTTTGGAGTAATCCTAGACATCTCTCTTTTTCTCATACTCTACATTCAATCTGGAAGGAAATTTTGATCATTTGACCTTCAACCACTAAACTATATTTTTAAATACATCTAAGCACTCCACTCATTGCTACTACCCTGGTCCAAGCCATCACCTCTCTGAATTATTTGCAACATCCTCTTAACTGGGCTCCTGTTGCTACTCTTGCCCTCTACAGTCTATTCTCAATGCAGCAGCCAGAGCAATCTTTTTTAAATGGCAAGTCAAGCTTGTCAGTCCTCTGTTCAAATCCCTGCAACAGCTCTCCACTTTCCTCAGAGAAGACGACAAAAGTCTTGTGCTATCGTGGTCTTCAAACCATGTGATATCTCCCTGATTACTTGTGACCTCATCAGCTCATTCTTTGCTGTTAACTAAATAAGCCAGGCAGCAATATGCTATTCTAAAATTAGCAAGATGGTCAGAATACCTGAGACAGAGTGACTAAGGGAGAGACTGGTTGTAGATGATGTTATAGAAGTTGATAGGGACCAGATCAGGTAGAGCTTTGCATGCTATGATACTTAGATTTTATAAGAGACAAAAGTTCATTAGAGTTTAATAGCTGAATTGTTAATCTGATTTATTTTTAAAAGATCACTTGGACATAGTTAATTTTACTTGGGAAAGGTAAATTTTTCATAAATTGAGTGTAAGAGAAGAAGGTAAAGAAGAATTATGAAGCTGTTTGCAATAGTCGATAAAATATAACAGTGATTTAGACCACAGTGATCAAACTCAAGGTCTAATTTGAAAGAAAGACCAAAAGGATTTATTGACAGAGTTGAAAGGAGAAGAAAATATATATATCAACTAGCAGTTGACCCTTGAACAACACAAGCTTGAACAGTTCACTAGTCCACTTATATGCAGATTTTTTTCAACAGTAAATACTACAGTACTATATGATCTGTGATTGGATGCCAAGGAAACGTGGATAGGGAGGAAATGTGGCTGCGGAGGGAGTACTATAAATTACAGGCAGATTTTCGACTGCACAGTGGTTTGGAATCCCTAACCCCCACGTTGTTCAAGGGTCAACTGTATCATAAAACTCTAATATTATTCCATTAAAAATATGACCACACTAAAAACCATCTTAAATTAGCTAAGAAACTTCTCACAATGCTAAGAATTAACTTGCACTTCATTAATTCAACATCAGTATAAACCCAGTGTAATAATACCTTATTTATATGGATTTAAAATAAGGAGTAGGAAAACTTTTTCATAAACACTAGCTATATATAGGAAAAGAAAAGGATGTTAAGCTTGAATATATGGTGTCAAGTCTGAGTCAAAGAAAGAATGTATGAAATGATGTCTTCTTTTTGAATATTCACTTTCCATAAACTGGTATTCTTAGATGAATAAGTCATACACTGATAAGTCTCAGTAATTTAAGTCTTTGGAACAAAATGGGACAATAAGTATTTCAATTGGAGAAAACTTATCCTGACCATGACCAGGTTACCAGTTCTCAAAGGAGATGTATCACTGAAACACTGTTAATCCTAGGCAAAAGGTCAAAAGTTTTCTCTACTGCTACACCACTGTATAAATCCACCCTAAGTCAGCAGTGACAAAATGCTTTACTCTGACATCAAACATTTAACAAAACCAAAACAGAATTGAAGTAGTTTAAAAACACCTTACTCTGGCAGCACAAGCAAAAGAATCAGGGCCATGAGCTGCATTTCTTATGCCATCTGTTCCAAAGAGGGCTCTAATGCTTCCAGGAGCATCTGTACGTGCCAGTCCAGAGTTGGCAGGTCCAAGAAGTCTTTTCCATTCACATATAGCATCATCTCTTAAAATCTCCATGGCAATTATAGGACCACTGGTGATAAACTGGATCAGCTCACTGTGAAACAGGTGAAAGATTGATTTGCTTCATTTTTCTATCAACCTAGGTACCTCTCTTAACAACAAGGATATATTACAATTTGAGTATTTCAACACATACTCATGATCATGATCTCAGAACTACTGGACATAGTGAATTTTACATGGGCAAGACAAAATTTTCATAAATTGAGTGCCTTACAGTGGCCCGAGTGTCTACAAATCACTAGTGTTGTCAATTACTATTAGCAGAAAAATCAATCTTTCATTGAACTAAGACTACTTCATTGACTTAAAATGCATATTTTTGATCTATGCTTTCTACATTGCTCTGAAAGGTACAGAAGAATCTTTTTATTTTCACGTGGTTTACCATTGCAGTCAAATGAAATCGCAGTAGAGAAAGTGATGAGTGATGTATTGTAATATATTTGCAGTAAGAATTAATTGTTTTTGTGTAGATCTATTAGAATTCAAAGAATGACAACGAATTTTCAGTCAATAAGCATTGAGTTGGTCTAGTGACATATAAGACATTACACTAGAAGCTGTAATACTATAAACACATACAAAGACTATAACAAAGAATAATTTCCAAGACAATTGTAGATGCCTATTCTACACAAGGTTTGAGACCATTTTTATAATGCTTGGTTTAAAATAATCTATACCATAATGATTTTCTTATGTAAAAATTTTCTTTAATAAGGCACTATTCCGTACAGGACACCAAATAGCATTTCTATTGCAGCAGCTTGGCTAATCCTTCTTTATTAGAAACGTAAGTATTCCTCCTTTGTCAATAGCAATATGAGGTGCACAATATTCACTTAACTTTAAATACAACCCAAAT
Source organism: Orcinus orca (assembly GCF_937001465.1). Classification (NCBI taxonomy): domain Eukaryota; kingdom Metazoa; phylum Chordata; class Mammalia; order Artiodactyla; family Delphinidae; genus Orcinus; species Orcinus orca. The sequence continues at coordinate 60,924,884 of NC_064559.1, read as the reverse complement.
ATTTAGAATATAGTTTGTTTCTAACATATTTGTTGCTATATTTCAAAGAACAAAATGTATATCAAACAACTTAGTTAACATACAAAGGTTCTTTGAACAATGTTTTATATACATTGAGAATGCTAAAATAAGAGTTTAAAACACAACAAATAGATATTCAACATAAAATGTAATTATCTCTCTATTTTTAATCTACTGAAATCTAAAAAGAAAGCTATGCTCCTTATGATTTAAACATTTTATTTGCTTCTGATTAAAGTTTAATATGTTTATTTAATGATAAGAGAATTTTCAACTAATAAAAGGAGAGAAAAAAACAATTCTTAGAAAAAATGCTCTCTGCAGTTGCAAGATGTTGCTAAGGACTTTTTGACAAATTATTCTCATGTAACAAATTTTTGAATTGTAAAATTATAACTCTTTCGTTTTCCACGATATCCTCCATTATATCCCACGACCCCCAATTTCAGTACCTACTTTAAAAAGGGCTTTGACTGATGATCTATATGAAAATCTGTTGCTTCTTTCCTATAATCAAAATGACAATAGTTAAGAATTATGTAAGGAAATTATTTTAACTTACATTAATAAAATAATGAAATTCTCTATGTGACCCGTATGTGAGTTAAGGACTTTTCACCAAATATTCTGCTCAAATCTCCCCTCTTTTCAAATTTTTGGATATCTATGCTAAGATGTAAAATTAAAATGAACAAAAGAGGCAATATTTACTTTATTACTCATGTTCAAATCTACAATCTTCCTTTTCACTAGCATCTTTAACATTCTAAAGCCAAAGTTTAACATATGACCAATAAAAATTATTTGTTCTTTAAAGTTCAAATAAGTTACATCAAAAAATGCAAAGCCATCTTCAAATTCAAAATTTGTTACCTCCTTCTACAGGCTTTAAACCTGAGAGGTTAGGCTAGAATTTTACTTTAATAGTTATAGTTTTCTTCCTTAGATCGCCCTAAAAGAAAGACTATATACTTGTGTTTTTAAAAACTGCTTGACAAATTATGCATATCAATGTATTCTTATTGGTTTTTAATGTATTAAAAACGAATCCTTGAACTTACATTCCCCCCAAAAAATGGATAATATGGAGATATTCAGAAATCTGAATTTATTAAGGGCAATCGGGATTTACTTTTAAATTTATAGTCCCACAACTATAGAGACAATGAAAGGATAACAGACTTTTACACTGATTTTAAAAGTTATTTAGACTTTTCGGTTAATCAAACCAAGTGTCTCAAACTTGTACAGTTTTCTCAAAGGCTTTAAACTTAATTCATAGTATATGACAAATATATGTCAACATCAACTTTTTAAAATAGCAAATTAAAGTACCCCCTAACAAAAGATTAACCTTTCAGGCTTGGTAATTTAGTATGCAATGCTTTAAGATCTTATAGGCCCATTACGAAATGAATTTACTTAATAAGCTATATCAGGATATACTTTTATTCAAACCAAGTGTACTAAAATATTCTCTTTGGCCGTGAAAAGATTATGAAAGTATACTATGCAAGTATAGAAGATGAAATTCATCCCAAGAAATGGAAGGGGAAGAAAACTCATCTTTCTAGAGGGTATTACATGCCCAACATTAAATGTTATTATTCCTCATAACAATATATTGAAATAGGTATGATCATCTTCATTTTACATTTGAAAATAATGAAGTTCAGCAAGATTACATAACTTGTCTGGGTCAAAGTGCTGGTAAGGGAAGAAGGACAGGGAGATTTGAACCCAAATCTCTGATTGCTTATGACCTTACTATTACCAACTTCAGAAGAAAAAAAAAAAATTCTAGAGGGTAAGGAAAAGAATTCCTAAAAATGATATGGATATTCTCTATTGCAGCCTAAAATGAGGTAAAACTGAGCGTCTAAAAAACCTCAAGTGGGGAGTATTTTAGAAGAGTGAGCAGCAAGACTACTAATATGACCAATTCTAAACTTTAACACAACTGAACTAAGAAAAATCATAATGTTTAATATCAGTGAAAAGAAAAATATTAATTACTGAAAGTATCTTATTGCTTTCTTCTAATATGTCACCGACCCCATAGTTATTTCCACTGAATATCTATAACTGAAACCAAGATGAGAGTTCATGAGTTTTTTTCTCATCATTCTTATTTAATTCCTCCCTTAAAAAGTTTAGATGGAGAGAAGGATTAACAAGTGCATCACCACCTAGAGAAGTCTTTTTGCTGTTATGTTTTGTTTTGTTGTGTTTTTATAAAGAAACTCACCATTGTCACAAAGATCTATTAATTCTTTTACGAAATACTTACTTAGTGCCTGCTTTGAATCAGGCACTGATCCAAGAACTAGAAGTACAAAGTTAGATGGAACTCAGCTTCTGCCTTTCAGATACTGTCATGAGGGAGGAACTGACATTTGAGCAAATAAGTTTAGAAAAGTTTTAAGCATTGGGAGATACTCCTCCATGAGTCTCTGACACTCCTAACGTGTCTTACTGGGTAGGCCAAGAATGCAAGGCCCCAGCTACTGTTTATCCTAGCCATTTCTTGGAGTTATGTTTATAATGAGCAACTTTGAGGGGTGAGGTCATGCCTCTTCAGTACAAACAGAAGGCTTGTTTACTGCTCGTTAATGAGACAGTGGGTAACCTAAGTTCAATGCTCCTCAGAGGTGATGCAATCAACTGTGTGTACCACATCCACCCGGGCCCATATCATATTATTCCCACAGGACATGAAAGCAAAGGGAACCAACAGAAACATGATGTTCATGCTGCTTACTGACCATACTCAAGCCCTCTGTCTCTGACTCAGAAGTTTCAAGTCTTCTGCTAGCATCCCAGAGAGAGTAACAGACTAACTTATTAGATTTTAAGTTGGGTAAAATCCAAGACTTGACAGTAATATTAATAGAGATGTATAAGGTGCTATAAACAATTTAAAAAGCTGTTAAGTTTTCTTGGGCAACTTTATTGTGGAAAGTTTGACACCAAATTATCAAACACTGGAAGTATAGAGACATAAAAAAGTTTTAATCTCACTGAAACTATTCAAAGTCATCTCTCCAGAATTCAGTCCCATAGCCTGCTGTGAGGGCAAGCATTCTCAATACAGAAGAAATACAAGACAGAAATGGGACAAATGTCTTAATACAAGACAGAAATGGGACAAATATAACTATGCTCATAAAGGATCATGACCTCAGCTTCTACTAAATAATAGTGATATCACTAGTACCACACCACTACCACTAATAGCTAACATCTATATACACCTACTATGTGCCACGGTTTTTCAAAGCACTTTACTTTTATTAAACTCACATAACCCTCATAACAACTTTATGATACAGGTGATGTTATAACCTCCATTTTGCAGATGAAGAAACTGAAGCACAGAGGTAAGCTGTTCAGAGTCACAACCTACTAAGCGGTGCAGTTACAAGCAATCTGGCTCTAGACTCTGTGCTCTGAAATAGAAGACGCCTGCCTTTCTAGAATATATGTAAACTGGGAGATCTTACATAGGGGAAAAATTCAAATTGTCATTACTGGGGTAAAAATGAGGATGTTTTGTTAAGGTTTCTAGGGATCAGACTTCTCAAAGCTACACTATCTACTGCTCTCCATTGTCCCTGTTCTCACAGAGACAAAAAAGCAACCGTCCCATGGGATAAAGAGCCAGGAACATCAGTGAGAAGACACCTAAGCAAACAAACACACACAAATCAGTGAAGTAACCTAAGAAAACTGCTGGGTCAAGCCCTGCCTAACAGCTACATGAATGTCTCTACCTAACACTAAGTCTTTTTTTTTTTTTTTTTTTTTTTGCAGCACGCGGGCCTCTCACTGTTGTGGCCTCTCCCGTTGCGGAGCACAGGTTCCAGACGCGCAGGCTCAGCAGCCATGGCTCACAGGCCTAGCCGCTCCATGGCATGTGGGATCTTCCTGGACGGGGTCACGAACCCGTGTCCCCCGCATTGCCAGGTGGACTCTCAACCACTGCGCCACCAGGGAAGCCCACAACACTAAGTCTTACTTTCATTAAATAACTTAGAAAATATCTGGTCAGATAGAATGGCTTGCTTTTCAGAGCAGTAAATAGGTATATCTGCCAATTATATATATTGGAAGGAAATAAAACATTTCCAAACACATGACTTTTGAAAATCTCAACAGTAACATTCCCTTGTCAAATAGAAATAATCTAATATTCATTTCTTCTATAATTTTTATACAATGTGTTACATTGTATAAAAGAAGAGATTACAACTATGAAACACTGGTGTTATAAAAGCAGATGGGGTTATGAAAGACAATGAAGAGTTCATGTCTAATAAATAGTTAATAGTATAACCTGACAACTCCTATTTGCTTAGAGTTCAATCATCCTTTATGCATCTGATTACCTGTTGTCTTCCATTTCCTACTATACTATTCTTTGTCATTCTGTGGAAGTTTTTTCTCCCGTTGTGGAGCACAGGCTCCGGACGCGCAGGCTCAGCGGCCATGGCTCACGGGCCCAGCCGCTCCACGGCATGTGGGATCCTCCTGGACCGGGGCACAAACCCGTGTCCCCTGCATCGGCAGGCGGACTCCCAACCACTGCGCCACCAGAGAAGCCCAGAAGTTTTTAAACAAAGACATGAAAGATAGATGATTTTTTTTTGAAAAAAGGAACCAGACATTACATAACTGAAAATGCTCAAAAAATTTACCTTGAAAGTGTCATCATTTTGAGTTTGGTTAGAGTAAATCCAGCTTTGCTTATTATTTCAATTATTTCTCCCGCTTTTGATACTGCATCTGGTTTAATCAGGGCTAATGTTCTATAAAGAAATAAAGAATAAATTTAAAGATAAAAATAGTTTGGCAGTTTTTACTTATAATTCCCAAGCAGTGATAATTTCCTTAAAAATCCTAGATCAAACATCAAAGTGAATTATAAATACAAGTGTATTAATGGCCTCATAAAAACTTATACAATGGAAGTTTACTATTTTTTCACAAGGAAATAAAAATTAGGTACCCAATCTAGAAAAATAATAAAAGTTTAGAGGGAAAAAAAGTTAAGACTCATTTTAAATATGTCCACGTTATAAAACACAGGTGTTTAAGATTTCTATTTCTTAGCATATGCTTTATAAAAGACAACAATTCTCTAAAGAGTTGCATTAAACATATCAGCTTGACTTTCAGTCTCTTAGACTTTAACATGTGTATGCCATGCACTCAGTTCAGCACTGATTTGGAAATAATATAAATTCTTCTATTAACACTTTATTCATAGCATGAATGATATAAAAAGAACTAAATATCTTCTTACCTGAAGATGTATATGGCTAGCGAACACCCTGCTAACTTTTAAAATCACACTTTCCTCTTAGAGGATACATCAGAGCTATGCGTTCTCCCCTCTGAAGCCACAGAATTAATGGATTTTTAGAGATGGAGATCACCTGAATTTCCTCATTTTACTAACAAGGAAACTAACAAGGCCCAGAGAGGTAACCCTCCAAAGATCACACAGCTGGTCTGTGGCCTCCTCAGGACGGAACACCCAGCTCACACGACTCTTGGGTCTGTGCTCCTTCCACACCACACCACAAATAATGTTGCTATTAATATTAGCAAAAGGGAACATAATCACAAATCCTCAAGACTAACATTTGCAAACGCAAGGTAAAATCAGATTAGTTGGAGTAATTCAGTTTATCTGGCACACAAAATAAGATAAAAAATTGCTGTTGGGCTTCCCTGGTGGCACAGTGGTTGAGAGTCCGCCTGCCAATGCAGGGGACACGGGTTCGTGCCCCGGTCCGGGAAGATCCCACATGCCGCAGAGCGGCTGGGCCCGTGAGCCATGGCCGCTGAGCCTGTGTGTCCGGAGCCTGTGCTCCACAACGGGAGAGGCCGCAACAGTGAGAGGCCCGCGTACCGCAAAAAAAAAAAAAAAATTGCTGTCACTTTCCCTTTATTTTCAATTGTTCTGACACTTTGGCATTAACTCAAGGAATCCATAAAAGGAGACTGGTAGGCTTTCTCAAAGTAGACTTTTTTCACCAATGAGACAAACTTAGCTAAGGATATAATGATACAAATATCCTTACTTACAACTGGATATAACTTATGGCTGGCTTTTAAAACTTTTAAATAACAAAAGTTGTTCATTTTAGTCTGATAGGGCTTGTAATAAACGGACTTTTTATTTTGAAGCAAGTGAGTCACTTCTAGCATTTTATATGGCTTCATAGATACAGTTAAAACTCATCATTTTTTTAGCTCACATTGTTTAAAATATTATAAAGCCAAACTAACCCATGATTGTTTATGCTAAACTCTGAAAACATCTTCAAGAACCAAAGCTCTTAAAGAAAATATAAAACACATCGGCAGTGAACAAGAAGGAATATGAAAAAAAATGCAGTTTCATTTTCTCTTTAAGTGCCTACAGGAGACAGAGCGTTGATTACTGTGATTAATTACTCTAAGCAAGTTCCTCTGTCATGTCTTCACTGCTTCATTGTTCAGTAGATAATAGTTAAAATGCATTTTGGAGGGAAAATAAGATCAGCTTTAGGAATCATTTGTATTATTTAAAAGTGAAGATAGCACACAAAGAAAGTAAAGGGCCACGAAAATATATTAATAGTGCCGCTGTTATCTGCTGCTGCATAACAAACCACCCCAAAATGTAGTGGCTTAAAACTACAAACAACTTCTCAAGATCATATAGGTTGGCTGGGGAGTGGTTTCACCTGGGATGGGTCATACTGCTGCATTTGGCTAGTGGGTCGGTTGAGACAGCCAGGCTTCTCTTTCCTTGAGGCCTCAAGAGCTGGAACAGGCAGGGAGATGGATTCTCCCCTAAAGCCTCCACAAAGAAATGTAGCCTTCCCTACCAACACCTTGATCTTAACCTGACGAAATCTGTGTTGGACTTCTGATATATAATAAATTTGTATTGTTTAAGCAGCTGACTGTGGTAAGTTATGTCTTCAATAAAAGACTACAGAGAAAAAAACCTCTGGAGAGGAAAAACACCCCAACAAAAGAATGGAAAGAAGAAAAAATTAGAAAAGCAGGAAAGCAGTAAAATAGTCGAAATATGTAGAAAAATACTAATACAACAGATGTAAAACATGTACTAGTCTCACCAGTGAAAATCTAGAGGTTTTCAGACTGATTTTTTTTTTTTTTTGCCGTACGCGGGACTCTCACTGTTGCGGCCTCTCCCGTCGCGGAGCACAGGCTCCGGACGCGCAGGCTCAGCGGCCATGGCTCACGGGCCCAGCCGCTCCGCGGCATGTGGGATCTTCCCGGACCGGGGCACGAACCCGTGTCCCCTGCAACGGCAGGCGGCCTCTCAACCACTGCGCCACCAGGGAAGCCCCAGACTGATTTTTTTTTTTTTTAAAGAGCTGCATGCTGTTTACAAGAGATATATCTATAATATAACTTAACAAGGCTGAAAGTAAAGCAATGACAAAAAGATATCAACCAAAAATACATTATCAATCAAATCCATTCTTGAGAAAGATGGCTAAGGCCACCCATTCCTTGGCTGTGGTCTCCTTCCACCTTCAAATCTAGCAATGGAGACTGGGTGCTTCTCACACTGGCATCTCTCTGGTTCTCTGCAGCCAGAAAGGTTCTCTGGTTTTATGGACTCCTGTGATTAGGTCGCACCCACAGGAATGATGCAGAATAATTTCCCCATCTCAAGGCCTTAAATCTTAAATCTGCAAAGTCTCTTTGCCATGTAAGGTAACTGTTGGGCTGCACCCGCAGGCCTGTAAGCCTTGTAGATGCCCAGCCTCGAGACAGAAGAAAGAGCCCAGAGAGCAGCAAAAGAGACCTCAATGGTTTAATTGATGGAGGAACTTACATGTCTGAAACAAGGTCCTGGAGCAACACCCCAAGGTGTGCAGCAGACTGCAGGCAGGCTGTAGCAGCAGTGTTGGCTGCTCAGGACAGAGGGAGGCTACCATTTACTCAGGGGGGAATTGATTTCAGGTGGGCTCATCAGTTAACAAGGGCTAATTAACAGCCCTTACAATTAAGAGAATTGGATAGTCATGTGAGGGAAGCAGGGCCTAGTCAATCAGGAGATCTACAGAGAGCAAGAGAACAGCCGTCTTGAACGGCCTGACCATACAGTAACACATTCATAGGTTCCAGAGATTTGAACATGGACATCTTTGAGCAGCCATGATTCTGCCTACTGTACTCTCTATTGTTTTGGAGTTTATATACTATTTTTCTAGTGGTTAGCTGTGAAACTTTTTCATACTTATTTAACTTAAAATTCTTAAAATTGTATAATATCTTGACCCTTTAGAAAGACTTTAGAACACTTTAGCTCCAATGTTCTCTCTTCCAACTTATATAGTTTCATTGTTGTTTTGGACATTCAGTTTTTTGCCTGCATGAGTAAGCCATCTTGGACGATGAGACCACAGGTAAGTAAAGATGAGATAAAGATTGGCTGGGGAGGGGGGAGGGGGTGTGTGAATTTTTAGCAAGGCCTTGGTAATTGAACTAAAGTCTTACTTGAATGCATTTCAGTGCCTTTTTGCAGCCAAAACTCAACTGCTCACCACCACCTAGGAGGATATGTAAAGTAACAGTAATTGGTATTGAGGGAGTAGTTTCCCAAAGGTGAGAACAGAACTGAACTAATACCAGTAATTGTCTGGTCTCCTCCCCTGAGAAGTAGCCTTGGTCTACTTAAAATTGTTAGGCCGACTGGCTTAAAGAAATAAAACTCCAGGAACAATGAGAACATGTGTACCTTTGCTCCTCGTGGGTAAAGTGACTTCTACTCCATTCCCAGGAGAGCGCTTCCTCTCTCCACCCCCTTCATTTGCTCCTCCACATATGGCCACATTTAAGGGTTTCTGGTTGTATGCGGCCCTGCCTCTTCTCTCTCAGACCTGCAAGCCCTCATGCAGGACACAGTCTACAGTTCTTCTCCTGCTTCCATCTGGTTAGCACAGCAGAGGCAGAGGCCGGCACCTGCATGGAAACCTACCTCTCTCTGGTGCTCTGTCTCCCATGCTGGATGGGCAAGTGTGCTCTCAGGGTTTGCTCTAAAGGTATCTCTCTCCCTCAGACGGGCCCCAAGGTCCAGACTGGGAAGGAGGGCAGGGCTGGGGTGGAGAAGTAGGAATAAAGCTCAACCGTTCTCAGAGCTGGCTTACACTAGGCAGCCTAAACCAGCACTTTACTTTGATTTGCCTCTGGCGCCTACGTTAGTGCTCCATCAGTTAATATTCAGAAGGGAGAATGGAGACTAACTGAACCCAAGAGATGACAAAAAGCCTGTATGATGTCTTTACATCTGAACAGCAAAACCATAAAGCATCAATTTATTACCTTCTAAAATTAAAATTGAATGCGCTAAAAAAAAAGAAAAAAAATTAAAAATGTTTTTAAGTCAAATACTATGACTCATAGACAGCTGATAACATTTATCCATTTGATTTGAGGAGCTTTATAAGGAGAATAGATTAAAATTAGCTAAGAGAGTAGATCTTTCATTAAGTTCCCTTACCACAAAAGAAAACTCAATATAAAAAATAATAAGGGGGTGGGAGGAAAATTTTGGAGGTAATAGATAAATTTATACCCTTGATTGTGGTAATGGTTTCATGGGTATACACTTAGCTCCAAACTCACCAAGTTGTAATGTATTAAATATTTATAGCTTTTTGTTTGTCTATTATACCTCAATACAGAGATTTTTGAAAAAGAGAATAAAAATGTAAATCGAATGTCAGATTTCTACAGTTAATGGGAATTAGGAAGCTGAGGCTAGTTTGTTAGCTAAATTGAATTATATAGAATTATCTTGATAAGTGCCTCAAAATTAGCAGACGGGCACCATGAAGATCAGCTTTACTCCTCCCTCTCAGTACAGGCTTTACTCCAGAAAGAAAATGGTTGAGTATGATAAATATAATAGGGATGTAATTAGTTCATAAATTATCCTTGACACTATATAAAACTGAGAACTAGGCTAAGTTATAATTATTACATAGAAGCTATTTCCATGGGACCATGATAGACATGCACGTATTTCTTTCTCCATATGCCTACTTCTTTGGTCATTTAAATGAAACAATATATTTTTAAAACCCTTGAATTCTGAAGAATTTTATTTAAATCACCCAAATGGTTGTTGGATTTAACCCACTTGCAGTTAGGAGAGAATCAGAAGAGAAAATGGTGAAACAATTGAAGTCAGTAAAAATACAATATTGCACATATTTTAATTAATTATATTTATAAAGCCCAAATATTTAAAATCTGTCTTCACATTCTTCTGTTCCTCCTATTTTTAAATCCGTTCATTCAATAGTATTTACCAATATATTAATTAGAGGTTTTAATAAAAAGAGAATGAGTTTTAAAGTCAAACACAAGATTTACTTGTTTCCCTTTACTTTGTAGTTGTGTGACTATGGCTGTGCTCTGTAAAATGGAATCAACAACATTCACTGTAGACAAATCAATTAATATATATATAAATTATAATTGTTACAGCTATTATTATTTTATTTTGATTGGGTCATACTATTAACCCTGTCTCCCTAATTCACTTATTTTTGCTAGTTTAAATGAAAACTTCAAGTAGTCTTGAACTGAGATGCCTACCACAGTGGTTGGCATATAGCATGTGCTCAAAAATTAAGCTATAAATATTTATTACTTGTAAATAAAGGAACTGTGCTTGGTGTTTCCTTAATCCCATAGACTTTTATCAGTAGATCTCATAACAAAGAGATTCCTATTTGTCTAACATTCTTTTTTTTTTTTCCCTAGTTCAGAGTTGTCCTGGGAATCTTTGGTTTTCCTTTTTTATGAGTCATTCACCACCTCACTGATCCATCACCACCTGTGTACTAATACCACACCGAGCATCAAAGAACCTCCAGAATTATAAAGAGCTTGTAAAGAAGTCGCAGAAAGAATATTACTATGGGGGGACTCAGGTATTAGGTAGATAACCAGCTATTATTTGGGTGGCAAACCTCAAAATATAGTTTGACAGATATTTTTTCCTATAGAATTAAAGAGTTTGGGGAGCTTTTTATACATATAGCCTTAACTTCCACCAGTGATCCCTATTTTTCATTACTGCAACAATCACTCCACAAATCCAAAGAATCCCCCAAGTCAGCACAGTATAATACAAGCCACCGAAACCAGAGCCAAGAAAGATGACCAAAGAATTAACATTCCATTTCAAATACAGCTCGTGCTAGACTCAGAAAGCTGCAAACTCATAAACGTAGAGGTTGAAAATTACAATGTCATTTTCGTATTATGTTTTCTGGCTAGCCTAATTTTCAGCTACAACTGCAACTTGTTCTGTCTCTCCTCTAAATCAAAACTGAGGGAAAGTCAGAATGACAAACGTAGCTGTGACAAACAATGAAGAGAGAAGACCAGAGAGACACACAGAAGGCACCGTACTGCAGCTTCTCCGCTTCACAGGAAGAGCCACGTGCAGTGGGACGGAGGGAAGAAGGCAGGGAGGCAGCCAGCGGGGAGCTCTGCCTCCAAACACAACGACTATTTTCACCAACATAAGCTCATTCATTCAACAAAGTTATGTGGGGCATCCCCTGTGAATAATGCACTGCTTGAGGCATCACCACCATGGTCTTTAGAGATGCAGCTGTGATCCCAAGACAGATTAAGTTTCTTTGTATCACAATGTTTTTGTATATTTTTTTCTTTTCAAAATACTCACATATCCTGTCTTCAATTGATCAGTCAATATTTATCAGATCTCTATTACGTCTGTGAATAAAACTCAAAAATAGACAATATATATTCCAAACAATCTAGACAAAAACACCTTTGTCAACTAGATCAAAGGTCATCATTTGAAAACAGGGAGGAAATGAAGAAAAGGAAAGAGTAGATAATAAATTTTAAATTGTTATTCAACGATTCATTCATCTAACACAGACAAGGTGCTTGTAATGTATGAGGAGATGTGTTAGGTGCCACAGGAGACATAAAAATGAACTAAGACAGAAAGAAGACAATCATTTTGCAGGTCCTATCCATTCTCCTGTGATTAAATCCTCCTATTCTTGATTCAGACAGACGCTGGGCTTTAATCCTGCCTCTACTCTGTGACCTTCAGCAAGTTACCTAACATCACTAAGCCTCAACTTCTCCATCTGCAGAATGGAGCTAATAATAATATTATTAGCTTGTGTATTAGGTTGTTATAGGGCTTAAATAAATGATGCATACAAATCATTTTAACACAATACCTTTTATAAAAATAGCTAATATTTTTATGCCTATAGCTAATTTTATTTATATATAGCTATTTTTATGCCTATAGCTAATATTAATGCCTATCATTACTACTAATACTTAATTAATACATTATATTATATACATTAATATTATTAATATATAATATACATGTATATTATAATGTATATTATATATAATATACATGTATATTATAATATATAATATACATGTATATTATGTCTATTATATACATTATAATATTATTAATACATTATATTAATACATAATGTATTAATTAATACATTAATACTATAGCTATAGCTATTTTTATGCCTATAGCTAATATTAATGCCTATCATTACTACTATTACCGTACTTCGGTTAATCACTTTCCTTCCTTCCTCTTCATACCTATTGCTACCATCCTAATCAGTCTATTTTACTACTTAAATTAAAAAAAATGTTTAACCACCAAGCCAGTCATGAAGAACAATGAGCTCTGCCTAGTGTATAACATTCTGTTGTATTTTTACTCATACTCATTCCTCTGACCAGCATTCCTCTGACTTGATCCAACTGGGTAAAAATTCAGTCCATCTCTCATGATCCTGTCAAATACCTTCACAAAGCCTTCCCTACTCTTCTACAAGAAATAGCTTTACTTTCCTCTGAGTTTCCTTTGAGCTTCTGGCAATCACTACTTCCCCCCCATAAACCATCTTTATGCTGTACACTAAGATTTACATTTTCAGTTCCCAGTTAGAAGAATGATGAGGGTGTATAAAAGGTTTGCATTTTTTCCTCTGGAAAATAATCATTGCCTAAGACTATGAGCATCACTTTGTTCCCTGAGTGAAGAGCAAATCACAGAATCTGCTCCACAAAATTCTAAAAATGTCATAATACTGAATTGGATCACTGAAAAATATCTATACTGTAAAAACGAAAGATAGAAACAAGAAGTTTGAATTTGGTATCAAGACATACATAATGTTCTAAGAATTTTAAAAAGATTATATACTTGCTTTCTTACTTTTCTTTCCTACTGCCCAGTTGCCGAGCTGTATATTGATCCCCATAGTCAAGTAGCACCAGTTGCCGAGAAAAGACATTCACTTTGTTGCCTATAAATAAATCTTCTAAGTGAAGGTCTTCATATTTGGTCCGCTTTAAAAAGGTGCGATGATTCTTTACATCATGCTGGAATCAAAAACAATACAATAAAACAAATAATTATCAGTAGGTAATGTTAACCTTATTATAAAACTAGAAATAGTTATTAATTTTGCTCTATTAAACGTAAGTTACATTCTGTTTCATTTTTGCTATAAGTACAAATCATAATTTCTTTCATAACTTATGTATTTCCTAGTCTACTCTAGTAATAACATAAAAATTACAAATTTTGTACTTTAAAAAACCCTGGATAGAAAGATTTGTTTATTTCCAAATCACTGCAGTAAATTAGTGCCTATGAAATCCCAGAAAAATTCCAAATTTCTGCTTTCTTGCCAACACAAAATCCCAATACCAAATAGGTCCACCTGCAAAAGGAGTCCTCAACAAAGGGACACAAAGAAACAAGCACAACTCTTTTAACTCAGTCTTCTTCAATTTGACTTTTTGTAGCGATAACAGCATTCAACAATGGTGACATATTTATGAGCATGATAATCTTTATCTATAGCCACTTATTGACTATCACTTAATCCAAAGCATAAATAATCCCACTTCAGTTTTCTAACCAAAAAAATAATTTCTATTAAAAGTAAAGACACAAGGTATCTTCTTGTATTGGAATTATAATACCAAAATGTTTAAAATTCCCAAAATGAAAAGAATGTATTTTTAAAAGCAACTATAAAAAAGGCAATCCTATTCCTCTCTGGATCCCACCTTCACTCCGTTTGCCAACTTTAAAGTAAAAAAAGGCTCATTTACCATTTCAACAGATCCATCCCCTGGGTAAAATAAAAGCTCATAACGTCGAAATAGTGAAGCATTTGGATCATACCACTCTGCAATGAAAACGAATCTCTCACTATGATTCTGTAAAGAAGGATAGAAGAATTTTAACACTAACATATAAAATATAAGCACTCTTGTAAAAATCATACAAATTGAAAGAAAGAATTACCAAATATTTGCAATGAAGAAATTTATTATTACTTATTGTATTGAATAATTCTGCTTTTCAACAGTATGCCAGTTATCAACATACCCTCATACATATTTCCTTCTAATTTCTTATTAAACACCCTTAGATATCTCAAAGATGACTTATGAACTGCTTAATACTTCACAGCCATCCAATCATCCTGGATAAATTGATATTTTTTTTAGAACATGAGCTCCTGATCTGACTACTGTGATAATTCAGTCCTTCTGAAAGCAAGTTTACATATAAGCAGATAATCAATAAACTAGTTTGAGAAAAAAAAAGAAAAGAAAATTAGTATGAGAAAAAAACTCTGAGTGGCTAGCTCTCAATTACATTTAGAACATAACTGTACTAAATTTAAGACTCCAGCAGTATTAGAATATTGTTGTCATTCAAATTATAGTAAGCATCTTTACTCTCCTTAGTAATTTCACATGATAGTATTTTTTTATAGAAACAGTGAGAGAATGTGTTAGTCTAGGTCCCCGGAGAAGCAGACACGATGCCAAGACAGGATTAAACATGCAAAAATTCTATTCTGTAAGAGAAATTCTGTACAGGAAATTCCTACAAGAGAAAATAGGGAGGGATCCAGGGAAGGCTGACAGACCACAATACAAATCTGACACTGAGTGAAGGAGAGAGTGAAGGAAGACTGGGTGGAATCCTTCTGGACTGCTCTACAGACTAAGGAAGGTTCAGCAAGACCACTACTACCAAATGTAAAATAGCTAGCTAGTAGGAAGCAGGCACAAGGCACAGGGAGATCAGCTTGGTGCTTTGTGACCACCTAGAGGGGTGGGATAGGGAGGGTGGGAGGGAGGGAGACGCAAGAGGGAGGAGATATGGGGATATATGTATATGTATAGCTGATTCACTTTGTTATAAAGCAGAAACTAACACACCATTGTAAAGCAATTACACTCTAATAAAGATGTTAAAAAAAAAAAAAAAAAGACCACTGGGCGGTGCGCAAGCCAGTTAGCCCTCAGAGAGTTCTCTGACTTCCAGGGACAGGCCTGCTTTAGTATCCCTGCTCCTCTCAGTCACGGGCTGGGAGCAGCCCTTGGGAAGCATGTCCTAAGCACAAAAGCAGCAGTAGATTCCAGAGCACAGGAGCTGAGGCCCTTTGATCACTTCAGCTCCCTCTAGTTGAAGATCTGTGAGGTGCATACAATGAAAACGTTAAGTCAAAGAATGGCCCTCTTTCCTTGACTATTAGGCAGGATTTCCCATCATATGTTATTAATATCTTAGCCCCCAAAGGTCCTTCATCATAATAAGCAAATGAGGACATAAAGAAGAAAGGAATCTAAGGGTTTTGTAGCTAATTCTGGATTTAGCATCTGATTCTCTGGTTATAGTATATAGACGGGTTCCTTTCATGTTAATAATTCACTTATAAATTCTAATAGTACTATGTCTAGTTATATTTATGATTGTACTCATAAGCTATAATTGAGATAGCTTTTAAGACACTATTTTATTTTTCCCACAATCATCCAAAAGACACATTTAAATGTTTATTAGTCAAGAGAAAACAAAGGTAAGAGATATACTATAACAAGACTTTCTTCATTCATTATTTTTCATATTGATCCCTATAAATACAGCTTTTTTTATTTTTTAATATAGATTTTTAAAATTTAGGTTTCACTGTGCATTCTAGTATTATACTCTCCTTTTAATATAAAATTTAAATATTAGTGGTTTATTAAAATTTTTACTATCTATATTAAAATATTCATTCACTCAAAAACATCATTGAAATATTGCCTTCACTAAAATAAAATTATGAAATGGAAGAAATGATGAGACATCTAACTGAAGGTAAAAGGGCAAAGAAA
The DNA here is from genome assembly GCF_937001465.1 of Orcinus orca. Taxonomy (NCBI): domain Eukaryota; kingdom Metazoa; phylum Chordata; class Mammalia; order Artiodactyla; family Delphinidae; genus Orcinus; species Orcinus orca. The sequence continues at coordinate 60,908,591 of NC_064559.1, read as the reverse complement.
GTGATGCAAATGAAAAACCAATGAAACTTGGCACTTCCATTTATCCAGGCAGCCTTAACCACAAAAGCTGCCAATCACACTCTTTAACTCTGAGGCAGGTAGTAGAATTTTTCATGATTCATCATCCAGAAAAGTTTTAATACAAAGAAAACAAACTGAGGAAGTACTGTTTCTGACTGACAACGTAGCTTAGAGCAAATCAATGCTACTTTCCAAGAACAACTAGGAAAGTGTGATGTTAAAAAAATATACCTGTTTGATGATGTTGGAGAGCATCTAAGGCAGCCAGATTTGATGATCTAAGATTCAGAAAGACAGGACGTTCACTGAAGTGAGCACAGCATTCTTTATACTGCTTTTACCTGAGGACCTGTGCTGAGACTTAAGTCAAGCTGGACAAGAGACTGAGAATCCCAAGAAGCTGGCAGGGGAAGGCTGCTAAGAGGCAGAGAAGCTAGCAGAGCTTTTGACAGTGTCATGGAGATAAGTAGACAAACACTGGAATTTGGGCCTACCAATGCAGACAAGACTTGAGGGGCAAAGATCCGGAAGAAAAGGAAACCACAGAGAAGTGAGCTCAAAGCTGTGTTTGTTCAATGGAGCTTTCAGTAGCATCACAGTGCTGGAGGGAGGAAAATGAGAGTTCAAACCCACCAAAAAGGAGACCACTGATAAACTATCTAGCCTTTCTGTTGTGACTCCTGGAGCATTACACTCCAGGAGCATAGGCAAACTAAAGGTAAACAGATCCTTACAAAATTTGAAACAAGTTTTGTGTTCACTCAATGTTCAATTATGATAAGTAATGTTTCCTCCATTCCAGCCCCCTGCATCTCCAGAAATGGAAATATGGCTTTTCATACACAATGTCAAGCTTTCAAAGACAAACTACCAGATATACCAAAAAAAGAAGACCAAGAGAAAAAGAACAGACAATAGAAAGAAATCCATGAATACCCTAGTTATTATCTGAAAAGGCTTCAAAATAACAATGATAGGTATGAAAACTATATGTCAAGATTAATAATTTCACCAGAGAGCCAGAATCTATTTTTTAATCAATCAGAAATTCAAGAATGAAAAGTAATTGCCAACACAGCATTCTATAACTAGCAAAATTACCCTTCAAGAGGTGAAGGTGAAATAAAGATATTTTTAGACAAGCAAAAACAGAAAATTTATTGCCAACGCACCTGCATTAAAAGAAATTCTAAAGGAAGTTCTGAAGGAAAAAAGAAAATGATTCAAGATGATTCAAGGAACAGAAGGACTGAAAAACAATGGAAATGTAAATATGTGGGTAAATCTAAATAAATAATGCATATACAAAATAACAATAATGTCTTGTGGGATATAAAATAAGTAGAATTTGAATTCAGATCAATAAGAATATAAAGGGTGTGAGGGGAAGACAATATTCTTCAAATTATGTGAAGCAAAAAAAGTATCTCCTACATCAGTTGCTCGACCTTTTCTCAAATTCCAATGAACGTCAGTGAGGAGAATGTCTCTTAAGCTAATAGGCACACAAGCTGGGGACATTTTGTTCAATTTTTCACCCTCTGTTCTGTTAGAATGACCTTTCTTCATCTCCTAGTGCTCAGACAACAGGAAAACAATTATCAAAATGTTTAATAAACTAGTGCCATTCAAACTTTAAGAAATTAATGATAACCATTAAGCATGACAATAATAATTTTTAGAGTAGCTACTAAGTAGCAGGTTCTTTACATACATTATCTCATTTCATTCTCACAACAGACAATGTAGGTTGACAGAAATAGGGATACTATTTCATGGACAAGGATAGTAAAGCTCAGAAAATTTGAACACTGGTCCAAGGTTACAAAGCAAAGAAATGAGTAAGTCAGCCCTCAAACTTTGGTTCTTCAGACTTTGCAAAGCACATGTTTTGTCCCACTAAACAGCACTACTTACATAAAATGATGCAAAAGTCAGTGTTAAAGAAAGCATTCAGTGGGCCTAAACTAATGATGAACTGATTTATTTAACTACTCCTCTATGTAAAGTTAAATAATTCTAGACAGGGTCAATTTTGTAACCTTTAACAAACATGTAGGAGAAAGGGTATGGATTATTACAAAATAGGATAAGGAAATCAGATTACTCCCTGTGACATCAAACATACTTAACAAAATATCTCTTTTCAATTATATCCCAATTTCAGAATCTTAAGAAATCAAGAGTCAGCGAGGTCTGTCCTTATAAAATACCAAAAAAACCTTAAATATAAAACTATATTTTAAAACCTATATAACACCCATATGGAAAGCCAAGAGACCCAGAAGAGCTAAAGCAGTCTTGAAAAAGAAGAAGAAAGTTGGAGACCTCACATTTTCTATTTTCAAAACACTGCAAAGCTACTGTAATCAAGACAGTGTAATACTGGCATAGAATAGATATAGATTAATCTAATAGAAGGGAGTCCAGAAATAAGCTCATACGTATATGATCAACTGATTTTCATCAAGGGCAGCAAGACCATTCAATGGGGAAAGAACAGTCTTTCCATAAACAGTACTGGGACCACTGGATATCCATAGGCCAAAAAATACATGAAACTGTATCCCTACCTCACACTTTATACAAAAATTAACTCAAATGGATCATAGACCTAAACACCAAGAGTTAAGCTAGAAAAACTGCTAGAAGAAAACATTTGTGACTTTGGGTTAGTAAATGATTTCTTAGACAAGAAACCAAAAGCACAAGTGACCAAAAAATGAAACAAAACAACAACAGCAAAAACATAGATAATTTGGACTCCAAATGATACCATCAAGGGAGCAAAGTGACAACCCACAGAACTGGAGAAAATATTTACAAATCATATATCTGATAAGGGAGGGTCTAGTATCCAGAATGTATTAAGAACTCTAACAACTCAATAATAAAAGACAACCCAGTTACAAAATGGGCAAAGGATCTGAGTAGACATTTTTCCAAAGAAGATATAAGAAGATATATAAATAGCCATTAAACCTATGAAAAGATGCTCAATACCAGTAGCTCTTAGGGAAATGGAAATTAAAACCACAATGAGATAATACTTCACACACACTAGAATGGCTATAATAAAAAAGACAGGCAATAATAAATGTTGGTGAGGATGCAGAGAAAATGGAACTCTCATATGTTGCTGGTAGAAATGTAAAATGATGCAGCTACTTTGGAAAACAGTTTGACAGTTCCTCAAAATGTTAAACATAGAGTACATATGACCCAGCAATTCCACTCCTAGATATATACCCAAGAGAAGTGAAAATATAGTATATACCCATATAAAAACTTGTACATGAATTTTCATAACAGCTTTATTCATTGAAAATATACTATACACCCATACAAAAACTTGTACATGAATGTTCATAGCAGCACTATTTATTATAGTCAAAAAAGTGGAAGTGACCCAAATGTCCATCAATTGATGAATGGATAAATTGTGGTATGTCCATAAAATGGAATATTATTTGGCAATAAAAAGGAATGGAGTACTGACTCATGCTACAATATGGATGAATCTTGAAAACATTATGCTAAATAAATGAAACCAGTTACAAAAGATCACATATTCCATTTATATGATTTCACTTATATGAAATGTTCAGAACAGACAAATCTAGAGACAAAAAGTAGGTTAGTGGTTGCCAGGGTTTTCAGGGAGGGAGGGATGAGAATGACTACTAATGAGTATGGTATTACTCTCTTGCGGTAATGAAAATGTTCTAAAATTGTCTGTAATGATAAATATGCTAAAAACCACTGAATTGTACACCTTAATTGGTGAATATTATGGCACATGAGTTATATTTCAATAAAGCTGTTTTAAAGTAAAGTAAAATAAAATACCATCAGTTTATGATACCAAACAAAATTTTACAAAGCAGATGTTATTTAGGAAATTACAGAAAGTATACACACACACATACGCACACACACACACACACACACATATATATATAGTGTTGCCAATAACTTGCTGCTTTGAAACCATTTTCACTGTGAGTACTATATTCTAACGTAGTCATGACCTCTAAGAAAAAACAATAAAAACAATTACTTTTTTATTGTAAAAAAAAGAAAAAAAGTAAATAGATACCAGAGGTCACACTTTTGAGGGGAAAGAATAGCGTTGTGTTAACTTTTAAAATTCCATCAGAAACCAAACAACCTAATGCGATGTCGAAAGGAGAGTTTGCAACACTACAGATCACTTCAATAAATCTGATAAATAATTGTCACACAGAAAAAGATACAATAACTATGTCCACAAGATTTCAAAAATGCTTAAGCTCTTGGGTCTGACCTCTTGAAGTTTTGGCATAGAGTTTCACAACAGCACCTACACACAAAGAAAAAATATTTCATAATCTCTCAAACAATTTGCCCATTCCTTCATCTATAACTGTGATTTACCTCAATGAGATTGTTAAAAAACTATATATGAATAATAACAGAATTTCTATTTAATAGAAGAAAGTAACTCTCAAGCAAGTATTGTTTCCTCTATGAAAAAAGGTTTATCATGCCAAGTAAAAATTGTATTCAAACTTGATTTAACCTTAACCTTTGCAGTAGAAATTTTAGTTATTTCCTAGAGTCAAAAGATGTCTAGAGATATAACAGTGGTACATCTGAACTTGGCAGAAAACAATGGTACATCTGAACATCTCATTCAGGCTGGCCTTTCAACTAGTTGCCTCACTACACATACATACACACACACACACACACACACACACACACACACACACGAGCACATATTCACATCCACACACCTAACCCAAAGTTACCTGTGAAATTTTAAGAATTTTATTTTCAGCTAAGTTGAGGCAAATCTAGCAAAGAACTCCATTCCTTTTTTTTTTTCAGTGATCTCAAAGCTGAATGTCATCGTGTTCAAACCCTTCATTTTATGGATAAAGAAACTGAGGCAAGCAAATATAAATAACTCGCATAAAGTCACAGAGCTAGTTAACGACTGAGTTAAAACTTGAAACTCCACTTGCTATGACTCAGATCTTTCCATAATACTGGGCTTCCAGGGCCAACTCAAGAGGGAGAAACTAACACTTTAGTCACACATAGGGACACCTCCAGTTTTCTGCCAGATCTTCGGATGAGAATGTCACTGCCTGGATGATCACCGGGACAACAGAGATTTCCATTTCTGTCAGAAATACCATTATGCAGAACATTTAAAGATTATGCTCTAGCAAAATGAGTCTTTTTCTTAAAGAAGCTAAATCATTGTCCTTCTTCTGAACATTTCAAATATAATTTATACATAACAAAACATTCAAGCACACTTTGTTCCAATTTTGTAAATAATCACCAATGTGCCATCTCATTTTTTTAATATTATAAGCAGATAGCCACACTATAAGGTTCGAAACACACTACTCCCAACATATGAAACCTTGGCATATTGAATATTTTAAGCCGAAGGAGTTTGAGAGAACAACAGAAGCAGGAAGGTCACTTTGACCTTTACCCAACCCTTCTTCCCTGAAATAGGTCATAAAACCCTCATGTGAGAGCTGCCCTGCCTATACCCTTTGAAAGTAAAGGGACACCGAGGAAACTCCCAACAAACAGCCCTCTCTGAGTTTCTCCTAGTTTACCACCCTTCCCTCCTACTCCTTAACTTACCATATTCCTCCAAGAGTGTCCAGTCTTCATCAAAACCAGCATAAAAATACTCAGGTCTGTTTCCTCAGGTCCTCATTTCCTTATGAAGGCTCCCATATCACGAAAAACTTACATTAAATAAACATGTATGCTTTTCTCCTGTTAATCTGTCTTTGTCAGTTTAAATTTCAGACCTGGGGACCCTAAGAGGATTGAGGAATACTTTTTCCTCCCCTAATCACACTATAGTCAAAAAGCTAAGAAGAGAGCCAAAAAAATGGAAGAGAAGCTTTCACGAGCCACAGCTTGGGGGCAGCAAGGGGAGAGAGACGTTAAGCAGCAAAAAGCACAGTGGTTCTGCAAGATGGCAAAGAGTAAGAAACAACATGCCAGTGGTTATGTAAACAATAACCAAACCCGAGGCAGAGTGGGGAAACTGTAATCAGAGTATTATTAATCCTAAACAAAAGTGGTTCCATTCCTTTTGCTAGATCAGCACAGAGAAACCTAATGAGCATTCATTTTCATGGCCCCAGAACTTGAGGGATGATGACCCAAATTCTTATTATTCAACGTAATACCGTAGTATCGGTAGGGAACAGTGTTCTGGAAGGACACTCAGGAATGTGACAAGCCAGTGATGATGACTTTAGGGGTTCACTGCACACACTCAACTCTCTCACAGTGCATGAGGGGGTCGGGGGACTGGAGAGGGTCCTTTTCAATTTACACCTTTCTGCCCTGGTTGACCCTGTTTGGTGCTTGTGTTACTTTTATTATTTGACGTCAAGAGGGGTTAAATTGTTTGCTAATCTATAGTTTTCTTTAGAGTTTAATTTCAAATTATATTGAAGACCTGAAGCCAGTTTTTTTTTTTCTCTTTAATTAGGTAAGGACTAATTAAACACCCAGCAAAGATACTACTTGTCAGTAGATCCTCCCTCATATCATATATCATCTAGAACTCTTGGAGTTCTCTTCTACCAACTATACTATAAAATCAGAATGTAAATACAAAAATCAAACAAAACAAACAAATAATCAAAGAGTATAACATGAATGTTAAGGAAATACACTAAGATATAAACAGTTAAATTTGGGTGGCAGCATTCTGTAGTTTTTTTCCCACCTTTATATTGTTATTCTCTGTGTTCTCCCAATGTAAATTTGTTTATAAAATCATAAAAATCATAAAAACAGCCCTTTAAAACTCAGTGTAAACAATTACGTATCAGATATATGATACAAAAAGAATGGGAAAATTAACATTAAAAGCTAAGATTTATTTTTCTCCTACTTCTTTGTATTTTCTAAACTTTATATAGTCAGTACAAAAAATAAATTTCCCTATAAAAAAATCTTCATTTTAAAGTGTTTTACATGGTAGAACTTTTGGTGAGCAATTAGACATATCGTGTTTTTTAATTTTATATGAAACTTACTCTTCCCCTCCCCTTATAAAACAGATAGTTAGAAAGATAGATTGGAGTTGGGGGAGGGATGCTTTGAAGCAAAATGCATTCTCAAGTAGAGGTGGAATGCAGAGAAAGTAACAGAGAGCAAATCCCCAACACAAAAGCAGAGAGGAGAATATCCTTTTGCATTATACAGAAAGAGGTAAATCCACTGAGAACAAATCTGAAACCATGGTTTCAGAACGAAGAAAAAGGAAAGTCATTCAGATTTTTAAAAGAAAATGTTATTAGTTTTATACAGGCCTCTTAATACAAAGCACAGTCGTATGTGGGAGTTTCTATATATTCTATAAAAAATTTGGGTTTGACTTTCAGTTAATGTAAGCATTAGCCAAAATAAAAACAGGTGGTGTGTCTGGAGCACGGTCCTGGAGTTCTGTATGCTCAGTCTCCTCATTTGGAGAATGAGAAAAATCATACCGATTACAAACAGTTGTAAAAATTAATGTGAGCACATTTGTAAAAGGGTCTGATACACAGCGTAGAAAACTGAAAAGGTCTCCTGTTAGAACCAAAAGGCACTGGCTAATGTTCAACAGTAAACAAAACAATGAATTTTTAACATTGTCAATAAATCAGAATGATTAATGATCAGAAGCAAATCAGCAAAATTAAAGATCAGAATATCAGGGTGAAATGATGACTTTCTAATCTCAGAGCATCTCCAACATCTCCAGCTCTTACAGGATTTAAAATTAGAGCTTAGATTTTAGAGCATTCACTTGAAGGGCTGTATGATAGTGTGTTCAATCTCATGTCTACAGTTCAAACCGTGTATTTCAGTATTCTCTGAATTAATAAAATGCTTACAACTGTCAAAGTGACTTGCTTCAACCTATTTATATCTCTACATACAATCTTACCATTATTTAAGTATAGGCCTCACTACTTACATGATGAAAAGGATAAGGCAAAGCTATCACACCTTTATACATCATCTGATTTCCATCCACCAATTCATGTATTCAACAGATTGACCACTTACCATGTTCTAGGTACTATGCTAGGTACTAGGATACATCAAGACATGACAATGATGATTAGAAACAAACATCGCCCTTGCCTTCATAGACCTTATAATCTAGCACGGAGAATAGCCAGTCAAACAATCACACAAATTCTTTTTTTTGACCAAAAAAATAAAAAATAGAAAAATAAAAAACTATTGTGTTGCATTACTCTTATTTATTTCTAAAAACTTAGAACTCCTGGCTCTGAATTCACTGTTCTACTATATCACAACTGACTCAGTTAAGTAGGTCATTTAATTTTTCTCTCATCTTACTCAAAACCCATTTTACACTGGTTATATAACTAGTCATCAGAATGTGCTGTAAAGCACTTTACAACCTTTATTTTTAATTTCCCTTTGATGGAATGCATTTTTAAATGTCGAAAAACCTTAGATTGTTTTTCCAAATTTAGTTTGTAATGCCTTCTAAAAAAGAAAAATGTCATTTTAAAATGTAGCATATGAAAATTGCTGTCCATTCAAATGACATTCTGGTATGAATCATCTCCCAGTTCAGTCATTTTTTTTTTTTAAATAGTAGGCTTATACCACGTACAGGCTGATTACTTAGGTAAGTTTCTTCCATTCATTTTGAAAACATTTTTCCTTCTTTCAATTCCTTTTTGAAAAATAGGTGATAACCGATAGAAATAATAATGTTCGTTAGTAAAACAGGTAAATTTAAAACCATATGTACGTTGATTAAAGCATGATAATGAATGAACTTGCAGATAATGCTAGAAGAAAGGACGGGATTAATACAGATGAGGTAGCCACACCCCGACCCTTGCTAACCTGAAGGTGTTCCACCACCAAATTCAGGGATTCAAGCATTCTCTTCACTGCCCATATCCTCCTGTCCTTACAGTTAGTTTGTTCAACTTCTCCCTCTTTTATATCATCAGGTTTTCCAGCGCAGCAGCCCTTTCACACATCCCCAACCCACCAGCCTCTTTCCTTCACTTCCTTCCCTATCCATCACAGATTCCTTGACTTGTCAATCATGCTCTTAACAATTCTTCTCATTGAACCATTTGGCCAGGACCCAACACTAGATGAAGTTAACCACTGTGCTTTCTCTGTGCTTGCAGTGGAGTTTATAGCTTTGCATTTTACATTTAGGGCTGTAATCCATTTTGAGTTAACTTTTGTGAAGAGTATAAGTTCTATGTCTAGTCATTCATTTTGGGTAATATATATGTAAAAAGGAAAGCCCAGCCCTACATGGATCACGTGAAACTAACAATCTTTCACATGTGCGTATGCTTTTAAAAATATCCCTTAGTTCAATAGTAAGTTTATTAAGCTTGTGCCACCAAGTATAATTGTACCTTGGCCTCATACACTTCAATATTACTGGTCAGAAAGAGCCATTCCAGAAATTTCATCATTTGCAGCAACATGGATGGACCTAGAGATTATCATACTAAGTGAAGTCAGACAAACAAAGACAAATATTATATGATATCACTTATCTGTGGAATCTAAAAAATAATGAAAATGAACCTATTTGCAAAATAGACTCACAGATAAAGAAAACAAACTTATGGTTACCAAACGAGAAAGGGTTGGGGGAGGGATAAATTAGGAGTAGGAGATTAACAGATACTACTACATATAAAATAGATAAGCAACAAGGATTTACTGTGTAACACACGGAACAATACTCAATATCTTGTAATAACCTATAATAAAAAATAATTTGAAGAAAATATATGTATATATTCTTTGCTGTACACCTGAAACTAACACAGTATTGTTATTGTGAATTAACTATACTTCAATTAAAAAAAAAGAACCATTCCATTTCTGATGACTCTATAGTAATCAATCAACAAATACTGATTGGACCTGGCATTATCAGTATTTGGCAATGCATGTGCCAAACTGGGCCTGCTGCCGCTACTATTGCTTCTCTCATTTGCTGGTAGCCTATAGCAAATGACATGGCTCTGAGCTGTGCTGCTTGAAAAGAAAATCCAGGAAACTATAAAGAATTTTCTTTTGGGGTCAGATGGGGAATACTTCAGGATAGCTAAGAACACGGGCTATAGAGTCAGACAGACCTGGGGTGGGTGACTTGGACAAGATAGGAGAGAGCCTCTCTGAGCCTCAGTTTCCCCACCTATAAAATGGGAATAGTAATAGTACTTTCCTCCTAGGGTAGTTGTGGGGATTAGATGACTTAGTGTATATAAAGCACTAGGATTTCTGTTGCCTAAGTCTTATAGCAGTGATGGTGGCTTGTAGGGCCACATGTGACTTTTGAGCTGCACTGCACACATTCATCTCCCTTACTGGCCTTTTTCTGATATACAAGAAGGGCCTCTTTTGATTCGTGATGCTGCAGCCTGCACTGCAGCAAATCCTAGTAAGTAGTTCTTTAAAGGTCTTTGCAGAAAAAATCAGTAGGAAGGAAAAAAGAATTTGTGGCAAACAGAAAACCACAAATGTGACTAAATTGTATTTATTATGAAAAGTATAGCTACTGAACATATATAGTTATTTCTGTAAGTAATTTTTTATAAAGGACACGTAGTAAGCCAGAGTCAGTACAAATTTTTGCCCTTTAGGGAGCTCAAAGTTATGGGTCTGTTTTTACCAGTATAAAATTGAGCAACAATTTTCTTTCTAAATTTTATGACATCATCTATTACACATTAATGATGAGTATTATAATTCAAACTTCTCAAAGGAAAAGCATCACTGGAAAAAAATCACAGATTACATTAATCAACACGAAATTACTGCTGCAAATTGTAGATGTGAAAACTTAAACCATGTGCTTTGGCTCGGCATGGAAACACAGAAATGTTATGGAAAATAATAACAAAGCACTTACATTCTATAGCTAATATAATATTTAAAGTCATATTGGACATTATACTTATAAACAACTTATATGTTCAAAAGAGCAGGTATCATATCTTACCATTTAACTACTCTAAGATGCAAAATTAATTATGTGACTAGTTTCCAGGACCAAGAAGAAATCTGAGAAGCTATGTGAATGTTTATGAAATAGGAGTAAAATCTGAAGAATCTGCCTCCAGTTCCACAAAGCAAAGCAGAAATGTTCTATATTTTATTTAAAAGAGAGAAATATGTACTTATAAGAAAGCATGTCAGTCCAAGGCTTCTCTGGTATCTAAAATAAAACACAGGAAATAATTTTCAAATAAATTATCTAAATCTTCATTTAATGGCTCAACAGTGAAATAAAATGTCTACTTAAGGTAACTTTTCAAGTAAACTTTTATTCCTGATAGCAATAAGCCTGGGAGAAAGGCAGGAAAAATTGAAAATCATACTCATTATCTAATCCCACATCAATTATAAATGCAGAAGAAACAAAATATTAATATGGCTAGAAATGTACCCCCATACATAAGTACTTGGGGTAAAGGATGAGTTCATGGGTGTATATGCGTTTGTGTACATGTTAAGTGAAGATGAATTATTTCTGAATAATACATGATAATAGCAAAAAATTATCTTTATTGCTTTTTACAAATAAACTACAAGGTTTCTGAAGAGGAGTTTTGATTATAAATTGCTCCATTGTAATAGAGCCCCTTAACAAGTCCTTTATTCTTCCAGGGACTTTTCATTCTGATAAGGCCTCTAGAGGATATTGGAAAGATAAGGTATCAGCCCAATACATACTGACACAAATGTTACCACCTTTAAAGACTGAACACTTAAAAATGCTTAAAAAGAAAGAAAGAAGAAAAGGAAGGAAGGAAGGCAGAGCCATTATTGTTTTGTTTTGTTTTGTTTTTTTACGGTACCGACTATCATAATCTTGCATAAATCAATGGGATACACTGTTTACATCTGATTGCTGGTACTTGTGACTCTTTTAGCGTTCTCTAAACTGCTACTATTTTAATCAATGCTTACAAATCTTATTTACCTCTCACAACTGTTAGAATCAAATACTGACTCAAGCAGATAGGGAGGGAAAAGGGAGATAAACTAACAGTACATTAGGGGTAGGTAATACACTGTCTAGGTTAATCCTCACCAGAAACTTATCATGGAGGTACTCCCCCAATTTTCACCCATGAGAAAGAGATTCAGAGACATTAAGGTTAATTGTCCAGAGGTTACACAGATCAAACTGCTAGTCAGGGCCAGTGCTGGAATTCAAAGAAAGGTTTGTCTGATGCCAAAAATCAATGCTCATTTCCAGATACCGAAAGAACTGAATCAGGAAAAATATCAAAATGAAGAGTTTTGGGTCAGCCAAAAGAGCAGCAGAGATGAGAGACAGTGAGAAAGGTAGCCTGTCTACAAGGTACATTTGAGCACAAAAGCCGGCTGCAATAATAAATCAGAGGAGATCACTAACAATGAAAACTGTTTGGCCTCAATCCAAGAAAGAACAGGAAACATTCTACAGTTATAGAAGGACTCTGTCAAGGTTACTGAGGCCCTTCTTACATGTTTCTGGAAACTGCATTTAAGATGTGTTGTAAGAGATTAAGGAAAAGGAGTTACTCAAGGTCAATACAAGACTCCTAGGGAATGAAAATCAGTTCATGGAAGAGAAAAAAATAGAAGACAAAAAACTGCAGTGGCAACAGTAGTATGATGTGGTAGTGTGGATTCAGAAACATAGCAGATGTTTGCCTGGAAATGTCTTTATTTCACCTCCATTATTTTGAAGGGTATCTTTGCTAGTTATAGAATTCTATGTAGTAGAACTAACAGTTATTCAGGAATGCATCTTGAAGAACAATACTTTGGATTCTTCTGCCCCAAAACAGTAACTGAGGAGAACACTATCCCAAGTAACTTCAGTTATTCAAAGAAATGCATCTTTTAAAACTTAATGACAGGGGCTTCCCTGGTGGCGCAGTGGTTGAGGGTCCGCCTGCCAAAGCAGGGGACACGGGTTCGTACCCCGGTCTGGGAAGATCCCACATGCCGCGGAGCAGCTAGACCCGTGAGCCATGGGGGCTGAACCTGCGCGTCCGGAGCCCGTACTCCGCAACGGGAGAGGCCACAACAGTGAGAGACCCGCATACGGGAAAAAAAAAAAAACACTTCATGACAGGGCTTCGCTGGTGGCTCAGTGGTTCAGAGTCCACCTGCCAACGCAGGGGACACGCGTTCGAGCCCTGGTCCGGGAAGATCCCACATGCCGCAGAGCAACTAATCCCGTGCGCCACAACTACTGAGCCTGCACTCTACAGCCCGCAAGCCACAACTACTGAGGCTGCAGGCCACAACTACTGAAGCCCGTGCACCTAGAGCCCGTGCTCTGCAACAAGAGAAGCCACCACAATGAGAAGCCCGCACACCACAACAAAGAGTAGCCCCCGCTCACTGCAACTAGAGAAAGCCCGCATGCAGCAACGAAGACCCAACGCAGCCAAAAAAAAAAAAAACGTAATGACATTATGTACCAATCATCTATTATATGTCTGAAACCAGTACTGTACATCTAGTTTCTGAAATTGTCAAAGGTGAAATTTTTAAATGGCTGCTGCTTGCATATCTTACAATTATAGAATGCAAAGCATCATTGTTAAGAGAGAAATACTAATTGAGAGTCATCAAAGTACAAAGTAGTATATTGGGCACAGAGGATAGGAGTGGAAAACATTTACAAAGTTGAATGAGTAAGACAGATGAAGGAGCTTAGAATCTAAATGAGAAAAGATGCATAGTTATTAGTTATTTTTTAAAATTACAGAAAGTATATGCAATTTAGGAACAATTATTATCATATTTTTTTCCATATATTTAAAAACCCATTATAATAGTAGCTTTCAAACTTTTGACTATTACAGTAATAACTTCACATTATGACCCAATATACACATACATGTAAATATGTTACTGATAAATTTCACGCAATATTTATCCTTACTATGCACTGTGTACTAAGATATTTTTTCTTTTCTTCTATTTATTTTAGTTTTTATTTTATATTGGAGAATCGTTGATTAACAACGTTGTGTCAGTTTCAGGTATACAGTAAAGCGATTCAGTTATACATATATATCCATTCTTTTTCAGATTACTAAGATATTTTTTATTCCAGTCTTTTTTTCAAACATCGATAGAGACCCACTAAACTGATTTTATGAGCTATAAATTAAAGCCAAAAACCTTTGAAAAACATTGTATTACCACCCACTGCTCCCTTCACATCCTCTTTTTTGCTTTCAGGCTCACCACCCTCAAAAAGGAGAAAAAAAAAAGGATTTTCCCTACCGGAACCAAGCAATATATCAGTCACTAAAATAAACGTGCCTGAATTGCCTGAATTGAAAACAGTCAGTACAGAGAGAAACAACTGTATATTCAGAAAGATGGAAGAAATCATTTCTGAGGGGTATTTTAATTCACATTGGCTATTGACCCATCCATGCGTGAGTGTAGTAGCTCCAAAGGAAGAGGAAATTACAACTCTGTAGTTCAATGAGGTTGTAAGGAAACAGCCTGTCATGCTATTGGGTCAGGACTGAGTGGCATAGTCAAACTGCTTAAAATCCTCATAGAAAGATGAAGCAAAGAAAGAAGCAGTGTTTCTGAAATCAAGTATCTAAAACAGAGTCCAGCGAAACAGCCAATACAACCCTTCACTGGGATTAAGCAATTATATCCTAGCCAGCAAGAACAATCACTTCTACAGAACTAGTTTAAGAGCTAAACACCAAGTTTAAAATGTGTACTATTTAAATATTTATTTGTTTAAGTTATTTGAACCTATGAGATCATAACTCAATGCCACTTATAAGTTTTTTCTCTTCCAGCAAGCAATGAAGTACTTGGCAAACTTTAAAAACTATATCAAATTTGCTGCAAGCTTTGTTAGCGTATTTCTCATTACATTTTCCCACTTGCCCAAGAATTGAGACTGAACTTTTGCAGCTTCCCTCATTTCCTATGGGATCTCACAATTTAGCTGTCTTCTATAAATCAATATAAGTGTAACAAAATATTCTCATTACTATTTTTAAAAGTACTTTAGCCAACTGTAAGGAACTAGGAAATTTTGGCTGAAGTTTTAAAATACTAGTTCTCCTCATGATTGGACAGCAGTAAGCACCCTCTGTTGCATTTTGGTTTATTACTTAATACAAGGAAATTTTTAATATCTAAGCAATGTAAAACTGTTTATACCTTTCATCTTACTCTAGTCCTTCTACCTTCATCCTCTTTTCTACTCTTCCAAATTTCAAAGTATTTAATTTTGACACAAACTAAACTGTCTTTTATTGAATCTTCTGTTTATTGAGTGAAAGCTATAAAAAAAAAAGAGAAGAAAATCTGTCTCACACAGATTTGCCAAAATAAAAGCCCACCCACTCAGGAAAATGGTGAGCCTTCTAACCAGCTACACTTCTTACCATTGAACTACAGAGTTGTAATTTCCTCTTCCTTTTAAGGAACCACCTATGCAAGGATGGGTCAACAGCCAAGCAAAAACTGTTATTTGAGGAGGGGAAAATCAGAGAACTAGTTCTTACCCATCATCACATCCTAGGAAGAACTGGCTGGCTCTTCCTGGAGGATGAATAAAGATAAGTACAGGTAGACTCTAAAATGGTAAGTAAATAACTGGCCTATTTAGTTTTTCCGGGACCAAACCAAAAAAGTATCACACTTCAGTTCTGAATGCTGCTGAAATACACCCTTAAATACTCTGCAGACCTAGATCAATGAGATGTACCATATATCTCCTTATTTATGGTACTTCTCCTAAACTTTTGAAACAGTCTCTCTCAGTTCCTTCAAAATCTTGACATATCTTCTTGTCAAGACACAATGCAAATTCCACCTGCTCGACAAAAATCTCCATGAGCCTCCCAAATGAAAGACATTTTTCAGTACTCTGAAATCCCCTTGCATTTTAGCTGAGCCTTTGGAAGCATATTTATAGTTGTTTATATACACACCTTATGTTTCTACTATAACGTAAGTTCCTGAGGACAAAATGAGGGTATCATTCATTTTTATATCCCCGAAGTGCACATCCCAGGGCCTTCTACAAGTCGGTATTCAGTCAATAACTGGTCAATACTTCAATCTTAGGCTCACATAAGGACCAGTTCCCAGGACTTCCCTGGTGGTCCAGTGGTTAAGACTCTGCCCTTCCAATGCAGGGGGTGTGCGTTAGATCCCTGGTCGGGGAACTAAGATCCCACATGCCCCACAGTGTGGCCAAAAAAAAAAAAAAAGAACCAGTTCCTACTGAAAACTGTTTACACAACACCTAATTCAACATATCTGAGCAGGTTTTTTACATGACCATTTTATCTGTTGCTGTAAGATTACAAAAAATTAATTGTTTATGTATTCCTATATCTTACTACTTTACTTCTACTTCTTATAAAACGTTACCTTGCATATCTAGTAATTTAGGTTATTACTCATTGCTTGTCACTGATATATTTACAAGTTTTTAAATGTACATCAGTCAAATCATATACATATATTTTTGCACTCAAACAAGCATGAGTTTCATTAATCACTGTACAAACAAAATAGTACTTTCTCAACACCTATGAGGCCCATTCCCTTTCAGTGGCCACTGAGGTATCCACACTTAACCCCTACAAACACGAGTGATGGGGGAGGGGAAGAAGAGATATACCACCAGACACTGTACTTTGCTCCTCCTGTCTGAGTACTACTAAAAAGTTCAACATCAGTTTTCCTGTTTTTAATAATATAAGAAGAGGCCTATAAAATATGTTGACAGTGTAGGTTCCTCTCACATAGAATGATCTCCAGCACACTCTGTACAGACTGAATTGATAGGGGGATAGAATAAGCACCCTTCTAGACTCGGCCCTAGGTCCCAGGTGGGAGAAAGGGGGATATACAGAGGTCAAAATAACAATCCTCATCATCAGGTGCTTTGCAATCATTCTAAATTGCCAATAAAAACCAGTACACATGAAAAAACAGCAAGAAGGACTTCCCTGGCGGTCCCATAGTTAAGACTTTGCCTTCTAATGCAGAGGGTGTGGGTTCAATCCCAGGTCGGGAAGCTAAGATCCCACATGCCTCACAGCCAAAAAAACCAAAACATAAAACAAACAATATTGTAACGAATTCAATAAAGACTTTAAAAATGGTCCACATCAAAAACAACTTCAAAAAGAAAAGAAAAAAGACCAGCAAGAAAACAATACAAAAATAATTCAGAGATAGGTTGTGTGACACAAAACTACAGAAGAAGAGCAGTCTGTCTATATGATCATCATGACAAAAGCCACAAGGGCACAAAGCTGGGAATAAGCATGAGTATTATTGGCAACCTGGGAGGATGCAGCTGTACAAGGACATAAAAGTTCAACAAGCGATATGTTTATATTTTAAAAACAAAATGAAAATAGTGAATCATTGAGCTAGTGAACAGTCTGAGTAGAGAAATACAATCATGAGGTTAATGTTTCAATTCATCTTAGTAGGGATATGCGCTCTTGAGGGAGGAAGCTTATTGCCAGTATCTAGAAAAGTATCTAGCAAAAGTAGATGCTCAATACATGTTTTCCAATATAATGGCTGGATGTATGGATGGACAGATGAGAACATAAAGATTCTAAATCAGGGAGACCAATTAGGAGACAAATCAGATGTCTTAATTCGGGACTAAAAGTGGTGACAGGAAGAATGAAGAGAAGTGATGGATACAAGAGACAGATTTAAGTAAGTAGTAATAAGTCAGTGACAGAAAGGGAAGAGATATGGGAAAAAGAAATAGAGATTGAGCAAAGATTTTTCAAAGTTTCAAGCCAAAGTGAATGGGAGAATGCAGGAATCTTTTCAAGGTAAAAATAAGATTACACTTAGGCCAATAGATTTTTGAAGTGAAGGCAGAGCTTCTAATTATTACAGTAATCACTTGGAGTTATGAGACCAGAATTTGAGCAAGAGAAAGGAACTAATGACTTAAGAGTCCCCCCAAAAATGTATTAGAATAGATAAAATCTAGCAACTTCATGAAAAATTCCCAGAGGAAAAATATCTTCCAAAACACATCATCATTATCATCATCAACATAACAATAACATAACTCTAATTTATTATCAGTATTATTATTAGAGCTGCTAACATTTACTGAGCCCTTACTATGTAGCATGCACCATAGTTATTTGCCTATATTATTGCACTTAGTCCTTACAACAACCCTAGGAGGTTGTTATGATTGCACCCATTTTCCAGAATAGGAACCCGGGGCACAGAGTGGTTAAGTAACCACATTTATTAAGTGCCAGAACCAGGACATAAATCGAAGTCTGATAAAAATACCTTTTTCTATACCAAGAGTGTCTAAGTTTCTACACCAGATATTCTCTAAGATCCTACTGGGGTAAAAATAACTCAACATTTCTATTTTTTTTAACTCTTAACCTATTAAGGTTTCTATTATTGTGAATTATTTACAATGTATGTAATGTATTAATACAGTAATGTATAAATTATAACTGAGCACTCATTTATGAGGGAGGAAGAGATGTTCTATTTCTTTTTCAAGTAAGAATGTGAGATCAAAACAGCCTAGATATATATATATATATTTATATATTCTCTTTCCTGTCTACCTTTGTTTCCTACAAGAATTCAATGTCAACAGTTTTATCTTTTTTCTTTAAAAACAGACCACTTATATACCCAAAAGAAGGGTATCGGGCTTCCCTGGTGGCGCAGTGGTTGAGAGTCCGTCTGCCGATGCAGGGGACACAGGTTTGTGCCCCAGTCCGGGAAGATCCCACATGCCGCAGAGCGGCTGGGCCCGTGAGCCATGGCCGCTGAGCCTGCGCGTCCGGAGCCTGTGCTCCGCAACGGGAGAGGCCACAACAGTGAGAGGCCCACGTACCGCAAAAAAAAAAAAAAAAAAAATTAAAAGCAGGGTCTCAAAGAGATATTTATATACCCATGTTCATAGCAGCATTATTCACAATAGCTAAAATGTGGAAGCAATCCAGTGTCCATTAATGGATGAATGGATAAACAAAATGTGGTATACACTTACAATGGAATATTATTCGGCTTTAAAAAGGAAGGAAATTCTGACATATGCCACAACATGGATGAAAGTTGAAGACATTATACTGAGTAAAATAAGCCAATCACAAAAAAGATAAATACTGCCTGATTCCATTTACACAAGCTACTCAGAGTAATCAAAATGACAGAGACAGAAAGCAGGATGGTGGTTGCCAGGGCCGGGGGAGAGGAAAATTGGGAGTCACAGTTTATTGGTTATAGAGTTTCAGTGTTACAAGATGACAAGAATTATGGAGATGGATGGTGGTGATGGTTGTACAACATTATGAATGTATTTAACACCACTGAATTGTACACCTAAAATTGGTCACAATGGTAAATTTTATGAATGTATTTAATACCACTGAATTGTACACCTAAAATTGGTTACAATGGTAAATTTTATGTTATGTGTATTTATCACAATTAAAAAAATTGAGGGAAAAAAACAGACCACATATGATCAGATGAGAGCTCACTTATTCATTCCAAAAATATTTATTAACTGCTTCTCTTGTGCCAAGCTCTGATGGTACACTCAATGATTTCTAAGAAATAATCCCTGGTTTTAAAGAGGTCTGTAAGGAAGTCGGTAATGTAAAAGCCAAATATATAAACAAATCATTATAAGTTAATACTCTAAGAACAATAATAGTGATAGTCAAGAGCTAGCACTTTCTATTAGGTACCTGCTATGTGTTAAGCACCTAGTTCTAAACACTTAGGTATTTTATCTGAATAACAGTATGAGAGAGACAGATTATTACCTGTACTTTACAGATGGTAAAACTGACTCACGTAGGTTTAAAAACACACTCAAGACTACCCAGCTTAGAAGCAAGTGAACCCAGGCAGTTTGATTCCAGATCCCGTGCTCCTAATCACTCTCCTCAGAGTGGTGGAAAGGGGATCTAAGGGAAATAGGACCACGCAGCCTACATACACAGCTCTGTTTGCTACATCTCCAGAATCCAAAACTAAACTCTTTCATTTTAACTGCTTATTGAAACAAATCACATCTTAAAAAGCAACACAACAACAATGGCCTAAAAATCAGGCCATACTTGTCAGACTTGTAATTCTAACAATGCACTGAAAAATGTATGTTGCACTCTGCAATACTATAGTTCAGAAAAAACTACGTCACAATAGGCAACGAAACACTTTTGTTTAAACTGCTCCCTTGCTTAAATCACACTGAAATGGAGTTATAGAATACAATATGGAGAACAGTCTTAAACAAACCAGAAATCTGATTTTCAGAAGTTGCATATTTAAGAGTCAGTCACCATCTATTTTAAGCCAAATACCTGCTTCTGTGTGACTTCAAGGGCATTCTGGAGTAAACTATACAGATGGTAAAGTTTACCATTCAACAGGCTTCTAAAGTTTAATCTAAGTCTCTATGTACCTCCATCCACCCTGAATGACATTATAATAGAAATCAACAGTATATGAGAACCTGCTACGTCAAGCCAGCTGCTTCCAGTAAGGGTTTGTGAAAAGCGGCTCCAAAGAACAAACTTCACTGTCTCAAACATTCTGAGAACACAGTTGATCATTAAATATTTATTACCTGACTAGTAGGCAAATAAACATAGCAATTCCTATGGCTTTAATTAGATGCCACAGTGAGAAGTACAACAGAAACGAAAAGACTACAACCAAAAGGTTTGTATTTTCCCATTACCACAGACTAGACTTTAGGCAATAACTTGTTTTGTACTAAATCTTTACCAGTCTTCCTCCAGGGCTTCCTTCAAGGATCAAGTATTCTCTTAACACTGAATTGTGTCAAACATTAACCTTAACTTTAGTGTGGCCAAAACCATTTTCAAACCTGTCCAGATTGTTCTCAGAAGGCTATTGCTTCCTCATAAATTCACCCTGAAAGGCAAACAGAAGGTGAGCTCAAGTGAAAAGGGTCTCATGTAGAGACTCTGATTTGCTAACTCTAGCTTAGCATTTCTCATTAATAAAGTCAGACAAGCAAATTACATTAGGAGGAAAAGTTAGGCGAATTATTAAATTTAGTTAATTTTCCTTTTCCATGTAAATTCTTTAAGAATTAAGTTAAAATGTTGTAATCCTTTTTATCTTTTAAAAAAAGTCAGTTTAAGGCCAAATATCTTCTCCCCTTGTGAAAAATACAATGTTCAATGTGAGGATTCTACATATTTCCAAGGTTTTCTTTTTAAAAAGTCATTTGAGATAATATCTCAGAAGTAGAATGCATTATTGTTTGTCTTTAACAGAAAAAAAAAGTCAATGCTGCAGTAAACAGAACACAAACTCATGTGTTTCCCCAACTATGGTGCTTAGGAATGCACCTTCCATTTAATGCCTGCTTAATTTTATTACAGAGTAAAAAATGCCAGAAAAGAACCATTTCCATAGTATAAGTGTAAATCAGGAAACTGATCAAATAAGAATCATTTTAAAAGGCATATATCCAGTTTCAGAGAAGAAAGGACTTTTTGAAACTTTTTCAGCTTGGGCCCTATAGATCCTTGAAAATTCTTCCTCTCAGACTTCTGCAGATCACTACCGTAAAAATTTACAATAACGCCACGTTAAATACCATGTAGAAAAACAATGCCACATACTGCCTACTAGGGGAAATCTTCTCTCTGAAAAGCAAGGCTGAAAGAAAACACAATTATTGTTAAAAGTCTTTCCAGACCAACCCTAGCCAACTGATATTTCTGTGTACTTGGAATCTAATTTTCACCGAATTTCAGAGATCAAAGGAACATTAATGATAAGGAAACAGAAGTTCAAATAAATTAAGTAACTTCGCAAGAGTTTTGTGACTTGCTAAGTAACAGAGTTTAACAAAGACCCTTGTTTCCTGATGGGCAGACTGATGTTTCCGTAGTAGAACGCTGGGTCGTCATCTGGCAGGTTTGTGCAACATAAATTCTCTCTATAACCAAATTCTGAGCTTCTGGAGGAGAGTGACTACATCATTTATTTCTTTTGAAGTTCCAAAGTGATTTTCCTGGTTCTGGGACCCCTAATAAAAAAGTCAACTATATACTACCAAAGTAAAGATCGAAAGGAGTAAATAAATGTGTTTAGCACAAGATTTTAATAAAATGGCAAAATCCACTCCTCAAGATAAAAAACAAAACCCTACACCCATTTGTTTGTCTATTTCTATTTCCAGAAAAATTCAGAAGGAAGACATTTTTTCTTACTTTTTTGAATAAGTATGGCTTCTCCGACTAGCACTTTAAAAAATACACTCGATGGGGCTTCCCTGGTGGCGCAGTGGTTGAGAGTCCGCCTGCTGATGCAGGGAACACGGGTTCGTGCCCCGGTCCGGGAAGATCCCACATGCCACGGAGCGCCTGGGCCCATGAGTCATGGACGCTGAGCCTGCGCGTCCGGAGCCTGTGCTCCGGCAACGGGAGAGGCCACAACAGTGAGAGGCCCGCGTACCGCAAAAAAAAAATACACTTGATGAAAGAGTAAGTGACTCCAGGAGAAGAGTTATCCATCAGGGACCACTTGTCAACAATTATCTGAACCACAATATTCGAAAAGAGAAATGGATCTGAAGCAAAAAAGAAATACTGGGTCTAACTATAATGGCAAGAGACTATTAAAGCAATTACACACCATTCACCTAATATTCAATTAGAAAACTGACTTCATTATTGGGCTAGAAGTCATCTGATAACACAGAAGATTAGAATATAAGTGGTATCTGTAAATTTCTTGATCCAAAGGGCTGTTGCTAAGGTCACGAGTATACGAAGCCTAATTTTGTTATGCCTTTATCCCATAGTCACTATGCCACTGGGCCTGGAAGTGAACGCGCTAGCCATTTACGATGTGTCCCTCTAGACCTTCACTGTGCTCTTCTTTAACCTGCTCTGAGTTTGGCCAGCCAACCAGCATGAGCTTCATCAAAAGATTCCCTTGTCCTTGGACTTTCACATGGGTCCAGCCAGTAGGAAGCAGTGGCTAAAGATCAAAGGAAGAAAAGTGAAGTCAAGATATTTATTCTCCTTTCTCCCTGCCAGATCACATTGGTCAGTTGCTCCTCTCTACAAAAGGCCACAGCTCCTGTCAATCTATCTGTCCATTACAGCTACTCTGCTAGCTCTCTCCTTCTGCCCTGGGAACAGGTCTATAGGTAGTATTGGCTCCCTGCTGTTGCTAGCCCCTCCCCTCATACTGAACCATCCCTTGTTAACTTCTCTTACTTCTCCCCACACCTCTATAATTAGTCTCTTTAGTAAACTTTTCAATTATCCCAATTGAGTATACTATATCTATATCCTGCTAGGACCCAGAATGATACTTTGGAATACAGGTACTTCCTGCCTCACACTGCCAGTCCCAGATCATTTTCATTGGGGGCAGTGGGGGGTGGGGGTCACCTTCAGTTACTTGTGCTTATGTTGTCATATCCAAAAGGGCTTTGCCTAACCTGAGGTCACATATATTTATTCCTATATTTTCTTCTAAGAGCTTTATAGTTTTAGCTTGCACATTTTGGTCTATAATCCACTTTGAATTACATTTCAGAGTCTTGTCTTTTTGCATATGGATATCCAATTGTCCCAGCACCATTTGTGGAAAAGACTACTGTTTCTTCATTGAATTGCACTGGCATTTTTGTTGAAAATCAACTTACCATAAAAGGTTTATTTCTGGACTTTCAATCCTGTTCCACTGATCTCCATGTCTAGCCTTATACCAGTACCACATTCTCTTGATTACTGTATCTTTTTTTTTTTTTTTTTTTTTGCGGTACGCGGGCCTCTCACTGTTGTGGCCTCTCCCGTTGCGGAGCACAGGCTCCAGACGCGCAGGCTCAGCGGCCATAGCTCACGGGCCTAGCCGCTCTGTGGCATGTGGGATCCTCCCAGACCGGGGCACGAACCTGTGTCCCCTGCATCAGCAGGCGGACTCTCAACCACTGCGCCACCAGGGAAGCCCTGATTACTGTATCTTTATTGTTAGGTTTGAAACCAGGAAGTCTAAGTCCTCCAATTTTGGTCTTTTTATTCAAAATTTTGTTGACTATTCTGAGTCCTTCACATTTCCATATCAATTTTAGGATCAGCTTGTCAATTTCTGCAAAAAATATCTGTTGGGATTTTGATAGGGATTGTACCAAATCCATTTATCTGTTTATAGAGAAATGCCACCATAATATATTGATTCTTCCAATCCATGAACATGGAATGTCTCCATATATCTTACAATTTTACTCAGCAATGTTTTGTAGTTTTCAGTGTATATCTTGCACTTCTGCTAAAAAATATTCCTAAGTATTTATTCTTTTGATGCTATTGTAAATGGAATTTATTTCTTAATTTACTTTTCAGACTGTACATTGTAGTACATAGAAATACAACTGATTTTTGTATACTGATTTTGTATATTGATCTTATATTCTGCAACCTTACTGAGCACATTAGTTATAAAAGTTTTTTGGTTTGGGGGCAGGGGGTGGTAGATTCCATAGGGTTTTCTACATATACAGTTATACCATCTGTGAATAAAGACAGTTTTACTTCTTCCTATCCAATCTGGATGCCTCTTATCTCTTTTTTTCTTGCCTGACTGCAATGGCTAAAACTTCTATTACAACATTGTATAAAACTGGTGAAAGCAGACATCATTGCCCCTTATTCCTGATCTTAGGAAGAAAGCATTAACATTTTCACCAGTAAGTATGTTGTTAGTTATAGGTTTTCTGTGAATCTCCTTAGTCAGGTTGAAGGACTTTCCTTCTATTCCTTATTTGTTGAGAATTTTTATTATGAATGGTATTGGATTTTGTAAAAATGTTTTTGTATGTTTGCTGATCATGTGGGTTTTGTCCTTTATTAATAAGGTGAATTATATTAACTAATGATTTTCAGATATTAAATCAACTTTGAATTCTTGGTATAAATCCCACTAGGTCATGTGGTATAATCCATTCCATATGTTGCAGGATTCAGTTTACTAAAATTTTGTTGAGGATTGGTAAATCTATATTCAAATAAGGAGTATCAATAGTTTTCTTTTCTTGTAATGTCTTCCTCTGGCTTCCGTATAAGGATAATACTGGCTTCACAGGATGAGTTGGGAAGTATTCCTCTTCCTCTATTTTCCTGAAAGGTTGGTATTGTTTATTCTTTAAATGTTTGATATAGTTCACCAGAGACATCATTTGGGCCTGAGCTTATCCTTGCAGAAAGATTTTTTATAACTCATTCAAGTGCTTTGCCTGTTATAGATCTATTCAGATTTTCTCCATCTTCTTGAGCCTGTTTTCGTAATTATATCTTTCAAGGACTTCACCCATTTCATCCAAGTTGTCTAATTTGATGGCATAAAGTTGTCCATAGTATTTCATTATAATTCCTTTAATTTATGTAGGGTCAGTAGAGATGGCTCCTCTTTCATTCCTAATTTTGGTAATTTATATATTTGGTCTTCTTTTATTAGCCAGTCTAACTAAAGTTTTATCTATGTTAATCATTTCAAAGAAAGAATTTCTGGTTTCACTGATTTTCTCTATTGTTTCTTAGTTTCCTATTTTATTGGTTTCCACTCTAATCTTCATTTCCATCCCTCTTCTTGTTTTATGTTTAATTTGTTCTTATTTTTCCCTCTATCTAGTCTCTTAAGGTAGAAGCTGAACTTACTGATTTGTAATCTCTTTTCCAGTTTATGCATTTCTCGTTGATTTCTTAATGTTAAAGTACTCTAAGTCTTGGTCTTTGGACCTCTTGTTTCTATCTACACTCACTCTCTTAATGATTGTCTGGTCCATGGCTTTAAATGAATTCTGTATACTGACAGCTCTCAGACTAGACCTCTTCCAAATTTCAGGGTCGTATGTCCACCTGCCTCTTACCTTAGATATTAAATAAACATCTCTAATTTAACAGGCTCCAAACTGAACTCCTGCTCCAGCCCCTTACCAAACTTACTCCTCGTCAGTCTTCCACATCTCTGTTAATGGCAACTCCACCCTTACCATTGCTTAGGCCATAATCCAAGGGTCATCTTTTTTTTTTTTTTTTTTTTGCGGTACACGGGCCTCTCACTGCTGTGGCCTCTCCCGTTGTGGAGCACAGGCTCCGGACGCGCAGGCTCAGCGGCCATGGCTCACGGGCCAAGCCGCTCCGTGGCATATAGGATCCTCCCGGACTGGGGCACGAACCCATGTACCCTGCATCGGCAGGCGGACTCTCAACCACTGCACCACCAGGGAAGCCCCAAGGGTCATCTTTTAACTCTATCCCTGACTCACTCTTTCTCTTAGACCTCACACCCAAGCCATCAGGAAATCCTGTTAGCTCTACCTACAAAGAATATCCACCAAATCACTCCACTACCTCCACTGCAATTACACTACTCCACGCCGCCATACTCTCGCCTAGATTATACCTTATGACTTGTCTCTCTACTTCCACTCTTGACCACTGCCCCCTGCCACATCTATTCTCAAAAAAGCAGCCAAAGAGACGCTGTAAAAATGTAAGTTGAACCACCTCACCCCTCCTCTTAAAATCTGCAGACTCAAACTTCCTCTCTCTATCAGAATGAAGTCAACCCACTTTCAATGGCCTGCAAGATCTGGCCTCCCAGTACCTGCCTGATCTCATCTCCCACAACTGTCACTCTTGCTTACTGTGCCAGAGCCGCACTGCTACTTGAACACAGGGCATTCTCCACCTAAGAGCCTCTCCATTGGCTACCCTACTTCCTGGAATACTTTTTCTCCAACATCTGCATGGCTCATCCTTTCTCACTCTCAAGTCTTCGCTCAACTATCATCTTCTCTATTAGACTGACTCTGGCCATGTCCCTTTGAATTACACTTACCACCATTACTAGCACTCCCAATGTTCATCACCCTGACCACTTTTTCCCTATAGCATTTAACACCTTCAAATATTATATTATTCTTAATATGTTGATTATTTATTATATATCTCCTTCAATAGAATGTAAGACCTCTTAGGGCAGGAATTATTGTCTGTTTTATTCATGGTTGTATCCCAAGGGACTAGGTATACGTATGGCATATAATAGGTGTTATTAAATATTTGTTGAATGAATAAATAAATTTAAAAAGCAGAACTTATCCACTGGCCATTATCAAATTAAACGTTATTCATGCCTGAAAAGCTGAATTTATTTATTCCTCCATTCATTCAACAAATATTGAGCTCCTTCTCTTTGCCAGGCACTGCGGCAGACAATAGGGATATTCAAAACAGACATGTCCTGTTGACATGGAGCTTGCTTACCAACCTTCTGTTTCTCTTCATAGCATGTTAAAAAAATGGTATAATTCCTGTAATAATAAGTGTTATAAAGACAATACAATGCATAAGTAAATGTGTTAATGATTAGGAACAGAGAGCTAGGAGTCTTCCTTCAACTAGAATAGACAGTAAAGCCCACTATGAGGAGATACCATTCGAAGTAAAACCAGGATAAGGAGAAGCCATTCACGCAGAATCCTGCGGGGAGAAATATTCCAGAGAGACAAAAAGCATAAAGCTTCAAAGAGGAGATGGAGGGGCTTCCCTGGTGGTGCAGTGGTTGAGAGTCCGTCTGCCGATGCAGGGGACACGGGTTCATGCCCTGGTCCGGGAAGATCCCACGTGCCGCGGAGCGGCTGGGCCCGTGAGCCATGGCCGCTGAGCCTGCGCGGCCGGAGCCTGTGCTCCGCAACGGGATAGGCCACAACACTGAGAGGGCCGCGTACCGCAAAAAAAAAAAAAAAAAAAAGAGGAGATGGAGTTTGGTGAATTCAAGAAAAAAAAAGCCAATATGACCTGAAGGTGGTAGAAGAGGGATAGATAAGGTGGGAGGGCATCCTGCCTCCACTGCAGAGGCCCTAAACCCACCCTAACATTTTTAGCAATTTAGACGCATCCTAGAATGTTATTTTTATATCACCTTCTCTCTCCTGTGCTCCCTCTCCTACTTTTTTCCCTCTAGGGAAAATGCCAATGGCACTGAGTGCCAGTGTCACTGAGTCGAAATTTGAGAAGCTTATTCCTTAGCAGACTTGGTACTTCTGTGCAAATCAGAAAAAGTTGTGCTTTCCTCACAACACTTTCTGTCATCTATTAGAAAAATATGTAATAAATAAGCGTATCTGCAATTCACTCATAGTTGTGCATGTGCAGTGCAACATGCACAGCAGCATGTAGGGCCCTGGCTGCAGAGACAGAGGAGGGTAGCCCTTTGCAAATCCAACTGGTTCCATTTTTCCTCTAATTCAAATACTGAATGCTGTGGATGTTAAATATACATGTAGCTTTTCATACACTGCAATTATTACTATTCAGCATTAACTATAGTTGGCTACAGATTCTGTTAGCTTTATCCTCATGCGAAAAGGAATGAGTCTGAGTATTTCTGAGATGCAGATTCAAGGTGCTGTAAGCATGAACGTACTTCCGTAAAAATGGCAAAAGCCTTGACTATATCAGCAAGTGTCAGAAGTACTGATCATCAGACAGTCTAACAGAAGACCTACATATTAGGGTAATCTTCCCTATCTTTAGGAAAAGTTTTTGCCTACATTATTTCATGTGATTCCTGGGTTATTTTAATTTAGTAGTTTACTGTTTTGGAGTTTTTTTTTTTTAAATAAGATAAAGGATATTTTGATGGAGTAACAGATTCTTAAAAACCATTTTCAAGTTTAATCCCAAAGGAGGCCATTCTTTTTCATCACCTAGGCTTCCGTTTCCTAATTTATGAAAAGGAAAAGTGTGTGTCTTCATGAGAAACAATCTGTGATACTGTGTTCTTTCTAGATGAATGGTATGCGTATGTCACATTGATATAATTAAAATTAATGAGCAACTAATAATATCCATAAAGGATATCGCTCCCGAGAGAATGCGTCCAGTGATAAAGGAGTGCCACCTAATGTTCAGTGTGGACTTCAACATATCCAGGCCACACAGCCATGTGACAAACACCACCCCTCAATTGGAGCCCTGAAATTATATATTAAATCATGGTAATTTTGCAGAGGCCCTAATTGAGTATCAAAATAAGAATTATGACTTCTTGAAGAAAATTTGTATCACTCATATGCTCTAGAAATTGATTTTTCAAAAGGAAGTAAACAGTCTTTACTTTTCTCTATAGCTACAAAAAAAAAAAAAAAAAGAACAAGAAGAAATTTACTCCTAAAATATTTTTAAAAATTTAAACACCTTGGTCTCAACTGCAGTAGACTAGAAAGAGCCCAGACTTCCAGGTTCAAATCAGGGCCCTCCCACTCAACAGCAGTATAACCTTGGGTCTTTCAAACCTGAGACTGTTTCCTTACATGAAAAGAACTTAATTTACAGTAGGCATAAAATAAATGATAGATATTAGTTATTAAAAAAGTAGGTCTCCCATTATGATTTATAAGCTAATAAGTTAACTTAGTTTTTAATAGATCCCCTTCCAGTCATCAGGGCTTTAAGAAATGTTTTATTGAAAAGACAACATATGCCAGGTCAACAATTTCATCCCTCTCTAATCCCTTGCATAAAAAAAGGACCTAATCTCAGTTCTTTTCTGATCCTTCCCCCAACCGGTCCCAAGTAAGTTTAAAGCACATTTTTTAGCCACTGAAGAAATTATCAGGTTCAAACAGCAACTCTGATGAAAGAAGAATAACATGCACTGAATTCTCTTCACTTGCTTTCTAACATCTAACACATTACATAGCAGGGTTTTAAACAATTTAAAACAATAATTTTTAAAATCCAGTTAAACTATTTCAAGAATATCTTCCCCATGACATTAAAAAAAAAGGAAGGGAGTAATCCGATGTATGTGTGTGTGTGTGTGTGTGTGTGTGTGTGTGTGTGTGTGTGTGTAAAAGAATCTTTTATTTTTAACCCTTGGATTAATATCATCAAATTTTATTAATTTACCTTTGCAATTCTCAAAAATTAAGTCTCTTTTGAGCCTAATCTTCCCTTTAATGTTACAGATTTATTGTTTGTATAAGTGACAATTTAGCTGTAACAGATAAGAACAGTTTCCTGACAGCTCAGTGTATTAATTAGGAAGGTCTTTTAAGCACAGTGTTACTGAGGGCCTCCATGGGCCAGGCCTGGGAATGCAAAGGAGAATATTGGGTTGGCCAAAAAGTTTGTCCAGGTTTTTCCATAACATCTTACAAATATCCCGAATGAACTATTTGGCCAACCCAATAAATAAATCCTGCTCTCCAGGAGCTCACTCTCCTCGGCACATTACTCAGTCCTCACTCTGAGAGCCAGAAGGCAGATTACAGAGATAAATTCCCAATGCATGTCTTTGAAAGCAGATGGAGCCCCTTCTCCACCAGCACTGCATTCCCAGGAGACTAAGCCTTCGGGAAGGGGCAGAGGGGATCATGGAGACTGTAGGAAGAATAGGCAGGGCCAGAGACATCGCTACTTCCATCTCTCTCCTGGCCTTGGAGGTTTCTCTCTTTTCTCTCCTGGATTTTAGATGTCTGTCCCTCTCCCTCTCTCTTGGTCCTGGACTTCTTTCTCTCCCTCTCTACCTCTAAACTTTGGACAGCTTTCTTTCCTAGGGAGATAAAAGGATATTTAAGAAAATAGAGAATGCAAAGGAAAATAAGGCAAACAGTGTAAAAAAGGATCATAAAACAGAACTGAAGTTGGTACTTACTGATATGGTATTGACTAAATAAAGTTTTTTAATTCCTTCCCTTATTTAAGAAATTAGAACTACAGCAGTATGGAGTCAGTCACATCTACATACAGCGATGCACACTGCATCTAGACATGAGCACAGTGTGGCAGCAAGAACATCTCACTGAGGGAGAAGACATGTGGGCCTCTGAGTACTTCCCAACCTAGCTTCCTCATCTATAAAGTTTGGGGATAAGACTAGATTGGTGGCTCACAAACATCTTCCTCTTTTTTTTTTTTTTTTTTTGCGGTACACAGGCCTCTCACTGTTGTGGCCTCTCCCGTTGCGGAGCACAGGCTCCGGACGATGCGCAGGCTCGGCGTCCATAGCTCACGGGCCCAGCAGCATGTGGGATCTTCCCGGACCGGGGCACGAACCCGTGTCCCCTGCATCGGCAGGCGGACCCTCAACCACTGCGCCACCAGGGAAGCCCCACATTTTCCTTTTTTTTTTTTTCACCAGAACCTACAATAAGAACTACAATTTCCACTAGAACCAAAACACACACATACACCCTCCACAATGGAAAAAAAAGTTCCATGAAACAATTCTTATCCTAGAATGTGCAATGTACTAATATTTTACACTGTTTTTAAAAGTTAGTTGCTATTCACAATTTAGAGTTCATAATCCACCAATGGGTCCCAACATCAGTTTCAGAAACACTGGTCTTACAAAAATCCAAAGTCTCCTTCAGCTCGAAGAGTTTATGATTTCATACCACATAGGGCTTATATGATCTGGCCTCAAGCTACCTCTCAAGCACATTTCTGCCACTCTCTCCCTCACTCTTCTCTGCTCCAATCTTACTGGCCTTCTTGCTGGTCCCTGGACAGAGCAAGCAGGCTCCCACCTCAGAATCTTTGCCCTTGCTATTCCCTCTGCCTGGACTACTCCACTGCTAGGGTTATTAAGGCTCTCTACAGTATCACTTCATTCAGCTTTCTGCTCATATGTCAGCAATCTAGAGAGGTTTCCCTGACCATCCAATAAATACCACCTCCTTCTACTTTCTTCAATCTCTTCTCCCATAATCTAACTTTTCCATAGCACTTATCAATAATTAACACTATATTACATGTTTGTTTATTGTGTGACTTCCCACCCCCAGAAATTTTAGCTCCATAAGCGTAGGACTTTGTCAGTCATTGCTGTATATCCTGGATGCCTAGAACAGTGCCTGGTATATAATAGGAACTTAAAAATAATTGTTGAATGAATGAATGAATCTAGAGTTCCCTCTCAGAATACAACAGCCTACTGTTTGAGACTTAGAATTTTAGATTTTCTCTGGTGGTAAACAGCCCTTGATCAAAAACAGTTCTCCACTCCTGGTCTTTACCAAAGGGACTAGCAGGGAAATTCAGTGGAAAGTTAACTTCCCTTCTTTTCAACTACCTTTTCAGAGCATTATTATTCTTCTTTGAATGTCCGTGCTTCTCTGCTCTCTACTGATTTTGACATACAATTCCTATCTCTAAAGGACATTATGAATTAGTTCAGAATCTTAAATGCCTTAATAAATGGAAAATATTATGTAAATATCAGGCACTATCATTATTAAACCTGCAGCTGTGCAATGCTTCTGTCAGGTGCTAAAATGAAAAAAGAAAGTGAAGAAGGGGAGGGGAACCAGAGTAACTGGAGGTGCTACTTTAGGTTGAGTGGGCTAGGAAGGCCTCTCCCACGAGGTAAGCATCGGAAAAAGTGAAGAAGCATTTCAGGCAAATGGAATAGTAACTGTGGCTGAAGTCCATGTAATTCTGGGGGAAAAAAAGATGTAAACTTTTAAAGATGTATATCTCAAAAGGTTAAACCAAAAAGAATCTGGTTTAAAATCATATTAATATGCACACCTCAAGTACTTCCCAACAGTCACTAGATGTGTGTGTCTTGTGCCCACCTACAACTCACCCAAAGGGGACATCTGGGTCAATAGGCAAAAATGTTCAAAAGAAAGAGAAAAAACAAAACAAAACATTTGTTAAGTAGGCTGAAGCTTGAACAATGAACCACAGTGACACTTTCCTACTGTTTCCAAATGCCTTCTAGTAAATTTAAGGAATCGATGTTGACATTAGCATGCTAAGTTTAATTTGGGATTTATATATATTCAAAGTTGAAGAAAATGTGAAACTCAGTGAATGAAAAATAACACAGAAAAAGGTGTAAAGTTAACTAATCTTGTTTTTAATTAACACTCCTACATAGTGATTAGTCTCTCCTCTCTGTTCCTACATTCAGCAGGTCTCTATCTTAACACCTGTCAATAACAACAGTAGTAGCAACAGCTAACATTTATTGGATGCTTACAATGTATAAAGCATTAAGCTAAGCACTTTATCTCTTTTAATCATAACAATATTCCTATGAGGGAGTTAGTATTACTATCATGTTCATTTTACAAATGAGGAAATTGAATTTCTCTAAGTTAGTACAATGTTACAATATATCATGTTTATCTCTTCCCTGCCTTCCCTCTTCCCCCAAGATTGTGAGCTCCTTAAAAGAAAGATCTAGTCTTATTCATCTTTGTATCTCAGATTTATGGCATGTAGCAGGAACCCAACGGTAGGGCAGAAGGATAAGTACAAGAGGCTCTGCCCCACTTCTTAGTATTTCAATTTTGCTTCTAAAAATGCTCTAGTGATGCATGCCTCAACCTATGTGTGTACTGAGAGTCAAGATAAATTCTCAAGGCCATTACTAGATTTTAAATGGAAATTCTGGGGGAAAGTGAGCATATTATTATAGGATCCATTCTCCCTTTGGAGATAAAATTTTTAATTATTTAATTATGAAAAATACTCAAATACCTAAGATATACAAATATTCGCCTTTCAGAGATTTGGGCAGATATAGTAAAATTCAAAAAACTACTTAAAGAGCAAGATGGTTTAACATAAATGATAGACCTGTACCTGCCACTAGATGGAGGGATTTTCCATTTTTCCAAAGCCCTATTTCTGAGCCTCTGTAGCAAGAAACAGACTAGGCCTAAAAAGGGCTCCTTTATATTTTCACAATCAAATTATTGAATAGTAAAATTTCAAGACTACCAGTAATAAAAGCAAATAAAACTTAGCTCCCAGCTAATCCACTTAAGCTTGGCAGAAATTCATGGATCTCAAGATCTAATACTTACTAAACACATATCAGACATGCTTAGCTGTCTCCTCCCAAAAGGACATGAGAGTTATTGAAACTGGTCGCGAGAACTATTCCTGCCATCTCCCATCCCCTCCCTTTTCCCTGACCTTTTACTGCTTCCTTAGGAAAATGAATCTCTAATAGAAATTGAGGAAGATGGTATTTAATATACTGATATAAAAGTAAATTTTTAAATATCCACAAAATTGGACAGTAACACCACTAACCTCAAATATTCTGAAACTTGTTTTAGATTTTAATCACCTTCCATTCTCTCCAACCATCTTCTCATTAGGTAGTAGTTTGGTTAATATGAAAATAATAAATTTCATATGTATAGTACATTACAGTTTATAAATTATTTTCACATACATTACCTCATTTGCTCGTCACAAAATATGAACAGAAATTATCATTCTGATTTTATGGATGAGAAAACAAGCCCAGAAAGATTACATGTCACACAGCAAATAAGTGCTGAAACCAATACTACAATAAGGATTGAAAATTTTCGATTTCTAGCTCTAGACCAGTTCCTTTGTACTACAATCAGCTGCTTCAAAACAGACAAGAGAGGACTGGATAATCTGTCTTTGAATAATAGTTTAGAAAAGGTTACTCCTATCTTCATCAGTATATACAGTCAATAAATTTTGAATTGTAACAGTTTATGAAAGATGTGAAATAATTAGAGAAATATTTTACATAAGTATTAACAGCATTTTTCATCTATAGAAAATTAGTGATTTATAATCTTTCTCTCTCAATATACTGGGTAAAGAAAGTGAAAGAGTTCGAATCCAGTTACATGTAGGTATTAAATGTATAGAAATATCAGGTTAGAGATTAGGAGACACAGGCACCATGGCACACTGCTAGTAGTGTACAAACGGGTAAAACATTCTGGAGGTAATTTGGCAGTGCATATCAAAAAGATTTTAAAATGCACATGGCCTCTCACCCAGTTATTCTATTTCTAATTTATTCTAAGAAAATAATTATGATGTGAGTAAAAATGTGTCTGCAAAAAATACGTTTATTATGGTGTTAAAAGACCAAATTAATAAATAGATTGGTTAAACCAGATTAAATGAAGGAATATAACGTAGTTCTTAACACTGATCTGGAAAAATGTATAAGACATATTAAGTGAAAAAAAATTTGTAAACAATGTATGCAATAGGATCACATTTTAAAAGAGATATATACATCTGTGTGTGTGTATATATATATATATATACACACACACGTGCGTGTGTGACTGAGATAATATTCTAAAATATTAATACTGATTGTATATAGTCAGTGATATTACAGATGCATTCAATTATATTTTTGCACTTAGCTATTTTCAAATCTCTAAAAATGACTACATCTCTACAACAGAGTAAGTTAAATATTATATATATAAATGAAGTATATATTTTATATGTTTTGATATATTATGTATTACCTGTATTTTATATATTACATAAATATATAAAATGCATATAGCATATATATGTTTAACTTGTACCAGAACTATAGAAAACAAAGAATGAAATTTAAATTTACATATGTCAGAAAACCCTGGAGGCATTATGCATGTCTACAGAAATACATTTTAAAGAATAAAGCAACATGAAGAATGAATAGCACATAGGATGAGTCAGGAGAGATAACAATAACAACTTAATTAGACAAAGTGCCTGGCATCAGAAAATAAACTTGAATTGGGCAGTACATTTTAATAGCAACAATTTCTCACATCTACTTAATAGAAAGTCTTAAAATACCAACTTTTGGAAGTGAAGTAGCTTAGACAGTTTTTGCAGGAAAATGAATATAAGGTTCATAGGAAATGTTGGAGATACTTCTGG
The DNA here is from genome assembly GCF_937001465.1 of Orcinus orca. NCBI lineage: Eukaryota > Metazoa > Chordata > Mammalia > Artiodactyla > Delphinidae > Orcinus > Orcinus orca. The sequence goes on along the minus strand of NC_064559.1, from coordinate 60,872,736 downwards.
AGAACAAGGGACTTCAATCTTATGCTATAGACCTATTAAGAAAGGTATCAGGTGAAATCACAGCAGAACACATAATATCCCTAAGAACCATGTAGAAACTATGATGCATACCCACCTGGAATGGGGGGCTCTGCCTGACGCATCTTACAGAAGATATTATGGAAACAAAAGGTCCAGTAAAGGGCAATTAAATTATGAAAAAGCAATTATAAGGGGAGAAATTAGTCTCTAATCTTCAAATATAAGAGCAGGACAAAAAAAAACTTTCTTTCCAAAGTTTACAAGATCATAAATGTTACAGATGAAAATAGGCACTGAACGACCAAACTAATATGGCTAACATTTAAATAAGTCCAGATCCAAGGAAAATAAAATATTTTGATGGAATAGGAAAAATGTATGAGATACATTATCCTATTGCATTTAGAATGAAACCCCAAATCCTTCCCTTCCTGCCTTTTGTGACAACATGGATGCAACTTGAGGGCATTATACTAAGTGAAATAAATCAGACAGAGAAAGACAAATACTGTATGATATCACTAATATGTGGAATCTAAAAGCCAGACTTATAGAAACAGAGAGTAGAATGGTGAGTACCAGGAGCTGGGGGAAGGGGGAAATGGGGAGGTATTGGTCAAAGGATACAAACATCCAGTTAGAAGATGAATAAGTTCTGGGGATCTAATGTATATAGCACGGTCATTATAGTTAACAATGCTGTATTACATACTTGAAGTTGCTAAAAGAATAGATTTTTTTCCTCCAAAAGGATATTAGCATGTTTAATAGCATTCTCTTATTACATTTCATTATTCACGGCCAGTCCTTGAATCAGGGGCTGGTCGATGTACAATGTAAACAGAAGGATACAATAGTGGCAACATTTTTTAATTCAATTTTTTGTTCTACAGGTAATACCGGAATTCACTTCACTTGATAAAAAAATAAAACCACTGCAGTTCAGACTCAAATTCCCTTTGATCAGCTCCCCAAATCCAAAACTCTCCCTTAAACACAGAGGTGACCACTGTTACCAGCTTGTCTATATATTTGCCTAATATTTCCATAGAGAATACATAGCACTATCACATGGGTTTGTATTTTGCTGGGTTTTTTTTTTTTTACATACATTGGAAACTACAAATATTCTGCAACCAATTCTGCAACTAAATTCACTAAAAAAAATTCTTATCTAAGTTGGTACATATAGATCTATAACAATCTCCTTAAATGCTACATAATATTCCCAGCATGGACACACCATGGTTTACTTAGCCATCCCCCTATTGATAGACATTTAGGTAGTCTCCCATTACAAACAGCCCCTGTCAAAGGCTGGAGACTTCAACCTGGTCCGCCTGGTCCTATGTTCCTACCCCTTGCAAACAAGATTTATCATTCACACTGTGTTAAGTACACAAAATAGCAAAAGTGTCCTTAGGAACATTTTATAACAAATTTATAGTAAATTTTTTTGTCAAAATCCTAGTTCCCACTAAGATGATTTCTTTTTTTTTTTCTGTTTGTTTTTGGCTTTTTTAAAATATACAATTGACATATATAACATTATATTACTTTCAGTTGCACAACATAATGATTTAGTATTAGTATATATTGCAAAATGATCACCACAATAAGTCTAAATAACACCCATCGCCATACATGGTTACAAAATTTCTTCTTATGAGAACTGTTAAGGTCTACTCACGTAGTGACTTTCAAATATGCAATAGAGCATTATTAACTATTGTCACCATGCTGTCCATTATATTCCCATGACATTTATTTTATAACCAGAAGTTTATACCTTTTGACCACCTTCATCCCTTTCACTGACCCCTCCACCACTCTGCCTCTGGCAACCACCAATCTGTTCGAAGAGAGTAGATCTGAAATGTTCGCATCACAAAAAAGAAACGGTGGGCTTCCCTGGTGGCGCAGTGGTTGAGAGTCCGCCTGCCGATGCAGGGGATACGCGTTCGTGCCCTGGTCCGGGAAGATCCCACATGCCGCGGAGCGGCTGGGCCCGTGAGCCATGGCCACTGAGCCTGCACGTCCGGAGCCTGTGCTCCGCAACGGGAGAAGCCACAACAGTGAGAGGCCCGCGTACCCCCCCCCCAAAAAAAAGAAGAAACGGTAATTATCTAACAGATGGAGGCAATCATTTTGTAATAGATAAGTGCATCAAATTAACACATTGTACATCTTAAACTTACACAGTGTTATGTCAATTATACCTCAATAAATCTAGGGGAAAAAAAGAAAAGATGGGGGACAAAAAGGCAGAAAAAAGACAGGAAAAAAGATAAAGAGTTACAAAAGACAGGAAAAAAGATAAAGAGGAAAATTAAGCATTATATTAACCAGTTGCTATGGAGTTTTGCAAATACAACTGCTAAAGAAGAATATAACAAGCTCTAGACTGCATTCGTAATAAAATATATAGGGGAAAATGTTTTAAGTTTCAGGTTTTTATTTTAGGCTCTATACTTTCTGATTCAGTTGTAGTAAATAAAATCCTGCCTAGCTTTCAAACTTCAGTTCCTTCAAGTTAGCAGTTCAAGTAACATAAGGAATTCTGGTTGGCAAAGAAGCACGTGGCAAGACAGCCTATTTAGAAAAAACTTTATAAAGTTGAAAACTGAAAAACAATTCATGGAATGAAATCCTGTTCTTTATTCAGCAATCATGAAACTCTCTTTGAAGGCTGTTTTAAAACAACACCAACTTTGAGACATTTATTTAGTCTAATTCTTGTGGAACATAGTTGATCATCTTTAAAGGCCTTATACTAGCAGTTCATCTTGGGTAACAGTATTCAAATCAATGCTCTATTTTAGAAGATATATAACATTCGTATCTCTTTATTAATCAGAAGAGTCTTTGGAATTTTCTCTATTCTCTGTATGCACAAAAGTAAATAAATTGATGACTCTATTATATTCTTTATCTTAAACAGCATGCATGTGAGACAACCTTAACTACGGTTGCCTATCTCTGCTTCACAAGATACAGGTGATGCTAGAATGTGAAGCCAGAACCCAATTCTGGTGCTAGAAGCTAGAACTGTAACAAACCAGATGCAGATAATTTAATTGCAATGACCAGCAGAGCAAACAAACTCCATCCTCAGCTGCTTATGGAGACCATCAGCTTTGATAGAGTACAGATGCCCATGGCCAGACTGAACACGGAGAAAGGACATCCATTTCTCTCTTTTTCTAAAGGCCTACTCTTTCTCATAAAGGACTGACAGCAACTGACATAAGAGAAAGATTTGGATGCAGAAAGAAATTTGAAAATTCAACTCTAGTCAATTTTAGGCTTTCATTAAATTCAGAGTCTATCCTGCCACACAATAAGATTGTCACTAGGTCAAAGGAGGAAGAAGAAATCTGCATGCCTTGAGATCTCAACTATTTTGCCATTTAAAGTGTGTCTTGCTCAAAGTACATTTTACCTTGAACTTTGTGGATCACGAGTCACAGTAAGAAATATATTCTGCGTCATAACCCAGTACACATAACATACATACAATTAAAAACAAAAGTTTCATGAAAGCGACCCTTACTATAGGCAATATGGTAATGTCTATTTCATGTGTCTTCTTTTTTAATGCTGGCTACATACCACAAACTAATTTCATGACCGAATAATGAGTCACAACTATAGTTTCAAAAACACTGCTGTAGTACATACACGTGGTCTGCCCTTTACCTACCTCTCTACCGGAATCTCACACTCTACCATACTCACCCCACTGCTGTCACCCACACACCACCTCATAACCTATCAATAATAGCGATTTTTTTTTCACATTAAACCATAAGATCAGTGCCTGCAATACTCGAAGCTCTTTTGATCTTTTTGCTAGTGCTGCCTAGAACCCTTCCCTCAGATCATCGCACTTTATCACTCAGACTTCAAGACAAAAGTCTCTTCCTCAGAAGAGCCTTCATTGACCACGCAATTTCTCAAAGAGCCACCACACACAACTCGAGCCAGGACAGAGGGTGCGAGGAGGAGTTCACCGCTCTTAGGGTTGTTGGGGGGTCTGAATGACAGGCACCAAAAAACAGTATTTCACAAATATCTGAGTGCCTAACATGATATAAGCAACAGCAGTGAACAAAAGAAAGACCCATTCCTCTAACAGTTCACAGTTTAGCAAGTGTGACAAATCTATGAGCAAATAATTTCGACTGAATATGGTAAGTACAAGTTTGAGGGGCCTCTGCGGTAACCAGGTAGAGATGTCCAGGAAGCAACTAGGCCTTAACAGGTCTGAGATGAAACTGAAATTTAAGAATGAATGCTTATGCATTAGTAGAACTCATGCGTGTGCATGAAATCAACCAAGGAAAATGTAGAGACTGAGAAGTGAAATTATTAAGGAGTGAGTCCCAGAAAATGACATTTTAAAAACAGGCAAAGCCAGTGGAAAAAAAGAGAGAATGAATAATCATGAGCTTCAGTTGTCAGAGAGGCTAAATAAAATAAATTTTGAGAAGAAATTACTGGATTTGGCATTTAAAAGGCCATTCGAAATTTAAGCAAGAACGACTTCATGAAGCCATTAGAGAGGAATTCAGACAACAGAGTGTTGAGGACGTAAGTGACCGAGCAGAATTTGATACAAATGGAAGCACTATGCTTTCCAGCAGTTTACTGATAGATTGATGGGAGGACTGGATAAACACAGGAAGGGCAAGGGCTTTTGTTTTATTTCATTTTCTTAAGATGTATGACTTGAACACTGAGAAGGAAATGGAGAGGAAGAGGCTGAAAGCACAGGAAAGAAGAACTATACAAGACTTACAAGACAAAAGTCTTGTAAGGAATGGAAGGGAATAAGATTTAGGGCAAAGATGGAACCATCATCCTTCAACACCTGTTTCTATCAACTAGAAACACAAGACCGAATGATGGGTAAAAAATATAGATCAATATATAGGTTGGGGCATGAGGTTAAAGAAAGTGACTGTTAGACTCTGTCATCTGCTTAGAATGGAGGGGAAGGGACAGGGTTTGTAAAGTGAAGGTGTGGAAAGGGCTCGGAAGGAAAAGGGCAGCAGAAGATTGGAGTAATAAAATGGATTGCTGAGTAGTACTGGAGAAGGGGTGGTGGGTGGGTCTCTGTTAAGTTCATAGCTATACTCATCTGACAATAGTCTTCTCTCTATCTTCCAGTTCCTTACCTGTAAGTGTTTAAAATATTTGGTAATTAAGTGAATTAACTAGAACCCTGGTGTTTTCAAACACGTGACTGAATTATCTACAGGTTTTTTCAAAATGCAAATACGGAGCCCCATTCCTATTTATTCAGAATTTCTGGGGGTGAGGCTCTAGCAAGTGAATTTTCCAGAAGTGATCTTGAGGGGCATTCCTGTTAAAAAGCACAGACCTAGAAGGTAATCAACTGGCTAGAAGAGAGCTAATGCAAAATACAGCTATTACTGTATGGCCCTTAGACAGGGTGTGGGACAGTACTCGGCCACTCAAGAAAGCAAAGATTTCAGGAACTAGGGAGGTTCGGATCAGTAATGAGAAAGTTATACACACACCACAACATACTATTAAATGAAACGCGTTAAGGTGAAGCTGGGAGCTTGAAAAACAAAAATGCAATGATGAAAAATGAAAACATTTTAAATGTTCGAAATAATCTCTCACCTCAGACTAACAGACTCAGTGTCTTACCCCTAAACTTCCTGTCACATTACTCTCGAGGCTTAGCAGTACCAAAGTGGAATTCAGAGTGCTACAAGAAATAGGGAAAGAGGAAATTGCAGGGACTGCTCCTGGAAAGGGAGAAAGAGATAACGGCGTGAAGGCAGATGGGACGCGGACGCCTCTCAGTGCCCAGACAACCAAGGACCTGGGACGCGGAGTAAAGAAGACCCCGGAGCCGTTCTGGCCTCGCCTGGCACTCACCATCACCTCAGGATCTCAGCACAAGGAAACAGGTATGGTTGCGACAGGAAGTATACAATACCAACACCAACGCCGGCTTACTCTGGCAACAGAGCTCCACCCACTGCCGTACTTTGCGTGGGCCGCCCTGCCCGCCCCTTCGTCCCTATTGGCTAAAAGTAAACTCAACTCCGCCCACCCAACCGACAGGCCCGCCCTTTCACTCCGTCGCCTGGGGCGACGGAACACCGCCTACCTCGTGCCAGCATCATCACTTCCGTTTGGCCGACAGATAACTCGGAAGTTCAAACTAATACGCGGCTAGGGTCCCAATAGTCTACATTTTATTTTTTAATAAGGGTTCATCCAGTTTTCACTTACTGAAGTCTTACAGAAGATGTTCTGTGTTACTTGAGTTTAAACGCACCACAGAGTGTGTTTACTTTTTTCTTTTGGAAAAGTATTCCGGAAACGAAACCCTGAGTAATCGGAAGTGATTATTTGTGAACCAGAAGCTTGATGTCACCAAGGCCTGGGCGGATTGGCTTCCGAGTGCAAGAGTTGTGTGTGGAGAAGTTAGCCCAGTGAGATCTAGACGAAGAACCTGTAAAGTGAGGCCCCCTGCAATAGGAAGAGTAAGAGTCTGAGAGGTAAGTCCAAAAACGGACTTGTGTAACTAAGAGGGCGTTTTGGAACGGGATGGCGGTCTGAGTTGAAGTTTGGTGTTCAATCGCTTTGTAAGGAAAGGTTGCCTGTTGTTCCAGGAAGGCTTGTTCAGACAGGCACGGAACTTGGGATTCGACTTCTGGGGACCGCAGAGGTTGACAGGCTTGTCGCTTCCATCCTGCCGCCTTCATACCTGTTACCCACTCCAGACCCATCCTTCACCCCCTTCCTTTGGTGTTTGCCTGCCGACATTGGCTGTGCTCGTACATTTCGCTGCGCTCGTACATTTCGCTGCGCATCTTCCGAGGGCTCACTGCTCTTTCGAAGGGTCTTTGGAGACCTGTTTTCAGAACAATAGGAGGAGGGTTTGTGACTTTTGAGGAAGGTAGTCGTGGGAGACGCTATGCCAAGTTATATCGAGTACCCGAATGATCATTTTTATGGTGAAACCAGTTGTCATCCAGTGTCCAGTTCATCATACTCATAATCACTGCATTAGTATCACCTTCCTTCTCACGTTCTCCACTGAATCTTAGTCTATACTGTAAGGCCATGCATACACTTCTGAAAGCATATGCTATGCCATTTTAATTTTATTACCAAGAAGTGCAAATTATCATGAATTTTTTGTCGCTTGTTAAACATCTGAACAGAAGCTTCTCTCTGATATATATAGTGAACAAAATAGTGTCAGTAATGTCTACTGAGAACATAATTACTTTTAAATTCCTGGTGTCATATCAGTGATACAAAAGCCCCTACAGTAACTATAGTACTCTTTCTGAGCTAAATTTAAGGACACACATGGGATAATTTAGAATATACTGGTGGTAATTTAGAGTATACACTGAAACAGAAATTTGAAAATAAACCACCCCTAATTTTTTTGAGACATTTGGGAACCATAACAATATCACCTTGTGAAAAGGGGCTATAAGGGGCACCTCCTCAATGCAGCCTTATTAAATGCAGGAGAATATCACAGTGTATAAATTACGGGGACTTAGTGAATGTGTTTATGTGGTATTGTTTTAATTCTTTCATTTTATACATTTTTAGGTTTTTTAGTAGAAGTCTTGGGGTACATTTTTATTGGTGAAAAAAATGACTACTCTTGAAAGTTTAGAAACCAAAGGTAAGTGTTCTTCTTTTGCTGATAATTGTTTTTAAAACATGAAATTTATGATGATAGGACAAAGGACTGTTTGAGCCAGGTAACCAAACCCCATAGAGCCCTTGGGAATCATTTGTATTTCATATCTCTTCATGTTTGTTTTTTAATGCAGTGTTTACATTTCAGTACTACAGATATACAGGTGAATAGTAACATTATTTGGTTGTATTTATTAGATGACTGCTACTGTTAAACAGTAGTGTAAAAGCAAATTTTTATAGCTATGTTCTCTGTCCACTAGAAGATTAAGATTTAAATAATAAAAATGTACAGTTTTAAAGATTTGGGTAGATGGACAAACAACTATCAGGTATAAAAGACCTTTTTCTTATTGCATTGGTTTGTTAGGGCTGCTGTAACAAAGTATCATAAACTGGTGGCTTAAACAACAGAAATTTATTGTCTCATGGTTTTAGAGTCTAGTAGTCCAAGATCAAGGTGTTGGCAGAGCCATGCTCCCTCTGCAGGCACTAGGGAAGGATCTGTTCGAGGCCTCTCGCCTAGTTTCTGGTGGTTTGCTGGCAATTTTTAGTATTCCTTGGCTTGTAGACACATCACAGCAATCTCTGCCTTTTTGTTCACATGGCATTCTCCCTGTGCATGTATGTCTCTGTGTCCAAATTTCTCCTTTTTATAAGGACATTAATCATATTGGATTAGGGTGCACACTACTCCAGTATGATCTCGTCTTAACTAATTACATCTGCAATGATTTTATTTCCAAATGAGGTCACATTCTGAGGTATGGGTGGGACACAATTCAACTCAGAACATTTGCTAACTACAGTAGTTACTTTTTAGTCCTGCCTTGCTTGTCCTTTGTATAACATTTCATACTATTGATCATGCCCACTTCTTGAAATACTTTCTTTCCTTGATTTCCATGACTTTACTCTTATTTTCCATCTACTCTATGGCCCTTCACTGTCCAATGCAGTAGCCACATGTGGCTATTTGAGCTTAAATTAGTATTTTTAAAAATTAAAAATCCAGGGCTTCCCTGGTGGCGCAGTGGTTGAGTCTGCCTGCCTACGCAGGGGACACGGGTTCGTGCCCGGGTCTGGGAGGATCCCACATGCGGCGGAGCGCCTGGGCCCGTGAACCATGGCTGCTGAGCGTGCGCAGACTGCGCGTCCGGAGCCTGTGCTCCGCGACGGGAGAGGCCACAACAGTGAGAGGCCCGCGTACCGAAAAAAAAAAAATTAAAAATCCAGTTTCTCAGTCACATTAGCCACATTGAAGTGCTCAATAGCCACATGTGGCTGGTGGGTATTGTATTAGAAAGTGCAGATATAGAACATTTCTATAATTGTAGAAAGTTCTGTTGGACACCACTGCTCCAGTTATAGTTTCATTTTAATTCTCCTCTTCTTCTGGTTTATCTTTTAAATATTAATGTTTTTCAGCCCTCCTTCTCTTCTACTCTCACAGCTTTAGTAATTATAAGGATGGCTTCCAAATCTATCTATAGCTCAGATCTCTTTCCTTGTGATTCAGACCCTTGTAGCTTACTGTCTACTGATTATCTTCACTTAGACATAGATAACAGTCTTAGCATGTCCCAAAGTGAGCTCCTCTTGATTCAGGTTATTCTTGGGTAGAGTGAGTTGTGGAGGTTGGAGCTGTCAGTGAGAGATGGGAAACTATTTTCTAGAAGCCAGTTTTGCAGCAAGCAGATCTCCAAAAGCAAACTCTTTAAAGGGGGTTTAAATGTGTTTAGACAGCAAAGATCATACCAATAAATATTAATTGAATTTAATTCAGCTGAGTGCAAGAGCATTTCAGGTCACCAGAGGCTTTTTATATTATTAGAATAAGCAAACCAGAAACTGAAATGAAAGTAATAAGCTGGGGATTAATGGGAAATAAGAGCAATTAAATCATAACTACTATGAAAGCAGTTAGCATGGTACTTGGCAAAAAGCGAAAAACTAAATACATTATCATTAGTAATTAGAAGTTAGTTATTGCAAGGCCTCTGTGAAATTATTTATTTGTTGTTACTTGTTTGTACTGAGGATTAGAGTTATAAAGCACTTTCACATACATTACTTCATTTGATCTTAATTTTACAGTGAGGTAGATAATTCAGCTGTTAGTCTTAATCCTTCGTTTAATATCATTTTAGCTGTTAGTGAAGAACAGTTACTTGTATCACATGGCCTGAGAAAAGGTGCACTTATATGGTTGACATTTGTCAGTTGCCTGCATTTCCTGTAACTGCCTCAGAAAAGAAGCAAGATTGGCTTATAGGGACAGAACTTCTCAGCAGACATTTGAGCAATGCTGTCATCATGAGAGGGATGTGTCCTTGCTGCTAAGGTTTTTTGAAAGGGAAACATGCAATAAATAGGAACAATTAGAAAATTAGAATTTGAATCCAAAACTTTTTGGGGAAGCAAGGTTGAAATTAAAAGTAAAGGGATTAAAGTCAGACAGTTTAGTGAAAATAGACCAAATAGGAAGGTCTGAGATGTTCAAATATTTATAATTCCATAAAATAATCTAACTTTTAACTCTTAAGTCTGTGGAACAATAGTTATTAGGTGAAAAAGGATTCCATGGACAGATAAATTAGAGAAATGCTGGATTAAGGGAGAGATTATACTGCAGGACCCTTCAGAGCCTTTAATATACTAATGTACACTGTGCAGCTCCAAAGAGATATATGTGGTATGCAGCACTGCCCACACTTATTTGACCGGGAAGCTCTTTTATTTGCGGGACCTGTGATAAAAGGAACGTTTGGATTCCACATCAGTAAACGTGGGCCTGACTCTTAAGTCCACTGCCTATAGCATATTTTTCTAATTTAGTGGTAAGTAAACTTCATTGGGTGATACTGGTGACATATAAAATAATATTGATTTAAAATTACCAAGTGATGATCCCTAATTTTACTGTTTTATAACTGAATCTGCATACGATCTGAAAAGTTTGTCAGATTATGAGTTAGTAATTAATGATTTCGTGTAGAGGAAAAAAATTAAGCAGTTTTTAAATGAGTTAGTTATTGGATGTTAAAAGGAAATCTTCTAGGTGGTGTGTTAATGTTAACATTGATGAACTTCCATAAGCACTTACTCACCTCTCTGCACCAAGCACCATTTCATTAAGCTGATGATACCAAGATTAGGAGGCAGTCCCCGCCCTGAGGAGATCTCAACAGTTTAGGAAAGAAACAAATTATTCTGAAACACTCTTCTATTTGCATTATTCTGAAAGCAATGTAGGATGGGGGGGGAGGTAAGGTTACGTGGTTTGCCCAAGGTCACACAATGTGTGGCAGTGGAGACTGAGGTTTTTGACTCAGAGTCTAGTCTAGTTTTATTATACCATCCTGCTGACTCTGAGTATCTGTCTCCATAGATTTACAGTTTTATCAAAAAAGGAGAAATGTTGGTTTCATTACAGACTATAAAATAATGTTCTTTTTGCTTCAGTATTCTAGAGCAAGGGTTGGCAAATTATGGCTCTTGGGCCTGCTGAGAATATTTGCAGGCAGTCTGATAATAGGGAACACGAGCTTTGAATCCCACTTAAGCCAGGTGTTATCGCAAGTAAAAAAGAACTCTATTCTTTTCATTATTAAACCTATATTACCCGAAAAAAACTTCACTCAATAATTATAATTTGAATTTCATCTTTAAAATTTTGTTTTTTCTCTTCATATATAAATGCCTATATATCAGTAGTATCCTTAATTTTGCCTCATGGTCCACAAAGCCTAAAATGTTATCTGACCCTTTATGGGAAAAGTTTGCCAACCCCTACTGAACAGTATTATTTGTTCTCTTGCTACATTTCACCAATTTGGGGGAAAGGCAGTGAGAATGAGCCATAAACCTTAGATATGTTTTAATTCTTTGATAAGTGATCACAGGTGGAAGTTAATGTTGATGAGTAATTGAAGAATTGTTTTGTTGTGTCCCTTCAAAGAATGGGAAGGGATTGATGTTTTGCTTTACTTAAACATTACTCATAATTACAGAGCTGGTACCATAGATCACTGTCATCCCACTTGACTGAAGGTAATTGCTCATGAATGTGCCCTGGATTGGGCCTAGTGCATATGTAATAAAGGTTTCTCTGTGGGTCACAGAAAAAATAGAATTATGAAAGTAAGTTACTGGGCGAGAAAATGTAAAGCCCTGACTCCCCCTTGCCTCCTTGCCCGTGCACAGTAGCTAGAAGCACACTTGTTACAAAGAGGGAGCTGCCCTGTGAGATATGGTACAGCTTTGGGACTCACAAGTGCTTGAGTAAGTAGAACAGTTTAAATAAAGGAAGAGTAAATTGAGTTTGAACCAAATTGATTGAATTTCTTGATTGGAATTTTATGACAATTTTGTTTGAAAAGAGATTTCTGTTCAATACTCATTGTTTCTTTGCCTTTTAAATTTAGCATTAACCATTTTGTGATTTGCTCTTGAATCTCCATTACCTAAAATTCCAACTCAAAAATGTTACGACTTGCCTAGAAATCATATTTAATCTTAACAGATGTCACACCTGCTTCTTATTTCTTCAGCTTCAGTGGGCCTGAATGGCATAGCTCTAGTGTATCTTTTTGTTGTGTTTTTTTATTGTGAATCTGTAGTTAATTCATGACTCTACATTACTTCTTAAATGCCAGGATGTCTTAGTGACAAAATTAAATTTGCACAAGATAGAGTTAGACAAACTTGAAACCATATTTTAAAAGCATGGGAATAGGCCTTTATTTTTAAAACAGTTCAGTGGGAATTCTCCTTCTCCATGCTGATGTGCTACAGCGTGAACTAAGTACCAAACCCTTTATTTCACTTTTGGAAGTATTCCTTTGTTCATCTTTTTGAAAGTAGAGTCAGTCCTAAAGCTCAGGGTATGTCTTAGTTAACATTTAATATAGAAATGACAAAATATTTTATTTTAATATAAAACGTTTTGTTAAATAGAACACCTTAATTATACCTCAGATGTCTTTCTACCTGTGTAACATAACTCAGGATTCCCAGTACATTACTACATACTTAGGAAAAAGTCCCCAAAAATCTGATAAATGAAAAAATAGTCCTAAAGTCTGACGATATAACTTTGTAAAACTTTAGCATAAGAGAATAAAAGGCACAATTATATTTTATGATATTAAGCTTTTTCTCCCCTTAATCAAGATCCAAAGTTATTAGATTTTTTTAAAGAATAATAATAAAAGCAATAGGAGGTAACATTTAATGAGCGCTTACTGTGCCATTCTAAACACTTTAGAATGTTTTCTTATTTACTTTTAAGCATTGCATTAGCTCATGGATATGGAGCATGCAAAAAATAAAACTAAATAAAGACATAAGTAATAGATCTACTGATATGTCAGTAGAGTTATTTTGTGAGGCAGTTTGACAATGCAGATCTTCACCTGGCACATTAATTCTATTCTTGGGAATTTATTCAAAAGAAATAATTCAGAATTTGAAAAAAAAAAACCTGTAGGCATAAAATAATTCACTAAAGCATTTTTATAATAAAAAATTGGAGTCTAAACATCCAGCAATAAAATAGTAATTAATTAAATAGTGCTATATTAACTTGAAGGAATAATATAGTCATAAAATGAAAATATGAAGACTAGCAAAACAGAAAAATATATTAAGCTTATAAAGTTAATTATGAGTATAAGTATATAAAAATATTGAAGAAATTTGAAGTAATGAAGTTATTTTAGAATGATTAGAATATACGTAATTTTTTCTTCTTAATATCTTTTAATAATGTAATGTTTTAAAAAATAGTAATAGAAACCAGAAGATATGTGACTGTGTATGATGATAATCTGTTCTACTCTGTAGTTTCTGTATCTATATAACTAAGTTTGGAAGAAGAAGAAAAATAAGCTTATTAAAAAGTAGAAACCTGGGAGGGATGGATTGCGAGTTTGGGATTAGCAGATGCAGACTATTATATATCAAATGGATAAACAACAAGGACCTACTGTATAGCACAGGGAACTATATTCAATATCCTGTAATAAACCATAATGGAAAAATATATGAAAAAGAATGTATACATACATATAGCTGAATCACTTTGCTGTACACGAGAAATTAACACAACATTGTAAATGTATATTCAAATCATATGAATATATGATTTGGCTAGATAGTAATGAATTCACCAAAGACTGATCAATAGTCCATGATTGTTCAATTAACATTTTTGTAGAAATCAAATTTCTGTAGAAATATGTTTCTACCACTTATTGCACACTTATTATATATTACCCAGTAACACATGTTATCTTTTTACATGTATGTCCTGTCTCCTCAAGTTTAGATAGTAAGTTTCTTAAGCATAGAGGTCCCCACTACCTCATACAATGTCTGGCCAATATTAGGCACCAAGCAGCATGTTTGTTGCCTGTAAAACTCAAAAGTTTATCACCATTGTTATATGTGCTTATCCTTTTCCCCTCCTCTTGCTTCCATTTATTTATTGTTTATCAGATAGAGAGTTCTGGGTACAAGGCACTTTACTAAGAATATAGTGGTAAATGAGTGACACGTAGTCCCTACCCTCATGGAACTTATATCCCAGTGGAAGGCACAAATAGTATATAACTAATTACACTGAAAAAAATGTTTACCATTTTGATAAATGGTAAACAGAGAAAGGCAGGGTCTTTGCTCTAGAGGCGTGTAAACAAAGAACCTAGCCTAATCATGGAAGATTAGAGAAAGGCTTCCCTTTGGAAAGGTTGAACTGAGATTTGAAGGATGAGTAGGGGAGGAGAAGTTAGGAAGAAGATTCCAAGAAGATTCCAAGAAGAAATGTCTGCAGAGGAAGAGGAAGGCATTTGCTCCTATTGAGACACTAAAAGAAAGCAAGTAACACTGGAACTTAGGATCTGAGGGAGTGAATGGCATAAATTGAGACCCAGGAGATAGGCAGGGGGCCAGATCACCAAGGGCCGTATAGGCCATGGTAAGGATCTTGGTCTTTATTCTGAGAGTGACAGGAAGCCATTCAAGGGTTTGATGCAGATCAGATCTGCATTTTTTTAAGTTCACTATAACTGTTATATAAATTCTGTGGGCTTTTGCAACCTGACAAATAGGGCTATTAGCAGAGGCAGTAAGTTCAAGGTTGATGAGGCAATAGTTTTGTTTGTGGAAGGCCTCCCAGACCAATTAACAGCTTAGCTCTGGAGTCATATTCGGACTCAAATCCCAGTTTGACACTGATGATTTGGACAAGCTATTTAACCTTTCACAGCCTCTGTTTCTATCTACAAAATGGGTACTATTGTGCTTACCCCATGAAACTTGTAAAAATTAAATGATATTGATGCATCTGAAGGACTTAGAACTATGTCCTTGGCACGTAGTAAATTGAATAAAAGCTAATTATTACCATTCCTAGGTTTTGGCCTCCATTTTCTCAGATGTATGCTGGACTTGTAAAATGGCAAGGAATCTAACTTGTAGCTCATAGGGATGTTACTGAATATACTAATTCAAGAACTCCATGTAGGTTAGGTATCATCTCAGCCATTTCCTCAAGGTTGCAACATTTCCCATTCTAGCAGATCCTCCATTCTTTCTAAGCTCTAAACCACTTATTTTCTTGAATCAATTAGTGAAATTAGCCCTTTCTTGGAGAAAGATGACTCAGTGAAACTCCTTACACTGCTTAATTTGAGGTAAGGTAAAATAGGAGAAAAGAAACAAAATTTTTGTTGTTTGACTGGCGCAATGGTAGTATAGTGGTGAGCATAGCTGCCTTCCAAAGGTTATCTAAACTAAGGACGGCTAGCCAGGTTTGGCTTACATGAGGGGAGATTTTTTTTTTTTTTGGGGGCTGCATTGGGTCTTCATTGCTGCACGCGGGCTTACTCTAGTTGTGGTGAGCAGGCTTCTCATTACGGTGGATTCTCTTGTTGCGGAGCACGGGCTCTAGGCATGTGGGCTTCAGTAGTTGTGGCATGTGGGCTCAGTAGTTGTGGCTCACGGGCTTAGTTGCTCTGCAGCATGTGGGATCTTCCCGGACCTGAGCTCAAACCCATATCCCCTGCATTGGCAGGCAGATTCTTAACCACTGCGCCACCAGGGAAGTCCCAGATGGGAGATTATTTTAATTGAGCAAATTAGTAAATGTGTGCAGCAATGTATTAAGTGTTACAGAGGAAAGGAATGGGAGCTACCATTTATTGAATGTCTGCAATTCTGTGCAAGACACTTTTGACACTTAAAGGGGCAGTGTGTGCAGTGGTTAAGGCCTCAGTCTTTGGGACCAGGCTGCCCAGAATTGCATTCTGCATCTTCTACTTACTAACTGTGTGATATGACTTTGGGCAAGTTCTTGAACCTCTTTGTGTCTTATTTTCTTCATCTATAAAATAGAGCTAATTATATTTACCTCAAAGGGTTACTGTAAGGATAAATGAGTTATGTGTAAAGTATTTAGAATAGTGTTTGGCACATGGTAAATCTTTTATAAATGTTTATTTGTTACTTAACCATTTTCTCATTTAAGACATAAGGTAACCCTAGATGTATTGTTAAATTCTTTTCATGGAGGCTGAAACTGAAGCTCAGATAATTGCAGGATTTTGTCCAGGATTGTACAGGTAGCAGTGGTGGAAATGGGACTCAAAACCAGATCTGGCTGATCCCAGAGTTCATGTCATTTCTATAATACCATGCTCCTTCCACTTGTTTAGGGCATGATGCCTGGCCGTAGTGTGCTTATCAGACTTATTGGGAAAGTGAGATTTAGCATATAACAAAACCCATAAATGATAATTATGGTTCATGATTAAGATTCAAACTGAATGTTTGAGATGGTAAGTAGCATAGGCATTCAGAGAGTAGACTAGAACAGTTGGGAAAATTTAACGCAGAGTAGAGTTTAAGCTGACTTCTTAAAGGGATAAGTGAGAATCACAGTAAGTGTCGAAAGAAGCCATTTAAGAGAATAAGAAATAGCAGAAACAAAGGTCTAGGAGAGAGAGTATTAAGGAATCTGGTTGGATAACTTGTGAAGCATTCTTTGCTAAGAGTTCACAAAAACAGGTCAATCTATTTTGAGGTAGACACTTTCAAATACGTATATACATAGCTTATTTTATTTTTATATTTAATATTATTGAGTGTCTACAACGTGCCAGGCATTTGATCTTATTACATTGTTTCGTACCACAACCCTGTAGCATAGTTGTTACTATCTCCATTTTGCAGATTAGGAAATAGAGATTCATGGAGGGTTACATTATTTACTTAGGATTATACTAGGAAGTAGAAGTTGAAGCCAAATACCTTGATTCCAAATCTCTTGCAGTTTCTACCAAGAGAGAAACCATTTACTTAAGGAAAGTTTGAACCTGTAAGACTTTGTTCATCTTTTGTTGACACATGATTGTTTTGAAAATTTTTACTCTAAATGTTTTCCCTTTTTTTCAGTACCAGGAATTCTGAATGCAGGGTAAAGCATGTCTTAGCATTTTCCTGGCATTTCTTTTCAGTAAGTAGTTTATGTTTCGTTTTCCCTTCTATAGTCATCCTTACTTCATCCCCAATTCGAGGAGCGGGAGATGGAATGGAAACTGAGGAACCACCTAAATCTATTGAAGTTACTCCTGGAATCCAACCTATAAAGCATCACGTCCTTCCAAGTCCACGAAAGAAAGCAGTTCCGTCAGAGAGCCCAGGCGTTCTTCAGCTAGGGAAGATTCTCGCTGAAAAAGCAGTGGAAGTCGAAGCTGTAAGAATATTAGTTCCCAGAGCCGCTATAACCCATGATATCCCCAACAAAAATGCAAAGGTTAAGTCTCTGGGACATCACAAAGGAGAATTCCTTGGCCAGCCAGAGGGAGTTGAAGAACCCAGAAAGGAACTATCCGAGGTAAAGAATATATTGGAAAAGCTCAAGAACTCTGAAAGGAGGTTACTACAGGATAAAGAAGGTCTTTCAAACCAGCTCAGAGTACAGTCCGAGGTAAGAACAGCCTTAATAGGTTTAATGAGTACCTCTCTTTATACCTGGGCCTTCTGAGCCTGCATGTTAGAAAACAATACTTCCTCTTGCAATGTCATTATAACTTGTCATTTATCTAAAAAACTTCCTCTTAAATTTCTCATTCTCTTTAGTGCCTCTAATAGAAGTAGTTTATGTTGGGAACTTATCCTCTAAACATGGTTGAAGTATGAGGTACTTTGGACAATGTGAGGTACTTTGGACAAGACCACCTACAAGTTGTAAAGGAGGTTACAGTTATGAACTTGCAAACCAGAGATTGACTAAGTAAGACTAGCTAATAAACCTTGCTTTAAGAATCCATAAATTCCAAGTATTTTTTTCTATGTATAGATAATACTTAGAATAAAGAGAATGGTGGTATAAGTATCAGTGTCTTCATTGTAAATGGAAAATTATCTATAGTGCTTGATTCACTTTCTTTAATCTTTACATCTTAGTAATGGCCTTACCAGCCCCAGTTTGCCTCTCTGTTAGATTATACATCTTTTTGCTAGATGTTAGTCTTTGTGACACCATGGTTAGTGGTTGTCATTCAAATATGTTTCTAATATATTTAATAATATATTTTTAAATAACTGATTTCAAATTATAAAACTAGTACATATTTATTTGTAAACATTTTAGAAAATACAGAAAAAATAATGAAAATAGTGCTACCTATATTATACCATCTGGCTATAAATGCATAATTATACATACTGAGTATATTTTTGCCTTGTAACTCACTTTTTTTAGTTGTCTTTTAGTTGTTAATACAGGATATTCTATTAAAATATCATTATTAATAGCAACAGTGTTCTTCAATGACTGCACCATATACCAATACCTTTTATTGGACATTTATGTTTTAATTTTTTGCATTTTTGATAACAATGTGAAGAACATGCTTATAGACATGTGAATTGCTTTTTTGCTTAAATTCTTAAAAATAAAAATCCTAAGGCACAAAGAAATCAATTTTTAAATGTTGGAAAAGATTTATAAAACACTCGGTCATATCTTTTAGCAAAATTTATTGGTTCACTTTTCTAATTTTTTGCCTTTAAGTGTTGACTGGAGGCAGTTTGTAATTTTTATGATAATGATTTGTACTCTTATAATAAGAGGCTCAGATTATAACCACATGGACTATAGATTAATAGAGATATAGACATGGTTATATACATTATGAAACTTAAATATTTAATATCACTTTTTGATACACACTTTTAGTAATGGAGGTCCAAACTACATGAAACAGTTTCTCTTTTGTTCATTTTGCTACATTAAAGTCACTGGCATCACTTTGAGCTTGTTGTATTGGTCATGATTTCCTCCAGGTCAATCGTGAGTTAAAAAAGCTGCTGGTGGCTTCTGTTGGGGATGATCTTCAATATCACTTTGAACGTCTAGCCCGTGAGAAAAATCAGCTTATTTTAGAAAACGAAGCCCTAGGTCGAAACACAGCTCAGCTTTCCGAACAGTTAGAACGGATGTCCATACAGTGTGATGTGTGGCGAAGTAAATTCCTTGCAAGCAGGTATTTTCTATTTTAAAGAGTATTTCATTTCCTAGCTTTTGCTCTATCAGACTTTTGACCCCTAATGCAAGAAAATAGATTGTAGTGTGAAAATTTCTGATTCAAATTGTCAGAGTACCTCGTGTATTATTTAAGATGTGGACTCTTCCTCCTCTGGATGGTCATACAGTCTCCGTAAATGGAAAAGTGGTATCAAAAGGCACCTCCCTCATTCCAGAATTCTGAGTTACTCTTCTATAGTAGAAATCACTCCTACTACAATGTTTAAGATCAAAACAAAACTGTAAACTCAGTCAATTAATAAATATGTAAATTTTTTAAAAGACTATTTTTCCCCACCTTCTATCTGGAGAACTCAAATATCATTGCCACTCCGTACATCATATTTTGTCTCTCGTGCTCTGTTCTTATAGCTCATTTTACTACATAATAGAGCTTCCCAACCTTTTTCTCACCATGCACAAACAGAAAATGATAACATCTGTATGACATACTGTATAGCCTACTGGATGAGGCTACTCTCCAGTAGAGGTGAGAACCCCAGGCCCCTAGAACCACCAGGCCCATGGTAGTTGGGAAGCTCTCTTATATATTATGATTGTCTATTTATCCCCTCCTTCCAACTTTGAGTTACTGGAGAAAGGATCTGGGTGTTATCCATCTAACACACATCTATTTCTAATTGTACTATTATAGGATCTATTTGGAGAAATGAATTTACTGTTTATTGACTATTTACTGTTTATTGACTTAGAATGAATATTAATTAATTCTCATTGAACAGCTTAAGAAGCAAATCATGCATATATTTTACAGATTACTGTAATAACTTTTTTTTAACATTCTGATCGATGCTGATAGTAACACGTTAAGGGCAATAATAATTAAACCAAAGTTTATTGATATTTTAGTTGATTTAATCTTTTAATGTCAGAATTGTTTTCATTTTAAGGAATTCAGTGGTTACTATGGTCTGAGACTTTAGTTTTAAGATTTTCAGCTGAATAAAAATACTTTAAAATTTTGCTTCATTTCCATCAATAGAGAATTGGTTAAATACATTTTGATACATCCAATCAGAAGAAAACATTAAGCTGTTTTTTTTTTAAAAAAGGGAATGAGTTAGCTCTATGTGTGCTAATATGAAAAAAAATCACCAAGATAAATTATTAGGTGAAAAAAAGCAAACTATAGAAAAGTTTGTATTAAATAATCCCTTTTTTGTAAATAATATGAATATAGTTATTTTTACACATAATTTTTTGTTGATATACAAATTATTTTTTTCTAGAAAAATATGTTGGTTACTTTATTGATCACTGACTATAAAAGAAGGATGGGGATGCTGGTCTGGAAGAAGGACTTAGTTTTGCTTTTTTATAAATCTTTCTATATTTAATATTTTTCTAAGGACAAAAAAGTAATTGATGGCAGAAAAATAACTCATTTTTTTCTCTTAAATTTTCCATATTTAAAAAACATTTAAATAATGTTATTTTTTTCCAAAACTTGATTAATCTAGAATAAGACTAAAGTACAAGTTCCAAAGTCACTATATAGGAAAGTTAAAAAACTGTTTCCTTTGTCATTTTGTAAACAGATATTTTAATTGAGTCCCTTTAATAAGTTCTAAGCTCATAAAGATTTTAAATGTTTTTTAGTGAAGATTTAAAAACTGAGAAGTAATTTGACAATATTAAATCTTTTTTGTAAGTTTTTAAAAATGACAGTCACAAAGGTAGTATATTAACTTCTTAACACTGTCAGAGAATTTATATGTAAGACTTTAATCTTTTCCAGGGTTATGGCAGATGAGTTAACCAACTCCAGAGCGGTTTTACAGCGTCAAAACCGTGATGCACAGAGTGCTATACAAGATCTCCTGAGTGAACGGGAACAGTTTCGTCAGGAAATGATAACTACACAGAAGTATGGCACTTGTTTACATTCTGAACTCTTCTCCTTTCTCCTGCAATTTTTGTTATTGAGATAGTTCTTTAGTATTTCTACATTTAATAACTTATTGAGCATATATGTTTTAAAACAGATGCCCAGGGGAGGGAGAAAGACTGAAAAAACAGAAGACATGCTTCTTTTATTCTTAATTGGGGAGAGAATTAGTTATATCTATAATAGAAGAAATCTCTGGATTTAAAAGTAATTTTTGGTTATAGTTATAGCAGTTTTGTATGGTTTTTGGTAGAAGCCAAAAAGCATACCAGTCTTTCCTTTGGAAGGAGATCTTTTTTTTTTTTTTTTTTTTTTGCGGTACGCGGGCCTGTCACTGTTGTGGCCCCTCCCGTTGCGGAGCACAGGCTCTGGACGCGCAGGCTCAGCGGCCATGGCTCACAGGCCTAGCCACTCCATGGCATGTGGGATCCTCCCGGACCAGGGCACGAACCCGTGTCCCCTGCATCGGCAGGCAGACTCTCAACCACTGCGCCACCAGGGAAGCCCGGAAGGAGATCTTTTTGAGGATTGTTCTACAGTATTAGAGCTTACTTTCATGTCTATATGCACCAGAACTGTCAAAATTGATAGTCTTCCTTAAATGTACTTTATACTTTTATGTAGTTGATTTCTTACAAATCAAATAAGTAAAGGTCAAGAGAAAATCATAGGGGAAATTAGAAGAATGAAAACACAATATATCAAAATATCAGATTTTGTGGGAGGCAACTAAAGCAGTGTTTAGAGGGAAATTTATAATTTTAAATGCTTATTGTAGAAACGAAAAAAGGTCTCGTCAATAATCTAAGCTTCCTTAAGAAACACAAAGAGCAAATTAAGCAGAAGGAAGAAAAGGATGAGAGCAGAAATAAATGAAATAGAAAGCCAAACACTGGTTCTTTGAAAAGATAAGTTTACAAAACCTCTAGGCAGTATAATCAGGAAAAAAATAGATACAAGTGACTAGTATCAGGGATGAGGAGAGGGGTACACTACAGATTCTGTAGACATAGGAAAGATAATAAGGGGATGTTATGAACAACACTATGCTAATCAATTCAACAACTTAAATGGACGATCTCTTTAAAAGACCCAAACCACCAGAGTACCCAAGAACAGATAACCTGAATAGCCCTAACCTATTAAAGCAATTTACTTTGTAGTCAAAAACTTTCTAGTAAAGGAAACCCCAGGCCTATATGGATCCATTGGTGAATACTAACAAATATCTAAGGAGGAAATAAAACCAAATTTACACAAACTTTTCTAGAAAATAGAGAAGGGAACAACTTCCAACTCATTTTATGAGGCCAGCATCATCTTGACACCAAAACCAGACAGAGGCACTACAAGAAAACTACAGGCCAATATCTCTAATGAATACAGATGCAAAAATCCTTAACAGAATTTTAGTGATTCAAATCCAACAGTATATAAAAATGTTTATAGATTGTGGCCAAGTAGGTTTTATCCCAAGCATTATAAGTTAGTTTATCATTTAGAAATCAACCAATGTAACTCACACAAAAAATTATCATATACATATACCATATGAATATCTCAATAAATGCACAAATCTGTAGTTGTATAATACTGTATGAGTACACTATTATTACCTGTACTAAAATATGAGAACTAAAAAATGTACTGTTTGTTGAATGATTTCCAGATAACCATAAAATCAATAAGTGCTTTCTGTAATCTGACTTATTTTACCAGACTTCCTGATTTATTGAACTCTGAGAGAAAGATAGAGGAGAAAGATACTATATGATTTCAGAAATATGTTTCTCATTTATTCATCATTCTTGATTTTTAGATTTTATCCTCTTATTAATATTGAGTGCTCATGTGTGTTCTTTGCAGGTTGTTGGAGGAGCTCTTGGTCTCCTTGCAGTGGGGAAGAGAGCAAACTTACTACCCTAACGCGCAACCTCACAGCACAGCAGAACTAGCATTAACAAATCACAAGTTGGCAAAAGCAGTAAATTCTCATCTTCTGGGAAATGTTGGCACTAATGGTCAAAAAAAGTTTCCATCAACAGTTGAATTCTGCAGCACCCCAGCAGAAAAAATGGCTGAAACGGTAAAATACTTCTCTTTCATGATCTGTGGAACCTCTAAGACTGTCCTCGTATTGAAAGGTGACATGTTGTAATGGAAAGTGCTTGGCATTGGGAGTTAGGAAATATGGGATCAAAATTTGATTGTCATACTAATGAGCTAGGGATCTTGTAGAAAATTATTTCCTCCTCTGAGCTTTAATTTTCTCAAACACTTGAGAAAAAAATGTAGTTGTTTTTAAAGATGACCTATTTTTTAGCTACTGAATCATTGATAATCCTTTTCTTGAGCTCATTTTGATATGAAAACCACTGTGTAGAACTTTTAATTTAGTAATCAAGAGTAGATAATTGATTACTTCTGGTCTAAGATGTTATTTGTTTTTTCCCCATATAGATGGGAATGTGCCAGACTCCACAGAAGCAATTAGTGTAGACCTGGTACCTTCAGTCCTGTGTGAATTGAGGGCTCATGCAGGTGACCTGTCAAATACTGTGGTCTCACAGTTCTACAACCATCCAGGTTCACCCTCATCCCAGTCATAGGCCTTGTCATTACCAGAACTTTTCCACTTTTAAAATCTTCAACATCTCTCCATGAACTGTGATCTCAACAGTTTTGGGGAGTCCATAAAATAATACATATAAAGCCTGTAGCAGTTTCCAGTATAGGTACAGTAATTTCTCAATAAATAGTAGCTATCATTTTTATTATTATATCCTTCATCCCTCTAATCCTGTTGCCTTTACAAGTCCTGTCAGTTCCTTCTAATTTATCCCCTCTCCCAAGTTCAAACACCTGATCTCCAGGCTAAACTTTAGTAATAGCCTCCTCACCAATATCCCCACCTTGCTTTTTACCTGCCTCCATGCCATCCTCTACTGTCAGTGAGTTATTTCAAAAATGCCAATCCCATCATTCTTGGTACTGCTGTTCAGAGGGCTCCCAGTCTCCCTCATTACTGAATCTGAATTATTTCATATTGTAGAGAAGGCCTTTCATTAATCATTATTCCAGTTCCCCTTCTCTAGTATCACTTTCCAGGTGTGTCCACCCTCTGCACTTCACATCCCAGCAGTGTTAACCACTTGCATTCCACAGATAGGCCACTGTATCTCATGCCTCTGTACATACTTTCCCTCTGCCTAGACTGCCCTCCCAACATCTCTCTTCTTGCCCAACCACTATATTGCCTTTAAGAATCAGCCTTCCCTGAATCCCACAGGCAAACCTAGATGTTCCTTCCTCCAGGCTTCCATTTTGTACACATATATATATATATATATATATATATATATATCTAGTATAGCTCTTTATCATGTTAAATCTCTCTCCCAAACTGTGAGTTCCTTAAGGAGCTTATGTCTTACATTTCCTCAAGGTCTGGCATAATCCTTTGTACAACAGTAGGTGTTCAGCTATTTACTGAATCAGTCCCTGAAACTAAACTCATCAGCTTTATCCAAAATCGTTTCTCTTTTTCTATTCTTTTGTTGGGAAATGGTGTTGCTGCCTACCTGGTTGCTGCCAGTAGCATTTGGTATAATTAACTACTCCTGATATCTTGAAACACTCTCTTCCCTTGGCTTACGTAACCCTACACCCTCCTACTTCACGATACAATGGTGGGTAGCCTCAAGGCTTGGTTTACATCCCCTTCTCCCAATCCTTTATCCACCTTGTCTCATTGAACAAAACTGACAGTCCTACTTCCTTAGTGTCTCTTGGACCTTTTAGCCACATTGCTTCAAGGTCAGCATTTCTTAGCTAGATTATTGCTGTAAACTCCCTTTCTCTGTTCTTCCCATGTCTGCTTTAGTGCCCACTCCTTCCCTCATCCACCCGCTGTGTATAGAGTGATCTCTCTGAAAGGCACCCTGCTTAAAATCCTTCCCTATCACTTTCAGGCTAAAATCTAGAAACCTTGTATCTATACTGGTATCTTGGTCTCCTTTAATTGTATTCCTTTGGCATTTTGTTCCTCCCTCTAAAGGCACATAATGTAATAACATATATAGAGAGTTGGGGTACTGTTATAATTTTCCCTTCTAAATTTATAAGCAGCTTTAAGATAAGCCCTTTATCTCTGTTTGTCCAGTAGCATCTAACCAAGTTCCGTAAAAAATAGAAGGATATCAAAAACTAAATCGAAAAAGCAGTAATCCAGTAGAAAAACAGAGGTACTAAAATAGAATGGTAGCTGTTAAATGATGCCAGGACATTTTTAAATTAGCTATAGCTCTTTGGGTACATTGGTAACTTAGAAGGAAAAAAACCTGCTGGACAATATGAGAGCTAGGGAAACAGACATCTCAAGCCATTTCTGAAAGCTGTTTTTGAATAAGCCTTACATAGAAGGATAGAAAGCTCTTTCTGCTACTGCTTTTCCCAATTCCTTTCCAATTCCAGTACCTGCCTCCTTTGCCCAATAACCCATGTTCATCATATGATGATGGTTGGAAGAATATGAAAATGAGAAACAGGAGCTATGAGCCAGCCATGTTATCCTTGCCCTTAATTGGAGAATTTTTTTCAACCCAAGAGTTCCTCCTGTTGTGGGTCTCAGTAAAGGAAACAGAATAGGAAGAATCAGAGCAGAAGAAGAATTAAGAGAGTATGGTGTCCATGAATCCAAGAAACAAAAGCATGATCGTTAGCATCAAATATTGCATATAAATTAGAAAAAGAGAAATGAAAACCATTGATTTTACAAGTAAATGATCAAAAACTTTGAAATAACATTTCAGTAGAAGAATGAAGGCAGAATCCCAGTTCCAGGCAGTTCAGTGAAGGACTGAGGGAGAAAGGTAGTGCATACTTTTTGGTTAAAGATAAAAATCAACATCACTTATAGTAAAATTG
This sequence comes from Orcinus orca, assembly GCF_937001465.1. Lineage (NCBI taxonomy): Eukaryota > Metazoa > Chordata > Mammalia > Artiodactyla > Delphinidae > Orcinus > Orcinus orca. The sequence continues at coordinate 60,846,574 of NC_064559.1, read as the reverse complement.
ATATAACCTAATTTTCTTTTATGTTTTCATATATTTTCATCAATATGCATAAGAGTAATTTCATTATTTTTTAAAATAGGTAACCTAGGTAATATAATAACTTGACATCATTGTCAAATTTAGAGCTTTTTGAGAAAAGGCATAAGTTCTCTAATCAAATTCATCATTCAGATGTTATTTTTTATGGCAGTTTCATACTAATGAAATAGCACTTTTATATATTAATAAAACCAAGGGCTTTTACAGTCCTTACTGCATACATCTGACATCACCTCTTATTTTCCTTAGGTTCTACGCATTTTGGATCCAGTAACCTGTACAGAGAGCTCAGCTGATAATCCGTTTTCTGAGTCTTCACCAACCACCTTACTTGCTACAAAGAAAAATATTGGACGATTTCATCCCTATACAAGATATGAAAATATAACTTTCAATTGCTGCAGTAACTGCCAGGGAGAACTTACTGCCCTTTAACAGTCAGTATGTTGGAGGCACACTACAGAGTCATTATAATTTGGCAGCTGGGGTTCTTTTAATGCTAGAAGTATTATCACTTTCTATTTAAATAATATATATCCCCAAAGATGTTTCATGTACTGGACTCTGGATTACCCTTTCTTAATAAATATCTCAGGGTAAGAAAAAAGTGAAACTGTGTAGATATATTTGAAATAGACAATACAGGCATTACAGGATGGTTTTCCTAAAGGACTAAAAGAACGATTCTGTACCTTCTTTTAGGCTCTAATTTATTAATCTTGCTATATATTTTACATAAGCAAATTAATTTCTGTACTCTAAAGCAAGGATTGGCAGACTACAGCCTTGGGTCATATGCAGCCATACCCATTCATTTACTGTTGTCTGTAGTTGGTTTCATGTGCTACAACAGCAGAATTGAGTAGCTACAACAGGGTTTGTATGACTAGCAAAGCCTAAAATATTTACCATCTGGTCCTTTACAGAAAAAGTTTTCTGACCTCCACTCTAAAGTAAAAGTAGCTGGCAGGGGTCGGGGAGGGAGTGGGGTAGGAGTCCTTTCCCTTTTTGGTGATTTTTAGGGGCTACAAAAGAGTCTTATGGAAACACTGTGGGTGAAGGGACTACTTTAAAAATAAATGCTATATGTTAGGAAACTTTTAAATATTTTACAGCCACATTAACAAATGCTTGAGCAAAACATGTTCTCATTTTGGTTTTGTGCAGGGGATTCCATATTTTGAATGGATGCAATTTGATATACAGAAGAAACATTCTAACTATTGAGCTCATTTTGGCAATTGCAGCACAACAGGAGTATCCAATTTGATACTTATGAAATATGGCAGAGAAAGTAGGATCTTTGGGCTTCCCTGGTGGTGCAGTGGTTGAGAGTCCACCTGCTGATGCAGGGGACACGGGTTTGTACCCCGGTCCGGGAGGATCCCACATGCCACGGAGCGGCTGGGCCTGTGAGCCATGGCCGCTGAGCCTGCACGTCCGGAGCCTGTGCTCTGCAATGGGAGAGGCCGCAGCAGTGAGAGGCCCGTGTACCGCCAAAAAAAAAAAACAAAAAAAACGGATCTTTCTAGAACATTGTTCAAACTCAAAAATGGCAATTCATCAATTTTTATGTCATATATATTATTATTTACTTATGACCGGCTATCATCAAACATCCTTTTATATACCTTTAAAAATGTCCACAAAATGTTTACACCAAATTACCCTAACTGGTTGCAGAAGTGCCTATCAGTAAAGAAATCCTCAAAAGACAAATATGATCAAATAACAACATGTTTTAATGTCAACTTAATGGTTTTGTTTTGTTTTGGTCTGATTCATCTGAGTTATAGTTTCAAGTGGCAATAAATTTCTCTGCCTTCTTTAGTGTGAATATTTATTTATCTTTCCCCCAGAATGATGTGCTTCAATTCAAGTCTTCATCTAGCTTATACTATTTACAACTGATTCTTCAGCCTTTCCTTTAGGTTTACTTAGTATAAAACATAGGATAGGGAGGGTGGGAGGGAGGGAGACACAAGAGGGAAGAGATATGGGAACATATGTATATGTATAACTGATTCACTTTGTTATAAAGCAGAAACTAACACACCATTGTAAAGCAATTATACTCTAATAAAGATTTTTAAAAAAAAAAAACATAGAGGAAAAGCTGCATGACAGTGGATTTGGCAATGATTTCTTGACTATGACACCAGAAGCACAGGCAACAAAAGAAAAAAATAGATAAACCTCATCAAAATTAAAACCGTCTGCACAGCAAAAGAAATAATGAACAGAATGAGAAGGCATCCTACAAAATGGAGAAAAATATTTGCAATCATGTATCTTTTAAGGGTCTAATGTCCAGAATAAATAAAGGGCTACGACTCAACAACCAAAAAACAATCCAGTTAAAAAATGGGCAAAGGAATAGACATTTCTCCACAAAAAGATATACGAATGGCCAATAAGTACATCCAAAGATGCTCAACATCACTAATCATTAGGGAAATGCAAACTGATATCACTTCATATCCATTAGGGTGGCTATTACCAGTAAAGCAAAATAACAAGCGTTGGCAAAGATGTGGAGAAACTGGAACCCTTGTGCATTGCTGGTGGGAATGTAAAGTGGTGCAGCCATTATTGAGGACAGTATGGAAGTTCCTCAAACAATTACACACACAATTGCCACATGATCCAACAATTACACCTCTAGGTAGATACCCAAAAGAATTGAAAGCAGGGACTCAAAAGGATATTTGTATACCAATGTTCATAGCAGCAGCATTCTTCACAATAGCCAAACAGTAGCAATTCACATGTCCTTTGATGGATGAGTAGATAAAATGCGGTATATACATGCAATGGAATATTATTCAGCCTTAAGAAGGAGTAAATTCTGATATGCTACAGCACAGATGAATCTTTAAGACACTAGATGATTCCACTTATTTGACATACCTGAAATAATCAAATTCATAGAGACAAAGTGGAATAGCGGTTACCCAGGGTTAAGGGAAAGCAGAATGGAGAGTTGTGTTTATTAGGTACAGAGTTTCAGTTTGGGCTGTTGAAAATTTATGAAAATGGATAGTGGTGATGGTTGCACAACATATGAATGTACTTAATGACACAGAATTTTACATTTTAAAAAATGGTCAAAATCATAAATTAGGTAATATATATTTTACCACAATAAAAAAAACTTTAAAAAATTATATACATACACTCATAACCACAAACTAGTGGCACACCTCTGCAACTGTTGCTTTAAGAGTGTCAATAATAAAGATAACAGTTAACTGAGCTAAACAACAAAAAAAAAAGTTCATATATCAACAACCTAACATTACACCTTAAGGAACTAGAAAAAGAAGAGCAAACAACCCAAAACTAGCGGAAGGAAAACAATTGAAGTTAGGGTGGAGATAAAATGGAAAAATAGAGAATCAAGGAAATCAAAAGCTGGTTCTTTGAAAAGATCCGCAAAATTGACAAACCTGTAGCCAGACTGACTATGAAAAACTGAAGATGCAAATACCTAAACTCAGAAATGAGAGTAGGACATTATTACCAACCTCATTTAAATAAAGGAACAATTATACACCAACAAATTAAATAATCTGAATGAAATGGAAAAGTTCCTAGAAACACAATTTACCAAAACTGACTCGAGAAATAGGAAATATGAACAAGCCTATAACAAGAGGTTAAATCAGTAATCAAAAACCTCTCAACACCAAGAGTGGATCCTAACGTGAGCTACGGATGTTGGGTGATGATGTGTCAATGTAGGTTCATTGATTGCAACAAATGTACCACTTTGGTGAGGGATGTTGATACTGGGGAAGGTTTTAGGGATGGAGGGAGCAGGGGATATATGGGAACTCTCTGTAATTTCTGCTCAACTTTGCTGTGAACCTAAAACTGCTCTAAAAAATAAAGTATATTAAAAAACAAAAAACATCCCAACAAAGAAAAGTCCAGGACCAGATAGTTTCACTACTGAATTCTACCAACTATTTAAAGAATTTATACCAATCCACCTCAGTCCCTTCCTAGAAAATAAAAGCAGAGGGAACAGGGAACACTTCCTAATTCATTCTGAGGCCAGCATTACCCTGATACCAAAGCCAGACAAAGACACAAGAAAAAAATACTACAGAAAACTCTCTCTTACAAATACAGATGAAAAAAATCCTCACAAAATACTAGCAAACCAAATACAATATCATAGTAAAGGGATTATATACCACCAAGTGGTATTTGTCTCAGGAATGCAAGGGTGGTTCAATATAAGACTATCAACCAACGTAATATATCACATTACTAGAACAAAGAAGAAAAACCACATCATTTCACTTGACGCAGAGAGCATTTGATACAACCCAACACACTTTCATGATAAAAGCACTCAGAAAAATGGGAATAGAAGGAGTAAATAGAGGGAGGAATAAGAATAGAACTTCCTCAACTTCATAAAGGGCATTTATGGAAAACCCACAGCTAACATCATACTTAATGCTAAAAGACTAAAAGCTTTCCTCCTAAGATCAAGAACAAAATAAGGATGCCCAGGCAGAATGGAACGGCCACTGGAGACATTCTGTTCTGAGGAGCGGCCAGTGGCATGATGGAGCAGGGCCAGGGACCGCTTACACTTGAGATGGACCATGGAACAGCACATCCCAGAGGTGGAAGTCCAAGTCAAACGTAGAAGGACAGCCTCTCTACGCAACCAGGCGTGTCGCCTGTACCCGAGGTGGTCTCAGCAGCAGCAGCAAGTACCTGCGGTGGAATTCCATGTGGAACTGAGGCAGGCATTCTTAGCTGAGACGCCAAGAGGTGGTTAAAGCAGTATTGGAACACGTGGGTAGCTGATTCCAAGAGAAAAAAAACCAGCTTTCCCTTAGGTCTTAAGGATCCCAAAACTTTCCTGTAGGTATTGGACTTGGTGGAACAGCAATCATGACTGTGGGGAAGAGCAGCAAGATGCTGCAGCACATTGACTATAGGATGAGACGTATCCTGCAAGATGGCCAGATCTTCACTGGCACCTTCAAGGCTTTTGACAAGCATATGAACTTGATCCTCTGTGATTGTGATGAGTTCAGGAAGATCAAGCCAAAGAATGCGAAGCAGGCAGAGCGTGAAGAAAAACGGGTTTTGGGTCAGGTGTTGCTGTGTGGGAGAGAACTTGGTTTCCATGACTGTGGAGCGACCACCCCCCAAAGATACTGGCATTGCTCGGGTACCACTTGCTGGAGCTACAGGAGGCCCTGGAGTTGGCAGGGCAGCTGGCAGAGATGGTCCAGCTGGTGTTCAAATTCCCCAGGCTCCTGCTGGGTTAGCAGACCCTGTCCGAGGGTTTGGGGGCCATCCCAACAGGTAATGATCCCACAGGGAAGAGGCACTGTAGCAGCTGCTGCAGTTGCTGCTACTGCCAGCATTGCTGGAGCCTCAACTCAATATCCACCAGGATGGGGGACTGCCCCCACACCTGTTGGTCGAGCAACCCCACCTCTAGGAATTATGGCTCTTCCACCTGGTATACGATCACCCATGGGCCCACCAATTGGGCTCCCCCCTACTTGAGGGATGCCAATAGGCATGCCCCCTCCAGGAATGAGACCCCCCTCCAACAGAAATAAGAGGTCCACCTCCCCCAGAAATGCATCCAGCAAGACCCTAGGATACTATTGATCCTTCTTAGTCACTTTGTTTCCTGCAATGCGTCTTGTGAAATATGTGGAGTGTTCGTGAGCTTTTGTCCCCTCTGCTGCATTAATATTAGCTAATAAATGCATAAAGCAATTAAACTGTGGGGAAAAAAAAGACAAGGGTGCCCACTTTAACTACTACTACTCTACATTATACTAGACATGTTAGCCAGAGTAATCAGTCAACAAAAATAAATAAATAAAAGGCATCCCGTTGGATAGGAAGAAGTAAAACTACCCCTATTTGAAAATGATATTATCCTATATAGAGAAAATGCAAAAAAAATCACTGAAGAAGTTTAGCACTAATAAACAAATTCAACAAAGTTGCAGGGTATAATATCAATGCACAAAAATCATCTATGTTTGTGTTTTGAGTATACAACCCATAAACAAAATTAAGAAAACAATTCCATTTGCAATAGAATCCAAAAGAATAAATATCTATAAATAAATTTAACCAAGTAGGTGAAAGATTTGTACACTGAAAACTATAAAACATTGCTGCACTAAATGAAAAGACATCCTGTGTTTATGGATTAGAAGACAATATCATTAAGATGGCAATAGTACCTAAAGCCATCTACAGATTCACTGCAATCCTTATGAAAAAATTCCAACAGCTTTTTTTGTAAAAGAAAAATATTGTGGAATATTTAAATGCCAAATTGGTTTTTATCATTAAGGATAAACTTTAAACAACACAAGCCTAGTTATAATGAAATGCTAAATTGCCTGGTGTATGCTCAAAGTGCTATAGGAAGTTGAGACAGGATTGAATAGCTCTCTGTGTTTTCTAATTTAGGGTCAAGTGATTAAGGTACAAATACCCAGTTGATAAGTACCTTGTCTTCTGAAGCTTTAACAGAACTCCTACAGCAACTCTCCACTCCCCATCACACTTGTATGTTTGCCTTTGTCCTCCAGTCCTTAAGTGCTCTTACACATATCAAGGATACTGTTCTCCCACACGCTGGATTCCTGTATAGTCCTATATACCCACAAATGTCTACCAAGGTATGTAAGCTTTACAATATAACTAACAGAAAGGATTTTGCAATCATTCAGATCTCAGAATCTGTGAGCAAACTGCTCACCTCTGTACTTTGGTTTCCTCATCTGCAAAACAAGACTAATAGGGTTGTTATAAGGATTAGGTCAAATTATTTATGCAAAGCATTTACAACAGGCACATTATATAAACTCTCAATAAGAGCTGGATAATTTTGTATAACATACCCAAAATAGTATACATAATTGTTACTATCTTTTTTTTTTTAAAAGAACACGTGGAAGTAGGCCTAACCTACTGTTTAGCTTGCCATAGGTATTCAAATTCAAATCTGACATAATTAGGACTTTGTATCAGGCCTTGAACCAGGCTTGTTTAAGAGGTCACTCCTCCTGCCTTATGAAATGTTCTATTGCATTTTTTTAAAAATGATAACAGAAACTAATAATAGATATCTGTCCCTTTTTTGTGTCCGTTCCAGCTAGACATGTTAAAATAATTTAGAAGTAAAGGAATGTACAGTTTATTTGTTGCTCAATTTTTTGCATGGACTAAGAGGTGGTATAACACATTACAATGCTATGAGAGAAGAAATTTATTTTGCTCTAGTGTTAAAAGAAATAAGATAAATTCACTATCAACATTACCAAAAGATAAATAGCATTTCCATAATTTAGAGTATGACCAAAGCACACAGGCCATAAGAAATGATATCGAAAATTTTGAGGACAGCAGCTTCCAAATGAAGTATTTAATAGATACCTTCAGCTGTAATGATCAGTAAAACGAAAAGATTTGGCTTCTGACATATTATATAGGTGGTACTGTAACTGTTTAGAATGCTTTGCTTCCAGTCGGAGCTGTCTAGTTCTTTCTTTGACAGCTTGCTGCTCTGCTAGTTTTTCTATCCGTTTCCTTCTTAGCCATCTGTAGAAAAAGACATGAACAGACCTGTTGAGTACCAACCTGAATATACTCTTCATGCTATAAAGTTATTACTACAGACAAAGGAAATTCGATTTCTTTAGATTAAAAAGCTCTGTTCATAACACAAATTAGTATGAACTGAAAAATTTCAGGCTTATACCAAAGGCTCATACAAGGAAGCATAGTCACATTTAGAATCAAATGTTTGAAATTAAGTTTGTCTAATAAGGAAACTGCCAACTAAAAAAACTTTTTTAAGTAATAAACACACTATTTTACGTGACATAGGTCCTACCTTTTAAAATATGATTTTCTAAGCAAATAAGTATTTGATAGATACCAAATAACTTATTTTTTGCAACTAACTGTATTCTACAACATTACTTAAGCAGCATGCAGAATACCAGCATGCAGAAATGTCTCCTTGCTCTTCTTGGTGGAGAAATTATAGAGCTCTTGCTTTTCAGTGCATAAAATAGTTCTCCCTTAAAATGGAAAAATAAGCCTAAGCATAAGAAACATCAAAAAGGGTGAAGGAAGCGTCCACATTCTAACAAATTTGTCTATAAAACTTGCTTAGGTAAAATAACATTAAAAATAACTGTAGGGCTTCCCTGGTGGCGCAGTGGTTGAGAGTCCGCCTGACGATGCAGGGGACACGGGTTCGTGCCCCGGTCCGGGAAGATCCCACATGCCGCGGAGCGGCTGGGCCCGTGAGCCATGGCCGCTGAGCCGGCGCGTCCGGAGCCTGTGCTCCGCAACGGGAGAGGCCACAACAATGAGAGGCCCGCGTACCGCAAAAAAACAAAAACAAAAAAAAAAAACAAAAACTAACTGTATACTCACATCTCTGGTATGAAAGTGTGTACGTGGTGTGTGTGTATATATATAATTTTTTCAGAAATAAATCCAGACAAATAAATAACTGCATTAGTATAAAAGAGACTTAAGAAACCTCATAATCTAATGTTGTGTGGTTTTGAAATTGGATATCAGTTTGAGCAAATTAACTGTAGTCATTTAGGGGTCGATTGGGAAAAAAATGGTTATAGGTTGGATATTAGATGAGCTCATTAACAAAAATAAGCAGATTGCAGAACAGTATATACAGTATGATCTCAATTTATATTTTAAAACTGTAAATATATGTACAGAGAAATATCTAGAAGTTATGCAGTACAGTGCTAACAATAGTGATTCCTGGGTGATGAAAATGTGAGTTTATTCCCCTCCATTTCCACAATGCACATTCACTGCATCTATTATAATAAAAGGATATGTATATTTTTTAAAGAAGGAAAGGAAAGAAAGAGGCAAAGAAACTAAAAAAGAGAAAGATAGCAAAAAAGATAGAAAAGAAAGAAAGAAGTGAGCTTCAAACAACTGGACACAATATTCACTCCCTCTCCCAAGGTATGCTGGCAAAATTTTGAAGCCAGGTCTGTTTCCTCAGAATAAACCGGGTAATACAGACTCTTACCCAGGCAACTGAAGGGAGACCAGGTTTGCCTTAAGTTACCAAAATATGTGTCCAAATCTCCTTTTCATTTGGTCTGTACAGATCTTCCTCCTCAGCCTGACTGCTTTTCTTTACAGAAAAATATTTATTGGTAAATGCAACTCTTTATTAAGTTTTCCTGAGGACTGTGTAGGAGAAGCTGTAACCAATCTCTGGCCTATTTCTCTAAGAAATGAACAAATCAATCAACCAATCAATGGTAAGCTCTCAAAGGTTATCACACTGGTGCCATAAGAAACAATTTTAGTATTGAAAACTACCTTGAAAAAATGGTATAGGTATTACGCAAAGTATGGAGTTAAAGAATTTTCTCACATATTGTTAAAACTGTGGCTTTAAAATTGAATAGGTATGTAATGAGATCAATTTTTTTAAGTTTTATTGACTATATAACTTTCTAAAATGACCATGAGGAAGGGGGAAAAATGCCCTGCCTTTGACTTACTGTTTAAAGGCCCTTTCACGGCCTTCTGTTCCTTTAAAGAAGAATAAGCATTCCTCTTGCTTTCGCAGTTCTTCTATCTTTCTTTCTTTCAACTGTTCTTCGTGCTTTTTTTTAAGCCATAATCGAAAAGCTTGCTGTGGATCTCTGTTTTCCTGCTACTTACAAAAACAAGCTTTGCTTAATTTAAAGAAACCAAAACTACTTTTTGAGCCCCTGCCTATAAGACCCTATTCGGAACACATGTCCTACTCACCAATTTTTCATAATAATACCAATCTCATTACCTGTGCTCCTTGCATCCAAACCAAATACATGACCTTTGAACCAGCAACATTGATTACCCTTTTGTCAGAAAATTCAACATTGAACTCACTGCCCTCTGGCTTCTTTCAAAAGTCTTACTGAGGTAATCAATAAATGAAGGGCTAGATGCAGTGATTTGCAAACTTTTCAAAGTTGAGCCCTTTGACAAATAAAATAATTTTGCACAATGGCACATACACATAAAACATGGCTGAAGAAATGTTGGGGATAGGCAGTATGAGTGAGTTGAGGTCTTGGTATCAATTCCTGAAGGAAGCTCCATGGAAGCTCCACTGGAATTGAAAACCAATGACCCAACATTTGTGTTATTCAAACTTTCTTTTAAATTCTACTTTCGTTTTTAAGTTTTAAGAGCATCTAACTGCCAAGCCCATCTCCAAAACTGTAATTATTATTATGGAGTGTGGCAATGAGGATTTTCAACTATAAGAACTTTTTCGTAAGGATAACAGCCATGAGGATTTTGTCATAAGAATGGGCTAGTGGGAGCAGCTTATTGTATGGTTCTTCAAACTTCATGATGGATACTATATTCAGGCATAGCTGAAAGAGCTCTTATTTGGGAGAATAAAGAGAGCAAAGGGAAAGATTTGGGGCTCTTTAGTCTTGGGAAAAGCATGACTCACATGGATGCCTGGCTAGAACACAAAAGGAAAAGATTCATTCAATTAATACTTTCACCAAATATGAACTCTGTGATAGAGAAGACCACCTCCTACACCTTGCATTTTCCTTTATCTGTAACCCATATAGCCCAGTATGCTTCAGTCTAATTTATATAATTTATACAATTTAGGATCTTTGATGTATAATGCAGAACTTTGTGAGGAGGTCCCATGGACCTACAGGACCATTGCTGAACACCTAAAGTTTGGGAATGTCTGGAGATGACTAAAAAGCGTTCAGTCCGCAATTATAGATTAAAAGAGTTAAGAATTCAGAGATAAACAGGATTGATGGGTATCACTGTTCATCTATTTATTCAACAGCTATTTACAGAATATCTACTACACAGAGTATCTACATGCACATAGCTACCGGGATGCATCAAAGAAAAAAAAAAAAAAGGCCACAGCAGTGAGAGGCCCGCGTACCGCAAAAAAAAAAAAAAGAATAAAAAAAAACAAGCCTCCCTTTCTCATACATTCCATACCTGCACTATACAATAAAGAGTCACTAGTCACATGTAGCTACTTAAATTAAATAAAATTAGACAGTCACATTCAAATACTTAATAGTCACATTATGGCTAGTGGCTACTTTATTGTACGCTGCAGATATAGAATATTACCATCATCACAGAAAATTGTATAGGGCAGTGTTGTTCAAGATAAGGAGATGAAAATATATGATTGATTGACTGATTGATATGTCAGAGAGAGTAATAATGGGAGAGGTGAGGAGAAAGGATGGTATTTATCAATAGACAGAAAGTGAGGGAACCATTTATGGGATATCTGGAAAAAGAGTATTTCAAGCAATGGTAACAGGGCAAAGGTTCTGAGAAGGGATTATACTTGGCATGTCCAGTAAATAGAAAAAATCCACCGCAAGAAGAAAACTGGAAAATTCACAAATATGTGGAGATTAACAGGCTCCTGAGCAACCAATGGGTCAAAGGAAAAAAACGGATGGGAAGTCAAAAAATAGCCTGACACAAATGAAAAGGGAAGTACAACATACCAACACGTATGGGATGCAACAAAGACAGTTCTAAGAAGGTGAGATCAAAAAGCCAACCTAACTTTACACCTGAGGTGTAATTAGAAAAAGAGATATAAACGAAGCCAAAAGTTAGTAGAAGGAAGAAAATAACAAAGATCAGAGTGTAAATAAATACAACAGAAACTAAAAAGACAATAGAAAAGATCAAAGAAACTAAAAGCTGATTTCTTAAAAAGATAACTAGACAAACATTTACCTAGACTTACCAAAAGAGAGAGGACTCAAATTAATAAAATTATAAATGAAAAAGGAGACATTACAACTAATAGTACAGAAATACAAAGGATCATAAAAGACAATTATGAACAACTATAAACCAACAAACTGTAAAACCCAGAAGAAATGAATAAATTCCTAGAAACATACAACCTACCAAGACTGAATCAGGAAGAAAGAGAAAATGTGAATAGACTGATTACTAGTAATGAAATTGAATCAGTAATCAAAAATCTCCCAAAAACAAAAGCCAAGACCAGAGGGCTTCTAGAAAATCAACAGAAAAATTAATACCAATCCTTCTCAAACTCTTCCAATAAACAGAAGAGGAGAAAACACTTCCAACCCATTTTATGAGGCCAGCATAATGTGATACCAAAGCCAGACAAGGACACTACATGAAAACAAAATTAGAGGCCAATATGAACAGCGATGTAAGAATACTCAGTGTAATATTAGAAAAGCTAATTCAGCAGTATATTAGAAAGGATCATACACCATGATCAGGTGGGATTTTCCAGAGATGTAAGGATGGTTCAAATCTACAAATCAGTCAGTGCTATACACATTAACAAAACGAAAGATAAAAATCATATGATTATCTGGATAGATGCAAAAAAGCATTTGACAAAATATCTTTTCATGATAAAATCTCTCAAGAAATTGGGTATAAAGAGAATATACCTCAACATAATAAAGGCTATATATCACAAGTCCACAGCTAACATCAAACACAATAGTGAAAAGCTGAAAGCTTTTCCTCTAATATCAGGAGCAAGACAAGGATGCCCATTCTCACCACTTTTATTCAACACAGTATTGGAAGTCCTATCTGGAGCAATCAGACAAGAAAAAGAAATAAAAGGCATTCAAATTAGAAAGGAAGAAGTAAAACTGCTCTATTTGCAGATTACATGATATTATTATATTATTCTATATGATATAGAAACCCTAAAGACTTCACCACCCTAAAAATGTTAGAACTAATAAACCAATTCAGTAAAGTTGCAGGATATAATATCAATATTAGAAAATCAGTTGTGTTTCTATACAGTAACAACAATCTATCTGAAAGAAAATTAATTAAATAAGCCCTTTTAAAATAGCATCACAGGGCTTCCCTGGTGGTGCAGTGGTTGACAGTCCGCCTGCCGATGCAGGGGACACGGGTTCGTGCTGCAGTCCGGGAAGATCCCACATACCGCAGAGCGGCTGAGCCTGTGAGCCATGGCCGCTGAGCCTGCACGTCCAGAGCCTGTGCTCCTCAACGGGAGACGCCACAAGAGTGAGAGGCCCGCGTACCGCAAAATAAATAAATAAATAAATAAATAAAATAGCATCACAAAGAATGAAATGTGTACTTAGAAATAAATTTAACTAAGGAGGTGAAAGATCTATATGCTGAAAACAAAAAGACATTGATGAAAGAAATTGAAGAAGACACAAATGAATGGAAAGATATTCCATGCTCACGGACTCGAAAAACTAATACTGTTAAAATGTCCATACTATTTAAAAATTGGCCATATAATCTAAAAATTCATTATAATCCCCATAAAAAATCCAGTGGAATTTTTCACAAAAATAGAAAAAAGTCCTAAAATTTGTACAAGATCCAAATATCCAATGTAATCTTGAGAAAGAAGAACAAAGCTGGAAGCATCACACTTCCTGAATTTAAACTATATTATAAAGCTAAAGTAATCAAACACTATAGTACTGGCAGAATAGATACATAGATCAATGAAGCAGAACAGAGAGCCCGAAATCAACGCGTGCATATATGGTAATTAATTTTCAACAAAGCAACCAAAAATAACAATGAGGAAAGGACAGTCTTTTCAACAGATGAAATTGGTAAAACTGAATTGCTACATACAAAAAACTGAAACTGAACACCTATCTTACACCATACACAAAAATCAACTCAATATGGATTAAAGACTGTGTGTAAGACCTGAAACAGTACAACTCCTAAAAAGAAATATCAAGGATAAGCTCCTTAGCATTGTTTTTAGAAATGACTTTTTGGATTTGATAGCAAAACAAAGACAGCATAAGCAATAATTTTTAAATGGGACTACATCAAACTAAAAAGCTTGTGATCAGCAAAGGGAACTTTCAACAAAATGAAGAGGCAACCTATTGACTGAGATAAAATATTTTCAAACTATATGTCCAATAAGGGGTTATATCCAAAATATACAAGGAATTCATATAATTCAATAGAAAAAAAGAAAAAAGCCCAATTATAAAATAGGCAAAGGACTTAAATGGACATTTTTCCAAATAAGATATATAAATGGCCAACATGTACATGAAAACATGCTCCACATCACTCATCATCAGGAAAATGCAAACAAAAACCACCATGAGATATCATCTCATACATGTTCGGATGGCTATTATCAAAAAAGACAAGAGAAAACAAATGCTGGCAAGGATGTGGAGAAAAGGGAACCTTTGTGCATGGTTGGTGGGGATGTAATCTGGTATAGCCATTATGGTAAACGGTGTGGAGGTTCCTCAATAAATTAAAAATAGAATCATTATATGATCCAGCAAACGCACTTGTGGGTATATATCCAAAGGAAAAAAAAATTATCTAGAAGAGATATCGGCACTCCCATATTCGTTGCATCATTATTCACAATAGACAAAGTATGAAAACAACCTAAGTGTCTGTAGATGAATGAATGGAGCAAGAAATGTCACACACACACATGCACGCACACACATGAATATTATTCAGCCTTAAAAAAGAAGGAAATTCTATAACTTGCAATAACATGGATGAACCTGAACCTGGAGGGCATTATTATAAGTGAAATATGCCAGACAGAAACAAATACTGCATAGAACCATTTACATGTGGAAACTTAAAAAAAAGTCTAGTTCATAGACAAATGGAGAGTGGTGGTTATGAGGAACTGGGGGGTTGGGAGAAATAGGGAGAAGTTGGTAAAAGGGTACAAACTTTCAGTTATAAGGTGAAAAAAGTCTGAGGATCTAATGTATAATATGGTGAGTATAGTTAATAACATTGTATTATATAAGTGAAATTTGCCAAGAGAGTAGAACTTAAATCTTTTCTCCAAAAAGGGGGGAGGTGATGTATATGTTAATCAACTTAATGGGGGGAATCCTTTAATAATGTATATGTGTATCAAATCATGTTGTACATTTTATCTTACAATTTTATTTATTAATTATATTTCAATATAACTAAAAAAAAAAAGATCACACACACACACACACACACACACACACACACAAAGAAATAGAAACTTAAAAGACAAAAAACAACCTAAATTCCCTGAATGAGCTTAACAGTAGATTGGACATTGCCTAAGTGATGTCAATGCCAGAAGATAGATCAATAGAAATTATGCAAGCTGAAAAAAGAAAAAATGTTTTAACAAACATGACCTTAGTAACATCTGAGATAACAGCAAGTATTCTATCATATGTAAAACTGGATTTCCAGAATAATAAGAGAAAGATAATAGGGCAGAAAAAAATATTTGTAAAAATAGTGGCCAAAAATTTCCCAAATTTGGTATAAAACATCAACCTACAGATACAAGAAGCTCAGCAAAGCCCAAGTTAGTCAAATTCAAAGAGAGTCACACATCTACTCAACTGCTGAAATTCACATCAGAAAAGGTTTAAAGTAGCCACAGAAAAAACATTTCATACAAAGGGACAGTGATAAGAATTACAACTGACTTCTAATTAGAAACAATGGATGCAAGAAAACCACTGAACACCATCTGTAAAGTGCTGAAAGGAAAAATAAAAAAAACTGTCAACCCCAAATTCCATATCAAATTAAAAAAAAACTTCAAAAACAATCTATTTCTGATAAAGATTTAGGGTATACATATCATAATCCCTAAAGCAATGATTTCAAAAATAATTCAGAGGTATAACTAAAAGCCAATAAGAAAATAAAATGTAATTTTTTTTAAATACTTGATTAATCTCTGTAAGAAGGCAGAAAAAAGATGAATAATGGAGTTAAAAACAAATGGAACAAATAGAAAACAAATATCAAGATGGTAAACTTAAAACCTACCCTTACCAATAATTATAATTAAATATAAATGAACTCCTGTTAAAAGTAACAAATTTCTGGATTAAAAGATCCAAATATATGCTGTTTGTACAAGTAACTCTTCAAATATAAAGACAGATAAATTGAAATTAAAATATGAAATAAGCTATAACATATGCAAATGTTAAAGAAGGTTACTGTGACTTCATTAACATCAGGCAAAGTAGATTTCAAGATAAGAGGGACTCATAATGTGAAAATGTCATTCAATCAGGAAGACATAAATTTGTAAATGCATACACATGAAACTTTTAAAAATATGAAGCAAAACCCAATGGAACTAGAAGGGAAACAGACAGGTACACAATGATAGTTTAACATAACTTTCTCAGTGCTTCATAGAACAAAGAGGGGGAAAACAGTAAGGATATAGAAGATTTAAACAACATTATCGACCAACTTCAGCCCATTGACATTAATACAACACAACATCCAAATGTAGAATACAAAATGTATGCAAGTGTCCACGGAGAGTTCACCTAGATAGAGTGATGACATGCATACATATGCTTGCATATGTCTGTATATACATACAGTGCACACGTATCATTTATATATAACACTGACCAAGAGAAGCAAAGCTCATTACAAAGATGGAAAGACATTTTTAGCTATTTTTCCTTAAATGGCAATAAAAATTCCATCACCTAAAAGCATTTTTAATTCAATGTAAAATAGGTCATTCTACAATCTATATATTGTAAAGATATTTTCTGGAAACTATGACTCACATTATACAAAATATCCCACAGAAGTGACCAGCAAAATACACTTATTATCACAATGCATTAATAAGCCAAATTAATCAACTGCCAAAGTATACTATAGCTCGGCTTCAGCAGAGACAAAGTTCACAGAAGTTCTTCAGAATATTATTTGTTTATGATATAATTTCTAGCTAAAGTTAATTTTTGAGACAGACTTAAAATATAGCAAAAAATTAAAATTCCAAAGGGAAATATATAACCATGATATCTTCTAACCAAAAAATTTAAATTATGTTCAATGTGGCTCATGTTTTTAGCGAATACAATTCAAAGTTTTATTATCTCTAAATAGAACACAATAGAAAATTAAGGTATACATTTATTTTTACAAATGCCCAATAAAAATATAACATTAGGCTGAATGCCATGAGGCCTGAAGGTCCGTCATCCCCTGGGAAATTATCAGCAGAGCTGTCACAGGGGTTTTTCTTGGTCAGTGATTGAAACGTAAGCTCCTCTCAATTTCTTTACTCTTAAATACTACAGTAATGTGCTATCCTTCTAACCTACCCAATCTCGAATTCCTTTACTCCATCCAAAATCTTTTTAGTTTCTTCTCTATAATTCCCATTCAATAATATAAAGACTTCCAAACAACCCTCATTCTCCCAAACCATTGCTAGGACCCTGGCCTTAAACCTCCTTTCTTACCCAAATCCTGATTCTCCCGTAAGACACAGCTTTTCTCTCTCAAATGGAAGCTGCATTTTTTTGCCATACTTCAAGTACTTCCGAGGTCTGGTGAAGAAGTTAATATACTCTTTATTCCTTCACACTTCTTCAGAACTCCTGAAGAGTAGAGAACTTCTTCTCTACTCTTAAGTAAAGCCATGCTCCTTTGATATTTATATTATCTGACTATATTACTCTAACAATCTCTGGTCACAACCGGCTCAATGTACCTCTCCATCCTAATCCCAAGTTAACACTTATAACCAAATGAATGAGCCATTCGACATCCAGCCTCACAGATTTTTCATTTTTTCATTTTCTACGCCTTTCTTCACTGCACTTGCCACCCACTCCAATAGCCACATCCACATCCACATCTTTGAAATCACTAATCTTCTCATTCATATTTCCAGTCCCAACCTCTGTCCTGAATACTACACACGTTTCTTCAGTCAGTCTTCAACATCTTTACCTGAAAGTTTTGTAGGTACTTCAAACCCAACAATTGAAATGATAATTTCCCCCAATCAGTATCTTTTCTACTGCTCCAGTGAGTGGCACCATCATCCACCAAGTTGCTCAGAAGAGAAACCTGGTGTATTCTCTTCACACCTCATTCTTCCTCACTCACATATCTAGTTAATTATGAAGTTCCTTCAATTAATACTCTAAAACAAATATCACATTTCACATCTCTTTCTTTCTCTCTCTGCTGTTATAATTCTATCCCAAGTCACCATCATTTCTCACCTAGACAACTATATATGCTTTCTAACTGCTCTCCGCATATCTGTTCTTGCCCCCTCCAATCCATTCACAGCATGGCAGTCAGAGTGATCTTGTGGAACTGCAAATCTAATATATCACTCCTCTGTTTAAATAATCTCAATGGCTTCCCATAACAGGATTAAATACAAATTTATAGACCCCAACATGCCACATGATCTGATTCCTGCTCACTCTCTGGATCCTCTCAAACTCACCAAGTTAGTTCCTGTCTCAGGCATTCTCACATGTTCTCCTGGCTTAAAACAAATTCCTCTAATCCTTGGCCTAATTTCTACTCCTACTTTACTCATCAGAAAAATCTTTCCTGATACACTTATTGCCCTCATTATGATCTCTCATAGCTCCTTTTTTTCATAGCATTCATCACTATTTATAATTATAAATTTATTTTACATTGAGACTTAAAAATTTTTTTTTCAATCCCTACTAGATGAGTGTTATAAAACATAGACTAAACCTATTTTTCTGGGACTTCCCTGGTGGTGCAGTGGTTAAGACTCCATGCTCCCAATTCAGGGGGCTTGGGTTCAACCCCTGGTCAGGGAACTAGATCCCACAGGCATGCCGCAACTAAGAGTTCGCCTGCCACAACTAATGAGCCCGTGTGCCTCAACTAAGGAGCTGGCAAGCCACAACTAAGGAGCCCACATGCCACAACTAAGGAGCCGGCAAGCTGCAACTATGGATCCCTCGAGCTGCAACTAAGGAGCCCACCTGGCGCAAATAAGACCCAGCTCAAACAAATTAATTAATTAATTAAAAATAAACCCATTTTTTCCATGCTGTGCCTAGAATAGCACCTGTCATATAGTAAGCAGTTAAAAAAAAATCTATCGAATACATGAAAAAATTTAAATTGGCATTTCTTTGACTCTACCAAATTTGTATCTTGCTCTCATATATTATGGACAACTATATTTATCCATATTATTTGAACTTATTATACATATCCTTTGCCCATTTTTTATTGGAAAATTCAAAAGTTTTGCTTTAATAATATAAATATTAATAGTAACACTAACAATTATGACAATTTAAAAGTCCTAATCAGCTTTTAATGGATATTACATTAAATACAAAGATAAACTTGGAGGAACCCAAATCTTTGTAATATTTAGTTCATTCATCCAGGAATATTATAGGAATATCATATTTGTTTTCATTTAGCAAATAACTCATATATTTATAATATTTTCCCCCCATCTAGGAATATTATATTTATTTTCATTTACCAAATTCACCTTTTTGGTCCCCTGCTCCATAGAGGTCTTACACATTCCTGTTCAGCTCAAAGTTTTTTATATATGCCTATATTCCTTCCCCTTTTATATTTTTCTATGAGGTTTTTGCTGGAATACAGAAAGACTATAAATTTTTGTATATTTATAATATAAAAGACCACTTTGCTAATACTTATACCTTATTTCCCTTTCTCTTAATAAATTGGATAGAACTCCCAGAATAAAATTATTATTATAGAGGGGAGCCTTACCTATCTCTGACTTTAATGGGTATGCCTATAGTATTTCCTAAGATGGTATTTATATTGTAACCCACATTTTATTAGAAATACTTAAAAATAAATTATAATAAATACTAGTAAATACCCTTTCTATATCTTTCAAGATAACCATAAATTCTCCTTTATCTACCTATTATGTACTGAATATATTAATAGATTTGTTATTATTGGTCCATAATTTCCTTCCTAAAATAAATCCTACTTGGTTATAGCATAGTATTATTTTACTATACAGTTGCAGTCAAATTTCTCAATATTTTCTCTTTTAGTTTGTGGTTTCAGGTCTACTACCTTAAAAGGTACCGTCCATCCCAAGATTTTAAAAGCTAAAAATTTCTACAAATGGCATAATAAATGTAAATAAATGTAAAAATATATCATTTTTTCAGCCTAGGAAAACATATATACAGACATAATAGACAAAGGATTAAAATCTCTAATATACAATGCAATAAGAAAAATAAAACAAAAAAGGACTATAAATAGGAAATTCACAGAATACACACATGCTCGTATACAATAATAATGTATATTATTAATTCGAAGAAAAATTAAGAAAATAAACTATGTACAGTGTTAGACAGGATGTGTTAAACATTCACTCTTCCATACTGCTGGAGGGACTATAAACTGATACGACCTTTTAGGAGGTTAATTTTGCATGTTTAACCACAGCTTTCATTCTGGACATCCAGTAAGTCATAAATTTCCAAGAAACTCTCCTACAGAATGCTGATGTTCTCCTACAGAATGCACATGTTCACAACAGCACTGTTAATTAATACAGCAGTATTAGAACCAATCTAAATATGTACAAATGAGGAATGGTTTAATAAATTAAGTTACCTCTGAAGAGTAGAATATCATACACCTATTTGAAAAGAGAGATCTAAATGTAATGATCTAGAAATATTTCCTTGATGAATGAGTGAAAAAAAATCAAACCATATAATAAATTTTTAGCAGATAAACATGTAAATATAAATAAGACCTGGAAGGATTTGCGGCACACTGTTAAAAGTGGTTACCACTAGGGGATGAGCCTAGAAGGGCTTAGAATTGAATTTTCAATTTTTACTTTACATACATTTTTTAAATAGTATGGATATAGATGATTTTTTTACTTTCTCTTGGGTTTTTTGTATATTTTGAACTTTAAAAAATTAAATAATTTGGTGTCTTTGTTAGTTTTCACATAAGATTTCTATACATCTACTCTTAAGTGAGACCAGTCTATAGGGTTTTTGTGTGCATTGTCCTCCTATTTAAATATCAAAGTTATACTATCTTAAAAAAATGAATTGGTAGCTTTCCTTTTTCTCTGCTATAAATGTTTGAATAAAATAGGAATCATTTGATTTTTACAAGCCTTCTTAGAATTTAATTATAAGTCATCTGCATGTGGCATCTTTAGCAAGGGTAGTTCTTGGACCACTTTTTCTACTTCTTCCATAGGTTTTTAGTCTGATAGCCTCCCTTCTATAAATAAATTCAGCTTTCATAGCTGTATGAACTTGTTTTTCACAGAGTTTTACTTACTCTACTGTTCATGTCTTCAATTTGCTTTGCTCGCTGAATTCTCCTCATTTCTAGGACCTGCTCTCTCTTCTTTTGCAACCATGCTTTAAACACCATGTCATTCTCTTTTTTCTTTTCTTTCTCTTCTTCTATTTTCCTTTGTTCCTCCTGGTGGAAGGAATATCCAAACACATTAATGAAAAATTAATAAAATTATATATGTGTTATCAAAGTAGAGAGATACATTTTGAGGTCTGAAATTAGGATTCCCTGCCCCTAAAAATTTCCATCTGTAAATTGGGCCTCCCTAAAAAACAGGACCTCTAATTTGCTTAGGGAAAAAAAATGAAGACTTTTCAGATAAATTACATTGTCAAGATAAAGTCTACAATTACATAGATCTACATTATACAACATGCTGTTCAAGAATTCCTTGGATCTCTCCTTCACTTCCTAGTTTACTCTTGGTATTTAACTCCCCAAATTGCAGCTGTGCAAAAGAGAAAAAAAACACCATACTCTAGAAGCACTACATGGGGTCTATAGAAGCACTATAAATGTCTTAAAATTTTTTACATTTTTGTTAAATTTGATAATTGTGATACATGGCATTGTGGTTACAAAACAAAATGCTATAATCATTTTCTTTCTCACATGTACAATCACTTCTGAAGTGCACAAGTAGCAATGATGGGCTGTCTAGGACTTGCTTTAAAAATACCTCAGCCAGGGACTTCCCTGGTGGCACAGTGCTTAAGAACTCGCCTGCCAATGCAGGGGACGTGGGTTTGATCCCTGGCCGGGAAGATCCCACATGCCGTGGAGCAACTAAGCCCGTGAGCCACAACTACTGAGCCTGCACTCTTGAGCCCGCGAGCCACAACTACTGAGCCCACGCGCTGCAACTACTGAAGCCTGTGCGCCTAGAGCCCATGCTCCACAACAAGAGAAGCCTCCGCAATGAGAAGCCCACACACCGCAACGAAGAGTAGCCCCGGCTTGCCGCAACTAGAGAAAGCCCGTGCACAGCAACGAAGACCCAACACAGCCAAAAATAAATAAATAATTAATTTTTAAAAAATACCTCAGCCAAAAAAGGAAGAGATGAAACAAATATGCCAAAGTCTCAATGACTTTTGAATCTGGGTAAGGGAGACACAGGGGTTAATTGTACCTTTGTATATGTTTGAGATTTTTTTTATATAATGTTTAAAAATATTTTCAACTACTGTATAATCATAAAGTAACATTTCTGCTATCAGAAAAATAAGTAATTAGTTAACTATGAGAACAAAATGCACTTTATAACTGCATTATTCAACTAATGTTATAAAAGAGAGTTACTTAAACTAGAAGTGAGAGTACCTCACTGGTTTAAGTATAAACCAATTATGAAGAGTTATAAAATAGTTACTGGGAACAAAGCAGCATGTCACAGTGGAAAGAGCACCAAGCTAGAAGTTAGGAGGTCTGATTAACAATCATACTGCCATCATAATATGTCAATTTGGGCAAACCACTTAACTCAGTATTCCCATCTATAAGATGAAGTTGTATTAACAAGCTCTTAAGTCTCTTCCAATACTAAAATTTTAGCATGGAAATAAACTGAATTATAGAATACATGTTTAAACTGTTTTTAAACAATGGAATTCAGAGTTCTTTCCTTACATTTTGACAATATAGCAAGCCCTTCTAATTCTTTTTGATTGAACAACATACAGGAAGGAAAGGAAAAGTTCTATCCGATTAACAGTATAAAATGTCTTTTAAAATACCAGTATACTATTTTCTAAGCCCTAAAGGAGCTTACATTATATAATATGTGAATTTATTAAATATTAAATTTTATATTTAAGTTCATTTTTACCAAAAGGATTTTGGATGCCTTGCATGAATATAGACAGTATTGTAAGACAATTATTTTTCCAGATGGAACATCTGGATTATACAGAAGATATCAGCCAAAGCACAGATACTACAGTTGCCAAAGAGAACAGTGAAATGATGCACTTAATGTAGAGAGATGGAGTATAGCTGCCCAACCCAGCAAATATTTTGCTGGGCATAAAAAAGGAAAGCCTTCCCCTGAAACCAACTAAAAATATTTTAAAGTCTTAGCACTTAAAGACAATGCCTTCAGCAAGTACATAAGCAAAGGGAAATTTAGTTATGAGGATCCTGACATGAGAAATGTATATCCCAAAACAGAGTGTTTGACACCTAAAAAAGAGGATCAAAAGAAAAACAGAACTATCCATCAGTCATACCAGTTAAAGATTACCGTTAATTCATTAGTGAAAAGACATTGAAATTATATAAAAACTCCTACATAACTTTTACAGAAGTATATACACAAATACACATATAGATGCATGTGTGTGCACAGCAAACATATAGTTCAGTTATTCTCAACAAATTCTTTTGTGTTATCATGAAGTTCTGAGTTAACAGATCCTTTTAAGTACCTATTATATACCTGAACCAAGTAAGCTGAGTCTGACTGCTAGAGTTCAGTACCCAAGTAAGCAAAATTTTATTAAGTATTCACCCTTTCAGATTCCTATCTGAGTGTGCTATAGGTTACACGTTCTTACTAACTTCATTTTTTTATCTTTTTCTGCTAATGTGTTTGATTTGAATGCCAGAAATTTCCATGGTAATTTCCTACATAAGTAGAAAATATACCGTTTCTCAACAAATGACAAGAAAACTGGGATTTTGACTTCGCTACAGACAAGTTGAGGGACTTCAATAAAGTTATTTAAACTATCTCGACTATAGTTTTCTCACCTGCAAAATAATCTTTAAGGTTTCTTCTAATTGTAAGGTTCTATTAACTGTGATTCTGTTGCAGTTTGGTATTTACAGTTAGACATTTTATATGTTTCAGCTTCATGCTATCAGGTATCCAGTAAAACAGAGAACCAGGGCGCTGATTTAGGTAATTTAGAGAAAATCCCCCAGTTTTAATACCTAGAATTTTCAATTATACTTTTATTTAAGAGCAAGAAAAAAAATCCCAAAATAATAATTTTGGATTCTGTATGGCATTTTGGAGACATTTCATTTAGGTTATGAGGTTCTATTCTTAATCTAAAACTAAAACCCCTGAAATCAAGGAACTGTAGTGTTGACGAAAATAATCTGTAATAGGAATAGAAAAGAGTTTTATTCCAGCCAAACTAAGGACTATAGCCCAGGAGACATAAATTCAAGAAGCACTTGAATTGTGTTCCACTGGACTACAAAATGGGGGAGGCATATATATTAGCAAAAACTGCAAAGTTACATAAGTTGTTTGTCAAGAACCAGGATTGAAGCTGGCAAGAAATAACGGTGCTTGTTAAGCAAGGATCGGTTGGTATCTGAAATGGTATCTCAAGGGGAGACCTTGAGAGCATAAGGTTGCAGCTGGCAGATATTATTTTGGAAAGTCTGCTGATATACTTGAGTTTGATACAGTTCAGAAAATTCAAGTTCTCGGCGATACAGGAACACATCTGAAACCACATCCACAACGGCCACCCAGTGCCATTTTGGATGCTTGGACCACAGTTTTATATCTTGTCAGAACAAAGAACAAACATCAAGCGTGAGAGGGGTACATCCCTTCAAGGTTTCAAAAGAGACAGATTAACATGTACACAGTAAGTCAGTATGACCTTGGTGTCTGGGTAGGGAACCTCATCTTCAAAGGAGTATTAGCATTGGTGTCATGGGAAGTGGGGGAGCATTTATCCTATCTTCAAAGTGGACATTCTAAGCAATCTGGTAAATACATTCTTTGTTTTCTTTAATGGCGAAAGGAGATGTACAATGTATGCTTTACAGGCCATAAGACAGGCTGTTCTAGTTAGCATAAAGTTCAAGACAAATCATGTATAAGCCAGAATGACTTCCCCATACCTCAATATGTGAAAATTTCTTCCATCAGTAGGCCTGGAAGATATTTGAAATACACACACACACACACACACACTCCGGAGAACATAATCCAGTCCCACCTGTTGCCTCCTAAACCCCAACAAATTTGTGCCTTCATTTTTTCATCTGACATCTGATTTTCACCTACCTCATAACAAGATTACTTTCAGCAGTCACTTAACTTCTCTGAGCCTCACCTTTAAAATGAAAGGATCAGATGAGGTCATCACTGAGGTCTCCTCTAGCTCTAACACGGGTCATTCATTACTATGCTTTTGTGATGCTTACCAGAAAGGACCAAGGTAATCATGGTGCTTGTTCCATAAATACAGATGCTTAATACTTAACCACTTAATCTAACAAAAGAAAAACAAAATAAGCAAGTAGATATATCAAATAATTTGAAGAACCATTTCAATTCCTACAGCATTTATGAAACATAAAAACATATTCTACTTTCAATATAATGCCCACTTGTGCTCTCACCTCTCTCTTTAGCTTTTCTCTCTTTTGTTCTAGTCGTTTTTGCAGTTCTTTCTGTTGAGGAGAGAGACAGTATGTTGAGGTCACTGGAGATACATCTGCAGACCGTGTCCTATGACTAGATTTTCCATTCCCCTTACTTCGATCTGAGTTGGCAGCAGAACCTGGATGAGTCTTGGGGTTGGGTGGTGGCTGAGGGATATAAGCCAGTTGCTCTTCTGTTGATGAGTGAGCCAGAGCATGAATTTTTGCTATTGGCTCTTCTTTCTTGACTCCACTGACAGATAAATTGGGAGATCTGGGTGACAACTGCTGAGGCTCATTTTCTGTATAATTAGCATTATTAATGGGGGGCAAAAACCCCTGACTCTCAATGTCTTGTAAATTCAGAAGTTCAAACTTTCCATCTCTCTCTACTAGTATTTTCCTATCCTTGTTTTCTTCAGAATTTCCATCAGTAGGCGACAGGAGCACATTTTCTTGTGCAAATTCATTGGAAATACATAACTGAGACAGTTTTCCAGACACATTACTTTCATTTTCAAGATAATTTTTGTAAGTATCAGTGTCTTCCAGAGGAGGAACTTCCAAATCAACTAATTTGTCTTTGAATTTAAGTTTTCTTTCCCTTTTATCATTCACAGGTTCTTGATTTTGTAGAAGCTTGTTGGCTTGTATAATTTTCTCCATAATATATCTCCTTACTTCCTCATCCTCTTCCTCCTCCAGGTCTTGCTGGCTTTCTAGTTTGGATTCCTGTAAAGAGTTTTCACTGTCTGAATCTGATATGGGATCCAAAGGTTGAATACTCGGTACAGAAATGAAGTCATTTCTTATTGATGAAACCTCATCCTTGAAAGATCTGTCAGAATCAGAAAGCTGCTTGGAATGTTCTATTTCTGTTTCATTCTCTTTTAAGCCTTGGTTAATATTCTCTTCATTCCCACAAACCTTCTAGAAAAACAGAGATGAGATTCATTTTCAGTAAAAATTGAGACTCTTTTGTCCATTTATATGTAGACAATCCAAAATGGATTTTCATGCTCATGTAATTTATTTTATAAGTGGGAAAATTTACATGCTTCCTGCTCATACTTCACTCATAATTTTCTAATTCATATTTATGAGCACCCCAAGGGAAAAGCACATCAGGAAAAATTTAACTCTAAATTTGAATTTGATGTTGCTAAGTACTAGACTGGTTATTTTTTTTAATTTTATGCCAATGTATAAAAATGTACCTACAAATAGTACAATATTATTTTAATATTCCTCCCTCTATAAAATTTTCCTCCCTTTACAGTTTCAGAAGAATATATTTTAAAATGTTTTCTCCTGTAATATTTGTATTTTTCAAAAAGATATCTTTCTCCCCAGGACCATTACAAGGTGAGTGCCTTTGGTCAAGTCCTAATAATTTTGAGGTTCCTATAATCTTTTCAGATTAGTGTTGCTGCTATTTTCTGCAGGACCTATACCCAAATATCAGGTCAAGTTTTAGCTCTGGATCAGATTCTCTTTCCTCAGCTATCTTCAGAGGCTCCAATAATCTACGTTAAACACCATTATATAACTTGGCCTTACTTTTTTAAAAAATGTAATTCCACATGAACCGTAAACCAGCATTATCACATCACAAAACCCTGCTCCACATCTGTTTCTAACTAATGGTTTCTTACCTAGCATCTCTCCTCCAAACATGTATCCTCACCTACCAAACATTTTGCCCCTAAAATATATAATTTTTTCTCTTTCTCAGACAATTGTCTCCTCCTGAAAGAGTTCCATGGGAGCTACTCTTTTCTGCTCTCTTCAACCCCTTAAAATTCCCTTCCTCTTTTACTAGCTCAGTCACCATTTCTAACAGCCTTCTCTTCCTAACCTGCACAACACTGCTGGATGTCCAATAAGTAAATAAACCTGGCCCCCTAAAATGACTACCAAACAACTAAGACCAACTAAGACCTCTGCCTTGTAATTTTTCTTTTTAGCTGTATTTGATTCTCTGGCTCATTTCTATAGTATCTGTTTCCAAATTCTCCTTTAGCTTTCACTTCTTTGTAAAACCCACTACAGTAAAATCATCCCCCGACCCTCACCCCTGTTTCAAGCTCTGTCATCCATCTTTCCTACCAGCCTCAAAGGAAAAAGTGATTGTAATAATCCACCAGAATGAGCAAGACTCATTACAGCACTGTTTTGACCACTGCTGTATCCTCAGCACTTAGAACAGCCTCTGACACATGGCAGGTGATCATTACTTTTTGTTGAATGAATGAATAAAGAAGTAAAACAATGAATTATCATTATCACTTCTCTAATTCTATTACCCTGTGCTGTGGCTCTCACACTCTTCTAGTCTTGAGACCTTGGTTCAGCATTATTGCTCTGGGTATCTCTACCTCTACTCATTCTGATTATTTTTTTGTTAAAGATGCATAAAACTGCCATGTAAAAGTCATCTTGGAAAAGTCTTCACTTTTGACTCTGTTGCCATTTCCAAATATCATCTATCCCATCTGTCTTCTCCATTGCATAAGAAAGCAAAAAGGAACTAAGAGACAGTTGTGATGTAAAACCTGCTGCCTTCATTTCCTCATATTCTTTTCCTTAACTCTCTGAAATCTGGCTTCTGTTGTAACTACTCTGATCAACGTCCCTCTAAAGTCACCTTTTCTTATCCCCATCTTGGTCCTTTTCTTTATTACTTCCCTATTTATTGACAATAATTATATTATACATAATAATTACATATTATCTATTGTAATACACATATATAATTAGTGTCAATACATATACATATATATATACACACAGATATATTATATATGGATACACATACACACTGTATCTATGTAAAGAGAGAAAGAAGGAACCTTCTGTGAACCAGGAACTGGTTCATTTTCCTGGACTTCCCTTCTACATGTCTGATAAATAGTACGGAATCATGTTTAATGGATCCACTTTTTCCTACAAATATTCCTATGGCTCAGTCTTTGACCTTTTACTTTTTTCCATATATTCATTCCCCTAAAATTCACTCTTAAGGTTTCCAATATTAGCTGAAGACCATGTTTTTGAGGATTTGCTTTATTTTTCATGTATATTAAAAGAATAAACCCATGATTTTACCCAGGTTCATATAAAGTAGAAATTAAATGTATTTTACTTTTGATGCAATAAATTGTTTATATTATGTAAATTATAATTTTAATTTTTAATTATAATTTTGGCTTTATTAAGTGTTAACTTAATCGCTGTTCTCTCACTAATTAGCCCTATGCCTTAGAATGTTTAAACTCTCCACACCTCAATTTTCTCATCTCTAAGATGGGGATAATTACACTTGCTCTATGTATATCAAAGGAATTTTGTGAGGTTTAGATGAGATAATATATGGGAAACGCCTCAAGAACTACAAAACGCTTTGTTAATATAATTACTATGAACTCTGTTGGCAATTTATATATACCTCTATTACGCTGGCACCATTTTCTTCTTTTTCATTAATCAACCATTCCAGGTCCTTTTCAAAGTCATCTTCATATTCTTCACTACCTTTTGAATCAGTTTCTTGATTTTCATCCATTTTCTGTTTGTTAAAGAATAATGTTATAAGATTAAAAGAGATAAGGTGTACGTCATGTCCACTTTAGGGGTAGTATGGAGTATGCTTAATTAGCTTAACTTTAATGTTAAAGGTAAGCTAATTAAACACAGAAACACAAATTATGGAATGTTCAGAATAAACATATCAGCATATCCTAAAAGAGAGACTTAAAAAGGCCAGACATTTTCTAGGTGTACCACTCCTAACAACCATTCCACCTCCCCGCAATTCCTGACACCCTATTTACGAGGAGACTAAAAAAGGTGGATAAGAAAACTATCTGAGGCTTAGAGAAGGATTTTCCACATCCCTACCAATCATTAAAACTCCTTGTCCAGGTACAAGCTGATGAATCAGCTTTTTAGTCTCACTCGTTCACATTTTCTCATATTCAAATAAAAACAATTATATTAACTCTCATCCTCAGTTTCTCAATCCTTCTGGTAATTTATATAGCATAATTATAATTTGTGATCTGAGAGTTTTTTTTAACTATGTGACAACTGACTCTCAGTTATAGTAAATACTAATTTCCAGAGAAGTCAAACTGTTGTCAATTCAAAATAACATATATCTTTTTCATAAAAAACAAACTGTGATGCCTAGTACTATCTGGAAGGCAGTGACAAGAAATAAGAATGTCAGATGACAGTTAATAAATGTTTGTGAAAATGATATAAAACTTTTTATGAAAATACCATTCAGCCATTTTTATGAAAAAACTAAAGTTATCTGCAAATTGAGGTCAGTTACAAGTCCTAATTTTTTGGTCCATAACTTTTCAAATGATGGAAGCATTTTAATCTTTACCTATAACGTGCCTTTATGTGTGTGAGCATACTATATACATGTGTGAATATGTACTGCAATTTTGACAAATATTTGTTGAACACCTACGATATTCCTATAAAAATTATAAAATATGCTCTTGAGCCCTGATACAGAAGACAAACATAAACAAAATACATACATTTAAAATGTAGATAAAAAACATAAATTGAAAATGTAGATAAGTAGGGAAAAGGTATATTATAAAGGACTGTGGAAAGAAGAATAAAAAAGCAACTAACTCCGCTTAAAATTGGAAATATCAAGGAAAAATGAGATGGGTTTTGAATAATGAGTACGAGAGTTCATCATTATCCCAGACAAGAGAACAGCATGAGGAAGAAGCAACACAGAAGTGCATGGAATTTTCCAGTGTGGCCTGAACATAAATGTGCTCCTGGAGAAGGGTCTAGAAGTGAGAAGGCATCAGTTTGATGTCATATTTTCTTTTCAAAAAGAAAATGGTTGAGGGAAAATTGTTTATGTGGATCTAATTGTCATGAAATAGCCAAAGGTAGAAATATACAGCAATAATCTGCATACGTTCCACTATTGACTTAAACAAAAAGAGCAATGCTCTATAAATATACCTAGAATTTTAGGTCCAGTTTCAAAATAACTGTAGAACTATGATCTTCAGGGCCCCAAACACCTGGGGCCTTGTTTCTATACCTGCCTTCTCTTGCTCCTACACCAAGAATAGGTTGCCTAAAACCTTTTCTGGAAGTAGAAAGTACAGATGTCAAGCACACATTAAATCTAGGTACATTTTTTTTGTTTTGTTTTGTTTTTTTGCGGTACGCGGGCCTCTCACTGTTGTGGCCTCTCCCGCTGCGGAGCACAGGCTGCGGACGCGCAGGCCCAGCAGCCATGGCTCACGGGCCCAGCCGCTCCGCGGCATGTGGGATCTTCCCAGACCGGAGCACGAACCCGTGTCCCCTGCATCGGCAGGCGGACTCTCAACCACTGCGCCACCAGGGAAGCCCTAGGTACATTTTTTAAGATACAAAATGAGAGAAATTATGTTTGATTTGATAAACATCAAACTCTGTTGTGGCCATTAGCTTCACTTTATTCTCCCCAAATGTTTGACCAGACTACCTAACCTGGTGCCAGTTTTACTAAAGCAAGATTTACATTTTTTTCCTTCTACTGTTCACCACCAAATGATAATGAAAGCATGTGGGAGACCATCTTTCCACTAGCTGTACAAGCACTAGCTAGGAGAATAGATAACGCTATGTGTGAAAAAGTTTTGATAGGTTTTAGTGCACAGTATGTTCAAAATGAGTTAAAAGGATGAGATAATTCAAATACATACATGCACCGCAATGTTCACAGCAGCACTATTTACAATAACCAAAACATGGAAGCAACCTAAATGTCTATCAACAGATGAATGGATAAAGAAGATGTGGTGTGTATATATACACAATGGAATATTATTACTCAGCCATAAAAAAGAATGAAATAATGCCATTTGCAGCAACATGGATGGACCTAGAGATTATCATACTAAGTGAAGTGAGTCAGAAGGAGGAAGACAAGTACCATATGAGATCACTTGTACGTGGAACCTAAAATATGACAAAATGAACTTATTTATGAAACAGAAACAAACTCACAGACATACAAAACAAACTTTTGGTTACCAAAGGGGAAAGGGGGTAGGGGAGGGATAAATTAGGAGTTTGGGATTAGCAGATACAAACTACTATATATAAAACAGATAAACAACAAGGTCTTACTGTTAAGCAACAAGGTCCTCCTGTATAGCACAGGGAACTATATTCAATATCCTGTGATAAACCATAATGGAAAAGAATATGAAAAAGAATATATGAATCACTTTGCTGTACACCAGAAACTAACACAACATTGTAAATCAAGTATACATCAATTAGAAAAAAAATGATGAGGACAAAAACATAAATGGGTTCCAAGGCTGAGACCTGGCTGAGGTACAGATAACATACGAAGCTCTGTATGCAGTTTGTTACAGTTTAGAGAACAAAAGACAAGCTGGAACACATTCAGAGGTTGGTAAACCAGGAGACAGGGAAATAAAAGACAAGGAGAAGGGAAGAAGGCAGGTTATGAGAATAAAATGCCTTAAAGCCAGTATTCTGAGGAATACTTGAAAACCCTCAGAATGTTAGCCCACAGAAGAGAATCTCCTAAAGGAGAGTCATGACAACTGCTTTACAATATTTAAATGGTAACCATGTAAAGGAGGGTTGGACTTGCATTATTTCAAACAGTAAGACTAGTACCAAGGACTAGAAACTCAGGGGCAAATTTTTCCACGATGTAAGACAGAATTTACATTTTCAAACTTGCCCTGAAGTGAGCTGCGTTCCCTGTTGATCAAATGTTTATACATAGCTCAGAAGATAATCACAGCAAGACTGTTTCAAAGGAGACTGAAACTTTAGACAAATGATTGAGCTAGATGACGCTTAAGGTTTATTTTAACTTTTACTACAAGAAGCAAATTAGCAAATAACTGCCGACTTATGAAATGCAAGAGAATGTAAAAACAAATGCACAGTACCATGATAATGCTTACTCTAAAATAAATTATCAGTGTCTGAATAACTGAGTTCAAGACTTAAATTCTAAAGTCTATCTCATTTAAATGTCACCACCTTTCCTCTGCAGAGTTCTTAATATTACTTCCCCTTCCCTCTCAAGACAAAATTAGTTTTAGGCACACTGAGTGTTAATTATTCAACTCAATTATTCAACTGGATAATTATAACTATTTCTAATGTATTAGTTGGACTGTATCCTTCTAGATACTTATTTCTTTTAAGCTAAAAACAGGAAATGGACTTTCTTAAAGGACTCAAAGTAATGTCTCAATGATTTGGAAATCAGAGGTTGAGAGGAATATTTTGAAGTGACCTGAAGAAAACAAATCAATGTTTCAGAGTGAGTTTATTTATCACTGCCTAAGCTGCAAAACTGGCTAAATCACGTAAACTGTTTTGTCTACTTACCTACCAGTTAAAAGTAAGGGTGCCGGGGCTTCCCTGGTGGTGTAGTGGTTAAGAATCCGCCTGCCAATGCAGGGGACACGGGTTCAAGCCCTGGTCCAGGAAGATCCCACATGCCACGGAGCAGCTAAGCCCGAGCACCACAACTACTGAGCCTGTGCTCTAGAGCCCGTGAGCCACAACTACTGAGCCCATGCGCCACAACTACTGAAGCCTGCGTGCACAGAGCCCATGCTCCGCAACAAGAGAAGCCATGACAATGAGAAGCCCACGCACCACAAGGAAGAGTAGCCCTCGCTCGCCGCAACTAGAGAAAGCCCACACGCAGCAATGAAGACCCAACGCAGCCAAAAATAAATAAATAAATTTTTAAAAATTGTTTTAAAAAGTAAGGGTGCCAAGAATGATGTAGAATAGACTAAAACTCACTGTGATCCAAAACACGTATATAAATAATACTATTTTTCACAGTCACATATGCCTTAGGATAATCAGCTTTATTTTCAGATCAGGAATCGTGAAATTTATTATTTTAAGATGTTTAAGTTACATAACTAATTGTTAGAGTAAGACTTCTATGGAATTCATCACTGCTTTCCCTTAATTTCATAAAAACATGGTTCTGACCTGTAAATAAATGGTTGCCTGAAGACTCCAGTAGATACGCTTTTCTATTCACAAAGTATCTCACCCATGTGAAAACTCAAATTTAAAACTAAAACACAGAATCAGCAAAATAAATAAAAATAAGATAATTACAAACTAAACATATTAGGTATTATTAAATCAAACTATCATGCTATAATTAAAAAGAAAAAAAGCCATAGTTGAAGTGACTCAGGGAAGTAAATGAAGTTCATCAAATAACAAGTGCCATTCTTCTCCTGTAACTTCAAAAAATTCATGGATCGTTCCCAAGTAAACAAAGAACATAAATCATAAGCTCTTGTAACGAAGTCCCTTAAGCCTTTTTCAAATGCGTCACAGGATATTCAATCCCCTTCAGTTTTTTTAATCTTCATCCCCAGGGTACTAGCCATATGGCACACAGTCTACATTCTGGAAAAGAAATACATCTTACACAAACTGAATCACCTAACACGTATTCCTTGTGAGTTTCACACATTCACTGTGTATCATCAGTAAAAACCTATGTAGGTGGCTTAGGCCAGAACCACCCTCTTAATAAGGAACTGTAGCAAGAGACAGAAATTAACTCCTTCCTCTTATGTGTCTGCTAAATCCCACGTGGTTATGGCTGTAGATTTTTTAGTTAAGTCCATATATACACACAATTTTGATAAGTTTCTTTCAGGATTCAAAACACTCAAAAATAGTTTAATCTAAATCATTGACTCCAGTCATACTAGTTTAAGGTTGCTTAAAATCTAAGAAAACGGGAAGAACGTCAAACCAAACGCCTTTTAATATAAAATAAGTACTTAAGCAAAAGCTAACCAATAATCACATGAAACCATCTGGCCCATTCTTACTGCGGCATCCTACCCAGACTGTGATCCCATCAGTAAAAATTTTTTTAAGTCACAATCTGTCACACAGTATGACGATAAACAATATTTTACAAACATCAGTGGTAATTTTAATTTCTATCCAGGGTCCCAAGGTACCACCGACTAACTGAATACCTTAGCCTCTTCATGGAAGCTAACATTTCAGGAGTGACTTTTTTCTCCCAGGGATGAGAACTTTCAGAGGCGAAAGAATATGACAAAAATTAGAAAGGAAGCTACCCTCTGAGGGGTTTCCCTCATACAGAGCGAAGTAAGGCGGAATTGCCAGGCTTCCCCGCCAGCGCCAAGCTCCGTGGACCCCGGACTCAGAAGGATGAGGCGCCAACACGAAGTCTCCTCACTCGCTTCTCTACCCACCTTTCCTCCCAGCTGTCCCAGACGTTTACCCCTTTACCCTCTCTCCCACCGTAAACATCTCCGCATCATCCTTCCCTTCGCTCCCTCTATATCCCCTCCTGCCTGTGTAAGACGCAGCGGCTGAGGTCACAAAGTCGGCCAGGGGAGTTCTCCTTTCCTCCTCTTTCTAAGCTCTGACAGCAAAGCGAGCGAGACCCCAGCACTTGCGCCGCAGCAGCCAGGACCCTGCTGCCATGGCAACGGCGCGTCTCCGCGTCTTCCATCCGGGCCTCTTTCACTACAAGGGCGCGGGAGACCAGCGCAGACGCAGACGATAGCTTAAGAACACCTACCTCTCCGGGCGGTCCTCCTGGCGCGGGCAAACGACCTCTGTGGCTGCGGTTTCTGAGGAAACGACCAAGAAATCCAAGCATCACCCATAAGTTTCACGAGGGTTAGTACGAATTGGGGAAAGTTTACTGTCTGGGTTGAGTTTTCCAACGTGTGTCTCTTGCCGGATACGGACTTTATTAGAATGAATTCTAGAGGTATATTGCCGTTAAGTTGTTTTCTTCACCATTAACTTCCAAAAGTAGTTTCAGCTTTCATTAGTAGATAAGCACATTGCTAATTAGTGACCGGAAGATTCCCCATCCCACCCCCATCCTCCCTAAGCAAAACCAAACCTTTGCAGCTAGAGGTTATCATACTAAGTGAAGTTAAGTCAGAAAGAGAAAGACAAATACTATGTGATATCACTTGCATGTGGAATCTGAAATATGGCACAAATGAACCTGCTATGAAACAGAAACAGACTCACAGACGTGGAGAACAGACTTGTGGTTGCCAAGGGGGAGGGGGTGGGGGAGAAAAGGACTGGGAGTTTGGGATTAGCAGATGTAACCTATTATATATAGGATGGATAAACAGCAAGGTCCTACTGTATAGCACAGGGAACTATATTCAATATGCTGTAATACAACATAATGAAAAAAATATGAAAAAGCATGTGTATAACTGAGTCACGTTGCTGTACAGCAGAGATTG
Organism: Orcinus orca; assembly: GCF_937001465.1. Taxonomy (NCBI): domain Eukaryota; kingdom Metazoa; phylum Chordata; class Mammalia; order Artiodactyla; family Delphinidae; genus Orcinus; species Orcinus orca. Next base: position 60,810,551 of record NC_064559.1, on the reverse strand, counting down.
GCACAGCATTGTATATCAACTATATTTCAATTAAAAAAATAGAGTAAAATAAAAACTTTTATTGCCCAAGAGAATGGTCAAAGGAAATAGGTTGTTTGCTCCAACTTTCAAGCATGTCAAAATGGTCATCTAGAATTTTCTCAAATCCTCCTTAAAGGTCATCTTTATGTATGAAGGGGGAGCAAGATGATTTGGGGGCTGTGGTGACAAATGACAAGATTTTAGGAACTGTCCATTCCCTACCAGAAATAAAACAGGGAGAAATGAAAATATTTCCTCAGCACATTCCATTCAGATTATTTTTGTTTATTATTAGGATTTCTATCATTTGGTAAAATGGAGAGCACCTTTTCTCCAAAGAGGAGCAATATAAAACTGAATTTTTAAGTATTCTCCAAACTGTACAGTAGACTAAGTTAAAAAACATAGAAAAGATTTAAGGTTAAGATTAATTACAATATTGAGTGCACTTCCTAGCTACAGTGTAGAATGTATAGTTGTAACGACCTAATGTTTCTTCTGCTGCAGGACTTTGGTCTTAGGCCAAACACTTGAAAAAGACAAAAAATATAAAATGATCAAGTATTGAAGGACAAAGGAATTTTAGTCAAATCTCCTTTAGTGAACATGGAATTACTACAAAGCTAAAGTTGACCTTACGTTTCTGAACTCCTAGTTGAATATTTTTTCCACTGACCCTCCTAAATATTTTAAGTATTTTTGCAAATATTAATGGAATATAGCACCATTGTTCATAATATCCAAAAAGCAGAAACAACCCAAATGGCCAAAAAATAATGAATGGATACATAAAATGTAGTATATCCATTCAATGGAATATTTCAGCTGTAAAAAGGAATGAAGTACTGATAAATATTCAATACTACAACATGGATGAACCTTGAAAATGTTACTGAATTGGTCAACCGGACCCATGCTTAGAGAATAGATCTTAAGTGTTATCACCAAAAAAAGAAAAGTAACTATGGGAGGTAATGCATGTGTTAATTAACTTGATTGTTGTAATCATTTATACTTATAAATATTATACAGTATAATATTTAATAATATTATATAATATTTACATATAAAATATTTTTATATATAAAGTCATCATATTGTACACCTTAAAAATCATGTCATATAACCTAACTATATACAATTTTTATTTGTCAATTATACCTCAGTGAAGTTGGAAAAATAAAGTCCTCTTTCCTCTTCTCTCTGGTGTGAGCCCTTTGGACTACCAATGACTGCACAAGGAAGGAGAATTAAGGAAATATAGGAACAGGATGATTTAGGTAAATGCAGGTACAAAAAGAAAAGAAGTTTTCTGCTATACAGGCCCTTTCACCTGGATGGACTTTAATGCTCTTCAAAGTCAGAAAATGTTAAGCATCAATAAATGACTATGTTTTAGTAATAGGCAGCAGAAATGTGTTTCTAATTTATGACTCATCAAAGACTGGGATTTTTTTTTTAATTGGGGTATAGTTGTTTTACAGTGTTGTGTTAGTTTCTACTGTACAGCAAAGTGGAGTTCCCTGTGGTATACAGCAATTCTCATTAGCTATCTATTTTATATGTATTAGTGTATATGCGTCAATACCAATCACCCAATTCATCCCACCCACCCTTTCCCCACTTGGTGTCCATAGGTTTGTTCTCTACATCTGTGTCTCTATTTCTGCCTTGCAAACTGGTCCATCTGTACCATTTTTCTAGATTCCACATAGATGTGTTAATATACGATATTTGTTTTTCTCTTTCTGACTTACTTCACTCTGTATGATAGTCTCTAGGTCCGTCCACGTCTCTACAAATGACCCAATTTCGTTCCTTTTTATGGCTGAGGAATATTCCATTGTATATATATACCACATCTTCTATTTTTTATTTATTTATTTATATTTGGCTGCGATGGGTCTTCATTGCTGCACGCAGGCTTTCTCTAGTTGTGGCGAGCGGGGACTACTCTTCGTTGTGGTGCGTGGGCTTCTCACTGTGGTGGCTTCTTTTGTTGCAGAGCATAGGCTCTATGCACGCAGGCTTCAGTAGTTGTGGCTCATGTGCTCTAGAGTGCAGGCTCAATAGTTTTGGCACACAGGCTTAGCTGCTCCGCTGCATGTGGGATATTCCTGGACCACGGATAGAACCCATGTCCCCTGCATTGGCAGGCAGTGGATTCTTAACCACTGTGCCATGAGGGGAGTGCCTGTCTTCTTTTTTTTTAATTAATTTTTTTTTAATTTGGGTATAGTTTTTTTTACAATGTTGTGTTAGTTTTTACTGTACAGTGAAGTGGAGTTCCCTGTGCTATACAGCAGGTTCTCATTAGTTATCTATTTTATACATAGTAGTGTATATATGTCAATCCCAATCTCCCAATTCATCCCACCCCCCACCTTGGTGTCCATAAGTTTGTTCTCTACATCTGCATCTCTATTTCTGACTTGCAAACCAGTTCATCTGTACCATTTTTCTAGATTCCACATATATGCGTTAATATACAATATTTGTTTTTCTCCTTCAGACTTACTTCATGCTGTATGATAGTCTCTAGGTCCATCCACATCTCTACAAATGACCCAAATTCATTCATTTTTATGGCTAAGTAATATTCCATTGTATATATGTACCACATCTTCTTTATCCATTCGTCTGTCAGTGGACACTTCCATGACCTGGCTATTGTAAATAGTGCTGCAGTGAACACTGGAGGTGCATGTGTCTTTTTGAATTATGGTTTTATCTGGGTATATGCCCAGTATTGGGATTGCTGGGCATTATAGTAATTCTATTTTTAGTTTTTTAAGGAACCTCCATAGTGGCTGTATCAATTTACATTCCCACCAACAGTGCAAGAGTGTTCCCTTTTCTCTACACCCTCTCCAGCATTTGTTGTTTGTAGATTTTTCTGATGATGCCCATTCTAACTGATGTGAGGTGATACCTCATTGTAGTTTTGATTTGCATTTCTCTAATGATTAGTGATGTTGAGCATCTTTTCGTGTGCCTCTTGGCCATCTGTATGTCTTCATTAGAGAAATGAAAGACTATGGGATTTTACAAATAGTGATCACTGTGTATATGAATAGTGCCATGTGTTTTCCCTCTCCACTGGTTAATTTAATACTAGTTATAACTATAAATTTCAAATGTCCATTCTGAAAAAAAGATCCAAGAAAGAGATAAAACTCCCCCAGTTTTCTGTCATTGTTCATTATACATGGTATAGAAATAAGTAGACAAAATGAGGAAGAGAGCAGCATAAGGTTGAGCAACTCTCTTTCAATTAAAAAAAAGCACTTTGAAGGCTTTGATTTAGAAAAACCAATATTTATTTAACTTAAGTACCCAGAAGAGATTAAATAAATGCCAAGAATTAAGAAGACATCACTGTACATGTCTTCTATAAAACTGTTCAAAGTAAAACACTTTACAGACAATATGCAGATTCTGTATAGAGTCACGATATTCTAAATCATTCAACAAATATTACTCAGCACTTAAGTGGCAGACACTGTTCTAGATACTTGGAATATATCAATGAACTATAATCTTCCCTGGAAGTCAGAGTTCCAACTATCTCAAACACCTAGAACCCAATTGCCAAAAAAAAAAAGGTGCAAAAGTCTCAGAGTCCTTTGCCTTACTTTATTCTAATAAGTTCAGATCTCTGAGGTCCCAGCCCAGAAATTAGAATGTTATCATTTGAAAGGAAGGGAAAAAGAAGAGGTGAAATTTTAAGCATGTATTCTTCTGAATTTATACCTATACATTCCACCTTTAAGGCTCATTTATTTACAGAGCACAAGGGCTTTATAATGTTTACATACATGTATTTGAAATCGATACATTAACATCTGGATCTTTTGTAAATTAAAAAAGCTATTTTATAATGTAGGGAATATTTTCTTTAGGAAGCGAAAACTTCACCGCCTTTATGGAGCTCACCTTCTAGTAGGGAGAAAAGACAATAAATAATAAACATACTAAATAAGTAAATCATTGTGTGTGTCAGAAGGTGAGAAATGATATATAAAACATAAAGCCAAGAAGAGAGGATCAGAAGTGTGGGGCTAGGTTGTAGTAATGGGGCTGCTATTTCAAATAACTTAGTCAAGTTAAGCCTTATTGAGGTGACATTTGATACTTTTAATAGTAGTTATACACAGATTTGATGTATAATAATATTTATCAATTACATATATATTACATATCAGATATATCTTATATCTGGATATAGTTATAATAAAAATACAGCAACTGCTGAAGAAATCAAGACATTCTTTCTGTAGTGCACTATTATTATGAGTGTGTCACAGTAAAGGCTGGAGAGCTTGAGTTTGCATATGACCCTTAGCAGCAGGACAATCCCTTTTTCAGCTTGTATGCCAGCCATAAGTACATCCCTTTAACACAAAAAAATTATTCAGCACTTGTTTCATGTGTTCAGCACTTTTGAGTGTATGCCCAGCCCCCATAAGGCAGAAGTTTCAAGGGATCTCCTGCTATGAGGCTCTAGCTTACTCAGTATGTGATTAGAAATTCTGAAATCTGGGAGAAGGATTTTATAGAAATAAATTATAAAGGGAAAGAAGCAAAATGAATCTTCCTAAAAGGTTAGCCTTTGAGGAAAAACAACAAACATAATTTACCTTTTAAATTATTGACAGGAAAACCCTGTGTTTATAAGTAGTGTTTTATTGCCTGATTGAATAATTACTCTTTGAAGCTACCCATATGGTTAAACATTAAGTGCCGTTTGCTAAGCTGTCCTATAGGTCTAGCTCTTTGCAGTTTTATAGCAGAAGTTGCACCTTCTTGACTTCTAGACATACATATTTAATGTGAAAAGCAAAAAATAATTAAATATGGAAGCTAAACTACAAAGGCTCTATTTAAGGTATACAAATAGTATTGATGACTAGTGATAAGAATGACCCTGCTTATCGTCTGCTCGAGGTCAAATAATTGACTCATCAACATGAAGAAATGCACTTCAGGTCACTCTGTTGTCATAAAAATACTTTTAAATTAATAATCTCTATAGTCCTTCATGTTCCACTTACATTCTTTACTATTAACATCACCCCATAGAAAGGCAAAGTACATTTTGGTTTATTGAAGGTAATATACAATTAGGCATAAAATTTTCCTGTGATTAAGTTTATACTCAACATGTTCCCAAAGGCATTTGAAGCTGCTTGCATTACCATCCTGGATACAATGAATGGTAGATATAGATGAAGCCAATGCCAGTATGCTAACACTAAGAGTCAGTTCAGTTTCTGTAACTGAGTTTTCAAATTTTAAGCAGCTAATGTAAAAATGGAAATAAAGTACACTTTCTATTTCTTAAAAGAAATCACATGTGTTCCTCAAGAAAAACCTGTTGTCCTGGCATTTATTTTTAAAATAATTTCTTTGGTGGGGTTTTTAGTAGGAGTAGTCAGTGATGAAAGGGCCAAGGCCTTCAGTAGCATTTTTATAGCAAAGGTATAGACAAGTTCCCTAAGGCTGTTACAATTTTCTTGAGAATAATAATTTTTTAAAGCTATACTTCAAAACCATAAACTTAAAAATATTGACTTTGAATTCTTCCAACTTTTTCTCTTCACCTATGCCTGGTGAATGTCTTCTGCCTTAAAGTGACAATCCAATAGCAATGATGGCTGTCTCTCTTCTCTGGGGATGGCAATATCATTAAAGCTCATTACAAAACTTGGATATGCAAGAGTACCTATGCATTAACTGAAAATGGACTCATCTTGTCATCTGAATCTACGTGCAAAGAATGAATGCCTCCCAAGTACGTATATGGCCATAACCAAGAGGTTCATGTCAGCAAGCCACACTCTTCTAAAAGTGTAAATCAGACCATACCCCTCTCTGACTTTCCAATGCTATTAGAATAAAATTCAAATTCCTTACCTTACTTCCAAGATTCTGCATAATTGGGCCCCATCTTACTCCTGTAATCTCACCTCCTACCACTTTGCTGCCCATTCATGATACACCAAGCACCCTGACCTCTCTGTTCCTCAAGAATGTCGAGCTCTTTTCCATCTTTGCTATTTCCTCTGCCGGAATGCTCTTCCCCAGATATTTGCACTGCTAAATGCTTCTCATCCTTTAGGTAAGAGTGGACATTCTTGCCTTGTTTTTGATTGTAGGGAGAAAATGCCCAATTTCTCACCATTAAGTATGATGTTAGGTGTAGGATTTTTGTAAATGTTCTTTATCAAGTTGAGGAAGTTCCTCTCTACCCTTAGTTTACTGAAAGTTTTTTTTTTTTATCGTGAATGGCTTTTGAATTTTGTCAAATGCTTTTTCTACATTAATTGATATGATCACATTATTTTTCTCTTTAGCCTGTCGATATGGTGGACTACATTAATCGATTTTTTAATGTTGAGCCACCTTGCACACCTAGAATAAATCCCACTTGTTTGTGGTGTATACTTCTTTTCACTGCTGGATTCAATTTGCTAATATTTTGTTGAGGATTTTTGCTTCTATGTTCATGAGAGATTTTAGTCTGTAGTTTTTCTTTGTGGTAAAGTCTATTTGTTTTTGGTGTTAGGGTAATGCTGGCCTCATAGAATGAGTTAGGAAGTGTTCCCTCGGCTTCTGTTTTCTGGAAGAGATTGTGGAGAATCGGCATTATTTCTTCCTTAAATATTTGGTAGAATTCACCAGTGAAACCATCCAGGCCCAGTGCTTTCTATTTTGGAAGGATATTAGTGATACAATTTCTTTAATAGTTATAGACCTATTCAGACTGTGTTTTTCAAGAGTTCATTCATTTCATCTAAGTTATCAAATTTATGGGCCTAGAGCTATTTATGTTATTTCTTTATTATTCTTAAGTGTCCATGTAATAATCCCTCTTTCATTTCTGACATTGGTGATTAGTGTCTTCTCAGCCTGGCAAGAGGTTTATTGATTTTATTGATATCTTAACAACTGTGTTTCATTAATTTTCTCTGTTGATTTCTTGTTTTCAATTTCATTTTTGTCTGCCTTTTAAAGATTATTTATTTTCTTTGGCTTGCCTTAGGTTTAAATTGCCCTTTTTTCTTTAGTTTCTTAAAGTGGAAGTTTATATTACTGATTTTGGATCTTTCTTCTTTTCTAATATATGTCTTTAATGTTATAAACTTCTCTCTAAACATTGCTTTTGCTGCCTCCCATAACTTTTGATAAATAGTATTTTCTCTTAGTTCAAAACATTTCTAAATTTCTCTCGAGACTTCTTTTTGACACAGGTGTTATTTAGACATGTGTCTTTTAACTCCAAATATTTGGAGGTTTTACAGTTATCTTTCTGTTATTTATTTCTAGTTTAATTTCACTGTGGTGTGAGAATATAATTTATATGATTTCTATACTTTCAAATTTGTAAACGTATGTTTTACAACTAAGAATGTGGCCCATTTTGGAAGTTGTTTATTCAGGTTTGGAAAAAATATGCATTCTGCTGTTGTTTGACGGAATATTCTATAAATGTCAATTAGATCAGGTTGATAGTGCTTTTCAGGCCAACCATATCCTTACTGATTTTCTGCCTGTTTGATCTATCAATTACTAAAAGAGGGTGTTGAATAATTTAACTATAATAGCGTATTTTTCTATTTCTCCTTTTAGTTGTCAGATTTTGATTCATATATTTCAGGGTTCTGTTGTTAAGTACATTCACACTAAGAATTGTTATGTCTTCTTGGAAAATTGGCCTCTTTATCATTATGTAATGACCCTCTTTATATCTGCTAATTGTCCTTGTTCTGAATTCAGTTTTGTCTGAAATCAATATAGCTACTTCAGCTTCCTTTTAATGATTGTTAGCATGGTATTTCTTTCCCCAGCCCATTGCTTCTAATCTATTCATACATGTGTCTTTAAAGTGGGTTTCTTATAAATAAGTTAGGTCTTATTTTTTATCCACTCTGACAGTCTCTTTCCTTTAATTGTTGTATTTACACCATTTACATTTAAAGCAATTATTGATATGCTTGGATGAATATCCTCCATGTTTATAATTGATTTCTATTTATTGCATTTATTCTTTGATATGTTTCCCCCCTTTTTTTCTGCCTTCTCTGGTTTTAGTTGAGCATTTTATATAATCTATGTTATCTCTTCTCTTAGGATAGCAATTATACTTCCTCAAAAAAAATTTTGGGGGCGCAGTGGTTTAGAGTCCACCTGCCGATGCAGGGGACATGGGTTCGTGCCCTGGTCCAGGAAGATCCCACATGCCGCAGAGTGGCTGGGCCCGTGAGCCATGGCCTCTGAGCCTGTGCATCTGGAGCCTGTGCTCTGCAATGGGAGAGGCCGCAACAGTGAGAGGCCCACGTACCGCAAAAAAAAAAAAAAAAAAAAAAATTTTGGTGGCTGCCCTAGAGTTTACAGTACATTTTTAACTAATCTAAAATTAATTTCAAATAACACTACTGCTTCATATGTAGTGCAGGTACCTTATAAAAGTATTCCCAGTTCCTTCCTCTGATCCTTGTGACATCGCTGTCATTCATTTTACTTATCCATATTCTATAATCACTCAATACATTGCTTCTATTATTACTTCTATTATTACTTCTATTATTACTTTAGTTTTTAATAAATTAAGATTAAATAAAAATTTATTTTACCTTTATTTATTCCTTTTCTAACATTCTTTCTTTCTTTATATAGATCCAAGTTTCTGACCTATATATCATTTTCCTTCTCCCTGAAGAACTTCTAATATTTCTTGCAGGACAGAACATTTTAATACTTCTTGCTTGCACTGAATTCTCTCAGTTTTTAATTTTCTGAGAAAGTCTTTATCCTGAACAAAAGGATAATTTTGTTGAATATAGAATTCCAGGTTGATGATTTTTTTCCTTCAATATTTTAAATATTTCACTCAACTTTCTTTGTGCTTCTATGGTTTCTGACAAGAATCTGCTGTAATTCTGTAGGTAAGATTTTCCTGCCTCTGGCTTTTTCAAGGTTGTTAACTTTGTCTTTGGTTTTCTACAATTTGAATATGACATACCTTAATGTAGTTTTTTCTTTCTTCGTGTTTTTTTTGTTTTGTTTTGTTTTTTATCCTGCTTGGTATTCTCTGAGCTTTCTGGATATGTGGTTTGCTGTCTTTCATTAATTTTGGAAGGTTATTCGGCTATTATTACTTTGCATATTTCTTCTGCTCTATTTGTTCCTTCTCCTTCTGGTATTCCAATTACATGTATGGTACATCTTCTATAATTGTCCCACAGTTCTTAGGCATTCTATTCTTTTTTAAATTCTTTTTCCTCTTTGCCTTAAATTTTGGGAAGTTTCCACTGACCAGTCTTCAAGTTCACTGGTTCTTCTGCTGTGTCAAGAGTAGTGATGAATGCCTTTTATAGAGTCATCAGTTCTGTTACAGTGCTTTTGGTTTATAGCATTTCCTTTTGATTCTTTCTTAAGAGTTTCCATATCTCTGCTTATATTACCCATCTGTTCATGCATGTTTTCTTACACTTTCCATTAGAGCCCTTAACATAATGACCATAGTTAAATTCCCAATCTGATAACTCTAATATCTCTGTCAAGCTGGGCCTGGTCCTGTTGCTTTCTTTGTCTTTTCAGACTGTGTTTTTTCTTGCATTTTAGCATGACTTGTAAATTTTTTTGTTGAAAGCTGGACATGGTATATCAGATAATAGGGACTGAAGCAGATAGGCCTTTAGTGTGAGATTTTATGTTAATATGGTTAGAAGTTGGGCTGTGTTTAATGTTTTCCATAGCTGCATGTGCCAGGGGGTTCAAATTTCTCTAGTGTCCTTCTTTTTCTCTCTCTAGTTTTTGGGCTTCCATAAGAACTCCTCCTCAGAGAGCTTGCATCTCCTTCAGCTGTAATTCACTGTTATTCTACTAGAGTCCTATTGGTATGGTGGTAAAGTATGGAAGAAGAGAATCATTCTATAATCTTATGATTAAATCTCACTCTTTCAGTGGGCCTTGGTCCCTGGGCTGTGACCTTCACAAGTGTTTGTTAGCTTCCCCCTCTATCTATTTAGGTGAGACAGAAAGGCTAGAGGGAACTGGAGTTGAAGAAATGCCCTTCCCTCACATAAGATAAGGCTCTGGGAAAGTCTTTTTCCCTGGAGATTAGGCCTTTGTTATGAAGAATGTCTAGGCTTAGATATTCACAATGGTTACTTTCTGCCTCTAGCTACAGAACTTTTTCATCTTCCCCAAATGAAAATTTGTACCTGTTAAACATTAACTCCCCATTTTTCCCTCTCCCCAACCCCTGGCAACCACCATTCTACTTTCTGACACTATGTAGCCTTTTGCATCTGGCCTCTATCACTAACATAAAGTTTTTAAAGTTCATCTGTTGTGTAGTATGCATAGTATTTTGTTCCTTTTTAACACAAGATAGTATTCATTGTGTGGCTATACCATCTTTTGTTTATCCACTCCGTGGGTGATGAACATTTGGGTTGTTTCTGCTTATAATGACTATTATAATGTTGCTTTAAAAATGTGTGTAGAAGTCTTTGTGTGGGCCTATCTTTTTCATTTCTCTTGGTTAGAGTTCTATGAGTGGAATTATTGGGCTGTGTGTAATTTTTAAGAAACTACCAATCTGTTTTCAAAAGTGGTTGTGCTGATACATTTCCACCAGTAATGTATGGGAATTCCAGTTTCTCTATATCCTTACCAACACTTGGTATTTTCTGATGTTTAAATTATACCTTCCTAGAGGGTGTGTAATGGCATCTCATTTTGAAACTGCACAACTCAGATGGGGTTCGAACCCAGCCAAAACTCAGATTGGTTCTTGAACCCACAGGCTTAGACTTTTACTCAGCCAAAACTCAGGTTGGGCCTTGAACCCATGGGCTGAGACTCAAACCCACTGTCTTTTTTTTTTTTTTACGGTACGCGGACCTCTCACTGCTGTGGCCTCTCCCGTTGCGGAGCACAGGCTCCGGATGCCCAGGCTCAGCAGCGGCGGGCTGGGCTCACGGGCCCAGCCGCTCCGCGGCATGTGGGATCTTCCCGGACCGGGGCACGAACCCGTATCCCCTGCATCGTCAGGCGGACTCTCAACCACTGCGCCACCAGGGAAGCCCAAACCCACTGTCTTTTAATTGAAATTGCACACCTGGTCTCAGGACTTAATGAAGCTCAGGTTCTTTATGTCTCAGCACAGAAGGAATTCAGCGAGAGGCAAAGTGGTAGGTAAGAAGTAGATTTATTGCGAGAGATACACATCCCATAGACAGAATGCAGTCTGTCTCAAAAGGCTTGAGAGTGGCCCAAAATACGGTGTGGTTAGTTTGTATGGGCTGGGTAATTCCACAGGCTAACAAGTGGGAGGAGTATTCCAACTGTTTTGGAGAAGGGGTGGGGATTTTGAGGATTTGGGCTACCACCCACTTTTTGGCCTTTTATGGTCAGCCTCACACCTGGTCATAGCTCAGTAGCATGCTAATATATTACAATGAGCATATATTGAGGCTAAAGCTCTACTGGAAGTCAAATCTTCTGTCATCTTGGACCTAGTTGGTTCTAACCAGTTTATGTTGTATCCACAATGGCTATGTCATTTTTTTAAAATGCTCCCTTCCTTCCTGTTTCAATTTGGTATTAATTTTCATTTCCTTAATGCTACTAATTTGAAGTACTTTTCATATACTTGTTAGCCATTAGTGTGTCTTCTTTGGTGATCTGTCTATTCAAGTCTTTTGTCCATTTTTAAACTGGGTTATTTGTTTTAGGATTGAGTTGTAAGGATTCTTTATATATTCTGGGTACAAGTCCTTTATCAGATATTTGATTTATAAATATTTTTCCCCAGTCTGTGGCTTATCTAATCTTGCTTTTGGTTTTAGATTTTCCTTTGTTTTTCTTCATTAATCCACCCACCAGCTCAATCTTCAGATGATTCATAAATCAGCATTACCTCTGATCCAATGGGGAATTTTTCAAGGGAGAATTGAACTCCAGAAACTACTACCTCTGGAGCCAATCTCAGCTGAGTTATAGCCCTTCTTACAGCACGGTGGCACCCATCACAACTTGAGGCAGTGTTCTTTTCTAAATTGTTGATATTTGTACATAGCAGACAATTTAGTAGAGTATGAAATCAAACCATCAGTGGTGGATTGGCATATATTAAGAGCTTCACTAGTATATATTCTATCCCTCCCTGAGAGTAGCTCACAGATTTATCAGTAATAAAGCCAGAATTTTCTTCAGTCACTGGCTTTGAGTGCACAAGATCTAAAGCATATTTCCCAAAGATATTTCTTCCATGAATTCATATCATCTTTAGCAAAAGATATGAACCTTAGAAAAACTTAAAAATCTCCACTTTAATCAATCAATTCAATGAACATTTATAGGGTGTTGTGCTAGGTACTAAGAGACAAACAATGAACAAAACAAGTTTCTCCCCTCAAAGAGCTTAAAGTGGATATATATACATACAAATAACTGTAATACATAGCTGTATGTATATGTGGTAGCGTAGAAATATTGGAGAAGGCTGCCTATAAAAAGTGGCATTTGAGCTAATCTTCACAAATGAATTGGATATCAAAGTCAGAAATCGGGATGAGGGCATCCCAGACACAGGGACTAATATGTGCAAAAGCATAGAATCTGAGGCTCCTGAGTAATGTCAACAACAGCAAGTATTCTGGAATAGTGTAGGATGCCGCTGTGAAACAAAGCTGGAAATTCAGGTAGGGAAAGGCTGTGAAGAGTCTTAAATTCAATCCATTAGAAGTTTATTGACCACCTACTGTTCCCAACATTGCTAGGTAATCTGAGGGAATGGTTCACAAATTTTTGTGTTTGTATTATCCCACAGTTACTATTCTATCAAAAACCATATCTTCCTCTCAATTGTAATCAAATTCTAATTTTTATGAAGACATTAATGAATTCACAGGTACTATATTTGTCATTTATAATTAGTTTAAAAGGCATTAATGTGCAACGTAGCGTACCTGATAGTAAATTTGTAACTGGGTATTTTTGAAAAATTAGTCTTAAAAATTATAAGGAAAATTTTAATATTTTATGATAATTTCCCAGATTGTCTATAAAGAAGGCCCACTTTTTTAGACATTGATAAAGTCTTCTCTTCACATATTTTGCTAAAGAACACTTCAGACATGTTACTATGAGACTGATTTTAACAAAATCTATTAGATGTGTATCAACTAGTTACATACTATATTCATGGTTTTTTGTGAATCATTAGCTTTGTTTAAAAAGATGGCTTTTGTATAAGTACATTTCTGTTTTTGTGGGGGGGAAAAGGTGACATTAAACCTGCCCCAGACAGAAAAAAAATGGCTTGTTAGGAATATGTTTTGTGTTAGTGTGAGTTACTGTTGCTGTATTTGTTTATTGTAAAGGTAGTTGGTTAATATTCAGTGTACTTTACAATAAAGAGTAATAAAAATTTCTAAGTCCTGAAATTCAAGAACATCTCAATGTTGATGAAAAATTAATCAATAGATCAAGAAACAAATGGATAAACACCAAGGTCCTACTGTATAGCACAGGGAACTATATTCAGTATCTTGTAATAAACCATAATGGAAAAGAATATGAAAAAGAATCTATATTCATATGTATAACTGAATCACTTTGCTATACAGCAGAAACTAACACAATGTTGTAAATTAACTATATTTCAATAAAATAAATTTAAAAAATAAAACAAAGCAAAAAGGAAAGAAATGGAAAATTTTGAGCCAAATTTGATGATTATAGCCCAGGAACAGCATCTCATAAAGCTCTGAGAGGACTTCCCTGGTGGCACAGTGGTTAAGAATCCATCTGCCATTGCAGGGGACGCGGGTTCGAGCCCTGGTCCAGGAAGATCCCACATGCCGCGGAGCAACTAAGCCCGTGAGCCACCACTACTGAGCCTGCGCTCTAGAGCCTGGGAGCCACAATTACTGAGCCCACGTGCCACAACTACTGAAGCCCACATGCCTAGAGCCCATTCTCTGCAACAAGAGAAGCAACCACAATGAGCAGCCCACGCACCTCAAAGAAGAGTAGCCCCCACTTGCCACAACTAGAGGAAGCCCGCATGCAGCAATGAAGACCCACACAGTCAAAAATAAAAAAAACAAATTTATAAAACCACAACAACAAAAATCTATTAAAAAAAAGAAAAAGAAAACTCCGAGAACTGTTCTGCCCGTTAGAAATCAAGGCACAGTTATATAAGTTTGTTGCTACAGAGGGCTACACATTAAATAATGTATTATTGACAGTTTACACATTCTAGATCTAAGCATCATCATGGCCCCTTACAAGATCAAGAAAGAATGTTATCTTTTAAGGAGTTGTCTTGTTGATGCTAGGAGAATGTTGCTCTTTATGATTGAGCAAGTATTTCTACCCATGGGGGAGGTTTGGTTGATGCCTAATGCAGATACACAATGCATAGTAGAGGGGGAGAGAGGAGGCCAAAGGGCAGAAAAAAAGTATCTACTTGAGATGTTAAAAAGCAACTAATTTTCAAATAGCCAATCTCTAATTCCATTACTCCTGGGCTCAAACATAAGCAGTTGTTGTTTTCTATATACCTGTTCCATAACCAGATTCAAGAATACTGACAATTACCTCATGTGACAAAAAGTTTAATTTTAAGAGTAGAAATTAATATAAATTTTGCTGTTATAATAATTGTAAAGCACAAAGATAAATAAAATACAGTAGCATTATTAATAAACAAGATTGATAAGAGGTGGCATAGAAGTAGAAATCCTATAGGCTGAGTGCTTGAAATTCGTAACTACTCTTATGCCAATCTTTATTTGGCCTAATATGGCAGTGAACTGAATTAATTTTGATGAGCAGAGAGGAAGGTGTTTTGATGGTTGCCACTCTCCTTTTTTTCTTCTCTTCCTTTTAAGGGAGCAAGAAACATGTAGAGCAAAACAAATCATTTCTGTCCCAGGCTCTAGCCCATTCACTGATTCTAGACCAACCAACTCTCAGGTAACAAGTATAAATGAATGACTTCACAAAGAATTACATAATACCTGAGTTGATGCAATAAGAGAAAGACGGTATGAAAAGATGGGGAGAAATATTGTCAATAGGATTTGCTATCCATAGACTGAGGGGAGAGTGAGAGAAAAATAGGAGTCACGAATGACTTAATGCTTTTGTTTAGCTTGTGCAAATGAAAGAATGAAATGGCACTTTACTGAGATCTAGGACAAGCAGGGTACAAATCAAGAGTTTGTTTCTCCAGTGTTGTTGTGATTAGTTAGGCAATCAAGTAGAGATGGAACTGAGCAGTTGGATATAGAGCCTGGAATTCAGAGAATAGGAAAGGGATATACATGACACACAGGGAGGGGATGTAGATGAGGAGGGAAACAAAAGTTCAGAGAAGTAAGCCTGAGAGTGTTCCAACATCTATCTAGCTGTCAGGAAGAAGAGGAAGAGCCAGTAAACAAGACCCTGGTGCAACCAGTGAGTTACAGAGAATCAAGAGAGAGTTGTGTTCCAGAAGCCAAGGGAAGGTCTTGTTTAAAGAAGGGATGTTCACTGTTTCAAATGCTGCTGACAGGCCAAATACAATGAGGACTGGGAACCACAGTTTTGACAATAGTTGTGTTTTTTTGTTTTTTTTTTCTGTGACCTTGGGCAAGTTAGTAGTGCACTTATGCTCTGGACCCTGTTTTAAAATGGGGATGGACATCTATTAAGGCTGTTGGGAGGAATGACTAATACATGATTGGGGTATAATAGAAGTGGGGCAGGTGCGGGGTTGTTAGCAGTGACTGGTAGCAGTCCCGCTCAGCCATTGGTCGGCCATTGGTCACAGTGGGCCCCTCCCGGAAGCAGACCACCGTTGGTGAGCAGCCATTAGGGAGCAACCCTTAGAAGGCTACCGTTAGCAGTCCCAGTCAGCCATTGGTTGGCATCGCAGTGGGCCCCTCCCACTCCCCTTCCTCTGTATAAAGGAGCCCGAATTGGGACTGAGGGAAGATTTTGTTGGGGTGGACTCTAGTCTGCCATCTTCTTGATCTGCTAGCTTTCTGATTAAAGTCATTATTCCTTGCCGCAACAGTTCGTCTCCCGATTTATTGGCCTGTCTGTCGTGCAGCGAGCAGAGTGAGCTCAGTAACAGTTTTAGAGGAATGATGGGATCCTGAACAAAATAGAAGAGAGTAAGCAGAGACAGCAGCATTGCCAGTTCACTTCAAGGGGTATTGCTGTAAAGGGAAGAGAAGAAAAGGGACAGGCGCTAGAAGGACATAGAAGTTCAAGCAGAGGAGGATTTATCATGAAGCTAATAAAGCTTACATTTCAGGGCTTCTCATCTGCACCGGCTTCTTCTATGGCCCTAGGAAGGGCCCTAACAATGTGTTTCTGTGAAAATATGTTTTTGTAAAATTTCCCAAGATAAAATATTTTAATGACAATGAACCAGTGTCTCCTTCCATTCTAGCTTCCCTCCATCAAGTGTTCTCTACTTTTGTCTGGCTGCAGACACTGCTGGTATTTGAGTAAAGGAGAGTTAAGTTAGGAATACAGGTAATTTGGGTTCATGTTTTGTTTTAACTCTGAACAACAAAAGTGTTTTCAAGTATAACAAAAACAATGATTGCATTGAATTGAGAATTACATTTCTTCTTCTCTACCACTTAAATCCTGAAGAACTTGAGTGAGAAAAAATAAAACTACCTATCCAACCCTAATGTACTGTGAAAATAGAAGTACCAAGACTTGCAGATTTCTGGTCACAAAGTTATAAACCAATGCAGTTATTCTGGGCTCTAGATGCGTTAATTTTCATTTTTTGAAGAAATGTGTAATCATGTGAAGCAAAATAAATTTGAGAAAGAATGTAAGGATTTAAAACAAGAAACGCTGTGAGATAATAATGAGACAGGCTGGGACCTGGAACCTGAGACCCTTTCCTCAGTCCTTGCACCTGGACAAATGTCTCCTTGAGCAACAGAATACAAAGAAACTATAAAGGACTAAAGATATCCACACACATGCACAGTCGGGACAGTTATGAACAATAGGATACAAAAGGCCAAAACCCAGCTGCTACTTCTGAGGTGCCAGGAGCAAAAGCAGGGTACTGCGCATGATGCCTGCACACAGCACCACCAAGAGGGTGGTCAGACCACCTAAGCCACGCCTCAGGCCCCACCCACAGATCAACCTGTACCCTCACCCCATTTAAGGAACCAGCTTACCCCGCCTCAGGGACTGAGCAAGTGAACCTGTTGCTTGTTTTCACTCCCTCGTGCTGCAGCAGTAGTCCTTATAAAGTCTTGCGTGAATTCCTTGTCTGGTCTCGTATCAATTTCTAGTGATTAAAGAGTCCAAGAAACCAGGTCAGTAACAGTAAGGAAGGTGACTCAGCAAAGTATGCATCCTTTTACAGTAAATGCCTACTCGGAGAACCAAACCTCTTCGTTAAATACAGTAAAATAGAAAAGAAGAAACTATCAAGAAGTTATATTTCCATTAGAATTTTTAAGACTTTCTTAAAATAACTAGACAGCCACAATTTCGTTAATGTTAATTTGAACCACTCAGTGGCAAACCAGTATCTCTGTAAAACATAGTATTGTGTGAACACTACCATTTGACTACCACTTTGTTGCAGGAAAATGGGGGGCTCAAGAAGATGGTCATGTCCCAGGTTTTAGGCGAGTGAGTCCATGGGGCAGGCCACCAGGTGAGGGTCCTTGGCCTCCTTTAGGAAAGAATCCAAGAGCAAGCCACGGTAAAGTGAAAGCAAATTTAGAGAGATACACATTCCACAGGCAGAATGCAGTCGTCTCAGAAGTCGAGAGCAGCCCTGGGCTGAGGGTGTGGTTAGTTTTATGGGCTGAGTAATTCCATACACGAATGAGTAGGAGGAATATTCTAACTATTTTGAAGAAGGGGCAGGGATTTCCAGGACTTGGGCCGCCACCCACTTTTTGGCCTTTCATGGTCTGCCTCAGAACTGTCTTGGTGCCTGTGGGTGTGTTATTTAGCATGCTAATGTATTACAATGAGCTTCAAGGTCTACTAGAATTTGAATCTTCCACCATCTTGGGCCTAATTGGTTCTAACTAGTTTATATAGTATCCTCAACAGCTGTGTCATTCTTTTAAAGGTTGTGCCCTGCCCCCTTTCCTCCTGTCTCAACTTGATGCACATTAAGTAGTAATAAGTGTGAAACTTTATTTCCAGAAATATTGAAATAAATTTTCCTAAACTGCTGGATTTGTATACAACACTTTCCTAGTGTAATATACAAATACATGGTCGCTCAGCCTCTCCTAGAAGAACATGAGGGACACAGAACAGCCACTTTCACAGGGGGCCCATATTTTTGTTGCTTACTTACTCTGCTTCACGTTATAGCAAGGAGCTCCAAGACTACAAACATGGAGCAGAGTCTGTAACCTTAGAGAGGTTGCTCCCAAACTCACTCTCCTTTTCGTTGTTACTCTTCTCCCTCCTTTCCTCCCAGTTCTAATCTTTTGTTTTGTACAGGCATTTGGGGGGGGGGGGGGCAGGGCGGGGAGTGAATACTAACATAAATATTTAAAAGAGCATAAAGTGAATGTCCCTTCCTACAAGTGGGCATCTTCGAGGAAATGCATTCCTGAAATCTTGATCACTACAATAGGAGCAAGAGAATAAGACATCTGCATAGCTAGGTGAATTAATTTTGAAATTACCTTCACCTTGCAGTGGTGGGCTTCTTAAAGTGCACCAGACTCCTCCATCTGTATGACACATGTGGATTCTCGATAACCTTACTCAAGTTGTTGCTTTTGGCGCCTCTTCCTTCCTTAGGACCCAATAGATGCATTCTTGAAACTGTTGCAAACCCACAGCTGACAGTTTCCATTTTAAGAATGTCTTTTCATTGTTTTCACTACAAAACAGCCTTTTTTTTTTTTTTTTTGCGGTAGTCAGACAAAAGCATAACTTCTTTTAGATGTATTTTTTCACTTCATAATGTTTTTCATCAGGAAAAAAATGAAATCTATATTTCAATACTGTCGGAGTCCAAACTAGACAACCAGGAGGTATGGATATTTTGTCTCCTTACCCTACAGGATGAAAATACCCTCACTCATTTGCCCACTTTAAGTAATGTGAAGTTTCTATGATTGTAGGTAATTCCACACAAAATTATTTGCCAACTCTAAAAAAAATTACAAAGAGATAAAATATTTTCGTATTTTTGTATTTGTTCAGATACTTTGCAGAATTGCTGCATTAATTGTGGTTTATATTTGGGGGTTAACCAGACATTAGGGAGAAATTAAAAGCTTACAATAAAAGAAGGCAACTATTAGATTTCTCCTACTCAGGAGAAAATGTTTCCTTCAGGGTCTCAACTATAATTGATTTGAATTCTGGCAAGTGATGCAGAAGGATGATAGAAATACTGATCAAAATTCACAGGAAGTTGGCAATGATTCTCTCTCTGAAAAAATATTATATTTGATACACACGAAAGACTATATATACAATATGTATGTATATTACAGTGTAATAAAAGTCACTTACCAAAATAAGAACATTACAAATATTCATGATCTACCTACACCATCTCCCTATCTTACCAAAAAAGGTAACCACTATCACAAATTTTTAGTGCTTCGTTATGTTCTTTTAAAAAAATTTGTTTACCACTTATGTATGTTGTTCTTAACCAAAACATTGTTTCATTTACTTGCTTTTGAGCTTCATTTTTTAAATGGTATAATGCAGCATGGACATGCCAGCTATTTGGGTTTTTTCTCACTGAACAGTATAATTATTTTCTAAAATTTATAAATGTTTTGCACATTATTATGTTTGTATTTTTGCCACTGTATAGCATTGCATTAGTACAATATATCAGAAGTTTTCTATTCGTTCTCCTGTTAATGGCATTTGGGTTATTTCATGTTTTTCTTTTTATGTTTTGTGTTTAAATTGTCATTTAACAATTTAATAATTCTTCATTTTTCTTTCATAGTTGTGATTTTATTCAATCATGTTCAGATATTATGAATAATCTGTAAACAAATCTTTAAATTTAAGTACCAAAAATCTAAAAAGTCATGTAGGCCAAGATTAGGGAGCAGTTTTCTTTAGAAGCAATTCTCTCTCTCCCTCACTATATCTATAAAATGGCCTGGAGACAGACATTAAATAGTTTGAAATATTTCAGGCATATTAAATGAATAACTGTGACTCCAAGTTGCCTTTTAGTTATACTTCAAGGTATAGGATGTGAAAACTGCCCTCCTTATCAAGACAGTCAAAACCTCTCAAATAAATATCCCCACATGTTTTGGTTGTACAAAAAAAAAAAGAATAGCCAGCATGTGAATTCTTCTTTTAAAAAAAGTATGTACACACACACACAATTGGATGTGGTGGTATTCATTCCTTCCAAACATGTGATTTTAGAGCTATTTTTTAAAAACTTGCATTTACAAAGTAGGTGATAAAAATATTTTTCTGGATTGTAAAAAGGACACAGAAACCACCAAGACTTGGTAAATGATATTAATCAGACTGACGTCTCTCTCTCCTGCTAACTCTCCTCATTTCTTTCTTCAACGTCTGCAGGTTATTTGTCTTTAGTTTCCTGGATAGACATTTCAGCCTGTTTCCCTTTTGCTCTCTTTTTTCATTTGTAATTTTTTGGCAGATGATTTATTCTTTCTCACTGCCCTTTTGAGTTTGGTTTCAATGTCTGCAAGAATTAGTTTAGCTGAAAATCTTGCCAGTCTCCTCTAGAGCTCTTCTTTTACTGTCCCTTCAGCTAAATTGATCTTCACCTCGAGCTACTTTGGCAGTGGTTTGTGGTGGGGAGGGCAGGTGTCTGGGTGCCTATGGCCACAGCACTGTGGGAAACTTTACAAAGCCAGCTTGCATGGTTGTTGCTGCTAAAATCATTCCCGTTTTGTTTGCTTTTACTTTATTTTATTTTATTCTCTCAACTGTTTAGTAACTTATACACTCTAATTTTACTCTTTGCTATTCTTTAAACCTTACTGTGATACCTAATTTAACACAATCTCATCTAATCTGTATCTTAATATTCCTCATGAATAACATAAGGAATTTAGAATACTTCATTTCTAAATATCTCTCATAAGAGCTGTCAGCTGTGTTCTTTTACAGATGCTATGTCTTTTCTCTCTGGCTGCTTTTACAGTCTTCTCTTTTTCCTAAGTTAACTGCAATTTTACTACTATGTGTCTGTAAAAGTCTCAGTCATATTGTAGCATATTGCCTCACCTCCATTCTATCTGCTCATTCTTTCTGAGGCTGTGATGTAAGATCTTCTCATTTCCCCCAACATATCTTAACTTCTTTTTACATCTTTAAAGGGCTGTCTGTTTACTGCATACTAGATAATTTTTTAAGTTTTATTTTCCACTTCACTAATTCCCTCTTCAGCTGTGTTTAATATGCTATTTAACCTAGTTATTGAGTTTTTAAAGTGTTTTTAGTGTGAAATTTACTGAACATACAGAAAAGAACATAAAACATAAATGTATAATATAATGAAAAATTATATCGCAAGCACACATGTATCATCTTCCAAGCCAAGAAATGGCTGTGTGCCCCTTAATCATACCTCTTTGCACTCCTCAGCAGTAAATACTTGCTAGACTTTTGTAGCAATCATTTCTTTGTTTTATACTTTTTAAAATCACTTTATGTATATAGATTTAATCAGTATAGTTTGCTTTTGAAAACTGGAATTGTATTGCTATATTCTTTTGTGTCTTACTTCTTTTGCTCAAAATTATGTTTATAAAATTCATAGAGGATTTCCCTGGCGGTCCAGTGCTTAATACTCCACGCTTCCCATGCAAGGGACGTGGGTTCGATCCCTGCTCAAGGAACTAAGATCCAACATGCCACGTGGTGTGGCTATAAATAAATAAATATTCATTGAAATTATTTCTTGTAGCTCTGTTTTATTCATTTTCATTCCTGTGCAGTCACATTTCTATAGGAATGGAATTGCTGGGTCATAGAGGATACAAAATCTTTGATTTTAAAGGGCCATGCCAGAATGCTATTCAAAGGGGTTGTACCAACTTACGTTGCACCAGCAATTTATGAGACATTATTCATTGAATTTTTTTTTATAAATTTATTTATTTATTTTTGGCTGCATTGGGTCTTTGTTGATGCACATGGGCTTTCTCTAGTTGTGGCAAGTGGGGGCTACTCTTCGTTGCAGTGCGCGGGCTTCTCGTTGCAGTGGCTTCTCTTGTTGCGGAGCACAGGCTCTAGGTGCACGGGCTTCAGTAGTTGTGGCATGCAGGCTCAGTAGTTGTTGCACACGGGCTTAGTTGCTCCGTGGCATGTGGGATCTTCCTGGACCAGGGCTCGAACCTGTGTCGCCTGCATTGGCAGGCAGATTCTTAACCACTGAGCCACCAGGGGAGCCCTATCCATTGAATTTTAATTTCAGCATTTCTATTTTTAATTTCTAAAATATATCTTTAGGTTCTTTTTGAAGTCACTCTTTTCATTTTTGTTAGTCTCTTATTACTTGTTCAATTTTGTGATTTCATCTTTTATATTTAAAATTTTATAGATATTCATTTTATACTCTGTATATGATCATTCCAAAACCTAAATCATTAGGACTCTTATCTGTTGTTTTTTCTGCCAGCTCTTATTTGTGGTTGCTTATGTCTCTGGTGATTTTTAAAATAATGTATTTAATTTTTAATAACTTAATTTCTAAAATAAATATTTTATATATTTATTTGATCTGAGCATGATCTGCCACTAAGTGTCTTATTAACTACTTATGCTCTATTGTGGTTTCCTGGGGGGTGTGAGAGGATAAAAATCATGCATATGGGATTAGAGTTGACAGATATTAAGAGTAACCATTATTCCTTAAGCTTTTTTACATTTCCCAAATTTCCTACCATAAATACATAATACATAATACTCTGAAAACCGGGAAATAATGTTAATATAACCATGGAACCAGAATACTTGCCAACCACAAATAAACTCAGCTAGTAAAATTTTATCATACATTATGAGGTAGGATTTTAGGTCACTTCTTAGGAGGCTATTTATTGAAGATTAAGGTATCTTCTCTATGACTTTCTATTCCATAACTCTGTCAGTGCAGGGGCTTAAAAGGGAATGCTATTCTCTAGAGATTATTTTTAAATATTGTTTTTAAAATTCTAATATCAGCCAGGGATTTCTACCCATTTGGGACCACATTAGCTCCCACCTAGATCCCTGACTTAATGCTGGAGTCCTTTCTACTAGACATAGCAGGTCTTTTTTATTAAAATGGATATGGAGGAATGGCTTTGAGTAAGTATGAAATGGTTTATACCTAAGGAAAGGAGACGAAAATGCAAAGAAAAAGTCAGGGTAGGGAGGAGAGAATCAAAAAACTATAATTGTTCATGGGATTTAATTAAAATAGTTGGAGATAAAAACAGATCTTTAAGCCAACTTGGATACTCTCTCACTACGGATACATTCTCTGGCCTACTGCCTCTTAATCAGTCAAACACAAGACACAGGCAGGAATTTCTAGATAGCCTTTTCTGTCCAAGTGTTCAATCTTTAAGTACTGATCTAGAGTTCAAGGTCGACTTCTGGCAACACTCCCAGAATATGGCAGGTGGGTCCTCCAGGATTTTTGGCATCCTGCAAAGAACGATGGTCAACTCTTGCAGTTTGAAAAATTAGAAAGAAGGGGTGGTGGCTTCCCAGCTTGGCTGGGAAGTTCTGATTCATCCACCGTATTCACTAGATATTGCACCTTTGGATTTCCATTTATTTCAGTCTTCACAAAATTCTCTTAATGGAAATTTCCATTCCCTGTTAGACTGTAAAAGGTACCTGGAACAGTTCTTTGCTCAAAAAAAGTTTTGGGAAGATGAAAGTATGAAGTTGCCTGAAAAATGGCAGAAGGTAGTGGAACAAAAGGGTGAATATGATGTTCAATAAAGTTCTTGGTGAAAATGTCTTTTATTTTTACTTAAAAACCAAAGGCACTTTTTGGCCAACCCAATAAATGGTGAGGGGGAAGGGAACTGATTTCTCAGTCCCTTATTGTGTCTGATGTGCTAGGTGCTTTCACATATGTTCTTTCATTTCTTCACACAATCTTGTGAGGTAAGTATCATCCCCACTTGCCAATGAGGAAACTGAAGCTCAAGAGTGACTTCCCTAATGTATCAGAGCTTTGAGTGGCAAACCCAGTATTTTGAACTCTCTTCTATCAGCATTACTTAATGAAAAAAGTAGAGAAATTAGTCCTACTACAAGATGCTTTTTCCAGAATCAACGGAGATGATGTTCACAAATACCTTTTCCAAACTAAAACATGTTAAACAAGTAAGGTACTAAGTATGAGGATGCCATAATAAGTAAAACAAATAGATATCCAGTTTCTATCATTTGAGCATAATGCCTTGAATAAAGCATCCAGTGGACTAGGGATCATTGATAGGCATTTAAATCTTAATGTTTTACGTTGATGTACCTTTTTCAAAATAGCATTTAGCTGTTGTATTGGCAGGTGGCTATGTTGAGTCCATATCATTTGTATAATTCAATATTCATAGCGCACAAACACATCACAGGGTGTGTTTTGTAACAAAAGACAAAAATAAGGCATGGTCCCTGCTTACAGCAGGCTTACAGTCTGAAAGGCCTTAAGATACAGGGGATATAACTATAGGGAGAGAAAACTTTATCTTTAAAAAACGTTTTTGCATGAAAAATTTCCAAGTCTTTGGTGATAATCAATGAAATGCCTTAATGAAGCAGGTTTTGGAATGGGAATTAAAGAGAAGGTACCCATTTGGATACTGTGAGAGAAGACTGATTTGGTTTCTAGGGTATAATGAACAAGTGATTCTCAACTAATGGCAAGAAGATGCTTCCCTGGGTATCAGAATATTTGGGGTTGGAACAAAAAGGCTATGATTTTTCAAAACAAGATGGTACCTTATGCCTTTGATTCAATTTCATTTCGTTTACTTAAAAAATCCAGTTAACACTGAAGGGAATGTAGGTCTTTTTGGTTTCTAAATGGGAGAATGCTTTAAAAAAGTAAGAGGTACCAAGATGAAGACCAAGAAAAATAAACAGTACAATGTGGTGTTAGAAGAAAATTGGAAAAACAGAAATGAAAGGGAAGAGTCAAAAGTAAAGATCACAAAGCAATGGAAGAATTAACAGGATGACTCTGGGTTAGTTAGTAAAGTCAGGTGAGGGGAAGGCTTACTCTGAAATTTGTCCTAGTCGAAACAACTAAAAGATTTAAAGAAGTAATCCAAAGCTCCTAATACAGCAAAAGATAAATTAAAAACAATTCTGATTAAAAAGGAAAAATATACTGTAAAATATTTATTTAATAAGTTTATAATCTATACAGAATTGAATAAAAAGTACAACAAATTATTTTCACTTCTTTACAAAACTGCATACAGTACAACTTGCAAATTGGGTTCAGCATTCTACAAATAGGGCCACACACCAAGATGTAAACTTATTATTGTCTTAAATAAGTAAAGGCTCTAACTGTGTACCACAAACTTTGAATTAAATTCCAGGGAAATACTGCTTTAGTATTGATTGTACCACAGTCTATTTTATTTAAAAAATTAAATAAAATTCCTCAAATACCACTTTTCTACTTGTTTCTGAGTAAACAATTCCCTATGTAGCAAAATAAAACACAACAAAGACAAAATATAAAATTAGAGGCTGCTATTTACGATATCACTTCCTCTTCCCTTACTTAGCTAGTGTTCTTTTCCTTTCCCTTATTCAGAAAGGAAGGTGAGTGGAAACTGACTTATTCTTATCATTCATTTGCTTCTAAAATTCCTGCTTACATAAATGAATATGTCAGTTTTGGAATCCTGACACTATTATTCAGTGTTTACCTATGTCGTTCTAAAAAAGTTAACCTATTTTTTTTTTAAGATTAGGCAACAAAATTGGCTTCAAGATAGTTACGTCTCAGGCTAGCAGCCACTTGGTAGACTAACTTCCCAATTAAATGTGCACAGAATAACATTTTTTTCAAGTAACCTGGAAATGGAATCAATAGCAATTCTTATTTTAAGCAAATATTCAAGATGATCCACCTTTAGAAACAAAGGCAGATTTAATGTACAAAATACAGGAACTAAGTCTATCCTAGTTCCTGTCCCACCAAAATAATTAATAAGAGTCTCAGTTTGTGAAAAAGACCTTGGAATGATCCAACTCTTAACGACATCTTTATCTTGAATAAGAAGGATAAATAATATAAAAGCTATAAATGGAGATGAAGTTATTTTAAAAAAGACTTTTCCATTTTATTTTGGAGATAAAAGTGCAAATACAAAATGGGTTAGTTGTATCTTTAGCCCATTTAGTAACTTTTCATCATAGAATTAATAGTCCTTCATACTGAAGAATAAAAGACAAGCAAACCTGCCTTAAGTTTTCTGATTAGGTCACTTAGATTTTTAGCAGGCCTCAAAACTTGCCTTACTATTTAACTAAATTAGCTTCTCTAGGAAGCATATGAATAATGTAAAAATGAAAAATCCACACAAATACATAATTGTCAAGATGGGAATTGAGAATATTTACACAATGAATTTTTTAAAATAAATTATTAACGACACATATTCCTTATAAAACACCAAACCAGAGCACATATTGTCAGTGATAGGAACAACTTTCATCTGCAGAAACACAAATGCACATGAATAACACAGAAATAAGAATTAAGTTGAACAGAGGCAGGTGCTATTAGAACATATTTCTGTTCTGACCTGTAACACCTGTGGCCCCTGTGAAGCCCTGGTCCCACCAGGCCAAGCATCTGGCTAATCTGATACAGAAGTACTTGACCTATGAAACACCAGACTCACTTGCTAGCAAGTATACACCACCACGTGCTGCTTGATTGCTCTTGATTACTTGGTTTTCAAAAGCAAGCTCACTTTCAAATCAGAAAAAAGTCATCCTTATATTGGCTCTCGTAAATAATCCATGAAGTACACTTCACTTCTGAACAGTATTCTATTACTCTAGGAGGACAAGGTATAGTCAATTGGCTGCTTTGAAGCCATGAAATGCACACTCATAAATATGTGTCTACACTTTAAAAAATTAAATACATCCAGGCACAGCTGCTGTGCAGAGTTCTTGTGATAAGAAGCTCATTAGCAGTGTGTTATGAAGTGGTCACTTGAGAACTTGATTCTGGATCTTGGGGCTTTCTGTATTTCTTCAAAATATTGACTGCACCATTAGTCAGGAAAACCACAGCAATGAGTGCAAAATAACCAGCGTAGATGAAGAACTAAAGAGGGGGAAAGAATAATTTATAGAATTATCAATTAGAAGGTAAGCTCTTTTATTACATATATGTGAACAGACTCCATAATTAAAGGTATATTCAGTTTCTCTATAAAACTTGAAAAAACATTGTGTGCTTAAACAATGTGCCAGGCACTGAGGATACAAAGAGGCAGCACAGCATGAAGGCTGATTCTTGGGTGCAAATCCCGACTTCCCCCTTACTAGCTGTATGGCCTGGATTGAGAGACTCAGTCTCTGAACCTCAACTTCATTTGCAAAACATTTTGTAATTCATAATATTTCCTAATTGCAGAGTTGTTGGGAAAGGATGAGATTATGTATGCAAATGTTTATTAGCACAATGCTAATGCTGTTAATACTATTGTTTTTATTTTTGTTGCTGTTATAACTGAATCTTGGTCTCTACCCTCAAGCTGATATGATTAACAGGCCAAATTCTGAATATCAAGACCTCTACTCTTGCCCAGAAGAGGGCAGTAGAAGGTCAACTATCAATATATTCCATTATAAGATTACTTTTTATAAGAATCTTTTCTAAGCCAATTTTTTTAAAAATTTTATTTATTTTTTGGCTGTGTTGGATCTTCGTTGCTGCATGCAGGCTTTCTCTAGTTGCGGCAAGTGGGGGCTACTTTTCATTGCGGTGTGCGGGCTTCTCATTGCGGTGGCTTCTTTTGTTGTGGAGCACGGGCTCTAGGCACATGGGCTTCAGTAGATGTGGCACGCGGGCTCAGTATTCGTAGCTCACGGGCTCTAGGGCACAGGCTCAGTATTTGTGGCACATGGGATTAGCTGCTCTGCGGCATGTGGGATCTTCCTGGACCAGGAATTGAATCCGTGTCCCCTGCATTGGCAGGCGGATTCTTAACTACTGAGACACCAGGGAAGTCCCTCCGAGCCAATATTTTAATGTAACTATGTTGTTTATCAACATCATCATCATTTTTCTTCTTAAAATAACTTACTAACTACTGATAAGCTAACACTCTGAGCCAGGTCCTTTAAAATTCTGTTTCATTTTCCTATAGGAAACTCATTAATTAATCATGGCAGTTACAAGTTTCAGCACAGCCCACAAAATTCTATTATTCTATACATTTAAACCTACCACTTCTATAGCAAGATGACAAGCACCTAGTTACTCTTCTACCCTCCACCCCAAATGAAAGTACCTAGCCCTTGAGAGGTCTTCTCAAGGTTTTTATTGCAGGTAGTAACTGGGAAATACTTAAGTAATTCTTACTTAAAAGAAAGTAATAAGTTCCCATTCCTCTGCTCTGTCCACCCCCTCCCCCATCCTTTTGTGAGGCAGCATGATGCAGTGGGAGATGCCTAAGCTTTGGAGTCAGATGCTGGTTTGAATCCTGGTTCTGCCATACTATTATTGAGTGTGACCTTAAACAACACAACATCTCTCAGACTCATTTTCTTGATGTCTAATCCTGATAACAACGCTGCACAATTCTATATAAAGTACCCGGCACATAGAAAGCACTCAATGCACATTACCTATTTCTCTTTTAGACCTCCTCAGTAAAAACAAAGTTACTTACTGCTAACATGTTAGGTCTTTGTATTCTAAGAAAACTAATATGTAAGGAAGGAAGGAATAATGGAGATGGAATCATTTGGGCTGAGATGAGGTAGGGTAGGCACTTTTTTATTCAATTGCCCATTTTGCTGAAGTACAGAACAAGCCCTACCTACAACTCACAATCAAGAAGGCATATACAACTATACAATTCCTGAGTGAATAAAATTATTCACACTGTCTCTGTTTGTGCAGGTGTTTTCTCAATAGGTCATATGTTAAGAATCATAATGCTATTCAGCAACAGGAAGCCATTACCTTGGTATTTGGGTGAGGGGTGTTTTAAATAAAGAAGCAGGAGACTTAGAGAGCTCTGAGGTGAAGCATGGCATCTCAAACATGAGATGTAGTATTCCAGGCACAGAATTTAAAATGGAGGGAAATAATGGATGAGGAAGCAGAAGGGCTTGGCCTGGAAGGAACCAATATTACCTCTCAGCTCCACCAGGCTGGTTAATTATACACAGAAATGTTCTAGGGCCTCATCAAAAAGATGATATTGTTTGAATTTGTTTCCATGAAGCATGCTCCACTTCTGTTACCCTGATCAACTCATAACATCTTCAGTACCGAAACAGAGATCTTACCTGAGGGGTAATTTCCAAGCCAAGGCCACTGGCATCTACCACAATTAGAGTGAGCAGAGTCTGCAGTGCCAGAGCGATGAAGGTATTTACACCAAACACTAGGGCGTAGCGCTCCATGCTGAGGTTTGCAGCAATCTGAAAACTTAAAAAATAAAAAGAACGCATAGACAAGAATTACTTCCAGGATAGTGTGAAGAGTAGCCCGTACTTTCTACTGTCAATTCCCTTCCCAACCAAGTGAAGAATATTTTGTTGCTAAATGATGTAAACCCCATGCAAACATCTGAAAACAGCAGGAACATTTAAACAAGGAAATAAAGAACCTTGCCTAAATGCTTCCTCAGGAGAAAAACTGGCAATACACATATAATGCTTCCTCCCATTTGCCTCTTTTAACCAGAAAATTTAATTTGTAAAGAAACCAAAAAGCTAATCCTGTCAGCTCTTCCTAATGGTTCTTTGAATCAAAATACATACGTTGCTATAGTGATGAGTAACATGTAGATGATTCTGAAGACAACGTAGGATGCGTAGCACACCCAAATGTTACCCACGGTGTCCATGATGTACACTGCAGCAGCAATCAGGAGAGAAAACAGAGACAATGTCAATTCTCCCCAAGTGGACCAGGATAATTTTATGTAACCAACTGCAAACACAGCAACAGCACCTACAAAACAAAAAGAGAAAATTTGTCATTTTGCTACCCAAATACTATTTCAATAAATTAAAAATTCATCTTAGATTATTACATTTTAAGATCTTTTAACTTTTAAACAGGGTAGCTCAAGATTATGGAGGGCCTTGAAAGACAGGCAGAGAATTTTGGACTTGATGGAATAAATAGTATGGAGCCATGGAGAGATGATGAGAGACTGAACTAGGGCAGCTGGTAATGAGAAGGAAAAGGAGGATACAGAGCCAGGGACGCTGCTAAGGAAAAACTACTGAGGCGGACACAGAGGCGAGAATCAAAAAGAACCACTGCTTGTAGCTTGGCAACACGGCAGGATGGCTCATCTCTCTTCCCAACTGAGGGGCAGTTTATTATGTGGTAAAATGATGATGATTATGATAACGATAGCTAAAATGTATGGAGTGCTTTCTAAGTGCCAGTCACAGTTCTAAGTGTTTACAGAAATCATATAAAGTTTTCCAAAACCTTCTGAGGTGGGTCGACAAATTAGAAAGGGACAACAGAATAAAATGGCCAAAGACACAGGCTCTGAGTTCAAACCGCGACTTTACCACTTACCATCTATATCATCTTGGCCAAGTGATTAACCTATCTGTCCACAGCTTCCTTAACTGTAAGCTGGGGATAATAATTACACCTATCTTAGGAATTCTGTGAGGACTGAGAGAACATACATAAAGTCTTTAGAGCAGCGCTTGGCACATATAAACAATATATTTGCTACTGTTGTTATAAAGTATTGTATAGGTTACTCCAAGTTTTTCAACAAGTGGCAGAAGAACCCAGTAAATCAGAGATAATGGAAACCTAGATAAGAAGACAATTTAGAGGACCATTATATTAGGTTTCCCAAAGGTTAAAAGAATTTAAGTTTGTTAGTCATAGCCCTCCACCTCATGTGCAATTCTAAATTGTCCTCCTAAATTATAAAATCAGAGCTCAAAATAAGTAATCCATTCTCTGGGGTTACTTCAAACTTGGGAGGGGAGAGAAAATCTGATTATGGTTGACTTCACTACCAGAGGAATCTCCCCCTCCCAAGCTGCCCTACCACCCTGCACTGCTTACCCAGTAAGGTTGAAACGGCCTCCACGCCACCGTTATAGATGGCAGCATGACGAGAAGGCATCACCTGCTCCCACAGGCCCTGTGCATAGTTCACGACTTGAAAATAGCCGCAGGTGGAGAGGGCCCACCACACGGACCAGCAGAGCAGAGGGCGAGAAGAGTAGCACACCAGGAAATCATTCCACAGGACCTTCAGCACAAGGAGACGGTCTGGCTTGGATTCCTACACAGAAAAAGGGAAGAAGCCAACTGTACAGAAAGCAATTGTATAGACTCAATTTTCTATTCAACAGACTTTTTTCTTGTTCCTTGTGAAAACCAATTGCTTATTTCATATATGTGTGTGTGTGTGTGTGTGTGTATGTATAAACTTCTTAGCAATTACATTTATCCCCCTGGGGAAAAAAACACATTCTTATATAATTTTTGCTTTGAATGCTCTATAAACATTAGTACATCCAGCAAATGATATACTGTTTACAAAATGAAGGTAGAAAGATGGTCAGAAATCGCGTACTTTAGCCAAAGGGAGATGACATTCCATATCTCCCCATACAATGGCAAGCAACATTAAGAATAAGCAATAATTTGGGCTTCCCTGGTGGCGCAGTGGTTAAGAATCCACGTGCCAATGCAGGGGACACGGGTTCAAGCCCTGTTCTGGGAAGATCCCACATGCTGCAGAGCAACTAAGCCTGTGTGCCACAACTACTGAGCCTGCACTCTAGAGCCCGTGAGCCACAACTAGTGAAGCCCACGCGCCTAGAGCCCGTGCTCCGCAACAAGAGAAGCCGCCGCAATGAGAAGCCCGCTCACCGCAACTAGAGAAAGCCCACAAGCCCAACGCAACCAAAAAAAAAAAAAAAAAAGGCAATAATTAGCAACCCTAGTAAATCACTGTTCAGGTAGAATCCATGAATGAGAACCTATCAGATTCACTGAAAGATAATGGTTAAGACAGAAATCTTAGAAAGAAATAAATCAAAATATTAGCAGCAGTTCTCTCTGACTGATGGGGTAATCAGTGATTTTAATTTTCTTCCTTACACTTTTTCTGTTACCCAGTATTTATGGGAAATATTACTATTACAATGAAGTAATAAAGCTACTATGCATGTAACTGAGTGAATCAAAACATTACTATGTACCATCATCCCTGGACTATGCCAAGAAGTCAATATGAGATTCCAGACATCCTGTGAAATAGCTATCAAAGGTTGCCATAATTCCGGAGCCTCGCTCAGAACATAGGAACTTTTACTTTTGCAACTAACATGGGAAGGCAAAATGAGAGAATCCAAAGGGACCAAGAGGAAGCTAACTGTGAATTAGCATATAAGAGCCAGGATGTGTGACAGGAGCCATGTTACACATTATTAACACCAATGGCAGCAGCATGATTCAACCCGCTTGCTGGCTGGAACCCATATCTTGCACATGAGAACCTACAGATGTAAAATGACTACTCCCACCTGCTGTCAGCCCTTTCTCCTTTATTTTTAAAAACTGAGGTATAATTGACCTTTAACTTTATACTAGTTTTAGGTATATAACAATGACTTTATATTTGTATACAATGTGAAATGATCACCACAATAAGCCTAGTCAATATCTGTCACCATACAGTTATAATTTTTTTCCTGTGATGAGAAGTTTTAAGATCTACTCTCTTAGCAACTTTCAAATATGCAATATGGTATTACTAATTATAGTCACCATGCTGTACATTACATCCCCAAGACTTATTTACAACTGGAATTTTTACCTTTTGACTCCCCTTTACCCATTTTGCTACCCCCTACCCCCTTCCTCTGGCAACTACCAGTCTGTTCTCTGTATCTATGAGCTTGGGGTTTTTGTTTTGTTTTGTTTTTAGTTTCCACATATAAATGAGATCATGCAATATTTGTCTTTCTCTGTCTGACTTACTTCACTTAGTATAATGCCCTCTAAGTCCATCCACATTGTTGCAAATGGCAAGACTTCATTCGCTTTTTAATGGCTGAATAAATAGTGTTCCAGTGTGTATATAAATTTGTCCGTATACCACATTTTCTTTATTCATTCATCCACTGATGGACCCTTAGGTTGTTTCCATATCTTGGCTATTGTAAATAATGCTGCAGTGAATTGGTGGGTGCCTGTATCTTTTTGAGTTAGTGTTTCCATTTTCTTTGGATATATACCTAGAAGTAGAATTCTTGAATCATGTGGTAGTCTGATTTTTTAAAATTTATTTATTTTTGGCTGTGTCGGGTCTTCGTTGCTGCATGAGGGCTTTCCCTAGTTGCGGCGAGTGGTGACTACTCTTCGTTGTGGTGCACAGGCTTCTCATTGTGGTGGCTTCTCTTGTTGCGGAGCATGGGCTCTAGGTGCACAGGCTTCGTTAGTTGTGGCGTGTGGGCTCAGTAGTTGTGGCGCACGGGCTTAGTTGCTCCGTGGCATGAGGGATCTTCCTGGACCAGGGATCAAACCCATGTTCCCTGTACTGGCAGGCCGATTCTTAACCACTGCGCCACCAGGGAAGTCCCTGATTTTTAATTTTTTGAGGAACCTCCACACCGTTTTCCAGTGACTGCAACAATTTACATTTCCACCAATAGTGCACGAGGGTTCACTTTTCTCCACATCCTCACCAACACTTATTTCTTATCTTTTTGATAACAGTCATTCTAACATGTGTGAGGTGATATCTCATTCTGGTTTTGAGTTGCATTCCCCTGATGATTAGTGACACTGAGCATCTTTACATGTACCTGTTGGCCATCTGAATGTCTTCTTGGGAAAAATGTCTATTCAGATCTTCTGCTCACTTTTAAATTGGATTCTTTTTTTGCTATTGAGTTGTATGAGTTCATTTTATAATTTGGATATTAACCCCTTATCAGACATATGATTTGCAGATATTTTCTCCCATTCAGTAGGTTGCCTTTTCATTGTTGATGTTTTTCTTTGTTGTATAGAAGCTTTTTAGTTTGACGTTGTCCCACTTATTTTTGCTCTTGGTGTCAAATTTAAAAACACATTGCCAAGACAGATGTCAAGGAGCTCACCACGTATGTTTTCTTCTAAGGCGTTTTATGATTTCAGGTCTTACATTCAAGTCTTTAATCCATTTTACGTTAATTTCTGTGCAGCCCCTTCTTTAAATAGAACCTTTTAATAGGTATAGTTAGGTGTTTATAATACCAAGTTAAATGCTACTCTTTTCTTAGCTCAGTTATATGCAGAGGGAGATTTGTCTATTATCAAGCCAATAGCTAGGATGGAAACTTGAGAATAAGTTTGCTTCTTTTATTGTGCTGTTGAAGGACACAATCCTAATTCTTGCTATAAACAATGAACATTTTTTTCATGACGAAAGGAAGACTATCATTATTTTCTCAGACATTGATATTTCATTACCCAAAACATAGTACAAACATATACAATGAGCCTTAACCAATGCGGACAAATATAGTACATCTGGTTTCAAGGAAAAGGAACCAAAATATGTATCATGGAAGAACTGGTGTTTGAGACAGGCTTTGGGAGATAGATAAGATTAGAATAGAGAAACAATTAAGAACATTCAAAGCAAAGGAAACAAGAACAATAGCACAGAAGAAGGCGCTTTCAAGGTGTACTTAAGAATCGGCAATGATAAAGTTCTCTTCCACCATAAAAGGCTTCTGGGACACTCTGTCCTGCTCTGGCCTGCTGTGCACTTATCTTGTTCCAAGAATACTCATTCTTGCCTTTGCCTGGTATCTCGTAGAGCCCTAGTTCATAAGCCCTAGTTCAGGGGCACTGGAAACCTTTTAAGAGTTGGCACAGAGACCTGCCTTTGGCTACTCTTTTTCAGGGGAGATAACACCTATCTGAGCTTCAAGGGCATTAAGCTGCCAAAGGTAGGGGGCACAGCCATATACAGCTACACACTCTCTCCCTCCATCCCAACTCAGACATATCCATTGGCAGGGGCCCAACTGGAGATATCCAGAGGGAAAGGCTGTGACCACAAATGAAAAAAAAATGGGGAGGGTCAAAAGACAGACTTTGTCCTTCACACAAGTCTTTCTGATCCTGACTTTTAGTGCTCAGGGCCAGCCTGGTGAGAAAGACAGAATACTGCCCAACACAAACCTCCCCCCAGTCACTTTCACCATTATGGTTTCAATTCTTTGGGTTCTGAAGGCTATTCTGACATGAAAAGAAAGAAAGATCAGTCTTGAATTAACACTGAGTAAAAAACCATAAAGTTATAAACCTACATGTAGGTTATAATTTCATTTACTATAAAATCTGTACAAACAGAGATATTTAGAAAGGGCACTAAAATATTAACAGTGGTAATCTTTGCACCCAGCAGTTCAGATTATTTTGACTTCTTTTTATGTAGTTTTCTGTATTGTTTACTTAAAAAATTAAGTATGAATCTTTTAAATAAAATCAGTAGAGCTCCAGTTCCCTCACCTGTAAAATGGAGACAGTGATACCTATATCATAGAGTTTTAATGATAGTAGTTTTAATAAGAATGAGATAATGAATATAAGATTTTTGGCACAGTGTCTGGTACCCAGGTCAAAATAAATGGGAGCTGAGATGATGAATCAGCAGCGTACTTGTCTACACTCAGATGAGAAAAATTTCTGAATCTTAGGCTTTTTACAGTAAAATGGAAATTAATGCTTACTTCAACAGGTTATTGCAAGAACTAGATAAGCATTATTCAGTATGTAGCAAGTGCTCAATAAATGTTGGTTTTCCTTATATTCTATTTACCATGACTCATTAACATAATCAACAAATAGGTCCTGAGTGCTGTTATTCAACTTTGGACTTCCAGGCCCCATCTGCCTGTTAGCGTTCACTTCTTAGAGTTTCAACTGCATGCTGTTTGTCCTCTATCTTGCTCCATGCGGCTCTCAAGCCCTCGTAATATGACCACATTTCTCGTGCCACATGTAAAAATTCTAACATTTTGCAGATACTGAATTAAAAATCTATTATTTACATTGACTCCACCATTTTCATTTTCCTGGCGTGTTCATTAGAAAATTCAAAATTACATATGTGCCTGGCATTATGTATTTTTTGGTGAGCAGTGATCCAGAGGATGGAAATGTATGCCTCCTTCGACTCCTTAAACTTAACCCCACTCTGGGGCAATGTCCCAGCCAGGCAGAAACTGCAGGTGGAGCTGGAGACCTTGAAGAGTTTGGCTATACTTCCAGCTCAGCCCAAAGCCCAAGGATGATTCTGGACTTTCATTCTGACTCGTGCATTTCAGATCTTTCTGGGTTTGGACCTGGTATATATGTCCCTCCCAGTCCGCCCTGCCTGCCCCTTCAGTTGTCACCCCAGCAGGATCTCGGTGGCTTGGGCACTTCTGGGTTTTTTGGGGTTTTTTTTTTTGGCACTTCTGTTCTCAGCGGCTCTCTCCTCCAATGTTACCAGGTGGGAGGGCAGGCGGACGCACAGGCGCTGATGCCAAATCTGCCACCTCGGGCGGCGGCTGCTGAGCCAGGTACCCTGCTCTCCAGCTTTCCCGCTCTGGTGGCCGGGGACCCAACCTGTACAGTTAGAGCCGGCCGGAGGAGAAGGGACAGCTGCCCTGCCAAGAAGCTCATCACCCTCAAGGCAAACACCTCCAACCCTCAGACCCCCGGGAGATTCAGAAGCGCTAGACGGTCCAGGGGCGCACATCCTCACCTGCGCGCCCCAGGGCCTGACGTGTACTCTGCGCATGCGCCACCCCTCCCTAAACCTTTGCGCCCTGCGAACACACGCCCATTGTTCGCTCACAGGTTGCAGAGTATAAAAAGGCAACAGGCCAAAGAGAGCGCACTCCGCTTTTGGCCGAGTTGACAGCTGAAGGAGAGTGCTCGGAGCCCAGCTCTCTATCCAAGGACCGACCTCACCCAAGTTCTCTAGGGGCAGTTACTTAGGTAGGCCCTGCCCCTCACCCCCGCCCCGGGCACTGGGGGACCAGCACCTGCCAGGAGGGTTCGGCTGCCCCCAGCCCGCTCCCCGCGCCCACCGACTTCCCGTGGCCGGCCCGGGTCACCCAGCTGTCTATGGCCAGCTATCCACTCGCAGGCCAGCCCACAAGTGTCCAGTGACTCTGCATCTGCGCTTTGCCACAGAGTCTCTGAGACCCCATTCTACCATCCCGCAGACCCTGCGCTCCTTTCTGGGGGTCCTTATCTCCATCTGCAGTCGAGGCCATCGGAAGAAGGCGGTGATGGGTGCTCGCACCTCCACGACATCCCGCAGCTCAGTGTCCGCAGTGGACACAGTCACTGTCAGTGTGGCGCGGGGGCCCACGACACCCAGCTGTGTCCCGAACTACAGCACAGATAAGACGGTGTTGAGGGCCCTGGGAGAGAGCGGGCAAGGGATGGCCAAGCAGGAGGAAGTCCCCACAGTCACAGGGAGGAACGAAGACCAGAGAAGCAGCCCCGATGACACCGGGGGCGCACGATCTGCATTTAGGCCCCTGGGGGGCTCCTTCTTCGTGCCCAGGCCTGGACCTCTGCAGAGAGACCTCCACGCCAAGAGGGCAGAAGACAGATCCAACAGGAAACTGCAGACCTCTTGTATGAGCTCCTGCCCCCAAAGAAACGCCATCACGAGCTCATATAGCTCCACCCGAGGTTTCCTGCCAGTGAAGAGAAGGAGGGGTCCCGCCATACCGCAAGGGCTGCCCCAGAAGTCTGCAAAGAAAGGGAGCAAGGAGGGCCCTCCGTCGCCCTCTGCAGCTCCGGTGGTTTCCCAGAGGAAAAGCCAGCCTGACAAAGATGCAGAGGCAACAAGAGGGCAGAAACGGCCCTGGAGGAACGTCTCCCTCACACCTGACGGTCCCAGGCCCCGAAAACGCAGGATTCCTCTGCTGCCGCACAGGCGAGGGGAGCCTCTGAGGCTGCCCCCAGCCCCTAAGCTGGGTTTCCGGGTCACCAACGAAGACCTAGACTCGGAGAAGGAAGCAGCGTTCCGGCGCATCAACAGTGCGCTGCGGGGTGAGACCTAGGCCATCGGAGGCCTGGGCGCCGTGCAGCCTTCCTGTCCCTTCCTGCTGCCTGCCGCAGGGGCTGCTTCTCCGCAGAAAATGTTTCATAGTTATTTCTATTTTAATATGATCATGGTACATTAAAATATATTAGTGCTTGCCTGTGAATACTAAGGTCGCTTGACTTGTAATTTTCTATATTGTTCTATATTTTTGTGACTAAAGGCATTACATGGGGGAATTAAAAGAATATCTTGAAGCGATTTTGGCTTTTGATCTGCCACTAATTCCTATTTAACCTTAATTCAGGGGTCGGATTCTTTGACCCAAGGAAACAGAATAGTATAAAAAGAAAGAATGTGAGTGTCAGAGGGTGGCAGTGATTAAGTATAGCAAGAGACGCCTTTGCAAAAGTTACTGTTGGTCCCAGAAGACTCTCACTTAGCTGTGTGACCCTGGGCAAGTCACTTCACCTAAATATCTGAATTATAGGGCTGTGCTGATGATTTAAAAGTGACTGGGCACGGTGGACGCTCATAAATCCTGGGTTCTCAATAAAGCCACTGCCCTGCTCCTTGGTCCTTTGGAATTACTATATTAGTAAAATTTATACTTGACAGTAATTTTAGCTTAAAGTTTATTTTGTCTATTTCATCTCAGCCTTTTGGCTAAGATCAAGTGTAGTATCTGTTCTTGTCAATTTAAATAGCAAGAGAAAAGAAAGAAAAATAACGGGCATGCCCCCACACTCTTCAGACAATAGGAGCCTCTTAACCTGTTCCTTTGTCCAGAGACACAGGCCATTTCTCAGTGAAGACCTCTGCCATCACTGAGGTTGCAGGGGAGATGTGGTAACTGGGGAGAAAAAGACCAATGGGGATGACCCCCTCACTCCTCAACATGCAAGCCCCCCACTTTCTCACTTGTCTAGCTAGAAATAAAAGGTTGATCCCATGGTTTTAACTTTCAGCTGCTGCTGGACTTTGCATGCCTTGCGTAAGCTGGGAGACAGAGGCAGGAAAAAACCCACCATAATCACCCTGTTAAGGCCATGAAATTAACTGCCCTGCCCTTATGAAATTAACACTGGAGTAAGAGAGACAGATGATAAACACACACATAAAAGAGAGCTTATAGTAGGAATAATACTATAAAGAAAGTAAAAAGGGTAATGGGCTAGCAAGTGACTTTGGAATGGAGTAATGATTGCTAAGAGTGTTAAATGGCTTTCTGAAAAGCTGATGTCCGAGCTGTGACCTGAGTGACATAAAGGAACCAGCCATGAAGATCAGAATGAAGGGCAGTCCTGACTGACACAATCTCCTGATTTGAAGTTCTGAGGTGGGAACAAGCTTGATGTGTTTCAGCCCAATTGAGAGAGAAGGTCAGAGAGGTTGGCAAGCAGCCAAATTGTATGGCGTTTTGTAGGCCATGATCAGAATTTTTCATTTTCTTCTATATACAATAGGAAAATGTAGGGGGAGGGGATAACTAGGGTTTAATGCCTAGACTATGAAGATTTAAGTCAAGGGCTGATGATTTCAATTAAATTACTTCTGTGTATCCCTACATATGTGAGGGACTGGAGAGGAAAGGAGAAGTTGTTCATGGTATGCCTGGGAAACAGAAGAAAAAAGAGAGTACCTTCACATCAGCTCACAAAACTCAGGATTCTAGAGTCAAGTAAAGCTTAGTGATCATCTGATTTAACACTCTACATTTAGGGGTAGCCTAACTCAGTTAAAGAAAAAGAATTTGTGGGACTTCCCTGGTGGTCCAGCAGTTAAGACTCCACACTTCCACTGCAGCGGGCACAGGTTCCATCCCTGGTCGGGGGAACTAAGATACCGCATGCCACGCGGTGTGACCAAAAAGTAAAAAAAAAAAAAAGAAAAGAAAAAGAGAAAAAAAAAGAAAAAGAACTTGTGATGGAATTAGTACCAGACTCTCATAACTCTTCATAAGGCCCAGAATACCTTCAACAAATTCAAAGGGAAGATGAGAAATTATTTACAGCCTCACAAATAAAGATCTACAGTGAAGGTACAAAGCTGTTCTTGATTATTCATATCTAATGATAAAGATAATAATAGAAATTACCGTGTATTGATTACCTACTTATGTATACTAATTTGAAAGCTCTACATGGCTTTATTTAATACTTGAAATAGCCCTATGAGGTAGGTATATGAATGAGGGAACTAAAAGTCACAAAGAATTAAGAAACTGGCCCAAGGTCACCCTGCTGGTAAGTACTAGTACTGGGGACTGCCTCCCTTCTTCAAAATCCGCTATACTCTGCTTCTATAAATGATATTGAGTACAAGATAAAAAGTTATTTTGCTGCTGTCTGTGTTTTATGGAACTCACACACACACACACACACACACACACACATACACACACACACACACACACACACACAAAGAATGCTTCCTAATAGTAAAAGGTGTCAGTCTACAAATAAAAGTATAGTTTTATTAACAGATATTTATTAAGCATTAATCTCATGTCAAGCCCTGTGCTAAAGAGTTGGTTTAATTTACATCATTTCTAATGGATAAGCTACTTAAAAAAAATCATGTCCAACTATATGCCAAGCACAAAATGAGTCCAGTTGCCTGTTTGGGAAAGAAAATCACTGGCTTTGGCAGCTCCTCCTCCTGCAATGTCAGCACCCTCTGCCCCAAAGCAGTAGGACTCATTCTGAAAATCAACTTACAAATACTCTAAGATAACTTGTGGACTGGGCTATCACTTTGACTTCTACCTCATTTTCCCTCTTTTTAAGTCAAGATAAAACCACCCACTGACCTAGAACTCTTCTTTACTGTAATTACCACGATTATCATTTATGGTTCATTGATGGGCTTTGTCAACTTAAGATGGCACTGTGATCTCCAATATCCACATTCTAATTTTCCTTCAAGCTCGTCAAAGAAAAGCAAGCAGTATTTTAGGGCTGTACAGCTGCCAAGCAGCACTGCTTGCCTGTCCTGGTGTCGGTAGCTGAGCCAAGGAGACCATGAAACTGACTTGAATCCTAATTTTACCTCACCATGGCCAACATGATGGTTCTGACCATGTTGTTATCCCACCGAAAGACTTCACGGAGCAAGGTACAGATTGAAGTGGATTTCATATCTGCTCTAAAATTATGTCTAGGAGTACATGTGTGTAATTTTGCACGACTCACTAGTGTTGGATCTGAATCCTTATCTCTAAAATGAAAGGGTGATGTGACCTAAAGTCCCTTTAACATGCTCTGATTGTTATATGATTTGTGGTTAGAATCACTTCTAACTCTAAAAGTTTATAATTCTTCACCATATCAAGTACTGACATTTTGCATATCTATAAATAACAAATATCAAGGTGGTCTAGGACAGAGTTTTTTAAATTTTAGATTTCACCTCATTAGTTGGTAATAAAATCAGTTTAGTGGGCAGTGATCACATTATAAAAAAGTAAACGAAATGTGTCAGAATAAACCATTGTGTTGTAAAACTTTTGTTTCATGGATGACTTTGAGGGGTTCAAGACTTCAGTGGAGAAAATAACTGTAGATGTGGTGGAAATAGCAAAAAAAACTAGAATTAGAAGTGAAACCTGAAGTTGTGACTGAACTGCTGCAATTTTATGATAAAACTTGAATGGATAAGCAGCTGCTTCCAATGGATGAACAAAGAAAGTGGTTTCTTGAGATGGAATCTACTCCTGGTAAAGATGCTGTGAAGACTGTTGAAAGGACAACCAAGAATTTAGCGCATTACATAAACTTAGCTCATAAAGCAGGGTTTAAGAGGACTGGCTCCAATTTTCAAAGAAATTCTACTATGGGTAAAATGCTATCAAACAGCATTGATGCTGCAGAGAAATCATTCCTGAAGGAAGAGTCAATCGATGCGGCAAACTTCACTGCTGTCTTATTTTAAGACATTGCCACAGCACCCCAACCTTCAGCAACCACCACCCTGATCAGTCAGCAGCCAACAAGATCGTGGCAAGACCCTCCACCAGCAAAAAGATTACGACTCGCTGAAGGCCCAGATGACGGTTGGCATTTTTTGGCAATTATGTATTTTTAAATTTAGGTATGTATATTATTTTATACATAATGCTATTGCACACATAATAGACTACAGTATAGTACCAACATAAATTTTATATGCACTGTGAAACAAAAAAAATTGTGTGACTTGCTTTATTATAATATTTGCTTTACCTCAGCGGTCTGGAACTAAACCCACAATATCCTTGAGGTATGCCTGTATCACACATAGCTGTCAGCACAGATGAGGAAGATAACTTCCTATCCTTACATACTGTGGACTTCAATTCAGAAACTGGAAGTAGATATTCATCATTTATTGGAATCATTTCACCTATTCATTTAGAAAATTTTTTCTAGAGCTTCCTTTACATACCAAGTTCTGAGGATAGAAAGATGAAGAAGAGACAGACATTGCTGTGGCTTCTAAGACATCTCCAACATGAGCAATATAATGTTGTGCCAGCAACTCAATAACAAAAAAAACAAACAACCCAATCCAAAAATGGGCAGAAGACCTAAATAGACATTTCTCCAAAGAAGATATACAGACTGCCAACAAACACATGAAAGAATGCTCAACTTCATTAATCATTAGAGAAATGCAAATCAAAACTACAATGAGATATCATCTCACACCAGTCAGAATGGCCATCACCAAAAAATCTAGAAATAAATGCTGGAAAGAGTGTGAAGAAAAGGGAACACTCTTGCACTGCTGGTGGGAATGTAAATTGGTACAGCCACTATGGAGAACAGTATGGAGGTTCCTTAAAAAACTACAAATAGAACTACCATATGACCCAGCAATCCCACTACTGGGCATATACCCTGAGAAAACCATAATTCAAAAAGAGTCATGTACCAAAATGTTCATTGCAGCTCTATTTACAATAGCCAGGAGATGGAAACAACCTAAGTGTCCATCATCAGAGGAATGGATAAAGAAGATGTGGCACATATATACAATGGAATATTACT
Source organism: Orcinus orca (assembly GCF_937001465.1). Lineage (NCBI taxonomy): Eukaryota > Metazoa > Chordata > Mammalia > Artiodactyla > Delphinidae > Orcinus > Orcinus orca. Next base: position 60,767,188 of record NC_064559.1, on the reverse strand, counting down.
CAGCCATAAAAAGAAATGAAATTGAGCTATTTGTAATGAGGCGGATAGACCCAGAGTCTGTCATACAGAGTGAAGTAAGTCAGAAAGAGAAAGACACATATATATGGAATTTAAGAAAAAAAAAATGTCATGAAGAACCTAGGGGTAAGACGGGAATAAAGACACAGACCTACTAGAGAATGGACTTGAGGATATGGGGAGGGGGAAGGGTAAGCTGTGACAAAGTGAGAGAGTGGCATGGACATATATACACTACCAAACGTAAAATAGATAGCTAGTGGGAAGCAGCCGCATAGCACAGGGAGATCAGCTCGGTGCTTTGTGACCACCTAGAGGGGCGGGATAGGGAGGGTGGGAGGGAGGGAGACGCAAGAGGGAAGAGATATGGGAACATATGTATAACTGATTCACTTTGTTATAAAGCAGAAACTAACACACCATTGTAAAGCAATTATACTCCAATACAGATGTAAAAAAAAAAATCTAAAATAAAATTTAAGTAAAAAAAAATAATAATAATAATGTTGTGCCAGTCCCGGAGGTCATTTACTCCAGAGGAAAATACATTTGTCATCCCTAATATAAATCAACGTTATATTGAATGAATGAATTAATGAACCAATGAAGCAACTCAAGATAAAACCAGAATCCAAATGAATTGAGGGACTTTCCTGTCTGCTTTTCACCATTGGTCTAGCCCCAGAGTAGCAACCACCAGGCATTTAAGGCTGTGCTTACCTGTCCCTCCATGGGAGGCTCCTCTGTATTTAGAGGGATTTTTGATTCAACGTCTTCCCACTGCGGAAGGTGGTTAGAAGCTGAGGTATCAGTAGCAATGCCACCATTGTGTACCTTGACGCCATTTGCTCCTTGGCAGGAGGGAGGAACGTGGTGAAAGAAAAGACTCTTCTGTGGCATAGGGAGAAACCAGGCTACAGCGAAAGCCACAGAAACACAGGTAAGAGAGATGACATTCAGGCTGAATAGGGACCAGCCTGCCACTGAGACGAGGATCTGCCCTAGGACAGAGCCCACTGTGAAGCCCACCAAGGTGGCACTTCGACAGTAACTCGTGACTTTCTGGTACATGCTCAGGTCTACCACACTGTAGATGTAGGAGTAATAGGCAATTTCAGTGGCTGTGGCGATGCCATAGAAGAATTCCAAGAACTGAATGGCCAGCAGTCCCTGGGCATAGAGCAGCATGAACCATGTAACAATAAGGCTGAGTCCCTGCAGCAGAACAACAGGTTTATAACGGAGGAAGTCTGTGGCAAGGAACACAGGAAACAACAGCACCAAGTAAGAGTAAGTCCATACTGGATATATTTCATTGAAGACCTGGTAGAAAAAAGATAAAATCCCGTTAGTGATCTCAAAGGACCGGGAACATTCGTAACAATTTATTCTCATGAAACAATCTACCAGTACCTCAAAGATCTCATTTTTATCAACCAAAGAAATCTTGACAACAATTCTGATAATTGTTTGGAATATACTTCTCCGTTTCCACCCCATCGTCTTTTTCCTAATAAAATCTTCCCTATTCATCAAAGCCTAGTTCAAGGCCTTCCTCATCCTGGAAGACTTTGCTGCAGTTGATAGTGTTTGTATCCCACCACCCAAAAAGCTCTCCTGATACTGCTTTGTATGTGTCAGTCTCCTCAGTTACCTCATGGCACTGCTTCTTAACCATGGCTACACATCTCCCAAGGAGCTTTCAAAAATGTGGATGCCTTGCCGCAGGCATTTTTTAGAAACCTCCCAGGAGATTTTATTATGAGCCAGAGTTTAGAACCATTGCTTTATAGGTTCTTTCAGGGTGGACTTGACTTTCATTTGCACAACCTAACAGCTCGCACACTGTTTGGAAGATACTTGGCTCAATAAATGCTTTGGAAACAAATAAATGTTTTGGAATCATTGTCAGTTCTTACTTCTAGCCACAGAACAGGCAGCCATGATCCTACTGTTTGATTAGGTTTCTCTGATTTTAAGTTTCATTTCTTTGGGGTAACATGAATAGATAAAGAAGGTAAATCTGTCCTACAGTCTTAACAGAGTAACTATCTGTGGATGGTAGCATTATAAGCAACTCTGTTGTCCTTCTTTTTGTATGTCTATACTATGAAAAAAAATGGAAGGTTTTTTTTTCATTAATTTTTCATTGGAAGATAGTAGAAATAATATTTAAACCACAAAGACCCCAGCTGGAATTTCTGTTCCATCATTTGCCGTATGATTTTAAGCAAGTTTTTTTTCCAGTTCCTTTTAGCCTTAATCTCCATTATCAGTAAAAGAGAAGTAAAACCTATGCCACAGGGTGGTTTCTTGCAAGGACTAAATGAGAGAGTACATGTAAATCACTTACTCTTTTTTCATACGTTTAAAGACTTAAGGACTGAAGCTGAAACACAGACCACTAGGGACAATACAAATTAAATTAACTGAACTGTCGTCCCCATTCTTCGAATAACAATCATTGTAGGAGACTTTTCCCTCTTTTTACACCTACCCCATAGCCTAGTAAGTTCCTGGGGCTTTAAGCGAGTCAGTTTTATAAGTGATCATTTCAAAGTTTGGATCAGTGGCCTCAGTTTTTAAGTGCGTTCTGAAAGGTAGTCTTACTAACAGTCTAAATACTTTGTGATGGAGCAATCTAATCCTTGGGTTTGACTTACTTTTTAACTCTCATGTATACCTCAGTTCACCCAACTAATTGTTTTAAGGTTTTAGAGGAACAATAAAGTAAAAATTTTATTTTTAGTAAATTATTATAAAATAATTGCCAATGCAGAGAACAACTATAAAAGGAAAACATAATCTGAAATACATTCCAGACTTGATTTCTGACTGGCTGAATATCAAAAGTGATTTGTCTAATAGCCTCGCCTTCATGAATTCCGGTCTAATTTGTGTTTGCAAATCATCTAGCAACCTCCATTTACCAGGAAACTTTCTTGTGCCTGAATGTGTGCGTGAAAGAATAATCGAGAACTGTAGAAATGATTCTTATTCACAAGTGTGTAAGTTTTATCAAATGAGGAACAAAGTGCACTCGGCTGACTTAACACAGGGTCAGAGGCTTCTCAGTAGAAAACCAAAGGGTATAAGGGCAACCTTGAGATGAAAGCCGTGAGGAGTGAAGGCTTCCCTACAGACTTCACAGGTGTGCTCCATTAGCAACTTCCCACTCCTTTTTTGCCTATAGTTTTATTCATTCTCCTACAGTTTTCTTAAGTGTGAAACTGCCTCCTCTGTTTGACTCTGCATATTTCTTCACCTTCACATTTTCCCCAACATAATACTACAAAGCTATTAGCCACCACACTTCCCCTTTAAAAATACCTTCCTTCCATACCCAGTCTTCTTTGTTCTCCACCACACCGCTTGGGACTTTCACTGATTCTTCACTCCAGTAATACTGTCTGCACTTAGACATGTTATATACCCTTCAATACTAGTTGTCCCCAAACGATTAACTGTGAAGTTTTCGTTATATAAACCTCATCCTTTCAATTATCAATTTAAAGTGTTTATGCTTATGAGTCTAATTCCACTCCTAATACAAAAACCACAGTTTACGTAATGAAGATAAGGAAAAGCAATGCCAAGTAGAAACTAAAATAAAGGCAAGCAGGGGAAAAAGACCAGATATGTTCTCTTTAACTTATTCTCAATGAGAAATCTGAATTTACTCCTAGGAGAGACATCAACCCAAGAGGACCGTCCCTCCCACAGCATTATCAGCATTATAATAGTACATCTCTACTGACACCACACGCTATGCTAATCACCTCACCTATATGACCTCATTTAATCCAAACAACGCTAAGCGGTAGATGCTTTTATCATCTCTATCTTACAACCAAGGAAACAAGGCCTTATGTGAATTGCCCGAAGTTATCCCAGCTAGTCACCGGCAGAGGGAGTATCTGCACCTAGATATTCTGAATCCACCACCCTAAAATGCCCCATTTCTTCAATCAGAAAACTATTGTTGATCATCTACTATGTTCCAGGCTTACTTCTAATGCCATAAAGCAGCTTTTTCAACCTGCGTAGGGGTGCTTTTATGGGGCTTTCATGAAGAGAGAAGACCAGACAATATGCAGAGCTTAGCCACTGTGTCTCCAAAAGTCTCCATAAGACCCCTTCTCTCTCAATGCCTCCAAGCAGAAGCTGTCACACCAGGAAATGCTTCTTTGATGGATACTCTGAATCCTGAAGCAAAACTTCCTACCTGCAAAAATGTACAGGTTACAGACTCTTACTGGCCACACCTGGACGATACCTTCTTATCTCAGGTAAAAATCTGCCGTGTGAGCTAAGGGAACTGATTTTATTCTAAAGTGCCTTTCACAGTTCTTTGGATCAGAGCTTGTTTGTGCTTTCTTCTGAGACCCAGAGTCAAGGGAAAACAGCTGTTCAGTTTTAAGCTCTAATTCAGATTTACACTTTATTTTAGAATCACATTTCAATTAGACAACTAGTTAGTAAGCATTTATTTGCACAACACTGTTTTCAAACTGTATGGAGATTACGAAAACAAAAAAAGAATAAAATGAAGCCTCAGTTCTCCAGGAGTTCTGAACCTAGTGAAGAGCACATACACGTAAATTATTGACAAGGGAGTTAGGAAATATGGGGGGTTGCTCCTTTGAGATGGACCTTGAAGGATGAGAAAGTTAGATCCACTGGATTTATAACTATAAGATTAACGTGGATGGAACTTGGGCATGTAGAAGGCAAGGGGAAGAAGGATGTAGTGGGAGATAAGGGTGTTAAGGAGATAAGAGCCAAATTCTGTAAGGCTCTCAATATTAGGCAGAATAGTTTTAAATTTAATGTCTTAAAAGTATCAAAGAAAGGTAGTGAATATCAAATCCCATGCTGGAAAAGATAAAAATAAAAGGATAAAAGGATATATAAAGGATAAAAGGATATAAAAATAAAGGATAAAAGGATAAAAAATTTTTGGTGATAAAGAGCTCTATTTTATTAAAAGTTTGGCTTTCAACTACTGAAAGACAAATTTTAACCTGTTTAAAATTTATAAAGTGATACAGGTTAATGGTTTTCCTGAAATCTAAGAAAAAAAAATCCTTTGAGTGGAAAGAGGAAATTCTGACCTTCTTTTCCTCCTTTTGTCTTTGGCCTCGGTTAACAACAGCTCTATCTAAGATGACTGCGGGAAAAGTCATCTGAGGGAAGTCTCCTGAGGGAAATACAAAATTCAACACAAATAGACTGACCATGATTTGGCATTTGCTTTGCCTAAAAATCATGTAATATTAAATAAATAAATAACTGTACCTTGGTGAAAACAAGCAGTCAGAAAGGAGAACAACTTGTCCTATTTATTTCAGTTACTAGAGATTTTTAAAAACCTAGGGTTCCAGAGAGGGTGGACAGAGCCATACTTTGCACGACCATCAGAATCGGCCATGATTCTGAGGTCCTCAGACACAAACAACATCCCTTTCCAGACTTCTGGATTTTTCTTCAAACCCTGCCCTCTTCCTCATCTAATTTGCAGTAACAGAAGTGTGCTATGTTTTTGTTACACATTCAGCAAATGTTTCCTAGGCCTGGCCCCTCTACTTTATTGCTATACGCCTCGAACATATTTCACTCACCTAGGCAGCTTTCTGATAAGACAGGACACATGATGGCACATCACACAGCAATTCTGCCCAGGGCACTTGTACAAAACAGTTCGGCTTTCAAATATCAACAATGGGAGCATGTTTCTCTCCCCGTGTGCTTCTCTTTCAGGCAAGGTGCACAAACTGTGCAGATCACGTGGCAGTTCACATGAAATTTTAATTGTTAGCAGCTCACAGACAGTATCATTTCTGCTTCAGTGGCTACAATTCAGATTTGGTGTTTGCTGTGGGTCTCCAGAATCATTCTCTCTTGTATTTACTGAAGTAATTGTCTTCTTGGAGAATCATTCTGTTCACAAGAGTTGGCCCTTTCCCCTTTATTATTGTTTTTAACCAATACTATAATTCAAATAGGTAATGAGTAACTCTTACAGTTCCTTGTGGAGTGGTCCATAAGACTGAGAAGTAGATCTGAAGTTGGGTAAAAGTGCCACTTGCTAGGGGTGAGATAATGTGGGAAACTCAAGTGAAATCCTCAACCAAGAGTTCAATCCCTTCCCTGTTAAGTGCCCTTGAAAATGGAGGAGCAATGCAACAACAAACTGGATTATGAGTAATTACATCCTGCTCTGACCTGTTATGCAGGGATACTCAAAACAGGTGACTACTAATCACAGGGTAGAGAGTAAGGTTTAAATGGGAGGAGTACTTCACAGCAGCTGGGACAGGAAGGCAGGGTGGGAGGAGAAGTAGACATAAGAAATAAGAAACAGCTAACAACTGCCCACTCAGCTTTCACCCTTTTGTTCCAGAAAGGAATACCAGACCTCAGCTTTCTTGCTTTGTAGTGTTCAAGGAAGAGGATGCTGAATCTGCTTTACTTGGGTTTTGTGGTAGCAGCTTGAGTTTAAGTCCTTTTTCAGTTAATATAATGTCTTTCTTTTTCAAAAAACTGGTGTTGAGATTGACCATACACTTTAAAGAGTTAAACACATTTTTAAAGTACACAATGCACTCCAAGTACTTTACTTATAAATCCTCCTGGGGAAGTCAGTCAGCAAAAAGTTCTTGATCATGGACTATGTACTCTTAATTACTCTCAACGTCGCAGCAGAACAGAAAGGAGCAAAACTAACATCCGTGAAGCAACAATTCACAACGCAAGAAAAACTATAATTAAATGTCAACTATGTGATACCATCTAAATATCTGCTTTTATCCCGGGAGGTGGGGTTGGGGGAGCGTGTGGGAAGCGTATTCCTGGACACAGTCTCGCCCAACCAAAAATCAAGACAAGATGATGGGTTCTTGTTGTCTTGTACAGTCCTTATTTGAGCACTTCCATCTCTCAAGGGTAAACAATGCAAAGTAGGGGAAGGAAGAGGGTGCAGCAGGTAGAGGGAAGATCCTTTCAGAAAGCAGGAGTTACTCAGCATCTGGTTCCTTACTTTCCGGCAGCAAATATTTATTTAAATCTTTACCATGTCCAAAGTACAACCTGCTGTTTTCCCTTTTATTCTCCAAATATTCTCCTCCCCCCCGCCCCCGTCCCCGCCCCCAAGCAGGAACTGCTGGATCAGTCGGAGCAGAGTGGGGCTAAGTTCCATTACAGCATCATCAGCACATCGCCTGAAGCACACGTGAACTGGGGCTCCCGAACCGCGTTTCGAGCCCTTCACCTAAGACACGGCCTATCAATCCAACGCAGGAGAGAAAAACAGCGTGAATTAAGGCAGCGCCTTCCAACTGAGAAAAGTCAGCAATCTCTGCTCAGAATGGCTCCCGCGTTTCGAGCGCCTTTCTCACTCCTCCTTTCCTCAGCTACAGCCCCTCCGCCCGCTCTCACCTTTTCCCGCACATCTCGGCGCCCGCGCCCCGCGCCGGCCGAGCCACCTCCCGCCCGCCCCCCGCGCCTACCTCCCTCTTCGTCAGGTTCTTGTCGGGCCCCAGCAGGTACGGGGTCAAGAAGGGCTCGGACGGCCTGAGGCTGGCGAAGAAGCCGTAGGCGCAGAGCAGCGCGGTGGGCACGAACCAGCACTCGCGCGGGACCCGAGCCGTGCGCAGGAGCATGGTGGCCGCCGCCGCCGCCCGCCGTGTCACCGGGCCAGGCACATCCATCTGGGGCGCGAGGGGCGGGGACCCGGCCCGGCCCTTTCCTTCTCCTTTTCCTCCTCGGCCAACCGGAGTGAGGTTGAATCGCTGCCCCAGCGCAGGAACCTGCAATTGCGAGTGGCGCCTCCTCCCGGCAGGGCCAAGCAGTTCTGAGACAGTCGCCTCTGATCGCAGTGACTCCCAGCCTTTCCTGATTGCGGGAACCTCACGAGTCGCCACCCGCCCGCTGAGCGGCAGAAAACCGTTCACGCCCTAAGGCCCACCCTCCGCCACCACCTCCCTGCTGAGAGCCAATCACAGAGGACGCCAGGCACTGGCTTCTGTCCCATTGGTCGGTGGCTCACAAGATGCGAACTCGCGGCGGCGGCGGCGGTGGCGGCGGCACGCAAGAACGCAGCAGACGTACGCTGGGTCGGGCGCAGAGGACTTGTAGGACTCAGGTCAGACCGTGGCTGTTCTGGCGTGCGCTGCTCAAGGGGCGAGCCCTCCGACCCCGCTGGAGGTCGACTAAGTCATCCCTCGTGCTGCAGCTCACCTGTCGGGAATGCTCCGCGTGGGCCTTATCCCCACCAAGAGAAACGCGCTGTTACACACAGTCATTTTCTGATTCTTAACCACGGTCCATTCAGATTTTCCTTCCCAAGTGGCCAGCTCCGGGCAAAGATTTAACCTTGGGACGGGGAATGCTCTACCTTTCTTCCAGCAGCTTTCAGGTTTTAAATTGTATTCATCTGCAGTAAAAAGACATTAGAAGCCCGGGATCTAAACGCTCCGAGGCGTTTACCAAGAGCTGGAGCAGGAAAAAGTGGATAAAGTGCTGTGAAAAGAATGAACGAGCTAGTTGCTTAACAGAAGGATCGTAATGGAGTCCTACTGAAAGGGTTTTAGCTTTATGTCGTTACTTTTTGTAAGCGGGATACAAAGAAAGCAAACATAACGTAACTGTAGATACAGGCTGTTTAAAACGTAAGGGGGAAATCCCGAGTCATTAAAGCAATCACGAAATATCATCGATCTCTTTATTAAAAAAACCAAAACAGAGGTCTTGGCATAGTGTTCAAGGGCAAAGCATGACAAGAATCCGCAGTGCTTTCTTTAATTTTTGTCTATAAACCTCTTTCTGCCTGACTCAGCCTGACTGTAACCCAATCCTTCCACTGCAGACCAGCTCCACCATTTAAAGCAATTTCCCCTGTGCAGTATTTGCAGACTTACAGATCCTACCAGAAGCTCACAGAAAACATTTTTGAACTCTATTTTGCTTTAATGTATGTTACGACCTATCTAGCTCAATTTTCTTCCTGGGTCAGCAAATGACACTTGTTGCAAAAAGGATACTTTTTGCAATCAGCCACGCAACTCTACCAGATGGAACGACATACTAGTAAAGGGAAAGGAGATTTGTTTCTAAGACTGCACAAGTGGATGAACCAAAATATATGAGTTGATTGACCGCTGAAGAAATGCAGTTGTTGGTATTTACATCTATCAGTGGGTCTCAAAGTGAGGTCCAGGAAGCCCAAGGGAACCTTGGGATCTTTTCAGAATTCCACGTGGTCAAACTACTTTCATAATACTAATAAGACTTTATTTCCTTTTGCATTCTAGAGACTACATGATATGTGATGACATTGTCACTCTAAAGACCAAGAGAATGTATGTTTGTATATTTTTGCATTTAAAAACTTTTCAGATTTAATTTCTAATATGGCAACTATGAGTAGGTATAACCCACAAAAATAAAGTCTTTAGGGTCCTCAATAACAGGTGTCTTGAAGCCAAAAAAGTAAGAACTTTTACAATTATCTAGTCCTCTAAACTTCAGCCATAGTATCTACCTCTCATTATGACTACAGAGAGAACATCAGTGGTCCTCTTGGCAATTGCTTCCCTTCACATTTATTGATACATTCAGTGCTTTAGTAGAAGAGAAGGAAAGAGAAAAACAAAAGAGGCCTCAGAAAGAGAAGCCCACTTATTAAGAACAGCTTTCCATCCCTTCCCTGAGTCTTGGAGACCTAAATTGTTTTCACCTGTAAATCATTGGTTCTGAAATTTTTCCTTGGTATTAATCATTTAGGCAATGTTGGGCATTAACAAATAACAATTGTTCTTAAATTAGGTAGAAACTGTTCTATTATTTTTCTCTAAGAGGTCATGGCAGAATTCTAAGAATGACTCCCAGTGAGCCTGCCCTTCTATAATTCCCACCCCTTCGAGTGCGGGGTGGCACCCCTGAATTTAATGAGACAAAACAACTGCTTGTTACATTGTATGGCCAACGTGAGATTATCCAGGTGGGCCCACGTGAGATTATCCAGGTGGGCCCATCTAATCACACTAGCCCTTTAAAAGCAGAGAATTGGGTCCTGCTGGTGGCAGAAGAGGTGGGGAGAGATATTTGAAGGAGAAAGTTAGCCATGCCATTGCTGGAGGGAGCTGTGTGCCAAGAATGTGGGTACCCTGTGGCAGTTGAGACTGACTCTTGCCTGACAGCCAGCAAGGAACTGGGGATTTCAGTCCTTCAGTCGTAAGGAACTGAACTCTGCTAAAATCCTAAACAAGCTTGGAAGTGGATTCCTCCTCAGAACCTCCAGATAAGAGCACAGCACAGCCAACACCTTAATTTCTGCCTGTCAACTTTAGAGAAACCACCCAAGCCCACCTGAACTTCTCATCTACAGAACTGTAAGCTAACTTGTAATTTTTTAAGCAGTTGCGTTTGTGGTAATTTGTTTTACAGCAATAGGAAACTAATACAGAGGTAAATAGAATATATTTTTTAAATTGAGGTAATAGTCACATAATGCGAGATTACCCATTAACCATATTTAAGCGTACAACTCCGTGGCATTAGTACATTCACAATGTTGTGCAACCGTCACCTCTATCTAGTTCTAAGATATTTCACCACCTCAAAGGAAACTTGTACCCGTTAAGGGATCCCTCCCTTTTCTTCCCTCCCCCCAGCCCCTGGCAGACACTCATGTGCTTTCTGTCTCTCTGGATTTACCTCTTCTGGATGTTTCCTACAAGGGGAATCATACAATATGTGAGTTTCTGTTTCTACCTTCCTTCATTTCGCATAGCATTTTCAAGGTTCACCCACATTGTAGCATGTATCAGTACTCCATTCTTTTTACAGCTGAAAAATATTCCACCTGACATAACACATTTTGTTTATCCATTCATAAGTTGATGGACATTTGGGTGTTTCCCTTTTTTGACTATGTGAATAGTGCTGCTGTGAACATTTATGTGTAAGTATTTGAATGCCTGATTTCAATTCTTTGGGGTAAATAGGAGTGGAATTGCCAGATCGCCTACTAATTCTATGTCCTGCTGTTTAAGGAATGGCCAAACTGTTTTCCACAGAACGTACACCATTTAACATTCCCTCCAGCAATGTATGAGGATTCCAATTACCCCACATCTTTGGCAACACTTGGTTTCTTTTTTCCTTTTTTAAAATATCCATCCTAGGGATGTGAAATGGTGTCTCGAAGTTTTGATTTGCATTTCCCTAATGACTAATGATGTTGACCATCTTTTCATGTATTTGTTAGCCATTTGTATTTCTTCTTCAGAGAAATGTCAGCTCAAGTCTTTTGTCCACTTTATAATTGAATTGTTTATCTTTCTGTTGAGTTGTAAGAGTTCTTCATATATTCTGGAGAGTAGAGCTTTGTCAGGTATATGATATGCGAATCTTTTGCCCATTCTGTAAGGGTAAATAGAATATTGAGAGACGTTTTTCTCTATACACATGGTCTCCAACTTAATGGTTCGACTTAATGGTTTTTCGACTTTATGATGGCGTGAAAGCGATAAGCATTCAGTAGAAACTGTACTTGGAATTTTGAATTTTGAGCTTTTCTGGGGCTAGTGTGGTATGATTCTCTCTTGCCATGCTGGGCAGCTACTGACGCCACAGTCCAAGTCAGCCAGGTGATCATGCGGTACCCAGACAACCATTATATTTTTCATTTTCAGTACAGCATTTAATAAATTATATGAGATAGTCAACACTTTTATTATAAAATAGGCCTTGTGTTAGATGACTTTGCCCAATTGTAAGCTACTGTAAGGTGTTCTAAACGTGTTTAAGGTTGGCTAACTAAGTTATGATGTTTGGTAGGTGTATTAAATGCATTTTCGACTGAAGATATTTTCAACTTACAATGGGTTTATTGAGACATAGCCCCAGTGTAAGTCGAGGAAGATCTATATATGAAAGCATGAGCGAATGTGTGTTTTGCAAAAAGTAGAATTATATTATGTACCCTTTCGAATCTTGCTTTTTCTCACTCAGGAATAATCCATGCAAAACATTCCATGTAATAAGGTTAAGCTCTAATTCTTTCTAAGGTTGCATTGTGTGGGTGTGCTAAAATTTATTCAACTCTTCCCTTTTATGGCCACTCTGGTTTTAGTTTTTTGGTCACTGCCAACAATCCTGAAGTTAACATCCTCGTACAATATATGTCTACGTATTGTTTTCATTTTATGGGATTTATTCCAAGGAGTGGGATAACTGAGTCAGAGTTATATATTTTTTAATAGGAATTGTTCAGTCACTTTCCATAAAAGCTATAATAACTTACAGTTTTACTAGCCACATATGAGAGTATTCTTTCTGCACTGCATACTTGCCAACAACAGGTGTAATCAGTTTAAAATTTTTGCTCGTCTGATAGGTGAAAATCAGTGGTTCTCGACCTGTAATGATTTTGCCCCAGCCCAACCCCCAGGATACTTGGCAGAGTCTGGAGAGATTTTTGATTGTCATAACTGTCAGTCATAGTTGGGGAGTAGGTGCTACTAGCTTCTAGTGGGCAGAGCCAGGGATTCTGCTAAATATCCTAAAATACTCAAGGCAGCCTCCACAACAAAGAATTATCCAGCCTAGAATGCCAGTAGTGCCGAGGCTGAGAAACCCTGGTGTAAAGCGATACCTCATTTTGTCTTCAGTTTGAAAATCTTTATGGATGAATTTGAGTATCTTTCCATATGTTTGTCAGGTATTTGGATTTACTGTTCTGTAAATTACCTGTTCCTGTCCTTTGCTCATTTTTCTTTTGGTTGTTTATTCCTCTCATTAATTTATAAGAGCACTTTGTCTTATAAATGCTCTATTTATCCTCTTCATTGAAAATATTATTTTTCAAATATATTTTTTATTGACCTGACATAAAAGAAGGTCTGAACCAGTGGTCAGACATATTATGACCTTGGGTAGGAAAATAACATCATAAAAATGTCCCTTTCCCTTAAGTTAATTTATAACTTTAATGCAGTTCCAATTGGAATCCGGACAATATTCAGTTAAGAATCCAAAACCATTTTAAAGTTCAGGTAAAATGATAAATGTACAAGAAGAGCTAATAAAATTTTGCAAACAAAGACTAGTAAGGGGGTACTTGCCTAACCAGGTATCAGAACATACTTTAAAGGCTCTAGAAGCAAATCAATTTGGTAATATAATTGGAATAGAGAAATATATAAGTGAAACAGACTAGGAAATCCAGAAATAGAGCTCACTATATGTGAAAAGTTAATAACTGACAACTATTTTGTTCAATTAAATGAAAAAAGGGTAAATAATTTAATAAATGTTACTGGCCAAACTGTTGATCCATATGAAGGAAATTAAATTTGAGGCAACTTTATACCATATGTAAAAATAAATTCCAGATATAGAAATGATTTAAATTTAAGTAATAATAATAATCTTCCCCCCAAATCTACGAGACTACATGTATACTCTAGGAGACAATGAAACCCTTTAACTAAGACTATAAATGCACTAATATGAAATAAAATATAAAAAATATAAAGAGAATAATAAAATGATCATACTTACTAACTTGACCTTATTGAGGAGATTTCTGGACTGAAAACAGAAACCTTTTTGTCTTAATGTTTTGTTTTTCTGGCACAGTATCTGACTAGTTGAAGGAGCTTAATGAATCTTGGTGAATGAATGGCCCATCGTTGGTTCTAATCCCTTAGTGACCCATTTCAAAAACATCAAGGACAGCTTCCAAGCAAGCAGTGATCTACAAAGCATGAGTGAGTTAAACATTTAGAATCTGTGGTGTAGTAGCCCAGGCAGGAAAGGAGCATGGATTCATACCCATGGTATGGCATATAGAACCTTAGAGCAAAAACAAGAATTAAGATCAGTTTGCCTATTGCATTACTTTCCAGGGGAAGACTCCAAGTTACAGAGAAGTTAAGAGATGTGATGTGATGAAATTGGAAACATGCCTGTTGGCCCAGTTTGAACTTTCTTCTGCAATAGAAATAATGATGTAATTCAGAAGAACATAATTATAATCATAGACTGTTAATTTTGGAAATAATATCAAAGCTGAGGCCAAGAAATGTAAATCAGTCTACCAAGATCACCAAGAGAATTAGAGGCAAAGTCAAAACAGTCTTTGGTTGTGCAGACTAACAGTCCAATATTAATCCTTCATGCCATGCAGCCTTTTAGGTTCTCTTTTATTTAATATTTCTTTACTTTTCAATATAATGTACCACAAATCAGTTCTCCTTGAAAGCATTGAAATGCCTTTCAAATGTATTTACTCCAGCTTACAGTCTTAATTCATTCTAATAAGTATGATATGTACAAATAGACGTTTCCTCAGTTTATAGAGGGGAACACTGAGGGGCAAGGAATCTCAGTCCTTCCAAGTCACATTTATTCCCTCAACATGAGTTTATTAAGAGCCTGTTGTCCAAGCATTGTCCTTGGTGCCGTAGTAAACAATGAGAAGACAGTCTCAACCTTGAAGCGCTCATATGATGAATCAGCAGTGAATCAGTCATCCAAGTTCTGCTCTAGGCTGTGACCCTGAATTGTCCCTAAGTCGATGACCTATGTCACAAACAGAAGCATGATGTGTTGTCCTGACAATAATCATAGACTGAATGACTATGCTGTGCTATCCAGTAAAAGGCCAGCTCAGCTCACAAGTGACTCTCCTGCCTGTATGTAGTCATCAAAACATTGCCCTACAGCTCAGCCATGTCATGGAGCAGCCCATTCAAAGGCCTGCCTACTTATCAGCCTGCTCAGCCACACTAGCAAGGCCCTTAGGGAAAGTGCTTTGGGGTTTGCCCAGTATATATGTTGTGGAAACATGCCTCCCTCCTGCCTCTGCCTGTCTTCTGCCATCCTTGACATCTAAATGGGAATGCCACCATCACTCCCTAATCTTAAAAAATTCCGTCCTGTGTGAAAAGTTAGTGTACCCTATGAGAACAAACCTATCGTTAACCATAACTCAGATATTATTAAACCACTACCTTTATCCTCTGACTTGCATTTATTTGATTGTAGTTTTCTTGCCTCTAGTCTCTTCCTAGCCCAGGCCAGTTTCCATACCACAGTCAGAATAATCTTCCTGGAATCAAATATTACCCTTGTCCTTAATTCTGATTGTTTAAGAATTTTGGGTGTTTACTCAATAAAGCCAAAACCTCTTATTTCTGACTTTTGCTAACGTCTCCAGTCTCATTCTTCACTACTGGCCTGTGCACTCTCTATGTTCAGCTACAAGTGGCTCACCGATTTCTCAAGATGGTGTTCAGATATCTTATCTCCTCTACTCCTACAACCCCAGTCCAAGCTATCACCATTTCTTCTCTGAGATACTACACTAGACTCCTAGCTTGTTTTTTTGACTCTAGTCTTCCCCGAGTTGTAGTCTGTTTGCACAGCAGCCAGAGTGATCTTCCTAAAGCCTAGATCAAATCATGCCATTTTTCTGCTCAAACCCCTCCAGTAGCTTCCCATTCCACTTGGAATTAAATCCTAAGTTTTTACCATGGCCTGTAAAGCCCTGCCTGATCTGCTCGCTCCACCTCAGTATATCTCTGTTCTCATCTCCTATGACTCTTCACCTTCCTGCTCTGGGCCAGCCACACTGGCTTCCTCATTGTTCCTTGTAGATACCAACCACACTCCCACCTCAGAACCCTTGCACTTGCTGTTCCCTCTGCCTGGAACAGCCTCTTCCTGGATACTTGCTTGATGTCCTCTCTCACTACTTTCAGCTTACTGCCTAACTATCACCTTATCCTACTTAAAATAGCACATATCCTCATCCGGGCACCACTCTGTCCCTCTACCCTGATTTATTCATCTTAGTACTCATCCCCACTTGCAATATTATGTAATTATTTGTTTGCTTGCATATTTCCTAGAGCACTAGAATGAGTGTTCCATAAAAGAAGTGACTTTGTTTTTCTTTGCTGCTCTAGAACAGTGCCTGGCAGCAATAGGATCTCAATAAATATTTGTTGAATGAATGAATGAGTGAATGAATGAATGAATAAAATGTCAGCTTCTCTCTGCACACTTCCCTAACACCTCCAAGTTACTGGTTTTCTTCTCTGTTCCATTGGAGCTATGTATATACCTCTATTAGAGCTATCACATTTTTATTGTAATTTTTGCCTCTTCTCCCTTACAAGTCTATAAATTCCTCAGAGACAGATGTCTTACTTATCTACATATACTTCATGGCATCCAGCACTAATTTGGTGAAAACATGTGGAATGAATGAAAGTGGGAGAAGCAGAATGATACAGCTACATTGGAGGTTCTAGGAGTCAAATGTATGAGCTCTTTATTAATCCCATCTTCTGGAGGCTACACTGGGACTAAGGGCAGGCATTTGTTTGAATATAGATGTCCAAGGCAAAAATGTAAAAATATCTCCTTCCAGTCTACCATTATTTCCCAAATTTCTCTTCGTAAGGACTTCTGGTCTTCGTTGGGCCTCCAATAATGGCTTGGATGGTGATTACACCTAAACCCTTAAAAAACAAGCTAATGTGTAACAGTCCTGACATGAAGGTCATGTTACAAATACCAGTCACCTGTAGAATTTAATCAGAAAATAAAATTGATGGTCTTAGGAACGAGACTAATCTATCACCCACCTGACTGGCATGAGTCTATGGACCTCATACACTCTCTAGGGGCCAATCTAAGGATAAAACTTAACTGTAGTAGAAAACAGTGTTGTTTAAGGAGTTGGAAACCCTAAGTTGTAGCTCAGGTTTTTCTACAAACAGGGTCCATGATTTTGGATAAGTGGCTGCACCCTTGCACCTCTAACAGAGGGATTGGGACTAGATGAGCTCCAAAACCTTTTCCAGCTGTAAAGGTCTATTGATTGATTCAGCCAGGAGGTTGTACCCAAGTGGCTGTACTCAGTGGAATAAACTGAGTCTGGGAAAGGAATGTATTATCTCTCAACACCAGTGACTTTGCATGGGGAGGTATAACGACAGAGTCTGACACCTGGCAGAGCCTGGAAACAGGCCTTAAATCCCATTTGCACTCCCGTTCCTACATAACTGCCTTCTTCAACCTTACAGCAGCTGGGCTTCTACCAAGACGGAAGAGGTGGAGATGAGGGGAAGGGTGGGATGCCCCTCTCGCAGGGTTTAAGCAATATGTATAGCTGAGAAGGGCTTAATCAGGAGACTGCAAACCTATCAGCATTGTGGTGGTTGTCTTAGCTCTGCTCTTGGGTTTTTCCCTGAGAATTAGAATTAATGTGGCCCAGCGCTCAGAGTGTGCCCTTTGGAAATTCCCAGGGGGTTCCAGAGATTACCAGAGGCACACTGGCAGTGGACAGTCCCTTGTGAGGCGGCAGCCCTGCAAGTCCAGTCTGTGGCTCAGCCCAAGAGCCTCCTCATGTCAGACCACACAGAATAGATTTCACCTGAGGCCAGAGCTGCCTAGCCTATTTAGCCAAGCCATGTGGTGAAATACTTTACTTTCTGATATACTTTATCTCTAAAGGAATGCATAGAACTTTTAAGAAAAATGTTATGTCCCGTTTTATAAAAACATGTAGACTCTTATGGCAGCCTCCAAAAAACAGCATTCACAATCACATGGGAATGAGCTGTAAGTTAGGAAATCCTGAATGAAGTGAAATAAGGGTGTGTTGATTTCTCTCATCTAATATTCATTTGTGGCAACATAATTGCCCAAGGAATAGGTGAAATGCTTTTTGAGATTCTTACGGCCACAGTCAGTCCATATCTATTAAAATGTTTCTGATGTGTCACTCTCCTCTCTGCCTCTCAACAATGTATAAACACATGCAAACACACAATCACACACTTACTTTCTCTCCTCTCACTTAGTTATATAGTCTCCATGTGGTTTGGTGAGGTATTTTTAAATACTCTCCAATGGCAAATTAAGGGCTCAAAGCATTTTATGTAAAGTCTACCCAGATAGAAGCGATTAGTAGGGAAATGCTCTTCCCAACTCTTAATCTGAATACTAGTTCAGGATCTCCTGTCCAGGTTCTCATAACCCCGAACTCCCATTGAGATGTTTACCTTTTATTTCTTCCCTATTCTGTGCTTGCTTTGGCAAAACATGTATTTCCTCCCTATTCTGAGGCTGAGAGTTCTTGGCTGGAATCCTTATTAACAGAAAGGACATTTTCATTTCTTGGTAAGGTAGCCAGGCATAGGGTGCCTAGCACTTAATATGTAATCAGTGAATTGACTGAGGACAGATTTGCTCCTGAGAGACTTCAATTTTCATTGAATGCAAGCTTTGATAGACAAAGGAGAAAGAAACATGATTAAAAGGTCATTTTCTCTGCGAAAAAAAGGAAGAGAGAAAATGAAAAAAAGAAGAAAATAAAAACTAAAAAGCTACTAATGTTTACTGGGAGATCCTTAATAGTTCAAAGTCAGACAGAACAAAGGTCAGAGATAGAAAATAAAAGACTAGGATAAGAATTTAAGAAATCAACTGGAACCCTTGCACTCCAAGTATATATTCTAGGAAAAGCCTGCAATCGAATTTAACATCCCTCCACGTTCATACACATTTAGATTGTAAGAAACTGCAGAACATCATTAGAAAGGGTGTTTTTTAAAATGTGGCATTAGGTTTAAGTAGAACAGTACTTTAAAGGGGGCTAAACATAGGATGACAAGATGTGTCCTGGTAAAGCAGAGGGTAAAAATGATTATTTTCAAAGAAGTTCTCTTAGTGTAAAAAAGGGGAAAATACTTACATCTTGTGAATATTGAAAAAGTAGAGTGAATAAAGTGTTAGGGAAACAGGGTTGTGTGTTGGAGAGGAGAATGGGGGAAGGTAGTTAAATATAAACCTGGGTTTATTTGCAAAGCTTTCATCTTGATAAATGGTACCTTCTTAAAGCAAATACCTCGTCCAGGGAGCTCATGACATTATTTATGTTTCAAAATCTAGGCTATAGTCCAAATGATTTCAAATTCTGGGAGAAACTGTTTGTTTAGAGTCCATTGTACTGAGTGTTAATATAACAACACACCATAAAATATTGTTAGCTGTTAAGAAGAGATCAATATGTAATTACTCAAACCAGGCCTTAATAACTGGAAATTTGTAAATAACTCTGTTAGTTCTTTAAATGATTAACAAATAAATATTTGTTTAACTGAATTGAAAGACTCCCAAACATGTTATATTCATTTTCAGGAAAGGCGATTATTAGAAATGATTAATCTGTACTAAATAGACAAATTATGTCTATACTTATGTTTGAATGTTGATGGGTTTACCATAGGTATTCTTCTGTGAGCTAGATTAAGGTGTTCTACTACCAAAATAGAATGGTGGTCTAGTCCAAAATTATAGGAAAAAATTAGATTAATGGAAATAATTTTCTCAATTTTCATTTTTCTCCCATTAATTTTTCTGAAATATTTGGCATCTACTATAATTTGCTTATAATAGAATCTGGTGCAAGAACATAACAACTTTGCAAACAATTTAGTTCAGTGTTTAATCTTGAGGTCATTGTCATTGAATTGCTATCAAAATCATGACTTAGGAAAAACAGTATTTATAATATAAGCTGTTGTCTGAAGGAAAACAATTTTCCTTGAGGAACTATAAAATCTACCAGACCAGGAGAGAGCAACGCAGTTGGATCACATAGTACTGGCCTCTGTAGACTTGCTTTCGCTGAAGTGTGCTTTGGTGGGAATCCTTCAGCCCCTCCTGAAGGATACACAGGAAACAACCTTATAAAATCTGCCCTTGTTAAAAACAAGAGTGCTCTGCACATTATATGGTGGCCTCTTTCTATGGATCTTAGGGCGAAATTTAATTTCAGTATCAAAAAAAAGTGCTCTTTGGGGCATTTTTCAGGGACACTGAATTGTACAGCTGATAAGGCTTTTCTTTTTACATTGGTATTTACAAACTTCCTGGTAAACCCAAGCCCCACCCATAGCAAGGGGAAGGGCTTTATGGTATGCATTTTTATACTTCCTGTTTATGGTCCTACCTCTGTTTTTGCTTTCTCTCTTACTTCTAACATATGTTATCTAGTAGTATTTTATGTTTTCTTTTAAGCGACCTTAAATCTTGTGGAAGAACAAGATGAGAGATACATAAATATATTCATTCATATATACATAAAATTATGCTGTGTTTAGTCATTTGAGTTTTTTTTTTTTGCTAAGAGCCTGGTGCTTTCCAATTATGTTGCCTCCTGAAGAAGTATGAGAATCTTTGATTTAGAATATTAGCTGATAGGAAGGCAGAGAAGATTCTTTATAATATCTGGAAGATATCAAACCACACTATCATCACCAGCTGATAAATTTTTAAAGACCTATTTGGTTCATTACAGAAAAGTACAGCCTTCACAATACATGCTACAATCTAGCAAACTGACTATTCTTCCTAGTTTAGCCTCCGGCATGATATATACAACTCCCTTTTTCAAGCCTTCTTCATTGGCAACCAATTCATTTTTTCTTGTAAATTTTTACTTCTGTTTTAAATTATCTCAGTTTGTGGATAATTTACAGTAATTTCTGAATCCCATACTAAGCCTATGGACTCAGGATATAAACTGCTGTTAAGTAGTCTCTATCCCTGAGAAAAACATAATTAGGTCAGTTAAGTCCACTGACTAAAGTCAACTCAAGCTGTTCAATTCTTTGTTTAACCTGGATAATTAAGGCTTGACCTCCGTGTGAGGTCAGAACTCTGGCTAGGTACAGTCGAACGAGACAAAGTCATTTTATCCGCCTGTGTCCTACTGCTTTTCCTATCTCTAGTCTATAAAACCATAAGAACTTGGAAGAATTAAGCATTCAGAATTTTCCATAAAATAACTCTCTATTAGAAAAAAAAAACCCACACAATAAAAATGGTAGTATGGAACCTTCAGATATTTTTAAGTGTGTGTTAGGCCCACTGCCTTAGGGCACATGCCAATTATAGAACCAAAACCCACTGCCCCGGAACTTGCTCCTTCTTAGTCCATCCAGAGAAATAAATGGTGAAATGTTCATGGCTCTTCGGAGGATCCAAGCTATTTGGTGAATGCTTTTTCCCCGAGTTTGCCAACATGTCCTGAACTCAAAATAGAGGGATTATTCAAAGTTATTCTAAAAAGAGACATGCGGTTTGTAATTTCTTTTAACAATCTGAAAAAATCATGGAGAACTAATTCCATGTTTCCTATGACCCTTTCATAATTGTGATACACTCACAGCCCCTGTTTTCCAATTCTCAATTAGAATAATTAATAATGTTCAGGATATTATCTGTTGGTTTCCTCTTCTGAGTCATGATTCTACTGCAAGTCATGTAACTCCTTTCCATAGCAACTGTAACTAGTTGGAAAAGTATGCAGTCAAATAGCAAGCAGTATGTTTGCTTGCTATCTGTTAGGTCAGTGGAGGATGTACTACATAGCAAAGGTTTAATTTTATCTAAATGACTTTAAAGAGAAGAATAAAAATATGGAAATGCTTATGTCAAAATAAGAGGGGTTTTAATATTTCTACGCAGCATCAGATATAACCCATGGATCATAAACATTATAATTTCCATTGTATGGAAGAGAAACCAGACTGAAAGAGAGACTGGGCATCTGATCATCTGGTTTCTGGTTTCAGCTCTGACATGAACAAACCATAGCATCAGGCAGGTTGTTGAAACTTTGTGGCCTTATTTTATTTTTATTTTTTTGGCTGCGCTGGGTCTTCATTGCTGCGTGCAGGCTCTCTCTAGTTGTGGCGAGCAGGGGCTACTCTTCATTGCAGTGCGCAGGCTTCCCATTGTGGTGGCTTCTCTTGTTGTGGAGCATGGGCTCTTGGGCACGCAGGCTTTAGTAGTTGTGGCGTATGGGTTCAGTAGTTGTGGTGCATGGGTTCAGCAGTTGTGGCTCGCAGGCTCTAGAGCACAGGCTCAGTAGTTGTGGTGCACGGACTTAGTTGCTCCACGGCATGTGGGGTCTTCCGGGATCAAGGCTTGAACCCGTGTCCCCTGCATTGGCAGGCGGATTCTTAACCACTGCACCACCAGGGAAGTCCCTAGTTTTTTCTTACATAGAATAATGAAGCTGGACCTCATGCTCCATTCTCATCTCTTCCCCTATCACTCCTATTATATTCTTGCCCTATTATACTTTGGTAGATTCTAGATTGGAAGAGATCCTGCCCATTTGTTCAGTAGAGGGACCCAGGACTAGCCACGTAATTTGTGGGGCCCATTGCAAAATGAAACTGTCAGACTCCTTGTTAAAAAATTATTAAGAAATTCACGAGGGTGACCACAGAGCATTAAACTAAGCACGGGGGCCCTCTGGGCATGGAGGCTCTTTGTAACTGAACAGATCACACACCCTTGAGGCTGACGCTGGAGAGACCAAAGGAATTTTTCCTTCCCATGTAGACACACTCTTTTGCTCTTAACAGAATGCAAATAAGAGAAATTTTGGTGGAACAGTGGCATGAATCATTAAAGGGAAGCAATAATGGGAATACAATATTAGAAAGCCAATGTTTTAGACTGACCGAAGTGGCGAGACAGGGGGCTCCAGACTTTCCTTCCTCCCACAGATGCACTGAATATACAGCTACACATGGGTCAGTTTCCTTTGAGAGAAATCTGGAAACAAATTGAGTGACTCCTACACATTGGGTGACTGAGAAAATGCCCACATCGAAACGGGTAAGAAGGGCTGAGAATACATATTCACCATAAACCCGACCCCCAGCAGAGTGCATTTCATTCAGGAGAGAACCCCAAAATTCTCAGCTTCTCCCTGTGAGTAAAGGTTTGGATCACACGTCTAGTGCCCCAAATTTTACAACTGCCACCTGAGGAATGGGAATGCCCAAATCACCCAGCTGAGAGAGCCAGTGGAGTTTGGCATTCACAAGTCCCACAGGACCATAGCAAACAGAGAAGAAATGGTTAAAGGAGCGCATGAGCACTCCCTGCAGTTATACCCCAGGGCTCAGTTCAAAGGGAGCAGTCAAAAACTCCCTTCTCCCAATTTCTGCTAGAAGGGATTTGACTGCACACTTTCCTAGCTGCTGCCTGAGGGTCTGGCTTCTAATCAGCCTGTGTCTGGATGCTGACTGGGATCCCAAGAGCCTAAAAGAGCTGGTGGGCACTTCCCCTACATTCTTCTTCCGGCTCACAGCAACAACAACAAAAACCAAGTTAACAGCTTCTCCCTTGAAATCTGTGCCCCAGCTTTTGAAACTGCCACCTAAGGAATGTGAGCTCAAATCACCTAGCTCTGATATCCAACAGAGCTTGGCAGTCAGAGTCCCACAGGACCATATTAAAATTAAAAAAGCAATTTTCTAACAGGCATGCAAGCACTTCTCATAGCTATTCCCTCCCATGGCTCAGCACAGAGAGAACAGCATTCATTTCCCGGTTTCTCCCTAGAATGGATTTGACTGTATACTTTCCCAGCTGCTATTTGAGGTTCTGGCTTCTAATCAGCCTGCGTGTGGAAGCTGACTGGGATCCTCCCAGGAGCCTGAAAGAGTTGGTGGGCATGTCCCCTCCTGTATCCCCTAGCTTGCTACAGTGGTAAACCAAGTCTCCAACTTCTCCCTGGAAGAAACATACCCACCCATGTAGCACATCAAATATCACAGCTGCCACATGAGGGACTGGCTCGCAAATCACCTAGCTCTGGGTACTGATGAGGCTTGGCATTTACAAGTCCCCCAGGACCACAGAAAACAAAGAGGTGGCTCTGTATGGGTGCACAAGTCCTACCAGAGACTGTTGCTTCTGGCTCAGCAGAGTGAGTAGGCAAAAACAAACACCCATTTCCAAGTTTCTCCCTGATAGGTCTATACTGCATATCTAATGTCCTGACTTAGCTGCTGCTCGAAAGTCAAGCTTCCAATTAGCCTTCATCAGAGAGCTGTTGGGGCAGGCAGTTAACAGTCCTCCGGGACCCTGAACAGCCGTGTGGGCATTTCCCATTGCCTTTGGGACAGTGGCAGGTCTTGGCACAACCTAATGTACTGGGAGCCACTAGAAGCAAAGAAGGTGGCTTGGGCAATCACAGAGGTTTGAGAGGCAACCAGGAGCTCAGGTGAGCTGACTGATGAGGTTCATCTCCTACATGAGGCAGTCTGTCAAGACTGGGAGAGGTGGCTGTTTTATCTAATGCACAGAAACAGATGTAGAGAGTCAAGAAAAAGGAAGGAACAAGAAGATATATTCCAAACAGAAGAACAAGGTAAATATCCAGAAACTGACCAGATGGCTTCACAGTTGAATTCTACCCAACACGTAAGGAAGAATTAATACCAATCCTTCTCAAACTCTTCCAAAAAAATTGAAGAAGTGAGAATATTCCTAAACTTATATTACAAGGCCAACATTATACTCATACCAAAGCCAGATAAGGACACAAAAGAAGATTACAGGCCAATATCCTTGATGAACATAGATACAAAAATGCTCATCAAAATTGTAGCAAACTGAATTCAACAGTACATCAAAAGGATCATACTCTGTGATCACATGGGATTTATTCCTGGTTTGACATATTCAAATCAAAATATGTGATATACCACATTAAAAAATTAATGATAAAAATCATATCATCTCAATACATGCGGAAACAGTATTTGACAAAATTCAACATCCTTTCATGATAAAAACTCTCAAGTTGGGTATAGCTGAAATGCACCTCAGCATACTACAGAGCATATCTGAGAAGCCCACAACTAATATCATACTCAATGGTGAAAAGCTGAAAACTTTTCCTTTAAGATCAGGAATAAGAAAAGGATGCCTACGTTCACCATTTCTATTCAACATATGGAAGTTATAGCGGGAGGAATTACACAAGAAAAAAATAAAAGATATCCTAATCTGAAAGGAACATGTAAAATTGTTATTTGCAGATGATATGATCTTATATGTAGAAAATCCTAAAGGCTCAACCAAAAAACCTTTGGAATTAGTAAATGAATTCAGTAAAATTGCAGGATACGAAATCATTATACAAAAACGAGTTGCATTTCTATACACTAACAATGAACTATTGAAAAGAGAAATTAAAACAATCCCATCTATAACAGAATCAAAAAGAATAAATATTTAGGAATAAATTCTCTCAAATAAGTGAAAGATCTGTACACTGAAAAGTATACAACATTGAGAAAAGGAATCAAAGACACAATTGAATGGAAAGATGTTTTCTATCATGGATTGCAAGAATGTATAATGTTAAAATGTCCATACTATCCAAAGCAGTCTACAGATTCAATACAATCCCTCTAAAAATTTCAATGGCTTTTTTTCACAGAAATAGAAAAAGCAATCCTAAAATTTCTATGGATCCACAAAAGACCCTGAATTGCTATAGCGATCTTAAACACAAAGAGTAAAGGTGGAGGCATCACACTTCCTGATTTCAACTATATTATAAAGCTATAGTAATCAAAGCATTATGGTATTGGCATAAAAACAGACACATGGACAAATGGAACAGAATCAAAGCCCAGAAATTAACCCATGAAGGTATGATCAATTAATTTTTGACAGAGGTACCAAAAATACACAATGGGGAAAGGATAGTCTTTTAAACAAATTGTGTGAAAACTCAAAATCCATATGCAAAAGAATGAAATTGGACTTCTATCTTACACCATACACAAAAATCAACTTGAAATGTATTAAAGACTTGAATGCAAGATCTGAAATCATAAAACTTCTAAAATAAAATATATGGGATGGTTCCTTGACATTTTTCTTGGCAATGATTCTTTTGGATATGACACCCAAAGCACAGGCAACAAAAGCAAAAGTAAACAAATGCAACTTACCAAACTAAAAAGGTTCTATACAGCAAAGGAAACCATCAGCAAAGTGCAAAGGCAACCTATGAAATGGGAGAAAATATTTGCAAACTACATAATCAACAAGAGATTAACATCCTAAATATTTAAGGAACTCATATAACTCAAGAGCAAAAACACCAAATAACTCAATTTAATAATGGGCAAAACCTGAAAAGACATTTTTCTAAAGATGACATAAAGATGGCCAACAGGTATATGAAAAGATACTCAATGTCACTAATCACCATGGAAACGCAAATCAAAACTATAAAGAGATATCACCTAACCTGTTAGAATAACTATTATCAAAAAGCTAAGAAATAACAAGTGTTGGTGAGGATGTAGAGCAAGGGAACCCTTGTACTCTGTTAGTGGGAATGTAAACTGGTACAGCCACTATGGGAAACAGTATGAAGATTCCTCAAAAAATTAGAAGTGAAACTACCATATGACCTGTGACTTGTGTGAACCAATAGAATGCAGCAGAAGGGAGGCTCCAGTTCTGGGCCTAGCTTTAAAAGGACTGGCAGCTTCTGAGGTGGAGTCAGGATGGTGGTGTGCGAAGACGTGGAATGAGCATCTCCCCGCAACTAGGGCACCTACTGGCCGCTGGTGGGGGACTGTGACACCCAAGGAGACGGGAGGAACCCCAGGATGAGCCAGTAGGACATATGGGGACTGAGAGGGGAGGAGAAGTGGAGGCCAGACAGGATTGGCACCCCTGAAGCTGGGGAGATCAGGAGAGGCAGGTGGGAGGGACTCTCCGGGAAGAGTGGGAGAGGAGTGGAGGGCGATCTCCTGGCCCACTTTGGCCAGGAGCCTGTTGAGCTCCCAGGCTGGTACCCCCCACTCCAAGGCCCTATTCAAGATGTGTGGGTCCTGGAGGCATAGGAGAGAGTCTGGGAGATCAGGAGACACAGGCAGGAGGGGCCCTCCAGGAGGAGCGGAAGAGGAGAGGAGGGCGATTGCCCTGGCCACTCGGGCATGGGGAGCCTGCTGAGCTCCCAGGCCAGTCCCCTGCCCTCTAAAGCCCCCTCCAGGCTGCATAGGTCCTTGGGAGCATACAAGGGAGGCTGGGGAGATCAGGAGAGGCGGAGGGAGGGGCTCTACCATACCGGAGGAGCAGGAGAGGAGAGGAGGGCGTTTGCCCTGCCCACTCGAGCCCAGGAGCCTGCTGGGCTCCCAGGTGAGGTCCCCTGCCCTCTGAGACCAGGGGTGGGGGGCACGCCTGGGCCCCTTCTGTTCTTTGAGCATAAGCCCCACCCCCCACAACCCCCAGGGTCTTTTCCAGCCCTGTGGGTCCTGAGCATTGGCCCTTCCCACCACCCAAACCTCGCCCTTACTTAGGCCCCGCCCTCCACAGCCAAGGCCTTCCCCCAACCCCCCTTTTTTTTTTCCCTCCTCCTCTTTTTTACTATTGTGGTACTGTTGTACCTTGTGGTTGTTGATTCATCTATATTTTTATTTTTATATTCTTCCTAACATATCTGTTAGTTTCCTGGTCTAATTTTATTTTTTACTTTGTTATTGTTTTGGGGTTTTTTTTTGCCACCCGAGGCGGGATCCTGGTTCACAAGCCTGGGGTTGGGCCGAAGCTCCTGCAGTGGGAGCTCCAAGTCCGAACCACTGGACTAACAGAGGTCCTCAGACCCCAGGGAATATTCATCGGAGTGAGGTTTCACGGAGTTCCTCATCTCAGCACCAAGACCCAGCTCTACCCAATAGCTTACAAACCCCAGAGTTGGAAACCTCAGGCCAAACAACCAGTAAGAAAGGAACATGGTCCCACTCATTAAAAAAAAAAAAAAAAGTGAGATGGCCAAAATATATGTCACAGATGAAGGAGCAAGGTAAAAACCTACAAGACCAAATAAATGAGGAGGAAATAGTCAATCTACCTGAAAAAGAATTCAGATAAAGATGATCCAGAATCTCAGAAATAGAATGGAGGCACAGACTGATAAAATACAAGAAGTGTTTAACAAAGATCTAGAAGAACTAAAGAACAAACAAACAGAGGTGAACAACATAATAACTAAAATGAAAAATACACTACAAGGAATCAATAACAAAATAACTGAGGCAGAAGAATGAATAAGTGAGCTGAAAGACAAAATGGTGGAAATAACTGCCGAGGGGCAGAATAAAGAAAAAAGAACAAAGAGAATTGAAGACAATCTCAGAGACCTCTGGGACAACACTAAACACACCAACATTTGAATTGTTGGGGTCCCAGAAGAAGAATAGAAAATGAAAGGGTCTGAGAAAATATTTGAAGAGATTATAGTTGAAAACTTCCCTAACATGGGAAAGGAAATAGTCACCCAAGTCCAGGAAGCACAGAGAGTCCGATACAGGATAAACCCTAGGAAAAAGACACCAAGACACATATTAATCAAACTAACAAAAAATTATTCAAAGAAAAAATATTAAAAGCAGCAAGGGAAAAACAAAAAATAACATACAAAGGAATCCCCACCAGGTTATCAGCTGATTTTTCAGTGGAAACTCTACAGGCCAGAAGAGAGTGGCAGGATATACTTAAGGTGATGAAAGAGAAAAACCTACAACCAAGATTACTTTACCCAGCAAGGATCTCATTCAGATTCCATGGAGAAGTCAAAAGCTTTTCAGACAAGCAAAAGCTAACAGAATTCAGCACCACCAAACCAGCTTTACAACAAATGCTAAAGAAACTTCTCTAAGCAGGAAACACAAGATAAGAAAAAGACCCACAAAAACAAACCCAAAACAATTAAGAAAATGGTAATAAGAACATATGTATCAGTAATAACCTTGAATGTAAATGGATTAAATGCCCCAACCAAAAGACAGACTGCCTGAATGGATACAAAAACAAGACCCATATATATGCTGTCTAAAAGAGACCCACTTCAGACCTAGGGACACATACAGACTGAAAATGAAGGGATGGAAAAAGATATTCCATGCAAATGGAAATCACAAGAAAGCTGGAGTACCAATACTCATATCAGATAAAATAGACTTTAGAATAAAGACTGTTATAAGAGATAAGGAGGGACACTACATAATGATCAAAGGATCAATCCAAGAAGAACTTATAACACTTATAAATGTTTATGCACCCAAAATAGGAGCACCTTAATGCATAAGGCAAATGCATTAAGAAGAAGAAATTGACAGTAACACAATAAGAGTAGGGGAATTTAACACCCCACTTACACCAATGGACAGATCATCCAAACAGAATATAAATAAGGAAAAACAAGCTTTAAATAACACAAAAGACCTATAGATCTAATTGATATTTATAGAACATTCCACCCCAAAGTGGCAGAATACACTGTGTTCTCAAGTGCACATGGAACATTCTCCAGGATAGATCACATCTTGGGTCACAAATCAAGCCTCAGAAAATTTAAGAAAATTGAAATCATATCAAGCATCTTTTCTGACCACAATGCTATGAGATTGGAAAGCAATTACAGGAAAAAAAACTGTAAAAAACACAAATACATGGAGGCTAAAGAAAGCTACTAAATAACCAAGAGACCACTGAAGAAATCAAAGAAGAAAAATACATAGAAACAAATGACAATGAAAACACGACAACCCAAAACCTATGGGACGCAGCAAAAGCAGTTCTAAGAGGGAAGTTTATAGCAATTCAAGCTCACCTTAAGAAACAAGAAAAATATCAAATAAACAATCTAATGCTACACTTAAAACAACTAGAGAGGGCTTCCCTGGTGGCGCAGTGGCTGATGCAGGGGACACGGGTTCGTGCCCCGGTCCGGGAAGATCCCACAAGCCATGGAGTGGCTGGGCCCGTGAGCCATGGCCGCTGAGCCTGCGTGTCCAGTGCCTGTGCTCCACAATGGGAGAGGCCGCAACAGTGAGAGGCCCGCATAACACACACACACACACAAAAACTAGAGAAAGAAGAACAAACAAAACCTAAAGTCAGTAGAAGGAAAGAAATCATAAAGATCAGAGCAGAAATAAATGAAATACAAATGAAGAAAGCAATAGCAAAGATCAATTAAACTAAAAGCTGGTTCTTTGGGAAAATAAACAAAATTGATAAACCCTTAGCCAGACTCATCAAGAAAAAAAGGGAGAGGGCACAAATCAATAAAATTAGAAATGAAAAAGAAGAAGTTACAGCAGACACTGCAGAAATACAAAGCATCCTAAGAGACTACTACAAGCAGCTCTATGCCAATAAAATGGACAACCACGAAGAAATGGACAAATTCTTGGAAAGGTACAATTTTCCAAGAGTGAACCAGGAAGAATTAGAAAATATAAAGAGACCTATCACAAGTAATGAAATTGAAACCATAATTAAAAGTCCAGGACCAGGACCAGATGGCTTCACAGGCAAATTCTATCAAACATCTAGAGAAGAGCTAACACCGATCCTTCTCAAACTCGTCCAATAAATTGCAGGGGAAGAAACACTCCCAAATTCATTCTATGAAGCCACCATCACCCTGATACCAAAACCACAAAAGATATCCCAAAAAAAGAAAATTATAGGTCAATATCACTGATGAACATAGATGCAAAAATCCTGAACTAAATACTAGGAAACAGAATCCAATCATACACCATGATGTATTTAATCATACATCATGGTGTATGATTAAAAGGATCATACACCATGATCAAGTGGGATTTATCCCAGGGATGCAAGCGTTCTTCAATATACGCAAATCAATCAATGTGATACACCACATTAACAAATTAAGGAATAAAAACCATATGATCATCTCAATAGATGCAGAAAAAGCTTCTGACAAAATTCAACACCCATTTATGATAAAAAAAACTCTCCAGAAAATGGGCGTAGAGGGAACCTACCTCAACATAATAAAGGCCATATATGACAAACCCACAGCAAGCATCATACTCAATGGTGAAAAACTGAAAGCATTTCTGCTAAGATCAGGAACAAGACTCTCACCCTCTTATTCAACATAGTTTTGGAAGTCCTAGCCACAGCAATCCGAGAAGAAAAAGAAGTAAAAGGAATACAAATTGGAAAAGAAGTAAAACTGTCACTGTTTGCCAATGACATGTTACAATACATAGAAAATCCTAAAGATGCCACCAGAAAACTACTAGAACTAATCAGTGAATTTGGTAAGGTTGTAGGATACAAAATTAATGCACAGAAATCTCTTGCATTCCTATACACTAATGATGAAATTTCTGAAAGTGAAATTAAGGAAACACTCCCATTTACCATTGCAACAAAAAGAATAAAATACCTAGGAATAAACCTAAGGAGACAAAAGACTTGTACTCAGAAAACCATAAACACTGATGAAAGAAATCAAAGATGACATAAACAATGGAGAAATATACCATGTTCTTGGTTGGGAAGAATCAATATTGTGAAAATGACTATACTACCCAAAGCAATCTACAGATTCAATGCAATCCCTTTCAAATTACCAATGGCATTCTTCACAGAATTAGAATTAGAAAAAAAAAATTACAAGTCATATGGAAACACAAAAGACCCCGAATAGCCAAAGCAATCTTGAGAAAGAAAAATGGAGTTGGAGGAATCAGACTCCCCATCCTCAAACTATACCACAAAGCTACAGTAATCAAGACAGTATGTTACTGGCATAAAAACAGAAATATAGATCAATGGTACAGGATAGACTGCCCAGAGATAAACCCACGCACATATGGGCACCTAATTTACGACAAAGGAGGCAAGAACATACGATGGAGAAAAGACAGCCTCTTCAATAAGTGGTGCTGGGAAAACTGGACAGTTGCATGTAAAAGAATGAAATTAGAACACTACCTAACACCATACACAAAAATAAACTCCAAATGGATTAAAGACTTAAATGTAAGACCAGACATTATAAAGCTCTTAGAGGAAAACATAGGAAAAACACTCTTTGACATAAACCACAGCAAGATGTTTTTTGACCCACCTCCTAGAGTAATGGAAACAAAAACTAAAATAAACAAATGGGACTTAAAAGCATTTTCACAGCAAAGGAAACCATAAACAAGACAACAAAAAGACAACTCTCAGAATGGGAGAAGATATTTGCAAATGAAACAATGGACAAAGTATTAATCTCCAAAATACACAAACAGCTCATGGAGCTCAATATCAAGAAAACAAACAATCCAGTTAAAAAATGGGCTGAAGACTCAGACATTTCACCAAGGATGATATACAGATGGCCAAGAGGCACATGAAAAGATGCTCAACATTACTAATTATTAGAGAAATGCAAATCAAAACTACAATGAGATATCACCTCACTCTGGTCAGAATGGCAATTATCAACAAATCTAGAAACGATAAATGCTGGAAAGGGTATGGTGAAAAGGCACCCTCTTGCAGTGTTGATGGGAATGTAAATTGATACAACCTCTATGAAAAAACGTATGGAGGTTCCTTAAAAAACTAAAAATAGAACTACCATATGACCTAGCAATCCCACTACTGGGCATATACCCTGAGAAAACCATAATTCAAAAAGAGATATGTACCCCAATGTTCACTGCAACACTGTTTACAATAGCCAGGACATGGAAACAACTTAAGTGTCCACTGACAGATGAATGGATAAAGAAGATGTGGCACATATATACAATGGCATATTACTCAGCCAGAAAAAGAAACAAAATTGAGTTATTTGTAGTGACGTGGATGGACCTAGGGACTGTCATACAGAGTGAAGTAAGTCAGAAAGAGAAAAATAAATACCATATGCTAACACATATATATGGAATCTAAAAAATAAAATGGTACTGATGAACCTAGTTGCAGGGTAGGAATAAAAAGATAGACATAGATAATGGATTTGAGGACGTGGGGAGGGAGGGTGAAGCTGAGGCAAAGTGAGTGTAGCATCGACATACACGCACTACTGAATGTAAAATAGTTGGCTGGTGGGAAGCAGCAGCATAGCACAGGGAGATCAGCTCAGTGCTTTGCAATGACCTAGAGGGATGGGATAGGGAGGATGGGAGGGAGGCTCAAGAGGGAGGGGGTATGGGGACATGTGTATGCATATGGCTGATTCACTTTGTTGTGCAACAGAAACTAACACAGTATTGTGAAGCAATTATACTCCAATAAAGATCTATTAAAAAAAAAAAAAGGACTGGCAGCTTCTGCTTCCTACCTCTTGAACACACTTGCTTTTGGGAGCCTGTATCACCCTATAAGAAGTCTAGATCACTTGTTGGAGACACCAAGTGAACAGACCACGTGAAGAAGCCATGCAATGAGGAAAGAATCTGAAACTACTTGGAGAGGGACAGAGGACGTGCTTTCCCAACAGTCAGTTGAGCCTCCTGATGACTCTGGCTACAGTCACTGTCTAACTGTAAACTCACTAGAGACCCCAAATGAAGCCAGCAGTAAAACCACCCAGCTGTGCCCAGTCAACCTACAGAATCATGAGAAATAATAAATTGGTGGCTGTTTTAAGCACTAAGTTTTGGGGTGGTTTGTTCCACTAAAATAGATAGCGTCACCAGTGAGTCTCTCCCATGTGACTTAGAGGATACCAGAGGGCTTCTCAGTCTCACAATGTCTGTAAAATTATTAGATGCCAAGTACCCAGGGAAGGGAGTGCTTGAAAGGGGAAGGGAGAGGTGGAGGCTGGGGCCATAAAGAGAAAGGCACTGAGAGAGAATTTCAACTGTTTGCCACTTTGGCCAGGGGCCAGTTCTAGCAAGAACAGCTGCATTTGGGCCAAGGGTTCCAACGCTCTTTATTATAGGTATTCACTTTCCTGTAGGTGAGCCTGTGTTTTGAAACAGTGTGCCATGTACTACCAGCTAGAATGAAGCCAAGGTTACATGTTCAGCCATCCCATGGTTATTTTAGATCTGTTCTATTAATGATCCCTAATCCTGAACATCAATATATGCAATCAGTCCCAAGGGAGACCAGGCCAGATTCACAAGTGCAGCGGGACCACTGAAAACATGCTTACTTGTATCTTTACTCGTGGAGGGTCAGAAAAGTCATTATCGTGTCAGTAAGATAGGGTATTTTAAGCACGTGTCGTTTCATATAGTAAGACTTTTTCTCTCCACTGTCAAGAAAAACAAACCATTGAGAAATACTGTTTGTTTCCTATACTCTTAAATCATAGTTTTTTTTAAAGAAAAATATAGGAATGAAAGTTATCTGGGCTTATAAATGCTTTAAAAGAGTAATATCTCTTTTATTAATGTGTATAGGGTTTGAGAACTATAATGAAGAATGTTAACTACATGAATATTACTTTATATAGCATTTTTAATCAGTGAAAGATAAGCCTTTTCTTGTTGGTTCTTGATATTTTCCCATCTATACTCAAATTAATGCAGAGATAATAGTCATCATCTTACTTAGTGGTTATAAGAAGTTATAAAGGTTTCACATATAAAATTTTATTCTCTAATAGAAAAAAGAGAAATAGTGGAAAAATTTTAATATTTAAAATAGCTCTAAAATACATTGTCCACTCTAAATGGTTTGATATCTTTGAGTCCCTCCTATCTTTTAGAATAATCAATTCTATTAAATATCACAGCCAAAGAGTTCCAGGCGAAGTGCAATGTTTTGATTCCATGTTTTAGGAATGATGCGTATAAACCTGGAAATGATTGGTGGGTTGAAAAAGTTCTTCGCGTGTCCTTTGATATTATTATTTCCTTCAAAAATCTGAAAGCAAAATATGAGAAAATCTTTAAGGATGGCATAATGGGTATAAAAATCTTATACCTGAAAGTAACATAATATTGTATACCAACTGTATTTCAATTTGAAAAACTTATAATTTTTTATCCTTTTAGTTCAAACTGTGGGCATTAATGAACACATACAACAGTATCACAAAGATGATCCTCAATCAATTATGAACTCACACTCCAGACGTACCTCTTTAGTGATATCACCTCATCTGTGATCTGGGAAAAATAAAGAAATCTGATATGGTGCTGTGGGGCAGCCGCAAAAGCATATCTGCGTTTAGCCCCTTTGTAGCTATGTGACTTTGAGCAAATTACTTGTAGTCTCTGATTATCCATTTCCTTATTGGCAAAATGGAGATAATAAAGTTTACCTCATAGAAGTTGTAAAGATTTTAAAGAGTATGTAAACATATGCACGTCTTTATTAAGTGCCAGATAATGGGCACCAATAAATGGTTAGCTATTACTAACTTTTAAAATAAAATACATCATGTATTTTTATTTATCCTTTTTGTCATATGCCCTATATCATCAACTAAACTGTGTTTTAGGTGTGTTTCTGTCATCCCCAGCAAGTTCCCCAAGATTTACACACATCAGAAGCTAAGTCACTATTTGTTTATAAAAATGATTTTTGCCCTACTATGAGGATATCTTGATACGTGAGAAATAAACCAAACCAAACCTAACAAATAAACAACCCAGGGGTTTAGAGAGAAAGAGATTCAAATCCATTAACTGAGATTAAGTGCTGAGCCCATGGTGAGCATAAATGTCCATCCCCTTCTCCCGTGTTGCCCCTCCTACTGGTTTCAGCCCAATTCCCATTCCTGGAATATTAGGTTCCTCTCCTTAGCTTTGCCTCTGGTAGTATTTTAAAACCGTATAACTAGGAATTTAGGAGTATAATGGAATAGTTCATCTTGCAGGAAATTAGTCTCCTCATTCGGAAGGATAACAATTGTTTGAATAACAATATGACACTGAAAGGTATATGGCCATGGGTATGTATGTGATCAGCCATAAATAACAAGTACATCCAAGCTAATGTTAATATGGTAGAAGGTTTTCTAGACCCCTGTTACAGACTGTATGTTTGTATCCTTCCAAAATTCATATGTTCAAACCCTAATCCTCAATGGGATGATATGAGGAGGTGGGTCCTTTGGGAGATGATTAGGGCTAGGATGGGGGTAGGGCCCTCATGGCATCTCTGTGTGTGCACGCACCGAGGAAGGCCATATGAAAGCACAACCAGGAAGACTGCCCTCACTAAAAACCCAACCATGCTGGCACCCTGATCTAGGATTCTAGCCTCCAGAACTGTGAGAAATACGTGTTTTTTGTTTGTCACCCAGTCTATGGTAATTTGTTATACAGTACAAGCAGGCTGAGACAACCCTTTCACCATCTTTCTCAATCAGAGCTAATTAAACTTCACACCACCCGCTGCTCTTTTGTCCTCATTCTTTTATAGGTGGCTCAGTCAAAGCAGAAAGATAGTGTGCATGGTCCCTGTCCCAAGACCAGCTACTTACAGAGCTAGGACTTAGAAGACTTAAAGAGTGACGCATGTCAGTGCATACTTATTGAATACAAAGAACTAGTTGCAAATTTGAGGTTCTGTTCTCATCATAGCAGTTTTCAAATTGTTTTCTTTTTGCCAAGATACCCCTGTACCTTGTCCACCAACGAGGATTTCTCTCTGTAAGGTTTCCATTCAACTCCCTGGTCACTGTACTGGATGGTGTAGCTCTTCACATACATTTCAGAGGACAGAGACTTGCAACCCTGTGTTACAATCGCTGTTATCTTCTTGATTTTGAGCAGATCAATTTGTAACCACTGATTGTTGTTGTTTGCCTATGAAAATGATTAGAACAATGCATTTGACATTAAAACCTTTGCTTTTTTAGACCAAGATACTCAGAAATGCACTGAGCTGGAAGGATTTCTTTTATGTCTCATCCCTGAGGATTCCCTTCCTCCTAGAATCCTTCCCTGTTCCTTCTTGTTTATTGTCAGCAGGTTTATAAACTTTTGGAATATTTCACGCATTGTACAACAGTTATGTGTTTACTTGTGTTCCTTACCCTTTGAGGGCAGGGACTTAGTTTTGTTTTCAGATGTTTACCACGAAGTATGGCACACAGATGGTGCTCAACAAATAAATACATTTTATTTGAGAAAAAGCATTAAATTGCTAAATTACCTGTAAATATTTTTCTCTTAAGCAAGTTTATTTAAATGCTATGGTGATATTACTGAAGAGTTATCTGAGAGAGAATTAGATAGTATCCTCTCCCAATTTAACTTATTTTAGAAAAGCCCCACTTTTCTTTCCATTGCTAATGTCCAATAGGAGAAGTAGTCCAATTTCTTCTTTTCTGATATTTCAAATAAATGTAATATCTGAGAGACCTAATAAAGCTACACCCAGGGCTGGGTGTGGCATAGTAGTTGTCCTGTCTCTGGCCTAACAAAATGCCTAATTTGATGATAGACGCTTGGAGAAAGAGAATCAGAAAGACTAATTGAGTTTTAGAGTAATCTGAGATTAATTTTCATCTTTGGGAGGTTTATCATGCCCCATAGTCTCATTCAATTCTGTATGAAATAATGAATATTGATATATTTTCTCAACATCACTCATATGTGCATGTCTGTATGTGTACATGTGTATACACATATGTATGTATATGTGTAGTCACATATGTATGTATGTGTGTAGTCATGTGTGTATGTATATGTGTAGTCACATGTATGTATATGTGTAGTCGTGTGTATGTATATGTGTAGTCCCATGTTATTGTATTTTTTAAGCAAATTAATTGAATTAAAATGATTGTATTAGATAATTTTGGTTAATTTTGTAACACCCTCTAGTGACAGCTGGTGGTGTTTTAGTGTGTCTTCAAATCAAGGTTGTACGAGTGATACAGAATGCAAATAGATAGCTAGGGGAGCTTTGTAAGTGTAAATTTTTTTTGGAGGCATCAAAGAGGCAGAGACACTTCAGTCTGCGTGCATACCTGCATATGTCTGGCTTAGATTTTCCACCTCTCTAAAGAAACGCTGTACATGACATTTCATACTATTGAAGGTTAAGTGAAACAAATAGTTTTGACCTAAAATTCCAGATTTAAAATGACAGCTTTAAAAATTAAAATTAGACTTTTATCTTTGCAGCCTTTACTATATCACAAAACTAAGAGCAAATTATATAGAGGGCAAAATTTTAAAAAGGCTGTAAAATGGAGGGTGGGATGACAAGGTTACACCATGAACAGGTCTAAAGGGGCATCTGGGAAAGAATTGGTTGATACCCTCTCTCTAACTTTTTTTTTGGGCCGTGCTGCATGGCTTAAAGATCTTAATTCCCCCACCAGGGATCAAACCCAGGCCACTGGCAGTGGAAGCGGAGTCCTAACCACTGGAACACCAGGGAAGTCCCTTTATTTTAGTTATATTTATTTTATTTTATTTATATTATAGAAATTAAATCAATATAATGTTACACAACATTATTACTTTAACTTCTGTGGGTCTCAGTTCCCCCCTTTGCAAAATTGCAAAATGAGGTGCCTGGGTTGCTTCAAATGGTGCAAGGAGCATAGATCTGTCTATCCGGAGAGTGGGATTCCTGATTCTGCCACCAGGCTAAGCTAAAATTATTTAACCTCTTTTGCATTTGGACTTAAAAGGAATATATGGACCAGATGCTTTGTAAAACCCTTTGCCTTTCTAACATTCTGTGATTCTGTGATGATCCAGAAATGAGTCTCAAGGCACAGACATAGTTGCCCAAGACTCTCTGTATTGGGCCCAGATAGTCTCTTCTATTTGCTCCCCTTGTATCACACCATTCCCTCCTCCTTTATCTGGTGGCTTGATTTAAGATTAGGACGTGGGATTCTATACAGAGTCCAGGGAATTGGAGTGTAGCTTCCTTAAGGGAGGGAGTTAGGAGGACAGAAAACAGGGAACCTGGATTAAGTTGATTGACTGGACTGTTCTGATTTCTGATGCCATTCAGATTTTTCAGGTCAGTCGAAGAATGAAATAAATATGAGTCAATTATTAATAGTTACCCTAGAACTAAAAGTTACCTTAATTACTCAATGGGCTAATATCAAGGGCAATATAACTCTCTGCGAGATGTTTACAAAACTTAGATCACATATTTATAAACCTGGTTTTGCAGCATCTTATCAGGCTGCCAATTATCAAAAGGAATGTTACAAAGTTCTGAGAAAATGAGAACAAAACAATTTAAATGACACTCCTAAGAAAATGAAAAATATTGCTAAATTCTGGAGAGAGCAAAAAGAAGACAAGATGTTGCAAATCTAAGTCATTTATCCCTAATGGAAGTTGTCTCGATCAGGAGTTGGCAAACTACAGCCCAAGGCCAAACCTGGCCTACTGCCTGCTTTTGTAAATAAGGTTTTATTGGAATACAGCCATGTTCATGCATTTACATATTGTTGACGGCTGCTTCCCTGCAACAGTGGCAGAGTTGAGTAGTTACGACAGAGAATGTATGTCTCACAAAGGCTAAAATATTATCTGGCCCTTTGCAGAAAAATTTTGCCCACCCCTAGTCTAAATCAAGACCACAGAGATGATAACTTCTCTCTGAGCCAAAGTTCGAGCTAAAGCTATCAAGACAGCACACAGCCTAGTTCTCAGACCTAGGATCATAATCTGCAGAAGCAGGAGATGATACTCTGGCTTCCCAGGGCCCCCATGTTCCCTGTAGTGAGGGTCTATGCTTTCTTCTGAAAGGCTGAGAGAATTCCATTTGCAGGGGACATTTCACCTTGGCTTGCCAGGCATTCACACGGCCCTGGGCATTAAGACGGGCAAGGAAGGGTTCCCAGTAATCTCCCCACCAAGAGTTTTTAATTGAGGAAGCTGTGATTTGCTTGTTTTCTATCTTTCCACTTTCCATACCCAGCGGTGTGGAGCATCCTGTCAAGAAAAAAGTAACGTGATTAATTATATACCATGATATTCCTTGCATGGCATTTTGTACTTCAGAGGAGACAAGAAATAATATTACTGCTAAGTAATGACAAAAACAACCATCACAGCAATGAACATTTATTGTCCAAGTGCTAAACCCTGTTTTCAGGCTTCACACGTATTACTTAATGCTCTTAAATATCTCCATTTTACGAACGAGAAAACAAAAGCACAGCAAGAAAAAGTAACTTGACTAAAATAATACTGCTAGAAGAATCAGAAACTAGCTTTGAGCCCAGGCAGTCTGACATCAAATACCATGTTCTAAACATCTAAACTCATTTCCCTCCTTCAGTGAGTCATGGAAACTTTGCTCTTTGCTTTGAGGTAGACAATACTCCGAAAGTATCTATGTATATAAAAACATACTCTATTTCTTCTAACAAAAGCTACAAAGAAGAAGTTATAGGGGACCTTGGTAGTCACATTTAATATTTTATTTCCAACCCTTTGAGGGTGATTCATGTGATACACCCTTTAGAATTTTGCCAAGGCATGAATTTGAATGTCACAGGCAACAAAGCTGATCTGTGAGTGTAAGAAACATATCTAGTGAGTGAGCCCGGCTGACTGCCCATCATCATCATCTTTGTGACACTTTGTTCTTGCTAGCAAATCATGCAGACATTTTCTTGAAGTGATACCTTACTTTCTTCGTGAAAAAAAGGCTTCAAAGAAGAAAGCTTACTGCTAATACTAATTATATAAACATCAAGAAAATGAAGAGATTTTAAAAAGTAATACTTCTTGTATAGAAAATAGAGGTTTTAAATAGACTAACATTGTTGAATGTCACATTTTAGGGTAGCTTGACTCTATGACCTGAACAAACTACCAGTTACATCGCATACCATATGGAAAGAAAAACGATAATAACTTATAGAGCTGTTTCAGGTTTTCCTGCCTGATCAAAATTTGCAATTTTTTTCTGATGTGGACCATTTTTAAAGTCTTTACTGAATTTGTTACAATACTGCTTCTGTTTAATGTTTTGGTTCTTTGGCCATGAGGCATGTGGGATCTTAACTCCCCACCAGGGATCGAACATGCACCCCCTGCGTTGGAAGGCGAAGTCTTAACCACTGGACTGCCAGAGAAATCCCTCAAATTTGCATTTTATGTGGAAGATGTTACATAGCATTGCTATCTGAACATTGGCAAAATGTCCATTTCCATGTCCCTCATGAATATCAATATCAATTGTACTGTTATCTGCTTACAAGTTTCTTATCAGCTGATAAGAAACTTATTCCAAGGTTCAGCTTTCTCCACTGTAAGCCATGGTTTCTTCCTTCCACCCTGAGAGAAGGCACTGTAGCTGCCCAACAGATGTGCCACAGCAAGTTTTAGGTGTGCCTGTATGTGTGTGTGTGTATATATATATATACACACACATATATACATATATATTGTATAAATATGTCTTTATTTTGCCTTTCTTGTTGAAGAATATTTTTGCTGGACAGGTGTGCCTATATATTGGTCTCCCTCCCCCCTCAGCCCTTGAGCAGCTAGGTGGTGCCTAGATCAGCCAAGCCCAGGGTGGATTGCTTCATCCTTTTACCCCAGACTGTGAGACAGGTATTATATTTTATATGTGCTTTGAAGTGAAAAAATTTGGAAAGCACAACTTTAAGAGTCAGAGAAGAAGAAGAGTTGATAAAATCCTTAAGCATCTTGTTATATAGAGTAGAATTTTATTATGGCCATTTATGATTATCTAGATTTATTTATACCACAGGTCACATTACATCCCCTGAAAAATAGAAGCTTACATAGAAAAGGCTTGGATACCTACATAGAGTGTGAAACAGAATACAGAGTCCGAGCAAGGTTTCAGGAAGTTGGGAGGCAGATGTATATTTCAAAAACATTCACTGAACACCTAATATATGCCAGTAATGTTGCTAGATACTTTTATTACATTAAAGTCTGAGTGACCTGGCTGGAAGACTTTGGAAGAGTCAGACCTAGTTTGACTCTCAGTTCTTATTGAAAATGGGCTGATGGAGGTCGTTCTTCGCTAGGGCCCTTCTTTCGAGGGTCAAGGCAGTGTCCATATGATCCAGGAGTTCTTCAGAGAGCCTGCCCCCCGGCTGGCAGAACCAGTCTCAGTCTAGATCACAATGAGAGTTTACCTGAGTGGAACCTCTGTTTCACAAAGGATTTTCTAGGAGCCTAAGTGAAGAGAACTAAAAATTCTACCCATTCTCCCATACCCCCCAAATCTTGATTTTCTGAGTGGCAGCTAGAAAACAATGCATCTGTGTTCCTTACCGTTAACCTCGCAACCTTGCAGCTCCAATCGAAGGGCAGGTTTGTTATAGGAGTTAGTTGGAGAGATTCTAATATATCTAGCCACAACCGGTGGGTCAAACTGATTCTCTTTTATTGTAGAGGCATCCGAATTGCCATTAAAATACTAGAGGAAGAGAGGAAAATTT
Source organism: Orcinus orca (assembly GCF_937001465.1). NCBI lineage: Eukaryota > Metazoa > Chordata > Mammalia > Artiodactyla > Delphinidae > Orcinus > Orcinus orca. Next base: position 60,725,106 of record NC_064559.1, on the reverse strand, counting down.
AGTTATATAACAATTCTCTATAAGGTGATTTTATAATAAAATTTTCATCCAAGTTAATATGGTAATATTAAGTTTTCATGTAGCCTGAATCAAATTAATTTGGTCTTAAAAGATACCTGGGAATACTTCCACTTCAGGAAGATGGTATAAGCACAACTGAAAACATAAAAAGACTCTGAAAGGTGGAGAAAAGGCAGACTGGCTAGGGTTCTCAGGACCCAAGGAACAACACAGTGGTGAGTTCCCTGGGTTTTCTTTTTACCGCATATACAGACTTATAAGTAAAGAAGCCAGGAACCAGGAAACACGAATAGGTGCAGACAAAAAAAAAAAGCCAGCAAAAGCCTTCTTTCTCTAGCCTCAGGACCAGAAAAGAGCAGTCTAACAAGACAGAAAACTTTTAGATAACAATTATTCTACTTCAAGCCAAACATCATAGAATAGAAAACACTGTGGCCCCTTCCCTACCCACAGCAGCAAAGGCCAACTGGGGAGCCTAGACTTCCATGCTCATGAGACTGTAAGGAGGCACCCCAACACCCTGACTGGGGTTGTGTCAGAGAAAGCCAAATAGAGACCCAGGATCTTCATCTCTTCCAGCTTCTAATAAGGCTCCCACTCCTGCAGTGTCAGTGGATACCATCCCATCCCCCACCAGCAGCAAAGAGAAGGGGTCCCAGCTCAGGTGTCAACAGAGGAGGCCACGTAGGGAATGGACTTTGACCTCTACCTGGCTGTAAAGAGGCTGTGCCCCATCCCATTTCCCTGCCAGAACAGTGTCAGGAAGAGCCAACTAAAACAAAAGAGCGGATATCAGGAATATTGAAAACAGAAAAGCAATAGATAACAGCAGTGAAACAAAGGGCCAGTTATTCGAAAAGATCTTTAAAAACTGGCAAATCTCTAGCAAGACTGACAAAGCAAAAAGAGAAGAGATGCAAATTACCAATATCATAAATGAAATAGGCAATATCACTACAGACCCTGCAGACATCAAAAGGATAATAAGAGAATACTACAAACAACTCTTACACATAAATTTAACAACTTAGAGGAAATGGACCAATTGACTGAAAAAACACAAACTATCCAAATTCACCCCATATGAAATAGGTAATTTGAAGAGCCTGTAACTATTAAAGAAATTGAATTTGTAATTTTTAAATTCCCAGAGAACAAATCTCCAGGTCCACCTGGTTTTGCTGGTGAATTATACCAAATGTTTAAAGAATTAACACCAATACTAGATTATCTCTTCCAGAAAACAGAATAGAAGAGCACACTACCTAATTTATTTTATGAAGCTAGTATTACTCTGATATTAAAACAAAAAGGACAGTATAAACAAATAAAACTACACACAAATATCCCTCATGAACATAGATGCAAAAATCTTTAAACTATGGACTTTAACTGTAATTTGTGTACTGTCTCCAATACTGATTGGTAAGAACCATAGTTTAAGATTTTCATGATCTATTCTAAGGTATAGTGCAAATAATTTATTATTAGAAATAACTAAATGATAACATAGAAGATAGTAACATAGTAAATGATTTACAGAAAAAATGAAACTGATTCAAGGTTATCACTGTAATAATGGTGGACTGACTCCTTGCATTCAGATAGCTTTCTTTGAAGAGGGGGGTGAGGGAGAAGGGGAAGAATTAGGACTGGTATAATTGGGTCATTGGGAATAAACAGGCTGAGCCCCTGGACGATCCAACAGGGGAAAGTCACTCCTCAGGCATGGCAGCAAAAAAAAAATGTGAGAATCACACTGCCTCAGAGCATTACTGGTATTAACACTATTATTTCCTTCAGTTACACTGAAATAGAGAACAAAATAAAATGTAAGAGTTAGTAAAATCAGAACTCTTGGTGGGCCATTTTTAGCATTAGCTCTTTAAGGCACAAGACCAGATATTCTACTGTACTGCATATCACCTGCCAATCTGAGAAGTCTGCGTATTTAGTTTGATTATAAAGAGATTTTTTTTTCAAGTTTTATGAAGTTTTGGAATTTCAGAAGTCAAGCTTATCCCTTTAATTTGTAATACATATATGCACGTCATTTTACCACTTTCCTCCGTAAGACACTAAGAAAGCCGTTTGTATTTATAACACCCAGAAAGGTATTTTTAAAAAAGATATAATAACCCTAGGCTCGGGAAGAAACAACAATGCACACAGACCATCACGTTCCTAGTGCTGTTTCCTTTGAAGATCCGCCAGTTTGTCCGGTCAGAGCTGTAAGCCACAAAGAACTCGGTGGTGTAGTAAGACTTCAGGTAGTGTTTGGCACCTTGGGTCTGGATCCCTGTGAACAGGACTTCCCTTTGCATGTCTACCTGCAATATAGAAAAGCCATTAAGCAGAACCATCCTTGTCAACAAGTCACACACTGCCTTAATTCATTGTACAACTAACCTTCTTTAGAAAAAAAGAACCAACACCTAACAAACTAATAAAATGGCTAGGGGCAATCCGTATTTGAGCACAGGGTACCTGAACTTGAATCCAAACTCAACCACTCACTAGTGTATGTGACATTGGGAAGTTAGTTAATCCCTCTGTGCATTAGGGTTTTTTTATCTGTAAAATGGGATATTACTAGAAATAACCTCATAGGGTTCATTTTGAGTATGTAAAGTACTTAGAATGGTGCCTAGCACCTAGTAATTGTCATTTCCCCTAACAACATTGCAAGAACAACAAGAAGAAATTATTAAATCACTGTCATTTTTATTATTACAGGGAATCCCCTGGCAGACCAGTGGTTAAGACACTGCACTTGCATTACCGAGGGCCTGGGTTCAATCCCTGGTCAGGGAACTAATATCCCACAATCCGTGTAGCGCTGCCAAAAAACAAAAACAAAACCCCCACATTTTTACTATTAACAGTAGCAGTAAATATTATCAGGTTAATAGGTTAATAAGATATACCTGGATCCAAGGTTTAGGGTTAAATTCTACTGCAAGTTTTTCTGCGATCCAAGCATTATATGATCCACCATTGTTTAGTCGTGCTAATTTGGGTTCCCAATAACCTAAATCCAAAGGAAGAAAAAAATTTATTCTGAATTAAAAAAAAAAAAAAAAACATCTAGCAATTTCTCAAGTGAGTTTAGTCCCAGTGGAAAACCAGATTCCTCAAGGAACTTCTGTTGCAATTAGGAGACCAGGTCATTGACACGGGCCTCAGCTACTAAGTCACTCCCTGATTATGAAATCTTGGTTTCGGGCCTGTGCTTGGACAGCTGTCAACTACCACCCACCCCCTTTACTGCATATAGGTCACATTTATTTTTTCTCAGTTATGTTGATATGGTTTCTGCCTAGTGTGCCTGCCTAACAGGAAGACATGGGAGGAATTTATGGGAGCCTCATGATCCCTCACAATTGACCTTCTGATGCTGGGAAGAGTTTGAGGCAGAGAGAGGAAACTTAGGAGGAGTTCCTGACGCACAGTGGGTGAACAAAAGTTTCTTGAACAGATGCATGGTTGATGCAGCAAAGGGCTCTATTAATGGGGATTGTAATACCTGGCCTATAAGACCCTGTGACTCTGGCTAGAATATTTCGCGGTTAGTTCCATTGACATCTTACGTTCTACAAAACAGAGTAATGAGTAATTTCTGCTTAGAAGATACATATAACAAAGTAAAATTTCCACGGTTAGAGATTATACCTCTAGTGGGTCAGTAATTAGAGATTTTACTGCTGTTTTACTATGTTGTGGTAGAGAAAAGCCTAGAGAGGAGCAATGGCCCATGGATTCAATAGGCAGTGTTGTCATGTACAGTTTTGCGGGCCGTATACAGCATAATTGTAGGAGGTGCCTTTTACAGGCTATGATGCTACTACTTACCCCAAAACTCAGAAGCCTTGATCTGTGAATCAGCTATGAGACCAGTGCTTAGTCCCATTGGCATTTTACAGTCTACAAAAAAATAGAACAATGAATAATTTTTGCTTAGAGAGTATATATAATAAAGTAAAATCTCTATGGCTGTAGATTATACCTCTAGTGGGTCAGTAATTAGATGTTTTCACCTACCTGTGTGGCACTGACTTAAATATGTCTGACCATAAAATCGTAAATGTACTAGCAAGAACTGGTCCTTTAATAGAAATTAAAATTAGTGATGCCCTAGTGGAAAACAACTTATCCTGAAATGCAAATACTTTTTAAATTGATTTCCATCTGTTTGTATCTTAAAATAAGCCATTTTACAATATTAAGTACTATCCCTCATAAGACTATGTTCTCAAAAGTTGACCTGAAAGTTACAATGTTATTTATATACTGATCAAAGAAGGGAATACTAGCCACTGAACTATCTGGATGTTGACACAGTGCTTGGTACAACAGGTGCTTAATAAATGCTGGCTGGCTGGCTGGCTGGCTGGCTGGTTGGATGGACAGACGGATGGACAGATGGAAACTGTGTTTCTTGAATACTGAAATGCCAAGTTCAGTGACTATCTCGGTCACAGCTGAATTCCTGGTTTCTCTCCCCTCCTCTACTCTGGGAGTCTGGAGAATTTCTTACGTTCACTTCCCCATGGATCACAAATCATGAAGGAGGATGCTTTATATTAGTTCCTCAAATGAGAGGAATGCCTTTGGTTTGAACCATTTGGCTTAAAACTGATGTTTGCAGTATAGTCAGACTATAGGTCAGAATAAAAGAAATTACTGCTACAGATTATGCCTCTGTTATGTCAGAGTTCTCAGAGTTGAATATTTCCAATCTAAAAATTGGTAATATTCTAGGGACAGGCACTCTCCTGCTAAAAAAAATAATGTGGCTCTTGGATGATACCTCTGTCTATGATGAGAAATGGCGTTTGCATCCCTGCTCTCTGGTTTTCTCCAACTTCTGTGTCTAGGAGCCACCAGCCAGGTTTTGATGCCTTCATTTCAAGAGTTTTAAATGAACCTAAAATAGAGAGTAAAGGACAACATTGCATACACAAAGATTAACAGGTTAACATTGGTTGACCACCACCAAAGAATCCTAAAATCCCTGAATTGCAAGTGGTTTAGAATATAACTTAAGAGTTACCCATTTCTCTTTAGGCAGGACTACAGGTGTAACAAAGAGATCAAAACAAAACAACAATGTCATCACACACACAAACTTACTAAAAATAAATTGCCCTGGGACTTAAAAAAATCTCCAGCACCCCTTACTAGAAAGAAACTTTCATTTATCTAAATATAATGTTACAAGTTAACCCATATATAATACAGCTTATCAAAGCAACCTTGAATGATATGTCATTGGGCCTCAAAAATACTGTACATGTTTCCTTTCTCTCTCTTCATTTCTCTAGTTTTTCTTTTTTATCTGAGAAAATTAAAATAAAACATCCTTCCCCCATGTTTCAATTTTTCTATAAAATTTACATTTTAGAGAGAGATGTACAAAAATTGTTTCAGAAAATCACTGAAAGAGTGAGATTTCTGAAATCTCTGATTATCCATTCTGGTATTTAACATTACCTACCGCCAGTTAATACTTAAATTCTGCTGACTATAATATGTGACCATTTCCTAGATTGTGAGTAAAAAGTAATAGCTGATGGTCATCCTCCTCAAACACGCTAAAAAAAGACCTCCAGCCTTCTACTCTCTAATGCAGATATTAGGTATGAAGATTTAGGTGGGTCAGCGAACCCCAGCTTCTCACGTGCAGGCTCATGGAAAGGATGACTGATCTGGTAACACTTGGTGAAAAGTCAGGAGTGAGTTTGACCTAATCCTTTCTGCCCCTGATTTTAACAGAGTGGGTCTTTATAGCTTTGTTAATGAGAAACTGGCATGTTTCAAACAAACAAGGACCCTGTTTACCCCATCCTTAAATAAATCGGGCCCGTTTGGACTTGGGTGCCTACATCTGAGGCTGATTCACACAGCAACCTCCCCACCCAAAGTCCTGTCAAAGGACTGCCCTGACTAGCTTCTCAGATGGCATTTATGGAAGGTAGGCTGCTTGTTAAAAATGCAAAAAAAATGTTAAAAATCCTGGGCCCCTGCCCAAGTTCTATCAGATCAAAATCTCTGAGAGCAAAATCTCTCCTTAGCATCTGTGTTTTAACCAGCTTTGTAAATTTGTATTATGCCCACTGCAGTTTGAAGATCAACGGCATCTAGCACTTACACCTCCACTCACACACCTACGATACACACCTACAAACAACTCACTGGCACGTAAAAATCCTTTTTGATGATTGTAGTTTGTTAAACCTTATCATTATTTTGCATATGAAAAGCTTTAAATACTTTTGTTATTCTTAACTTTTATAATCATTTAAAAATATATTTTTCCCCTCATGAGTCAGTTTAAGATTCAGATTCCTAGAGTCACTTGCCCAAAGATATCAGGGTGATAGAGTGAGGAGTAGAATTCAAGAACCCCGAAATCCTGGTAAGTTTCTGATCTCCGCCCAACAGAAAGCTTTAGCTGCCTGAACCTCGTGGGATTCATTTTGTAATCTGCTTTAGACCTGGCCTGCGTGACACATCATGGCTTGGAAGAATCTGCAGTAGACAGAGCATCTCTGTAGAAGAATGCTGGGCTGCACATTTAGTCTGTGTGGTGCTACAAACAGTGCAGACATTTAGCTGGCTCTTCTGTATTCTACATGCAGGTTTAGAATATGGCTTTGCCCAGGATCCATGCCAGAGCCCATGCTTTAACCCCTTTGGAAGGAGATGCACAAGGAGGGAATAAGGAAGAGTTACAGACGCTAAGATTGTCTGCTCTCGCCATTTTGTCACAGGGACCTCTTTTCATTGTCGAGATCTTTACCAGGCAGAAGAGGCCAGACCCCTAACTGGTGCTGTTGAGTGCCATTTTCCAGCAAGGTCTGGCCATGAAAGTGAACCACATGAATGTCCTGGGAGCCGCCTACGTTCAGCAGGTGCCACCTCACCCACTCTTGCTCATACATTCTCAGGCCAGGCAAGTTGTAGATCATCCCATTGATGGCTGAAAAGACAGAGAGTTGCAATCAGTCAAAAATCTGTGAACATCAGAAAAGAGGAAATATGAGGCCTTCCGCTCACCACCCATCTTCTTTATTACTCTGCATGCCCAATCCCACCCAGACATAGTAAGGGGCCCCCTATATGTCATAATATCAGTAAGAGGCTGAAACAGAGCCACCTTTTCCTTCTTACACCAGCCTACTGCAGAAGTGTGGGTGAGTACCCTTTCCAATCAGTTTATCACTCTTTTCCCCAGATTTACACTTTTCCTGTTCTGTGCTTTATCCATTTATTCTTTATATTTGTAGTATGAATTTTCCTAGGCTACGAAAAGGGTAAGGACTAATGTGGGCAGATAAGTGAACTCTAGTCATTAGAGGAAAGAGGGTAAGTGAGGGGATATGCAGTGTATCACTCTAAGGCCTCCTAAATTCAGAGATAGTTCCAGGCAAAATTAGGAAGTCGGTTTAAAAAAAAAAAAAAAAAGTTTATTTATTTATTATTTTTGGCTGCGTTGGGTCTTCATTGTTGGGTCTTCGTTGCTGCACGCAGGCTTTCTCTAGTTGCGGTGAGCAGGGGCTACTCTTCGTTGTGGTGCGTGGGCTCCTCATTGCAGTGGCTTCTCTTGTTGCAGAGTTCGGGCTCTAGGCGCGCAAGCTTCAGTAGTTGTGGCAAGCAGGCTCAGTAGTTGTGGCGCATGGGCTTAGTCGCTCCGCAGCATGAGGAATCTTCCCGGACCAGGGCTCAAATCCGTGTCCCCTGCATTGGCAGGCGGATTCTTAACCACTGCACCACGAGGGAAGCCCAGGAAGTTGGCCTTTATCTTTGTTATACCCACCAGCCTTAGACATTCATGTTTATTCTCTTGTTTGTCTGATTGCTCCTCCGCCCCCTTCCCAGCTTGGATGTCTAGGGTTCTCAGACTTTATCAACTCTCTCCTTACTGAAATATGTGTGTTTTAAGCATCTGATAAACTTGATCACCTTAACAAATGAATGCATACAAAATTTTAATGATAAAGCTTAATGCTACCACGAACTTAATTGGGACTGAAGTGAGGGAAGTTTTGGTGGTGGTGGTGGCTGTTGTTTATTCTTCTAAAGTTAAAGGGACTACTGTGGAATTTCAGGAACCAGGCAAGTGAATTTTTGGAGGGAGAAGAGTTGAGATCATTTTGGCTCTCTTAAAATTATATCAGATATGAAAGCACCTGTCTAGATACTCATAACACCAGCCTCACCTCCTCATCTTAGTTTCTATGTAAGAAATAGATCTCCTAGAAGTAAAAGGTATCTCCAGTGGTTATTAGGTCAGCATTGCTAAACCATTACATCAGGATACAAAAGTGAAGACGCTCAGCAGAGTAGGCACTCAGTAAACATTAGATAAATTGAGCTGAGTGAATAAAGTTCATTTGTTTACTAATCCAACACATATTTACTCAGTGTATACTGCAGAGGCCAGGCATAGGTGGTCTGCTTATCAAATACCCTGATAAGTTCTACAGTGGAAGATTACCAAATTACAGAGATTTAGACGACAATACATTTAAAACTCAAACTATACTGGATGCATTTTACGCTTTCTTTGAAGAATCAGGAAGCAGGGCCTCGAGGGTACTCAGCAAGTAAACGGCATGGCTACGAAATGGGCCTGTCTGATTCTGCAGTCTGTACTTTCCACTAGGTTGAGAGATTTTCAGAGGATGTGCTTCTTACCCATGAGACCAAGCACCCTGGGCTGAAAGGCCTAGAGATTATAGGAGAAGAGAAAAGAAAGCTCTGCTTGGAGTCTGTGGGGCAGCTCTCAACTGACTCTATTCTAGACTGCTTAATAGAATTTCTTAACCTTGTGTGATAAGCAGAGTCCAGAGGGTGGGGTTTTGGAGCAGATTGTAAATCATATTTCCTCTACGCCAAAGTGTTTTTGCAGGTGAGATCAGATTGTATTCCACACTTACAGAAGTTTAATGAGGAAAATAAGCTAAAAAAGGGTAGCCTGAGTGTATAAATGGGGTGGGAGAGGGAGCATAGACCGACTTAGCCTTGATGACTGGCTGGGGAGAGGAGGTGGCAGTGAACTGGATATTGCTTATAATGTTTTTGTTTTGTTTTGTTTTTTATTCCTGAAGAGTCTTCTTTCCTATTACACTGAATGACTGACCCATCACCCAAAGCACAGGACCTTCCTGATCAGAAATCTCATAGAAATCACCTCCATTTATCAAACTCTGAAAACAGGGTCTTCATTTGTCTTCTGATCCCTAAGTCATTCTATCTGCTGTTCACCAAATCCTAAATTCTGCCTTTCTCTAAAACTGTAGTTCGGTTGCCAATTTACAGACAAAGTTCCTGAATGGACTTCAGAGTAGATATGCTTTCCCCTCTCTTCCCACCCAAATGTTCTCTTGGCCCTCTTCTTCCATTAGCTGGCTACACAGTTTCCTATATCATTTTCTCCACATATGCTTTGGGTGCCACCTGGGAACTGCTGAGAGCTACAAATATTACAGTCATTCTTATTTTGAAAGTACGTGTGATCACTTCTACATAAATAATTGATCCTTTAGAGATCAAGAAACAGTTTTATTAACTGTTTAAACTGCAGAATGATGTTAATTCCTTTCCAATTTATGTTACCCACCGAAGCACACTGGCTTTTTTGTTGGTTTGCTTGGGTTGGTTTTGCGGCAGCCTTGTGAGCTATCTTTTAGATTTCAGATTTTGTATCCTCTCTTTCACCTGCAGTGTCACCTGCCAGGTTACATCAGCCCTCGTAGACATTTAAGGACCTGGTGTCAGTTAGAGCTCCTGGTTCCACAGAAGCATCTCATGTCTAATTTTAGGAAGACCTATGGGCAGGAATCACTATCACCCAGTGATTAGGTTCAGAGACTAGATCAAAGTCAGAGGAAAATACCATGAAACTCATGGGAGTTTTTTACTTCTGAGGATGTGCGGCTCCAAGACCTCGTGGGCTTCTTTTCATAGTACCAGCTCTTCTTTTCATCAAAGACCATAAAAAGTAGGACAAATTCTCTCATGTCCACAGGCATGTTGGTCTCCTTATGAAGTGTTCCTTTTCGGCAGATCAGAAGGGGTCCTATCAAGCCTGAATGGATATCTTTTTCCTGGAAGATAGTAAGAGCAAATTGCACGTATTATCTCTTTCTCAAGATTTTCTTTGCCCTTCTGACAATCACTGATCATATTGAAGAGGAGACCTTCTCAGAGGCTCTGAATTTGAAGATTATAAATGAATAGCTTAATAAGCCTGGATATTGATCATCTAATTCTGTGATACTCATAGTCACTTCCTCTGATTAATCCTTTGTTTCAACATGGTAGTAATGATAATAATGATGATAATAATAGTGATACTATTATAAATACTATTTCTTGAGCATCTACTATGTTAAATATTTTGCCTATAGTATCTTATTTAATTCTGACAACAATCCTATATGGTAAAAAATAAATTCATTTATTGAACAAATATTACCAAGTGCCTACTATATATGCTATATACTGTTATCTCATTTTTAACTTTGGAAACAGGCTGAGGGAGCTCAAGTAACTTTCCTAGGGCTACACAGTCAGTGACAGGATAGGAATTGAAATCTAAGTCTATGCTCTCTACCATGCTCGAAATGAGGGAGTCTTGATTTTGTAGTTCTTTTATTAAAAAAGAAAAAAAAAAGGCAGAAGAAAGCTAATACTTGTTCAAGGAAATTGCAGATAAACATCTTCTTCTGTAAAGGTAGTCACTCTAACTAGGGCCAACCTTTTAAGTATTCCTCATTCCTTTCCACTGAACAAATGCTTCTCACCGTCATCTGAAGATTCGCATGGATAGTCCCTGATTACGGTAGCTGTCGACTGTTGACCATGATCCTTACACATTCCTCATGGAAAGACAGATATCTACTAAGAAATAATTGTGACACTTCCATTTGATGGACTCAGGTTATAAGTTTGGGGAAATGAGAAAAACTTTCGATGGCCATGCTTACCGGGTTCACTGCCGAGTAGTAGGCCCAAGCCCGACAGGCAGAGCCAGGATTTTCTGGCCCTGATCGCTCAGTGGCGTGCCATACATATGTATAAGTGCTGTTGGGCTGAACAGCATTGTCTTCATTAAACCATTCAGGAGAGTCATCTTCATAAGTCTTTCCCTCTGATGATTTTTCATAGAAAAGCCCATGGGCATGAAGAGAATATGGTCTGGATGCTAAGTTTTTAAAACGAACCTAAAAAAAAGAATGGTTCACAAATGTATTTACGTTTAATAAAGCCCCCAAAATGTCAGCATTATGGGCCAAAGTGGAAGGCTATTCAATTGAACCTAAGATATATTGAATGTTTAGAATCGCAAAGTAACTTTCGTATATTACTTCATCTAATTTTACAACCATCCTATGAGATAGGGCCTAAGTAGTTTACTCCAAAAACACCAAAACAGGTTTGTTTTTAGGCTCAAAGCAAAAGTATTGACATTATCTACAAATGAAATGATAAAGATAGGTGCTACAGATTTGAAAATGAATGAGGCTTGGGTTTTACTCACAAAAAGGTTTCAACCTACTGGCTAGAGAGATTGCACATGTGAATGCAAGTTAAAAATCTGGAGACAAAAGGTGCTGTAAACAAAGTATGAATGGGATTAGGTGGGAATGCCTGGGAGAAGCAATTCAGTTGAATGTTTAGGAGAGGTTGGGGGAATTAAAGAAAGTTTCTTAGGAGCAATGGAATTGGCCCATATAGAATGAACAGGAGTTTAGCAGAGGGAGAAATAAAATTATGAGATCTTTTTTTTTTTTTCCTTGAAGAGTGGCAAGTTACTTGGTAAGCAGTCTTTGAAAAGAAATGTAGTTATTTGTTAATTTTGAAAAATAAATAAGTCACCATAGCTCTCTTGCCACTTTCATCTCTACAACCCTCTGGTGCTTGTGGAAATTCCTCTGATGATCTTAGCAATGCTCAAAAGATGACTTACTTGGATAACATCATCCACTTCAGCTCTAATGATAGGACCAAGTATGCCAAGATGCTCTTCATACTCTCCCCGAGGATCAAGCTTGTTAAAAGAGCTATCAAGGTACTTTCGAAAAACTACTTTCTTGTATATGGTGTCCTTTGAAACATCATCAGTGTCTTCACTGAAATGATAATAATAGCATTTGCTTAAAAGAACAAGTTAAAGACCATTCAAGAATTTAGGAAATTATCTTTGTTTCTGAATATAGTATATAGAGAAGATATTTGATAAATATTTGATGAACAAATGAATTAAAATATAAATAACTAAAACCACAAGCCAGTAAATATCCTTCAACTCCCAGCTCATATATCATTTCTTGGTATCTCCTCCTATGATCCTTTAGACTGGGTCAAATCTCTAGCATTCCTCACATTTCTATACTACTACTATAGTATATATAGTAAATCCCTGTAGTATTCTTATAATATTTCTATAGTATATGTAGTAAATTATATATCATTTATTCATGAGATTATCTATTGATATCTGACTCTACCACTAGGGTGAAAGCCCCAAGAGGTTAGGGATTGTGCCTCGTTTGCTTATAATTTTTATTTCTAGTGCCTAGCAAGTTATCTGGCACATAGTAAGCAGATATTTATTTAATGTATTAATGAATGACAAACATAATCATATATTAACATAGCAGATTTTAGTATCAAAAGCAGACAAAGCCATGTGATGGGACAGTGCCAGGACAGGCAGATGATAAGAGTCAGTTGATTGAGAGGGCCACCCCTGTAAAGGTCACTGGATGGATAAGTGTTTTATACTCGGAAAGTAGCCACTCTTCCCACATTTGCTTTTGCTAAATCATAGTATTCCTCATGTAGTTCACCAGCTCAGTCTGGAGCTAGAGCACATCATATTTTCCTACTGACTCTTAAATTTCCCAGGAGTCTGGGAAAAAGGCCAAAAGCTCATCCCTCAGTCTCATAGTATTTGTTACACGACATGAGCCATCCACAGAGAATCCCATTCTGCCTTCCTTCTAGCCTTTCTACCGGATTAACCCCGTTCTTCCAGACTCTAAGCATAACATACAGTCTCACAGAACACGTGGGGAGGAGCAAAACAACGCTGCCATAAAAATGGGTTGCATATCTGGAATGGGACATAGGATTTTGAAGGAACTAGTTCCATCCCTTTACACTCTGGAAAACCTTATTCCCTCAGTAACTTGCTTAGAAATCCCTAGATAAACTATTTATTCTCATATAGTAATGGGTGCTACATCTAAATAGGAAGTCAAGGGAGAAATTCTAACATGGAAATGTCAGGCATCAGATTAATGAAATAATTTCTGTAAGTCACGCCATGCATTGTGTTTGCTTACTCTAGTTGCACTTGGGTTTTAACTTTAGTAGTGTAACAGTTAGCTTTTGTAAAAGCTGTGGGCTCTATTTGGACACTTTACACATGGTCCCCATGATATCCCTGAGGATCTGTAGTTGCTTCTTGTCCCCCTTTCTCTCCTTTCTCTATATTGTCACCCCAGAATATAGAACCCAGACCAATATGACTTTCCACACTTGAGCAAAATTAAATTAAAAATTATCTTTTAAAAATGCATGTGGCTCCCTTAAAAACTCTCTATTATAAGTCAGGCCACTTACAAAATTGCATCAACTCCTTCAACTCTATGGTTGAAGAGTGGCTGGAACCCTAAAATGTTAGAGCTGCAGCAGATCTTGGGGGCCACTTGGTGTAACTCTTCCATTAAAAAGACTGCAAGTAACAAGGTTCGGGAAAGGAACTGACACATTCCAGTAAACTAGGAATGGCTTAAAGCTTTTGAAGGGTTTCTCATTGTTCTTTGAAAAACATCAAAATTCTTCCCAGGGCTCACAAAGCCTAGTGGCATCTGATCTCTGCAGAGCTAGCCAAACACTTTCCTAGCACCCACCCTCTTCTTGAGTTCCAGCTACACAGGTCTTCAGCTTCAGGGCTTCCTCCTTCCTCAGGGCCTTCATCATGCTGTTCTCTCTGTCTAGAATGCTCTGCCCTCTCTACCTCCTGTTCATCTTCAGATCTCAGCTCAAATGCTGCTTCTCCAGAGTCAGGCTCCCCAGTTCTCATATCTCCATATATCACCTTTCCTTATTGGTCTTTATCATGGTTAATTTTTACACTTATTTATGTGAGCACTTGGTTCATATCTTCCTGCCCAACTAGACATAAGTTCCATCAGGGCAGGAGTCCTGTGTTTATATTCTCTTTTATAGTCTCAGCACTTAGCACAATGCCTAGGAGAGAATAAGTACTCATTAAAGAGTTATTGACTGAGTGAGTCTATAAACCAAGTTAAAACAAAAGTTTAAATCAAGATAAATCATTATGTAATGAATGGCTCAGTTGAGGGTATAAACTTGCTTTTTATTTCTAAGCTACTTTGTACCCTTGGCCTCTGCTACTGGAATCTTATGGAATTTGAATTAATCTTCACCAAGATGCTATATACTTTATATCGATCAGTAAACAATTTAAAATGTTTTGTTAAATAAGTAATTGCGAAAGGAGATTTCTACATCACAAATTTGGATTTGAAGCCAACTTCAGTGAAATCATATTGATTAGCCTACAGCTATGGATAGGTTGGGCTCTGCATTGGAGCAAGAAGGGGAGGTAGGAACATGTGTGATGAGAAAAGAAGAGAGAGGAGGGGGCTAATTTAACTACAAAATATCATAGACTTCTTAGAGTGATAGCTCTTATATTGTCCAGATGTCACCTAAAGTAGAGAAGCTAATCTTGGAATTGACAAAGGAAACAGTATAGGCCAAGTTGCAATAGGGAAACTAAATGATACTTAGTATAAGTTACACTTAGTATAATTTGCCCAGAATCATCTCCTTAGACTGCTGTAATTACTTTTTTTTAGCAGTAGTGGAAAAGTGAGAATATAAAAGGAGAGAACTGGCCAAACCTTTGTGCAAATTTTGAATAATCCCAGGATAGTTCTTCAGCAGCAATGTAATAATTTTTTCTGTTTCCATTGTTGCTGCGAAGGTACCATGCTGCAATGTTGTCAGGATTTCTGGAGGAGTTGATGTCTGTCCTGAGATCAGTTTGGTAAGGGTCATCATAGGTCACAAAATCAAATTCACCATAGTCTTCTTCACTGCTCTCTTCCTTCTGCCTTGGAATAATTTCAATGTAATCTCCATCATCTCTACTGAGGCCTACTACGACCAGTGGATTAAATTCTCTTGGTATAAAAGTGTTATTTAGTGGAGAATGTGGTGGAGGAGATGGCATCTGACCAAGATCTGCATAAGGGAAAGTCTGACCAAGTTCTGGGAGAGGCAATGACTGAATAGATTCAGAAGTGTGGGATGTCTGATCGAGATCTAGAGGAGGTGATGTCTGCCTGAGATCAAGAGGAAGGGATGTCTGACTGATGTCTGGAGAGAGAGTTGCCTGGTTGAGGTCTGGGGAGAGTGGCATCTGACTGAGGTTTGGGGGAAGAGTCGTCTGGCCAAGATCTGGGGAAAGTGTTGTCTGGCCAAGGTCTGGAGAAAGGGTTGTCTGGCTGAAGTCTGGAGAGAGAGTCTCCTGGCCAAGGTCCTGGGAAAGGGCCATCGGGCTGAGGTCTGGAGAGAGAATCTCCTGGCTGAGGTCTGGGGAAAGCGTTGTCTGGCTGAGGTCTGGAGAGAGAGTCTCCTGGCCGAGGTCTGGGGAAAGTGTTGTCTGGCTGAGGTCTGGAGAGAGCGTCTCCTGGCTAAGGTCTGGGGAAAGTGTTGTCTGGCTGAGGTCTGGAGAGAAGGTCTGGCTGAGGTCTGGGGAAAGTGTTGTCTGGCTGAGGTCTGGAGAGAGAGTCTCCTGGCCAGGGTGTGGGGAAAGGGCCATCTGGCCGAGGTCTGGAGAGAGAGTCTCCCGGCTAAGGTCTGGGGAAAATGTTGTCTGGCTGAGGTCTGGAGAGAGAGTCTCCTGGCCAAGGTCTGGGGAAAATGTTGTCTGGCTGAGGTCTGGAGAGAGAGTCTCCTGGCCAGGGTGTGGGGAAAGGGCCATCTGGCCGAGGTCTGGAGAGAGAGTCTCCTGGCTAAGATCTGGGGAAAATGTTGTCTGGCTGAGGTCTGGAGAGAGAGTCTCCTGTCCAGGGTCTGGAGAAGGGGTGGTCCGGTTGAGATCTGGATAGAGGGATGGCTGACTGAGGTCTAGAGAGGTAGTTGTCTGCCAGACTTCAAGTTCCAAGGAAGGGAACGTTTGACTAACATCAGTAGGGAAGGCCTTGTTTCTTAGGTCATAGTCGGGTATCTGGCTGGGCTCTGGAGGAGGAGATCTGTGACTGGGGACTGTAGTGGAGTGCGTTGGATCAGAGTCTTGAATAGGGAATGTTTGATAGTGTTCCTCTGGGCTCACTGTCTGATAAAGATCTGGAGGGGAGCTTGTCTGACTGGTGTCATTTGGGGGGTTTTGATCACCATCAGGAAGTGAGGCCATGAGGCTAAGGTTCATAGAGGGGAGTGTCTGATTGAGGTCTGCGGGAAGAGATGTTTCATTGGATGTGTGGAGTAACAATGAATGATTATGTCTCCCATCTGAAAATGGGGTGTTGGCCTCCACTCTCAGAGGGTGAAAACTCCTTGGAGATAGAGGAACATGGTGTGCAGGCTTCTCTTCCTTTTTCTTTCTTCGTGTCCTAATTAAAAAAAGGCCTTTCTTCAATCTACTATTTCCTCCATCTCGTCTTCCTTGTAGAGGTTTATGTCTAGTTACAAAAAACGTTGGGTGGCCACTCTGCTTTCCATGCTTGTCTTTAAAAGGGATGTTTTCTCCCCAAGTCCTTGAGTCATTCTGGGCGCTGTTTGGCAGCTTATTAACAACCTTAACTTCATCAGCATCTTGGATTATTTCATAACTGCCTTTCTCAGAAACCAAATGCCATTCCCCATTCAGAATCTTAGATGGATCCTTTTGTTGTAAGAGTAACAGATCACTGGGAAGGTTCTCCCAGGGCCCTATTCTGGAAGAAGAAGAGTTGCCTTGGCTTAAATGTCTACCAGTTTTATGTGCTGGGAATTCCATCTGGGAGAACCTGTGCTTTGCTCCTCGGCCTCTTCCTGCCTTGAATCTTTTATGTTTAGCATGTTCTTGATTTCTGAATTCTTCTGTACCAAATGGAAGCAGGCTTATCCCTGTGACATCTGAGTATAGAGGATCTTCTATAGAGTCTTCAGAATAAGGGCCGGAATGCTCTGCTGTGGGAGGGTTGAGAACTGAGTTCTTATCTAAGCTGGTGTGTCCTAGCGGGGGACCAGCTGTGGTGGCTTCTGGGTGAGGAAGAATTTTCAGAGGTTGTGCAAAGTTATTGGCAATAAGCCTGCTAATGTTACCTGGGGAAGAAGAATTTGAACCAACAGTTCTGTTGGTACTTGGAGGAATGATTTCAGAGTTGTTCTCCAGAGCCAGGGCGGTAAGATTGAACTTATCTTCCTCCTGCTTTGATGATGAATTTCTGAATGACCTGATTCCTAATGATAAAGCCAGTGTGTTCTGGTAATCATAGTCAGCATCATTATTTTTATCTTTGATTTCTGAAGATTCACGCATTTTCCTTGTAGTTATGGATGTAGATCCTGAAGGTTCGTATATAATATCATATGAGTCATCATTATAATCCCGGATACACTTAACATCCCTGAATCTCAGCCACAGTTTTTTGCTTCTTGGATTGGAATTCATGGTAGTTAACATCCAAGTTCCTACAAAATAGAGACAGAGAGAACAGAGAGCTCTGAGTACAGAAAAAGGTATAAAAACCCTATGGTCCATTGTGGCAGATAATTTCCAGTGAACTTTCATCAGGGATACTGTGGTCTGTGGACCACAACTGATCTGTGAACTGTTGTTTACTGTTCCACAGTGACATAAGGAAAGAAATCAAGAGTAAAGTGTATAGGAAACCTTTTAACAATTTGACATTTCTATGACATCCAATCATGTGATCAGCATACTTATCTCATTTAACAGAATATAGACCCAAAGTATTGGTCAGTGAAAATTAGGGAGAAAACAACTTTCAGCACAGATAGTTTGAGAGTCACTATTTTAGAATATATTTTTAAAGGGATGAATCAAGAATGAAATGGACTTTGAATATCATAAGCATCTTGTGAGTTGCATATTTTGTTAGAGAACTGGAGTTAGGGGGAAGATGATGATGTTTACCCCCACAAATAAGAGACATATAGATATTTCTAAGTAATAAATAATTCAGGTGGGCCTAGGGCAGTTTTGAGTTTCTTTGAAATGGTATGATTTGCTGGCACACTGAAGATTTCCTGGAAAGTCTTCAATAGTTACCACATGTTGATTGTCTACTGAGTCCTAGGCATTTGGCACATATAACAATTAATGGTCAAAGCAACTCTGTAAGGTATTATTATTCTGTTTTTCAGATGAATAAACTGAGGCTCAGTGAGGTGGAGTAATTTGTCCAAATTGCTACACAGATATCAAGTGGCAAAGCAGGATTTGAACCCAGGTCTGATGAATTCCAAAGCCCATGTGCTTTCCATGACACTGCTGTCTCTGAAGCCAGCCTCTAAGGCACTATATCAGATGACCCCTAACCCTAGGGTGGGATGGCTGTCTTATAAAGCTGAAAAAGGCATTTTGATAAAGGAAATGCTCTTTTGTGGCTGAATGCTCACGCTTTCTTCTCAAAGTCATGCCTTATCTTTTTACTGTTGTAGCTTTACTTCTCACTTAGCCCAGAGAAGGATAAATGGAACGCACAGTAAAGGACTGGACCCATTTAAGTAATTAATTCCCCAAATAGAAATCATGAGTAGTCCTGAAAAGAAAGCCTGCAAGGGATCAGGGAGAGAAGCCCAGGAACCATGGTAGTCTGGAGAGCTGCAGCAGACCGGGTTGATCAGGGAGTCCCCTTTAAGTGTCCAAGCTCTTACCAACATTATCCATTGTGACGGTCACAGATTCCCCACGCATGGGGAAGAGGGTCAAGGTGTCCTCGTGTTTCTTTCCATAGATGAATGAGTGCCCAGTGAAGTGAATGGTCAAAATGTCATTCTGGGTTCCCATACTGCAGAAGTGCCACTGGACGGTGTCATCAAAGCAGAATCCTAGTGTGGGTATGCTCTCAGGCACATAGCCATTGATAGCTGAAAGAGTGAAATTTGTTGAAACATCAGGCCTATGCCAACAAAAGGGAATGTGTCTAACTGTACTTACGGTAAATATCCCAATGGTAATTTGGTTGCATCTAAGCAGTGATTATCTGAGATAAGCTTTACCAAATGTAACATGTAACTGGAAGATCAAACTCAGACTTTTCAAATGAGAGCTTATTCTCCTAAGTTAGCCAAGGGAGAAATGTCAGGATAAAGACAAAGCCTTTTCATTCACACTGATTTATTTATTCATTTGTTAAGTGTATATTAAATATTTTGTACTCTAGGTTCTGTTTTTAAAGATATTCCGAAGGTAACTTAGAATTTTGTCTAGAGTAATTTTACCTGGAGAAAAAGCATAATATAAGAAATACAGATTCTTGACGCATTAGTTATTTTTTTCTTTTTCTTTTTTTTTTGACATCTTTATTGGAGTATAATTGCTTTACAATGGTGTGTTAGTTTCTGCTTTATAACAAAGTGAATCAGTTATACATATACATATGTTCCCACATCTCTTCCCTCTTACATCTCCCTCCCTCCCACCCTCCCTATCCCACCCCTCTAGGTGGTCACAAAGCACCGAGCTGATCTCCCTGTGCTATGTGGCCGCTTCCCACTAGCTATCTATTTTACGTTTGGTAGTGTATATATGTCCATGCCACTCTCTCACTTTGTCCCAGCTTACCCTTCCCCCTTCCTGTATCCTCGACACATTAGTTACCGAATGCAAAGTAATGTTCCTAAAAATGAAGCATATTTAGCACATTTTGCAATTTTAATTGCTCTGTCTTAGCATTTATATAATCTCTAGTTTGCACTCAGCTATCAAGTTCAGACATTTTCATTCTCTTTCCAAGGGATACAGTTTTAGTCAGTATCATTGTCTACTTATATACTAATAAAATCATAGATATGATTTCTATAAGGGCAGGGTCCATGTCTGCCTAGGTTACCACTATAGTCCTAATCTTAGTACAATGCCTAGAACTAGTGAGAACTTAAATAGTTATCGAATAGCTGACATAATGTGTTTTTCGTTTGTACCTCATTCAGGAAGCTTTTCTAAATGGTCTATAGCTGCACTAATTTGGTAGCCACTAGCCACCAGTGACGATCGGGCACTCGAAATATGGGTAATCTGGATTGAGATGTGCTGTGAGTATAAAATACACACTGGATTTTAAAGATTTAGTAAGAAAGTAAATCTCATGAATTTTAATATTGATTATATGTTGAAATGATAATATGATATATTAAATTAAACATTATTAAATAAATTTCATATATTTCTCTCTAATTTTTAATATGCCTATTAGAAAATTTTAAATTATATTTGTGGCTCATATATAATTTCTAATGGACAGCACTAGTCTAAAACTATGACAGATTCATTGCTAAAATGAAATTAAGTACAGAAAGCTGAGGCTAACTCCCTGTTTCAAATTATTTTCCTGGCACCTACCAGTTCTGAGAATCCCCAGTTGTTAGTTGTCTGAAGTTATATGAACAGACCATGGAGAAACCATCCTCGTACCTGTGGTTACTTATCAGAGAAAGTGATAATAGTGACTCTCAACTCTGAGGAAGGGGACGATGACCATTGTGGCGAAGTTTGCTTCCAGCTGGCTCAGTGAAATCTCTCCCAGACTTCCCATACCAGTGGCTTTGGGCACTGACTTTAAAACTGTAGCAAAAGCCTGAACCTTGGCTCAGGGAATTCTTTCTGTTCTGAACTTCTTACTGCATGCTTAAAACTTCTTTATGGATTGACTTTCCAAGACTCATGTCTCCCCATATGCATTTTGCCTTAGTTTGATTTGACAATCCACTTTTGGATTATATACCCTGTTTCTGCCCTGGCAGAAATAAGAAATAGACAAGACAAAAAAGTAACTAAAGGAATAAGCGTTGTTACATTCATGCTAAAGAGGACTACTTAATATTTCTGCCCTGGCCATAAAGAGTATTCACCTTGCACCCATTCTAAAATCCCCAGATACCTCTGACCAAGGCCTCTTCCCTCACCATCTATCCCTCACCCTGTTCTTACCTGCTCAGAGCAAGTGCACATGCACACGTGTGCGTGCATGCACACACACACACACACACACACACACACACACACACACACACACACACACACATTTGGAGCAAGAGACCAAGAAGACTTCTAAGGATAACAAGCTTTTTACCTCATGCTGTAAAAAGATTTCTATAATATCACCCAGTAATTTCATCACCAAATCCCTATACTGGAAGTGAGGGTAAGGGGTGAGTGGATTCTAATCCATGTCTCTTCCTCTAGGAAAGTCACACTTCAACCACAGGAGTGAAAAACTGATGGACAAAAAGAGTGCTCCGACTTACTGCTCATGATGTTTGACTCATAAAACTTGGGGTCATCACGTTTCACCTTCTCAGGATTTTCACAGAACTTGTAGATGTTGTCCTCAATATACCAGCTCTTGTTCTCATCAAACACAGCAAACACAGCCTGCTGCTCAATGTCTGCTGCCCTCTGGAGGGTAAAAGTGCTGTGTTCAGTGATTAACGTCCTAGCAGATTGATTAACTACAACCCTGAGTTCTCAGAAACCAAAGGGGTACAGGTCTTGGGTCCAGTGAAGCCATAAATTCAGACATCTGTGAGAGCCCATTGTGTACAAAGCCCTTGTTAGAGCCAAAGGTAGCATGTCAAGGCAAACAGAGCAGATCAGAAAATTCAGAGGCTAAAATATCCTAATAGAAAAATCCCATTTCAATGTAGCACCTGTAATTCTGTTTATCTCTATCACCTTTCAACTCGAATGATTGATTGGATGTGCTCCAAATAGTTGCAAAGGATAAAAAAGAAGGGTGCCGTAGGAAAGTTTTATATCTCTCCCTACCTGTTTCCTTTCCTAGCTCAATAAATTAGGGTCTTCCAAATGTCTCTTTCTGCTTTTTCTAGGCATATATTTATTTTATATGCCTTGGGATGAGACTTCTTTGATTATAGCTTAGCCTAATTGGGAATTTTAAGTTAATGATATGAGGCTTTTATTCTTCAATGATGATAAAGTCAGAAGATCCATATTTTTGTTCACATTTTTCTGTATAAATTGGTCTTGCTAGAGATAGACCATTGTCTGGGTTCAACTTCCTGAGAACCATTGTCTGCAAGCTATGTCTGCCTGTATCTCTCCTTTCTCTCCCTATTGCAGGTCTCTAAAAATAACAAGGACTGGTACAGAGCTTTACACTTTTACCAGATGGCACCTCATTGAGCCGTGAAACAACCCTATAAAATTTTTAGGAGGGGGTAATACCCCCTTTTTTTTTTTTTTGCATATGTAATGTTTTATTTCTTGAGTACATAGAAGTCTGTTTTATTCTTTTCTGTAACTTTTTGAATATCTGAAATATTTAATAACAAGTAATGTTTCTATGAGCTTTAATTTTGATTTTTAAAATGATCCATACAAATTTAGAAAAAGTGGAAAACATAGTAAAGTACAGAGATAAATATGTAACTAATCAGTAACACTACCACTCATTAATTTTTTAAAAATGGGTAATACCCTTTTGATGAAAGGAAGAAATTAAGAGAAACTAAGTGACTTGCTCATCACATAGCACGGACAGATCTGGAATTTGAAACAAGCAAACAAAATACAGTATCACACTGTAGACTTGCCTTTTCCAGTGAAAGTCCATATGGAAATAGACAAGACAAAAAAGTAACTAAAGGAATAAGCGTTGTTACATTCACACTAAAGAGGACTACTTAATATTTTCTGGTTCTCTAGAAGCAAAAGCCCCATTATTTAACAAGGAGAACTAATCTGTTCCAGATAGAAGAAATTCCTGGAATTTCTGAAAGGTTACTTCAAGGACAAAATACCTGTATGCCTCGCTTATCCAAGGATCTGCTCTTACAAATTAAAAGTAGCCCTATCAGCCCAGAGGCAATGTCCCTTGTGATGTCCACATTACTATAGTATGGTCTTGTTAAGCACTGAGCATCATTTTCCTTGGGTTCATCAGACTCTAGGATGTTCCACTTATAAGTATAGGTTTCCCCTGGTTGAACTGCTTTGATCATGGTGTTACTGCCTGAAAGAAAATATAGTCAAAATTGTTTTCAATTTTCAAAATTATTTCATGGAAATAAATTAAATAAACAAATAAGTAAATAATAAATGAATGAATAATTTAAAATAATTGAGCTCTTGTTAGAATCAAAGTTGGAAAAGGAATATTATTTTTGTATTAAGTTCCACTTGATAGAACTCTGGAGAGCATGTAGCTATTACATATTCGTCCACTAGAGGCCACTTATGGCACTAACAAAGGACACCATATTTTGTAATCATTAGGGTAAAAAAATCCCTGAAGTGAGCAGTGTTTGGTTGTGACTTTGAGGATACCCCTATACGTATACTACCTGACTGTGTAAGTTATACTACTGGGCAAGGAGGACAGTAGAAAATTATGGCAACCTCTCAGAAGTCAATAGTTTCATTCAGTAGAAGTGAAAGGTTCAGACCTGAGGTGGAGGAAGAGTTGACTTCATCTTCATAAGGAGAGAAGGTCACACCATGAGGGTAAATGCTGTAGCTGCGGCTGGCCATATTTTTGAACGTGATCTACAAAATTAACTCAAATTCATTATTTCAGGATTTAAGGTCAATCATGAGAACAGAGGATGCTAGCTTTGCATATTTACTTGTGGGATAGTGTGTGTGTGTGTGTGTGTGTGTGTGTGTGTTTGTGCGTGCGTGTGCGCGTGTGTGTGTGTGTGTTTATGTCAATGCAAACTAATGCTGTTTATCTGAGTGGAAACCTCTCCCCATCACCTGACAGGTGCATCTGAGAGAGTTCCACTCACATAGAAAGGTAGAAAACGGAAAGAGAAGTCTAACCTTAGAAGTGACATTTTCCTCACAGTATATCACTCTCTCCAAGTTGGTCACCATCCCCTGTCCCCTCTCCTTTCTTGGACCACATCTGCCTTTGAATCTGCTCCTTCTCTTCTCTTAGACCATGATCACCTTCACCAGCCTGCCAGATCCCCCAGAACCCTGTCATCAAGTCATCTTCTTGATGGGGCACAGAAAATAGCGAGATCCTGAATTGCCAATGAGGCATATTTCCACTTTCTAAGAGTACCTAAAAGGGATCAGAAATGAGGGAAGGGAAAGAGAACAGAGAAAGGCTGCATTCTGCCCTTTTGTTATTTTTTAAATGAACAGAATTGGCCTTGTCTGTAGATATCCTCTTGGTTCATTCCCATGAAGAGGTGAAGGGAGGAGCTTTATGCACACAGGAGTCCTAGTTAGCCTGCTTAATCTTCGGAAGAGAATTTTATCTTCTACTTGCTTGCCAAAGCATCTGGATCATGCTTAATCTGCAGATGATCTGCATTCTAGAATCTTGCCAAAGATTGCAACTTTCAATTCTCTGCCGTCTAGTTCTTATCAGAAGATAAGTTGATGATGTGACACAGCGTTTAAGGAAAACTGTCTGAAGAACGCTCAGTGCTCTTGAAACATATCAAAATGTACCTTCATCAGAGACTAATCATCAGAGAACTACATACCTAGACCACATTGATGAATTGTTTTCATTCAGTTGGGTTATGTTCTCAGCTATAATGAGAAACATTATTTTAAAAAGCTTTGTAACTTTTAAATTTATAAATTTCTTTTATAAATTTATTGTACGAGTAGGAATTTATCAAGGATTCCATCTACTACATCACACAGCATCCTCTTTCTTAAGGATCCATGGGAGAAATTCCTCTTAAGTCTCAGTAGCAGGGGAAACTGCTTTTTTTTTTATGACTACTGTGACTCCTACCCTGACCTAGTTCCCTTTTTACTTTGGCTGCTAGAAAGCTTAGGACAAAATTTGTTGACAACATTACAGGAGCATATGCTATGTGTTTCATTATACTTATCTTATCCTTGGCTTTATTTTCTTTGTCCCCACATTATCCTTCACCCCAATTACATTGGCTCCTTGTTTTATTCCTTTATAATTTGATAAACTGTCTCAGATTGTTTGTTTTATGAGATAGGCTACAATAGGTGCAAATACTAAATAAAAATTAAAGCTGTATTTCAATTAAAAATTATACGGACACATTAAAAAAATAACCAGTACTTATAATCTTGTTTTCACTATTTAATTTCTTCCATGGTTCTATATTTCTGTTACTTACTTTAAGTGTGTCTCTGACCTGGGCTCTGATAATAGGGCCCAAGATCCCATCTTGTTTGTTATCGGGATTCTCCAGGAGTTTGGTGAAGGATGCATCTTGGTACTGTTTGTAGACAACCTTCTTATAATGTTTTCCAATTTGGTTTGAGAAATTATCCAAATGCAGAGATCTGTACTTTCTTAAAGTGAAATAAAATTTAAAAGATTAAATCATTTTCTCAAGTAGAGACCCCAGTATGATAGGGAAACCCTTATGCTTAGAAGTTCTGCTATTGAATTAGCTAAAATGCTAGTTTCCTTAAGGAAAACAAACAAACAAACCTTAATGTGGTTTGCAAAGTCCTGATACCTTCTCTCTAGTTGGAAAACTGGAAACCTCTGATCTGTCTCCTCCACCATTGATAAAGTCTTAATCATGGTTAGAACCAGCTACTTAGATCTTCCTGTCACTGTGGTTTCTAGAGTGGACCTTCACTATCTCTGAAAGGTCTACCTGGATGAAAGGATGAGAAACACTATGAATTTTTCTTAAGTATTTCTTATCACTTAACTTATGATATCTTTATTGGCTTTCCAGGTATTTCTCAGTCTCTAAAAGCACATTCCCACTCTAGGAAGCTTCTGCTGTCTTTATTAAACATAAGTTCTGTGCTGTTGGGCTATCTCTTCTACCATCCACCCAATCCTGGTGCCATCTGAAAACCAAATGCCTTCACCCATCTTCTGTAGCTACTGCAATAAATGATTTGGGGGAAGCAACATGAACCACTTTCCCCCTTGGTCCTTTTTATAGCCTTAGTTTGCAAAAGCAGAGTTCCATTTTATGCGTTTATTTTACACAATGAAAATCACTGACTACTGCTAGAAAGTTCTGGATTCTTATCCCAACTCCACTTCCCTAACCCTTCCTGCATTTTCTAAATATTCACTTGTATTAATTTCATGTGTATAATTCCAGAGCATCTTTATGCAAATATGACTTGCAAATATAAATATTCTTATCCTTTCACTCCTTTCACAAAAGGCAGCTATTTATATATTCTATACTATACCTTGAAGGTTTTTTTGCATTTTTCCAGCTTTACTGAGGTATAATTGACAAATGTATGTATTTAAGGTGTACAACATAATAATTTATATATGAATATATGAGACTACCACAGTCAAGCTAATTACCACTTCCATCACCTCACCTAGTTACTAATTTTTTTAAATTTTGAGAACACTTAAGATATACTGTCTTAACAAATTTCAAGTGTACAATACAGTGTTATTAACTATAGTGTTACTTACTATAACAGGTCTCCAGAACTTATTTATTTTGAAACTGAAGGTTTGTATACTTTGATCAACATCTCTGCATTCCCCTCACCTCCCAACCCCTGGCAACCACCATTGTACTCTCTGCTTCTATGAGTTCGACTTTTTTAGATTCCACATATAAGTGAAATCATGCAATATTTGTAATTCTGTGTCTGGAATATTTCACTTAGCCTAATGTCCTGCAGGTTTACCCATGTTGTTACAAGTGGCAGGATTTCCTTCTTTTTTAAGGCTGAATGACATTCCATTGTATATATAAACCATATTTCTAAAAATTCATTTATCCATTGGTAGACACTCAGGTTGTTTCCATATGTAGGCTATCATGAATAACACTGCAATGAACACAGGAGTGCAAATATCTCTTTGATATACTGACTTCATTTCCACTGGATATATACCCAGAAGTAGTAGTTCTATTTTTAATTTTTTGAGGAAGCTCCTTACTGTTTTCCATAAAGGCTGCACCAATTTACATTCTCACCAACAGTGTACAAGGATTCCATTTTCTCCACACCCTCATCAACAGTTGTTACCTCTTTTTCATCCTAGTCATCCTCATAGGTATGAGGTGATATCTCATCATGGATATGATTTGCATTTCCCTCATGATTAGTGATGCTGAACACCTTTTCATATGCCTATTGGCCATTTGTATGTTTTCTTTTTATTTTTACCACAGTTGACAATTTTTATTTTTTAATTTTTAAAATTTATTTATTTATTGGCTGTATTGGGTCTTCATTGCTGTGTGCGGGCTTTCCCTAGTTGTGGCAAGTGTGGGCTACTCTTTCGTTGTGGTGCACAGGCTTCTCATTTCAGTGGCTTCTCTTGTTGCAGAGCACAGGCTCTAGATGCGCAGGCTCAGTAGTTGTGGTGCACGGGCTCAGTTGCTCCGTGGCATGTGGGATCTTCCCAGACCAGGGATTGAACCCGTGTCTCCTGAGTTGGCAGGCAGATTCTTAACCACTGCACCACCAGGGAAGTCCCTGTACATTTTCTTTAGAAAGATGTCAGTTTAGATCCTTTGCCCATTTTTTTAATCAGGCTATTTTTGTTTGTTTGTTTGTTTTGCCATTGAGTTACATGAGTTCCTTTTATATTTTGGATATTAACCTCTTATCAGATATACGGTTTGCAAATATTTTCTCCCATTCTGTAGGTTATATTTTTATTTTGTTAATTGTTTCTTTTGCTGTGCAGAAGTTTTTCAGCTTGATGTAGCCCCACTTGTTTATTTTTGCTTTTGTTACTTATGCTTTTGGTGTCATACCCAAAAAAATCATTGCCAAGACCAATGTCAAAGAGATTTTCTGTTATGTTTTCTTCTAGTGGTTTTATGGTTTCAGGTATTACATTTAAGTTTTTAATTTATTTTGAGTTAATTTTTGTCTATGCTGTAAGTTAAGGGTCTAATTTTATATTTTTGCATATGGATATCCAGTTTTTCCACCATCATTTACTGAAGAGACTGTCCTTTCCTCATTGTGTATTCTTAGTGCCTTTGTCAAAGATTAGTTGACCATATATGCATGGGTTTATTTCTGGGCCCTTACTTCTGTTTATTTGGTATATGTGTCTGTTTTTATGCCATTATTATACTGTTTGATTACTATAGCTTTGTAATATAGTTTGAAATCAGGAAGTTTGGTGCCTCAAGCTTTGCTCTTCTTGCTCAAGATTGCTTTGGATATTTAAGGTCTTCTGTGGTTTCATCTGTTTTTTTTCTATTTCTTTGAAAAATGCCATTGGAATTTAATAAGGGTTGCATTGAATCTGTAGATCACTTTGGGTAATGTGGGCATTTTAACAAAGTTAATTCTTCTAACCCATAAACACAGGACATCTTTGTATTTGTATCTTCTTCAGTTTCTTTCATTGCTGTCTTATAGTTTTCAGTGTGTAGATCTTTCACCACCTTGGTTAAATTTCCTAAGTATTTTATTCTTTTAAAAAAATTCTATTGTAAATGGAAGTATTTTCTTAATTTCTGTTTGGATTGTTCATTGTTAGTGTATACAAATTCAACTGATTTTCATTATGTTCATTTTCTATCCTGCAACTACTGAATTTCTTTATTCTACTAGATTTTTTTTTCAAGTGTTTTTCTATATATAAAATCACATCATCTGCAAATAGAGATGATTTTACTTCTTCCTTTCTGATTAGGATGCCTATTTTTTTTCCTTGCCTGATTGCTTTGGCTAGAATTTCCAGTACTATGCTGAATAAAAGTGACAGAATGGGCATCCTTGTCTTGTTCCTGATCTTAGAGGAAAAGCTCTCAGATTTTCACCACTGAGTATGATGTTAGCTTTGGGTTTGTCATATATGGCCTTTATTGTGTTGAAGCACATTCCTTCTATACCTAACTTGTTGAGAGTTTTTATAATGAAAAGATGTCGAATTTTGTTAATTGCCTTTTTTTTTGCATCTATTGAGATAATGATATTTTTATTATTCATTTTTAATGTGGTACTTCTAATTTATTGATTTGCATATGTTGAACCATCCTTGAATCACAGGAATAAATCTCACTCAATCATCATTTATGATAATTTTAATGTGCTGTTGAATTCAGTTTACTAATACTTTGATAATGTTTTTGACATCTATGTTCATTAGGGATATTGGCCTGTAATTTTTTTCTTGTATTGCTCTTATCCAGCTTTGGTATGAGAATAATGCTAGGCTTGTAAAATAAGTTTGGAAGTGTTCCCTACTCTTTAATATTTGGGAAGGGTTTGAGGATTAGTGTACAATATACCTGTGAAGACATCTGGTCCTGGGCTTCTTTGTTTGGAGGTTTTGGATTACTGATTCAATCTTCTTACTTGTTATTCATCTGTTCAGATTTTCTATTTCTTTTTGATTCAGTCGTGGTAGGATATATGTTTCCAGGACCTTTTTCCTTTCTTCTACTTATCCAATTTGTTGGCATATAATTGTTCATAGTAGTCTCTTATGATCCTTTGCACTTCTGTGGTATAAGCTGTAATGTCTCCTCTTTTAGTTATAATCTTATTTATTTGAGTCATCTCTCTTCATTGCTTAGCTAAAGGTTTGTCAATTTTGTTTATCATTTCAAAAGAGTAACTCTTGGTTATGTTTATCTTTTCTGTTGTCTTTCTATACACCATTTATTTTTTCACTAATTTTTATTTACGTCTTTTGGCTAACTTTGGGCTTAGTTTGCTAGTTACTTGAGGTATAAAGTTAAGATTCTTTCTTTCTCCCTTCCTTTCTTTCTTTCTCTCTTCCTTTCTTCTTTCTTTCCTTCTCCCTTCCTTCCTTCCTCCTTTCCTTCATTCCTTCCTCCCTTCCTACCTTTTCTTTCTTTCTTTCTTCCTTCCTCCCTTCCTTCATTCCTTCCTCCCTTCCTTCCTTCCTTTTCTTTCTTTCTTTCTTTCTTTCTTCCTTCCTTCCTTCCTTCCTGCCTTCCTTCTTTTCTTTCTTTCATTTGTTTCTTTCTTTCTCCTTTCTTTCCTTCTCCCTCCCTTCCTTCCTCCCTCCCTCTCTTTCTCTTTCTTTCTTTCTTTCTTTCTCCCTCTCCCACCCTCCCTCCCTCCCTTTCTCCTTCTTTCTTTCTTTCCTGTTTTTTTAAGTGTTTTTATTTTTCTCTTTTCAGATTATAAAATAAAATTTATTAATTATTGAATGTGAACTAAATACAAGGTGCTTTTTAAATATTTATTTCTTTGTTGAATTTTATTTAATTTATTTTTTTATAGAGCAGGTTCTTATTATTTATCTATTTTATATGTATTAGTGTATATATGTAAATCCCAATCTCCCAATTAATCCCACCGCCACCACCACCCACCACTGCTTCCCTGCCGTGGTGTCCAAATGTTTGTTCTCTACATCTGTGTCTCTATTTCTGCCTTGCAAACTGGTTCATCTGTACCATTTTTCTAGATTGCACATATATGCGTTAATATACGATATTTGCTTTTCTCCTTCTGACTTACTTCACTCTGTATGACAGTCTCTAGGTCCATCCACGTCTCTACAAATGACCCAATTTCATTCCTTTTTATGGCTTGATTATACTCCATTGTATATATGTACCACATCTTCTTTATTCATTCATCTGTCAATGGGTATTTAGGTTGCTTCCATGACCTGGCTATTGTAAATAGTGCTGCAATGAACATTGGGGTGCATGCGTCTGCTTGAATTATGGTTTTCTCTGGGTATATGCCCAGGAGAGGGATTGCTGGGTCTTATGGTAATTCTATTTTTAGTTTTTTAAGGAACCTCCATGCTGTTCTCCATAGTGGCTGTATCAATTTACATTCCCACCAACAGTGCAAGAGGGCTCCCTTTTCTCCACACCCTCTCCAGCATTTGTTGTTTGTAGATTTTCTGATGATGCCCATTCTAACCGGTGTGAGGTGATAACTCGTGGTAGTTTTGATTTGCATTTCTCTAATAATTAGTGATGTTGAGCAGCTTTTCATGTGCCTCTTGGCCATCTGTATGTCTTCCTTGGTGAAATGTCTATTTAGGTCTTCTACCCATTTTTGAATTGGGTTGTTTTTTTAATATTGAGCTACATGAGCTATTTATATATTTTGGAGATTAATCATTTGTCCGTTGATTCATTTGCAAATATTTTCTCCCATTCTGAGGGTTGTCTTTTCGTCTTGTTTGTAGTTTCCTTTGCTGTGCAAAAGATTTTAAGTTTCATTAGACCCCATTTGTTTATTTTTGTTTTTATTTCCATTACTCAAGGAGGTGGGTCAAAAAAGATCTTACTGTGATTTATGTCAAAGAGTGCTCTTCTTATGTTTTCTTCTAAGAGTTCTATAGTGTCCGGTCTTACATTTAGGTCTCTAATCCATTTTGAGTGTATTTTTGTGTACAGTGTCAGGGAGTGTTCTAATTTCGTTCTTTTACATGAGCCGTGCATTTTTCCCAACACCACTTATTGAAGAGACTGTCTTTTCTCAATTCTATATCCTTGCCTCCTTTGTCATAGATTAGTTGACCAGAGGTGTGTGGGTTTATCTCCGGGCCTTCTATCCTGTTCCGTTGATCTATATTTCTGGTTTTGTGCCAGTACCATATTGTCTTGATTACTGTAGCTTTATAGTATAGTCTGAAGTCAGGGAGTGTGATTCATCCAGCTCTGTTTTTTCCCCTCAAGAGTGCTTTGGCTATTCGGGCTCTTTTGTGTCTCCATAAAAATTTTAAGATTTTTTGTTCTAGTTCTGTAAAAAAAAAATGCCATTGGTAATTTGATAGGGATTGCATTGAATCTGTAGATTGCTTTGGGTAGCATAGTCAGTTTTACAATACTGATTCTTCCAATCCATGAACGTGGTATATCTCTCCATATGTTTGTGTTATCTTTGATTTCTTTCATCAGTGTTTTATAGTTTTCTGAGTATAGGTCTTTTACATCCTTAGGTAGGTATATGCCTAGGTATTTTATTCTTTTTGTTGCAATGGTGAATGGGATTATTTCCTCAATTTCTCTTTCTGATCTTTCATTGTTAGTGTATAGGAATGCAAGAGATTTCTGTGCATTTTTTTTGTATCTTGCAACTTTACTAAATTCATTGATTAGCTCTAGTAGTTTTCTGGTGGCCTTTTTAGGATTATCTATGTATAGTATGATGTCATCTGCAAACAGTGACAGTTTTACATCTTCTTTTCCAATTTGTATTCCTTTATTTCATTTTCTTCCTGATGGCCATGGATAGGACTTCCAAAACTATGTTGAATAATAGTGGCAAGCGTGGACATCCTTGTCCTGTTCCTAATCTTAGAGGAAATGCTTTCAGTTTTTCACCATTGAGAATGATGTTTACTGTGGGTTTGTCATATATGGCCTTTATTATGTTGAGGTAGGTTCCCTCTATGCCCACTTTCTGGAGAGTTTTTTTCATAAATGGGTGTTGAATTTTGTCAAAAGCTTTTTCTGCCTCTATTGAGATTATCATATGGTTTTTATTCTTCAGTTTGTTAATATGTGTATCATATTGATTGATTTGCATATATTGAAGAACCTTGCATCCCTGGGATAAATCCCACTTGATCATTGTGTATGATCCTTTTAATGTGTTCTTGGATTCTGTTTGGTGGTATTTTGTTGAGGATTTCTGCATCTATGTTCTTCAGTGATATTGGTCTGTAATTTTCTTTTTTTGTAGAATCTTTGTCTGGTTTTGGTATCAGGGTGATGGTGGCCTCACAGAGTGAGTTTGGGAGTGTTCCTTCCTCTACCATGTTTTGGAAGAGTTTGAGAAGGATGGGTGTTAGCTCTTCTCTAAATGTTTCATAGGATTCACCTGTGAAGCCATCTGGATCTGGATGAAGAGTTTTAATCACAGTTTCAAGTTCATTATTTGTGATTGGTCTGTTCATATTTTCTATTTTTTCCTGGTTCAGTCTTGGAAGGTTATACTTTCCTTAGAATTCGTCCCTTTCTTCCATTTTATTGGCGTAGAGCTGCTTGTAGTAGTCTCATATGATGCTTTCTATTTCTGTGGTGTCCTTTTAACTTCTTTTTTATTTCTAATTTTATTGATTTGAGTCCTCTCCCTCTTTTTCCTGATGCGTCTGACTTAACATTTATCAATTTTGTTTATCTTCGCAAAGAACCAGCTTCTAGTTTTATTGACCTTTGCTGTTGTTCTCTTTGTTTCTATTTCATTTATTTCTGCTCAGATATTTATGATTTCTTTCCTTCTACTAACTTTGGGTTTTGTTTGTCCTTCTTTCTCTAGTTCCTTTAGGTGTAAGGTTAGATTGTTTATTTGAGATTTTTCTTGTTTCTTGAGGTAGGACTGTATTGCTATAAACTTCCCTCTTAGAACTGCTTTTGCTGCATTCCACAGGTTTTGGATCATCATGTTTTCATTGTCATTTGTCTCTAGGTATTTTTTGATTTCCTCTTTGATTTCTTCAGTGATCTCTTGGTTATTTAGTAACATTTGTTTAGCCTCCATGTGTTTGTGTTTTTTATGTTTTTTTCCCTGGAATTCATTTCTAATCTCATAGCATTGTGGTCGGAAAAGATGCTTGATATGATTTCAGTTTTCTTAAATTTACCAAGGCTTGATTTGTGACCCAAGATGTGATCTATCCTAGACAATGTTCCATGTGCACTTGAGAAGAAAGTGTAATCTGCTGTTTTCAGATAGAATGTCCTATAAATATTAATTAAATCTATCTGGTCTGTTGTGTCATTTAAAGGTCGTGTTTCCGTATTAATTTTCTGTCTGGATGATCTCTCCATTGGTGTAATTGAGGTGTTAAAGTCCCCCAATATTATTGTGTTACTCTCAATTTCCTCTTTTACAGCTATTAGCATTTGCCTTATGTATTGAAGTACTCCTATGTTGGTTGCATATATATTTATAATTGTTATATCTTCTTGGATTGATCCCATGATCATTATGTAGTATCCTTCCTTGTCTCTTGTAACATTCTTTATTTTAAAGTCTATTTTATCTGATGTGAGTATTGCTACTCCAGGTTTCTTTTGATCTCCATTTGCATGGAATATCTTTTTCCATCCCTTCATTTTCATCTGTATGTGTCCCTAGGTCTGAAGTGGGTCTCTTTTAGACAGCATATATATATATATATATATATATATATATATATATATATATATATATATATATAGGTCTTGTGTTTGTATCCATTCAGTGAGCCTGTGTCTTTTGGTTATGACATTTAATCCATTCACATTTAAGGTAATTATCGATATGTATGTTCCTATTACCATTTTCTTAATTGTTTTGGGTTTTTTTTTTTGTAGGTCTTTTTGTTTTCTTGTGTTTCCCACTTAGAGAAGTTCCTTTAGCATTGGTTGTAGAGCTGGTTTGGTGGTGCTGAATTTTCTTAGCTTCTGTTTGTCTGTAAAGCTTTTGATTTCTCTGTCGAATCTGAATGAGATCTTTGCTGGGTAGAGTAATCTTGGTTGTAGGTTCTTTCCTTTCCTCACTTTAAATATATCATGCCACTCCCTTCTGGCTTGTAGAGTTTCTGCTGAGAAATCAGCTGTTAACCTTAAGGGAGTTCCCTTGTATGTTATTTGTCATTTTTCCCTTGTTGCTTTCAATAATTTTTCTTTGTCTTTAATTTTTGTCAATTTGATTACTATGTGTCTCGGCTTGTTTCTCCTTGGGTTTATCCTGTATGGGACTCTCTGCGCTTCCTGGACTTGGGTGGCTATTTCCTTTCCCATGTTAGGGAAGTTTTTGACTATAATCTCTTCAAATATTTTCTCGGGTCCTTTCTCTCTCTCTTCTCCTTCGGGGACCCCTATAATGCGAATGTTGTTGCATTTAATGTTGTCCCAGAGGTCTCTTAGGCTGTCCTCATTTCTTTTCATTCTTTTTTCTTTATTCTTTTCCACAGCAGTGAATTCCACCATTCTGTCTTCCAGGTCACTTATCCGTTCTTCTGCCTCAGTTATTCTACTAATGATTCCTTCTAGTGTATTTTTCATTTCAGTTATTGTATTGTTCATCTCTCTTTGTTTGTTCTTTAATTCTTCTAGGTGTATGTTCTTTAATTCTTCTAGGTCTTTGTTAAACATTTCTTGCATCTTCTCGATCTTTGCCTCCATTCTTTTTCTGAGGTACTGGATCATCTTCACTATCATTATTCTGAATTCTTTTTCTGGAAGGTTGCCTATCTCCATTTGGTTGTTTTTCTGGGGTTTTATCTTGTTCCTTCATCTGGTACGTAGTCCTCTGCCTTTTCATTTTGTCTATCTTACTGTGAATGTGGTTTTTGTTCCACAGGCTGCAGGACTGTAGTTCTTGCTTCTGCTGTCTGCTCTCTGGTGCATGAGGCTCTCTTTCTTCTGTTTTAAATGTAGGCATTTATTACTATAGACTTCCCTCTTACAACCGCTTTTGCTATATTCTATAAATTTTAGTATGTTGTATTTCTGTTTTCATTTGTCTCAAGATATATTTTGATTTCCTATTTGATTTCTTCTTTGATTCATTCCTTGTTCAGGAGACTATTATTTAATCCACATATTTGTGAATTTTTCAGTTTTCTTCTTTTACTGATTTGTAGTTTCATACCATTATGGTGAGAAAAGATACTTGATATTATTTTAATATTCTGAAATTGTTAAAACTTGTTTTGTGGACTAATATGTTATAAAGAATCCTAGAGAATATTCCATGTGCACTTGAGAAGAATATGTATTCTGCTGTTGTTCAACGGAATGTTCTTTATTTGCGTGTAATGTTCTTTATATGTCTGTTAGGTACACTTGTTCTACAGTGTTATTCAATTCCACTGCTTCCTTATTGATTTTATGTCTGGATCATTTATCCATTGATTAAAGTGTGATATTAAAGTCCCCTACTATTATTGTATTGCTGTCTATTTTTCTCTGTAGTTCCATTAATATTTGCTTCATATATTTAGGTTCTCTAAACTTGGCTGCATATATATTTATAATTTTATAGTATCTTGATTAATTGACCCCTCTATCATTATATAGTGACCTTGTCTTTTTTATCCCTTCACTTTTTTTTTATAACTTTTTATTTTATGTTGGAGTATAGCTGATTAACAATATTGCGATAGCTTCAGGTGCACAGCAAATCGACTCAGCCATACATATACACGTATCCATTAATCTATAGGTGTCCTTAAAGCTAAAGTGATAAGTCTGCTATTGAAGCTCTCTATTGAATATTTTCAGTTCTGTTATTGTATTCTTCAGCTCTAGGATTTCTGTTTGGTTATTTTTTTATGGTTTCTCTTTCTTTATTAAATTTCTTATTTTGTTCATTTATTGTTTTCCTGATTTCATTTGATTACCTATCTGTGTTATCTTGTACCTCATTGAGCTTCTTTAAGATGATTATTTTTAATTCTTTGTCAGGCAATTTGTAGATCTCTATTTCTTTCACACTGGTTACTGGAGCTTTATTAGTTTCCTTTGGTGGTGTCATGTTGCCTGATTCTTTGTGATTTGTGTAGCTTTGTGTTGATGTTTGTGCATTTGAAGGAGCAAACACCCCCTTCCAATCTTTACAGACAGGTTTTGGCAGGTAAAAACCTCTTGTCAGGTCTGCAGGCTGATGGAATTGCCTCTGGGATCACAGTTGAGTGAGGTTGGAACCAGATCATGTGGTTGCTGCTGGGCCTGCAGCAGCATCTGTGGTTGGAAGGCCTTTTACCAGGGGCTCAGGTGGACATAGACCCTGTCTGGTCCCTGGGAAAATGAAACTGCCTTCAGGACCTTGGTCAGTAGAGCTGGCACTGGGATAACAGTCTACTTCAAGGTCCACAATTGGGTTTGCAAATGGTAGGCCTGTTATCAAGTGTGTAGATGGGAGTGGCTCCCATCTGGCCCTTTGGAGGGCTCCCAGTGTGTCACTTGGTGGGTCCCTGAGTTGGCAGAACTGCTCCTCAACTGCAGTTTTGAGGTATGGAACTAGGTAACAGGGCCATTTCAAGATCTGTAGTGGGACCAAGGTCTGCAGGCCAGCCACCAGGGGCATGAGTGGATGTGACCCCCAACAGGTTCCTGGGCAGGCAAGACTACTCCTGGATCATGGCTGGGAGAAGGATTGAATTAGTTACAGGGCTGCTTCAAGATCCACAGTCAAACTGAGGTCTGCAGGTCAGCCTCCAGGGTCATGGACAGGCGTGACTCCTCCTGGGTTCCTTATCAAATGGTGCTAGTGGCAGGACCAAGGTTAAGTGGGGCTGTAGCTGAGTCCATAAGGGGAGGAGGCTATTTCCAGGTTTGTAACTGAATTACAGTTAGTGAACCAACCATCTGAGCATGGACTTGCCTTCTCAAAACAGTCCTCCTTGGTCTTGACTTACACTGGGATTTTGCAAGTTCCTACTTTGATCCCAAAGCTCTCACAAAGGCACTTCTGTTTGTGGATGGCTGCCAAATTACCGTTGCTGTGGGGGAATACAAGTGGGGGAATCTGCTATTCTACCTTCTTGCTCCCTTGACTTTTTAATTTAAAAATATCTCTTGGAGAACTTTTTATATTAGTAGTACAGAGAGAGTTTTTGCATCCTCTTTAAAACAGATGCATAGTATTCCATTGTATGGATGTACCATAACTTATTAATTTCCTATTGATGGACATTATGGGTTGTTTCCAATCTTTTGCTACAACAGTGCAGCAGTGAACATCCTGTACACATACCATTTCACCTATAAGCAAGTATATCTCTATAGTAAATTCCCAGGGTGAGATTGCTGGATCAAAAAATATATGCATTTATAATTTTAATACACATTGCCAAATTATCCTCTAGAATGGCTTTTCCAATTCGCTCTTCCACCAGCAATACATGATAGAGCTTGTTTCCCGCAGCCTCGCCAATACATTATGTCATCTAAACTTGTGAGTCTCATAGGTGAACAATAGTATTTGAGAGAAGTTTAATTTACATATTTCTCTTACTGTGAGTGAGCTTGAGTATTTTTCAAGTGTTTAAGAGCTATTTGAATTTCCAGTTTTCTTAATCCCACTCTCCCATTTCCTAATTTACAAAATAAATAAAAGCTGTTTCTAACTTGTGGCATTAAAGCAAAGCTCTTAGAAAGGTTTAACACAGTGCTTGGCAAAAGGAAGCATTCAAGAAGTGGTAGTTGCTATTATTATTGCTGTTGTTACTACTACTATTATTATTATTTTTCTGAGTTCTCTTGGTGAGTTTGGAGTAATCTCAGATTGTTTTGGAAAAGAAAACCTGAATGAGATCCAATACATGTATTACCATGAAAGCTGTCAACTCATGACCTTTCACCCCATGCATCTAGGACCCTATGGAAAATGTCTGGAATCTGCACGGTAGGAAGAACCCCCCAAACTCACTTGTCCATGTTTGCTGGTATTATAGGTGCATAGTCCCAAATGACTTCCTCTGCAGCAATGAAGTATTCCCATCTCTTAACGTGCCGCCTCTGGTCTCGAGTTAGTTTCTTAGGATTCCTGGTTTTCTTTGCACAGTTTTTAATGTCTATGTAAGCCTGCATCCCAGCTGAGTTAGGACATAAAGACAATGAAAGAATTTGAGAGAAGAAATTAAGGCTGATAAAATGTATATCTTTAAAATAAATTTGTGGAAGTTTTCAATAATAACAGTGAAAGTAACGCTCAGGCAACTTTTGAACATTTTGGTTTGAAGCTCTTTTAATACACTGCAGAAGGACCAAGAATAAAAAAGCAAGGGAAAGAGAGGATGAATTAGGCGAATAACTTGGAAAGCTATCCTTTGTTTCTTACCAGGGAGGAAAATTTCTTGAAATTTCCAGATCCTTAAAACCTTATGACTTAGGTCATGTCGATTTCTCATATTTCCTATAACCTCTTCCTTTTATTTGTAAAATGAAGATATTACTAGTATGTACTGTATGAAATTGTTCTTAAAAATTAAATAAGATAATACAGAAAGCACTTAACTTCAATAATGTTAGTTTTGCTGTTGTTTCATTAGTATTTGGGGCTCTATCTTTCAGGGATATTGTGACAATTTCATTACTTCAAATATAATTTTGACTGCTTAGTGTGAACAAAAAATGAAATGATCCCATAAAGTGTCTCTTTTTTATATTTCTTGCTTTTTTATTATTTATTTATTTATTTTTGTGGTACACGGGCCTCTCACTGTTGTGGCCTCTCCTGTTGCGGAGCACAGGCTCTGGACACGTAGGCTCAGCGGCCATGGCTCACGGGCCCAGCTGCTCCGCGGCATGTCGGATCTTCCCGGACCGGGGCACGAACCTGTGTCCCCTGCATCGGCAGGTGGACTCTCAACCACTGGGCCACCAGGGAGGCCCTATTTCTTGCTTTTATACACATTATTTTGGTAACACAATGATTTCCTATAGTGATATTTACTTATATTTACAGGAACCCTCCTCCTAACTGTTTTAAAGCAACAGTGTGTAATAGACCGTTATTTTGTTTACCTGATACCATATAACAACCTAGGCTGATTTTTTCCCCCACTAGAATTCACTGATGTTCTTTAAAGCTCACCCCTCAGCTGGTTAGATACTGTGTTTTTTCTATTCAACACACATCCACTGAGTTCCTCTTTGGGTCAGGCTCTGTGCTCATCTTGTTATGAAAGACAATTTTTTCATGTTAAAACTTTTACACTTTCTGTAACTTGGTGCTTCTATAAATTTACAGAAGTTTGACCAGTTCAACACCTAGTTCTTTTCCTTTAGCTGCATATTAAATAGCCCAAGAAAAAATATCTTTATGTATGTTTTTGTTTCCTTCCTCCTTTCTCCTTTTAAGGAAGTAGAGACCTCTTCAGCTTTTGCATCACTTTAAAAAGTCTTTGTCAATTTCTCTACTTCCTCCATCCCCAACTAACAAGCTATAAGTCTAAGAGCAAAGTATCTATATTCTGTTCTCAAGGACTAAGGAATGTATGTTTGGAGTGTGGGTGGCTTGCAAGAGCAAAGGAAAATGAGGGATTTAGTGCCTAGGACGAAAGGATCCTACATTTGTAAGCAAGACTGTTGAAAGAATTTCTTGCCTTGAAAATGTTTTGGGATGAGCGAAGATATGATCCACTTTCCCTCTAGGCTCATGGTCATGTTTGCAGTTGTGGACGTAGCACTGACGAGAGTGATGGCTGAGATCTTATGATGGCTCTGCTCCAGGACATGGCCGTTGAAATGAATGGAGAACAGTTCTGGCCCAGAGCTCATTCCAATCAGATGCCAACTGATGTGGTCATGGGCACAAACTGTTATATCTGAGGGAGAGAGAGAGAGAGAGAGATGGGGGCCAAAACAGTCAGTCAGCAGTCTGTGATAACAAATTCACTCACCAGATACGTATTGAGCACCTGCTTTGCATCAGGCATTGTGCAAGGTTCTGGGGGTACAGACACTCCCATTTTCATTCCTGCCCTAGAAAAGCAGACATCCGAGTGGTGGGCAAACAAGCAGTCACAACTCATTGCAATAAGTGGTATTATAGAGCCCAGAGAGGGGGGACATTAGTTTAGAAACACAGGGATTGCTAAGGCCAAGGAGAGAAGAAAGTAGGTGACCAACCATCCTGGTTTACTGAGGACTGAGGGGTTTCCCAGGAGGCAGGATTTTCAGTGTTAGAACTGAGAAAGTCCTGGGCAGGCCTGAGTAGTTGGTCACTCTAGTACCAATCTGGACTCAGCTGGAGGGAGTTGCCAGAGCCTCCAACAGGGCTGAGTTTAAGGGCCTAAACCTCTAATCCTAAAAGGGCTTGATCCTAACAGGAAGAAGATGTGAAGATGCTTTAAGGATTTTATACTGTTTCTTTGCCCACTGGTTGATTTTTTTAATGACAAGGCAGTGAATTACTGTGTGGGTTATAGGATCTCCTTAAAATGCAGTGGACAAATCCTCAGTATACTGGGTCACTGGGAGCGTTTCATGGATGGAGTAATGAGAACTGAGTACAAAAGCTGTCTGGCTCCTTCTTGCTCCCACAGTGACTCAGAAAATGCTGATTTGCTCTATGGGAGATTCCAACCTCTGGCTTCTATCCTTGGCTTGGGTTTTAAATTTCAGATCTATAATCACTCGATACTAGACCGTGGGGCCATGAATCAGTCCCTTACCCAAAGAGGGGCTAAGGGCTTGTCTTGTTCAGACCATTGTAACAAGACCAATTCCTAGTATCACAGGTGAGAACAAGAAGCTGGAAGGTAGGAGGCTTTGGTGGAAGAATTTGTCTGCCTCCAATCAATGCATATATTGGGTTGAGCATTTCATACATCTGTATTAGCATTTATCATATTTATTCAATTTATACTGCCCCATAAGGCAGTTTTACAAGCATTAACTTTTCTCAGTTTCTACTACCAGCTACTTTTGACCCCAGCTACTCTGTCTTTTTCAACTATAAATTCATAAATTCTATGCCCTGATAGAGTTATTAATTTTTATTTTTTCATATGGGTTATTTTGGCTTCTCCTTCTCTATATTTAGACGGATGATTTACTTTGCCAGGACACAGATACAATTTCTCTTTTGACCACTCCCCTCTAAGGCCCATAGTAGCTAACATGCTATGTTATCTGTAAAAAACTTCTTAAACACCCTGTGCACCAGGATAGATGATTAACCCATTTTTTTACGAAAGCACGTTGAGACAACTAACTGCTAAAAGCCACACTAACGTAGAGAAGTGAGCAAGGTGTGAACTCAGATGTGCTAACTCAGTTAACTAAGTTTTTAAACTCTGAATCAAAACCCAGGGTCACGCTTCCCTGGTGGCGCAGTGGTTGAGAGTCCGCCTGCCGATGCAGGGGACACGGGTTCGTGCCCCGGTCTGGGAGGATCCCACATGCCACGGGAGCGGCTGGGCCCGTGAGCCATGGCCGCTGAGCCTGCGCATCCACAGCCTGTGCTCCGCAACGGGAGAGGCCACAACAGTGAGACACCCGCGTAACGCAAAAAAAAAGAAAAAAAAAAACAAAAACAAAACCCAGGGTCATCTTAGTATATTTGTAATGACCTGGGTGGGAAGATAGAATCAAATGAAATGGAATACAATTTAAAAGCAATGTCCAGACCTCAACTCTTGACAAGTTTTATTTTTAGTAAGAGAAGCCATTTGTGATTTTCAGATATAGAAAGCAGCCTCTGAGAAACTTAGTGTTTTGAAGCATAGTTTATTTAATAAAGTAATATTTCATTTTTCCCATTTTTCCCCCACAGGATCTTTGGTTCTAGGTCATTTCTATCAGAGAGAAGTAGAAGTGGTTTAGGTGGGGATCAGTTTTTTTTTTTCTCTTAACAATTGTTATGATTTTGCTTTTTCACAAGAGTCTACATGTAAATGAAAAGAGAAAAACATCCCATATGCCACTGAATATTACTCATCCACCATCTTTTGAAATGCTAGTAGTATTTTTGTATGTTGGATATTTCTCCTAATCTCCTGTTCATCTTCACTGTAAGTGTCTTCATTGCATTCTTCCTGCTGACCCTTCCTGCTGAGGACTGGCCTTGAACTCTGTTTTGTAGGGCTTCCTCTCTGGAAGAAAACATGGTCACCATGCAGCAGGGACCACACAACTCACTGAAGGAGACTAAGCTGATATCCTGGATGTCTTCCTGGAGATGTAGGCCAAGGTGAAACCTGCTCGGAGCACTACATGTAATAAGACTGCACACTCCTTCTCTTAGGTAGCTTCTAATTTGTCTGTTGTACTTGTTAGTTAAAAAAAGCAAAAAAAAAGCTTAAATCTTGAGAACCACTGAATTAGATTACATTACCTTTCAGATTAGGAGTTAAAAAATAGTGAGTATGGTCAACTACCCTAGTGCCTTTAGAAAAACAATGGGATCAGTGCTTCAACTATTTTTGGATAGTACACAGCCCATGTGTTACCTGGCATTGTCCCATTCACATAGCCATTGACTGTGTACATTAGGGATGATGTCTGGTTCCAGCTTTTACTTTCATCAAACACAGCAAACATCAGTACATGTTGCTTGTCAAACATCTTCTGTATCCCATCCTCAGTTAGGGTGCCTGTGAAAAAGACATACTTTTAATAGCATCCCAGATAGAAGGTTCTCATTAGCTATTCCTAGATAACAGAGTTTAAGATAAGCAGCCAATCATAATGATGTCAACTGTAAAGTGTTCTTATAAAAATAGCATCTATCAAGTAATAATGATTGAAGGCTTATTAAAATCCTGGTGCCACCTTGTTTCTTTCTGGCACCTGATAGCCTTGAGGAATGGGGCTTTAAAAGTAAATTTGATCTGGCACAGAGAGAAAACATGTGGTGACTGTCAAGGCTTTAGTAAAAGTATCCATTTCTTCCAGTGTCAGTAAGTCAATGCAGGGACTTACCTGGTGGTGCAGTGATTAAGAATCCACCTGCTGATGCAGGGGACACGGGTTCGAGCCCTGGTCTGGGAAGATCCCACATGTCGTGGAGCAACTAAGCCCATGCACCACAACTACTGAGCCTGCACTCTAGAGCCTGCGCACCACAATGAAGGGTAGCCCCCGCTCGCCGCCAAGTAGAAAAAGTCTGTGCACAGCAACAAAGACCCAACACAGCCAAAAAGAAATAAAGAAATTTATGTTAAAGAAAATAAGTTAATGCATAGGTACCGTAGCTCATTTGGTCAACGCATCACACTCCAAGTTTAATATAGCCATCTTGCTAGTACATGTAATGGGACGCTAGAGAATTGGTTGAGAGGGTCAAGATTAATCCACTCTCATGAATAAAAAATGCACCTGATAGTAAAATGAAAGAAGAGACTTTTATAAGTTTAAAATTTTTTCGGTGTCATCACAGTATCTTCTATACCAGGCAATGAAAATATGTATTTGTATAGTGAATAAATGAATTAGGAAGGTATGTAGGTATGGTATGCGTGTATGTACAGACAGATGGTGAATCCATCACATTATCTCCCACAGTGCAGTTTGTTGTGGTTGTTTGTTTTAATGAAAGATGGGATGAATTTGTTTGGGATAAAATAAAAGTCCAAGCTTGCTCCTAAGAATCCCAGCCAATGAAATTTCTTATGAAGTCAGTTGAGTGTGTTTGAAACCTACCACTCAAAGTGTTCAGCTTGTTTGCAAGAAAGGAACCTGGAGTTTTGTGTATTTATAGACCAAATTACCAACCCAAACCTCAGATCTATTACTCAAAGTTCTTTCCAAGTACTCTCAGCAGAGTACGGACTGCTGTATACTTTCAAAAAGACTTGGCCTTGAGGTAAATGTTACGGATCATATGGGCATGGCAGCAGAACATACTCTCAGACAGAGATTTACTTGGGAGAGACTCCCAGGACCGAGATGAAGGAGGGGTTTAAGAAACAGAGGAAGATTGCAAATCCTCAAATATCAGTGTCAAATGATGATCTGATTTCTGCACCCTTCTCTGCTTGATTTACGAAAAGATACCAAGACACTCCCAAGCCTCATTCCATTATAGTATCTTTACCAATCCAACATCTTTGC
Organism: Orcinus orca; assembly: GCF_937001465.1. Classification (NCBI taxonomy): domain Eukaryota; kingdom Metazoa; phylum Chordata; class Mammalia; order Artiodactyla; family Delphinidae; genus Orcinus; species Orcinus orca. Next base: position 60,680,427 of record NC_064559.1, on the reverse strand, counting down.
TCTTTTGATTTTTTTTTTTTTTTTACCTTTCTTACAAATAAGCAGAGGTCCAATCAGTCCAGAGTTGAAGTCGTGTACCAGATTTTCATAGGAGTAATAGATATATGTGAGGCATGGAGGGTCATCGTGGGTGGGCCCACTGTCCTCACTGATATTCCACTCATAGGTATATTCTTGGCCCGGAGCTACAGAATCATCCATCCTCTCCACAGGGAATGTGTGGTCAGGGTAAGAAGCACCTGGAGACATAAAAGCTGTGAAAACATCTGGATAGTTTCTGAGAACAACTTTTTCATCACTCTCAAGTCTGGGGGAACATAAGTTCTCTATGAAGATATATATGCCTTTCTATAGAAAGCCTTCATTATTTGGAAAGATTCACATATATCCACTTCTATGTCTATGTAATTATAAAGGCTTTGATCCATGGTGATCTGAAGTGAACAAGAAATGTTACTAGTACATTATTTAAAGTTTAGCAAGTTAAGTTTCCAGAGTATCTAAATAATTATTATTTAAATATAATCAGATAAGTGAATCACCTTTGACCAGAAAATCATCTCAGAATATGAAGATGGGTTAAATCTTCTCTGTGATGTATGACAAGACATTTTTTTTAATTTTTAAATTTTTTATTGAAGTACAGTTGATTTACAGTGTTGTGTTAGTTTCTGATATACAGCAAAGTGATTCAATTATATAGCTATATCTGTATCTTCTTTTATATATTATTTTCCATTATCATTTATTACAGGATATTGAATATAGTTCCCTGTGCTATACAGTAGGAGCTTGTTGCTTATCTATTTTATATATAGCAGTTTGTATCTGCTAATCCCAAACACCTAATTTATCCCTCTTCTATCCCCTTTCCCCTTTGGTAACCATAAGTTTGCTTTCTATGTCTGTGAGTCAGTTTCTGTTTTGTAAATAAGTTCATTTGTATCATATTTCAAATTCCACATATAAGTGATATCATGTGATATTTGTCTTTCTCTGTCTGACTTACTTCACTTAGTATGATAATCTCTAGGTCCATCCATGTTGCTGCAAATGGTATTATTTCATCCTTTTTATGGCTGAGTAGTATTCCATTGTATATATATACCACATCTTCTTTATCCATTCATCTGTCAATGGACATTTAGGTTGCTTCCATGTCTTGGCTATTGTAAATAGTGCTGGTATGAACATTGGGGTGTGTGTATCTTTTCAGATTAGAATTTTGTCCAGATATATGCCCAGGAGTGGGATTGCTGGATCATATGGCAACTCTATTTTTGCCTCTCACTGCTGTGGCCTCTCCTGCTGCGGAGCACAGGCTCCGGACACGCAGGCTCAGTGGCCATGGCTCATGGGCCCAGCCACTCCGCGGCATGTGGGATCCTCCCAGACCGGGGCACAAACCTGTGTCCCCTGCATCGGCAGGTGGACTCCCAACAACTGCGCCACCAGGGAAGCCCTATTTTTAGTTTTTTGAGGAACCTCCATTCTGTTTCCATAGTGGCTGCACCAATTTACATTCCCACCAACAGTGTAGGAGGGTTCCCTTTTCTCCACACCCTCTCCAGCATTTGTTATTTGTAGGCTTTTAAATGATGCCATTCTGACTGGTGTGAGGTGATATCTCATTGTAGTTTTGATTTGCATTTCTCTAATAATTAGCAATGTTGAGCATCTTTTCATGTGCCTATTGACCATCTTGTATGTCTTCTTTGGAATAGAAGTGTCTATTCAGGTCTTCTGTCCATTTTTTGATTGGGTTGTTTGGGTTTTTTTGTTCTTGTTACCGTTATTGAGTTGTATGAGCTGTTTGCCCATTTTGGAGATTAAGTCCTTGTTGGCCACATCGTTTGCAAATATTTTCTCCCAGTCTGTAGGTAAGATATCTTATACTTAATCGCCTGTTAGCATGGGTTTAAGTGGTTATAAGAACACTCAGATCTGTTTATATATTGTTTTGCTCTGCATTTCATGTCTTCTTTCCAACTGATGCCACCCTTAGCCCTGTTTTATCAGTTTATCACATCTCCACCATCTGATTATCCCAACTCTTTCCCCAGAGTCTTAGAGTCTATCCTATATGCAGTCTAATTGTCCTTGTATAAAATATATCTACCGTCTGAAGTTTACATGCCTTACTTTGGTCCTTTGTGTACCCAAAGGCCCACTAGTAACACTTGCATGTGTTTTCAACTTTCCCTACTGGTGGGAGACGGGGGAGGATATAGAAATGGTCTTCCTTATTGAAGAAAGGGAATTGTGATGCTGAAGAGTAAAAGCAGTGCAGAGGGTTGGGTGGGGCTTTCAACAACAAAGAGAAGATGTGGCGAGAGATGGAGCAAGTGAGGTCAGGAAGGGCAGAGTTAGTTGTCATAGATAGCAAGAGGGAAGGGCAGTTTCTTCTGAGGCATTCCTCATTTAATCAGGTGAAAGTTTCACATCGCTGGTGCCAGAATTTCTCTTTAGGATACAGTTATCTTTGTTTAGTACAACAGTCAATAAATTTCTTGAGGTGGAAGGTAAGACCATCAGACTGTAGATGTGGGTAGAAAATAAGGATCAGAAAAAAGGGCTAAAATGTTTTACATAATGGAGTAAAGGGCCAGTGGAAACTACTCTTACTGAAGTGACTGTAGTTTTTGAAAACAAATGGTTAGTTTCTTTTCTTCCCTTCCCTCCTCCCTGTTCCTTTTCTTCTCCTCTTTATTCCTCCCCACTTCTTTCTCTCACTCCATCCCCCTTCCTTTCATCATCTTTATTAAGGTATAAATTACAAACAATACAATTCACCAATTTTAAGTACAATATTTGCTGAATTTTGACAAATAAGTACAGTTCTATAGCTACCATCACTATCGAGGTACAGAAGATTTCCATCACTCCAAAAAGTTTCCATGTGCCATTTGTAGCCATACCTTCCCCTATTCTCTGGACACATGCAACCGCTGATTTACTTTCTGTCACTATGCTTTACTTTCCTATATTGTCGTATAAATGGAATGACACATGACACATCCATTGTGTTTGATTATAGTTAGTATGGTATATCTTCAATCCTTTTTTTTTTTTTTTTTTTTTGCGGTACGCGGGCCTCTCACTGTTGTGGCCTCTCCCATTGTGGAGCACAGGCCCCGGACGCGCAGGCTTAACGGCCATGGCTCACGGGCCCAGCCACTCCGCAGCACATGGGATCTTCCTGGACCGGGGCACGAACCCGCGTCCCCTGCATTGGCAGGTGGACGCTCAACCACCGCGCCACCAGTGAAGCCCCAATCCTTTACTTTTTATCTTTGTCTTTAAAGTGGATTTCTTGAGTTCACCTTAAAGTTGGGTGTTGCTTTTTATTCAATCTTAAAATCTCTTAGTTGTCGTGTTCTTCCCATTTGCTTTTAATATAATTATTAATATGGTTGGGTTTAAATCTACCATTCTGCTATTGTTTTCTATTTGTCAATCTGGCTTTTATTCATTATTTTCTTTTCTTTCCTACTTTCTTTTGGATTAATTGAGTATTTTTTATGTTTCCTTTTATCTCCACTATTGGTTTATTAGCTTTGCTTTGTTTTATTGGCGATGCCCTTCAGCTTACAAAATACAACTTTAACTTATCATAGTCTACCTTCAAATAATCTTATACCATTTTACTTATAGTTTAAGAAACTTGCAGTAGTATATTTCCATCTTCCCCCTCCCAGCCTTTGTGCTATGGGTGTCATCCATTTCACTTCTACATATATAATATAACCCATAATAAACTGTCATTATTTTTTGCTTTCCAGTTTAGATAATCAGCTATCTTTTTCAGAGATTCAAAATGAAGAGAAATTACTCCATACTTACCCATTTCTGGAATTTTTATCCCTTCTTGTGGCCCCAAATATCTCTCTGATATAATCTTTTTCTGCCTAAAGTACTTCTTTTAACATTTTTTTTTCCTGGTCTGCTAATGAGAAATTGTTCCTGCTTTGTATGTCTAAAACAGTCTTTCTTTTGCCTTCATTTTTTTTTTTTTTAACATCTTTATTGGGGTATAATTGCTTTACAATGGTGTGTTAGTTTCTGCTTTATAACAAAGTGAATCAGTCATACATAAACATATGTTCCCTGCCTTCATTTTAAAAGGATATTTTTCCTTGGTGTAGAATGTCAAGTGGACAGATTGTCCCCATCCCCCCACACCCAGTACTTTAAAGATGTCCCTAACTATCTTCTGGCTCGCATTGTTTCTAATGATATCTGCTATCATTCTATTTTTTTTCCTCTGTGACTTTATTTTAAAATTAATTAATTAATTAAATTTATTTTTTGGCTGCATTGGGTCTTCATTGCTGCATGTAGGCTTTCTCTAGTTGTGATGAGCAGGGGCTACTCTTCGTTGCAGTGCATGGGCTTCTCGTTGCAGTGGCGCCTCTTGTTGCGGACCATGGGCTCCAGTAGTTGTGGCTCATGGGCTGTAGAGCACAGGCTCAGTAGTTGTGGCACACGGGCTTAGCTGCTCCACGGCATGTGGGATCTTCCCGGACCAGGGCTCGAACCCATGTCCCCTGCATTGGCAGGCAGATTCTTAACAACTGAGCCACCAGGGAAGCCCCCTCTCTATGACTTGTTTCCTCTGACTGTTTTTAACATTTTCTCTTCATCACTGGTTTTCAGCAATTTGATTATGATGTGCCTTGGTGTGCTTTTATTCACGTTTCTTCTTCTTGGTTTTGTCAAGCCTCCTAACTTTGTAGGTTTATAGTTTTCATCACAGTTTGAAAGTTTTCAGCCACTATTTCTTTGAATATTTTTTTCTGTCCCTTCCTTTTCTAGGATTCTAATTACAGTTTACCCTTGAACAACATGGTTTAAACTGTGCAGGTACACTTATACGTGTTTTTTTTTTCAACAAATACGTACTACACCATCCATGGTTGGTTGAATCTGCAGATGCAGAACCACAGATATAGAGGACAGACTAAAGTTACATATGGATTTTCGACTGTGTGGAGGGTTGGTGCCCCAATCCCCACATTGTTTAAGGGTTAACTGTATACATATGTCAGATCACTTGATATTGTCCCATAGTTCGCTGAAGCTCTGTTCATTTTGTTCAGTCATTTTATTTGCATGTTTTATTTTGGATAGTTTCTATCATTATGTATTAATGTTCTCCAATATTTCTTCTCCAGTGTCTAATGTGCTGTTAATCTCATCCAGTGTACTTACCATTTCAGCTATTGTATTTATCTATAGAGGTTCCATTTATGGTTTTTTTTTTTTAACATTCCATCTCTCTCCTCATCATGCTCATACTCTTCTCTACCTTCTAGAACATATGGAGAATATGTATAAGGGCTATCTTAATGTCTTTGCTTGCTAGTACTATCATTTCTTTTTTTAATTTAAATTTTATTTTAATGTAGTTGATTCACAATGTTGTATTAGTTTCAGGTGTGCAGCAGAGTGATTCAGTTATACATATACATATATTCATTCTTTTTTAGATTCTTTTCTCATACAGGTTATCCCAGAATATTGAGTAGAATTCCCTGTGCTATACAGTAGGTCCTTGTTGGTAATCTATCTTATATATAGTAGTGTGTGTATGTTCTTTTTCTGGATCTGTTTTTATTGATTGATTTTTTTTCTTGATTACGGGTAATGATTATCCTGATTTTTTGAACACATTAATTTTTATTAACATTGTGAGTTTTACATGTTGGTTTTGGGATTTTGTTGCATTCTTGTAACAAGTATTGGATTTTATGCTGACACATAGTTCAGACACTTGGAATCAATTTTATACATTCAAGTCTTATTTTTAAAGCTTTGTCATCTCCTGAGCAGCCTATAGTCTAGACTAATTTTGTCCAACTTCTGTTCCTTCTGGTGATTCTACCCAGTACCCATTTATTAGGAGGTCTTTCCACTTTTGATGGTGGGAACATACACTATTCCTGACCCTGTGTGTGGTCTAGGGACTGTTCTGTCTGTTTCTTTTTGGTGGTATTTACCTTACCATTAATACTTCCTCACATACATGTGCATATTAGTACTTAGTTGAAGACTTGACAGGACCTCTCACTGAATTCACAAGAGCTCTTTCTCTGTAGCTGTACCATTCTCTCTAGGACTCTGCCCTACAAATCACAGGTTCCAGATACTATGGGCTACCCAGAATCTAAACTCTATTTCTTCAACTCAAAGAGACTGCTGGGCTCTGTTTGGGTTCACCCTCATTGTGAACCTGGAAACTCTCTCCAGGCAGAGGACTCACCTCATTTGTTGTTATTCCCTCATGGATCATTCTCTTGCATTGTCTATTGTTCAATGTCTGAAAACTGTTTCATGTTATTTTGTCTGCCTGTCTAATTGTTAAGCAAAAGGGTAAATATGGTCCCTCATGTCCAAAAGCCAGACTCTGAGATGCTGAATTTCTATAAGAAATAGTTTATGCTGTAGCAGTGTCAGCTACCCTTGTCTAATTGCACATCATCAGGAAAATCTATTCCACTCAGAAACACTCATGTGAATTTGCATGGCATCATGTGGGAAACGAGGAATATGCATCCATCAGCAATGGGGCATTTAGGCTGCAGCAACATGCATTGCTGTACCACATGAGGTTCTGAGTATGGAAGTCATAAGATAGAAGATTTGAATATGTACATCTGGATTCACTGACATGTTCTCCATAGGACACCATTCTGTGTATGGAAGAGAATACAACCAAACTTGAAGTAATATTGTAGTCATGATTTCATTTGCTTTAGAGATAGGAAACAAAGATGGACTTTAATACCCTCAGAAGCTGCCAATTTTTGTAGATGATTAAGCTTAGAGCATAGGGGAAAAAAAGACTAGTTATGGATGGACCATAAAGTCTTTACTGAAGACAGGAGACTATTAGGTCAACACAAATCCAACTGTGTCAACTCATTCCATCAAACTTTTGTCTCACCCACAGGATAAAGACTAAGTTTGTTACTATGGCAGCTGAAGTTATTCATGAGTTTGCCCAATCTACCTATCCAGTATCATCTCCATTTGTATCTCTATGTCATGCATATTTTGTACTCCACAGCAATTTACTATGTCTAAAATATATTCCAAGTTTGCACTCTTCTCTGTATCTCTATAGGCATCACTCTAGGACAAGCCTAGACTCCAGAATTAGTCTGTTAACTGGTCACTGGGATTCTGGCATAAGAGGACCCTCATAGTCTATTTCCCAGCCTGTAGACAGAATGATCCCTTAAAACCCCATATCTTACTTTGCCATTTTCCTGCTTAAAATCCTGACAATGGCCTCTTATTTCTCAAAATCCTTAACATTGACCACAGGTCCATTTATGACCTACCCCTACTTCTCTCTCCATTCTCAACGTGTGTGACTTTTCCCCTTGTTTACTATGTATCATTCACACTTGGGTCTCCTTTTAGTTTCCCAGAAGTGCCAAGTTACATCCTAGCTCAGGGTCTTTGTAGATATTATCCCCTCTGCCTAGAGTGTTCTTCCTCCTTTTCTTCCTTTGGATAAATGTGTGCTCATCCTTCAGATGTCAGGTGTAAGCTTACTTCTTCCCTCATCTATGATTGTGCTGGTTTTTTTTTTCTTTTACAGCACTCACCACAATTTATAATTAAGTATTGATATATGTGAGATTATATGATTAATTTTATTTCTTCCTACTAGATAATAATTATTTGTACCATGCACATTTCTGTCACTAGAATATGAGTGACTCAAAGACAGGTGCTGGATTGTATTTGTCTTAGTATCTCTGGTGCCTTTCACAGTACCTAGCATGGAGAAGGTGCTCAATGAATGTTTATTGAACTCTTAAGATTTAAGGTCCTATGGTCTAGAAGCAAGGTCATAAAGTCTAAACTTATGTGTATGTTTGTTAGAATTGCATGGCATTAAAACATATTAAATGCCAACATTAACAATATGGAGATATTATATAAGAATCAGGTTGCTGGTTTCTCTTAAAGAATAACAACAACAACAAATAAAAACCTGGAGATCTGGTGACACTGGATCAAATTCCTGCAGAGAATTTGGTTGGATCTGAGTTTTGGCTGCCCCCTTCAGATAGGACACTAACTATCTGATCACCAGTCCCTACTGGACTAAGTTTTTCATTGAATTACCCTCCTGGCTTCTGTAGGCATCTAAGTTTGTGACCTTGTGCTAGTGAAAAGCTTAACACGGGACTTTGTTGTATCTTTTTTTCCCCCGCAAAAGATATCCTTTTGACACTGATAACCAATATTTAATAGGCTGAACTTTCACTCCATTGATAAAAAGGATTTGAGTGTTAAAATTATCAGGAGCTGAGAAATGTTAAAAGCTGAAATAACTTCCTGTGAATAATAATATTATTCCAGTCTAAGTCAAAAAGAAAAAAGAGTTTATGAGGAAGAGTCTCTGCTAATAAACACAATGAATTATCACTGGAAAGTTGCAAAATAGCTTTGGTAGCAAAGCACAAACAGGACTGATAAGGAGATCTGCCCTCTCAGGTTAAACCTTGTCTGTTGACTGAAATTCTCATGGCAAGTTGTTGACTAAAGCTATGTTGAATCAAGCATGATGACCCTTATTCAATGCTTCATGCTTTGTGATCTCATGAAGTTAAAAAATGATGTTTCTGGACATAATACTTCCACTGTTCCAACTGTGATTCTACTATAGGAAATTCCTATAGTAGCAAATGGCATTCATAAGCTCTCAAAAGGACAAAATGTGATATTCTTTGTAGGGTGAGAGAGAACTTTTGAAGTTCTTCCTCTTTCTCTGGATAAACATATCCTATAGGTCAGTTTACTCATTCCCTGATCTCTGATATATATCATATAATTTCACAAATATTTAATTAGAAATTGTGATGATACTATAATTAAAATATTTATGAAATTGTATGACTAATGATACTTTCTTCTGCTAGACTGTGGGAGAAAGTACATGAGTTTGCGGGCAAGAATTGAAATTTCTTGGTTGTACCACCTGCTAACTGTGTGAATTTGGGAAAATTTCTTAACCTCCCTTTCAGCCTCAATTTTCTCTTTCATAACTTAAGATAATATAATCATTTTCTAGCAACAATATTATCATTTTGATGGGTTCTGAGGACTGAAAAATATATGTAAAACATCTGGCACCTAACCAATGCTATGGCAACCTGTGCTGATATACTTTAGTATTTTGGCTATTTCCTTTCCAAGCCATTTTTATTTACTTACTTACTTATTTATTTATTTATTTTTATTTCATTTTATTTTTTTTGGTGGTACACGGGCCTCTCACTGCTGTGGCCTCTCCCGTTGTGGAGCACAGGCTCCACAGGCTCAGCGGCCATGGCTTACGGGCCCAGCCACTCTGCAGCATGTGGGATCTTCCCGGACCGGGGCACGAACCCGTGTCCCCTGCATCGGCAGGCGGACTCTCAACCACTGCGCCACCAGGGAAGCCCCCCAAGCCATTTTTAAATTAACATAACCTCTTTCATTTATGAAGAAATGAACTTCATACTTCTGATATGATTTATCTTGTGTTCTTAATTTCTCTTAATACACATGAGAAAGACTGAATCTATTCTAAAGGGGGTAGAAACTGGTAGTAAGATCAGGTAACTGCTCACAATCACTGGGAAAATTAATACATTTCAGAGCAGGTGGAAAATAACACATGGTCTCTACTTTCCAATCTGGTCCTCAGTCCCTCAGTTTAGTTCAGTAATGATTGTCGTCATCATCATCTATGTTCCAGACTCTGGGCTAGGTGCCAGGGCACAAATGTAAGGAAGACAGCCTGAGACCCTGAGGGGCTCACAGCCCAGTTAATAGTAGATTACATGCTGGTGCACTGGTTGTCATGGATTTCACTTCTAGATTTCTTCTAGGGCCACTTCAATGGAGAAGCCATAATCAGAACACATTGTTCAACTGTAATGAGAGCAACCAATATAATTTTCTAAGAATCATGTAAGAGGCTCTAACACATGCTAGATATAGCAGTGTAACCAATTATCCAACTATATCAAATTTAATTTTAAATGGTGTTACATATCCAGGTTTATTTAAACATATAGTGGTTTTTAATATCTACCTCATTGACCAGAGTAAATTACTGAGAATTTCACATTCACATGTTAGTTAAACATAAGATAAAGAGACAGAAGAGGCAAGAAGAACTACAGTCCTGCAGGCTGTGGAACAAAAACCACATTCACAGAAAGACAGACAAGATGAAAAGGCAGAGGGCTACGTACCAGATGAAGGAACAAGATAAAACCCCAGAAAAACAACCAACTGAAGTGGAGATAGGCAACCTTCCAGAAAAAGAATTCAGAATAATGATAGTAAAGATGATCCAGGACCTTGGAAAAAGAATGGAGGCAAAGATCAAGAAGATGCAAGAAATGTTTAACAAATACCAAGAAGAATTAAAGAACAAACAAACAGAGATGAAAAATAAAATAAGTGAAATGAAAGCTACACTAGAAGGAATCAATAGCAGAATGACTGAGGCAGAAGAATGGACCTGGAAGACAGAATGGTGGGATTCACTGCTGTGGAACAGAATAAAGAAAAAAGAATGAAAAGAAATGAAGACAGCCTAAGAGACTTCTGGGACAACATTAAATGCAACAACATTCGCATTATAGGGGTCCCAGAAGGAGAAGAGAGAAAGGACGCGAGAAAATATTTGAAGAGATTATAGTCGAAAACTTCCCTAACATGGAAAAGGAAATAGCCACCCAAGTCCAGGAAGTGCAGAGAGTCCCATACAGGGTAAACCCAAGGAGAAACAAGCCGAGACACATAGTAATCAAATTGACAAAAATTAAAGACAAAAATTATTGAAAGCAGTGAGGGAAAAATGACATATAACACACAAGGGAACTCCCATAAGGTTAACAGCTGATTTCTCAGCAGAAACTCTACAAGCCAGAAGGGAGAGGCATGATATACTTAAAGTGATGAAAGGGAAGAACCTACAACCAAGATGACTCTACCCAGCAAAGATCTCATTCAGATTCAATGGAGAAATCAAAAGCTTTACAGACAAGGAAAAGCTAAGAGAATTCAGCACCACCAAACCAGCTCTACAACAAATGCTAAAGGAACTTCTCTAAGTGGGAAACACAAGAGAAGAAAATAACCTACAACTACAAACCCAAAACAATTAAGAAAATGGTAATAGGAACATACATATTGATAATTACCTTAACATGAATGGATTAAATGGTCCAACCAAAAGACACAGGCTTGCTGAATGGATACAAAAACAATACCCATATATATGCTGCCTGCAAGAGACCCACTTCAGTCCTAGGGACACATACAGACTGAAAGTGAAGGGATGGAAGAAGATATTCCATGCAAATGAAAATCAAAAGAAAGCTGGAGTAGCAATACTCATATCAGATTAAATAGACTTTAAAATAAAGAATGTAACAAGAAACAAGGAAGGACACTACACAATGATCAAGGGATCAAACCAAGAAGAAGATATAACAATTATAAGTATATATGCACCCAACATAGGAGCATCTCAGTATATAAGGCAAATGCTAACAGCTATAAAAGAGGAAATCAACAATAACACAATAATAGTTGGGGACTTTAACACCTCACTTGGACAGATCAACCAAAATGGACAGATGGACAGATCAACCAAAATGAAAATAAATAAGGAAACAGAAGCTTTAAATGACACTATAGACCAGATAGATTTAATTGATATTTATAGGACATTCCATCCAAAAACAGCAGATTACACTTTCTTCTCAAGCGCACATGGAACATTCTCTAGGATAGATCACATCTTGGGTCACAAATCAAGCCTCAGTAAATTTAAGAAAGTTGAAATCATATCAAGCATCTTTTCTGACCACAACGCTATGAGATTAGAAATGAATTACAGGGAAAAAAACAAAAAATGCAAACACATGGAGGCTAAACAATATGTTACTAAATAACCAAGAGATCACTGAAAAAATCAAAGAGGAAATCAAAAAATACCTAGAGACAAATGACAATGAAAACACGACGATCCAAAACCTATGGGATGCAGCAAAGCAGTTCTAAGAGGGAAGTTTATAGCTATACAAGCCTACTTCAAGAAACAAGAAAAATCTCAAATAAACAATCTAACCTTACACCTAAAGGAACTAGAGAAAGAAGAACAAACAAAACCCAAAGTTAGCAGGAAAGAAATCATAAAGATCAGAGCAGAAATGAATGAAATAGAAACAAAGAAAACAATAGTAAAGATCAATAAAACTAAAAGCTGGTTCTTTGAGAAGATAAACAAAATTGATAAACCATTAGCCATATTCATCAAGAAAAAGAGGGAGAGAACTTAAATCAATAAAATTAGAAATGAAAAAGGAGAAGTTACAGCAGACGCCGCAGAAATACAAGGCATCCTAAGAGACTACTACAAGCAGCTCTATGCCAATAAAATGGACAACCTGGAAGAAATGGACAAATTCTTAGAAATGTATAACCTTCAAAGAACGAGGAAGAAATAGAAAATATGAAAATATGAACAGACCAATCACACGTAATGAACTTGAAACTGTGATTAAAAATCTTCCAACAAACAAAAGTCCAGGACTGGATGGCTTCACAGGTGAATTCCATCAAACATCTATCAAACATCTAGAGAAGAGCTAACACCCATCCTTCTCAAAGTCTTCCAAAAAACTGCAGAGGAAGGAACACTCCCAAACTCATTCTATGAGGCCACCATCACCCTGATACCAAAACCAGACAAAGATTCTACAAAAAAAGAAAATTACAGACCAATATCACTGATGAATATAGATGCAAAAGTCCTCAACAAAATACTAGCAAACAGAATCCAACAACACATTAAAAGGATCATACACCATGATCAAGTGGGATTTATCCCAGGGATGCAAGGATTCTTCAATATATGCAAATCAATCAATGAGATACACCATATTAACAAATTGAAGAAGAAAAATCATATGATCATCTCAATAGATGCAGAAAAGGATTTTGACAGAATTCAACACCCATTTATGATAAAAACTCTCTGGAAAGTGGGCATAGAGGGAACCTACCTCAACATAATAAAGGCCATATATGACAAACCCACAGCAAACATCATCCTCAATGGTGAAAAACTGAAAGCATTTACTCTAAGATCAAGAACAAGACCAGGATGTTCACTCTCACCACTATTATTCAACATAGTTTTGGAAGTCCTACCTATGGCAATCAGAGAAGAAAAAGAAATAAAAGGAATACAAATTGGAAGAGAAGAAGTAAAACTGTCACTGTTTGCAGATGACATGATACTATACGTAGAGAATCCTAAAGATGCCACCAGAAAACTACTAGAGCTAATCAATGAATTTGGTAAAGTTGCAGGATACAAATTAATGCACAGAAATCTCTTGCATTCCTATACACTAATGATGAAAAATCTGAAAGAGAAATTAAGGATACACTCCCATTTACCATTGCAACAAAAAGAATAAAATACCTAGGAATATACCTACCTAGGGAGACAAAAGACCTGTATGCAGAAAACTATAAGACACTGATGAAAGAAATTAAAGATGATACCAAAAGATGGAGAGATATACCATGTTCCTGGATTGGAAGAATCAATATTGTGAAAATGACTATACTACTCAAAGCAATCTACAGATTCAATGCAAGCCCTATCAAATTACCAATGGCATTTTTTATGGAACTACAAAAAAAATCTTAAAATTTGTATGGAGACACAGAAGACCCCGAATAGCCAAAGCAGTATTGAGGGGAAAAAATGTTGCTGGAGGAATCAGACTCCCTGACTTCAGACTATACTACAAAGCTACAGTAATCAAGACAATATGGTACTGGCACTAAAACAGAGACATAGATCAATGGAACAAGATAGAAAACCCAGAGATAAACCCATGCACCTATGGTCAACTAATGTGTGACAAAGGAGGCAAGGATATACAATGGAGAAAAGACAGTCTCTTCAATAAGTGGTGCTGGGAAAACTGGACAGCTACAGGTAAAAAAATGAAATTAGAACACTCCCTAACACCATACACAAAAATAAATTCAAAATGTATTAGAGATCTAAATGTAAGACCGGACTCTCTAAAACTCTTAGAAGAAAACATAGGAAGAACACTCTTTGACATAAATCACAGCAAGATCTTTTTTGATCCACCTCCTAGAGTAATGGAAATAAAAATTAACAAATGGTACCTAATGAAACTTCAAAGTTTTTGCACAGCAAAGGAAACCATAAACAAGACGAAAAGACAATCCTCAGAATGGGAGAAAATATTTGCAAATGAATCAACGGACAAAGGATTAATTTCCAAAATATATAAACAGCTCATGCAGCTCAATATTAAAAAAACAAACAACCCAATCCAAAACTGGGCAGAAGACCTAAATAGACATTTCTCCAAAGAAGACATACAGATGGCCAAGAGGCACATGAAAAGATGCTCAACATCACTAATTATTAGAGAAATGCAAATCAAAACTACAATGAGGTATCACCTCACACCAGTTAGAATGGGCATCATCAGAAAATCTACAAACAACGAATGCTGGAGAAGGTGTGGAGAAAAGGGAACCCTCTTGCACTGTTGGTGGGAATGTAAATTGATACAGCCACTATGGAGAACAGTATGGAGGTTCCTTAAAAAACTAAAAATAGAATTACCATATGATCCAGCAATCTCACTACAGGGCATATACCCAGAGAAAACCATAGTTCAAAAAGAGACATGTGGGACTTCCCTGGTGACGCAGTGGTTAAGAATCTGCCTGCCAATGCAGAGGACATGGGTTCGAGCCCTGGTCAGGGAAGATACCACATGTCGTGGAGCAACTAAGCCCGTGTGCCACAACTACTGAGCCTGTGTGCCACAACTACTGAAGCCCGTGTGCCTAGATCCTGTGCTCCACAGCAAGAGAAGCCATTGCAATGAGAAGCCCGTGCACTGCAGTGAAGAGTAGCCCCCAGTCACCACAACTATAGAGAAAGCCTGTGCACAGCAACGAAGACCCAATGTACCCATAAATAAATAAATAAATTTACAGAATAAAGTTGAAAAAAAAAGACACATGCACCCCAATGTTCATTGTAGCACTATTTATAATAGCCAGGTCATGGAAGCAGCCTAAATGCCCATCAACAGACAAATGGATAAAGAAGATGTGGTACATATATATAATGGAATATTATATAATATTATATAAAGGAACGAAATTGGGTCATTTGTTGAGACGTGGATGGATCTAGAGACTGTCTTATAGAGTGAAGCAAGTCAGAAAGAGAAAAACAAATATCGTATATTAACACATACATGTGGAACTTAGAAAAATGGTACAGATGAACCGGTTTGCAGTGCAGAAATTGAGACACAGATGTAGAGAACAAACGTATGAACACCAAGGGGGGAAAGTGGCATGGGGGTGGGGGTGGTGATGTGATGATTTGGGAGATTGGGATTGACATGTACACACTGACGTGTATAAATGGATGGCTAATAAGAACCTGCTGTATAAAAAAATACGTAAAATAAAAGTCAAAAATTTTTAAATAGAGAATTATAAGTGAAATATATATAAAAAACACATAAGATAATTTTCAAATAATTGAATGAATGATTTTAATTGTTACTATACTACTAAAAGATTAATTGTGAACATATTGAAACAAATAAATTTGCATATGGAGTAATTATACTGAGTGAGGATTACTAATGAGACAGTTTGGGGAAAATTTTTCAATGCTTTAATTCTTTTCATTCCAAAGCATTTTCTTTTACCTTTCATCTACAATAAAACATGCATGTTGTATATTTGATTTTGCAACCTATATAACATGAGGTATGAAATATAAATAGCTACTTAGAGGAAGCATTTATGAAATACATTTTTGGCAAATCTGATTTTGACTTTGTAATCAAAACAAAAAGTTTAAAACTCTTAACCGAAAAGATGAGAAATAGACAGGAAAGACTATTATACTAGAGCACAAAAAGTCCTTGTTTAGCTTCTCGCTAGAATAAATTCTTTATACAAGGGCAGCCTTTTATTTCATAGTTTTTCAATTCTGTTCACTTCCTGCTTAGTCCATAGTCAGCTCTGTGATTTGTTTACCCTTGTCATGATGAGCTAATTATTTGCCAAGAGGCTCTGAGTATTTTTTTTTCAAATGTAAAATGGTGCGTACAAGCTTTGGAAAAGGGAAGTTACGTAAAGAGCCACTTTGGTCACCCATTAAGGGTGCTTGTTCATTAAATCCTCCCTTGTTATTTATTTTCTTGGACAGCTCTTTTCCCCTCCATTTAATAAACTTAGTGAACAGTTCAGTGTGCATTTAAAGATTCAGAACATTCTTTATTCTTATAGCTTCTAGAACATCCTAGAAGCTATACTTTAGGCAGTGGGCAAATTAGAGTGCTGATGATTTGTGAAGAGCCTGGTTTCATCGCACAGGGCGTGCAAGTCTCTTTCATAGGAGAGTTCATAGTTTTTAGATTTACAAGAATTATTATATTAGCCCTTACAATTTGTTGCAGGTATTTATCATATACTCAAACAAGTATCTATATAAGCCCAAAATACCCAGATGCAGAGTGAAAAATGTAATTGACTACATGATGTCAAGCATTGGAATGTTTTGAAAAAATATTTTTTCATATAGAGAATTTGGCAACACTTAGATGCAAAGAGCTATCTCTGGTGGAAAAGTTATTTATTTACTTGCTCATTTATTTATTTATTACTTGGAGAGTTGGCTTACCAGCAGACAGCTGGATATTATAGAACTAATTTCGTTGTATAGTACTCATAATGCAACTCACACATTTAAATTGTGAGAATATAAATCAAAGAATAATATTAAGATTCCCTCTGAAACAAACTTTTAAAGGTAGTGGACCAAAACAGCTTCAGAAATCTTACTGGACAACAAAATTTGCTCAAAGGTGTAGCATTATAATCAAACAGTTCAGCATGTACTGGCAACAGAGTTTCTAAAATTTTAGCCTCAAATTGAAATTCTTTTAGTGATAAAACGTTTTAAAATGATTAAGTACAGCTGCAGATATTTTATTTACTGGTTTAAAAACATATTCCTATTAAATACATTTCTAAAAGGAATGTTCTTGTAAGCATTTTTATGAATCACAGTTTGTCTATCCTGCCAAAAGGGTTACCCGTCATTGCCCTACGTAACGCTGTACACCTGGGGTTGGGGTGCAACTGGAAGTAATTTGGAAACACTATGCTACAACTTGGCATTTATGTCAGATGCTTCCAGTTTATGGATGGAAGGCCATCATGAGACTTCCACACTAAATACAGTAACATCTTTCCTTGCCAGGACTCAGATTTCCAATTATCTCCTAACTAAGGCATAGCCAAGAATTAAAAAAGCAACCAGGTTCCTGGACAACCAAAATAAATATTACATAATCCATGAATGAAAGCTCAGGGTCTTTACCTGTAGACAATACCAGAGACTCTTAACCTGTAGACATTACCAGAGACAGTAATGTAGTTTGTTTACTCTTAGACTGAACGCAGTTCTAACATTTGTGGATCTTTGTAAAATCTCAAAGTAGAGTGGAAGTAATGGTTTAGAAAGGGATTCGAATTTTCCTCCTTACTCTTCTGTTTTAAAAAAAGTCTGGGAAAGTATAACATTTAGAAAGATTTGCATCCAAAGTGATTAAAAGAAAGTATCTTACACTTAAAGAAGGAAACCTCAAACTATCTGGAAAACATTCTTATCCAAAACAACTCATTCGTTATGTCCTCCTGGACAACTGAAGTTTTCTATGCAATTTTAGTTCATTTTGTCATCTAAATTCCATCGTGGAGTTTTATTTCATTTGAGTGGAAATAAAATGACGAGCACGATATAAAGCCAAGGTCTTCATTCAATCTAAGCTTCTGGAAACAAAATTTAATGCCTGCAATATAAACAGCCATGAAAGAACCACAGCAATAACACTCTCCTTATTGTGTGCAACTATGTGCCAAAAACCTTAACATATATTATGACTAACCCTTGCAATAACTTTAGATGGGAGGAATTGCTATCCCCATTTTATAGATATAAAACCGAGAGTTAGAGATAAAGGAAATTTTCTAGGTAAACTTAGGGTTCAAACCCAGGTCATTCTGGCTCTAAAGCCAGCATTCTTTCCATGGCTACCTTTTTCTTCTAGCTGATGACAGTAGGTCTCCAAATCTTTAGTGGGGCTCAAGGATTAATTCCCAGATAAGGAAGATTGCTGTCTAGGTTGGATCATTCACTGATTAGATCAAGCAGCCACACAGGCAAGAATTGAGTCTGCTCTCAAGACACTTATATTGTTTCAACCTCTCACCATTCATCTCTCAAATATCTACCTCTGAGATAAAGGAATCTGGATTCTCTTGTAGCTGACTCAGCATGTAGTTAATTTATTTCCACTCCTGAAAAAATAGTTCAAACCATAGAAGGAGGCTATGGGTGAGGATGAGTGTCAGACATGAAGGAGGAGGAGATGTTTTATTCTCAGAGAGGGCGTGATAAAATGAATAGAAGCCTTGTCTTATTTTTTATTTTTATTTTTCACTGCAAAGGACACTTTAGCTGTTTACTAGATTTGCATCTCATTTCTAAGATAACATTTGACTTTCCCCATCAATCTGTGCTTACCTTTCTCAGACTCATGAAACCAGGGGCAATAACCAAGTGACCAGTGGAAGTGGTGGGAGCATTTTAAACAACTGCTCATAAGTGATTCTGGCCATAGGGGAGTGTAGGGACAAATAAACAGTAAAGGAAGGGGGATACTGTTGCAAGGTGCATTCCCTGTGCAAACAGCTTAGCTAGAATACAAAGTCCACAACGCTTACCTCCTCCCACACCTGAAAGAGAACCTGCATGGGACATTCTGAGGGTTCTCCCCTCGTGCATTGTGTTGCTGAATTCCTGATGCAGTCATCTGGAATCCTTATAAGTAGGTGATTCTTCACTATGTCACTATGCCATTGCATGCTACCTCACCCAGAGTCTTGCCAAAGTGCCTTTTTAAGATGCCTGAAATTACAGTTAATGCTTCATTGTTTTTCCTCAAGCCAAATATTGAGTGATAATACTAATAGTCCTGGGGAGGTTAGTTCATTGACTTATTATCAGTCATTTATATGTTGTCAGAATGAGTTTGATAACAATTTACATAGGAAACAATAAATATAAAAGTCACTTTCTAATCCCTATATTGTCAAATAAATATTAAATTATTTGAGCATATTTTAAAATTTTTAATTGAGATATAATTGACATATAACATTAGAATTTGAACATATTTTGATTGAAGAATTACCTTTACCATCATAGCTAATATTTATCAAGTGCTTATTATATGTCACGCATTGTTCTAATATTTCATGACAACAAACCTGTATGAGGTAAGTGTAATTACTATCCCCATTTTATAGATGAGAAAGATGAGGCACAGAGAGGTTAAGTAACTTTTCAAAAGTCACACAGCTAATAAGTGTCTCAGCCAGGATTTGCACCGGGCATCTAGTTCCAGAACCTACATTGTAAACCACTCTCCTACCCAGTTCCTCTCTTCAAAGGTGTAATGGCTGGAACACATGGGAAAAAGAAGATTTGTGAATCATGAAGGGTTAAAATTTATTTTTATATGTTATTATACCAATATCTATTACAATATGGATAATTTTCTTATATCAGTTCCTAGCAGAACTCTGCTCTGCTTAATGTGGTCTGAACATCAACATAATGGAAATAATCAGAACAATATCAACATGGGTACTTACCATCCTGTGGCTTTTATCACCACCATCTTCATGATCTTCACCATCATTGTTATTATCATCATCATTATCATTATTTATTGAGGGCTTACCAGGTTCCAGGCACCATGTTTAGTTTGTTACCTTAAGTGATCTCATTTTATCCTCAAAGTAATCTTGTGAAGGGTTAAAATTATAATTGTTCTCATTTTATAGATGAGAAAACTGAGGCTCAGAGAGGCTAAGGTCATAGAACCAGAAATTGTAAAGCTGGAATTTGAATTTAAGTCTGCCTTCAAAGCTTATGTTCTTAAGTACTTCACTATGTCCAAAATTTTAATACTACTTCTACTACCACCATCACCACCAAATATCACTTATTAAGTGCCATCTATGTGCCAGGCTAGTCCTATGTTGCTATTTTGAACTATGTCTCATGAGCCAAATCCAGTCAGCTGCCTGTTTTTGTAAATAAAGTTTTATTGGGACACAGCCATGTGCATCCATTTACATATCGTCTATGGCTGCTTTTGTACTAAAGAGTAGAGTTGAGTAGTTGCAACAGAGATTCCATAGCTCACAAAGCCCAAAATATTTACTGGCTCTTCACAGAAAAGTATGTAGACCCCTGCCTTAACCCCTCTTGCAATATATGTATTATTATTCTCATTTTGCAGAGGAACATATTGGAGTTCATAAAGATTAGGTAACTTGCCCATCCAACTATTAAAAAACAAGAACCTACCAAAAAACTGAGGTCCAGATGACCCCAGAACTTTTTCATTTTCCTCTCTGAAATCTACGAAGGCAGCAACTTTTATAATTACCAGTTGCAGGAAAAGAGATTTCTCTAACTTGGTCAACAATATGGTGTAAAATGTTTGACACAGGTGGTAAAGAGTTGTAAGTTTTCCCTTGTCAGAGGGATGTTAAATTCCTCTTACCTTCTGAGAATTTACTGTACTTAATTCCTTGAGGATGGATGCTTAAGGGCTTGTCTGCCTTATTCTTAAAGTGAACTTTCATGATGTCTCCAACTTCAGCATATAAAGTAGGCCCGAGAAGTCCTATGAAAACAAGGATTTAAAATATGTCTGTGATCAGGATTACCAAGACAGAGCTGCTAAGCAAGAAAAACATGCAGAAAACCCCACGGGTGATTGCCGTCATTCCTCTCAGTCTTGAGGTTGACCTGTTTATCTTCAATCTAGAAGGCTTTGCCAGCTCATTAACTCTATATTACATGCAGGCAGATAAGGATGGGAAGGTAGAAACACTTGGCTTGGGCCCAAAGCTAGTTAAGAGAGTAGAAGAAATAGTTCTGACCATGTCCACCCCATTCTGATCCACTGTCATTCCTGGGGAGACTACCATCTTGGGTCAAGAAAGATGTTCATTTTCATTTATACAGGGTAATGTAAGAAGGGTGACTGGCTACTTTAGATCTCTCTGAAGGGGAGACCTCAGAGACCTAAATGAAGTCAGGGAGCAGATCAGACTGTTCTCTGGTCCTGAGGCAAATTCAAAGTCCCTGAGGCAGGAGCTTGATGTATCCAAAGAACAGTCAGACAAACAGTGTGGCCAGAGTGAGAAAAGTTGGGGGTGGAGAGGGCAGATCACCCTCTATGGGCCATGGTAAGGACTCTGGATTTTCTTCTAAGTGAAATGGGAAATCACTGGAGCTTTGTGCAACAGAGAGACATGGTCTGATATGTTTTAAAAGTTCAATCTACTGGGCATATGCCCAGGGAAAAACATAATTCAAATAGACACATGCACCCCAATGTTCATTGCAGCACTATTTGCAAGAGCCAGGACATGGAAACAACCTAAATGTCCATTGACAGATGAATGGATAAAGAAGATGTGGTACATATATACAATGGACTATTACTCAGCCCTAAAAAGGAACGAAATTGGGTCATTTGTAGAGACATGGATGGACCTAGAGACTGTCATACAGAGTAAGGCAGAAGGAGAAAAACAAATATCATATATTAATGCATATATGTGGACTCTAGTAAAACGGTACCGATGAACCAGTTTGCAGGGCAGAAATAGAGACAGATGTAGAGAACAAACGTGTGGACACCAAGGGGGGAAAGCGGTGTGTGTGTGTGTGTGTGTGTGTGTGTGTGATGAATTGGGAGATTGACATATATACACTAATATGTATAAAATAGATAACTAATAAGAACCTGCTGTATAAATAAATAAATAATTTTAAAAAGTTCATCCTAGCTGCTGTGTACAAAATATTCTGTGTAGTGACAAGAGTGGAAGCAGAACAGGTGGTGTAAACGAGAGACAACAGTGTATGGGGCCAGCATGTGTAGCAATGAAGTGGGGAGAAGAGGTTGGATTCTGGACATTTCAGCAGTAGAGCCAGCAAATTTGCTGAGGCGTTGGATGTGGCACTTGAGAGAGAGAAGTCAAGGATGACACCAAGGTTTCTGATCTGAGCAACTGGGTAAATAATGTTACCAGTTACTTTGATGGGGACACAGCGGGTTGAGCAGGTTGGGGTGCAGAAATCAAGAGTGAGGTTTCGCTTACTACATCCCAGGCACTGTGCTAGGCTCTGGGGCCACACGGGTAACTAAGGCACCGTCCCTGTCCTTAAGGAGATCACAAGCTCGTTTAGAGATAGACATTCGGTAGGAGCTACTGCTGAGATACGGGCCAAGTGCTACGGGAGCAGAGAGGATGAAGGACCAGTTCTGTCTGCAGAGTTAAGGGAAGAGTTGATATTTGAGTAAGGTTTTTGAAGAATCATATATTAGAATTTCCCAAAGTGTAGTCCTCGGATGCTCTGCATCAGAATCAGTGAGGGTCTAACTAAAAGGCAGACTCCCAAGTAAATACTATCTCAGCCTCAATGAACCTGAGTCTCTGGAGGTGGGGTTTGGGAACCTGCATTTTAGATGTGTACTCCTGAGTGATTCTGATGTCCTCCAAAGCTTGAGAACCTGTCACCAAAGGCTCTCTTCCAGACAGTTGACTGTTCTCACTTCCAAGCCATCCATAAGCTCTCATGGGGTTGGTTTCTGCCCATTAGGAATCACAGGAACAGGAAAGGGAAGTTACAGTAGTCATGGAGTTCAACTGGCATTTGTTTGCAGTGGCGATCATTATAAATGTCCCTCTTGATATATTTGAGCACTCTAAGTCCTTACATTAAACCTCCCAATACATCTTTAAGGTAGATAGTAAGATCTTTATTTTATAGATGAGGAAACTGAGCCTCAGAGAATTTAAATATCTTGCCCAATATTATACAGCTAATTAGAGGCAGAGCCATGATTTAAACTTAAATCTGTGTGATTCTAGATACTGAGCTTTTAGCCACCTCTTGGTATTGCAGCCCCCCACCTTGTAGTTATTCATTCATTCAACAAATATTGAGTGCTCACATTATCCTAGGTGTTAGAATTGCAATGGTGAGTAAAAGAGATGTACCCCCTGCCTTCACAGAGCTTAGAAAATAGAAGGAAAGACAGATTTTAACAAATGATCACACAAATATTGAATTACAAACTGTGGTTCATATTATGAAAGAAAAGTACAGGATTCTCTTAAGAGCATTTGACAGAAGCATCTAGTCTAATCTTAGAAGCAGGGAGGTAATCAGGGTTGGGAAATGCTTCCCTGAGGAAGTGATGCATTAACTGAAGTCCAAAGGCAAAGAGGCAAAGGGATACACAAGGGCATTTCAGGGAGTGGGTTTAGCATGTGCGAAGGCCCTGAGGTGCCAGAAAACTTGGCCTATTCAGAGAACTGACAGCCATGGGAAGGTAGAGCTTAGTAGGTAAGAGAGATAGGCAGAAAGTGAAGCCAAAGGCATGATCAGAGGTCCAGTCACATAGGGCCTTGTAGGCCTCTTAGACTTTTGCGTTTTAACCTAAGAGTATCTGGAAGCAGGGATGTGACATGAACCACATATTGGTTTTTAAACCTCTGGCTGCATTTGTGGAGTGTGATCTGGGGAGAAACCAGAGTGAATGTTGAGAGAATAGATGGAAGGTTCCAGGAGAGAGATGTTGGTGACTTGGCTTAGTTTAAGGTTAGGGCAATGGAGATAATAAGGAGAGAACGTATTAGAGAGCTATTTAGGAAATCAAGTTGTCAGGACTTGATGGGTTGAACATGGAGTGGAGGATGAGGGAGATCAAGTTGGCATGGATGGCTGGTGAGGTTCCGGCTTGGAAGGCTGGGTGGATGAGGGTGCCATTCTCTGAAATGGAGGATGTTGTGGGAGGGTTTTGTTTGGTGGGTGTGGTAGGCAGGATAATGGCCTCCCAGAGATGTCCCTGACTTAATCCCTGGGACCCATGGATATGCTACCTTATATGGCAAAATGGATTCTGTGGGTGTGATTAAGTTAAAGATGTTGAGATGGGAAGAGTTTCCTGGATTATCCAGGTGGACCCAATGTAATCATAAAATCTCTCATAAAAGGGATGCAGGAGTATCTGAGTTAGCAATTGGAAGATGCTACCTGCTGGCTTTGAAGATGGAGGAAGGGGCCATGAGCCCATGAGTGCAGGTGGCTTCTAGTAACTGGAAAAGGCAAGGAAACGATTCTCCCCTAGAGCCTCTAGAAGGAATAGAGCTCTACGAACACCTTGATTTTAACCCAGTGAAACTCATTTTGGACTTCTGGCCTCAAGAGCTCTAAGATAATACATTTGTGTTGTTTTATGCCCCTAAGTTTGTGGTAATGTGTACAGCAATAGAACACTAATTTCCTATTAGCATTGATAAAATGTGATCTCTGAGATAGAGGTCCTATCTTTCCCCAACTCCTATCTTTCCACCCACTTATTCCTTTCACTGAACTCCAGTCCTAGAGTTTATATTGACCTTGTGCCTGAAGCTTTTTTTGTGTGTGTTCTTATGTTAGTTCTGCACAGGACCATGGAGGCCACATAGTTTAATCCTCATTATAGAGATGGTTACAAAGCCTGGGAAGTGGGTGCGGAGAGTGACTGGGTGGCATTGCTGGGTGTAGAACTCAGTTCTCTGGACTCTTGAACCAAAGCTTTCTTTAGCACCTTCTGCAGGGCGGGTCAGATCCCCCACTTTCCTGGAACAGTCCCGAAGTCCACACCATTTTTGACTCCTGGCCACATCTGACTCCACTGGCTGACCCCTCTCTTCTGGCTGCCACCCTCAGTCCTAGCTCCCAGCAGAAGTCCCCACTGGCTACTCCCACCGCCCAGAATGCCCCTGAGCCCAGTCAGGTGCTGACTGCTGTCACGTTGTCCACTGCATTTTGTTGCCGTGGTTGCCTTGCTCGGTCGATTTGTTTGTTGGCATCACATGGCTGCAAATGCCAGATGCCCAGAATAAGTCTTCTAAGTGATTTCACCTCTTACTGCAATGAGTTCTTTGCAATATTTATTTAGCCTCCCTATCTGCTTCTTCAGAATTAAAGCAAAACAAAGGGATGTTCTTATAAATACAAACCAAATACCTTCATGCATGTAGGCAAACACATGGCTGAACGTTGTTTGAGCTGCTGTTTAGTTCCTCCATTAGCCAGCCAGATGGCCTAAGACCTTTTCCACCCTCTCCTCAGTGCCCAAAGCCAAATTGGGGGAAGGAGTAGCCTGTCTTGAGATCCCAGGAAGTTAGCACAGCATGTACCCAATTTCTTGCAGTTTTGGAGTTGGAAAGGACTACAGGAGGTCAGCTAATGCAATCCCCTGCTCTCAGGTGAATAATGTGTTGCAGAATACAGGGCAGCCCATTGTTGCTGTTAATATAAAACCCCTTTGGGGACAAACATTTCATAATCTTCCTGGAAAATACACAGAGACTCAAAACTAGCCATTTTAGAGCCCAAGACAGGATTTCTGAAAATGAGCCTGGCCCCTCCGCCTGTCCACATGTCCACAAACCTCACTGGACAGGTGTCTCATCAGACCTCCAGTCCTGTAGCCTTAGCCCCACCTGTAATTACAATAACTTCTGGGCTCATGCTGCAGAAATGGGGCACATGGCTAGAATCATACCCACCAGATGGGTGGAGCAGGAAATAAGCAAAAGGTACAAAGAACACAGAACTAGGCAATAGAATGGGGAAGGCCACATAGTCAGTGGCAGTGTTCACACCAGATCTTATTAAAAATCTGAGACTTTTCCTTTACATCAGGTTTGCCTCCTAGTATCAATTATTATAGGGTTACAGAGCTGAATAAGACACCACCCCTGTGCTCCAAGGTTCATAATGAAGCAACTTTGGGAGTTCAGGAAGAGGTTGCATGAAAATGAATGTTAAAATGCCTCAGAGTTCACATAAAACAAATATGTTATGAGATACACTGGGGTTGACAAAGGTAATATTTTAAGTGTACCAGGCTTAAACATAAATCAACTATCAAGGTTTACTTCTAACTTATGAGGTTGAATCAGGAAATCACTACAAAATTAATCAGCTCCAAGGATTTTGGTCACAGTCTTCTCCTCTTCAAAAATGAGCACAGGGAACTCTACCTAATAAACTGTGGTACCCTAAATGGGAGGCAAGTCCAAAAGGGAGGGGCTATCTGTATGTGTATGGCTGATTCATTTAGTTGTGCAGTGGAGGCTAACGCAACATTGTAAAGCAACCATACTCCAATAAGAATTAATTTTAAAAAATGATTGATGCCTCGGTATCACCTAAAACAGCAGTCCCCAACCATTTTGGCACCAGGGACCGGTTTTGTGGAAGACAGTTTTTCCACGGCCCAGGGCAGGGGATGGTTTGGGGATGATTCAAGCGCATTACATTTATTGTGCACTTTATTTCTATTATTATTACACTGTAATATATACTGAAATAATTATACAACTCACCATAATGCAGAATCAGTGGGTGCCCTGAGCTTGTTTTCCTGCAACTAGATGGTCCCATCTGGGGGTGTTGGGAGACAGTGACACGTGAAGTGTGCTGCTTATGTCCGGTCTACTTTGTAAGATGCAGCTTAATTGTACTTGCCACTCACTGATAGGGTTTTGATATGAGTCTGCAGGCAATTGATTTATTATGGTCTCTGGGCTGTCAGACCTCTCTGCTAATGATAATCGGTATTTGCAGCCACTCCCCAGCGCTAGCATCATCGCCTCAGCTCCACCTCAGATCATCAGGCATTAGATTCTCATAAGCAGCGCGCAACCTAGATCCCTCGCTGCGCAGTTCACAGTAGGGTCCGCGCTCCTATGAGAATCTAATGATCTGACAGGAGGCGGAACTCAGGCGGTAATGTGAGCAATGGGGAGCGGCTGTAAATACAGATGAAACTTCTCTGGCTCCCTGCTCACCTCTTGCTGTGCAGCCCGGTTCCTAACAGGCCACAGACTGCTACCAGTCTGTGGCCTGGGGGTTGGGGACACCTGACCTAAAAGGCAGTCTGCAGGCTGGCACTGGTCCTTCTATCCCTTACTGCACTCAGCACAATGGCTGACACAGCACATTCAAATTCAGTGAACTTGGCAAAAGTCACAAAATGGAGAGCTCTGAATCTCTGCCCAATTCCTCTTTTCCCAGGCCTAATGAATATGTTTCCCAGCTCGTCTTCCCTTTACCCACTCACAACTTAATTTAATTAAATAGTTCTTAAATATCTACTGTACATACTAAGCTTGAAGCTGGATCTATAAAAATGAATAGACTACAGAGTCTGTAGAGGACAGGAGATCCTTTAATTTCCTGACCAAAATGACAAACTTAATTTTATTAGTAATCTTATTAATAAAAGCTTACTCACCTGGTCCCTTGCCAGGCTCCCCACCCAGCCCCCCATGAAGGTTAGTATCTCTTCCACCTCAGGCTGATCCAACCCAGCTTTGAATCACATCACTTCCTGTTTCTTCTGAGTCTGGCTCCATCAGTTATTCTCCCTCAGATGTTTTTATCCTCTCCTTTTCTATTGGATTCTTCCCTTGAGCACTTAGATATTTTAAGTCACTGTCCTTTTCAAAATAAAACTCTTAAAATATCCTTAAACCCCTCATTCCCTCCCAGAACTACCCTATTTCTCCTCCCATTTGGAGCCAAGTTTCAGGAAAGAGTTATCGATGTAAGTTCCTCCTACTTACATTTCCTCACCTTCCATTCACTTCCATTCCATCTCCGTTAGCAGGGGAAGTGGCACCAGGGAAACAAGGTAAAGAGAGAGTTTCAAGAAGGGGGAGCATTACATGTCCTAATAATATCAAGTGGGAAAATAACTGGAAAGAAACCATTGGTCTGGCATCTAAGAGGTCATGGGGCCCCTTTTAGGAGAGTAATTTGATATGATAGAGAATGAAATGTACCAATCACACAGGAAATTGGTAGTGAAGGAAAGGGGAGAAAAGGCAGACAGAGTCAAGGGGAGACTTTTTTTTGAGACCGGATGTTAATTTGAACATAAGTTCTGTTCTGTTTTTTGTTGAGGATTTTTGACGGAAGGGAAGTCTCCATTTAAGGAAAGATTGAAGATAAAGGGAGATCTGAGGAGGAGGCAGAACAAGATGGAATGAATAAAAGATAGAAGGACGAGTCTGGGGAAGATGACAGGTCTTCACCTGGTTGGGGGGAAGGATGAGTGAATTACTGACTAGGGGACCTAACTGGAGGCAGAACAAGATGGAATGAATAAAAGATAGAAGGACGAGTCTGGGGAAGATGACAGGTCTTCACCTGGTTGGGGGGAAGGATGAGTGAATTACTGACTAGGGGACCTAACTGGAGGAAGTTCTCTCTTAACGGCCTTTATCAGTTCTGTGAACTATGTTACCATATTTACCATATTTACGATCCCAGAAACCCATTCAGCCTACTTTCCTTAATTAAAAAAGAGGTGAGGAAAAAAAGAGATTTTTTCTCTAAAAATTATAGCTGTTATATACATCACACTGAATAAAACAGAAGAGATGGGAAAGATAGATGCAAAAGAATCAGCCATATACAGTTCCTTTAAATGAGTCTTGGGACCCAGCAAATCATCATTTGCTAAGGCTCATCTGTGCTCATTAAACTAGACCATAAGCTCCAGGAAGGCAGGAGATGTGTCTGTCTTGTCCAGCGTGGCATCCATAGTGCCTAGTTCAATTGAGCACCCACAGCAGGTGTTCAATAATAGTTTGTTAGATGAGTGAATAAAAATGCAAACACTTAGAAGTTTTGTTTAGTTTTTTTTTTAATCACAGTCAAAAACAGCTGGCTTCATGGGCATGAGACCCATGAAATTGCACAGGGCCCCATGCTCAGAGGGGCCCCTAGTTTGGCTTAATGCTTTGCTTTTCTCAATTCTCAATACTATGAATAAGACCTCTACCAATTATCTAGCCAAAATAACAAAAACACACATTTCTATAAAATATCACTAAGTGAATATTTTAGATATATATGAATATCAAATTATCCATAGAGCTTTATCTTTAAAATTGAAAAATATATTTCAGGCTGACCTGAAGTTGTGGATCGTGGTTTTTCTTTCTGAAAATATGCTTCATACTCTCTGTAGACAGTTTTCTTAAAGGAGGTTGCAGAAGTATTCAAACTGGAAATAAAATAAATTTGAAAGGCTTACATGACATCTACTTCGCACATGACAACAAAAGATATCTCTCATGTCCTCAGACTTTTACTAGAAATAACAGTATTTTTAACTGCAGTTCAGAAGCCCAAGGTCTTATAAATATGAACAGTAAGCGAAGTTAATAAAATAATTATTGGTGTCTTCAAGAATATTCTGTTGTGATAACCATTCTTTCACAAATTTAGTCTGCCCTAACCAATCCTGTTACTCAGAATCAATTTTCTAAAATAGAACCCAAGATGATAGTGTGAACCCAAACTTTAGGCTTAGATTTTAAATGATTAAAGACATGACCAAATCCTTTATGAATAAATATGTGAGCTGTTTTTCAACTCATCAATCAAATACAGTCTTATGTGACTGGGGAACATTGTAAGGAACTATTGATTTGGTGGACTCTTTTTCTCGCTAAGAAGTTGAAGATAGCTAATGGAGTCAAGACCCTGAGATTCATATAGGAAACAAACAAATGAAAAAACTAAGTCTCAGAAAGTTTAAGTAACTTGCCCAAGGAGAATCAGTTGATAATGGCAAAGCCAGGATTCAAAAACCATTGCACAGTCATCCCTTGCTATCTGTGGGAGGTTGGTTCAGGATGACCCTGGAGCCAAAATCTGTAGATGTTCAAGTCCCTTATATAAAACAGACTAGTACAGTTATCCCCCTGTATCTGTGGGTTCCATATCCACAGGTACCAAGGGATGACTGTTTTCATGGTTAAAAATTCAGAGAGAGGGCAGCAGGGAAAGAACTGGGATACTTTCCCATCTTTTTCTTCAGTGTCTCTAAAGATGGGCACATGATTCCTATCCTTGTCTTAAGCTCAAAGATGAAGGAAAGATAATTAGGGGAAATTTCTTACCAATGTCTAAACCAGTTGCCCATATTGGCTTTGTTATGCTTCCTAATCCAGAGAGTGGTCCCACTATAACTAGGGTGTAACAGAGAGGGATACTAATCACATTTGCCATGATGTCTATGTAGCACAGAAGCTAAGAGAACTGGTTGTAGATTCAGAGTGTCTGGGTTTGAATCCTGTGTCTACCCCTTGTTAACTATATAACCTTGAAAAGTTCATTTAATCAATTTGTGCCTCTGTTTCTATCATTGTGAGCTGGGACCAATAGTAAAATCTCCCTCACAGAACTGTTACAAGTTTTAAATAAGTTAATACCTACAAAAGGTTTAGAGCTGGCACGTTGTAAATATTCAATGTGTGTTAGCTAGTAGTATTTTAAAAATATAATGAAAATTGGATTTGAGCTTTTAGGTTTTCCCGGAGAGCAGAAAAATCTGTAATTATAGTCATTCTCTTAATTTTAAAATGTAAGATACAAGAACTGTGTTAATATTTGGAAACAGGATTAAAGGAGGCATGAGTAAGTATTTTTGGAATGGCTAGCTATTGAAGGTGGTGGGTTCTCAGTCACTGGAAGCATTCAAGTAGAAACTAGACAACTATTTGCTAGGGGTATTGGTGCTTTGGGTGTGGGGAAAAGTAAGAAGTTAAAACATGAAAGTTGAAAATGAATTAAACAACCTCATAGAGTTTTTAGAGCCCAAGACCCCTAGGATTCTGTATGTTAGTTTGTGTCCCTAATGTGAAGGTCCATTTTTATTTATCTGTGGTGGTAATTTTGTGTGTTTAGTTTTATGTACAGTTGAAACGTAGCTCCCGTCCCTAACCTTAGATCTTTAATACAGGAGTATAGGTGACAGTATAAAATCTTTACTAAGAAAAATTAGTCTTTTATGTGGAGTAATTTTAACAGAGATGTGTTTCTAATATGTTTCCCTGTGTATATTATGTGTGCATACTGAGGTATATTTATTTTAATTTGAACAATTGAATTGCTATTGGAAAATAATTTGTCTGAAAGTTAAAGATGACATGAATTCAAACAATATGCATGATGAATTTTCCATTTATGAGGACTATTTAAGGATGATTTATTCATAATAAAATCATATAAAGCTAGAACACGAGAAAAAATACATATGTATTTTTTTCAATATCTGTTACTATATACATGTGATTGAACATGTTTCCTTAGGGAAATTTTCAAAACCATTCACTTCAGCCCCAGAGCAAGAATGAAAGATATATTTCACCTCTAAAAGGCACTGTCCTGCCAATATTACATGAAATAAGGAAAGATCTTTGCTTTGTGCTAAAATACACTTTAGCAAAGGATGGAGTTGTCTATGTTGATTTCTTTATAGTGAGTATCATTAGCTCTAGATGTAGGACAATCTAGAACAAGTTCTTAGTTTAAGCAGCCAGATACAAGGTTAGACTTTTCACATAAAAGTACTAGAAAGAAATGACATGATTTGAGGTTCAAAAATAGGGACAGTTGGTCTGGATTATCACTGTATGGTTTTGACTCAGTAATTGATACCAGAGGAACAACTCTTCCCAGAATTCTGGAAACTCAGCCACAGAGAGGATAGGATGACCAATCATGGCTTCCTATGTGAATTCACCATATGAATCAGGGTTTTGCCCTATGTGATCCTGCCTCCAAAATTCTGCTTGTTATTCTTGTTGTTAATTACAGAAGAAAGAACAAACTCCAAAGCATAAGCACAGTGTGACACAGGAAAGCCAGCAACCAAGTTAGTGTTCTACCCAAGAGCAGGACAATTAATGTTGGAAAGACTGCTACTTCCTTTGGGGTTTCAGTCAGCAGCAGTTCTCTAAGGGTGTGGGTGTGACCTAGATTATCACCTTGAAATACAATATTTTAAATGTATTTAAATGTACAATATTTAAATAAGAAGTCCCTCCTTTTTTGTACAAAAAAAAAAAGAGGGACTTCTTATTATTACAAGACCAAGATGCAATGCCCTCCAAAATAACCCAATTACAAAGAAAAGGTTTTGAAAGGGTAATGTTATACACTAAAAGGCTTAAAACATTACAATATCTTCTTGGCAGATTGCTTTGGTTTCGAAACTGTAAAAGAGGAACACATCGTTCACAATTGCTTAAACTGTGATGTTAAGTTACAAAAAAACTTAAGTCACACTGAGAGGTTTACCATTAAAAGAAATAAAAACATAACGAACTGGAAATATTGAGTAGAACCTATGATTTGTTTAATTTCTGTGGAGTCTTATTTTTAACCTTTCAATTAGGAAAAATAGTTTGCAACTCGAATAGAGTTTTATTATTTAACCCCCCTCTAAGTCACATATGCCTTTTAATAGTGACTCTATCAAAATAGCCAGAGTAGACCATATCCCAGGGAGTGATTAAGAATGGGAGAAAAATGAAGAGTCACACGAAGCAGAAAAAAGGTACAAGAACAACAATGTTGCATTTTTATGAACTGATGATGTTTTGAAAGTCATTTATAAGAAAACAACAAAATTATAGCAGTTGTTATCAAATAACCTGCTTATAATAAAGTATACAGTGTACATCTTTAGTTTTAGAAGATGAAGTTATGTGGACATGGAATAAATAATATGTAGCTAGAAGTTTAATAAAATACTAGACTACTAAAAATCTGGAACAGGAGTGAAGAGGTAGGTACCTGGTGCTTTTGAATCAATCAATATATTAAATCAACTATCAATCATACTAACAAAACTGTATTAACAGCAAACTTGAAACAGCATCTAGCCAAACACTATTTTCTATATCCTCAGAATGATAAACTTGTATTATTGGAGGCAAAATGAGCATCCACCAAGCTTATTTTATTCATTATGCTCTTCTATTAATTGTATTTACCTACCTGAAGTAAAAAAAAAAAAAAAAAAAGCAATGCAATTGCAAAGGGAATGCTCTCTAAAAGAAATATTGTCCTCCCTGGAGAAGCCCACCGGTCGCCATGCCTGCCTTACCTAAGGTATGTGGACTCGGGGCGATAGTTCCAGCTGATGCTCTGAGCAGCCACGTAGAACTGCCTTAGCCGCGCTGCTTCAGCCGCTAGGCTCCCCCAGCCTGCCCAGCTGGAGCCCAGGACCACGAGGACCCAGAGGCAAGGGCAAGCTGGGAACATGGTTCCTTTCCTGCCTCTGCCTCAGCCTCAGCCGATTGCGCCCGGCTTGGCCGGGCTTGGCCGCTGTCGGGACTGCAGTGAGCGCCGCGCGGCTGCGGGTGGCAGTGTCCTCCTCCTCTACAGCTCCCCCAGGCGTCGCGGCAGCTGCAGCCCGCGCTGTCCCCACCTCCTGGGGCCTTTCCAGGCTGGGGTTGACTAGGTCACTGCTCCAGATGACAGGAGGTATTAGGGAGAGCAACCAGGTTAGTGACTGTTTTACTACCAGTGGAGAAAGGGCAGCAATCAGCGGCTCTAGCAGGCAGGGCAGTGCTCAGGGATTCATGAGACGGGGCAACACTGTCCCCCACCCCCAGCTTCCATCTGCTGACCCCACGGCTCAGTAGCCCCTCATCAGACCCCGCCACCATAAACACTGCCTGGGGCAGAGTTCACACTTACCAGGCGCTCTGCAATTCCCAGGGCAGTGGGACCCAAATCCCTTCACCACACTGCTCTCCTCCTGATCTGAGGAAGAGGGCCCTATGCCCTGTTACTGGGCACAGAAGTATTGTATTTTCAGGTGGTGAAGAAGCAAGGGGATGGTCACGTGAATGGGGCCTGCTGGCCTGGCCCATTGTACTGACTTCTACCCATGCACAGTTCTGTCTTTTAAAAAATATATATGTATATTGAAATATAGTTGATTCAATGTTGTGTTAGTTTCAGGTATACAGCAAAGTGATTCATATATATGAATATATATATATGAATATATATATATACATATAATTTTTAGATTATTTTCCACTATAGGTTATTATAAAATATTGAGTAGAGTTCCCTGTGCTATACAGTAGGTCCTTGTCGTTTACCTATTTTATATATAGTAGTGTGTATATGTTAATCCCAAACTCCTAATTTATTGCTCCCCCCCTTTCCCCTTTGGTAACCATAAGTTTGTTTTCTATGTCTGTGAGTCTATTTCTGTTCTGTAAGTAAGTTCCTTTGTATCATTTTTTTAGATCCCACATATAAGCAATATATGATATTTGTCTTTCTCTGTTGCCCAGTTCTGTCTTGATAAGGGCCTGTGGCCACCTAGGCAGTGACAGAGGAGAGGGCTTAAAGAGCTTCACTGAGAGAATCAGACCAGATTTCAATCCCACTTACTAGCTGTGTTCTCTTGGATACGTTACACAACCTCTCTGGAGCTCAATTCTGACACCTGCAAAACAGGGATGATAATAATAGTTTTTTCAGATCGGGTGGTTGGGAGGATAAAAGAACACTGTGAAGTATATAATTCCTAGCAGTTGGAAAGCACACAGCACGTGTTGATTACTATGATTATATTTTTCCTGCCTCCAGGGCCCTTTATGTATCTCGGAGGATCTTGCTATTTCACGTGGCCTTAAGATATGATTTTGCTATTTATAGAGAATCTGAAAATTATCTTGTCTGAAGCATCATTATGACTTATCCCGGGTCCCCTGAATCTACATGCCTCCAAGCTTCTATGATTTGTCTCAACAGATTCAATAAATTGTAATGTAGCACCTCACATGAGATCTCTATGATGTCTTCAGTCTCCTCAACATAAGGTCTCTGTCTTTGCTTCTTGGCCGATATTATTTGATCAACTCAGACTGTCCACTCTCTAAAGTCCAATCAGAGTTCTATCTCCTTGATTCTGGGCCAACTTGACTTTTCCATTTTATGAATTCCTACCACATGCTTCAAATAACATACTGATGTTGACTACTCTCTATCACTTTGTATTGGTGTCTATTGTGTCCCCAACTAGATTATAAGCTATTCAAGAACAGGAACAGTGAATGCCTTATCCTTCTGTATCTATAGTATCAGTGGTTCGCAAAGCTGATAAACCATCAGAATTCCCTGGGACGATTTTACAAAAGGCAGATTCTGACTCAGGAGACAGGGTGATAATCATCGTCCTATAACACAGAGCCTAGTGATTGGCATAAAGTAAGCAGTCAGAGATGCTATGTACAGTATAGGAGTGAAACTTTTTAAAAGCAATGTGTCCCTAAATCCCAAGGTTACTACCAAAATTTTTTTTAACATCTTTATTGGAGTATAATTGCTTTACAATGGTGTGTTAGTTTCTGCTTTACAACAAAATGAATCAGTTATATATATACATATGTTCCTATATCTCTTCCCTCTTGCATCTCCCTCCCTCCCCCCCTCCCTATCCCACCCCTCCAGGCGGTCACAAAGCACCGAGCTGATCTCCCTGTGCTATGCGGCTGCTTTCCACTAGCTATCTACCGTACGTTTGGTAGTGTATATATGTCCATGCCTCTCTCGCGCTTTGTCACAGCTTACCCTTCCCCCTCCCCATATCCTCAAGTCCATTCTCTAGTAGGTCTGTGTCTTTATTCCTGTTTTACCCCTAGGTTCTTCATGACATTTTTTTTCTTAAATTCCATATATATGTGTTAGCATATGGTATTTGTCTCTCTCTTTCTGACTTACTTCACTCTGTATGACAGACTCTAGGCCTATCCACCTCATTACACATAGCTCATTTTCGTTTCTTTTTATGGCGAGTAATATTCCATTGTATATATGTGCCACATCTTCTTTATCCATTCATCTGATGATGGACACTTAAGTTGTTTCCATCTCCGGGCTATTGTAAATAGAGCTGCAATGAACATTTTGGTACATGACTCTTTTTGAATTATGGTTTTCTCAGGGTATATGCCCAGTAGTGGGATTGCTGGGTCGTATGGTAGTTCTATTTGTAGTTTTTTAAGGAACCTCCATACTGTTCTCCATGGTGGCTGTACCAATTCACATTCCCACCAGCAGTGCAAGAGGGTTCCCTTTTCTCCACACCCTCTCCAGCATTTATTGTTTCTAGATTTTTTGATGATGGCCATTCTGACTGGTGTGAGATGATATCTCATTGTAGTTTTGATTTGCATTTCCCTAATGATTAATGATGTTGAGCATTCTTTCACGTGTTTGTTGGCAGTCTGTATGACTACCAAAATTCTTGCAAAATCTTGTAACCTTAGTTAGACTTTCATCATTTTTATTTGCATGTTTTATTTGCATTTTTATTTGCATGTTTACTTAGTCTGTGTGACGTGTTCATTGCCTCACATTTCACAGAGAGGACAACTATATTGTTTGGCTCTATAATTTTTGTATCAGTTTCAGACAACTACTGTGTAACTTTCAATAACCTATTTATTAAGCATGTGAATTAAAGAACGTGTAAAACACACTCAGGTGATGAAGACATTTTTCTGCTTCTCTGATTTTCTTGTGTGTTTATGGTGGTGGTAAGATACATATTTGCTCACTGAAGGGTTGAGCTTATCATTGGGACTACTGTGATTGTGCATTACATTCATGTATGAAAAGTGACGGACACAGATCTTATTCAACAAAATGTCAAATAATAGAACATGGCATTTGGGGGAATCCTTTTAATTAGACATTCGAGTATTGATCTTTGGGTCCTCTGGGGGAGAATGACCAGTGGAGGGAAGGTCTACAGTGACATGTACCTTCCTGTCTCGATCCTTAGTCTTCTGCAGCCTCTGGTGCCATCCAGAGGCTCCTCTTGAAGCCTCGCAGCAGAGGTCTAAAAGCCTTCACAAGCAGCAAGCAGTGAAGACCCAGGAAATCCTACAGAAATTCCCTCAAGTCAGAGAGGCCTCCTGCCTTCCAGCAAAGTAGAGGATGATTTCCTCCAATCCAAAAATAAAGAGGCATTCTTATTTTTCTGCAGTCTGGTCTTCTGGTGAGTCAGATGCTCCAGGCTCTAGTTAATTAGTATCTCAAGAGACAGCGGGGGCAAAGCCCACAGACGACGGCAGAAACCTTCAGTCCCAGCTTCTGAGGCTCGTGTTGGAGGAAGAGGAACTGGAGCAGGAAGGGGTGGTGGGTGGAGAGTTTGGGCTTGTGATACAGTCCTTCTGCTCTGGTCCACAGCTAATCTAAAGGAAATTCCATGCCCTTTATTCACAAGTATTTACAGAAAACTGCGGCAACTAAGCTACAGTTATAGTCAAGTCTGTCGGGAAGGCTGATGTTCAAAATTAGGATTCTGTGGAGGTTGAGTGAGGTGACCAAGAGAAGGACGGGTCTCTGAAAATGAGACAAAAAATTAAAATGATTATATTTTCCCCAAAAAGATAAAAGAAAGCTCTCATCCTATGTAACCCCTAAGGCTTAGTATAATCTTTTTCTAGATTCCAGATATTCTGCCATCTAGGCTACTTCTCTTAGGAAACTCAATCATTCACTGAGCTTTTTGGGAGAGAGACGTTATCATATGACTTCTGTTTTCCTAGCAGGTCACCTAGGGAATTGGCTCCATAAAGTCTGTAACATTTTTTCTAGCACTCGTGACTTCTGGTGATCCAGCAAAGCTGCAGTATCAGTACCACCTAGCAGCCAGTAAGTGAATGTCATACATCCTGACATAGGTTCTGTCTAATTAGAACATTTCTATCCTGGAGGAAATGGAAATCTTCTTATGATCTAACTTTCTATTGTCGCTCTACTGCTATACCTGTCCCCTACCGCCAACACAATTTCCTGCATGGTTTGAACATTTAATACATGGTTAAAATGTGACTCATGATTATATAAAGAAAAGTCAAGCTTTATAGTCTTCCTTTTTCCCCTACTGTTCTATTTTCTTCAAAAATACTTTCGTAGATAACTTACCTTAAGGGCTTGGGTCAAATGCAGCATTTGTAAAAACTCCGTATGTTCCTAGGTGGCTAAAGAAGAGAAACACAAGGATGACCTGCCATATTATGCTCTGTCCTTGACCCCAGTCCTGCACATAGTTCCTGCAGAGACCGTGGATTACCATCCCACCCCTGGAATTCTCTGCTTTTAGTCAGAAAGAGGAATAAAACCAAAGAGATTTTCAAGATCCCACTTAACAGCTCTGGGTAATTTGCGTTGCACTTTATACCCATGTTATTGTTGATGCTTTGGGTACTGAATACTTGCTATGTCCCTGCTGCAGCTTCTTCTTGGTGAATTATAAAATTCCAGCCTTGATACTTGATCACGTGGCAATAGTTTTCAAAGAATGGTAGTACTGCTCCCTATAGGCATTTTTTGATTTTCCTAATGATCAAGACTTACTATTGACATTTAAGCAGGGACCATGGGTGCTGGATGTCCTAATATGCTTGGGGCGCAAAAGAATTGTCTTACACACTCCACATAACTTTAGAATAGCTACTCAACGTTCATGGAGGTGAAAAATCTCTGAGCCTGCAACTTAACTGCTTTACATATAAATATTAAATTTTTTGCGCATCTTTTAAAATGTAATTGCCGTGTGAATTAAGGGAAGATAATAATAGGTTTTCCAACTCTTTACCAGAGTTGTTCATCATTTAAAAAAATCAGGTTAGTGTTGGCAATGGTTCTGATATTGCTTGAATCACTAACAGAATATTCCTCTCAGTTGACCTTTATGCTGTTGCCTTCATAGTGATTCTATTTGAATGAAGGTACAAGCATCTGACGACCCCATAGCATCTGCTAGTGTAGTGCCTCAGCTCTAGCATTTTATTTCCAAGTTACTTTCCCTTGTATTGCTCCTTTATATTATCATTAGGGCACCTATTGATTTTTTTTAAAACACTATGAAGGGCTTCCCTCGTGGCGCAGTGGTTGAGAGTCCGCCTGCCGATGCAGGGGATGCGGGTTCGTGCCCCGGCCCGGGAAGATCCCACATGCCGCGGAGCGGCTGGGCCCGTGAGCCATGGCCGCTGAGCCTGCGTGTCCAGAGCCTGTGCTCCGCAACGGGAGAGGCCACAACAGTGAGAGGCCCGTGTACCGTAAAAAAAAAAAAAAAAAAAAAATTATGTATTGCTAGGACATATTATCTGTATATTTTCAGAACTAGTCAAGGGGACATTGCCAAAGATTTGTTTCAAAAAGGGGTCATCTGTATAATCATTCTGACATACTACAGTGAATTAAAAAGTCAAACTAGAAAAACTTAATCATAAAACATTTCCATCTTACCTTTGAGGGTTCAAGGGGCTTTTTCCTTCATCTGAAATAAGCAAGAAGACACAGAAGATTGGTTTCAGAGTAAAAAATGAGATGAGGGAGAAAGGTCATCAGTGATAGGGATTATTGGGGAGAGTCAGCAGACTGATTTCCAGATGGGCTCATTATAAGAGACGTGTAGGGAACATCCCCTCCCTAAGAGGTGGGACCTGTTTTAGGCTAAATTGAACGTTCAACGATATGCAACTCCAGAGTGCGCTCATCTTTCTCCTCTTCCCTTTCAGTAACAACCTCTCCTCCTACCTCTGGTCCCTTCCTTCATCTTCTTCGCTACTCTTGGTTGTTGTTGAGACCATTGGTTCTCGAAACTCATTTCTTTGGCACTGGAGGGCCTCTATCTTTGCATCCTTTGTCACATTCCCTCAGTCATTATTTGGGCAAGCTAAGCGAGTAAGCAAATCCAACCCAACATAACAGTGGATGTTTTTCTCCCCGGATCACATATGTGATTGGGGGCCTCCTGTCTTAATCCAAGCAATGGATAGTGGAAACTTTAAACATGGCAGCAGGTCTGTCAGTCATCCCATGGGTAGATATAAAAGGAAAAGCATCTCATGCCTAAATACATTTAGAAAATATTAAGTGACATGAAGATGAACAAGTATATTTATTACAGGGCATGACTGAGCCTTCAGTGTAATATGAATGTGCACTTTGAATTTGCAGGGGAGGGACACAGTATGCAGCATTTTCCTAGTATTTGACCATAGAATCCTAGAAAGTTTAAAATCAAATTGGGACAGGTCAAGGGAAAATTCCTCATCTCCACAAATGAATTTATTTATTATAAAGATATTGGAGGATGGGTGGCTGCTGGTCCCTCTCCCCGGTTCAGAGGGTTCCCTGGAAATGTCTCAAAACTAAAGAGCGAGCTTGGGGAAAATGCAGGAATAGGGTGATTCCTACATGGTAATGGAGATGAGGATTCAGGTCTTAGGCGCTCTCACCTCTGCCTTCCGGATTTGGTTAACCAAGCACAGATGTTGCATGGAGGGACTGGTTGTAGCTTTTTGGTCTTTAAGTAGTGTTATTGTTTGTCTATTGTCCTATTTACTCACTCACAGAAGAGTATATGAGGGAACATTAGAAAACCAGCCCAATGTGACGGTGGCTTTGTGAAGGGAGAGAGCATGAGAATAGGAAACAAGGGGTTCTTCCTCTGAGCAGTTAAAAATAGGTAGGGTGGGAGGGAGGGAGACACAAGAGGGAAGAGATATGGGGATATATGTATATGTATAACTGATTCACTTTATTATAAAGCAGAAACTAACACACCATTCTAAAGCAGTTATACTCCAGTAAAGATGTTAAAAAAAATAGGTGTGGAAATCTCAATTCCATGAGAATGCTGGCAGGTACTTTTAACATAGCCACTTTCTGTTCCTGGATTTGAGCATCCCTGACCCCTCTGATACCCCCACTTACTTTCCATGAGGAAAGATGAAGAGACCCATTAGCTTATTAGAAGAGGATTGGCTTATTATTGGCTTCTCTTGTTGCGGAGCACAGGCTCTAGGCATGCAGGCTTCAGTAGTTGTGGCATATGGGTTCAGTAGTGTGGCGTGCGGGCTCTAGAGCACATGCTCAGAAGTTGTGGTGCATGGGCTTAGTTGCTCCGTGGCATGGGGATCTTCCCGGACCAGTACTCAAACCTGTGTCCCCTGCACTGGCAGGCGGATTCTTAACCACTGTACAGGGAAGCCCCTTGTTTTCTTTTAATGCAAATGTTTTCAGACACGAACTACTGAAGTTGTCGTTTCACTGTCCTGCCCCAAATCACATGAAAGAAGAAAATAAGGAGAATATTCTTTCCTATTTACCTTTTTGTCTGCAACGCTTTCTTAGCAGAGCCAGGAGTAGCCCACCCGTCACTAAACCTGTTGTAGAAGCCACTGCTCCACCAAAATAAGTCAAGGCTTCCTGGATAGTCAATGGCCCCGCTGCAAAATAAACACATGCACGCGTGCAAGACATAAGAAGGGTATTGTGCAGAAGACCATCATTCCCCCAGGAGGTCCCCAAGAACTCTAAGATGTGAGATCAAGTAAGTCATCAAAGGTCCTGGCAGTGCTAACAACCCGGCACAAAAACATCTGGAAGTCATAAACCACTGCAACAGAATGGGATGCACGCAGGGCCTGATTTTCTTCCTAATGCTTAAATATCAAACGTAATTTCCAAAGGAGTCAGGGTAAGGACTCAATAAAAGGAATTAGATGATTAAACGGTAGACGCAATAAATGGAAGTTTGGATAAACAAAGTAAACTTTGGGTAATTGTGGGGGGGGGCAATTGAACATTTTTATGGGATGAAAAGTAGTTACAACAAGCTGCTAGAGAAAAGAAATGAAAAAAAGGGAGGGGGATGACATAAACCTTACAAACAGATGGAGCTTAATTAAGGAAGATATACTGTATTTTTGGAGGTATATGTTAAACAAAGATCTTCTGAGATAATAAATTAGGATTCTGCACTAAATAACCTTCAGTTTAAAGCATTTTGAAACTTCAAGAGGTACTACACACAGATTATAAAGAAATGAGAGCATTCATTTCACAAACTGGAGCTTTGAAAAAGGAGTGGTGACTGTTTACACAGAGTCACTGAATTTGATTCCCACTGCTCTGCATGAGGTACAGAGATGCTGTCTGATTCATTGTGAAACAATTATTAAATGCAGGGGGAAACCCAGTGATGGAAAGCAACCACTGCCAGAAATACTCAGAGGAGAAACACTGATTTCATTATTTTCCATATCAAAGCGACTTCCTAACCCAGATGAGAAATAAACCTTGGCACGCTGGCACGATAGCTGACCACTGGCCATTCTCTTGGCACACTGTTCTCGCAGAGCCGCTAAGTAAACGGCCCTCTGGGCAACGGAAGCTGCAGGTGGATCCATAGCTGAAATTTCCCCGAGGGTTGGAGCAGTTCATCACGATTGGCTCAGTCACGTGTAGCTTGGAGCATTTGACAGCTGCAGAAAAAAAGAAGGCAGGAAAAACAA
Organism: Orcinus orca; assembly: GCF_937001465.1. Taxonomy (NCBI): domain Eukaryota; kingdom Metazoa; phylum Chordata; class Mammalia; order Artiodactyla; family Delphinidae; genus Orcinus; species Orcinus orca. The sequence goes on along the minus strand of NC_064559.1, from coordinate 60,637,950 downwards.
ACATATAGAATGAACATAAAAGAGATTATGGATTCATTTGAAACCTGGCTAGCATTGCCATTAGATGAGGTAGAATACAAAAGATCAGAAAGGAAATGAGCTACTTTTGACATTCCCACTAGCCCTTCCAGCATCACATGTACTAAGATAGCCACTCAAAGAATGATAGCCAAAGAACTAGGATGGGCACATAGTGGCAATTCAATAAATACCTGCCAGTGGATTGGTCGATCTTACCTACCAAAATACTATTTACAAAATTTTGCTTCTCAAGAATACTGTTGTCCTAAATGTCATTATTACTACCATTGACAATAAGCTGGCATGTCAGCACATATTTCTTAAAATAACAAGTGTTCAGCATAGCTGGCCTCTGGACGATTGAAAGAGGTAGAGACTTCCATACTCATTAAACTATTTGTCAGGGAATTTCAGGCTATTCTCCTAAATTTGTGGATAGAAAACTAAATATAACTCAAATTTAACTCAACTCAGGAAACTGAATTTAACTCAGGCCAATGTTATTGAGCAACAGTGACATTTGCAAAGCACTGTGCTGTGCTTCCTAGGGAATACAGTGATGAAAGAGACACAGTGCTTCGTGCAGAGGGCGATAGGTCTTCAAGAGGTATCAGTCATGATTTATCTTTTTATTTAGCTTCCAATTATGAAAATACGGAATATTTACACTGCCACATCATTAACAGAATTGTAACTTATATTTCACAATTCAGATAGCTGGTCTCGTGTCCAGTGTGTGTATTGTTCTAACACGTTTTGGACATTTACATATGTTTCCTCCTTTAGGTCTTTGAGTACCAGGGCACTACCTCGTGACATAAGGAAGGGGAAAAGTTGGTATGCTTCTTGCACATTGCTTCTAATTGGGATTGGTGTGGATTTCATGGAGGAGTTGACACTTGAAGGGGTCATTGGGGCTGGATGGGATTTCGACAGGCATGTACAGTGACTAGCTTGCTGGAAGAGAGCATCAGAACTGCCTGTTCCTTTTCACATTACCTCTGCATGCTGGAGCTCCTGCTGTCCATTGTCCAGAAGGTCTGCATCGGAGAGCACTATCTCCCATGAGTGTGAATCCAGCTTTGCATGCAAAGTGGCAAGTGGTATTCAAACCAAAGGTTCCCAGACGATGCTGACAGGACATTGTTCCTTGCTTTGGAGTGACGAGGGATGGGCATTGCACCTCTACAGTAGGAGCTGATACTATGTCTGTTGTGAGAAAAGGTTTCAATTTAGAGAGCTCCCAATTAGAAGGAGCACAACAGAGTTAAGACTGACATGGGGGGCTTCCCTGGTGGGGCAGTGGTTGAGAGTCCACCTGCCGATGCAGGGGACACGGGTTCGTGCCCTGGTCCGGGAAGATCCCACATGCCGCGGAGCGGCTAGGCCCGTGAGCCATGGCCGCTGAGCCTGCACGTCCAGAGCCTGTGCTCCACAACGGGAGAGGCCACAACAGTGAGAGGCCCGCGTACCACAAAAAAAAAAAAAAAAAGACTGACATGGAATAACTGCCTTCCACTCCTTTCATAATCAGGGAGGTTCTAGCAATAGCTCCTTAAGGAAGTTAAGGAAAACTATTAAAATCAGGTATGGAAAACCAGATGAGAAAAATGATCTAAAATTGTCCTTGGAGAGATGATTCTCCTGGCCAGAAGAAGAAATTGGAGGGGGGGGGTGGCATCAATGTTACTGATACTAAAAACAAAACAAAACAAAGGCAGAATAATTGGTGCAGAAATATAAGAATTCAGTAGAAAGAGAAATATGTATAGGCCAATTGCTTGCTCAGTGCTGCTTTTTTTTTTGCGGTACGCAGGCCTCTCACTGTTGTGGCCTCTCCCGTTGCGCGGGCTCAGCGGCCATGGCTCACGGGCCCAGCCGCTCTGCGGCATGTTGGATCCTCCTGGACCGGGGCACGAACCCGCGTGCCCTGCATCGGCAGGCTGACTCCCAACCACTGCGCTACCAGGGAAGCCCATCAGTGCTGCTTTATTGGGAGGTGGTATTGTCTTCTGGCCAAAGGCCAGCATGAAATGTGAGGCGTGGATATTGCCACTGGCTGTCACTAACTTGCCACGTGGCAGAAAGATGGCAGTTGACCCCTCTCCACTTCAGTTCCTTGATTTGAAACACTGGACCGGTGACTACACCCCTAGTGCTCTCTCCTGGCGATGAAGCAATGGAAACCATTCAATCAACTCAACAAAGCTCTTTGAGACAAAGAGGCCACAATTACGAAAGAAAATCCGTGCTTAAGAATCGGTGTTATCTTTTATTCACAAATGTGAAAAAGTCCTGTCACTCCTTATACATTTTTAAATCCAGGCTGTGTTTCCTAGACCCCAGTAGAAAACCCACTTCATGACAAGAAGTGGAGCTTTCACAGTAATAATGATATCATGTGTACCTGTCATATACTAAGAGTGTATATAAGTGTTTGTTATTTTTGTTGAGGAAATTTCCAGAAGAAGAGCTGTCCCGGCAAGTGTATCCTGTTTTACCGTCACAGGTCGGTCGGGGTGCTGTCCATCTTCCAGAAGCTGTGCATTCAACATGGCTGGACCCCTCCAGCTTAAAGCCCTCGTTACAGGAGAAACGGCAGGTGGAGCCAGCAGTGAATTCTCCGTGAGAGTCAGGACAATCCAGGCTTCCCCGCTCTGGGGCAGACAGTTCTGGACACTTGATGGCTGGAGAAGCAAATCAAGAATGTCACAATCTCCAAATTGATTTGGAAGCCCTGTTTTGCACCAGATTTATTCATTTTCAACAAATATTAACTACTTATTGAGCTCCCACTGTGTCAGGTGTTTTGCTAGGTAGCAGGCGTTTCACAATGAGCACAGCAGGTCATGAAGTACAAAGGGCAGGGGGAGGGACGGTGGGCTTGCAGAGAGGAGTATAGGAAGAAGTCAAGGATTTAGGCAGTCATCCTCAAGAATTCACAATTTCCTCCTCTTCTCTCTACACCTGCTGCTTTAGAGACCTCAGAGCCTCCCCCCAGCTCTCACTGTCCTATCTGCATAAATGCAGTCCAAGTTTTCACTTCTGTCCTTCCAACTGCCTGAGGCTACTTCCGGTTAGATATCCTGCTGTCTCCACAAATTCAACACGTCTAAACCTGCAATGATCATCTTGGGTCCTAAACTACTGTTTCTTCCATTTGGATCCCCAGGCTTTTTTTTTTTTTTTTTTTTTAACCACAGTTTCATGGCACAGGAAAGCTCAAAACCTCCTGGTGAAGCTAGATTAGTTCCTGGGAAGTCCCTGAACTGACCTCATGTGTTCTTGCCTCTGGTTCTTGGCTCGCACTGCCCTAAATTTCTTTCAATTTTTACTGAATAAAATCCCACCCATCCTCTAGGATCCAAATGAACACAGCCTCTCTTAAGCCTCTGCTGATCACTGCATCGTGAAGTCTTCTCCTCTGAACGCATCAGTTTTTTCTTTGAGCTCATATGCTGTCATATCACATGTCATCTCTTCCCTCTTCTGGATAGAAAGCTCCTAAAACCCAAGAACCATAAATCTTTGTGTCTCCCACAATTCACACTGCAGGATCTCAAGAGGTGGTGCTCAACCACCATATGCCAAGTGGATGTGGAATTTTTAATTTACTATTTCCCAAAAAACCTGTTTTGATAAGTTATTGCAGTTACCTATTTCTCTTAGGATCATGTCTTTCTCCCCACGAAGGTCTCTGACGTAAGACTGTTATTTATCAACAAATATTGGATTATTGACAAACTGAGGGACTATTCTTTCTTTAAATCCAAGACTATCTGAAAGCAATGCCTTGGTCAGATAAGGCTCATTTTGCTTAGCTATTTTGCTTTTAAAAAAAAATCTCTTGAAGTCCTATGTAATGCCTCATGGAAAAGTGAAGTATTGGCTTTTACGTATTGGCCCACGTGCTTTTTGGTGGCAGGCTATTCACTGAAGGATTGTGGATCCTTACTGTGTGAACCTATTCAAACAGCCAAAGTAACATACTGAATTTCAGTTTAGAACTCTCAAATTTTTGAGTAATTAATAAATCCATACCTCTCAGATCAATTCCATTTATCAAACATTTATTAAACATATCTCTTGGTGTAAGTCATAGACATTAAATCATTTATGAACGTTTTCACTAAAATAACTTTTTCAATATCTCCAGGAATTTCATATTTAAACCCAAGAAAATACATAATGTCAATTGCATGAGAGCAGGGACCTTGTCAGCTCTTTTGAACACTGTATCCCAGGCAACAGCGCCTGGCGCAAAGTAGGGGGCCCGAAAATATTTGTCAAATGAACGAATAAGTTAGCACAATTTAATTTGGACTCATGCTAACAAGTATTTTTACATGGTGTGAAAAGAAACAAGAGGAGTTACTATTTTAAAAAATGGATTTAAGTGACCCCTAGGTTACAAAGAGAATTACTACAACATTAAATCTACTTGGAGGACATTGCTTTGGTCTCAGTCTTTTTCTGACAAGGTTATATGTATAGCCTTTTGTAGCTAGGAAAGTCTCTCATCCTTCTTCTGTAAACATGAACCTTGTTGAATCTAAGGACTAACTTGTGTACGGAAGCATGTTTTCCTGTCTGAGGGGACGCTTTGGTGAGGTTCATGGAAGCCTAGCCCAGAACGGGCAAGTGGTGGGCACTCAGCAAACATGGGCTGAATTAAAGTTGTGGAGCTGTCAAGGAAGTTGTTGGAGTGAAGGGGCCTAGTGCGGATGTAGAGGAAGAGATTTTTACTAAGGAATGACCTCTGTGGGTAACTTTAAAAAGTAGTCATATTCTTGAGCCTCCTCTAAAACTTTACCAAAACCTGAGTCATTACAAGAAGAATAGAAAATGGATAAGGGTTGCTTTTATCACCATACTTAATGCTCTATATTTGTGGACTTAAAGGCCGTGCTGCCTACTGGCAAGGTCTTCGTTGATATTTTTCTGTAATCCATGAAGTAGGTGTACATGATTGCCTGTGACTTCAGGAATTATTGGGATCATCAGCACTCTATTATTACCTTATGACATATTTAGTTAATTCTCTGTTTCTTTGTATTATCTCTTTTTACTTGAGTTGGATACAGTTTTGTCAAGAATTTTTTGGAAAGAAGATGTATTATAAATAATAAATTTAATTGAGTTGGCTGTTCTAAACTCAAATTTTAAAAATAAAGGCTAGGAACCTTCATGGAGTCAGAGAAATGTTGGGGGAGTGGAGAAATAAAACAGATGTGAGCGAGCCAGGCCAGAGCTTAGAGGGTACCAGTTTGCTATATTTTAGAACTTGGATGAGCAAGGATGTGGCAGAAGGGCAGAGCTAGGATTGGCATTTGAAACCAGGACCCATCCCTCCCCATCAAGGTGAGGTTGGTCATTAGCAGTTGGATCCAGCAGCCAAACATGGTCTCCAGAGGGCCAATGACAAAGTGATTGGGAAAACAGTAATCTGTGTCAGGATAGTGGCTCAACAGGTGGTGACACGGGGGACACAGAAACCGGATATAAGCAATTCAGCACTGCTTAGGTTCAGGGAAAGGAATTCAGGTCCTTCGGGGTGGGGGGGCAAAGGCTGGGAGGAGACTGGAAAATACAGGCAGAGCTCAGGTTCTAGAGAGACCAGGAAACTGGCGTTCTAACTAAAAGGGAAATATCTGTGGACCTACTCAAAAAATGGAACCTCACATTGTGCTGTGAAGCAGGAGACTCAGCATTGCACCTGCCACACCACCCCTCCTTATTTGGTGGCCCTCAAGCCCCTATGACATAGCCCAGGCCTCTGAAAAAGACCATGTGAAAAATCAAGGTTCAGTGCCGAAGGGTTAACAATTCATGGACTCAGGCATATGGGCAAAGAAGAGGAACTATGTGCCTAAATCTAGAGAATACATTTAGAGAACGAGGTAGAAACACAGGTACCAAAGCCAGAGCTAACGATCAGGGGCACACAGGGTTGACAGGTCCAAAGCCCATAGTTGACGAAAGCCGCTGCCCCTGGTCAAGTTTGGTTCTAGACACTGGGCAGGGCTAGGCCTGAAGGGTGGTGGGCAAATGCCACCTCCTGTGGAGAAAGGGAGGTGGAGAGGAGTGAGGGGAAGTGGGGGCTTCAGAGATTACAGATTTAACAACCACGTTGATTGCATATATGATTTAAACTTTAGTGAGATATTTCCTAGGGATGTTTTATCCTTTAGCTTTAAAAGAGAATGTGGAAAAACAGAGCTTATGATAGATGCCCATGGAATAAACAAACGAGTGATTGAGAAATAAGTGACGAAGCCCTAACGATATCAGCCATAAATGGTCTAGATTCCTCCGGTGGCTTGTAGTGTATCTTTTTAACAGCGGGTGATAGCATTTTATGTCCTTTAGTCTACAGAATTCGTGTCCAGGGAAGAGACCTCAGAGTTGTTGTTGTTGTTTTTTTACATCGTTATTGGAGTATAATTGCTTTAAAATGTTGTGTTAGTTTCTGCTGTGTAGCAAAGTGAATAAGCTGTATGTGTACATATATCCCTATACCCTCTCCCTCTTGCGTCTCCCTCCCACCCTCCCTATCCCACCCCTCTAGGTGGTCACAAAGCACCGAGCTGATCTCCCTGTGCTATGCGGCTGCTTCCCACTAGCTATTTATTTTACATTTGGTAGTGTATATATGTCCATGCCACTCTCTCACCTCATCACAGCCTCCCCTCCCCGCCGTGTCCACAAGTCCATTCTGTATGTCTGCGGCTTTATTCCTGTCCTGTCCCTAGGTTCATTAGAACCATTTTTTTTTTAAGATTCCATTTATATGTGTTAGCATACGGAGACCTCAGAGTTGATCTTGTCCACTCCTCTCCTTTTGGAATTGAGAAAATCAAGGGTGTGATGTGATTTACATGGTCCATGACTCCATGGAAGAGCAATACAGGTCTTCTTTGGATATTAATCTAGTGCTCATTCCACGAGAAGGAATAAGTATTTAGCTCTTTTCACGAATAGATTTCTATCAACATATTCTCTCATTTGATCCCTCTCATTCTCTCATTTGATCACTCATTTCGGCAACTAGACAAGAGCAGTGGAAAAGAGTAAATTTACAAGTGACTGACCCGGGATTTAGAAACCTGCCACTGTGTGGCAGTGTAGTGTAGTGTTGTGGCAAAAGCTCTGGCCCTGTAATCAGGCTAGACCTGGGCTTGAATCCTAGCTCCTTACTTCCTATCTATTAGATCTCTGCCAGCTATTTATCTTCCATTTCCTCATCTTTAAAACGGGGAGAGTGACAACCATGTTAAGGATAGTTGCGTGGACTGAATGCAAAAATGCATATGAAATAGCTGGTACTTATTTACACAAGCAATAAAAATGAGCTATTACTGCTGGTATAGTACACAGAACAATGGCAACTTTTGAAAGTAAACATGAGCTATAAATTAATCAATTCATAAACTTCTATTTTAGCGTATACTATATACTAGGTAGGTGTCAGTCAGATGTTTCGGGGGAATCAAAGACCCTTGCCTTTGAGGATCTACTAATTCCTTGTCAATAGGGCTTGAGCTTGAATAAATTTAACCAGTAAATGATAAGCTTCGATTCAACAGATACTTGTCACACACCTACTTTTTTTTCTGTCTAGTTGCTGCAGGAAATACAAAGGTGAATGCAGCACAGTTGCTGCCCTCAAGGAGCTCCTAATCCATATAGAAGTTGAGCAAGGAGAAACATACACCAGTAGTTAAGACTGTGAGATCCTTGAGGGGTTGGGATGAAATCACATCCATCCCTGAGTAAGCTCAGTGTCTGGGGCTTAGTAGTGCTCAGCGAAGGTGGATGTGGGAATGAATGAGTACGAGTGTAGTAGAAAAATTCTTTATGATGAAGTAAAAGTCCCAGTCACATAGCTGAACTTCATCACTTACTAATAGTGTGAATTTCGACGAGTTACATAATCTCTGAGCCTCTATTTTCTCATCTGTAAAATAGAGACAATACTGCCTGTCCTCATTATTTTAGAATTGTAATAAACATCAAATATCACAGTGACACTAAAACACGTTATAAAACTATGAAATGTTTAAAGTTATTATTATAAGACTATTCAGAGACTTCCCTGGTGGCGCAGTGGTTAAGAATCCACGTGCCAATGTAGGGGACATGGGTTCAAGCCCTGGTCCGGGAAGATCCCACACACCGCAGAGCAACTAAGCCCGTGCGCCACAACTACTGCCTGAGCTCTAGAGCCCGCGAGCCACAACTACTGATCCTGCGAGCCACAACTACTGAAGCCCGTGCACCTAGAGCCCACGCTCTGCAACAAGAGAAGCCACCGCAGTGAGAAGCCCGCGCACCGCAACGAAGAGTAACCCCCATTCGCCATGACTAAAGAATGCCCGTGCGCAGCAATAAAAACCCAATGCAGCAAATAAAGTTATATTAAAAAAAAGAATATTCAGAGAAAGAGAGAAAAGCTTTTGGTCTAGATTGTTATGCTTTGTGGAGAAAGCTTCCTTTAGCTTAGGAACAGGTTTACATGAATTGCTGATGATCCTTCATTCTACACGGTTACTTGAGAAGCTGTAAGAGAGGATAGACCCGTGGTCCTACCGTCACACGTTGGTGGGGAATCTGTCCAGCGTCCAGATGGAGTACAGTCCAATCTTTCCGGTCCAGATAAAGAGAATCCCTCATCACAGGTGAACTGGCATGTGGTCTTATAACTGGAATCTCCAAGAGGCTGGACACAGGTCTTTGTTCCATTCTGAGGGTTTGGGAGAGGTGCGCAGGTAACGGCTGCCGTGGGCATGGCCGAGGAGGAGAGAGGAGGTTGTTTTAGAACACAGCAACTTAAATCAGTGTGTGTGTGTGTGTGTGTGTGTGTGTGTGTGTGTGTGTGTGTGTCCGTGTGTGTGTCCGTCCTTAACATACCGGGGCAGCATGGGGTTAGAAATGATTGAATTTCATGGTGCTCTGTCACCCGGTAGAAGTCTTGTACGTGTGAAATAGCAGCAGTTGACAGTGGATTGGTATCCTGAAATGCTCACCGCCAAAGAGCTTTAGAGGTGATTTAAAAGGGAGTTGGTTCTTTGTTGGGAAAGATAGTGACGCAGCTCGTGTTAGTTGCCCCTGGACAGGAGAAGGACTGGCTGCTTCCTTGATACCTTCTTCAGAGATAGACCTAATCACCTTGCCATAAAACAATGACAAGTGATTGGAAATAGGGAAATGGAGTAAAATACTTTATCCTCTTCCAGAAGTTCCTTCCCCCAACCAAGTGGTGGAAAGAATCTGGGTCCAAAGCCTGCCTCTGTTACTTACTAGCAATGTATCTCCGGACAATAAGCTTTCTGAATCTCAGTTGCTTCATCTATGAAATGGGAGAAAAAACAATCCTTGCCTTGCAGGGATCCTCAGTTATACAAAATAATAAGTTAACTAAATCATAGGCAAAAATTAAATTTAAAACTATTTTAACAGTCATGACACAAAGTAGGCACATAATGTAACTGGCCATCTGCAGATGTTCTTCCCACCAGTCTCATCCTACAGTGACCAGCCCCAGATGACACTACTTGTTCACCTATAAAAAACAGTAAATAAGATCTCACGGTGCTTTGCCACAGCTTATCCATGTGGAGTTTGTGGTGCTAGAGGACTTGATTTGGTTGGAGATCATGCTCTGTGACTGCTGGCAAGTCACTTAACCTCTCTGAACCTCAATATGTTCACCTTTAAAATGTGGAGAATAGCATTAAATAGCTCCCAGGATTTTTACAAGGCTAAAAAGTGAAAACACTCTGTATGCAAATGTTAATGGCTGCCAAGATGTCCCTCAGCCAATTAGTGAAATAAAACTCAGATTAAACGTATTGGCGTTAAAAAATGAAGGCTAAAGGCTAAGAGAACGCATGGTGTCGGGTGTTTCTTCTTCACTGTTTGGCCTGATTGGGTAGTGTATGGTTTTAGACCAGAGACAGTGGTGGTGTGGATGAACCTAGGGCCATTTCCACTGATTTGAACTGCTTGAGGTCTTGAGAGCATTTTCTATTTCTCTTTCTCTCTCTTCCCTTCCTCCCTTCTCCTTTCCAGCTACATTTCACCCCCAACCTCCCAATCTCATCCCTTGGTCGAAAGACCTAGTTCTTTTCTGCCACTTGAAAAGTCTTTCTGTATTCAGTGTGGGAGTGGTGGGTAAGGGAGAGCAGGCAAGTCAAGCAGCCTATAAACTGTAAGGACAAATTGGGAGGGTGTTGGTACCATGAGTCCGTTTGCAGCTCTTTTGTGGCCTTGCCTTCTGATAGCTCGGGTGGGGATACAGGGGCAAGGGGGACCTTGCAAAGGGAAATTGAGAACACCCTCTCAAGGGCATTACAACAGCTTGTGAGTGCAAGCCTCGTGGTATCTTCCTGCACAGACCACATTTGGGTATTTCACTTGATGCTTGCCCGGCAACAAGAGGAGAAAGTTCAGTCAGAGTAAACAAAGAACTAAAAGCGGAAGGGAAGTGGAAGGTCACAGGAAGCCATGGTGAGCGTGAGCCTCCTTGCTGTGAAACACCCACACGTGGGCCAGTGTGGGGCAATGAACTGCAATCTGTGCCCTGAACAGCCCAGGGTTGTTCGGAAGGGTGCTAAGCATTGTAACACCCTCCTCAGGGACTCCAAGTTCTTCCCCAAAGCTGTGTGGACTTTGTAGTATATTCAGCCTTCAGTGCAGCCCAGGTGACAGCTGAAGAGCCAAGGCCACAAGCCTCACCTTGGTCTCTGCAGACCCAGCTCAGAAGGTGTGCTCATCCCTAGCCCCTGTGGCTTGCCATGCTCTCTTGTGCCTGGGGCTAAAGGACATGCAGTTCTATTGAGTTGGTCAGCCCCTTCGTTCGTTCGTTCGTTCATTCACTCACTGTTGACCTAACTTAACAGTAGTGTGTACGTGTGTGTGCATGTGTGTGCTTGTGTGTGACCTGAATAGCAAGTGGTTTCCTTTTTATTAAAAACATGTTTCTGCCTGCTTTCACTCCTGTTGGAAGTGGGTACGAAGTGAAAAGCAAAGGCAAACAATGCAGAATTGGCTGGTATTTTACCTACCTAATTTTATTATTAAAATTGTATATATATGCATCATAAAAATACTAATCACATGGAGGAAAGAGTGGGAAGATATTGGAAGAATTCATACAAGAAGGGAGAAACATAACCAGTGTCTGTTTTAGGGTTGGGTATTTGGGGGAGGTATTTAAGAGGATTTTTTTGTTTCTCTATTTCCTTATTTTTCTGTAGCTTTTATAAATAAAAATGTTATTTTTTAAAAATCAGTATTTGCGGGCTTCCCTGGTGGCGCAGTGGTTGAGAGTCCACCTGCCGATGCAGGGGACACGGGTTCGTGCCCCAGTCCGGGAAGATCCCACATGCCGCAGAGTGGCTGGGCCCGTGAGCCATGGCCGCTGAGCCTGCGCGTCCTGAGCCTGTGCTCTGCAACAGGAGAGGCCACAACAGTGAGAGGCCCGCGTACCGAAAAAAAAAAAAAAAAAAAATCAGTATTTGCCATAAATATAAGTAAATAATTGGATACACGGAGTAGAGAAAGGAATGGGGAGTATAAAAAGCATACATCTGTCCTTCAGTTCCTAAACGCAGATGATTAAAACCAGTTCTATTCCACACAATAACTGCCTTTACTTTATATCAAGTGTAATGCAGACAAATATGCTTATGCTGAATATATATATACTTTGTTTCCTCTGAGAGTCCTGTTGACCTTTTGCATGTACAGATTAGTTTCTTCCTCTTTTCATCAGTCTTCACTTTATCCTAAGTGGATTTCTCCAGTCTTAACACAGATCTTGGAGGATGTTTGCAGCCAGGCACCTGTAAATTCTGCCCCTCCCATTCCACTATTAAACCTGGGAGCTACCCCCCATTCCACCATTGTACTCCGTGGTTCCTAGGAGCAAAGAGCCAGGTCAGTCTTGGAACAGCCATCCTGAGGCTAGCTCTTCCCTCTGGCCTTCTTTCCAGATACTATCTTCAGCCAAGGGAGAACAGTCCACCTGGTTCATGATAGGAGCCTTCATGTCCTGGGAAAGGCCCCAGGACAGAGCTGGCACCAGGCCACCATCACACCCCCCTGCCACCTTCCTGTTGCCAGACATCCTGTCGCTTGTGGTACCTGCCTAGCCCCTGAAGGCATTTGCATTTTGGATCCCTGGGTTACGTGATGACAGTGTTTATTCATTTTCCAGTCCATGTCAAGTTTCTGTCCCCTAGACAGTTACCACCTTTAAAATACAGCTTTTTAAGATAAGCCTACAGTTTATTTCCAAGACACTGGAAAGAATTCATTTTACCTTGGCATTCTGGAAAAGGAGCATTCCAGTTCCCCGTATCCAAGCATTGCAGCACACTTGCTCCCACCAGGAGAAAGCCCTCATCACAGGTGAAGCTGCAGGTCGACTGGTACCTAAAGGCACCAAAGGGATGGGAGCAGTTCACCTGGGCCTTGTTTGAGGCTGGAAGATACTGGCACTGCAACGCTAAGGAGTGAGGAAGTGAGAAAGTAAGGGAGTGAGGAAAGTAATAAACAAGTACTCATTGATTTCCACCCCTTAACTCTTTCTAGTGCCAACAAGAGGGATTTCTGAATTGGGCATGTTTAACCTGGAGGACGAGAAAAGTGTCATATAATCCCAATGCCACATGAAGGACTTCAGGAGGAAATGTTGAGCCATCGTTAAGCATTTGGCAATATGTATTCATAGTTTTAAAAGTATCGTACTCTTGGACCCAAGAATCTATGCTAAGTATGTAACAAGATGCATATCAAAAATCAGTTCAGAGAATTTTTATCATGATATTATTTGTGAGAGCAAAATATCAAAAATGAACATAAATGCCACTAATTAGAGGCCGAAAATTAACTATCGTGGATCCATGAAAGGAATATGATATATTTCACCTTGGAAAGATATGGGAGGTGTCTCAATGCACAATGTCAAGTGAAAAAGCAGGATAAAAATTATATACACGCCATGATCTCAATCATATAATGCAGATGGCCATAAATGGAGAGAACACATGTATTCTATATATATTAAGTCTTTTCTCATTTTTAAAAGGGGAGCAATAGTTTTAACTACCTCATGGAGTTCGACTAAAATGCTCAATAAATATTATCTAGTATTATTATTACTAATAGCAGTAGTAGCAGCAGCAGTAGTAGCAGTAGTAGCAGTAGTCTTAAAATCATTATAGCTATGCATCAGATGCAGACCTTGAATGTCAGAGTGGAAAACGCTAGGAAGGCCTACCAGGGGAGTTATTGAAACCACATATCTAGATGCTTAAGAGAACAGTCAATTCTCTCTTTTGGGTGATTAGACATTTACCTGACTGGAGACAAGAATGTCTCCAGTGACCCCTAAAGACCCTCTCCTTTCAAGCATGTCAAAGGGCTCTCTGTGTCTTTGTCTCTCAGACAATACCTTCCCAGTACATCCCATTCCCCTCGCTAAGCGTCACCATCACGTTGTATGATGATCTATTCCTCTACTGCCTCACTTTTTTTTTCAATTTTTTAACTGTAGTAAAATACACATAGCATAAAACTTACCTTTTACCATTTAACCATTTCTAAGTGTACATTCCAGTGGGATTAAGTACATTCATATTTTTGTGCAACTATCACCACCATCCATCTTCAGAACATTTAACAGCAACTACCTATTCCTCCTCTAGGCCCCAGCAACAACCATTCCACTTTCTGCCTCAGTGATTCTGACTACTCTAAGTACCTCCTATATGTGGAATCATTCAGTACTTGTCTTTTTGTGATTGGCTTACTACACTCAGCATAACGTCCTTGAGATTCTCCATGTTGTAGCATATGTCAGAATTTCCTTCCTTTTTAAGGCTGAATAATATTCCATTGTATGTATGTATATACCACGTTTTTCTTATCCATTCATCTATGATGGACACTTGGGTTGCTTCCACATTTTAACTGTTATGAATAATGCTGCTATGAACATGGGTGTATACACCTCTCTTCAAGACACTACTTTCAAACCACTGCCTCATTTTAAAATCAGGTATACTTAGACCCAGGGTTCACATAAATTGCTTGGGATCTCACATGAAATGCCAATATTTTCATTCCTGGGACATAAATTCTGTGTGGGGTACCTCTTGTAAAAAAAAAAAAAATCTTCATGATTTCCCTATATCTCAGTTCTTCAAGAGCAAAATATTGAGAACATGAACTATTTAAAGGAGATCACTTTGTAAAATCAGATCAGAGACATATGATTTACAAGGTAATGTTATGATCATTATTTTACCTACATTTGTAAAGCTCATAGCAGTTTTTTAAATAAATGTATTATTTTATTTTATTTATTTTTGGCTGTGTTGGGTCTTCGTTGCTGTGCGCAGCCTTTCTTTAGTTGCAACGAGCGGGGGCTACTCTTCGTTGTGGAGCATGGGCTCTAGGCGCCCAGGCTTCAGTAGTTGTGGTGTGCAGGCTCAGTAGTTGTGGCTTGTGGGCTCTAGAGCGCAGGCTCAGTAGTTGCGGCTCACAGATTTAGTTACTCTGTGGCATGTGGGATCTTCCCGGACCAGAAATGGAACCTGTGTCCCCTGCATTGGCAGATGGACTCTTAACCACTGTGCCACAAGGGAAGTCCCTCGTAGCATTTTTAAGCTTGCATTTACACACACTAATCCACAACCACTAGTGAGGCGGGTAAGGGAGATAATAGTACTCTTATTTTGCAGGTGACACTGAGTTTTAGAGAGACCAAAAGCTTGTTGCCAGGAAATGACAGAACTGGACTAAATGTCTTGTCATTACCCTTCCACTGTTCCATGCTGTTCCTCATGCATAATTCCTTCCTCCCAGCCCCCCCTCCTTCATGCCAACTCACGACATCCATGTCAGTCCATGCAGCCCTCGCCTTGTGTTTCAGGATACTGTGATGAACACACGCCTAAGACTGCCCTCACTCACCACTTCATCCCGAGTGGCCACACAAAGGGCCTGGCACATAATAGAGTCTTAGTGAATGTTTGAATAATAAATGAATGACAGAACTAAATGCACATGCTGATGCCTTTAAGAAGCTGAGAGGCAGGGAAGCAACGTTATGCTATCACAGTACCTTGACAGACTGGGGCTGGCGCTGTCCACTGTCCCAAATCAGCACATCGAACTGTGTCAGCTCCTCTCAGTGTGAAACCCTTAGCACAGTGAAAGCTACAGTTGCTGTTGTACTGAAATGCTCTCGAAGACAGGGAGCAATCCATGCTTCCGTGGACAGGACTCTCCAGAGGCTCACAGACAATGGCTAAACGGAAAAAGTGATTGTCTGATACTGGGCAGTAGAAGGGCTCAATTCTTTCTCAGAAGAGCCCCTTGAGAGATGCTCCATCTTTTCGACCCACATCGTCAGTACATGCAGAACCCTAAATCCTCCTTTTTCGAAAAGAGGTATCTGCCGGGAACACCTTGCCATGCCTCTGTTTACCTGGATCACTCACCTGCCCTTCAAGTCTCAGCTTAGACTTCACTTTCCTTAAGAAGCCTTCCCTGCCCACCCCAGCTTGGGCTAGAAGCTCTTCCAGTGTGCTCCCACAGCCCCTGTTCTTGAGCTGTTCATGCATTATTGTAATTCTGCCCCTCCCCTTAGACGGCAATCTCCTTGAGGCTGGTGTCATTCATCCAGAGTTTTATTCCCAGAGCCTGGCAGTGTTTCGGACATTGAAGGTGCTCTTTAGATATTTATTGGCAATATTTGTGAAATTGGATCTGGAAGGAGGAGATATAGAACAGACTGGACTTTTAAGGAAAAAGCTGGAACAACGTACCTTATTGTTGGCACTCTAATACTGAGCCCTATAAAATGATCCTGAAAGAGCCTTGTCTCTTGAACACAGGATGTCATCCTAATCAGACTTCAATTGCCAAGTGAGTGCAGCCCAAGGTCAGTTCCTGAGCACAATTAGGCCCCGAGTGACCTCAGTTCTGATAAAGACTGGCTTCCTCCTGCTTTTCCTTGACAAAGCATGTCATCTCCAGGATACTTCTGGAGTTTATCAGAGTATAAAGATTACCTGTACACTGTGACCTTAGACCTCTGTTTTTTACAGAATCAGGGCATTTAAGAACCAAAGACCCTCTAGTGTTTCTCTCTTACTTGGCAGATGAGAAAAGTGAGGTTCAGAAATTTTAAATGACATCCCTAAGTTCTTATATGTAGACAGTAGTAGAGCTGGGTTTATAATCCAGGTCTCCCGGGAATTCCCTAATCCAACATTTAATTTCCCCCATATCCTAGTCCCCATTTTTGCTTTATAAGATGAAGGTGTGAGGCAATTACACAGAATTCAGTTTTGTGGTATTAGCTAACTGCCTAGAATTGTGTCACAACCTCTTTTTCAATGCAGTGTTCCTTTGATCCTTCGTCAAAGGCTACCACTGAGGGCTATGGTGAGCAATCTCTCTCTGTGTCCTAACAGCCACTCTTCTGACTCCATCTGAAGTATAGGAAGGACGCTGACCCACAGCTTCTATACACCAATGAGGCAGGGAGGGAAAAAAGAGGCAGAAACAAAGGCTCTCTGCGAGGTACATTATACAAGCTATTTAATTGTATACTTTTTATATACTTCATCCTCATTGAAGCTCCTTGCAATCCGTAGCTCATTTCATGGAGGAGAAAACCATGCCTCCCGGACGATGAACAACCTGTTTCAGTGCCAGAGCCTGGAGGAGGTCATCCTGATGTTAAGAGCCCTTGATCTTTCCACTGTGCTGTGACTCCTTCCCGGTGCACTGGGGGCTGCTAATGAAAAATCCTACCCTCGAAGGTTGGCAAGGGTGCAGTCCCTCAGCCAGGGCCAGTGCAGCAGAGTGTGTCCCAGCCCCTCACTCGATGGTCAGGTTCACATTCAAATTTGTAGCTGGAGCCATTGCAAAGGCAGTGAGGGGATGGACACAGTCCAGGGTTCCTTTGCTAGGGGCTTCTGGGAGCTGACACTGCGTAGCCGGAGAGAACAACCAAGAACAGAGAGAAAGGTACTAAGGAAGGAGAAAAACCATGCCCACAGCTAGAGAGCAATGGTGAATCCATCTCTGGAAATCCAGGTGGCGCTAGGAATCTGTAAGGTTCAGGAGACCCTAGTGATGTTTGTCCAGACTTGTATATAGTACCAGGCTTCAGGGCGACCTAAATCTCTTTAAAATAAAAGTCTCCTTCAAGATTTTTCTAATGTCCTTTATTCCCTTTACTGCTATAAACCTGTCCTGGTAGGTCTTCTAGTGTCTACTTACAGATGTAGATGCTATCCTTTCCCTCTTACGTGAAATTTATGAATGAGGTCGTTCTGAAATTGCTTGAGGGCAGTGAGTTTTGGGGAAAGGAGGGCTTTTAAATTTTGTTTAAAATAAGTAGTAAAATCAGCCTCTTTTTTTTTCTAGAGCCTGACACTCTTTTCCTATCCCAGATGAACACAATCTAGCTGAGTGGTAGGTCAAAGGAGAGTCAAGTTGTGGTGATTCAGGCCAGTTTCTCCATAAGCTAGCCAGTTTCATCTGTGCTCCCATCAAGAACCAGGTGCAGTGGACATTATACATCCCCAACTGCCTGAAACTCACCTTGACAGACTGGAGCTGGGGCTGTCCACACCCCCGAGGCTGTGCACTGCACCAACTCTGGCCCAACTAATGCAAATCCCTCTTCGCAACTGAAGCTGCAGCTGGACTGGTGCTGGAATGCTTTTGCAGAGTGGAGACAGGTCATGCTTCCTTGCTCAGGAGACTTCAGGGGTGGGCACTGGACAGCTAAAAACAACCACAGAATAATGGCATGAGACCTTAGATTATGCCTAGCACCTTGGAAGCTTTGAGATGCTGCAACAGCTGTCTGCATCTTCCCAAAGTGTCAGGCAGGTGAAGAACTTTGGTGGTTAAATGGTACTTTCAATAGCTGTTTGGAAAGATCCAAGCATCCTTTTGTTGTTTACTTTTTAAAGAAGCAAGGTAAAATGATCAAATTAATAATACCCAACCCCTAAATCATTATTGTACTCTGTTCACTTTGCAATTAACAAAGGGAGAAGGACCCTTTTGTATTGCTTTTGCCTGAGAATCAAGAGCTAAACTGACTACCTCACTCCACAGATACAAAATCATGCAAATTAAAATTAGTGTTACTCTGGTTGACGGGTAATAGTCATCAGCAGAATTTCCCATCTAACGTAGATCCCCATCCTTTCCCTTGTCTTTTAAATGGGGGAAGCTTGTTCTCCCCTCTGAAATTCTAGTTGTGAGTGAAGATGGAAAGAACTGGGTGTACGTACCTACACACTGTGGAGGCGTATTCGTCCAGATTCCAGAAGCCAAACATTCCAACTCGCTGGGTCCATTCAGCGTGTACCCTTCAGCACAGTGGAAGCTGCACTGTGTGTTGAAAGGGAAGTTTCCCAGAGGGTGACTGCAGTTCATGAGCATGTGTTGAGGGAGGTCAAATTCGCTACACTCTGTGACTGTGGGGACGAAATATTGATTTCTTTCTTTGCGGGTGGAAAGACAATGTCAGGTTTGCTAAAAGCTGAGCTGTTTGTATAACCCACCTAAACCAATCTCCCTGGACTTCTAACCCAACCTGTTCATCTTTAGCTTTGTATTGGTTGCATCTTGGGAAATAATCATTCTTTCACTGGTTTTTATTCCCAAAAAGCAAAATTAGCCTGAAAGAGTTCTCTTTGTTTTACTGCCTTTTCATTTCCCTTTTACCTTTTGAGATCTGGGGAGGAAATGCTCTCTCTAAGAATAAAGTGTTTTAACCCAGAGTGTGTGTCTCTGACAACTTGAGTGAGGCAGACTGACAGATGGTCGAGAGAGGCCCTAGGACTAGCCTTTACCCACTGGAGCAACTCCAACATGATTTTCTCCCTGGCATCGCCTCTAGCATGAGATCAAGGACCACAATACTATCAACAACATAGTGGCCTCACCGTATTCACATTCTGGCCCATAGAATCCAGGGTAACAGGAGCAGGTGTAGTTTCCGATGGTCTCAATGCACTCTCCTTGCTTGCTGCAGGACATATCCTGGCAGGAGGCTGCATGGATACAGAAGGGTCAGGGTCATGGGCATTCCCAGGAGGTGTGAAGAAAAGCTGGACTCATTCCAAGTCACAGACTCGGTCCCACTTGGGTAAGCTTGATCTAGCCAGACAACAGAAAAACCACAGCATCCGCTGGAGAGCCAGCTTGTTCCCTGTGAAGGACACTGTCGGAGCCTGCTGGAGCATTCCCTGGCTTCTATTTGAGGCTGCATTTAGTGTTGCCTGAAGAGGGGTTGCCATGTGCGGACACAGAGGGACAAATAGAGCCACCAATGCATGTGTAGACAGTGAAACTCCTCTGTGTGGTACAAAATAGTTGTGGCTTTTGACTAAGAGCGTTCATAGAGTTGTATTATTATGGAAACTCCTATGACAGATATCACAGCATGGAGGTTAGGAACCAGGGGTGGCAGGGGTCATGCATACATAGTCAGAATCCACGCTCCACTCCCTAATATTATGTGGCGTCAGGCAAGTTACTTCTTTGAGCCCAACCTGCCCACTGTTAGGGCCAAAGCTCTTCCACCTTTGATCTAAGTCTATGCCCGACACCACATGGCAGAGGAGCAGAGGATCTGAATGAGATGTTTAAGACCTACTCATGGTCAAGGACAAATGACCTTATGGGGAGCTGTGTCACAAGTCTAAATATGCCAGATTTAGATGGTACAGAGATGACTGGCCTGCCAGGCCCTCCTCACTAAGGCTATGCCACTTGGGTGACAGCACAGAGAAGGGGCAGATTTTCTTTCCTGTAAGAGACTTGTTGAGGGTGTATGCACTATGCCCTTGGTGGTAGATTAGTATTAGAATTGATACCATGAAAGCACTGAGAGTGTTTTTATCGATGAGGTCATAGCTGGGAGCAAGGTCTGTGGCTGGACTCTTTTCTGGTGGTGTTTCCTAAGCCCAGCCAACCATTGGTCTACATTGGGGTCTATCACAAGAGGAAATCCATATGTCACATAGCAGGTTGTGCTACTTGGTCTCTATATTCCCTCTTAACCCTGAGATGCTGTAGCTCTATAAGCCATGCAGTGTTCTACAGCAGGAAGTTCTGATGGCAGCCAGTGAGTCTGGTGAAGCTGCACTGAACCACTGGGAAGGGTTCCAGGTAAAGAGAAGATGCAGGAAGCAACAGGAGTTCCTAAATAGAAGTTCGGTCCATGTCTTCCACCCTATTCACCTTGACCCACCAGTGCCTTACAGTAATACCTGCCTGCCCTATGCTCTCAGAGCATAAAAATTTTGTTCTAACTGTAGCTTCCTTAGGGTCTCAGAACTCTAGGAATGGCAAAACAGCCAATGTTCTGCATTCTATTCCATTTCAGGGTTTCCAGGCAGGTTAGTAACTTGTCTATTTCTTGGATCTCCAGGAAAGAACATAATGGTGATTCAATGAATCAACCTTTTTTTTTTTTTTCCTTGACACCTTGTTCTGAGATCTAAGAAATCCTGACATTAGGGAATTATTCCAGCTTGGTTTTTTTGTTGCAGTGGAGTGCACCTATCTTTTTCTCATCTATCTCCCACAGAGGACTGATGGTTCCCTACATCCTTTACATCTTGGATGGCAAAATGGCAATCAATGCCTAGAGTATTGTATTAGTGGAGGTGGAAGCCAACTGCGTTCTGGTGAAATTGTACCAGTTAGTGATGCCTGCCATTGTTGCAGGCTAGAGGAGTGGTCTTGTTCATTATCATTCATGCCAGTAATTTGCAATCTCGTTTCTTCCTTGCAAGCTTTATTGAGGAAGACTATCTTGCAGAAATGGAGGCTGAAGTTTGAGTGGGGAGGGGAAGCAGTGGCACATTGGAACATCTCGTGGCAGCCAAGATAATCTGATCAGGACAGTTGTAGGGAGGCATAGCCCAGGAAGGGTAGGGAGCTGACTGAGAGAGCAGTAGGATGAGCTAACACTCTCGTAATGTCCGTCCTGGCCTATAAAGAACAGGTCATCGTTTTATTTATTAAATATAATAATAAGTTATTTGTAAAACGAGATCTGACTACATGACAATGCGTGTACGGATATGTTTCCCCTCAGCTAGGAGGCTGTATGAGGAGAGGGAGAAAGTTCAGGGGATACTCTATACTCTGTATTCTGTTCCATTATTGTTGAGGGCTTCTGAGGGGAGGTGTTTATAATCTAACAAATTTAGAACATATATAGCAGAGTGTGGCATCTGTAAGATGATTTATTGAAGAAGAAGCTTAGAGTATTCAGGACTCTCTTGCCCGGGGTAGTCCATACTCTCCCTAGCTACAGTGTTTGTATGCTACCCAGGGCAAGGTGGGCTCCTCTGGATGGGAAGCCACATCAGAAAGATGGAATCAGTTCTGGCACGAGGCGCATGACCACAGGACGACCAAGCTTTCACGTAGGTCTGCTTACTCTGGAATCTGGAGAGTGGAGAATCAAATATAGTCACAGGATCTCACCTTTAGTTACCTCTTCCCTTTCCTCACCCCTCATCCCCTACCAAAGTCCAATGGACCTGGAGATATGTTGCTGTTGAAGGGAATCTGTAAAGCACTGTCATCCTTGGTCATGTTCTCAGATTGCCTCCTGAGAATGTTGAGCTAAGAGTGTGGTTGCATATGTGGCTAAAAATACCACCTTTGGAGTAAACATGAGTTTGAAACTGGCTCCATCATCAAGGAACTTAGAATCTTGGGTAGGTTCTTGAATAGCTCTGAGCCTTTCCCTCATCAGCAAAATGAGGGCAGGAGAAGGAGCTGATTGATGAGGTTCTCATGAGGACTACATGCAACTAATACTAAACAGACTAATGACACATGAACTAATAGTAATGCCTGGAACATACTGGTGTTCGATAGGTATTAGTTACAACTGTATCTCCTAGAGGCAAGGCCAAGTTCCCTCTCAACTTACACAGTCTCTTATGCTAGGGCACAGTGGTACAAAAAAGCTCTGGACATAAATTTTAGGAGACGGATCTCCTGAGCATCTATTTCATCAATTATAAATTAGAAGGGTGGACCAGATGATATTAACATTTCCTTCTGGCTTCAAAAGGCCAGTTTTCTCTAATCCTGAACTTATATTCTTCAAGGTGCTCAATAATGCTGCTGGATTGACAGTTTACTCTTTGTTTTCATGTCCCTGACTTTGAGACTCAATGTTATTGACTCAGGGGCTATATTAACGAACCAGGGAAGGCATTTTTTATAAACAGTCGGATTTCCGAGCAGAGAAGGCCCTACCTGTATAGCACAGTGCCCGCTTTTTTTTCCCACAGGGCTCATCATTCCACTTGCCGGGGGCTGACAAACTCTTGATGTAGATCTCCACGCAGTCCTGGTTGTTCTTCTTGTTGTTGGGCTCGTTGTCAGCCCAGTTCTCAGCCTCCTCAGTGAGAGTCTTTTTGGTTCCCACCCAGGTCCATTGATTGTTGATCTTTCGGATGCCAATCCAGTAGTAAGAACTGTAGTAAGGTATGGCCTCATTGAGGTAAGCAATCTCATTTTTATTCTGGATAGCTACTAAATCCGTGTAGTACTTCTGGCAGAAGGCCCGGGAATAATTCCATGAATATGATTTGTTGCTGTAGTGATAGGTCCACGCTGCCACTTCTTTCTGGTTAATTAGCTCTAAGTAAAGGAAAGTGTGGGTCAGGTTAGCACCCCTAATGAGAAGGAGATTGTGAGCATAAGTACACTTCTGTGTAGTCAGATGAGTTTGACTAGAAGACAAATACCAAAAACATGACCGTTTTATGTCTAATCTAGTTGTTTTAAGGAAAAAGAGTGGTTTCCATCTTTTACTTGAAAGTATACATGAAGTCGGAATAAGAAAATGTCCTCTTCTGAGGATCCTTGGTATTCAAGTGCTGGAACCATAAGATACCAGAGTTGGAAGGGACCGTAGAGGTCATTTAATCTTCTCCTTTTATGAATGGAGGAGACATTGAATCATCTGCCCAAGCCCAGAGTAAATGACATGTAAAATGTCTCAATGGCTGCCTCGTATCTCCAGGTGCTTCCTCTTCACGGGGAAAGTAAGATGCTTTATGATGTGGCACCTACCTGCTGGTCCAGCCTCATCACCCACCATATTTACTTTTTTAGCAAAACGTTAAGTCCCACTTCCATGCCTTTGCACGTGCTCTCGCTGCTTTTCTGGCTGCCCTGCCCGCTTAGGCGTGGTAACCTTCCTCTCCTACTTTCCTGACTTTTCCAGGTGGGCTTGGTATTCAGCTCCCACCCTGCCCTTCTCTGTCACCACCTCCCCTACTGCCAGGTATTGCAGCATCTGTCTATATGACGTGGGTCGCATGTGCTAGATTTTGAAGCCTGATGGTGGTCTCTTTTTACCCCTGGATTCTTAACACCAAGCACAGAGCGTGGCACTTAACAGGCATTCGCTCCATGCTTGTTGGGTGAAACACAACAGGTTTGTGGCAGAGGCTCATTGTACCTCGCGGTTTGCAATCTTACACTTCATCCCACTGCTCTGGGCTGTTTCCCTTCGATAAACTACTCTACTTCCTCCATCTCTGCTTACTCACTTGTTAAAACAGGACTTAAAACAGGCCTTTTAAAGAGATGTTTGTGAACTCAAATGAAATAAAGAATGTGCCCCTTAAAGGTATAAAGGGTATTATGATGCCAGGTATTGTTATCCTAGCCGGTGGGAGCTCACCCCAGCCAGAAGAGGCCAGTTCCCATGTGAAGAGGTGTACAATGTAAGCAATCAAACCTGGAAATGGCTCTATTTCCTGTTTATAAAGTCACGTTCCTATTCGACCTTCTTCTCTGCTGCCCACAAGAGGGTCGTTTCCGTTTGTCCCTCCCTCACAGGCACCTCTGTGGCTTTTTTTTCCCTGAAGACTTTATTCTGATGTCACCAGGGCTGCATATTGGCTTGCAGGGACTCTAGGCAATTTTGCCTTTGGAGTTCCCTTCCTCGATAATAAAATATTAAAAACTGTATTTTATAACTGCATTGGTGTAAAGATGAACATATTAGTATTATACACTAAAACATTTTGGGGCGGCCTAGAAGGAAATGATTTTTAAAGAAATTAAAGCATTTTTACGGGTCCCTAAAAAGTAACGTGGGCCTGTGTCTATTGAGTCTAATGGATAAGTTGGCCCTGGGTATATATGTGTAGGTTCTTCCTGAAGCCTTTTCTACCAATAGGATGGTGTCGGGTGCACTTTTCCTCCAGGAATCTGGGCTTGAACTGTTTTCTAATGCCTCATAACAACCGGCTACCATCCTTAACTTCTCCCATCTGGAGAAGTCACCCTAATCACTGAGGGCCAGGTGAAGGGTTAGCATAAACTTTACCAGTGATGAGGGCACTGAAGCAAAAGAGTTGGGTGGTTCTGAAGACCACTCTCTGAAATCTCCAGTTCCAGATGGCTTTTAGGCAGCTGGCCTGTAATAAGAAAAGAAAACTTCCTTTTAGTATCCACATGCAATCACTGTGGCCAAACAATTCTAGTTAATAATCATGGTATTGAGTTACAACCCTGCCTGTTTCCATTTGGGGGTGGCTCAAGCCCTCTGCTCCCTTTTTATTTCTCACTGCTCTGCTTGAGTCCTACGCCAGTTGGACACTGCACCAAGGCTCAGGACAAAATTCATTCCTTCAGTCATTCAACAAATATTTATTGAGTAACTACTTTGTGCCACTAGTATTTGCTTTTCTGACATATTTTGTAATATTTATGTAAATAAACACTGTCATTATTATTATGCAATAATCTCCCTTTAAGAACTGGTATGCCATACCCAAGAGTACTAAGAAGTCACACAGAAACTCCATGATCCATACAGTTGTCTGACCTATACTTTGATGCACAGAGCATCAACTAATTGTGCTGTGCTATGTCGTCTATCCTGTATTATTGATCTATGTTTTCTTTTCTTGCTTTATCATTTCAGCATATATCTATAATATTATCCAATGCTTAATGTATACATGTATATATACATACATATATAATTTTTATTAATATATGAATAATAAACTTATCCCCCTTGGATCTATAGCAAGTATGATTTCTCATGAGCTCCCTTCTGTTGGGACTTCATCAAATCTAATAATATTTTTAAAGCGTTTTTAGACAAATAAGTTCTGTAAATGTTCATCCAACACCCTCATGTTACGCATGAAAATACTGAAGGTTGAAGAGTCTAAAGTAACATTCAAAAGGACAGAAGCAGAGCCTGACTTTGAAACAAGAGCTTTCTCCACTTTACTTTCTTACTTTTGTAAACCTCCAGGCTTTCAAATCCATGCTGCGTTGTTGTCGATGATAGAATATGTGACATGACCAAGTCTAGCTGCCGCATCTGTACTCATCCAGAGCTACCCCAATATAACCACCAACATAAAAATTGTGCGTTTGCTTTGCAACTGAAGCTTTATTGCTCTTCCAGCCAGACTGCTACCCCACACCCTTCCCATATAGAAATTCTCAGTTGCCACAGCTGGGCTCCAGAGATCGATGATGTAGGCTGTATGGGGAGGGTGGGTGGTGGTAGTGTGTGTGTGTGCACGTGCACAGTGCATATACACTGTTGACTACAGCCAGACCAGACAGTGAGGTGGGTACCACACAGATCAGTGCAAGTCTCCCAGATAGTGGGGTTATCTTTGTATAAGAAGCCTGGCACTTTTCCATCTAGGAGTTTCTGAATATTGGCTTTAATAAGCAGGCACATTTTGTGTTCTTATGAACTAGGACACTGATCAACTGGCCTCTGCAGGACCTATTATCAAACACTGGGAGTATCATAATGTTATGATTTATGGTGCTGTTTATTTGCACAGGAAGTATGGCGATAATCCCTTAGCGGAAACTTAATCCCATGGAGTTCTCTGTGGACTGTATTATATCACCAGCTATTATTAGTACCATATTTCTATTCAGTACCCAAAGAGTACCATGCCAGGTTCTATAGCAGAAATCTTTAAACCAGAATGAGCCTGGCTTCCCAAGGGGTACACAGACAAGGAGGATTTAAGTAAATCTGTGTTCAGATTCTCAACTCCAACATGTGCACTTTCCTAAAACCAATCTGCCTACAAATGTGTCCTTCTCCCATTTGATAAAAGAAATCATACCTTTTATAACTTGACTCTTATTTATCATTAGGCCTTGCCTCTGTATGTAAAAAACATCAGTGGGTGTGCCAAACAGAGACCATCCAAAATATTGGTTTAGATCTTGACAACTTGAATGCTTCAAATGATAGTGTAACAAATCTGTTTCAAGTCCAGTGGTTTCCATTTCTCTTTTCATCAGCTTTGATGAAGACCCACTTAAGATGTCAGATGCTAGACCATTGACTACATGTTGATAATACATCACTATGTAATTTGGGACATGAAACTTGGAAGGAATTCAAAGAATTGAGAGACGTTGCTATAATAAGCTTCCATTTCCATTTACTTAGTCATATGAATAAAAGTCCTTAATGCTTAAAAATCCTCAAAAAACGAAATTTAGGAATAGAATTGATACGGAACTTGTTTGATTGTATCAATAAATAATATTCACACAAGGTTACATGAATAGGGAAAAAGCCCCTCTTCTCATGTAGAGATGCATCTTCAACAGCACTTTAAATAGGGAAGTTTAAATTACTTATCAAAATTTGTAGTATGTTTATGCTATTTTACTTAAGTGTGTACTAAAAGTAATTGTCATGGTAACTCAGTCAAAAAGGTGAAAAACTTAGCAGAGATTTATGGTTTCAGAAAATTGCATCTTTTACATTTCAACTTAATTATGTTTTTATTTGTGTAAAGAAGTATGATATAGTGATCAGTAAAATACTTTAACCTTAAAAATGAATTAAATTCTGTAGAGGAAGTGAAATAGAAATAGGTATTAAAGAAGAGAAAATGAATAATACAAAATTCCCTATTATTAGAAACTAGTTTATGTTTTTTTAAGTGATGAGTGTTGTCAGATCACTATGGTATTTTATTCCATTGGATAAATTCTAGGAAATAATGTTATATTTATTTATTGTAAAAGGCCAATCTTTATAATGTACTGGAAATTCCATCTTTTATTTAAAAACTTATGATGAAAAATTTTAGCTCTCCACTTAGAAAGGTTCAAGAGGTTATCTAGTTTTTCAGGATTTTTTTGGAGGTACAGAAGCAAAACTATTGCTGGTGAACAGCACAGTAGTGTAGCCTAATGAAGGGGACCTCAATATTTGCCTTTGAAACTCTACTGCGTTTCTTCTCGGGTAGATTGGAGGAGGATCGCAGTGTTTTTAATCTAGTGGTGCTCTTCCTGTGCCCTTAGAAAGTGGTTTTCTTCCTGTAGAGAGTATTTCTAGGGGTTTCTCTGGCTTTGGGACCAGCTCAAGGAAGTGTGTTGGGACAGTGACCAGGTGAGGCTCCTATTTCCCTACCTCCATTCCCAACTCCTCCCACTATCCCAACAGAGCTGTTTTATGTTTTAACTTGTTTGTTTAAACTTTTCAGTATGGTTTGGTTTAAACAAAATAGAGAGACAGAGAGAGTGCTAGTTTTGAACATTTTAAGGTTTTAGAGGACTGGTAAGTGCTTCTGATCAAGACACAATATCTAAGAAAGGAAAATGCAAGTCATTGTGTGTCCCCGGCTTTAATCTGACCATACTTTTCTGTTTTTAAAAATCGAATACCAAGAATCACCTCTCATAGAATGTTTGAGAGCTATAGGAAACCATAAAGATTACTCCAAATCAATTAGGCATCTCTCCAGCATTCTTCAGCAGGTCTTTTGGACCACGGATGCTCAAGATGGGACCACCATCACTGCCTATCACTGAGACTCAGCGAATTTAGATGATTTGCCGAAGCTTCCGCACCGGAATGTATGTCGGGTTAAGACAGCGATTCTTATTTTCACAGAACTCGTGTACTCCTTTGAAAGTCTGATAAAAGCCATAGTCAGGATTCTTTTTTTAAAAAATTGCAGGCTTGCAACTTTTTAGACCATTTCAGAAGGTTCATGGACCCCAAGTTCAAATCTCTGTGTTAACGGTAAGGCAGCACCTTGACTCATTGGCAACTGACAAGGGTTTTGTGTGTGGGTGTGGAGGACGAATGATGCTTAAAATTCTTCATTCGAGTAATAATTTCCCTCTGAAACTTCCTTGGGGTGGGTAAGCCTTCTCACATCTGCCCCTGCTCTCAGTGTCATCTTTAGGACAGGGGGCTACATGGGTGAAGAGTTAAGGACTCTGTCCTGGTGTTTGTTACTAAACAAGTTAAGTGTTGAAACACCAGGAAATGCCTCTCTAGAGGAGCGGCCGTGTGCTCTGCTCATTTTTACTTTAATGTTCTTTGGCAACCTGCTTCAAACTGGAAGCCCCTGGGAAGGAGTCTGAGATGGGGTTATTAGAATAACATCCTGTGCCTGTGTAAACCTTCATGAAGGCTGCTTCGCACCGTGGTAATCTTTCATTTTACTTTTCAAATAACTAAAAGTGATTGCAGGGTGAAGAGAGAGGCAGAGACAAAGTAGAAGTGTTTAAAGTAAACAGAAGTGTTTTTCCCACGACCTTTGCATAGAAAGAGGTAGTAAATGCCAGTAGGAATCCCACGGCTGCCAGCATTCTGGGTGGCTTACAAAGTTGGCAGGAATTGTACCATAGAAAGGCGATGGCGGGGCGGAGTCAACATGACATACTATGAGGATGTGGAATTCGCATCTCTGCACAACTAGGGCACGTACCAGGCACCGGTGGGGGACCACGGATACATAAGGGGACGGGAGGAACCCCCAGCAACCGGGTAGGACATGGTACATTGGGGGGAGTGTGGGGGGAGGAGAAGTGGAGGCGGGACAGGACTGGTGCCCCTGAGGGGCGGCTAGGGGAGGGGAAGGGATCCCACACCTGAAGGGGGAAATTGGGGGACCATTGGGAGGGCAGAGGATCGAAAGGGAGCATGGCCAGTTTTCCCCTGCCCACTTGGGCCCCCGGGAGTCTGTTGAGATCCCAGGCCTGATCCTCTGCCCACCTAGGCCCCCTCCAGACACGCAGGTCCTGAGGGAGCGGGAGGGAGGGAAGGCGGAGCAAAAGTAAAGGCCAGACCTCCGGGACCCGGACCCCTGAGGGGTGGCTGGGGGAGGGGAGGAGTTCCTACACCCAGCGGGACCCACCCATGGTTAGGGGTCCAGCGGGATGGGGGAGACCCTGGGGGGGGGGATGGTGGTGGAGGGGCGCAGAGGGACAGAAGGGAAAGCAGCCAGAGCTTTCCCTGTCCACATAGGCACCGGGGAGCCTGTTGGGCTCTCAGACCTAATCCTCTGCCCTCGGAACATCCCGCAGAGCCCAAGACCCGCCCCTACACCCCCACCCAGGGCCCTACCTCTGCACTCGGAGACCCCCTCTGAGACGCCCTCCAATGTGCTGGGCCTAAACCCCACCCACACACCCTCACCCAGGACCTTGCCTCCAAACTGGGCAACTCCACACTCTGGTGCTCCACACTCCCCTTCCGCACAGGTCCTAAGCAGAGGCCCCGCCCCATGCTTGAACTCGCCCTGCTTAGGCCCTGCCCCCAAGGTCTTTTCTGGCTGCATGGGTCCCGAGCCTAGGCCCCGCCCACCCCTAAGGGGTGCTACTGGCACAAAAACAGAAGTATGGATCAATGGAACAAGATAGAAAGCCCAGAGATAAACCCACGCACATTTGGTCACCTTATCTTTGACAAAGGAGGCAAGAATAAACAGTAGAGAAAAGACAGCCTCTTCAATAAGTGGTGCTGGGAAAAATGGACAGCTACATGTAAAAGAATGAAATTAGAACACTCTCTAACACCATACACAAAAATATACACAAAATGGATTAAAGACCTAAATGTAAGGCCAGGCACTATAAAACTCTTAGAGGAAAACATAGGCAGAACACTTCATGACATAAATCACAGCAAGATCCTTTTTGACCCACCTCCTAGAGTAATGGAAATAATAACAAAAATAAACAAATGGGACCTAATGAAACTTAGAAGCTTTTACACAGCAAAAGAAACCACAAACAAGACGAAAAGACAACCCTCAGAATGGGAGAAAATATTTGCAAATGAAACAATGGACGAAGGATTAATCTCCAAAATGTACAAGCAGCTCAACACCACGAAAACAAACAACCCAGTCCAAAAATGGGCGGAAGACCTAAATAGACATTTCTCCAAAGAAAACACACAGATGGCCAACAAATGCACGAAAAGATGCTCAACATCACTAATCATTAGAGAAATGCAAATCAAAACCACAATGGGGTATCACCTCACACCAGTCAGAATGGCCATCATCAAAAAATCTACAAACGATAAATGCTGGAAAGGGTGTGGAGAAAAGGGAACCCTCCTGCACTGTTGGTGGGAATGTGAATTGGTACAGGAACTATGGAGAACAGTATGGAGGTTCCTTAAAAAACTACAAATAGAACTACCATATGACCCAGCAATCTCACTACTGGGCATATACCCTGAGAAAACCATCATTCAAAAAGGTATAGGTAGCACAATGTTCATTACAGCACTATTTTCAACAGCCAGGACATGCAACCAACCTATATATCCATCAACAGATGAATGGATAAAGAAGATGTGGCACATATATACAATGGAGTATTACTCAGCCAGAAAAAGGAACGAAATTGAGTTATTTGTAGTGAGGTGGATGGACCTAGAGACTGTCATACAGAGTGAAGTAAGTCAGTTAAAGAGAAAAACAAATACTGTATGCTAACGCATATATATGGAATTTAAAAAAGCGGTACTGATGAACCTAGGGGCAGGGCAGGAATAAAGACGCAGATGTAGAGAACAGACTTGAGGGAATAGGCAAGGGGGACAGGGAAGATGGGATGAAGTGAGAGAGTAACATTGACATATATGCACTACCAAATGTGAAATAGATAGCTAGTGGGAAGCAGCCACATAGCACAGGGAGATCAGCTCGGTGCTTTGTGTCCACCTAGAGGGGTGGGATAGGGAGGGTGGGAGGGAGGGGAGGCTCAAGAGGGAGAGGATATGGGGATATATGTATACATATAGCTGATTCACTTTGTTGTACAGCAGAAACTGGGAGGGGAGGCTCAAGAGGGAGGAGATATGGGGATATATGTATACCTATAGCTGATTCACTTTGTTGTACAACAGAAACTAACACAACATTGGAAAGCATTTGTACTCCAATAAAGACGTGAAAAAAATTTTTTAAAAAAAGAAAGAAAGGTGATTCTGTTCCCCTGTCTATGTTGTAGACCACAGCCTTGCACTTTTAGAGGCACAGCCTACAATGTCCCTCCCTAGACCCTCTGTCCTCTGCCTAGGTCCTGTCTGATTTCTCTCCTTCCTTTACAGTTCAGTTTTCTTAATTTCCTTGCCTCCCCTTTCCTCTCCAGGCCCCAGTCCCTCCAGACTACACAACCGCTCCTGCTGACTTTACCCCTGACTCCTAATTACCAAACCCAATGAAGTCTTTCCATCATTATCTCCCTTGACCTTTCTGCAGCAATAAATATTACTATTTCCTTTTGCTTAAAATGCTTCCCTTGGTTCTTCTCTCGATTCTTTTCTGACATCTTGAGCAACTGTTCCGAGTCTTCTCCTTAATCCACACCAACCGTCTTGCAGAGGTAGAGATAGAGATTCCCCTGGGTTCCTACCTCCCTGGCCCTATTCTCTTATCACTCTTCTGCTTTCCTAGGGCCTCCTTATGGCCGTCTGTTTGCCAGTGGCTCTCCATCAGCATCTCCATCCCTGACTTTCCTCCCGAGCATGAAGTCTGCAATCCAAATGCAAAACAAACATAGGAGCACATGCAGCTGGAGGCAGCTGCTGGCGGAGGCTTCTCGGGGCAAGGGATATGACTTACTCATGTCTGAATCCCAGCCGTAATAGAGAGCAGATGCTTAATCCTTAATAAATATGTTATAGATGAATGAATGAATAAGTGAAAAATGGCAAGGGAACGACTGAAAGTAAGATAGAGGCGTGCTGAATGGGAAAATGTTGGAGACATATGTGATAATTAGCACTAAGTACAGTATGGTTACAGCAGTGATCGTATCAAATGTAAAAGTGTATTATGATTAGGTAGAAGAGTATAATACGGCTGTGCAAAAAAAAATATGTTCTCGGCACTTGGTCTCATTCTCTTTGAGTATGAGAGAAACAAGGGGCATGATGGCTCGCATCCCATGTGAGAGAACAAAGGAGAAGGACTCACTCACTTAAACTCCATGCGGGTGGCAGATGGGGAGAAGTGGAGGAGAAGTGGGGGAATCAGGACCTACCATAGCTGGTGTGTCTCAGGAAAGCCTGGAGAAGCATCAAATAGTGGCAGCTCTTAGAAGAAGGAGAGGTGAAGGCAAATTCCATGTAACTCTCTGGAGTGGGTGTGTCCCTTTGAAAGGCTCCAGCACCGAAGAAGCTCATGTAAGGGATGCATGTTCTTATGAACAGACAGTATCACTGACCCGAGCCCCATAAGCTGCCTGCCCACAGAGACCCTGAAGTCCTCCATCAGGTGGGACCAGGGAGGGAAGACCAAGGATCCCTTCACATCAGTCTGCCATCAAATCCTATTGACTTTACCTTCTGATGAGATACCTGGCCATTCTGCAGATTTCCACTTTATTGCTGCAGCACTAATTCAGACATTATCCTTTCCTTCCTGGACCAGAGAAATCATCTTGTCACTGGTCTCTTCTCCTCAAGATTACCCATCTCCAGTTCTTTATCTCTAATGCTGTCTGAATGATATTCCTAACACAAAATCCGATCATATTGCTTCACTACTTAAAATCCATCAGCTGTTCCTACTCCCTGAGCAGTACATACCAGCTCCTTAAGATGACACTGTGAGGATCTTCAAGATGAGACTTCTTCCTACTTGTCTAGTCCCATCTCCTGCCATTACTCCTTAATTACACCTGCCCCCACCACAATTCTACGGTGCATTTATATAACACGACATCTTGTACTTTCCAGAATGCACAGTATGTTCCCCATGTTCTCTTTATGCCCTGGGCACCCTCTCCTTCTGTGGATGCGCTAGCTCTAAAAGTCCAAGAGTCTCCTCCTCAAAGGAGCCTTCCCTATTACCAATCCCTTCCTCCCCACTCCAAGAGAGGCACGCCCTTGTTATTGCCTGTGTTCTTTCCCATTATTTATTTCAATAACTATCGACTTATTAAGTGCCTACAATGTGTCAGGCACTGTTATAGGCACTGGCAATTAAAATGATAAAAGAAGACACGATTCCTTTCCTCATGAAATGTACATTCTGTGGAAGACAGACAATGAAACAAACACCAATATATACACAACAGTACTGAGCGAGTAAACATAAAAAATAGAAGACAGTGATAAGTGCTAGGTAGAGAATTAAAGCCAGGTTATGTGATAGAGGGACGGGGTGCTTATTATTAGACAGGGAGGGAGGTCAGGGAAGACCTCTCTACAAAGGTGGCATTTAAGCTGAGAGCAGAATGACCAGAAGAAACCAGTGAGAAGCAGGAGGAAAAGCATTAAAGACAGAAGGAAATGCTAATGTGAAGGCTTTAACGTGGAAGGAAAATGTGGAGTATTCAAAGAACATGAAAACATCAGTGTCGCTGGAATGGAGTGAGCAAGGGTAGAAGAGTATGAGATGAAGCTGGGGACAGATCACTCTGGGCTTTAGGAACTAAAACAAGGGGGTGAGGTTTTTGTTCTAAGTGCAAGACAAATGGGGCAGCAAGTAGATTTCAGGAGAGGTAGTGATGTGGTCTGATTGCTGCTGAAAATTGGGAAGTCCTAGAGGTTAGTTGAAAAGAAGTTGTTCTGGAGTCAGACCTTGTGAGTTGGAAATGACAGTTCCAGAAGGGATCCAATTGCCAGGGTTTTGAACAGAGAAGCGTCCTGAATAGATGCATCTAATCATGGTGTTTCTTTTTTGTAATTTGAGGTAATATTATAATCTGTAGTCTTTCAAATTAAAAAGCAGCAAGTCTACAGGTGGTTTTAAACAGATGATTTCTCTTCAACATTTATTTACATATACTCCTAGCACACTGCTAGGTGCATGGTGGGGCACCTAATAAATATTTGCAGATGTTGGATATTATAATATCTACAAAATCAGTTTGTTTCATCTTAGAAATTTCTTATGGGAAAGAAAGGAAATTAAAGAGGGTCAGTGAGAATACAAAAGGGGGAAGGCAGATATGAGAGTCATTGAAGAGACAGAACTATACAACTTGTCGGTGGCAGAGTCTAGATTTTCAAGGCAGTACAACTGATATCATATTATTTCCCTTAAGTTTATGGGTGATGGTGGTAATATAGCACAGATATTAGTGGCCTCAGCCTAAAGGCAGAAAATGAAACAGTGAAACAAAGAGGTCTATAAGCCAAATAGCAAATAGAAATAAAGACAGGAAGAGGAGCCCAGGACAACATGAACACTAAGAATCAAAGCATATATATATATATATATACACACACACATATATATGTATTTAGATTCCTGATCACTGTTATTTAGGATGAAATATTAGCATGAACTATAAAGTAGCATACTTAAAAGATTTTTTAAGCCTTTTGGACCATGGCTGACCTATATCTCTACAAATATAAAGGATTCATTTTGTGTATTTGATTTTATAAAATTTCTGTTTTGCTTTTCAAACAGAGAAATGAGTCACTTAGAAGACAATGTAATAATAAATTCCACTTATGAAACATCATGGGCCTACCCTCTAAGGTCAGGTCCAGAGTCTTTTCCCAGTACTGCCTGTTACGTAGTAAGTCACTGTGATGTTTGAGGGTTTGATTAATAAGCTTCCACTTACAAAATTCTGAAACTGCACTTTCTAAGAGCTAGCAGCCAGCCCAGGAGAGCGTGAACAATTTAACTACATTTTGAAAAATAGGTAATGGAAGGAAGAGTAAGAACTAGAATCAACAGACCTAAGATGGTTAAAAGGTATAAATGGAAATGAATCCAGACCTGCTTCTTAGTCCACTCACACCCTGACTAACATTGGCATAATTTAACTGTAAGTTCCCCGTCTAGCACTGCCCCACTCTGAGATCCATCTGATTGAAAACACCCCACCAGGGAAACCTGAACATCTTTCCTCAGGTCCTAGGGTTAATTGAAGCCACTCTGAACTTGAAGATGAATTTTCACACAGAGTTCGAGGTTCCGGAATCCCAAGAGACAAATGTATTCAAGGGCAAAGGAAAAGGTCTTGTCATTGAAATATTCAAAACAATTCCAGGGCTGGAGTTCTTAGCACTTCATCACAGAGTTCCAGCCTAGTTTCAGGATGCCAGTGGAGGCAGTTCTGAGCTTAAAGCGTAGGAGGCGAAAGGGTGGGGTTCCATAAAGCTCAGTGTTTATGTGGATGTCTGCATTTTCATCTGCGAAAAGTTGTACCTTTTGTCAGAATCTCAAAGAACTCCATGATTCAATCTGTTAACATTCCTCTAAAATAGAGGAGGATCCCAAAGAGAATCGACGGAAGAAAGAAAAAACTGTTCATTCATTTAAGTTGACCAATACAGGAAATTTATGCAAGAGATAAGACAAAAGTAAAACACATTCTTACATCATTGGAGTTCAAACTCGGGACAGACTCAAACTCCTTCCTCTTCTTTTCATCATCCTTTTATCCCTATTCTCCCCAACCTGGAAAATCCTCATTGCAAGTATTTGAAAATGGTACTATAATAAAGCGAAGAGAGGGAGTGAATTGGGTATAAGTGCTCCTTTCTTCTGGTATCCCATAGAAAGGGGCTCAAAAACAGGGGCAGTCTGGCTCCTCTCTAGCCACAGACTGCAGGATTGTAGACCCTAGGACTGTATGAGATATGCCTTGTAAGTCGAGGGTAAAACTCTATGTGTCTTATCTAGGATAATGTTAATAAGTTCAAGAAAGCCTTTTTCCTTGGATCTTCCCTGGATCCCAAATCCCGCTGAACCCCAAGAATTTTCTCTTTCTCGTAACAATAACAGCTAACATTTACTAATCCACAACTATGTGCCAGGCTCAGACCTAAATGCTTTTCAGTGTAAACTTATTTAATCCTCACAATGATGCTACAAAGTAGAGTACTATTATTCTGTCCATTTTATAGAAGAGGAAACTGAGTCACTAACAGGACTGAGAGCTGAGGCAGAAATGGGAACTGTGTGAATACTCCACATTAGTCCCAGCAGACTCTTAGGGCTCAGAGAAAGAAATAGGCGAGCTGGGGATGAGAAAACATTTAACTGTAGTCTTGTCCCAGGACACTTGCTCAGTCTTGCATTCAACCCAGACAGAAGAGCAATCCTAGAGAAGGGGGTTGAGGGTTCACCAAGGTTTGCTCCAGGAGAGTCCCTGTAAGCCCTGCTAGGAAAAACAGCAGCTGTAGAGTCAGAGGACGGACGTTCAGATCCAGACAACATCAAGCCTAACAGTGTACCTTAGGTAAAACACCTAGCCTCTCTGTAAGACACAGCAGCTTCATTTGTAACATGGACATAGCAACTCACAAAGATGTGGGGAGGGTCAGAGTGGACAGCAGGTTTTGAAATGCTTACAAACTCTGGAAGGCTACTCAACACGAAGCTCCATGATTACTGCCCTTCCTCATTTTCGGAAGCTTTACCTGCCTGACTCAGCTCCGAACCACTTCAACTCAACCACTTCCCATAGTAAAGAGAAATGAACTTACCATCTCCTCTGTGACACAGCCAGCTTACTGCCGTCTGTGCAGCCCAGACTTCTTATAGTCCTGCTGCCTCCCCTCAGCTGTCAGGCTGTTTAGAAAAGCAACTTCCTATTCACTTTCCTGAAAGTCACCGCAGCCCTTCCCATGAAGTTAGAATGTAGATAATACAGGAGCAGTGTTGGAAGCTTAGAAATAACAGTCACCGAGGAGACGGGCAGGGGGGTTTTGCCGACTTCCCTGGGAGGTGGTCCACAGACAGCGGTGAGTGTGAATCACTCCTGGACATTCCAGGCTGAGTAGTATAGGAATCGTACCCACACCCGCCGTGGTCAGGTTTCTTTTGACGATGATATGAGCTCCAATTTAAGGTCATATATTGGAAAACTCTCTTCGTCTTAATCATAATGTCTTAGTGTAAGTTTTCCAGTTACTGTGAAGTCTCAGTGAATGTTTTCTATTCCAGCAGGCTTCTGACGGATAAGGGAGAAATATAGTAACAAAAAATAATTAGGTGGGAAAGGGAAAGCCACTAAGGGTTTTCTGGCAAATGGAGGGGTTGTTGGAAGGACTTTGGGAGTGAAAATATAAAACAGACATGGGTCATTATCAGAAAGGGACTCCTGCTTCTTAAATCAGAAAAAAGATGTAAAAATGGTTAGTGTGGGGAAGTAAAAGGCTGTGTGGCACAGTGGTTAAGAGACCCCACTTGGTTCCATGTGTGGCTCTCCTTTAGCCAAACTACTTAAACTCTCTACACCTTTTTTTTTTTTTTAAACTGTGAAATAGAATGATTATAGCAGAACTTCTCTTACAGGGCTGTTATGTGATTAAATGAATTGATATGTGGAGAGTGCTTGAAACAATATCTGGTCCACAGTTAGCACTCAACAAATGTAGGCTATTATTATTACTTCTCAGATTTGCCATCAGACAGCAACATCAAGTATCAAGCATTTAGTGTCAAGTCAGAAAACCGTAACTCCAGTTTATCCCCTTGGAATTCTAGTTGTGCAGTAGTGGGTGTTATTCTTCATTCAGTCCATGATTATCATAGCTTGTAAATGGATCGATTAAAACTGGGATAAAATGGAAAAATCTGGAAGTCCAAAGATAAAGATGACTTAAAGAGCTTGGGCCTGCATTTTTACTTGGGAATTTGGGACAAAGAGGAAAGGATTAATACGTGGTAGAAATAGAAAACCTGGTGAAGGAGGCGGTGATAGAGGAATGGTAGCAGGAGAACAAGGGATGCTGAGAGAGAGGAAAGCACGAGGGACTTTGGGCAGCATGATGCAGAGGTTTAGAGCCAGACTTCCTGCCTCCACCGCCTACAAGCTGTGTGACCTTGCAAGTTACTATCCTCCTGTGACTCAGTTCCTTCAGCTATACTAACAAATAAGGATAATAGTCATCAGTTACCGCCACATGGAAATGCTTGGACAGTTACATGGATATACGTGTGAAGTGCTCAGAACAATCCCTGGCACACTGCAGGTGCCGTGGATGCGCTAGCTATTATTTTTCTAAGACGTGCCTCCACTCCCTCCTGTTCTTATTCTCACTCTCCAGATCCTCTTCTTGACATTGCCTTATTCAAAAAAGAAAATTTCTCAGATGGATATGAGGGAAGGTGCTACGTAGACTCTAGGTTCTACCAACAATGTGTTTTAAGTGGGATAATGTTAAAGTTTAGGGAGTGTGAGGGGAGTAGAAAAGGATTCCAAGGAATAGGAATGGAAGGAAAATACCATTGACTTTGTTTAAAAGCTATTCAGGCTGAATACCATTTGCTTGAATGGATTTAGTCTATGTAGAAAATCTATATTGTTTCTAATTATGTGGCCACTAAAAACATGATGATTCTAATATAATTTAATTAGTAGTGTTACTTCTCTGTTTCATGTTTTCTCATCTCTTCATATTGTACTAGAAATTCCCAAAGGGCAGGGCCCCTTTTTATATTAGTCTTGCTTTTCCTGTAGTATCTAGCAGAGGGCAAATAGACACCCAACAAATACTTGTTGACTCATTTATTAGGTGGATGGCTCTGGGTAGACACAATAAAAGTGTCCCCTCCCAACTTCCTCTCTGAATTCTGTTTATATTATTTCAGTGGTGCATTCGTATACACAGGAAATATTTAAGCTCCTTCAAGGCTTCAGGCATTGTGCTAACACTAGGGATTCAATAATGAGCAACACCTTCGTGGAGCTCAGAGTTGTTTTATTTAGAGGTGGGGCATTGGATACTAGATTA
Organism: Orcinus orca; assembly: GCF_937001465.1. Lineage (NCBI taxonomy): Eukaryota > Metazoa > Chordata > Mammalia > Artiodactyla > Delphinidae > Orcinus > Orcinus orca. The sequence goes on along the minus strand of NC_064559.1, from coordinate 60,598,865 downwards.
AAATCACACAATTAAATGCAGGAAGAAAAAAAATGATGTGGGGAAACTTTCTAGGCCATTTGAGGCTTGGAGTAGCCCAGGAGCTACCAGATAGCCACAGTGGCTGGAGGTTTGGGAAGGAAGCTGGGTTAGGGAGCACCCAGACCATGTCGGGTCCCACAGGCCATGTTAAGGTTGTATCTTCATGTGTAGCATCTGTCATCTAGTCAAATAGAAGGCAGTTAATTCTAAGGGAAGTTCCACCTGCACAGCTGGTCCTCTACTCATAGAAGACTAGGGAACTTTCTACAGAATAGTCCGTAGGATGACAAGTTAGAACTTCAAAAGAAGAACATATAGCTTTCCCCCCTCATTGTTAATGTAATACATGTTTGTTGTAAAGAAAAGAAAAACATAAAGTAGGGAAAAAATTATCCAAAGTACTGTCACCAATGGAATTGGAATCACTTTGTATATTCAGCACAATGCTTTTGTCATTTGATAATATATCATAAACTTTTCTGATACAATATTTCTGCTCTAGTTACAACTAAAAAAAAAAAAAACCCTAAGTGTCTGTCACTCCCCTGATGGCTGACATAGTCATGGACAAAGCTGACCCTTACACAAATTTCATGAACTGCTAACTCTTCCCACTGAAATTTTATTTAAATTGGTCTGTGGTATTATGCTCAAGCATTTCGTTTCTCTATCTTTGCTCTGCAGTTTTTGAAAGGGAAGGAAAGGCAAGGGAATCAGTCACTGGCCAAGGTCTCAAACAGTAAACATGAACCTTCACAAAAACTATCTACACACATAACCTTAAATAGAAATTAGATTCTCAGGACACACTCCATATTAGCCCATTTATGCCCACTTAGCCCCATCCAGAGTTTCATTTATTTGTCCTACACATTTTTGTTACGGCCCATTCTGCACTATCTTCTAAGCTACTCTCTGAAGACACACAGATGAATAGGACGCAGTCCCGGTCCTGACGGAGCTCAAAGACAAGTGAAGAGATGGGTAGAGAAACATAATTAACAATATGGAGGACACGGTGTATACACACACATTCTTGTGCGAGCTCCACGAAAAGATATCTGACTCAGCCTGATGACGGCAGTGGAGAGGTGGTTGGAAAGGATGCTTAGAGGAGCATCTACTCACTGAGCTGAGTAGAATACGTCAGATTCTTTTGTGCAAGCTCAGTGGTTGGACATGCACATACAGAAAATGCTCTAAACTCAGCAGATGAATTAGGAAGTGGTTTTTGTATTAGAAGTATTTTTATCTTTCCAAGAGCATATTGTGTCTGGGGCCCTTTGATCAACATAAGGCTGTGATAACCACAAAAGGGTTATCACCCACAGTTGAACACTAGAAACACAATTAAATTGGTGACCTGTCTGTACATGAACAACATTCATAGACGCTTTCAAAGTCGCTGAGGAAGTGAAACAGAGATAGTGTTACATTTTTGAGCTACTATTTTGGAGCTCCTGTTCTTGGGCCAGACCCTATGTTAAGCATTTTAAAAGTTGTATCTCATTGAATCCTCACAACAGCCTTATGGGTTAGTTCCAGTCTGCACAGCTGGCTCATCTACTCAGAGATTATTATGATACACATTTTATTAAAAAGTAAATTACAGCTTGGAGGGTTAAATGTCTTGCTCAACATGCCAGAGCTAATAAATGAAAAAGATGGGATTCAAATTCAAGTCCGGCTGAAATGACACTACACTAAAATGTGAGTTTTTCATTAAACTCTTTAAAAAGCACATCAAATAATTCTATGCTCCTGGCTGCTAATAAAAGGGAATTGTCTTACCAAGATGTATGATAGCCTCCTAGGGATTTACTCTCCTTTAACAATGAAGAGATGGGAAATGGCGTCATTTGAGATTTTAATTTGGGTGACTCGGTTGTACTTAAACTGTGCTTAATAAGTGTTCTTCTCTTTCTATAGCTAGAGCTTGCTGTTTTACTCTTTGTTATTACAATAAAACTATACTTTTTCAGCTCATCTGTCAATGTACTTAATAAAACAATTCCCAAAATATAGTCTTTTGCTAAAATGAAAATAGTCTTTTGCTAAAATGAAAATAGTCTTTTGCTAAAATGAAAATATAAAAGTAATGTATTCTTTTATAAAAGCTCCATACCATACAGAAAGACAAAAAAAAAGTGAAAATCATCCATTATATCACCCTACCCAAAGATAACCACTGTTAACTTGGTAGGCTTTCAGAATTTTTTAATTCATATATTCACAAAAAGGTTTTCAACAAAAATAGATTTAAGTTTTATTTTTTATATTTTGGTTCTTAAAAGTAAACCATATACTAAGGACATCTTTTCATGTTCATAAATATATACATACATCAGCCTTTATAAGGGCTGCATAATATTCCATTTATAATGCACCATAACTTATTTAAAATATCCCATATTGATGAAAATCTTACTATTATAAACAACACTGTAAAACATCTTAGGATATTTATCTTTACCTATATTTGTCCTATAACTTCTCTAGGAAATTTTCTAGAAGTGGATTTACTAGGCCAAAGTATCTTTGCACTTAAAATGATGACAGATATTATTTCATTATCCTCCAGATAAAAGTATAAATTTGAACTCTCATCAGTGGTATATGAAAGCATCCATTTCCTCACTTCTGCTCTAATACTCACCTCATCAGTTTTAAAACACTTGGCCAAGCTGGTAAACAGCTACAACAAAAATCTCAGTTTTCTACTTTTTAGGACTTAGATTACTATGGCACTTACCCAATCTGTAATGTTTTGAGAAAGTAACACAAAACATTGGGACACTGCATAAAGATGCCTTGGATGTCACCTCCTGCCACTTTGCAAGCTTGGGGACTTTGATGCAGTCACTGACAGTGAAGCATGAATGGTGGCAGGCTCAACAGAGGTGAAAAACAAATGAAAAGATAGATGTCCAAAACACAAACATGGATTGCTCCCTGGGTTTCGTGGCTGCTGCTTTTGTGGTTGTTCAGCTTCTGCTTGCCTGCCTTTTACAGGATTGGTGAGTTGGCTCATTTTTAGAAAATGAGGTTATTTTATTACTGAGTTCTGGGGACTACATTGCTGGAAAATGGTTAAACTCAAAGAGGAGAATTCTGGTAAACATGAACCTGAATAATAAAAAACTCCATATGTACTCTGGAACAACACTTGGCACCCAAATATCTTGGTTATCAAAATGGGTCATTGAATGAAATACATATAAACTCCAGCTGTGACATTAAACAATAGATCATAATATAATAAAGAAGTAGAAAATCAGCAACTGTATAAAGTCATTTAGCTGGAAGTAATCAAATCAAGTCTGAGTTATTGATCCTCAAGTAATTCTATGATCCTGGCCCTTGATAAGAGGGAATTGTTTTTCTCAGAGATTTAATAGCCTCCCTGAGGATTTACTTATGAGATGATGGGGACCGTGAATGACCCTAAATGAAATGTTGGGGTCCCACCACTGCAAGGCAAGTTTAGTTCTAGATGTTATTATCCAAGGGGCAGAGTGGTTCTTTCTGAACGGAGTGGTCTGCTGGTAATCGCTAAACACCTTTTGGGTTGAATCCATTTTATCCATTCTACCTTACTCGGAACTTCAAGCTTTCAGTAGTCTGCTTTTTATAAATACTTGGGCTGTGTGGCCTTGGACAAGTGACTCGACTTCCCTTAGTTCAGTTTTCCCTTTGTGACCTATTGTCAACAATGAAGAGGTTGCATAATGCACCATGACCAACTGAGATTTACCCCAGGAAGACAGAACTGTTTTAACATTAGAAAATCAGTTATGTAATTCTTCGTATTAACAGATTAAAGAAGAAAAAAATGTTACCTTCTCAATACACAAAAAAATGTTCAATGAAATTCAACATCCATTTATTTAAAAAAATTAGAATGTTAGGACACTTCTGTAATGTGATAAATGTTATCTACAAAGAAAATCTATAGTAAGCATTATAGTGAACGGTGAAACACTGTAAACATTCCCTTTAAGATCAGTAACAAGACAGGATCCCATTATTTCCACTTCTATTCAATATTGTTCTAGATGTCTTAGACAAGAAATAAAAAACAAAGAATAGAGAATGTTCTAATTTCATTCTTTTACATGTAGCCGTCCAGTTTTCCCAGCACCACTTATTGAAGAGACCGTCTTTTCTCCATTGTATATTCTTGCCTTCTTTGTTGCAGATTAATTGACCATAAGTACATGGGTTTATTTCTGGCTCTCTATTCTGTTCCATTGATTTATGTGTCTGTTTTTGTGTCAGTACGATACTGCTTTGGTCACTATAGTTCTATAGTATAGTCTGAAGTCAGGAAGCGTGATTCCTCCAGCTCTGTCCTGCTTTCTCAAGGTTGTTTTGGCTATTCAGGGTCTATTGTGTTTCTACACAAATTTTGAAATTATTTGTTCTAGTTTTGTGAAAAATGCCATTGGTCTTTTGATAGGGATTGCATTGAATCTGTAGATTGCCTTGGGTAGAATGGTCATTTTAATGATATTAATTCTTCCAATCCAAGAACATGGTATCTTTCCATCTGTGTTGTCTTCAGTTTCTTTCAACAGTGTCTTATAGTTTTCCTAGTATAGGTCTTTTACCTCCTTGGGTAGGTTTATTCCTAGATAGTTTATTCTTTTTGATGAGATGGTAAATAGTATTTTTTAAATTTCTCTTTCTGATATTGTTGTTAGTGTATAGAAATGCAACAGATTTATGTATATTAATTTTGTATCCTCAACTTTACTGAATTCATTGACGAGTTCTAGTAGTCTTCTGGTGGCATCTTTAGGATTTTCTATGTATAGTATGATGCCATCTGCAAACAGTGACAGTTTTACTTCTTTTCCAATTTGGATTCCTTTTTATTTCTTTTCCTTCTCTGATTGCCATGGCTAGGACTTCCAAAACTATGTTGAATAAAAGTTGTGAGAGTGGATATCCTTGACTTGTTCCTGATCTTAGAGGGAATGCTTTCAGCTTTTCACCATTGAGTATGATATTAGCTGTGGGTTTGTCATATATGGCCTTTCTTATGTTGAGGTATGTTCCCTCTATGTCCACTTTCTGGAGAGTTTTTATCAGAAATGGATGTTTGATTTTATCAAAAGCTTTTTCTGCATCTATTGAGGTGATTATATGGTTTTTGTTCTTCAATTTGTTAATGCGTTCTGCCATTTGCAACAACATGGATGGACTTGGAAGGTACTATGCTAAGTGAAATAAGTCAGACAGAGAAAGACAAACACTGTGCGATCTCACTTACATGTGGAATCTAAAAGGTACAAGAACTAGTGAATATAACAAAAAAGAAACAGACTCACACATATAGAGAACAGTCTAGTGCTTACCAGTAGGGAGAGGGAAGCGGGGAGGGGCAATATAAGGGTAGGGGATTAAGAAGCACAAACTATTATGTATCAAATAAGCTACAAGGATATATTGTACAACACAGGGAATATAGGCAATATTTTATAACAACTATAAATGGAGTATAATCTTTAAAAATTGTGAATTACTATATTGTACACCTGAAACATATAATATTGTACATTAACTATACTTCAATTAAACAAAAGACGAGGAATAAAAGGAAAAAAGATGTAAGGACTTGAGAATAAGAAATAAAATCATCTTTATTTGCAAATGATGTAATTGTCTGGTAGAAAACCTCAGTGAATCTACAGATAAATTATTAGAACTAGTAACAAAACTTTAAAATGTGACTTAATAAAGAAATAATATACAAAGTTAAGTTTCAATTCTAAGCATCAACCCCAAGAATTAGAAAATCTGATGTTTTTATAAGAAGACTTTTACAGTGTTATAAAAACTTCACATACCTGGGGATAAACCTAACAAAACATGTGTGACCCTTTGTAGCAAAAATTATAAAACCTTAGTGAAAACATTACAGAAACAAAAAGATATATTATGTTTATGAGTCATAAAAATATAGATACTCCTAAAATTAATCTAATTCTATATAATCCCAATTATAATAAAAATCCCAGTAGCTATTTTTTTTTGTTATAGAGCTTCTTATTAACTTAATAACTGTTTATTGATCACCTAGTTCTTGCCAGATGGTGTACTAGGCATGGTAAAATGTAGCAATGAGCAAGACATATCCTTCTCCTTATGGACTGTAGTCTAGAGGGAGAAACTGACTTAAAATCAGCAATACTAGTATGCGATGTTGATTATAGGCTGTGTGAGTGACATTGTGCAGATGATAAAATTAAAACTTAAGCAAGTTAGTTGCCTTGTCCAGGACTGCAGAGCTAATACTAGAACCACTTCTTAAATCCAAGGTCGTGAAGTCTGACTTCAAAGCCCCTGTTCTTCCCATGTCACCATGCAGGTTTCCAAGACCCCATTTGGCCAAAAGTTCAGCCACTGCACATTCCTCTGTGTACCTGTATGGAGCCACAAATGCTTCTGAAATATCCACAAAGTATATATGACCTGGACACAAAGCTGCACAAATTAAGAGCTGCAGCAGCAACAAAGTGCATGTAGAGTGTTCACTTACGCCAGCACCACCGGGCTCTGTGTTTAGGCAAAGTTGGCAGTTGCTGTGATGTGATTTCAGGGATGCTTCTCTAAAAAGCTCTCCTTCCTGGACCAGCTCAGTTTCTAAAAAATTCCATGATTGGACAGTCAGGTTGCAGGATTCCTAGGAAGATTGTGCAATAAAAGAAAATGTCAGCAATCTCCTTGTCTCCAATGCCATTACTTCAGTGGGGTTTCTTTTTCAGTAACTATAGTAATAATGACAAAAAGGCTCGACCCTATATCACAAGTGAGTAAGATTTTGCCACAGTCTGGCTTTCTCCTCTAAATTGCCTAACCTCAGTACCCAGATGCATCGTGGAGAGAACATTTATGTACAGCCATGCCTCAGAAATGGGATCTGAGATCTGTACCCCTAGTCCTAGCTAATGAAACCCTGCAGCTTATCTGGCAGGAGTTCTGGGCTTCCACTCCATCTAGCTTGCTACCTTGTCCTTGCCCTAGGAAGCTTCAGTAAGTAATTTAAGACAAATGCTTGAAACTATCTTTTCAGGTTTGTGAATGACAATGAACATCAATAAATCAAAATCATGGAGACTAGGGACTTCCTTGGCAGTCCAGTGGTTAAGACTCTGCACTTCCAATGTAGGGGGTGTGAGTTCAATCCCTGGTCGGGGAACTAAGATCCCACATGCTGCATGGTACAGCCAAAAAAAAAAAAAAAAAAGATTTAAAAAAATCTTGGAGACTAAATAAGAAGGAGAAGAAATGCTTCATAATAAACAGGAACCAAGCCAGGAGCTGAGAAAAGCCTTTCTCTAGAAAGTATTTTACTTTATGAACCTGAAAAATCAGGAGACTATTTTATACAACTGGCTATTTGCTATGTGCAATGAGACAAAAGAGAATATGGCATCAGGGACAGGTGTGAGAAAAAACAAGTTCGATGCAATATGTGACAGAGCAAAGAAAATAATGGCAGTAAGCAGTAAAAAGCAGAATTGTTACAGCAGAGAAGTAAATGTACAATCCACAAGAAAGTGTCTATGTTGTAATGATTGAGAACTTGGCTCTTCGATCAGACAGATTTGGCTGTAATTGAATTACAATTCTGCCACTTATCAGCTGTCTGACCTTCAGAAATTTACTAGAGCTCAATGCTTCAGTCATAAAATGAGGATAATAAGAGGATTAGACAAGATAATGCATTTATAGTGCTTCACATAGTACCCAGCACCTAGCAAATGCTCTAAAAACTAATACCTATTATTATTTTTATTCTAACCTATAAACTTGACATTTATCCTTTGGATTTCGATTTAGGCATTCAGGATCCTCTGCTAAAGTGCCAACATCCCTGGGAAAGGTAGACCTTATTATTGTTGTTGAGCATCTGCTTTGTACAAGGCAAGTTTATTAAACAACTACCTAACTAAAAAGGGGGAAGAGACGACCAGTATTTTGAAGAGTGAGGTAACGTGTGTTTCCCCATTGTGACCATGATAACACCAGATCAAGGGAGACACAGAGGGGAGCATGAGATTTCTGGCTCTTCCCATTTCCATGCACATGACTGACCTCGCCGTTCTAGAAGAATGCTGAATGGTATTAGCAGACCCCATTCTTTAGTGTGGAATGACAAATTGTTTTCCATTGCCTGTAAAAGATTCATATTCTCACTAGGGTCTCCTATATCTTACTAGGTTTGTCAACCCATATTCCTCTCCTTAGGAGACACTTGATCTCCAAGTATCTCTGACATAAAGACACAATTACATACGAAAGATCGTAGCATGGTCTAGGGATATTGCCTTATTCAAACTATCTCTAAAATCCCAACTGGGTTGATAGGAGGTGGTGAAATAATGGAAAACTACTGGGTTAAGTCATTTCTAGGTGGTGTATATCTACTGATGAAGAAGACCATAATCACAGACTTGTTAGTGAGCAATAGGAGATTGCAGATGGTGATAAGGAGAATGGGGCAGCACCAGAGACCAATTTAAACCACGTCACACCTGGGCCTGGCTCCAGCTTTGGTTTGGGCGCTCCTACGGGAGCAGCGAGACGGCAGCATCTTTTCCTGTCTTCAAGTGCCTCGGGAATTACACGGGAAGTCAGTTACACCGGCCTGGCAAATTTGGATGACAAACAGTGGATGTCTTTCCCAGGCATCATTACACTTCCCCTGTTAACACTTCCCATTGTCGAAAAATCTAAACAAGGCAGAATTAACGGGAATCCAACATTTTCCTTTCTGTAGTGAAAAGTTTCCTTGACTAACTCCATTAGGAAACTACATGTTGGGGGGTTAGGAAATTGGAGAAAGAAAGCCTTAACACCAGTGCATAATTATTTTTTAACTCTATGTGTTGAAAATAAATATCTGATCAAAAAATGTGACACATGCAACAGGTTGCTCTAAAGCAATGACGATGAACAGTCTCTACACAACAATATGGATGAGTCTCATAGACGAAATGCTGAGTGAAAAAAGAAAACATAAAAAAAGAGAACACGTTGAAAGATTCTATAGATAAAGTTCAAAAACAGGTTGGACCAACCTGTGCTGTTGGAAATCAGGAAGGCGGTTACCCTTGACTGAAAAAAGTAGTGAAGGAAGCTGCTCGGGTGTGGTAACGATCTGTTTCTTGATCTGGGTGCTGATTACGCAGATGTGTTCAGCTGGTGAAAATTCATCAAGCTGTACATTCTTGACCTGTACCCTTTTTCACGTGTATTTTATACTTTGAAAAAGTTCAAACAGTAATTAGCAATCAAGACTAGCTAAGTGGGCTTCCCTGGTGGCGCAGTGGTTGAGAGTCTGCCTGCTGATGCAGGGGACACGGGTTCGGGCCCCGGTCTGGGAAGATCCCACATGCCGCGGAGTGGCTGGGCCCGTGAGCCATGGCCACTGAGCCTGCGCGTCCGGAGCCTGTGCTCCGCAACGGGAGAGGCCGCAACAGTGAGAGGCCCGCGTGCCGCAAAAAAAAAAAAAAAAAAGACTAGCTAAGTTAGCCTCAGCATTCTGGCTTGATAATGGTTTCATCTTTCTAGAAAAGAAGCCATCAATCATTTTAAGATGGGGCAAATTTAGGGGGAAATCTGAAGTTAAAAAATTCAGAACTTAGGTTTATTGGGTCATTTACTGAGCCATTAGGTTTACTAGGTTTATAGGTTTCTTTTCCACAGGTTACAGCAACATAGGTTTATTCCTTGATTCCAGCCCTTGAGGAGTCAGAGCACTTTGTCTTTTTCTTCTAAAAAGACAACCTCCACCTCCAATACCTGAGACATGCATTTAACCACACTGGGTAACCATGGAAAGGTATTGGTAGGAGAAATTTGGTTTTATGTCCTATCAGATACAGAAAGTATTTAAAACTTTCCAGGGGAAGAGAGTCTGAAAACAAATAAATGTATGTTACAGATGGACATTCTAGACTTCTCTTTCTTTTTTCTCGAGATCTGTTCCCTATGTCCCTAGAGACTGTAGCATCTGCTGCTGCTGCTTCATCCCTCACCCCCAGAGCCAGCCCTGAAAGAGCAGACTAGGGCCAGGGAGGGCTTCCCAGAAAAGCACAGATGGAAGTCACCTTAATAAGGAAACATTTTAAAAACTCACTTGAAATCCTAACACCCAGAGATAATAGATATATAAATAAGCACATATATATACACACATGTATATACATGTATCATTCTAGACTTCTTTTTCTTACTAGCACTGAGTGTTGCTTATAACACATTTCACTAAAAAGGGCAGGGGTTGAAATACTTTATGGTATAAACCTGAGCATTCATATTAAAACAAAATGTTCACTTTATTAGAGAAATTATGACTTATTGAGCAAAAGCCAGGTACCCTATGTAGATGATATTTAATCTCACAGTGGACTTTAATCTCATAACAACCCTGCAGCACTGACATATCCTCTGTTTTATACACAAATGTGGAAATGGAGCCTCAGAGAGATTAAATAAGTGTGGCAAATTCATTTAATTCAGAAGTGGAAGAGTCAGGATTTGGACCCAGTTCTGAATGATTTAGAAGGCTTTGGTCTTTCCTTATAACATACCTCTCGTGAAGAGTAGGCCCTTACTGGTGTTTATCTTATTTGATTTAAATCAAAATTTTGAATTAAAAACTTTGAGTATAGTGTGAGATCTTCTGAAGCCAAAGGACTCTTATTCAATATTTAGTTGAAATATTTAGTGGTTTTTATTTATTTTGACCACAGAGGTGAATCATGGAAAGAGTCATTGTGAATTTTTTTTTCCTTTGAACATCAGTTTTCCCCCCCTCAGCCCCACTAAAAGATAATTTCTTAATCAAAATTCAGTTTTTATAGCATTTTCCCAAGATTAAAAGGGCTCTATCATTTTCTGTAATGATAAAATTAATAGGTTATTCTTGTTTTAAAAAATTGGATATTACAAAAAAATCATAAATAATAAAATTTTTTAAATTGCTTGAACTCCTAGAAAATAGTGGTTAAGAATTTGATATAAAATACACACATACAGGACTTCCCTGGTGGCACAGTGGTTAAGAATCCGCCTGCCAATGCAGGCACAGTGGTTAAGAATCCGCCTGCCAATGCAGGGGTCATGGGTTTGAGCCCTTGTCCAGGAAGATCCCACATGCCGTGGAGCAACTAAGCCCATGCGCCACAACTACTGAGTCTGTGCTGTAGAGCCCGCGAGCCACAACTACTGAGCCCGTGCACCTAGAGCCCGTGCTCCGCAACAAAGACAAGCCACCGCAATGAAAAGCCCGCGACCCGCAACGAATAGTATCCCCCTCTCACCGCAACTAGAGAAAGCCCGTGCGCAACAATGAAGACCCAACACAGCCAAAAAAAATAAGTAAATAAATAAATAACTGTTTAAAGTCCTTAAAAAAAATATGCACACACACATATTCCTAAACTTCTTTCTCTTTATAAATGCATGTATGGATTTTAATAAAAACTGAGACTAATAGCCTTTGAATAAAAATAAATAAATCCAATATTACATGCTTCCACACCATGCCTTTACTTTATAGCGTTTACTACAATAGTCAGGAAATAATGATTTACATCATCGTTAGTATTGCTAGTAGTTAAGTGCCCTTTGGAGCTAGACTCCCTGGTCTTTAATCCCAGATCTGTCATTGACCAGCTGTGTAATCCTGGGCAAGTCATCCTTCTTCCTCAGCTTCTTTATCTGCAAAACAGAAAAATAATATCTACCTCACAGGGTTGGTGTGAGGATTAAATAAATATATGTAAAACACGTAGAACAACATATGTCACATATTAAATCCAAATGTATTAGCTATTGTCCTAGTTGCCTAATGTTTCTCCTTCCAGTAAGTTCCATGCATGCAGGGACAAAGTTGGTCTTGTCCCCAATTGTGTCCTCAGCCTGGTACATAGTATGTGGTCAGTAGCTGTTGACTGTTATTATTAATAGCGTTCAATAAGCATCTGTTGGATGGATGAGGGAATACCCATTTACAGCTAAGGTATTTGATATTGATAGAGTAGTAAGAAAAGCCCACATTTTAGAATCAGACAAACAGATTTCAAAGCCTTATTCTTCATCCTTAACTATTTACTTTCTTAGGGGGAAAGAGAGGTCAACATATTGAACTTTTATGACCCTGATTTCCCATTTGTAAAATGGAGATAACAGTTCCTTCTTGCAACATTGTTACGTGGATTTGAGACAATTGTGTTAGTTTATCAATAAAGAGTAACTATTTCTTGTACAAATATCACATTATAGTATCCAGAGTATTATGTAACCCTAAGGGGTGTGATTCATGTGTAATACAACATAAACGGTGTCCCCTGGAATAGTCACTGCAGGAGCTTTGAGGGTATCCACATTACATTTATAAAAATGACAAAGTAGCCCTGTATTAGAGTCTCTCGGTTTGGATATTTTGGGGGTCCATAAGAGCAATTTAGGAGCAACGTTAGCTGCAGAGACCTTCTGCAGGTGATATTTTCATTTTAAAGCCATGGAAAATAAGACATAGCTATGCACTCAGGACCTGGGGTTAAACTCAAGCCTTTTAAATTCCAAGTTCACTATTCTCTAAAGCCCAATAAATACAGGGTCAGAGAAAGAAGGGTAAAGCAAACTCTGATTAACTAGTGTCAGTGTTTGCGCTAACTGCTCATTTATCATTCAGCATCTACCAGATGCTCCAGAGCTAAGGAACAACAGCTCCATTCTGCACCCCATCTCTGTCCTGCAGCCTAGGGTGGATGCTGTTCAACTGGTATTCACAGTCAGGACGGAGTCTCAGAATACAAAGGGAACCTCCTCTCCAATCAGATGAACAGGATATTTGGCAATAACAAGTTGCTTCTGAGGAAAAGTGAGTTTCTTGGCATACTCCTTGTCAGCATTACAAAGCTGAAAGTTAGATTTATCTTCACTTATGGCAGCACACCCTGCTGCCCAAATGTCTTGTTTGTTTGCCTTCGCTATTGTTGGTGGGGTGCATGAGTCAGAACCCCAGCCCACAGGTTTTCCCAGGACTTTCTTATTATGGGCATGATCCGAAAGTGTTTGATAGGTAGTCATAGGCTGACACACAAAAGAGCCAACCTGGGGGCTGGCTAGGGCTTGGGCAGGGAGGCAAGCTTGGACATTACATTTCAATAGAGCAGGAAGGGGAAGTGGTGGCCTATAACCTCAGGGAATATTTCCAGATGACCCACCAAATCTCTCTCCTGCTTTGAGGAAGTGGCCTAGCCTACAACAGCACCAGCCATGGGAGAAATGCAAACCCTAACCAGGAGAAGCAGACCCTTACCCAGAGGGGAATAGTTCAGGGCCACCACCAGATTCTGTTACAATTTTTAAAAGCACTCAAGAGTTGGCAAAAATAAAATCTTGGGTTAACTGTAACTAGAATATTGGCTTTCTCTTTGTGGAAGAGTTGGTCAATCATACCTGTCTGTACCAGTTCCCCCAAAGAACAGAAAATATACTGAGGTCGTAGCAAGAGGAATTTAAGCTAGATGTAAAGGAGAACTTCCTGAATACTAGTTTAATTACATGTTGGAACTATTTTTTTTTTTCAGGGGAGAACTGTTCAGAGTCCTTCCTGCAAAAGGAAAGCTAAAATGATCTTGTAGCTAACCAGACCTCTGCCGGGTTTGGATCCATGCTGACATTTATTCTGTTATCCCTGAGATGAAGTGTGTTGGAATAAGTGAAAATGTTTTGTATTAGTATTTTTTCATTTTTATTTGCCACCCATAAATAGATGCATTAGGTTTTTTTTTAATTGAAGTATAGTTGACTTACACTGTTGTATTAGTTTCAGGTGTACAGCAAAGTGATTCAGTTTTCAGATTGTTTTCCATTCTAAGTTATTACAAGATATTGAATATAGTTCCCTGTACTACACAGTAGGTCCTTGTTGTTTACCTAGTTTATGTATAATAGTGTGTATCTCTTAATCCCAAACTCCTCATTTATCCCTCCCCCACCCCTTTCCCCTTTAGTAACCATAAGTTTGTTTTCAATGTCTGTGAGTCTATTTCTGTCTTGTAAATAAGTTGATTTGTTATCATTTTTTAGATTTAACATATAAGTGATATCATATGGTATTTGTCTTTGTCTGACTTACTTCACTTAGTATGATAATCTCTAGGTCCATCCATGTTGCTGTAAATGGCATTATTTCATTTTTTTTATTATATATATCTTTATAGATGGATTAGGTTTTGATCTTGATAATTCTAACATTTATGAGCACAGTTGCAAGCAATTTTCAGGAGTTAATTATCTAGCTGTGGCCAATTTCAGGAGTTAATTATCTAGTAGAAGAATCATACACATAAATAAGATATGTATGACACAATGGGAATTCACAGAGTTCTGTTGAATTTTAGTAGAGGAAAAGATTACTCCAATTTAGAAATTTAGGAAAAATCCCCTTTTGTGAGCTGGGTCTTATAGGATGGGCTAGACTTAAATAAATGGAGAATGGGGAAAGTGGAGGTAATGGCTCAAGTAAAGATTCGGAAACAGAAAAGCACAGAGTGAATTCAAGGAAAAGCAACTACTCTAGTGTGTCTAGAACCTAAGCTGAGGTTCAGAGACTGCGCTGGCCAGACCTCCAGTGCACAGTGCAGTGCTGAATAGAAGTAGTCGTGGCTAGTGTGTGGTTGGTGTGTCAGTACAGGTTCTCCAAGAAATAGGCACTTAGATGGGTAGACGTTCAAGAGCTGTGTTGACCATTAAGTTGTTCTTAGTATTTTCTTTAAAAGAAACACCTGTGAAGGATAAAGGGAACAGAGCAGAAGTAGATAGGAAGAGCCTCCAGGATGGGGTGCAAGCATGGCACCTATAAAAAGAAGAGAAAGGAAGGAGAAGTGAGTAGGAAGGATTTCAGACTGTAGCACAGCCCTGAGACAGCTTCAGCCAGGCCAAAAGGGAATCCTTGAGGCAAGGTTGCCCATTAGAGGAGTCCACACCCATATGATGGGCTCAAGCTATATCAGAAATTTTGTCAGTCACTGACTGAGAGCAGCCTGAATGATGTGTAGCCTCAGCATGAAAGTGGTGGTGGATCCAGAGGGGTAGCAGCTAGGAATGTCAGTCAACTTGGCTCCCTAAACAGGAGATCTGAGTGGTGAATTTCACGGGCTACTACAGTTGGTCAGTAGCATTGGCTGACCCCCAATTAAAGAGGCACAGCTTCTAACAATTCACCATTAAGGATGATGTTTGTCATAGTGTTTACTAGGAATCCCTTTTTTTTGGTTAAGGAAATTCCCTCTTCTAGCTTGCTAGAAGCTTTTCTTTTCCTTTTTAAGAATCATGAATTCTTTTTTTTTGCAATATTGATTGAGTTGATTATGGGGTTTTTCTCCACTAAGCTATTAAGAAGGTGATTATGGTTAGAAATTTTCTAATGCAAATTCTACCCTTATAGTTCAGAAATAAATTGAGCATGAAGTTATATTTTTTATTTTCTGCTATATTTGGCTTGCTAATACTGTGTTTAAGATTTTTTCACATATATCCATAAATGAGATTGGACTGTAATTTCTTTTTCTTGCAAAGTCTTTATCTGGTTTTTAAATCAAGGATATTTTGGCCTCCATAAAATAATTGGGGGATAGTTCTTTTCATATCTCCAGAAAATGTTGGATATATTTGGAAAAAATCTGGGTAGTTTTTTTTTTTTAATTCGTAGAACTCACGTGTAAAACTATCTGAGCCTGATGTTTACTTTGTGGGAAGAGTTTTAACTCCAGTTTCAAATTCTTTATTGATTATAGGAGACCATTCAGGCTTTTTATTTCTTCAGGAGTAAATAGTAAATTTGGCAAGTACATTTTTTTCAGCAAATTTGTTTATTTTGACTATTACCAAATATATTTTTATTAAGTTGTTCTTAATGTTTTAATTAAAGAAAAATCATCGCTGATATCATTAGCTGTATCTTTTCTATACTCCTAATGTTGTATATTTATACCATTTTTCTTTATTTCCTTGATCAGTTTGTCTACTTTTTGATCCTCTTTGATTCTCTATTTTTTTCTATATATTAATTTCTGCTCTTAAATTTATTATTTCCCTCTTTTTTTACTTTCTTATGGTTTATTCTATCATTTTTGTCCTCTAACTTCTTAAGTGGGGTGTTTAATTTTTGCCTTTTTGCTTTTCTAATATAAGCATTAAAATGATAAAATTTCCTTGATATTTCTTGGAAATATCTTGGATATTTCTTGATATTGCTGTACTCCACAATTACCAAATGTTGTATCTTAAATATTATTCAATTATAATCAAATTTTTGTGATTTTTTTGACTTAGGAGTTATTTAAATATTTTAAAATTATTAAGCATACTGGGATTTTCAAAAGTTTATTTTTTTAATTAACTTATAACAGAGGAAGCTTTGATCTGTATGATTCTGGTTCTTTAAAACTTACTGACACCTGCTATATAGTCTATGATATGATCTATTTCTGTACATGTTCCATGTGTAATAGAATTGATTAATTGTTGTGTTCTATACACCTCCATGAAATCAAACATAGACGTTTTTGCATGAGGAGTGCAGTTGAATATACTCTTTGATGAAGATGAGAGGCCTGATATCTATAAAGCTGGGCTCTTTAAACATATTGCAGTGTAGCAACAAGCAGTAGTTTCTAATCTCTGGGCCTTAACTTCCCTCTGGGTAAGGAGCTTTTATTTTTAGCATCCATATATAATCTGTATTTTCTCAATTAGTGGGTAATAAAAATAACTACTATCCTGGAATTTTTAAACTTTAATGAGTATTCTTCATAATAGAAAAGTTCAGAAACTACTCCGGTGAGTATATGCTTTCTAAGGAAATACTGATTTCTCTAGAACATTCACACAGTGCTTCAGAAGTAACTAGCACAATTGTGCATGTCATAAGTATCATCAAACATGCCTCCTGTCTGTTAACTCTAAATCCGCCTGAAACTGACCACATAATCAAAAATGAGCTCAATGGACAGGTCCCAGCACACTGAGACAGGGGAGCCCAGTTTGCATGAGGGTTTCTGTCAAAACTGTGTTTTGGAAACTAAACTCGGATTGCTTTCATTTAAGGGTCAGAATTGATTCAAACCCACATCTTTAAAATCCCTTAGTTTGGGAACTTTTTCCATCCTCAGTCTCCTCCACCACTTGTCTTCGTGAATCCAAAGCCATTTTGACATATCCTTGACTCAATCCTATATTAAGAATAAAAGAGATATGTTCAAGCAGAGGAAATATAACAAAGGAGGGACTTTCCTACAAGATCTTTGTAAAAGAAAAAAAAAAGAACATTTGCATAAACCATTTTTAACCAGAGTCTTTGTTTTGTGTCTTTCCTTTCTGAATTCTTTGTCACACTCCCTTGCAGTCCCCCTCCCAGTCTCTGGACCCCAACCAGTGACCAAAGCCTTGATCATGTTTCACTTTGGAATCTTCCTGGCTCCACCGTAGTCATCATGCTTGAATGATTACATTTACTGGCCAGTCTCCCTCCTTCCGCTTCTTTCCATTCCTAAACCCCTAGACGTGCTGATCTTCCCAGAACATCATTGTGATCCTGTCCCTCTCCTGCTCAAGTTTTCCCAGAAACTACCGAGTAAACTTCATCAGTGTTAGTCTGGTGTTTAAAGCTATTCTGTACCTTTTCCATTGCTGGTTCTCTGCTAAGCTTATAAACCTGTCTGACATCTCTGACTTCAATACCTTTGTCTTGGATACTTAACTTACCTTCTGGTTCCTAATTAGACCTCCCTCAGAATCTACTTTAGCTATAAATTCTGCTGTCCTTTGACAAGTGGCCCCTGTCTACTCTGGACCGTGGTGTCTCTTAGCTTGCACACCCAGCATGCCATAGTTCACACTGCCTCCACTTGCAGTTAGAGGTGTTTTCTTCCCTCCACCTCCAGATGCTGGGTCCCTCAGGGCATGACTCAGCCCCTGTGTGTTCCAGCCTCTGGTAACATTTCTTATAATAGGGAGTTTGCAGTAGATGTTTAATTGGTTAGTTGAAAACCCCTATCCCATGCCATCAGCCCCTCTTCACACTAAACATGCCCATATAATTTAACACTCAATAACCATTTTGAGCATCTATTGACCTCCATATATAGAGATGTGTTCTAAGGATGCTGAGATCAAGAAACACAGCCTGTTCTCTCAAGGTCACTTTCTTGGATGATTTTGGTGTGAACTGGGGAATGGACACATTCTTTTCGCCTGCTCAAGGAGCCCAGCATTAGTATTTAAAATCAAATCTGGGACTTCCCTGGTAGCGCAGTGGTTAAGAACCCCCCTGCCAATGCAGGGGACATGGGTTTGAGCCCTGGTCCGGGAAGATCCCACATGCCGTGGAGAAACTAAGCCCATGCACCACAACTACTGAGCCTGTGCTCTAGAGCCTGCCTGCCACAACTACTGAACCCACGTGCCTAGAGTCCGTGCTCCACAACAAGTGAAGCCACTGCCATGAGAAGCCTGTGCACTGCAACGAAGAGTAGCCCCTGCTCATCGCAACTAGAGAAAGCCCATGCACAGCAATGAAGACCAAAGTGTGGTCAAAAAATTTAAAAATTAAAAAATAAAATAAAATCCACTTTGAGTGATTTTTTAAATTCCCTTTTCAGCATTAGACACAGAGCTCCTTTATTTTATTTTTAATTTATTTATTTTTAAAATTTATTTTATTTATTTTTTAATGTATTAGTTTAATATCTTTATTTTATTTATTTTTGATTTTATTTATTTATTTATTTTAAATGTGTTAGTATCTGCTGCACAGCAAAGTGATTCAGTTATACATATATATTCTTTTTCATATTTTTTCATTATAAGATATTGAATATAGTTCCCTGTGCTATACAGTAGGACCTTGTTGTTTATCTATTTTATATAGTTTGTATCTGCTAGTCCCAAACACCTAATTTATCCTTCCCTACCACCTTTCCCCTTTGGTAACCATAAGTTTGTTTTCTGTGTCTACGAGTCTGTTTCTGTTTTGTAAATGTGTCCATTTGTGCCATATTTCAAATTCTGCGTATAAGTGATATCATATGATATTTGTCTTTCTCTGTCTGACTTCACTTAATATGACAATCTCTAGGTCCATCCATGTTGCTGCAAATGACATTATTTCATTCTTTTTTATGGCTGAGTAATATTCCACTGTGTATATATATCACATCTTCTTTATCCATTCATCCGTTGATGGACATTTAGGTTGTTTCCATGTCTTGGCTATTGTAAATAGTGCTACTGTGAACATTCAGGTGCATGCATCTTTTCAAATTAGAGTTTTCTCTGGATATATGCTCAGCATCATATGTAGCTCTATTTTTAAAGTAACCTCCATACTGTTCTCCATAGTGGCTGCACCAATTTACATTCCCACCAACAGTGTAGGAGAGTTCCCTTTTCTCCACATTCTCTCCAGCACTTACTGTTTGTGGACGTTTTAATGATGGCCTTTCTGACTGATGTGGGGTGATACCTCGTTGTAGTTTTGATTTATCTTTCTCTGATAATTAGTGATGTTGAGCATCTTTTCATGGGCCCGTGGACCATCTGTATGTCTTCTTCAGAAAAATGTCTACTTGGGTCTTCTGCCCATTTTCTGATTGGGTTGTTCGTTTTTTGGTATTGAGTTGTATGAGCTGTTTGTATATTTTGGAAATTAAACCCTTGTCACACACAGCTCTTTTTAATATCACCTTTCCTTACTTGTTAAACAGACACTTACTAACCATGTGGACTTAAGTTATTTAATGTCTCTGAGCCTCAGTTTCCTAAAATTTGATATGGGGATAATAATACCTGTGGCCAAGGATTAAATTCTATGAGGAATGTAACCCAGATGTCAGGTAGGGTCTCTCTGCCCCTTAAAATCCAGATTATTAATGGATTATTATTAATAGATTATACAATGCATTATACTACCAATCATTATGGAAGCCCAAAACCCTCTCTGAGGGTTCTCAAAATTCTCAGACAGCTTAATTTTCATGGTCACTTTGGTACTGATTTTCTTCTAAATATTTTGTTTCTGCCAAAATATTTTGTTCCAACTTTGCTTTTTGTGGCTGTTCTTTCATATCTGCTGTTTTCCCAAACTAAGGAAGCAGTCTCTTTACCTTAAACTCCTCCTTCAAAGCAACCTGAATACAGGTCTGTGTTTGTAGTAGAATATTTACAGGTTTGTGCTTGCAGAGAATAGGAACTTTGAATGGGAAGAGCATAGATGTCCAAAGGATAACTTAATTAATTTTCCACAGTGTGGTTTGGATCTAAAGCCTCTTTCTTGCCTCATCTCTTCTCATTAAATTACTATGGAGTTAGGTCTGTTTCAGACATGTGTCAAAGAACAGAGCACAGTCTTAGGGGTGAAAACTAGGGCCACGCATGGGAGGCAGGTAACATTCAGGGGACAGATTTTTCTTATCAGAGCTAAATCATAAGATTAAATCTTAATTTAATAAACTATTTCTCGAGGAAACTAAAATAATATAGCCCAGGTCCACTGAGCTCTGGCAAACAAATCCAGAGGAATGGATCATTCTGTGTCCCTTGGATTCTGTTGATTTCACAAAGGCTGGTATTCCGGGTTATGGGAGAAAGGGTTTATTTCATTTAATCTGGAGCATAACTGTGTAAGGAAGAGAATGGTATCCCTATTTCATAAATAAATCTGGAATTCAGAGAGGTTAATGACTTACAGGTTCACCCCATAGAGGCAGAGACAGGATCCCAACCAAGTGGGTCTGATTCCCCAAACCATTCCCTTCCATCTCACCGCAGCAAGGGCACAGGTAGCAGAGCTGACCTTCTGCCGTGAAAATCTGAGCACTGGGTTGCAATTTGAACACAAGTGAAGGAATCTCTCTAGTTTCTAATCTCAGGAGAAGGCCTCAGACCTGCTTCTGTTCAAGACCTTGCATAAGACCCAGAATCCTACACTAAGAATGCTTGAAAGACAAGATTTGGGTGGGAAAAAAAATCTACACTTAAGGTTCAGTTCACAAAGAAATTTCATACCCAAATCAGTCATTGCAATAACCCTGTGAAGTAAACAAGGCATATTTCATTCTTACAACTAAGTCTCAGGAAGCTTAAACCCAAGGTCTTTGAGAAATTTCTTTTATGAATCTTTATTTATTTATTTATGAATCTTATGAATCTTTATTTAAGGAATGTGGCATGACTTAATTCCTAAGATCATATAGTAGCCTTAGGGCTTAAGCATAGGACTGTGTTTTTAAGTCCATATACATCTTACCCCCAAGAAGTAGCCTCCCCTTGTGTTCTTTGATCCTGATGTCTTAGTTGAATAAGCTCTTGCAGTCAGGGCTGCCATGGGAGTCCATGCAGGTTGTGCACTGTATAACTCTGAGGGATGCATTCTAAGCTACATGAATGTGAATGGCACATCCTCAATTTATGGTGCACAGCATGGAGAATCTTTTGCAACAGCCCTTGGTGTTGTGCAAAATCTGAGACGGCTTTGAGGAAGGAACATGTAATCATTACCAAAAAAATCATTCTCTTAAAATGTAGAAGTTTATATGAAAGCTGTATTGGCCATGGCGCAAGGAGGTATTTCCAACTAGTTTTTATACAGGGCCCTATTCTCTTATAAGAATTCAGCCCTTGACAGTAGCTGAGTATCTGTATGGGTTATCACATGCCATGGAAAGAGAGTTCGCAGCAAGTGATATCAACAGTACACTGTGTTCTCTTTCAGATTTATTGAATGCACATTACTGTGTCAAGTAATGAATTAGACATTCCAGGGATGTGGCCCAGTTTCTGCCTTTAAGGGGATAGAATTTCACTGGGGAGAAAACACACATACCATAATTTTAAAAATAACAAACTAGGGGGACTTCCTTGGTGGCGCAGTGGTTGAGAGTCCGCCTGCCAACGCAGGGGACACGGGTTTGTGCCCCGGTCCGCGAAGATCCCACATGACGCGGAGCGGCTGGGCCCGTGAGCCATGGCCGCTGAGCCTGCGCGTCCGGAGCTTGTGCTCCGCAACAGGAGAGGCCGCAACGGTGAGAGGCCCGCGGATCTCAAAATAAATAAATAAATAATAACAAACTAGGTAACATTTTTTTAAAAAACTGTATTTAAGTACAAAATTGCATGTTACTGACTAAGCTCTCAGTAGGAGGCCAGGAAGGGGAGTTTGTCACAGGTTGGACTAGTTAAGGACTTGTTATGAAAACAGTGGTAAGGGTGGGGGATGCCCGAGATGAATCATAAAGAGTAGATAAAATCTAGGTGGATACGTAAGAGGATTTGGGGGTGAGGAAGGACCCCCAATAACAAAAACGAGACATTAAAACCCAAATCCAAAAAGAAAACCCAACAGTGCAGGCTATCTTTCTCATCTCTCGTTTTGCTTGGTGGTCATGAGCTGCTCCGTGTGGAAGTCAGGCAACTGAGAAGGGGAGATGGCTGAAGAAGGCGGGAGCCTGGGGGCAGTTAAATAAGATGGCCTCCATTTATAGAAGCTGGGGCCGCAGTGCAAACAGGACTTTCCCTAGTTGGAGCAGATCCCCATTACTCTGCTGGAGCTGGAAAGCAAGGGTAACATCAATTTTATAAACTTTCTATAGGAATATATCTCCACAGTACACTGGAGGGCTGGGGAGGTAAAATGTGATCTGTAACAAAACTGAGCCTGTAGTTGCATATGTATCAAATTTTCGCTGTATTTCAAAGTATATGTCATCAGGTACAGCTCAGAATTGAAGCTGGAAGCCAGAGTTGAGAAAGAGAGTGAAATTGGCATATTTATATTCCACAGTAATCCTTTTCCCATGGTCTTGTTTGTCCATGGAAAAAAGAATAAAATGCTGAGCTATAAAACCCACAACTGCACACTGAAACTTGCGGGGGCAGGGGTGATGGGGCAAGATGGAAACAGAAGGAGCAGCTGGTCGTATTGAAAACTTTTCAGATGTACTGAAATAGACACACTTCATCTTCAGTGTAGAAGATGCCACCAGGCAAAACTTTGCATGGAGGGGGATTTGAAGGATCCAGTGACACTTCAGTTTCCCAAGAATTTTCTTTCACAGCAGGTCGTTTAATACGGCTCATCCATGCTGAATGATAAACAAGAGAAAATAAATTAAACTCAGGAGCCTAAAAGTTGCAAAAATTTAAGTGTTGGTAGTAAAGGTAAATGGTCACTAAAGGTCAGAAGAGTAAAGGAACTCTTTCAGATGAGTTACAAGATGCAGGACATTCACTAAGGCACAGGAGTGAGAAGAAAACCCTAAAGCAACGCTTCTCACCCTTTCAGGTGCTTACCACCTAGACATGGTGTTGAAACAAACACCCTGATTCAGGTCTGGGTGGGCCTGAGATTCTGCATTTCTAACAAGCTCCCTGGTAGTGCTTAAGTGGCTAGTCCTCAGAACACACAGAGAAATTTTGGCAGTACAGGCTTTTCTTCATGTCTAATGAATATGAACGGCATTTTGATAGATTTTGAACAGTGGAAAGTCAGAAAAGTAAAAGAAGACGTATTTAAATGGAAAGAGAAATTAGAGAACATCAAAACTTGTGAAAGGTACGGTACTAGGTTCTGCACGCCTGATTCTGGTGGGATATGATTTAAGGAGATGATGACAAATTTAGTTTTGTGAAAAGAAAAATGACACTTGTGTGTGTCAAACAATTCATTCTTGGAGGGAACAAGGGAGAACCAAGTAGGGTATGTCTGAATAACACCTTTCAAAGGGAGAACCAGATTCTGAGACTCTGCTCTGAACTGCCAGGGTAAACCACAGTTCAGCAGCTGCAAGCGTGCTTGCCAATTACAGAGATAAAAATGTTTCTGAAAACAAAATTTCATATAAACCTCCTCTCTGAGGTTGGCATTGTATCTTCCTGTGTATCTTGGGTGTAGCTTTTACCCAGGCAGAATTTAGACTCTAGAAACCAAATGAGGTGATAAACAGAACCAGTTTGCAGAAGAGTCAAAATAACCCAGCAAGAATTGAAACCACAAATGCACGAGGAGTCAGTTATTCACCAACCAAATGCTAATAGGAATCAGCACAGAGGACTATGAGTGTTAGCTCAAGGGCTTAAAAAAAACTGATACGTGGTGTTGAGTGTGATAGTGTTCATTTTACCTTTGGCTTGTTTTAGAAACACACCCTACTTCTTCCACTCCACCCTTCCTCAGTGCCATCACACAATGGTTTCAGTGCAAAAAAATTACAATACTGGAGGAGGAGGGTGTCTGTGACTTACACCTCCAACCTGGGTTCTAGAAGCATAAACGTTAAGAACATGATCTTTGGATCCAGATGGATGCAAATCTCAGCTTTGCCATTCAGTGACCTCAGGTAGTTAATTAAGTTCATTGTTCCTTCACCTTACAATGGAAATATTAATAGTACCTACATCCACAGACTTGTAGGCAATCTTTAATGATTTAAGACATGCAAGACACTCAGAACAGTGCATGGCATGGAATGAATGTTTGATAAATGTTTGTTACTATTGTAACTAACTCTGTCACTAGCTCAGGCACTATAGGAAAGTTATTTAATTAGCTCAATTATCAAGAGAGTTTGAATGCCAAGGTCCGTTCCAGAACTAAAATTCTATGATTCTATTGTCACTTTGGCCAATAAATTTGAAGTATCCCAAGGCAGCTGGGCAAATAATTCTTCTTTGCCACGTCCTTCTAGAATGTCTGGTGAAGTGTGCAAGACCTGTGTTGATGGGGCTTCCCTTCCAACTTCTGTTCACAGCTCCTCAATACACCATGGGCTCTAGGTAGTTCTACTCACTGGCCCCTGAATGTTTTCAGAGTCCCAGTACCATACCATTTACATCATTTCCCTCTTCCAGACTGCCTTCCCTGCTTCTGTCCATACACCTAAATCCTATCCATCCTTAAAAAACCAACCCAGGTTCCATCTTCTTTGTAAGGTTTTCTGCGGTCACCAAACATCTTCTGTACTGAAGCAGTCTGGCCTTCAATACAGAACTCATTGACCATTACCATATTCTGCCTTTATTTTTCTGAAGTGTTTTTTCTATATTTCTGTCTTAACTTCCCAACTAGATAATAATCTCCCTGAGGTCTGGCACAAGGATTTACTTCTCTTGGTGTCTCAGTCAAGCTTAACCTTTTCCCAACAAAAAGGTGTTAATAAACAGCTATTGATTGGTTCATTGTAAAAATCAGTGAACCATTAAACTTAATATGGCAATTAGCTTAATATGGTACTTAATCCTAATGCTCTTCCTGCCAGCATCTCTTCCTGTCACCCAAGGACATCTGAAAAATTGATCTGCTTCCATCTAGTGGCAATTAAAACACAGGTGGTTCCTGTGGCCAGAAAACAGCTCTGGGTAGATTGTGCCAGAAAAGACTTTCACTCAGTGGGTGTGAGCATGAAAGAAATCTTTATGTCTTGTGGATTTCCTGCCTACAGAGATAGGGAGTTCAGCCTAGAGAAGAGTCAGGGACCCCATCTACACTATCTAATGGAAGATAGGGCAATAAAAGAACATAGAATAAAAGAAACTTCACTGACCCTATGTCCTCATCCAGTTACCCCTCCTGACTCTTTCATCTCCTTCCAGCCAAGTTTTATGAAAAAGATAATGTACACGTTCTGCCTCTATGTTCTCCACCCCACTGATTCCTCAACCCCTGGCTACAGGACTTCTGTCATGACCTCAGCATTGAAAACAATTTCCCTACTGATACCCTTATTATATCCAGTGGATCGTGGCAGTATTTGAAATAGTTTCCATTTCCCTTTTTCCTTAGGATCATGACCCCGTACTCTCCTCATTTTCCTTCTACATCTCTGGGAACATCTTCCCATTCGCCTTTACCTTAGCTGACTTCTTTGATATTGACCTTCCTCTGGCTCCTACCCTCTCTCCCACATCCTCTTCCATTCTCACCCTGCACATACTCCCTGGGTGATTGTACCTGCTCCTGAGATACAATTACCTCCTGTAATGTGAGAACCCCCAAATCCATTTCTTCTGCCCCAAGGTAGCCCTTTTGCTACAGATAGAATCAACAGATGATGGTTGAACCACAGACACCTACATTTTAACAGGTACAAAACTGAACCCATGATTGCCACCTCCAAAACGTCTCATTCTTTCGTGTTCCCTTCTCAGTAAATAATACAGTAGAGATGGTAACCGTCTACCAGTTCCCACACCAGAACCATGGCAACTTACTTGATTCTTCTCCCTCTCTCTTAGCCAATTAACAATCATATTCAGTTGATTCTACCACCAGTTATCTCATGAACTCATCCTCATTGCTATTGCCCTAGACAGACATCATCAGCTTTAACCTAATAACTTCAAATACCTCCAAAACAGTTCTTTGCCCCCAGAGTCATTCATCTCCCATGTTGGCATACTTTTATGCAGAGTGATCCTCCCAAGATGCAAATTTCAGCATGACATTCACCTGCTTCAACCCCTGTTACTAATACCCCAAAGACCTCAAGATTAAGTCCATACTCCTTCATATGGCTTATAAATTACTTTATAATTGTCCTCTGTTGCCTTCTGTCTCTCCAGTTTTTCTTTTGTACTTTAAACTACAGCTCACTAAACTACTAAGGACTTGTCAGTAACAATCTGTGGTTGGTAGGATGGTTGCCTGAACAAGAAACCAACCTCCTCAGGCACCATCTTGCTTCATTTCCTCCAGCATTTGGAAAGGTACCCAGTTGTCTAGCTGGGTAGTCTGTCACCAAAGTCTCATCTCCATTGCTCGTTTGACTTATACTTTCCTTCTTAATATTTCAAAGCAAGTCACTAAACCCTGAAACTGAGAAGTGTTTTGCTATCTTCATTTCTGCCCGGTAGGCCTTGTATTTTCACATGTATGTGTTTCTGCAGTTGAAGAAATCTGAGGTTCAAGACCAAGCCAAAAAACTTCCCCCTCTTTGGGGGAAGCTGCAAGTAGAATTCAGGCTCCCCACCTTTCCCGCATTTCTGAAGGTCAATGCCTATCAGAGGTCATTTGCCATCTTGTGCTAGGTGCTGAGGGCCTGGTGTCTGGAATTATACCTTTTTCGTAGAGCCTGGGATTCATTAGTTTTTCAATAAATCCTTGTTGACTTGAATGTTTCCTGAATACTGTATTTAGCCTTGCCCCCATGTTCAGCCAGAATAAGAAGAAATAAACCGTAATGCTTCCAATCCTCAAAGAAAATTCAGAAGCAATCAGAAAGAACTGTCTTTACATGAACTACCCCTTCTTAATAGGGCATTACTTGTTCATTCATTCATTCAGCTCCTCTGGCACTAAAAAAAACTGACAGCTTTTAAGGAAGGTTAGTAGATTTATTACTTTATCTGGAAATTTCATTTGGATGAGACCCCATGTAAATAACTAATAAGGAGCTAATGTGTCTAGCTATAACAGGAAGTATTAAGATACTTAATACCCTCTTTAAGCAGAGGGTAGAGAAGACATCGATATCGAAACTTCTTGCTGATAAAACTTACCTTCTCCGAGACTTTTTGCCTAAAAATAGAAGAGAAAAATGGCATCAGAAAAAGGAGACAATTTCAATTTTTTATACTTAGAGAGAAGGGAGATTCCCTCTCTCAAAACTGTTTCTTGAAGTGTATTTTGTATTTGTTAGGTGGACCGCATGGTGTCTAAGGGGATTTGAGGTACTGTCTTAATGTTCTAATTCGAACAGTGGTAGAACAGACTCATTCATGCAGATGCTTCTCAGAGCACCGTTTCATCCTCTGTGCTGCTCATAAAGACAGAAGTCCAGCCTGAACTATCCGATGATCAGGCCCCATGTACCCATTCTTGTGTTTACACATCCCGATCTGCCATCTCATCCTACCTGCAGATTCTTCCCTAAGAGATTCAGCTGCTAATACTGTAAGAATATGTATCATTACACTTCACGCCATCTTCTCTGTGAAAATCCACAAGAGAAATTACACTCAGGTCTCAGTGGTAGGAGCTACATGCCTCATCTGGGTAACCACTGTATTCTTATCTTACAAACACAGTGAGTATCATTACTGGTTATGTTTCCTTCTTTGACTGGCTGCAAGGAAACTCAGCCAGATCTGAAACCCTCTTCTATCCTAACTTTACCCCTGGCTCTGACTTAGTTTTGGTATTCTAAATTTTGGCCTTATTTTTCTTACTTTTAAACTAATTTTAATTTGCTGTGTTGAATGCATTTGGTAAACTATCTTACATTCTTTTTGAAAAAAAGCAGACTATAAATAAGTAGATGAATGAACTTCAGGGCTAGGCTCCAGAGGAAATAAAAGCAAAAAATGCTTTTTGAGGAGAAAAAAAATCACTGGGAGGCAATATATTTCTGTGTCTATAAACTAGAGCTCTAGATCATCCAGTCTGGGTCCAGGTCCTTTTTTGCCAACTGTAGTGTGTCTTTGAATAGCTACTTATTCTCTCTCAGCTACCATTTCTTCATCTGTGAAAGGGTCATGATAATTATATTTTCCTCACTGAGTTGATAAAATGTATTCAAAGTATTTAGGCCAGGGCCTAGAGCATAGAAAGTGCTCAATTCTTGTTTTAAACCTTTAAAATGTTAGAAATTACTACTTTAATTATTTCTTCCAAAATTTAGCCAGCTGGTGACATGAGCCAAAAGCACTTGAGCAGGGAGAATTAAATCTGAATGAATTTCAGATTCCATTCATTTTCATATGAATATATTTTTCTTTTAGGAACAATGAAACACATACATGAGCAAGAATCTGTTCCTATTGAGAAAGTTTCTTTTTCAAGAAAAAGGGAACTAAGGGGCCTGTGTTCAGTTTTGTGCCCTGTTCTCACCCTGTGTGTTGGTTCAGGTAAACAATTCTTCTGTGGGTCAAAAAATAGAGCCTTATTAATCTGAAGATCAGTGGTTTTAGGGAGCATATCTGGATGGGAGTCTGATCTCTGATTCCGGCCGCTGCTGATATGGAATTTTAGAGATTTGGCCTAAAACATCATTGCTTCAGTGTCCTCATTTACTGAACAGGGCCAGTAATGATGCCTAATCAGAGAATGATGGTGCTAGGAGAAAAAAAATATTTCTAGACAAGCCCATGCACAGGGAGGCATGTTTCTGGAGCCCACCCTTATTCTTTTCTCCGAAAAAAGGAGCTGAAGTCTGGGTATTAAGACAACTGGGGCAGGGGCCAAAGTACAGGTTCAGAAGATCCATCTGAGGACAGGACAAGGGTCAAGAGTCTGGTCATTTCATTGGCTTCTGTGCTCTAAATATTTGCTTGTCCCCTTTTTCCAGCTTTTGGAACACCAAAAGCCTATAAAATTATCAGATTGATGAATACTGTATACATGCAGATTTATTGTATTAGAAAAGCTCTAGGGGTTTAGCCTGGGAACCTATCCATCATTTCTAATAATTGTCTCTATAGGAAAAATATTCTTCGTGTTTCAAAGAACTAACTTACAACTAAAAGTTTTAGAAGGCAAAGTCACTGGAAAGTTGGAGCTATCAGAAGATGTTTCACAAATGAAGAATATTTAGTGTGAGATTAAAGATACCCTGACTTTCCTACAAAGTCAGTGATCTTTTGGGGCTTCTGTTCTCTTGGGCTCTTTGTTGGCATAATTGTAACTAGCCTAACTGCCCGTTATCTGTTTCCTGTTTGCCCCACACTGATTCCCCCAGTAGGGGCATGCAGTTTTCAAGTTATCAGTTTGAGATCTTGTACAGAAATGACTCCAAGGTAAAAAAAATTGCAAAACAACCCCACTGCTTTTCTCACCACTGCTTATAGTACAGCCTTAGGCAGCATCCCACCTCCTGCACCCCACCACTAAATACACATGACTTCAATTCTATTCTTTTTATTCTACTAACATTTATTAAAAGATTTTGGAATTTGGGAATATCTCCTTACTAAGGTGACTCCCAGCCCCAAAGTCCTTAATGGTTACTTAGATAATAGCCCTCTTATCCCAGAGGGTGAAGTGTAAATTACCCACTCTATTCTCCACCCCCTCACTTCTGCCAAGGTCACTCAAGGCAGGAGGAAAGAAAGGATGATTGGGGGCAGTCTTTAAGTCTCAATGGAAAGGATGATCAATGGTGGGAGAAAAATCTCACTCTTTTCTTGCCTTACTGCCATATTTAAGTAAACAGCATAGTACTCTAAGACAATGGGATCTAACCTTAGCAGAAGTTCCAAGAGCAGGAGCAGAGACATTTTAACGGCTCAGGGCTCTTACTTTACAGTTACTGAAGTTCTTGCACATCAACAGCACCCCCGTCCATTGTGTTTCTGGGTTGGTTATAAAACTAATCTAGTACCCTTAGTCTTAAATTTGGAATGAAAGATCAGGTCATAGCAGAAGACCATTAGGGACTGGTAGATAATCTTCCTGCAATTGCCAGTAAGAATGGGTGGTGGGGCAGCCTTTACATACTATATTCATGGAATAGAATACATACTAATTAATTTGATGGAACTGAAATTACAATGGCCCCACAGAGGCAAAACAGAGCAGTTGTTTAGCAGTTGTTTTGAGGTCATTGATGGCCCCTGAACTTGAAGCAAGGTTATCTTTAAAGCTGCCTAATATCCATACATGTCATAATCTTGAATGTTTCTGTCTGATGACTTTGGCCAAATGTGGCAGCACATACCCAAGGCCTGCCTGACTGTGGGCCTGTAACTGGCAGGTTTGTCCCGCTTGAGGGTTTGGACACACTCAGGAGGGAGGTGAGGGCAGCGATGCTGTTGTTCTTCTCCAGTGGTATTTCATCTACTATTCCAAGCAGCAGATACTAGTTTCTTGAGGCAGCCCTCCTTAATTCCCCTTCTTCTCTCGTCCAGAGTGGATGGAAAGCATGAGTATGGGGTACATTTGGTTAAAGCTGTAACCTTGGTGAATAGACACTGGGGAGAAAATGTGGGGATTTCCCTAAGGGACAATACAACTCCCACATGTCAGGAACCAGACAGGTATCATCTGACTCTTGACAAGGCTAGGTATTTGGGAGAAGTGCTTTGAAAACCTTATGGGACATTAGATTCACTTCCTAGTGGAATTGCACTGAAATCAAAACCATGTAGGCTCTTATAGGACAAGATCACATATCCCTTTTTTTTTTTTTTAGAATTAAATAATAGCAAAGAACCATTACAATTTCTCCTTTGTCTGTTAACACCCTAGCAAGGGTGTTAGCAAGGTACCTTGAAGACAGTAGGCAATTTTAGAAGATTTGTCAGAATGAAAAGCAAAAATCAGCCAACTTGTTTTGATGAAAGTGTGTTCTGGGCTGCTTCACACATCTCCAGGGACTGATGTCTATAGAACCCAGAGCTTGGTATCCTGCTTTAGCTGAGTCTCTCATACTTAATTTCCTGTGGGTTTCTATGTTTTTTTCCACTTTAAAGTTGTATTATTTTTGTATGAAGGTAAACTCACATACCTTTTTTTAATCTCCTTGCCAGCCAAATGATAAATGCCAACCCAGAGAATGTGGTAACCATGACTGCCACCGGAATGAAGAGGGGGTTATAGTCACCCTCCTTGATTTTTGAGAAATTCCTGTCCACTTCTGCAAGAGAAATTAGTAAGGCATGTAGCATGAGGCCACAAGCATTATTTCCTTAGTGCCTTCTCATGACATTAAACTTTCTTCCTTGTTACATCTTTTAATAATTGTCCATTTGATGCTATTTGACAGATGAGGGAATCAGCATGGGAAAGCCCATGATGAGTCTATAGCAGAGAAAAGACTAGACCAGCTTTTCTAGCTCAACACCTATAGAATCTCAACCCACAGATTTGTGATTCATGGAATTCCTGGGAGATGTACCTAAATATTTTGGCAATAAGTGGTCATCATTGTATTTAGCTCCATGGCCTTGTTCAGTGGTTGGGACTCAAACACAGAGAAGAGCTAAAAAGTTAAGTACAACTTCAGGAAAAATAAAAGCCAGTGACCTGAACCAGGCAACTTATCAATAAAAGGAATCTGTTCTCTGTCCTGGCTATTGTAAATAGAGCTGCAAAGGGGATATACGTATATGTATAGCTGATTCACTTTTTTATAAAGCAGAAACTAACACACCATTGTAAAGCAATTATACTCCAATAAAGATGTTAAAGAAAAAAAGGAATCTATTAATGCTTTGAAGCAGCTGTGCAAACATATGCACATGCTGTTACATGCCAAGGACCTGCACTAATGTGTCTTTCAAATGATGTAGTCCTGGGCTTCCCTGGTGGCGCAGTGGTTGAGAGTCCACCTGCCGATGCAGGGGACGCGGATTCGTACCCCGGTCCGGAAGGATCCCACGTGCTGCGGAGTGGCTGGGCCTGTGGGCCATGGCCGCTGAGCCTGTGTGTCCAGAGCCTGTGCTCCGCAATGGGAGAGCCACAGCAATGAGAGGCCCGCATACCACAAAAAAAATAAATAAATAAATAAATAAAGATGTAGTCCTACCATTTCCCTCACAAATAAGTAAAAGGATACATCTATATATCCTCTTATAAGTATGAACTAAGTTCATGTGGGGATCTTTACTGAAAAAATACTGATATGAAAAAAACCTATCTTCTGATACCACCAATTGAAGAAACTTACTTTTGCATATTGGCACAGCATCTGACTGTCCCTTATTCTTCATATTACTTTGATGATCCCTTTCAAGGTGCTTCCATCCCCACACCCAAATGTATAATGGAAAGGAGGTGCAAGTTTCCAGAGGATCCAGACAGAGGACACCTATGGACTGCATGAGGATGAGGAAACGGACACTACTCCAGCCTTAAAAGGAAATGCCCCATAAGCCTGATGTAGAGTCCTCCCCTAAAGACTCCATGCCATGTCCCCAGTTCCCTACCCCACTTCCTGGCCCCGGGCCACAGAGGGATCAGCTTCTACAAATTCTACCATTTAAAGACTTCTGTCATTGGTATAGATAGTCTCCGGAGCAAACATGGGTAGCTATTCTTTCACATGCTAATTTAACGTGGATTAATTGAGCATCTATTGCCAGGTGCTGTGTCAGGTGGGGGGTATATAGAGATGAGGAAGACACATCCTCTTATGCACAGACAGATTTGGGAGGCATCAGACTAGTGATAATTGAGAAGTATCCATTACTTGGGGAATTAGGTGGACATTGGCGACTTTTGTAGAGACATTTTAGTAGACTAACAGAGAAGTGAGATTGTAGTGGAATAGAAAAATGGATAAGAAATAAGTCAGTATAGACAGTGAGTTTAGATGTTAAGGGCTAAGATAGGAGGAGTTGAGAATTGGCTGAAAAAAAAAAGGGAAATCACTGTCATTGAAGAAAGAGGCAAGAGCAGCCAATTTATGGTAAATTAATGTGTACAAATTTTTTTTTAAGCGACATACATTTAGCAAAATAAACTTAAAAGTTTAATCTATCTTTTCCCACCATCTGCTTGTCAATAAGCTACCTCTTTAAGTCTTTAATATATTGGGGCAAACTTACTTTGACATATTGGACTAGGGCTGGACCAATTTCCAGATGATCCACAAATAGTTTTCTTTGCCCCAATTAACTCAGCTCCTTCTGAGCAGCTGAAGGTACACGTGGAGGTAAAGCCAAAGTCGACCAGGGGGTGACTACAGTCCATGGTTCCAAAATCGGGTGCTGTTAGAGGCTCACACTGAATCACTTCAGTGAAAAAGAAAAAAATCAGTATTTCTGAGCAGAGACCCTCCCATGACAAACAGTTTTTAGGCAAACTGCCTAACTCAACTGTGGAACCATTGACATGAATCTAACATTTCTAATTTCTAGAAATTACTTCTGATGATGCTTCCAGAGTTTATTTTCTTGAGAATGATGGAGAATGGTAAGTCAGAGGTGAAGCCAGGAGAGCGCAGAAAGCCCTGGGTGGGCAGGGGAGCACTGGGGAGAGGAGGGGAGGTCTGGCTCTTTCAGATTGCTGCCCCAGCCCTGGTAACTCTCCGTCTGCTGGAAGTGCTATGCTACGTGGCCTTGGCCTCAAGAGCTCTTATGGTGCATTATCAATGAATGTAGAGAATTTCCACGCTTTCACCTCTTCTAAAGTCTACCCAAGCAGTTGTGAAAAACATCCCCATTCTGTGAAACAAGTCCCTCAACTTTTATAAAATTCAACAGGTTGGTCAATTAGTTCTATGATTTCAAAAAATGACTTGGATATTTCTTTTGAGAATTCAGCCACTTAGACTAGTGAGTCAAAAGCATAAATGTAGAAAATGTAACCAAAACTTCGCAAGTTTAGACACCACCAGTTTTTCCCCTAAAGAGAGAATCTTCTTGACAGTAAAAAAGAAAAAACCAAAAAACACCATATTTCAAATGAAAAGCAAAAAAATCAAGAGATTGTGTTTTTGTTTTTCACAGAATTTGCTATTCTCCTGAGAGTTCATGGAGGAGGAAATCTAAAAAATGATTTTAAGAATAAACCAAATAAAACAATCAAAAAAGACCTCTAGCCACCCCCCCACTCCCAAAAAGGAAATTGCTTGCTGTTAAGTAGGACACCACATAAAATAGGTGTTATTGAAAGGAGAGAACAACAAAAATTCAACTGCCGTTCAGCAAGACTGATTATTTATGCCATAGCAATGAGAAAATAAAAATAAAATAAAAATGCAGTATAGGGCTTCCCTGGTGGCGCAGTGGTTGAGAGTCTGCCTGCTAATGCAGGGGACACGGGTTCAAGCCCTGGTCTGGGAAGATCCCACATGCCGCGGAGCGACTGGGCCCGTGAGCCAAAATTACTGAGCCTGAGCGTCTGGAGCCTGTGCTCCACAGCAAGAGAGGCTGCGATAGTGAGAGGCCCGTGCACCCCGATGAAGAGTGACCCCCGCTTGCCACAACTAGAGAAAGCCCTCGCACGGAAACGAAGACCCAACACAGCCATAAATAAATTAATTAATTTAAAATATATACAGTATAACCACACTGTATTGCTGAAAATTATATATATGTTCTGTGACATAGTCTCAGAGATATTTGGTTGTTATTTTTTGTTTGTGGCTTTTGTTTTAAATTAGTAACAATAACCTCTTTGAAAATCATCTCAGTATAATCTAAGTTAGGTTAAATTATGCTTCAAAAGAGGATACAGACTTCTTAGCAAGACTCTACTACATTTGCTCAGTCTATAAACACAGGATTGCCATGACAACTCTCTAGTCTGAACAGTTAGTTACTCACCTCGACATGTTGGCTTTGGAGATGACCAGTTTCCAAATGGTCCACAAGTGGTTTCTTCAATCCCAACTATGTCTGTTCCCTCAAAGCAGTTGAAGGCACACTGCGATGTGAAGCTGAAGTTTCCCAAAGGGTGAATACAGGCCATGGTACCCAGCTCTGGGGCCTCCAAAGGCTCACACTGAGTCACTTCAATAAGAAAAAAAAAAAACACTGGGCAGTGTTCCAGGGACCTGATGACTGGGTTTGAATCTTAGCTCTGATACTTGATAACCAAGTGCCTTTAAGCACGGTGACTTAACCCCTTCAGCTTAGCTTCTTTACTTCTAAAAGAGGGATAATGATAATTGTATTGACTTCCTAAAGTTGGTGTGGGAATTAAATAATTTAATGCAAGTCAAGGACTTAGAGCCTGGCTCATAGGAAGCTTTAATTAAACATTAGCTAATCTTATTTTCTTTGGCATTACCTGGGGAGAGAGCTTTTAAATGTAGATAGGTTTAAGTGGGAATGACCAGCTCAGTTTGGAAATAACTGTCACATCAAAGCCCCTGAGTATACTAGACTGTTGAAAGTAGGAAGTTTGGAGAAAGACTGAGTGTCCATAACTGGTCTTCTTTAAAAAGGGAGAAGATAAAAGCTTTAGGAAGCATCTTAGCCTGGATTCTGCCTTCACCATCTCTAGCTCAGTTCCAGAACTTTAGTTCTTTTGATTTTTCCAGTCCTCTCCAGAAAGTATGTCTACTTCCTTGCCTGATTGGTGGCATAATAGATCAAATTAAGACTTGGAATTCAATCTTCACATTTCAGGCCCTGCCATGTCATTTAGGCAAATATTGCATCTCTTGTGTCTTATTCCTTATCAAATTTAAACCATCATTTTAAACTTCTTCTTGAGAGTTCAATGAAGAATGAATTCAAGAAATTAGAAGAATTTTAATATTTTCCATATACAGTACAAGTCCAAATGAAAGTAACTTATGTTGTCCCATACAGTTCATGCCCACAAGCAAGTGCCTAGTCTCAATCTTACAGACGCAGTGATAAGATGCTGACTGATCTCAAGTTGCTGTCAGTCTACTGGGGAATACAGACAAGAAAATTGATGACTTCAACAAATGTGGGATAAATAAGAAAGAAATATATGGAGCTACTGGAACACAGAACAGGGATGCTTAGCCTGTCTTGGCATCCAAAGAAAGCTTCCTGAAAGAAATGCTCCCTGAACTATTATCTTCCAGGTAAACAGGTGTGTTAGTCATGTGCAAAATGAGAAAGCCCTGAGCAAGTCAATGATTGATATACAAAGCAACATGGTAAGTGTGGAGAACTACAAGCATTTTGATGTTACTAAAAGGAAAGAGGAGGCAAGGGATGATGTGAGATGAGATTAGGGAGAAAGATAGGAGCTAAGACAAAATGCCTTTATCTTTTTTCATTGGTTTAATGAGTATCTACTATATATCAAGCATTACTCTATGCCTTGAGGAGTTTAGATTTTATTCTGTAGGATGAATGGTGGGTAGAAATTAAAGGGTGGATGGTCACGTGTGTGTGATGTTTACTTGATATTTAAAATTGATCAGATTGCCTATGGTATGAATAATATATTTGAGAGGAGCTAATTTAAAGATGT
Organism: Orcinus orca; assembly: GCF_937001465.1. Classification (NCBI taxonomy): domain Eukaryota; kingdom Metazoa; phylum Chordata; class Mammalia; order Artiodactyla; family Delphinidae; genus Orcinus; species Orcinus orca. The sequence goes on along the minus strand of NC_064559.1, from coordinate 60,561,925 downwards.
GGAACTCAGCTCAGAAATAACTGCAATAATCTAGGAGGAAGATAATAGAGGCAATAAGGTAGAGTTAATAAGTAGAAGACAAACTGGAGAAATAGTAAGTTAGAAAAATGAGTAGTAACCTTCCAAGACTGAACCAGGAAGAAATAGAAAATATGAACAGACCAATCACAAGCACTGAAATTGAAACTGTGATTAAAAACCTTCCAACAAACAAAAGCCCAGGACCAGATGGCGTCACAGGTGAATTCTATCAAACATTTAGAGAACAGCTAACACCTATCCTTCTCAAACTCTTCCAAAATATAGCAGAGGGAGGAACACTCCAAACTCATTCTATGAGGCCACCATCACCCTGATACCAAAATCAGACAAAGATGTCACAAAGAAAGAATACTACAGGCCAATATCACTGATGAACATAGATGCAAAAATCCTAAACAAAATACTAGCAAACAGAATCCAACAGCACATTAAAAGGATCATACACCATGATCAAGTGGGGCTTATCCCAGGAATGCAAGGATTCTTCAATATATGCAAATCAATCAATGTGATACACCATATTAACAAATTGAAGAATAAAAAACATATGATCATCTCAGATGCAGAAAAAGCTTTTGACAAAATTCAACACCCATTTATGATAAAATCCCTCCAGAAAGTAGGCATAGAGGAAACTTACCTCAACATAATAAAGGCCATATATGACAAACCCACAGCCAACATCATCCTCAATGGTGATAAACTGAAGCCATTTCCACTAAGATCAGGAACAAGACAATGTTGCCCACTCTCACCATTATTATTCAACATTGTTTTGGAAGTTTTAGCCACAGCAATCAGAGAAGAAAAAGAAATAAAAGGAATCCAAATCAGAACAGAAGAAGTAAAACTGTCACTGTTTGCAGATGACATGATACTATACATAGAGAATCCTAAAGATGCTACCAGAAAACTACTAGAGCTAATCAATGAATTTGGTAAAGTAGCAGGATACAAAATTAATGCACAGAAATCTCTTGCATTTCTATACACTAATGATGAAATTTCTGAAAGTGAAATTAAGGAAACACTCCCATTTACCATTGCAACAAAAAGAATAAAATACCTAGGAATAAACCTACCTAAGGAGACAAAAGACCTGTATGCAGAAAACCATAAGACACTGATGAAAGAAATTAAAGATGATACAAACAGATGGAGAGATATACCATGTTCTTGGATTGGAAGAATCAACATTGTGAAAATGACTCTACTACCCAAAGCAATCTACACATTGATTGCAATCCCTATCAAACTACCAATGACATTTTTCACAGAACTAGAACAAAAAATTTCACAATTTGTATGGAAACACAAAAGACCACAAATAGCCAAAGCAATCTTAAGAAAGAAAAACGGAGCTGGAGGAATCAGGCTCCCAGGCTTCAGACTATACTACAAAGCTACAGTAATCAAGAAGGTATGGTACTGGCACAAAAACAGAAATATTGATCGATGGAACAGGATAGAAAGCCCAGAGATAAACTGATGCACATATGGTCACCTTATTTTATTTTATTTTATTTTTTGCAGTACGTGGGCCTCTCACTGTTGTGGCCTCTCCCATTGCGGAGCACAGGCTCCGGACGCGCAGGCTCAGTGGCCATGGCTCACAGGCCCAGCCGCTCCACGGCATGTGGGATCCTCCCAGACTGGGGCACAAACCCATGTCCCCTGTGTTGGCAGGCGGACTCTCAACCACTGCGCCACCAGGGAAGCCCAAGTCACCTTATTTTTGATAAAGGAGGCAAGAATATACAATGGAGAAAAGATAGCCTCTTCAATAAGTGGTACTGGGAAAACTGGACAGCTACATGTAAAAGAATGAAATTAGAACACTCCCTAACACCATACACAAAAGTAAACTCAAAATGGATTAAAGACCTAAATATAAGGCCAGACACTATAAAACTCTTAGAGGAAAACATAGGCAGAACACTCTATGACATAAATCACAGCAAGATCCTTTTTGACCCACCTCCTAGAGAAATGGAAATAAAAACAAAAATAAACAAATGGGACCTAATGAAACTTCAAAGCCTTTGCAGAGCAAAAGAAACCATAAACGAGATGAAAAGACAGCCCTCAGAATGGGAGAATATATTTGCAAATGAAGCAAATGACAAAGGATTAATCTCCAAAATTTACAAGCAGCTCATGCAGCTCAATATCAAAAAAACAAACAACCCAATCCAAAAATGGGCACAAGACCTAAACAGACATTTCTCCAAAGAAGATACACAGATTGCCAACAAGCACATGAAGGAATGCTCAACATCACTAATCATTAGAGAAATACAAATCAAAACTACAATGAGGTATCACCTCACACCAGTCAGAATGGCCATCATCAAAAAATCTACAAACAATAAATTCTGGAGAGGGTGTGGGGAAAAGGGAACCCTCTTGCACTGTTGGTGGGAATGTAAATTGATACAGCCACTATGGAGAACAGTATGGAGGTTTCTTAAAAAACTAAAAATAGAACTACCATACGATCCAGCAATCTCACTACTGGGCATATACCCTGAGAAAACCATAATTCAAAAAGGGTCATGTACCACAATTTTCACTGCAGCTGTATTTACAATAGCCAGGACATGGAAGCAACCTAAGTGTCCATCGACAGATGATTGGATAAAGAAGATGTGGCACATCTATACAATGGAATATTACTCAGCCATAAGAAGAAACGAAATTGAGTTATTTGTAGTGGGGTGGATGGACCTAGAGTCTGTCATACAGAATGAAGTAAGTCAGAAAGAGAAAAACAAATACTGTATGCTAACACATATATATGGAATCTAAAAAAAAAAAATGGTCATGAAGAACCTAGGGGCAGGGTGGGAATAAAGATGCAGACCTACTAGAGAATGGACTTGAGGACACGGGGAAGGGGAAGGGGAAGGCTAAGCTGGGACAAAGTGAGACAGTGGCATGTACATATATACACTACCAAATGTAAAACCGATAGCTAGTGGGAAGCAGCCACATAGCACAGGGAGATCAGTTCGGTGCTTTGTGACCACCTAGAGAGGTGGGATAGGGAGGGTGGGAAGGAGGCTCAAGAGGGAGGCGATATAGAGATATATGTGTATGTATAGCTGATTCACTTTGTTATAAAGCAGAAACTAACACACCATTGTTAAGATTATACTCCAATAAAGGTGTTTTTTTAAAAAAAAAAAAGAGTAGTGTGTTACTTTGCATAAATGTAGGGGGAGGTGAGAGAGTTTTATACCAGAGTACCCATATAAATCGTGGAACCATACACTGAGATAAGGAATACAAAAAGGAAAGCTAGCTGGGGACAATTGACTTTTCAGTCTTTTGGGCATCCCAAAGGTTATGCTTAGCATATTTGGAGTTCAGGCTAGATACATATTTGTCAGTCCAAAGTTCACATAGATTTGTGAGTCCACATAAGTTGCTAGGTTTGACCAAAGGGGACACATAAAGTCAGAAGAGCAATGGACAAAAGATGGAAGATGAGATATAACAATAAGTGTATGAGCTTGGATAAGTGCCCATGAAGAAACCCAAGGAGAAGTGATCATAGGTAGAAAGAAAACCAGGAAAGACTGATATGATGGAGACCAAGACAAAAACAGAGTAAAATGTTCAAAAAGGAGTGAAATGGGCATGCCAATGACATAAGAATTTTTTAAAATTTAGAAATCGAGTGAAAGTAAAGTATTGGTAGAAGTCATGGCTCAGGGATTGACTGAAATGCGTCAGATCTGTTCCAGTTGGTTGATCATTTACATGTATTTTGGCTTTAATTCTTTATCTATTCATTGCAAACCCTGCTTTTTTTTCTTGTGATTTTCTATTTTATGCACCAGTCTCTTCAAACATAGTTTTGAAACTCAACCAATATCAATCGAAGGACGTGAAGTTTCTTTCAGTAGTGAGTTGACTAGGTCAAAGACTCCATGTCTTTGAATCTACGTATTCTTTCCTTTCTGTTCCTACCACTGAGACTCTGAATGACTTCAATAGACCCCGATGATGCTCTCCAGCTTCTCTCTTTTTGTTCAATCCATCTTATGTACCGCTTCTAGGGTAATGGCCCTAAATGAAGGTGTTTAGATGCTAAGTGGCCTCTCATTGTCAAATAAAGGGCAGATTCCTTCATTAGGCAGCTTTCAGTCTCCACAGGCTTACTCCAGCGTATCTGGCTTTCCATCACATTAAATTATAAGCATGTATAATTTCCACTAGTTAACTGTAAATCTTTTAAGGTCAGGATCTGTAATAGATTTGTCCTTGTACCCCCTGAAATGCCAGCCCAAGTAAATGCGTTGGATTTATTATTATATTTTCCAACAGATACTGTATATCATGATGTGAACTTTTCTTGTTGGCCTTGCCCTGTCATGATCTTGAGGATGACGGGAAAAAGCAAGACTACCTTCTGCGTAACTCACCCTCCTGATGATAAATGCTATTGTTTCTTTCAGTTTCAGAGTTCTAATGAATCCAGCAAGCTTACTTGATTATGAATTCCTACCAAGCCTGATTCATTATTGTAATCCTTACAGCTTTAATCCCAAAGCAATATTCTTTGTAACGCTCAAAAAGACTTTTTGAGAAGTGAATTGAAACTTCATGCTGACTTATGAAATCTTTACGGAAAGGTAACAGTATTGTGCAAGCATAGCCTACTGATCAAAACTTCTCATTTCTCAGAATGGCTAATATCATTTTCCTTCAACCAACTTTCATAAACTACAATACTTTACATAGGAAGAAACAAAGGAACAAAAGTGGCTTACCGAACTGACACTGGGGCCCGTAGTGCCCCAAATCACAGTTGCAGGTGTAATTATTGATGATTTCCATACATTGTCCATGGCCGCTGCATGACAAGGGTTGACAAGAAGCTTTAAGGGGGTGAGAAATTATATTAAGATGAATACTTTTTTAGTACTCCTAGTCATTTCTTTAAACATAGATAACTTTGGGGCTGTGACTACTTTAATAAACAGGAAAACTTTATTTGTATATTAATAGCATTTTTTGCATAAAAATCATATGCTAAAATTTTTATTTATGTAATATACTTGTGATACAGCCATAGACCTTTTTTTAAGAATGAATTTACTAATGCTAATACTCTATAACATTTGAGGGAACTTACTGACATACATTGAAACTCTTGAAATTTCTTTGATTTTAAGGTAGTAAGTGTATTAAACTATCACCTGACCCCAATCGTTTCCGCAGTATGTTTGGCAATCCCTTTCTTTATAGAAAGTACTGAATAGAGATTAGAAAATCTGAACTTGCTACATTACTAGAGAGTCCAATTTACAAGAGACCAAATGAACTATGTTTCACTGTTAAGAATGACTTGGAAAAAATGCTGATTGCTTTGGAACTGTCATCATGGTCTCTACAGAAGTTTTCATACACCACAGATAATGAAACACTGCAAAGTTTCATTATATAGAATTATATAAGATTAGACCAAGAAGGAAACATGGCACTAAGCCGCCTACTTTACGAGGAGGAAATAGGTGACATGAGCCTCAGCTCTTGGCTGGTTCCATCTCTCTGCTTCCACTTCCTTGCCTTATTATCAGCGACACTGATTGTCTAGCTCTTCCTCCTTACTTTCCACATATATTTATCATCTTGTTGTAAAAGTGGTTCAGGGGTATAGATTTTGGGTATAGGGACGAGCCTCCCACACCAAAAATGCTCAGAAGTGACGTGACTCAAGCTTATTTAGAGGACTGGACTTATTTCAGAATGCCCTGGCAACTTCTCTGCTCCCCCAGGTTTCCATGGGGTTAGTGCTGTCATTCTCAGAGAAGCAGTCTGCTCACTCCTACCTGTGTAGCAGAGGGCTGTCTTTGCTTTGTGGCAGGCGTCGTCATTCCATTTCCCTGCATCTTTTGCCCTCTTGATGTAGATCTCCACACAGTCTTCTTTACTCTTCTTGTTGTTGGGCTCCCCGTGGCCCCAGTTCTCCGCTTCTTCGGTGAGAGATTTGTTGGTCCCTACCCAGGTCCATGCCCCTCCTACCTTCCGGATTCCTATCCAGTAGTATTTAGGACTGAAGGGAAGCGTCTTGTTCAGGTACTCAATCTCCCCTTTGTTTTGTATGGCAACTAAATCCGTGTAATTTTTTCTGCAGAACATTCTAGCCTTTTCCCAGGTCATGGGTCTTTTAGAATAATGGTAAGTCCAGCAATCGGTTCCATGATGTGCGAAGAAATCTGAAAGACATCAGTGTGAACTATGTAACCTCGTGGTTATAGCTGAAAAGAGCCCAGAACTAATCCAGGCTGAGCCTGCCAGAGACAAGGAAGCTGACACCTCAAGAGGGTAAGTTACCCTCTTGAGGTGATGGAATTAGTCATTTGCAGATTTGAAGAGTAGAACCTAGAACCTCTAGCCCTAATCACTTTTCACCATGATATAGAATACTTTTGCTCATAGCTCTATTTTAGATGAATTTGGTGGCTTTTTAGATTTATTTTCATAAAACAGTTTTTTCTCAAAATTCTTTCAAGTAAAATTTAACCACCATTTTTTAGAAATCCATATGTCTTTTTCTTAGCAGTTGTCAATCATTTAAAGTTAATTTAAGTGTAATATCATATAGCCCTAAAATTTACTGTCCACTCTTTTATTTGGGGATAATTTCCTAAAGGCCAATATTTGTAAATAAGGGAGAAGTAAATTAAGACAGGAATAATGGCATACTTTTTTTTTTTTTTTTTTTTTTGCGGTACGCGGGCCTCTCACCGTTGTGGCCTCTCCTGTTGCGGAGCACAGGCTCCGGACGCGCAGGCTCAGCGGCCATAGCTCACGGGCTCCGCGGCATGTGGGATCTTTCCGGACCGGGGCACGAACCCGTGTCCCCTGCATCGGCAGGTGGACTCTCAACCACTGCGCTACCAGGGAAGCCCCGGCATACTTTTAAGTAATCTCTTTTATATCAAAAAGATAATGTTTTACCATAGGAAGAGCTTCTTCTAGGGAAAGCACACAGCCCAAGCCTTATATATCTAACTACATAATAAAAAGAACAATTGAAAAAACCAAATGATGTAGGATTATGAAATTGATTTAGATTATGTTATGCACACAAAGGTACTCAACTGATGGTGTATAATAATCATATGGGTGCTTCAAATATGAGGGCTTTGAAGAAACCAAAACAAACACATAATTACACAATGATACCATAATAATATATGCCATTCTAAGCATGGTATGATCTATGTGAAACACTGTTATACCATAAGGTAAAGGTTTTCACAGCCATCACCATTTGTTGAGTTTTCACTCTGTAGGGAAAATACTACGGAGAAATACCAAAGAAAACACAGATCCAATTTTTATACTTTCCTAAGGATTCTGAGCAAGGAATAACAGATGCAAAGAAAACATAATTAATCTTGATCAACTTAAACATATCAAAAATGTACAGAGAACTGGGAGACAGTTATGATTAATGAGTAAAGAATGTCATAAAGTAAACCCTGCAGCAAAGGGTGGGGCAAGGTTAGGAGTTTTCTGGGGAAGTGAGAGGAAGAAAAGGGATGTTTGTAGAAAGGGTAGCTATCTACCTAATAATTTTACCTGTGAATATGTACACCCAATGGACATTTACCAAAATATGAACATACATTTTTTAAAAAGCTTAGTAATATATAAATATCATAACATACCACAACAGAGCACAGTCCAGACCCACAGCTCAAAAACATTCCATAAGCCCCTCTGAGCACTCTG